>NC_044307.1:40603049-41890549 GCF_007474595.2 Lynx canadensis
CAAATGGTGGGCCGGCGGAGGCTAAAGAGCTCAACGTGTAGTGCCCCACACCCCTACCCAGATGGAGCTGGGCCTCAGCCCTCTGGGAGCACTGGACAGACAATCACAGCCATTGGGATGGATTCCCATTCAGACTTAGTGCCCCACCCCTTGCTTTCAGGACCTGCTCAGGAGTCCACGCTGGTAAAACTGCTTTAAGTCGTGCTAAAGCAAACAGTACCAGATAGCGGAAACTCGGGCTCCAGGCCCTTAAAGGTTCCTCCTCTCCTCCCTCCTTCCCCCTCCCATCCCCATGTGCAGACAGTCCACAGCCACGCCAGTGCTTTGGGAAACAGAAACCCACTGTGCATCTTCCCACGGCTTCTCACTCATCCTCCGTCTGTGTTCGGGTAACAAAGACTCCTGCATGTTTAAGTCAGGCTGCCTAACACCTGCTGCGTCCCTCCCACCCCCGCAAAAAACAAGTGCCCAGGTCTGACCCCTTGGAGTAGAGCTGAGAACACCCTGGGCTCAGGATGGGGCTTTCCGGTGGTTCCCCGAGTAGGCATAGGAGATAGGATGGCGGGTCCCAGGCCTCACGGTGAATGTATTGATGGGGCTTCCATAGTGGGGGGTTCCGTGGGGAGACCTGGGGAGGGGGAGCAGGAGAGAGGTGAGGTTAATATCTGCAGCTGGTTAACCAACAGCCCTCCCATCTCCTTCCGGGCGCGAGAGGGAAAGATACGGCTCAGTGCTATGGTATCTGCCCACACAAGCCCCGGTGGACAGGGTGGGACCCTAGTCCAGCAGTATTGATTCAACAGACACAGGGCTCCTCCTCCTGTCTAGGCTTGGCTGGCCACAGAGTACTTGCCTAATACCCTTGTATTCAGAACTCTTCACTCCTAGCCTGAGTCTGGATCCTTCTCTGTGCGGCTGGGAAATCCCCACAGCCAAGGACTACTCAGGTCTCCACCCACACCACTCTGAAGCCCTGAGCCTCTGGGGGATGGGAAAGAGGAAGCAGAAGAGGGGGAGCCAGCTGGTGGGGAAAGCAGGAGGATGGGGAAAGAGAGAACAAGTGAGATGGTGGGAAACAAGGACGCAGGTCAGGGAAACCCTTTCCAGGTAAAGTGCTCCTCGTGCTCCTTTCTCTGTCCAGACAACCAGAGAGGAGACAACCCAATGTCGCTGGACGGGTGGCCGTGGCCTGGTGGGCTTCTCTGTGGCCCGCGGGCAGACCCTTCCCTCACCTGGCTTCCCACCCCAGGTCCGTCCCTCGCCCCACTCCCAACTCACCTGCCGGCCGCAGGGGAGAAGCCATAGTCTCCGCCGGGCGCCTTGAACTTGGCCTCCCCGCGGGCTGCGCCCTCCATGGACAGCCTCGGCGCGTGCAGGCCGCCGGGGGGCGCGCGGCCCGCCGAGTTGACGCGCCGCATTTCCGGGCCCCCAGGCGGCGGCCCGAAGCAGTTGGGGGAACTCAGGCTGCGGGCTGTGCCGCCGCGGGGCTGCCCGGGGCTGCGCTGGGGCTCCCCGACGTACAGGCGCTTCTTGATGAGCGACCGGCCCCCGCCGGCGAAGCGCTCCAGGCCCCCGGCCCCGGCCCCGGCCCCGGCGTGGTGCGCCCCGGCTGGAAAGCGCGAGAAGCCCCGAGGCGCCAAGGGCTGCCCCAAGTCTAAGAAGTTGTTCCGGGGAGGGGATCCCCGGCGCCCCAGATACCGGAGGGCCGGGGCGGGGGGCTCCGGGTCGTTGCTGAACTCTGGCGGCGGCGGGATGACCTCAAAGCAGAACTCCCCCTCGTCGTCGTCGTCGTCCTCCTCCTCTTCCCTCTTGCAGGAAGGAGAAGGGGGGGACGAGAAGGATTTGGGCAGCAGGCGGCCCTGGGGGAGGATGGAGAACGCCGGCTTTGCCCCTGCCTTTGTCCCGTTGTGTCTGTGGTTTGGCTCAGTGCTCTCTGGGTCCCCGGGGTGCTGGGGCTTCCACTGACTGGGTACCGGAGGCTGTGCTGAGGAGGCCGGCTGGGGGTCCTTCTCAGCCTCCTTGGGTGACTTGGGGACCACAGTGAAGGAGTTGGGCCGGCCCTCCTTGTGGAAGATGCTGTCAGAGCCTGCTTGGGGCTGGCTGCCGTGGCCCCGGAGACTCCCTGGCAGGGAGGACCGGCCCAGGGCGGCCCCTCCCGGCCTTCCCTTCTGTGCCCTCTGCCTGGCCGCAAGGAGCAGAGCCATGGGGGAGCCGGGCTGCACCACCTCCCCGGTCACCGGGTGCCTGAGCAGTTCATCGACAGGCGGGGCTGAGGTTGGGGGTTTAGCTGGCAGCCCCTGGGGCTCCTTCACCTCCACGGGCTCCCGTGACCCTCCCGCCGACCCTGTGGCCAGCGCGCCCACTGCCACAGCAGCCTCTTGGCTGGGGTTTTCCTGGCTGCGATGGGGCTTGTAGAGAAATGCTACCCCTTCGCTGCCCGGGGATCTCTTTGGCGGGAGGGCTGGAGATGAGAGGGCTCCCAGTGCAGGAGGCTTACTGGCCTCTGAGGGGTGCCCTTCTGCCTCTGTCTGGGGGGCCACTGTAAGTTCCTGGGGGGTTGGCTTCTCCCACTGCCCAGCGGGGACCAGTTTCTTCTCTGCTGTCAGGTCGGATGATGTGGTGGGTACAGTTGTGGCTGCAGATGGTGTGGCTGGCTCAGGCACAGCCTTAGATGGTGTGGCTGGCCCCAGCGTAACCTTGGGTGGTGTGGCCGGTGCAGGCGTGACCTTGGGTGGTGTGGCCGGTGCAGGCGTGACCTTGGGTGGTGTGGCCGGTGCAGGCGTGACCTTGGGTGGTGTGGCTGGTGCAGGTGTGACCTTGGGTGGTGTGGCCGGTCCAGGTGTGGGCTTAGGTGGTGCGGCTGGCACAGATGTGGCCTTGGACTGTAGTGGTGTGGTTGGCAGAGGGGTGGTGGTTGGAGGCGGCAGATTCCTGGCCACAGGCTTAGAGAATTCGCCATTATCCGTCCTATGTTCAAAGATTCTTCCCGCTTCTAGCCGAGGCTTGGGCGGCAGAGACCCTATGCTGGGCTTGGCTTCCTTCTCTGCTGATGAGGAGAGCCGGGCCTCCAGCTCGCTCCGGATCTGCCGGACACTGGGAGCTGGGGGGTCTTGGGAGATGTAGTCCACAGGGGGGAGGGGCAGGCTGGTGGCAGCCACCTTCTCTGGCAGGCTGGAGGGACTCTTCTCCGGAACACTTGGGAGGATCTCCTTCTCTGGCCGGCTGGGGCCCTTCTTGCCCTCCTTTTCCTGCGAAGCCGCTGTTGGGCCTGCCCTGTGGCTGACAAATCGGTCCTCCCTCCTGGAGCCACAGAGATAGGCTGCCAGCTCACTCCGCAGCTTTTCCATCTGGCTGGGATCCCGCCAGTCCACAGGCGCTGAAGACGCTGTGTCCTCCGGACTGGGGGGGTTAGGTTTGGGGTTGGGGGCTGGGGGGCTGGATTTGGGGTTTTTTGTAAACCTAGAAGGTGGAGGGGCTGCCTTCTCAGCAGCGGGCAAAGTAGGGGCAGCTGGGGGAAGTGGCGGTGCTGGGGGAGGGAGTGGGGGTGCAGGAGGGGGCAGGGGAGGGGCTGGCGGAGGAGTCTCGGTACATTCCTTAGTCTGGGACTGGGACTGGGACTGGCCCAGCCTGGGGCTGGCTGGTGCTGCAGGCCTGAGCTCCCCTGGGCAGTCAGGCTCAGGGGCCCTGTCCGGATAGGCCTGGGACGCGGGGCGGATGTGGAAGCTGGGAGGCAGTGGGAGTCGATTGGGGGCTTTCTTGGTGGCCCCTTCCTCCTCTGGAGGCGTCCCCTGTGCCTCCTGAGTTGGGATGGACGAAGTCCTGACTGGGGTTGGGGGAGGCACCTTGAATGAGCGGGGGAAAGTGAGGTGGGGTTCTGGCTTAGGCCTCAGAAGGCTCCCCTTTGGCTCAGCTGGGCTCTGTGGGGGGCTGGTTCTGGGGGTCTCCGGCTGCCTGCCGTTCAGCGCTACCTCTGATTTCCACTTGGTGACACCCCCAGGGGGAAAGAAGCGAGTCCCCGTCGTATGAAGAGATGCTGGGGGTGCTGGGGCCGGCAAAAGGGGTGGAGGTGGGGCTAGAGAGGCCAGGGGTGGGGCAGGAGGAATGAAGTCAGGAGGGGTGGGTGTGGATGGGGAGGAAAGGGTGGATAGGGGGGCTTGGGCCCCCAATACTGGGGGCGGAGGTGGGGCCGTGGTGGGTGGGGGTGGGGGTTCCAGCAGCAGGGGAGGTGGTGGGGGAGCCATGGAAGGTGGAGGTGGGGGGGATTCCTCCCGAAGCTGTGAAAAGCCTGGGGGTGGCCCCGGGGCCGGGCCTGGGGGAGGGGGAGGGATGAGTGGGTCCTGCCCATAGTGCCCCGGCCTTAGGTCACCCACAGAGCTGTACAGGCGCAGGTTGCCGTTGACGAGTGAGCTGGTACCTGAAAGAAGGGAAAAGCAAAAGAAGAGGGAGGCCGGGAGGCCATGAGGTCCTGAGCTGTCCTGGGAGTGAGCCTCTCCTTTCCAGGGAGGGGCCCCCCGCCTATCCTGGGCTCAGCCTCCTCGGGAGCCTGCATTGAATATTCTCTGTTTGTTTCACTCTCCCCTGCCCTGCTCTGGCCCGGGGGCTCCCTTATCCTCTGGCTCCAGGTGGGTTCAGCCGATGGGAGCTGCTGGCAGATCAGAGGGTGGGCGCAGAGAGGCCAGGGCATCGATCCCCCCACCCTCCCTTCTTGACGGGCCACAGTCGCCAAAGGCTGCCTTCCTGGCAGGTTAGCCCCGTCCCACGGCTCAAAGATACAGGAGTAGCTCCCCACTGCTCCCTCAGCCTCTGGGGCTTGTGTCACCACCCACTCCAGTCCCCGAACTCTGCCCCCCTCCTTGCATATCATCCTTTCATGAAACCCTTTGGTTATCCCCTTTGAGTATGCCATCTGTTTCTCACAGGGGCCTTGGCTGATACACAGCCAGGAAGGCAAGGGTTCAAATCCCAGCCCTACTGCTTAACCAGATGTGTGACCTTGGACAAGCCAGCTAAACTTGCTGAGCCTCAGTCTCATCATCTGTAAAATGGGCATAATGTCAACGCTTACCACGTAAAGCTGTTGGGAGGATTAACCAGAGGATTCGTGTAAAAAGACGTAAAGGGCTTACCATGGTGCTAGGCCCATAGTAGGCACCTTATGAATGGCGACTGCTCGGATTACTAACCACCTGCCCCTAACTGTTTAGGTTGTAAGACAGGAAAAGTGGGAGGAAGACGGGAAGTCGTGGGTCAGGGGCCTGGAGACATTCTCAGTAGAAAGTTTTGGGTGAAAGACTCATAGGAGGGAACATGGTCTTTCCATGGAAAACATGGAACCCCTGCTTTCCAAAGATCCCGAGTCTACCTAGAAGCCAGCTCTCCGCCTCACAGAGAGCTCCTGGGACAGAGTCTGGCCTGCGGGGTGGGATGGGGGTATGTGGAAAGAAGGTGACCTGACAGTCGCGGGCACTAGACAGATGCTGAGAACCTCTGGCCCCAGCGGCTCATACCCCTCCCTTCTTGGACCCGGTTCCCAGCCCTTCCCCACCCCCAACACCCCGAGTCTGCAGGCCACCAACAGGCCTGCTTACTTCTCTCTTAGGTGGCCTGTCCTCTGCCTCCCTCCTCTCACTTCGTAGCACAAGCCCGGGGAATGTGAAGCTCTGAAGGGCTTCTCCCAGCTCTCTGACTTCAAGACAAAACGACAGTGGGGAGGAGGAAAAACACATTCATTAAGCACCCAAGCGGTAGGAGCTGCGAGACAGCAGTGCAAACAAAACAAAAATAGTCAAAATACTGGCCCTGCTGGAGCTTACTATTTCTCTTTTATTTATTTATTTATTTTTTTTTTTCAACGTTTATTTATTTTTGGGACAGAGAGAGACAGAGCACGAACGGGGGAGGGGCAGAGAGAGAGGGAGACACAGAACCGGAAACAGGCTCCAGGCTCTGAGCCATCAGCCCAGAGCCCGACGCGGGGCTCGAACTCACGGACCGCGAGATCGTGACCTGGCTGAAGTCGGACGCCCAACCGACTGCGCCACCCAGGCGCCCCTACTATTTCTCTTTTAATATATAAAGTTTGTTTATTTATTTTGAGAGAGAGTGTGCAAGCAGGGGAGGGGCAGAGAGAGACAAGGAGAGAGAGAATACCAAGCAGGCTCCACGCTGTGGGGCTCGAACTCACGAACCGTGAGATCATGATCTGAGCTGAAGTCGGCCACTTAACCGGCTGAGCCACCCAGGTGCCCCTGAAGCTTACATCTTAATGGGACAATGAGAAAAACAATGAACATAATACATCCATAAATTGTTGCCACACATCAGATGATGAGTGATATGTGGGAACAGCCCAGGGGTGCTGGGGTGACACTTTGAATAGCATGGTCAGAGGAGACCTCACTGAGAAGCTGGCATCTGAGCACAGAGGGCGTTCGGGCAGGAGGGAGCTGTACACGTGTACAGGGGAACAGCAGCCGAGGCAGAGGGAACCGCAGTGCAGAGACCCCGGGGTGGAAATGTGCAGGTGCTGAAGGGCAACAAGGATACCGGGTTGGCGGGAGCAGCGTGAGACCGGGAGAGAAAGCAGGCGATGAGGCCAGGCGAGGCCAGATTCGGGAAGTCCTGGCAAGAACCTCTGCTTTGAGCGTCATGGGAAGTCATTGGTGGGTTTTGAGCCTCAGTGTGACAAGAAGTGACCAAAGTCCCATCCAGTACGTCACTGCCTCCTCCAGAACTGGATTTAGGTTTGCCATGGCTCATTTGCAGACACAGACGTGCGAGGGGTTAAATGACTTGCCCAAAGGGAACAAAGCTCATCTATAGGAGGGCTGGGATTGAAAGCCAGGTGGGTCTGACTCGGGGTTCTTTCCACCACTTCCTGCTGCCCTTGACCCTGCTGTGGTGTTGGCCCTCACCATCCTCCCCCCACTGGAATTGGCCTTAGCCAGCCTTGGCTCTGCTCAACCCCCACTGGCTGCAGCCAGCAGCCAAGAGGCCTGGGGTCTCCGGCTTTATCACCAGCTGGGGTGGGCCAGATGCTTGGGCCGAAGGAGGAAAGAAAGATGGGAGAAGCCCCAAACCCACAGTCCTCTTACCTGTCACTTCTTTGTCTGCAAAGTCTCCTGGGACAGAGGGGGTGGGCACAGCCAGTCCATGGTTCTCCTGGGCATTCTGAAAGAAGGCAGAGAGATCAGGGAACGGGGAAAGACAGACAAATAATTCTTAACTTGCTGCTCTCGGAGGTCATTTTACTGCTCGAAAATCAGCAGTGATGGTGATCGTTGCATAGCCTTGTGAGTATACTAAAATATAAAAGGGCTCATTTAAAAGGGTGAATCTTATGTACAGGTGAGTCTTGTTATTTGCACAAATTATGGTTCCTAAAGTTGCTTCAGACACTGAATTAGAAAACGCCAAATCTGGGGCACCTGGGTGGCTCTGTCAGTTAAGCGTCAGACTTCAGCTCAGGTCAGGATCTCACAGCTTGTGGGTTCAAGCCCCGTGTCAGGCTCTGTGCTGACATCTCAGAGCCTGGATCCTGCTTCGGATTCTGGGTCTCCCTCTCTCTCTGCCCTCGCTCCCCCCACCTGTGTTCTCTCTCTTTCAAAAATAAATTAATTTTAAAAGAAAGAAAGAAAGAAGGAAAGAAAAGAAAAGAAAAGAAAGAAAATGCACAATCAGTGCCCCAAGGGAAACAGATTAGTTTCCTGCAAACTTCCATCACAGCATTTTCATCAACCGATCAATACATAACTTCATTTTATGTGTGTTTCTGTTTAAAGACACCTTATTTAATTTTTGGTTGACTCATTGATATTGAACTCAGGGCCAACAGCAGTATAACTCAAGCCTGAACAAAGCTTATCTAACATACATATTTTCTCTGTAAGGCACATCACAGCCTTCTTACACTTAGGAATGTTAGCACATGGGCGCTATGCTTGGGGGCCATTTTAAATAGTGAAATCACCAACAAAAAACAAAGAAGAATGAAAAATATGGCACTAAAGAACAAAGGACACTTAAGGCAAAATGTCTCGTTTGATCTCAGCCGGGACCATGCGCATCAGGTGACTCCAATTTTTCACAGCCGTGCACATGTCCAAAGTGTCTTGAGTAGTGCTTTGGGGGCTACAAATACATTTTAGCGAGTAGGCGAATTCGCAAATACAGAATCAGCAAATAATGAGAATCGACTGTCTATGAATTCTATCTCAATTAAAACAAAACAAAACAAAACAAACGAATCTGCCTTGCGCCCCAGGCACAACCACAAGCTAAAAGCCAAATTCCTCAGCCTGGCCTCCTGTTCACTCTTGGTTTTCATTAGGTATTTCCAGGAAACTAAATTAATTAAAAGTGGTGAACTGGAATATTTATAGTGCTGCAGATGCCCTTCTGATCTTAAGCCTAACAGACCACAATGTGTGTGCACAACTGTCGGTTAGAACATACTATTTTACGTTCTATTTTTTTTCCCCCAAACACACATTTCCATACATCAACAAAGTCCACACACCTGTGCCTTGGAGAGCTGTGTAGCATTTTACGGTAGTTTCCAAGGCCCTCAACAACCTGGCCTTGCACTTCCCAGCCCCACCTTTTACGTACCACTCACCTGTTACACCCATCTCACATTCTAGCTTGGACACCTCCCTCTCCACCGTCCTTCCAAACCGCACACGAGTTCATGTTCATCCCGAATGCTTGGTCAGGCTGTGCCCCTCCTCCCACCCTCCATTTCTAACAATAATACCCCTTTGCTCCATGCTCGAAACACGTTATCTCCACCACACTACTCTATGAAGAAGACGCTATGCCCATTTACCAGATGAGGACACTGAGGCTCAGAAGTATTTCCTAAGTTGTCTATAGTCACACAACTAGCACTACCAACCCCAGGTCTGTGGTGCTCCCATCCCTCGGTATTTTGTTTCTCTAAAATCTCTCATTCTTCAAGGATTAGCTGAGCGCCTCCGATTGGATGGCAGAGGTGAAAGGGGCTAAGGGCACTGGCTTTGGAGCTAGACTGTCTGGATTTGAATTCCAGATCTGCCACCAACTAGCTGTAGGACTGTGCCAACTGGTTAAGCTCTCTGTGCCTCAGTTTCCCTATGAGGTAGTGATAAAAATAGAATTTACCTATTCCAGGGCAGGTGGGAGGATCAATGACACAACACACAAAAAGCACTCTGCTCCTGGCGTGTAGCGAAAGCCCATTAAATGTGAGCCCAGCAAACGTTATCACCAGGAGCCCTCTCTGACCTGATGCTGTTCGGAGCAACCTACAGCCAAGCCCCTCAAAGGAAGATTTTTGTTTGCTCTCTTGTGAGGTGAGGTGAGGTGAGGTTGACCTTGGAGCCCAGGGACCTATGTGACCAATGTGAATCCCCCAAAGCTGGACACTTAGTAAGCCAAGTCGTTACTCACTGATGAGCCAGTGGTGCTAACTCTCTGGGCTTAGTGACCTAATAGCTTCAGATCTAAGACAGGAGATTCAAGAAAGATGTTTTGAAAATATCCATGAGAACCTGGGTTACAAAGGGCAATCTCAGAATTACCCTTTGGCCTTCTGGGGGCCACAAACAACTCATCTCATTCTCAAAGAATTCTGAAGCTGAAATAACCTTGAGCCGTCATCTCTTGTCTGCCTCTTGGTAATTTTCTGCCTCTACTTGATTCACTCGGCCACACACCTGTTTTCACATCTCTCAAACCCAGCGATCCGAACCGGGGGCAGGGACGGGGGCCAGCCCATCCGAGGAGTGTCTCCTAAGACCTTCTGAGATGCAAGACACACACACACACACACACACACACACACACACACACACCACCGATTGTCTACTAACCTTCACCAAGGATGTACCCTCTGATTTTGATGAGGTGGGGGCCAGACCTTCAGAAGCCATGGTTGAGACTTCTGTTTACTCTTTTGAATATAATTGAAAAATAAAAAGACATGGGGACTCGGCATAGAAAGCCCGAGAGTCCATTTGTGCTCTGAATTTTGCCAGGGGTGTGACCTTGGCCGAGCAGTGGCGACGGCAATATCCAACCATCATTTCTGCACCCACGGTGTGCCAGCACTAGGAGCTTTACCTATGTTATCTCCAGTCCCTTAACAGACCCAGGGTGCAAACCTAGGCTTACCTTTTCTATAGATCACCCATGTTCTTCGCTTATAAAATGGAGATAATATTTCCTCCTTTGCAGGGCATTCTGAGGATCAAATGAGATAATATTCCTAACCCAGGAAGCCGGGGTTAGATGAAGGGCTATGTCTTCCAATCCTCCTCTCCCACAAACGTGAACAAATTGTGAACAATCAAATATTTCTGGAATCCTTGAAACGCCTCCTGGGTCACGCCAGGTGCTTAAGTATGATTGTGCGTAGAAGAGGGGGATGGGCGGACTTCATGGGCCAGAGATAGTACTGCCCACCCTACCCTTCGATCTTCAGGAACTCTGGAAATGCATTAGACTCCCAAGACCAGAGGATAAAAACCTGTCTCATGAGCAGCCTTGGAAACAGCCGTGCGGGCAGAGGTCTGGCTTTTCAGGTCCCCCTGCCCCCACCGACATGGGGGTCCCAGGACACGCCCACCATCTCACTGCACCGTTCCAGGTGCCATGGCCCTTCACTGTTCACCACCCTAGGGCACGTGCCTGACTTCAACCTCATCTCCATCCAGCAGCTCTAAGCCCCAGCTGGCCCTGCCCCTTCCCACTCACGCCCACATAGCCCCAGAGGCTCACTCAGCCGTGCGTGTCCAGGAGAGGCAAATACAAACCCATGTTAACTTTCATCCTGGAAAAACAGACCCAGGAGGTGAGCTCCCTTTTCTCCCCAGGAAGACCCAGGCAGCTGGCATTGAGTGCCCCAGCTTGGATGGTGCCCTGTTTCAGTGTGCAAATAAATGCACAGGTGTAGACAGCATCCACCTCCGTGGGCGCTGAATTCCCCGATGTGAGAACCGAGGAAAAGCCTCCTTAAGAAGAGGGCTTGCGGGTGACACCTCTGTGCAGTGTGTGATCCTGATTGGATCCTGGGGTGGGGGGTGGGGAGTGTGTGCCCTGAAGAACATTATCGAGAGGATTGGCAATAACAATATAAACATGCATTAGGCAATAGTATCATATCAATATTAAATTCCTGAATTTGGTAGTTGTGCAGAAAATGTCTGCTCTTAGGCTACACAGGCTAAAGTATTTAGGAGCAGAGGGACACAATGTCTCAGCTTACTCTTGGATGGTTCAGGAAGAAACAATGTGTCTACATCAAGGATGGAGGGAGCAATTGGCAAAATGCGGGAATCTGGTCGGAGGCTCTAGAGAGTTCTTCCTACTCTTCCTGCAACTTTTCCGCACACTAGGATTGGTTGAAAGAAAAAGTTACTTAATGCCAGTGATGCAATGGTAACCAATTGCCAACGCAATGGTAACTTTTATGTTAGATGTAGCTCACAATTAAAAAAGTTAAAGGAAAAAAAAAAAAAAAAGTTAAAGGGCGCCTGGGTGGCTCAGTCAGTTAAGCGACTGACTTTGGCTCAGGTCATGATCTCAGGGTTCATGAGTTCGAGCCCTGCATCCAGCTCTGTGCTGACAGCTGGGAGTCTGGAGCCTGCTTTGGATTCTGTGTCTCCCTCTCTCTCTGCCCCTCCCCAGCTCATGCTTGCATTCTGTCTCATAAATAAACTTAAAAAATTTAAAATAAAAAATAAAAAAGTTACAAGCAAAGATAAGACCATCAAAAAGAGAAGGTGCAGAGAGGGCCTCAGAGCATCTCTATCCACCGGATATCAGCGTCTCACACCTTCTCCCACCATCCCCAGTCCTTCCAGTCTCAGCAATAATAACAGCAGCCGCTGACTTCCTAGCACTTACTCTGCACCAGGTGCTCTGTGTTTTCTTTTTTTTAGTATTTTTTAAGTGTTTATTTATTTTTGAGAGAGAGAGAGAGAGAGAGAGAGAGAGAGATTGTGAATGGGGGAGAGGCAGAGAGAGCGAGGAGAACAGAGGGCTGGAAGAGGGCTCTGCGCTGACAGCAGCGAGCGCGATGTGAGGTTCGAACTCGGGAACTGTGAGATCATGACCTGAGGTGAAGCTGGATACTCAATGAACTGAGCCACCCAGATGCCCCCGTTCTGTGTTTTCTGTCTCTTGACTCATTTATTTTGCACCACAACCCGATGACATAGGTGCTGTTATTGCTCCCTCCGTTTTACAGAAAAGGAAAGAGGCACAGAGAGGTTAAGTGACTTCCCCAAGGACACACAGCCAGTTATATCACTGTCTTTCCAGGCAACCCAGTCATCACCCACACACCCCGCTTGTCACCCAACTTTGCTAGGCACTTCCTGGGGCCCTCCCTCTTGCCACCCCTCAAGCTCATCCCTTCTTCAGTCCTCACTGTCTTGTCTCTTACCCAGACAGACAGACTACTGTCATCATCTCCAGATACTTCCCTGGCCTCTGCCTCACTCCATTCTTCAAACCTGATGCCAGGATGTTCTTTCTAAAATGGATCTCAAAGCAAGCCGCTTCCCTGCTCAGAAGCCTTCCATTGGTCCAGAGGATGAAATTCAAGCACCTTCGCATGGCATTTGAGACCTTTCGTAAGC
This sequence comes from Lynx canadensis, assembly GCF_007474595.2. Classification (NCBI taxonomy): domain Eukaryota; kingdom Metazoa; phylum Chordata; class Mammalia; order Carnivora; family Felidae; genus Lynx; species Lynx canadensis. The sequence goes on from NC_044307.1 coordinate 40,615,673, forward strand.
TGTCCCCTTTGCAGCTCCTGCCATCTTCTCCCCACCCACCCCACAATCCCTGGGCTCCAGCTAGTGGTTCTCATCCTTTTCCCATTCCAGTGCACGCGGGGACCCGACTCACTCATGAGCAAGTGGGCTCCTCGCAACAGGGATCCTCGGTAAGCCAGAGACACCACCCTTTGGAGGTTCTGGGGGACGGTGAATAGCTTGAAAAAGCCCCTAGATGATTTGGTCACACCTTCCTCCCCCACCTGTTGAGAACCACTGCAGCTGCTTGGGATTCATTCCCATGTCTTCTTGGGTCTCCTGAGAGCAAGAGCCTTGCTCTTGCCCTGAGGTTGCCTAGGATGCTCTTCTTGGCCTGGAAAACTCCTAGTTACCCTTTAAACCCCAGATTAAATGCCCCTTGTCCATGAAGCCTTCCTTGGAGTTAATTTCTCTACCCCGTGTCTTCCTGTGTGCACTATTATCACCACTGACACTTATTTAGGTGCCCACTATGTGCTAGGCATGATTATGAGTACCTCACATGTAGCAGTCCAGTAAGTCCCCATGGTGACCCTACGAGGCAGGTTGTTTGTATTTTACAGAAGAGGAATCTGAGGCACAGAGAGGCTAAGAGCATTGCCCAAGGTCACACAGCTAGTCAGCGGCAGGGCCAAAACTGGAACGTCAGGGCCTACCCTCTTTGCCACCATAGTATTGCCTTCACGCTTCTCCAGCACAGATGGAACCTGTCATAGGTGAGTGTAGTCTCTGCTGTCCAAGCCCAGTCTCCTGTTGGGTCAAGTAACAGCTAATTCTTTGTTCATGCTGAGCACAGAATGGACAACGCAACAAGTTTGTTACATGACTGAAAGGTCGGAAGAGTGCAGGAGAGGTGGAAAGCCTGTGTTCTGGAGCCAACCCTACCCCCATTCAACTCCGAGCAAAGTCACTTGTCTCTGGGCCTCCCTGCCTTGTTTGTAACCGCTTGCTAAGGGTCGCTTCAACCATGGTGCTCCGAATGCAGGCCCAGAAGGTGTCCTGCCTGTGACTCGGCTCACCCTCCGCCTGGTGGGCAGTGGCCTAGGCACTCGGGGCGCATTTCCATGACAGGAGGCGCAGTCGTCTCCAGATGGTTCTCTGTCTGGAATAAAGGAGGAGTTCCGGAGCCACAGGGTGAGGCCAAGCGGGCAGGGCTGGGCTTGAGGTCACTGCTGACCTCAGACAAGGGACTTTGACTGCGGCAGTCAGTTGAGCTGGCCGCGTGCCACTCGGCGAGCTGGTCCTGAGAAAATGACAGGCCCATGCCCCAGGGTGCTGTTGACGTTGGAGGCTGGCGTGCGTCTCAAACACACACAGAGGAGAGGGGCGTGTGGCCCTTCGAGGATGGCAGCCCACATCAAGAGAGGGGCACACCGACTCGTGTGCGGAGAAACCAACCAGAGGCAGGCGAAAGACCCTCTGAGCACCCCCTCTGCCCGCGGGCAGCCGGCCACGGCCACGCCCCTCCCGGCGTGACGGCGCCCCCCTCCCCCCCCCCCCCCCCCCCCCGGTCATGGCCACGCCCCTCCCTGCTCAGCAGCCTGAGAGTGGTCCCCGCTTTAATGCCTGGGGCAGAGTCCAGCCCTGGCTCTGCCAGGTGGGGCATTCCACCTGAAACTGGGCCTCAGCCCCTCCCTGTCCCAACACCGGGACAACGCCTAGAAGCTAAGATCATTGATCATCTCACTCGCCCTGTTCACACAGGGTGCAAGTCAGCTCCGTGGCTCAGTCAAGCAGCCCTTTCCAAAGCATCACAGCCTAGTATATTGGAAAGTTATCCAGCAACGATTAGTTGCCGTTGCCGGGGAGGCTGGGGGCGGGGTCACCACTCCAAGAATATTTCTTTTTATTTTCTTCCTTATACGTGTCTCTATTTCTCAGTTCTTAACAATGAACTTCTGTTTCCTTCATAATTAAAAAAAAAATCCAATACAATAGTTATTTTTTTAAAAATATGAACTCGGGGCACCTGACTAGCTCAGTCGGTAGAGCATGAAACTCTTTTTTTTTTTTTTTTTAATGCTTATTTATTTTTGAGAGAGACAGAGACAGAGCATGAGCATGAGCAGGGGAGGGGCAGAGAGACAGGGAGGGAGACACAGTCTCCAAAGCAGGCTCCGGGCTCTGAGCCGTCAGCACAGAGCCCAACTCAGGCTAGAACTCATGCACCGCGAGATCATGACCTGAGCCAAAGTCAGACACCCAACCGACTGAGCCACCCAGGCGCCCCCACCTCTTGATCTCAGGGTCAGGAGTTCAAGCCCCATGTTGGGAGTGGAGCCTACTTAAACAACACAAAACAAAACAAAACAAAAAACATAACATAAACTTTGGAGTCAGGCAGACCAGACTGGCAATCTTAATTTAACTCCATCATCTCAAAGGAATCAAAGGTGGTATCTGACACACGGTCAGTGCTCAGTAAGTGTGCCCCTCTCTCGCCTTCTAAGGATCGGCTTTCTTATTTGTAAGATGGAGATGTCCCACTTCCCTTGGGTTTGTTAGGACACCAGAGGCCACCACGTACCTAAAGAGATCCTGCAGAGTTAGTAGTCAAGAAAGGTAATTTCCCCGAGCCTCTGCTCTCTCAGGTCCTAACATAGCTCAGGGGTTAGCGGTGGCCCAAGAACTTGGAGACTGCTCCAGGCACAGCCTCCAGGGTGTCTCTAGTTGAATCCTGAGACAGGTGCTTCCCTGTGGTTAGGGTCCCCTACTACCCTTGACTACAAATGTTTCAGAGTTGAGAAGGAGGAAGGGCGAAAAACACTCACTATTTGAGGGTAGGTTATCTTCCCTTTAAAGGTTTAGGGAGTCAGAGCCCCACCAAGGGCTCAGGGGGACAGGGCTCGCCCCACTGACGGCTACAGCCCTACCCTCTTGCCCTCCTCATGCCTGGGACACATACATCCTCATGCCTGGGATTCCTCAAAATCCAGCCAAACCCCAAGGGTGGGTCACCAAGGGCTTGGCCAATGGGCAACACATGGTTGACCTTGGGCGTGGGCCAGCTCTGAGTCTTAGCTGCACATTGTGGTAATAATGCAAGCCTCCTCACCACAGTGCTCCTGGAGCTTGGTTGGGGCACCTAACAAGGGGGGTGTGGATCTTCATGGGGTAAGGGAAATGACCCTGAGTCAGATTTAGAGTCGGCCACGATTGAGGGAACCACTGTTGTCTGCGGGAGCAGGGGGATGGAACCCCAGAGTGAGAGCCATAGGGAAACCCCCTCCGGGTACCCAAAGCCCCCAGCTGGTGAAGCCCAGCTAGTTGCTGCTCGGCTTTGACCAGCAGTGTGAGGGTAGGGGGTGCTGGCCAGGGGCAGGACGTAGAGGGTCAAGAAGGTCAACTGTGTGTTCTCCACAGAGACACTTCTTTGAAGTGGGGCGTCAGTGAGCATTTTCTAAAAGAGCTTGATTTTTGGGGCGCCTGGGTGGCGCAGTCGGTTAAGCGTCCGACTTCAGCCAGGTCACGATCTTGCGGTCCGTGAGTTCGAGCCCCGCGTCAGGCTCTGGGCTGATGGCTCAGAACCTGGAGCCTGTTTCTGATTCTGTGTCTCCTTCTCTCTCTGCCCCTCCCCCCGTTCATGCTCTGTCTCTCTCTGTCTCAAAAATAAATAAACGTTAAAAAAAAAAAAAATAAAAGAGCTTGATTTCTTCCTCCACTGCGGCCTCTACCTTCTGCCACAGCTCAAACTCCCTCCTGGGGGTCAGAGAAGAATCTCTACTAACGAGGTCATCTTTCTCTGAGCCTACCGGCTATCCCAAACTGCTCTTGGACGCAGGGCCCTGCCCCTAGACTCTGTGCTGTGGGGGCCCTGCTTTGGTTCTCTACAAGGAGAAGAGTCCATGGGATCAGGCAGACATGCCCTTGGAGCCCATACCACCCCCATCTTGACCTTGCTCCAGGCACAAAGGCCCCTAGACACGCCCCCATGCCCGCTTAAATGGCCCCGAGTCCACTTCTAGGCTTCCTCCCCAGTTAGTCCTCCTGAGTGCGGCCCAAGTGGGGGCTACGCATATCCCTGAGCCCATAAAGTGGCCAAGGGGGTGCTGTCTGTGGGGAGGAGGGGGGTGGAAAGGTTCAGGGCGAGGCCCTCACTGTGAGGGAAGGAGCCAGGTGGGTAGAGGAGGCGGTGGGCTCCCATGGGCATGGGAGGCTCCATGCGTACTCCATCCTGTACCCCCACCCAAATAGTCGCCCCTCACCTCGAAACCCTTCCAGCTAACGTCAGCCACATGAATCAGCCCAAACCAATCATGACTGCCCTGCCAGGCTCACCCCAAGGAGCTCAAGCCCCAACCCCAAAGGGAGCCTGGGCCTTGAGTTCAGAGATGAGCTGAAAGGGGGCAGAGTGGAAAGCAGAAATCCAGCGGACTCTGAGCTTCCAGGTGCAGGGGAAGAGGGGGGAGGGACCCAGAGCGGGTAGAGCTTCTTCCCCTGAGCCCAGCCTGACACCTCCCCAGGCACAGCCAGGCCTGCCTGACTCACAGGGTGGAGTGACCCAGGAAGCTCTCACCGCCTGGGGCACCCCTGGGGACCTGTCCAGCCAGTTTCCCTATATTTGCCACACTGACATTTAATTTTTAATTCCTCATATGCGTCACCCTGGAGATGGTTTGATTCAGACTAGGGGAGGGCAAGAGGGAGCCCCAGAGAGAAGTACAAGCTTCTCACTACTGGCTGTTCGATCAGCTCAGCTCTGGAAAGCCTGGGCAAGTTCTGGCTTGAGTCTTGGGTCCAGCCTCCCCTCAGGGGTAGCAGTAAGTGGAGACAAAGGATCCTTCCTCCACTCAGCCCAGGCCCATGGTGGCATGGACAGGACTGGATTGGGAGGAAACCAAGGCTCAGGTTTCGTTTCTGCCTCTACTGAGCTGTGTAACCTGGGCAGGACCCTCCCTATCCCAGGCCTCAGTTTTCTCATTCTTTATTTTATTTTATTTTATTTTATTTTATTTTATTTTATTTTATTTTATTTGTTATTATTTTATTTTGTTATTATTTTATTTTATTTGTTATTATTTTTTTAAAGACAGAGCATGATCACAGGAGGCGCAGAGAGAGAGGGAGACACAGAATCCAAAGCAGGCTCTAGGTTCTGAGCTTTCAGCACAGACCCTGATGCAGGGCTCGAACCCACAAACACGAGATCGTGACCTGAGCTGAAGTCGGGCACTCAACTGACTGAGCCACCCAGGCGCCCCAGGTTTTCTCATTCTGATGAGTGCCAGGGTCCTCCCCACTTCTGGGGTTTGGTGATTTTTTTTTTTTTAAGCTTATTTATTTTGAGAGAGAGGGAGTGAGCGAGCGCAGATGGGGGAGGGGGAGAGAGTGAGGGAGAGAGAGAGAGAATCCCAGGCAGGCTCCACACTGTCAGCACAGAGCCCAATGAGGGGCTAGAACAAACGAGCCACGAGATCATGACCTGAGCAGAAGTCGGACACTTAACCGACTGAGCCACCCAGGCGCCCCTGAAGCTTGGTGATACTGACCCACATCTCAGGGCTCTCAGAGCAGGAAGCAGGGTGGCTGGAACACCCACTTTTCAGCAGTGGAAACAGAGCTCAAGCAGTGGTCCATGTGTTGTGAGGGGCCCGGCTTCTTGTGGGGGGCCTCCTGCATCACCGTTAGGAGTTATTTTAACACAGAAAGTCACAGCTGGGGAGACCCCGAAGGACCACGTGGTATAACCCCCATTGATGGGGGAGGAGCCAGAGGCCCAGGGAGAGGAAGGTCTCGGCCTTTCCTGCAGCCCAGCGGCAGAGCCAGACCAGTGCCAGCTACTCGAGGATCAGTTGGGTCCCATCCCAGTGACCAAGGGATCCAGAGGTGCTTTTCATAACTGGCTTTTGGCTATCAGCTGCCTGCGAAAGTATTCCTTAGTTCTCTGCCCCTCCGTCTCAAGCAGAGTGAGGAAACGCCAGGAAGAGCGTGGGCCTTGCTGGGCCTGTTACCTGGTTTCTTGGGCACTGCTGACTTGTGCCTCCCCTGCCCCGGGGTAGCCTGGCCTAGGAGGTGCCCTCTGAGTATGGGAAGGGAAGCTGGGGAGTGGTGAGGCCCGCCTGGCCGGGACAGTGTCAGGCAGGGCTTGGGCACCGGCCCAGCTCCCCACCCACCTTGACTTGGTGGGGCTGTGGGGGCGGGCTGTGCACACGTGTGTATCTGTGTGTGAACCCACACCCACGAGGACCTCGTCCTCCTGGTTCTCATTCTCACAGCCTCCTGTCCCAGCTGGAAGAAAGCAAACGACCGTGTCCAGAGCCTAAGGGAGAGGAGTTGGGTGCCCCTGCATCCAGGAGCAGATGATGAAAGACGAGGTTGAGGCTGCTCTGTTATCTTGTGACCTGGATCAGGAGCACAGGGATGTCCCCAGGATATGAGCCATCAGGCTAAGGGTTCCTAATCTAGAGGTTCATCACTGGGGGGCTTCTGGGGGCCCCAGAGGGGCCTCTGCTGAAATTGTAAGCAAAATTGCACTTATGTGGTCCACAGACTCATCAAGGTCTCAAAGGAGTCTATGACCCCAAAGAGGCAAGAGACCCTGGTGTCCAGCAGGCCCCAGATGCTGGACAGGGGTTCAGAGAGGCAGGCGGGGGAGATGCAGGTGGCCTGCAGGCTCGCGCTGGGAGGGAAGAAAAAAGCTTCTAGATTGTGGGTGGAGGGCAGAATAGGAGGGCCTGAATAGAACTTGGATCCTGGAGCCTGGCTGTGGGGCTCCAGATCCCAGCATTGCCGCTCATGAGCTGTGTGACCCTAAGCAAGTTACTTTCCCATTCTGTGCTCCAATTTCCCCATCTGTAAAATGGGAATTAACAACAGCGCCTTCCTGACGGGGTGGCTCTGTCGACTCTGTTAACACACTGGAGACACTTGAAATGGTGCCCGAGACACCGTAAGTGCTGGGGAGGGGGGGGGGGACGGGGGGTGTTAGCCCCGATCACATGGTCATGCCCCTGGATGGGACCTCGCAAGCTGCTTCCCCTGCCTTTGCCTGTTCAGCTGGCACTGAAGGCAAGGGATGAACTTCCCCTTTTAGGGTTGAATTCCTGCCTCTGTGAAATGAGGCTGGTGTGGACCCGATGAGTTTCTGTCGTCAACTCATCAGGACTTTCGTTCTCTTGCCCTCACCAGTTAGGGGCTGTGGATTTGCTGGGGAGAAGTCCCCCACCCCGTCTCCTGATTGGCTTAGCCTGGCCTGGAGGACTGGGCCCCAGAAAACGGTCTTGGATCTCCAGGCCTGACCAGCCAGCCAAGCCCACTCCAGTGTTTCCCCCTCCCCCTGCCCTCCATCAGCTCCCCCCATGCCCCCCAGCCTTCGGCTCAGCGGGAGGTCTGCTGCAGTCCCCCGGGCACGCCTTGGAGGGCCCAAACCAGAAGAGAGGCGGGCAGAACGGCTGGGACACGCCCTTATTACTGAAGGACCGGAAGTGGGTGTGTCGGGTAGAGGCTTTCGGCCAATCAGAACAAACTCACTGTGCAGCATTTACTATAACCCTTCAGTGGCTGGAGCCCCTCATGGGCAACAGTCATTTCTTTCAGTATTTTAACAACCAGAACGGGTATGGGTGGGTCTGTGTCTTGGGGGTGGGTGAGGGGAGAGGATCTAATTCACCATCAGCAACGGAAGATCTCAAAATTATTTCATCTGCATTTATGGGGGCAATGACCCCTGTAGACAGTTTTATGCATCTCTAGAAACATAGGGGCTGACTCATTTGCTTTATACCTTTTTGTCGGTGGTGTTGTACTTCCTATATTTGCCTATAACGTCCACAAGTTGCAGAAAATAAATTACCTAAAGTTGTATTCCCAGAGGCCTGTGAGTCAGCCCTCCACATACAGGCCTTGGGGTTGTCGCAAGGAGGATGTAAGACTCGGCCTCTCCCACCTAGAATCTCAGGGTTGGGTTGGTAAGGTTGGACAAACCAAAAAAATCAGGTGATGGAGAGGGAGGTAGTTGGCCAGGAAGTGTTAGCGATGCCTTGTTAGTCTCCGTGGCACGAATCCTCATGGCCCGCAGTGATAATGTTGCCCCAACCAGGAACCAGTCCTGACAGACAGGAGCCAACCTGGAATTCATGGGGCTGTTAAGGCTCTAGACCTGGGCCACTATACTACAGTCCAATACAGTAGCCACTGGCCCCAGTGAAATGTCACTAGTCAGAAGTGGGATGCATATATTCTTTTTTTTTTTTAAGTTTATTTATTCATTTTGAGAGAGAGAGTGAGCCTGAGCCAGAGAGGGGCAGAGAGAGAGACGCGGGGGGGGGGGGGGGTGGGGGGGGGAGGGGGCGGGGCAGGAATCGCAAGCAGGTTCCACACTGACAGTGAAGAGCCTGACGCGGGGCTCGAACTCACAAACTGTGAGATCATGCCCTGAGCTGAAACCAAGAGTGATGGCTTAACTGACCAAGCCACCCAGGCTCCCCATGTTCTAAGTGTAGTACATCAGTGCAAAGACTCAGTATGAAAAAAATGAATGTAAAACATGTCAGTAGTATTTGTTAACGCCAATTAAATGTTGACATGACAATCTTTTGAATATATCGGATTAAGTTAAATATATTATTAAAATTAATCTTGCCTATTTCTTTTTAAAAGTTTTTTTCAATGTTTATTTATTTTTGAGAGAGAGAGAGAAACTGAGCATGAGCGGGGGAGGAGCAGAGAGAGAAGGAGGCACAGAATCTGAAGCAGGCTCCAGGCTCTGAGCTGTCAGCAGAGAGCCCAACACGGGGCTTGAACTCACGAACCGTGTTATCGTGACCTGAGCCAAAGTTGGATGCTTAACTGACTGAGCCACCCAGGCGCCCCTAATCTTGCCTATTTCTTTTTACTTTCAGTGCAGTTACTAGAACATTTTATTTTTTATTTTATTTATTTATTCATTTATTTTTTTAAACCTTATTGAAATTTTTTTTTCACACTTATTTATTTTCAAGACAATGCGAGAGACAGAGTGCAAGCAGTGGAGGGGCAGACAGAGGGAGACACAGAATCCGAAGCAGGCTCCAGGCTCTGAGCTATCAGGCCAGAGCCCAATGCGGGGCTCGAACTCATGAACCATGAGATCATGACCCAAGCCAAAGTCGGACGCTTAACCTACTGAGCCACTCAGGTGCCCCAGTTACTAGAAAAATTTAAATGACATATGGGGCTTGCGTTATATTTTTATTGGACAGTGCTGGTCTATACTATCCCAGAAAACCCAGGAACTTGTATCACAGTAAATAGAACCAGTCAGCAGTTATTTTGAATCTATCTCTATTGGGAAACAAAAAAAAAAAAAAAAAAAAGAGCCCAACCACGGCTCCAGAAGGGAGTTTTTGGTTTCCTGTGATTGCAGACCCACAAACAATTCTGTCCCCGATGCCCTTCTCCCAAGGGTCACTGCTATTTGTCCTTTAAGACAGCTCAGGTGTTACCTCTTCCGGGAAGTCCTCCCGACCACCTGTGGCTGGATTGGCTGCCTGTTCTCTGACCTATGTTCCAACAATGTTTACTCATTCTTGTCCTTCCCTGAGAACTGGCTCAGTCACCTCTGTGTGCCTCCGTCCAATGCAAGGCCTGGCACGGAGCAGGCAGTGGTCGATGCAGAGCATGAATACGAATCCCGCTTGGCTAGAGGCACCCATCTCTGCATTGCCACTGCACACAAAGTCCTCGTAACCTCTCCTTGGGTTTCAACACGGAGGAGCAGACCCACCGCCCCAATCTCAGCCTTCCTGCTATGAGTCTCAGCCACGCCTCCTCCCAGAAGCCACCCTCGTTGGCAGCAGGAAGGAAGCGAATGGACAGAGGGTGAGGCTGATGTCCCCTTGGGCTAGGGCAGGTGGGGCTGCCTCCTCTGTGGCCCGTCCAGAGCAGACCCCCACACCCCAGTGCAGAACCGTACTCACAAGTGGAAGGAAGGTCAGCAGGGGCCGAACTCTTGGCCGAGCTTTCAGCGTGGCTGTCCCTGACTCACTCACAGAGTCAAACCGATTATCTCCATAATAGATCCCACCTGGAGGAGACAAGTGCAGGAGGCCGTGAGCTGGAGATCAAAGGCATGTGGGACAACTGAGTCAGCCTGCCCCGCAGTTCTGAGGGAGGAGAGCCAGGCTCTGCATTTGGCCCATCTGACTCAGCTCAGCACCTCTTACATAACAAGATCCTGTCAAGTGTTTGAACTTCTAATCTGGAACCAGCAGAGCAGGTGAGGTCACCTGCTGTCCCCAGTGGCCCCAGCACCTTCTGGACTGGGGTGCTGGGGCCCACCTTCTAGGGTCCTCTAACACAAGATTTCCTTAGCCTCCCCCCCCCCCCCAAACCATCAGCGGTGTGACCATGGTTCCATTTGTTTTACCGTCGAGGGCAGGGCAGAAAGACAGTAGGGCCCATGTGACCTAGTACAAATCCCCAGCTCAGCCACTCTCTGGCAGTGTTGTTTAAGCTCTCTGGGCCTTAGATTTCCTATCTGTACAATGGGAGTGATGTTAGTGCCAACCTTATAGGACTGTTATGAGCAGTCGGTGTGGTCAACACATAGTAAGTGCTCAACAGACAGGGTCCCTTCCCCTGTAGGAAGATGCTGCAAAGGCCTTTCTCTTCCTCTAGTTCCTGGGTCTGTGTTCTGGGCTGTTTCTGTAGCAGTGGGGAGGGTGTGAGAAGCCATTCATATTTTCTCAACCAACCTTCCTCATGACCCTTAATGCTCATTGAAAAGGATTTCACAGGGGCGCCTGGGTGGCTCAGTCGGTTGAGTGTCCGACTTCAGCTCAGGTCACGATCTCACGGTCCGTGAGTTCGAGCCCCGCGTCGGGCTCTGGGCTAATGGCTCAGAGCCTGGAGCCTGCTTCCGATTCTGTGTCTCCCTCTCTCTCTCTGCCCCTGCCCCATTCATGCTCTGTCTCTCTCTGTCTCAAAAATAAATAAAAATGTTAAAAAAAATTAAAAAAAATAAAAATTAAAAAAAAAAAAGAAAAGGATTTCACAGCCTACCCCAGGTTCACACTGTCACCTCCGAGAAGCAGGGGTCCCTGTGGACGCCCGACTCTGTCGGACATGAGCAAGGAAGGCTTTCACCCATTTAAAGGGGCACGAGGGACTTTCTGTTCCTCTTACAGCCAAAGGGGAAAGAGAAGAAAGGTCAAAATCCTGAGTAACCAGAATCCTAGAACTGGAACATTGAACAAATTGTGATTACTTTTCCCTTTGCACTTGACTTCAGGGGCAAAAATTGCAAGAAGGCCAAAAGATTTATTCAAGAAAGACTGGGCTTCTCAGGGGGGTCCCGAGATCAGAATACATTCACCCCAAATTCCAACACCTACAGCCACAGCCCTGTCTCTATGTTTTGAATGTGACATAAAGGCTCCTGAGAATGTCACAGGAACTTGACACACAGCCCTTGGGGTGCCACCCTATCAGGCAGAGAGTGGCTGGTGCATTCAAGATTCTCCACCTCTCAACAGGGGCCTAAATGGTGAGTTCTCTGTGCCGTGCGCCCCGCATGTCCCAGAAACTGCAGTCCCCAGCAGTGCCCTGCCCCACACCCTCCAGGCAGACACGGCTGTCTATTCCCTCCCAGACTCCACACCTGAGACCAGAGATGAAGCTCCCAGGGAGCAGGTGGGGGAAGAAGAGAGGAGGGATAAGAGTGCAGGTTTGGCCCAGTCAGAAACCAGAGAAGTAGAGATAATGGGAAAACTCAATAGCTCCCACTAAAGCCCGCCTGATTCTCTCTGGCTTCCGAGAGTCTGTGTGTTGACACTAGGATCTCCTGGGACATTCCCTAGATAGTGCTGTGTGGACACCAAAGTTCTAAATTCCACGTGTGTGATATGGCTGCTGGGCCCTTAATAGGACTAGGGGTGGGGTGGGGTTAACACAGGGATAGTGGGAGAGGCATCTCACAGGCTGACCTTTTTCTAATCATTTCATCTCTGCACTCGTGTTGGGATCTATGCAGCCTCCTCGCTACAGCTGAATTATCAGGATATCGGTGGCTAGTGTTATTGTGTGCCCGGGAGCTTTAGAAGGGGAGCAACCTGGCAAGATCACTGTAATAGTCGTAATAATATAATATTAGATAAAACTTATTGAGCAATTTCTTTTTTTTAATGTTTATTTATTTTTGAAAGAGAGAGAGATGGAGAGAGAGAGAGAGAGAGAACGACCAGGGGAAGGGCAGAGAGACAGGGCGACAGAGAATCCCAAGCAGGCTCTGCGAGGAGCCCAACACGGGGCCCAAACCCACAAACCATAAGATGATGGTCTGAGCTGAAACCAAGGGTCGGATGCTTCACCAACGGAGCCACCCAGGAGCCCCTTACAGAGCAATTTTAATGGGCCAGGCACGGTTCTAAGCATCTTGCTCACCATTAATTCACTTAATTTTAAAAATAGTTCCGCGCAATTGGTAATCATCATCCCCATTTTACAGATGAGGAAACTGGGGCACAGAGAGGTCTAATCACTTGCCCAAAGTCTCAGAGTAAGTGGTGAAGCGGGGGTTTCTGTTCCAGGGCTGATCTCCGAACCATTACAGGCACTGCTTCCAGAGCAGGGAATCCTAATCCTGCGTGTACAGGGTGTGGATGGGAGGACGGGCTGTGAGGGGCACGGGGCTATCTGAGGGTAAGGGAGGCTTGGCTGGAGCCCCGGAGCGGCTCTGGGGGTGAAGGAGTTTGCCCCCGGCCACGCGCAGGCCGGGGCCAAGCCGAATCTGACCCCCACGCGGACTCTGGCGCAGACACCCTAACCACCTCGCAGATTCCACGGCTCTAACTACCTCATAGATTCCATGACTCAGCCCTGACTGGGAGGCACTGTTGTCTTGGTCCGTGGTTGTTTTCACAAGGCGGGCTGGAGGCAAGTGCCAGACTGGGGCACCTCTTGGAAATCCAGTTGGATTCCCCAGCTCTAAGAAGTGTGCCTGGGGTCAGGGCAGGACATGTGGTGACCGAAGCAGCGTCAGCGCGGTGTGATGTGAGAAAGACTCCACTGGCCATTGCTGGCTTTGAAGATGGAAGGGGCCGTGAGCCAAGGAAGGCAGGCGGCTTCTAGAAGCTGGAGAAGCTGAGAAAACAGGTTTTCCTCTACAACCTCCAGGAAGGAAGAGTCTTGTGGGCACTTTAATGTTAGCCCAGTGAGACCACTGTCAGACTTCTGACGACAGAACTTAAGATAATAAATTTATGTTGTTTTAAGAAAAAAAAAGAGAGATGTGGCTAGAATCTGACAGACTTTCCCTGGGGCCCTCATACCTGGGCTCCGTTCCTGACTGGTAAAGGCCCACCAGCAGGTGAAGCAAGAGTGGCCACCACCATGAGCTAGGCCCTCCACGAGTTCAAAGTCAGGGCTAGGCCTTTCCAAACCTCAAGGTCAAGGTCCAAACTAAACAGAAGGACAATTGAGTCCAACTTTGGGGACTTTCCTCTGAAGTAAATGAACTTGGCTCTAATCACAGTATCGGTGATGCTAGAATGGGCTTTCCTGAGAAGCAGCCCCCTCATCAACTGACGAGAGAAAGGAGGGCCAGGCCACCTCTTGAAGCAGGAAGGGAAAGTGAGGAGGTGAAGGGAGTGAGAAAGAGGAGGGTGGACGACGTGCCCTCTGAAGACACAATGAGACTGCTCAATAAGAAAAGATGCTACCCTAGGGTCTTGTCCACCCTGAAACCTGGAAACTCCCTCTGTCTGTCTTTTTACTCGATCCCTTACCCACTGGAAGAGTCTTTGGGGATCGCGGAGGTCACAGCCCAGAGATACACCTGAGTCCCAGTGGGACTCAGAAGGCAGGAAAGTGGAGAGAACCACCACAGACCCAGAAGCTTCCAGAGAAAGGGAGCACTTTCAGGAAACCCCAGGAGCAATTCCAGCAGCCAGGAAGCCTTGGGAGACCCTGGGAGCAGGCTCTGAGCAGAGCCTGAGCCCCAGGTGGACCACAGCCCTGTCAAGATACAAACAAGCCTCTGTGTTTGGCAAACTCCTCTAAAGAGAACCAAGTGATAAAGGAGGAAATTCCGATCTGCCTCCATGTACCCAGACTTCATCATTAAAACAGTCCCAGCTTCCCTCCAAATGAAAGCCTCTAAGAAGATTGGACACGGGATCCCTTTGCGTTTGGTTACATTTCTCTCTCACAGATTGACAGGAAACAAAGGCAGCTTTTCATTTACACTTCCTCAAGGATTTGAGTTCACGTAAATACCACCTAATATCCAAAAACCTGGTTCAAAAATAACTCTGGGTGGCCACACCTGTTTCAGCAGGAAGACTTCCCCTCAGACATCAACCCGGGGACGGCAGCTCCCCTTCTCCACGCCCCCCCCCCCAGAAGAACCCTACGCTGCCATTGGGCCGAGGGGTATTTACATGGAGGCTGAGGCTGCCTGGGCTCTGAGAAGGCCAAGGCAAAGCAAGGCGACACCCAGGCAGGCCACAGCTCCTCAGCCGGGAGGGGGAGGCAGGATGGTGTGGGGTCCAGGCTGGGGCTTTAGTGCCCAGATGAACGTGACTCAGTCCCTGCTCCGTCCCTTATTAACTGTGGGGCCCTGGGCATGTCACTAGATCTCCCGAGGCCGCTTCCTCATGTCTGTAAATGTGAGTGATGATCCCTGCCGGGTGGGCTGGGGTAAGGCTGAATGACAGATAAACTGTGTAACAGGTTAGCACAGCGCCTAGCAGATCGTTTCTGCTCAGTAACTGGGAGGGCTGCCTATCACCATCACCATCATCATCACCATCATCATCACCATCATCATCATCATCATCATCATCATCATCACTATTAGCATCATGGCACTCCCTCTGCCCCACCTTAGCTGGCTCTACCAAGGGTTTGGCTCTGAGCTTGAATCGGGGTGTGTCACTGGCAAATTAAGGGTAAATAACCTGTATCCATGGGTGACAGCCATGGGGAGGGTGGCCCTTTGCTCTCTTGTTGAAGAGAATTCTGAGTCCAGACATTTGGGGCTGCTCTTTGCACATGGAAGACCCAGAGAGGGCGGGGCTGGCTCAGGGTCACAGAATCATCAGTGATGCCTGGACCCAAACAAGGTGCCTGACTTGTAGCGCTGGGCTCGGGGCACAAATGATGCAGGGCTTTACATTCACATGGCTTGCTGCCTCTCCCCAAACTGGTTCTCTTCGTGTGTGTGCATGTGTGCGCGCGTGCGCGTGCCCGCGCAGTGGGGTGGAGGCGGGGTGGCCAGCTTTGGGGAAGCTGCGGGCTGGGCACAGCTCCTGCCTCCCTGCCAGGCCTCGCTTTCTCCCATTCTTGCCCAGAGGAGCAGCCTCTCACTGGCTCTTTGGCATTTCTTTGCTCATGGAGTTCAGGGTTGAAAGCCTGGTAAAATGCCCTTCCTCCCTTAGTCCCAAAGCTGCCTGGAGATCTCTACAGAGGCAAGGTTTGGGACCACCATTTCTCTCTTTCCCCAAATCCCAGACAAGTCCAAACTACAGGTAAAATTAATAATAAAAATGCAAATGTCTATAAGCTAGGCATGATTCTACATTCCCATTCACAAGCTTTGGGGGGGCACTCTTATTATTCCCATTTTGCAGATGAGGAAACTGAGGTTCAGAGAGGCTAAGTCCCTGCCTGAGGTTCCACGGCTGGTGAGTCAAGCCCAGGCAACCTGACTGTAGAATCCCTCTGGTCACAGCTAGCACAGCAGGGAAAGAATGCAGGGATCCAGCATCTTTTCCCTCTGTCTCCTGTTTTTCCAGAGACTCAAAATGCAGTGCCGCCTAAAAGAAACAAATGGACCTAGGTATCAGTCTGGGGTCACACGGCAGCCCCCCTATGTATTGCCTGAGGACTTCTGAGCCCTTTCTCAGGCTGTTTCCCCACGTGTCAAATGAGGATCATTACTCCTATGTTGCAAGAAGCCTCCCAAAATCGGAGGAGGGAAAGGAGCTGGCAGGGACGGGAGGAGGGCTGGGGTGATGGTGCGGGGCTCCAAATCGCCAGGAGCCCCCGAATGGTCCTGAGAACACTGGCACGGGTCTGATCCCAGAGGTTTAGGAAGGGTGGGGCTGTAGCTGAGGGCATTTGTTGCCTTGACACAGAATAATCCAGAACCCAAAAACAGACCCCCCCTCCTCCGCCCCACTGAGGTGGAGCATCCAATCCTTGGCCACTAAAGACCCCCAGCCTTTCAGGGAAGCAGCAGGTGGGCCCCACAAAGGTAACCCACAAATGACGTTAATGAGGCCCCTTCCTTGCTAATTAACAGGTCCACATGACAGGAACCTGAAAAGGCCAGTCTGCCCCAGCAAGCCCCAGCAGGCCTGACCCAGGCACCAGAGAGAGGCCTTTGTCCAAGGACAGAGGGGACACTGAAGGTTGGGCTGGGCTGGAGCAGGAAGTCACAGGTAGAGGAGCGGGGGACAGAGAGGGAGGGGCCTTGGGGACTGGAGAGGGTGGCACCTGGGCCAGCCCTCTGCTTCCTAGCTGGGACACGCTACTCAGAGTAAGGTCTGCAAACCTGGGGACTCGCTGAAAATGCAGTCTCCCCCATCCCAAACCTACCACATCAGAATCTGATCGTAACAAGGTCCCAGGTGACTGGATGCGCTTTAGTATTTGAGCTGCCCTGAGCTGAAATGACTTTGTGTCATTTTTCCTCAAGTAAGGTCAGTAAATAACTAATCATCATCATCATCATCATCATCGTGACATTATTGTTATTGCTACCAATTCACTGGCTGGGAGAGAAGGAGCACACCGTAGCTGGTCTACTGTGGCTTTCTGGAGTTGAACCACAGGGACAAGAGAAGCTTATATAATGGGCGTGTGTGTGTGTGTGTGTGTGTGTGTGCACTGACCTGCCAGCAAACTACACACACCTCCAGGGGACAGGCGTAAACAACAGTCTCCTTCACACCCCTGCAAGGCACAGGTCAACTCTCAGGTCAGTTCTTGGGAGCCTGGTGCCAGCCTAGCCCAACAGGAAGTATGTGCTCAGATCCTGGGGTTCAGGGCTTCCTACCTTTTAGTCTGGCCTGAGACACAAGGTCAGGGGACCCCAGGAGAGGGATGCCGGAACCAGCAGCCACAGTGGGGAGCATTAGGGTTCTCCTGACAAGGAGCTGGCTACAGTCCCTACGCATTTATTTAGACCTGCAGAAAGTCCTAAGGGGAAAGAGAATAGCCGCGCCCCATCTAGGGAAGGAAACCCCACAAATCTCAAGTCTCCCTGTACAAAAGAATCACCGGACAGCTGGTAAAACATCCAGACCCAGGGCCCTAGCCCAGCAATTCTGCCTTGTGTGCCTGACTAGAACCCCGAGGAATCTGCATTTTTAAATAAGTGTCCTTGGTGGTTGTCACAAAAACAATTTACATTTAGAGGAACAAAGCAAGAAACAGAGTCCTCCAGCAAGTGGAATGACCCATTGCTGCCTGGCGTGGGGTGGGTGGGGGTGGGGAATAAAGAAGCTTGGCTAATTAATCCAAGAGCTAAGACTGCCTTCTTTCTGGCTGCTGCAGTCCAACCCTAATCAAGGAATTTGCAAAGATCCACATCTCTGCTGTCTCAGGCACTTAAAAAAACAATTGTGTGTCCTTTAAGGATCCCTGGAGGGGGTGGGGGGTGGGGAGGCAGTAGGCTTAATTAGGACTGCATTTGCATTAAGTGAAACTCTCCTGATAGTTATTAGAATATACATTAAGGAAACTGTTTAAAGACAAACACACCAGTCACCACCTTCACATGACTGTTTGCATTCTACCCACTGCACCGTGCCTACGCTTCTGCCAACAGATTTTTACATGGCTATAGTCACAGAGCAATCACTTACGCCTTAATCCTCTCACATCCCTCCACACTGATTTTGCCCCTCCATTCCACCGGCTCTCTAAGGCCGAATACCACCTGCATCACAGAGAATGTTACAGACTCAGGGATGCTATGGAAGACGAATCCCAAGCCCTCTGAGACCTTCAGGTGGCCACTTCATGCCTCAGTTTCCTCTGGTCTACGGCAGTGTTAGGAAGAGGAGCTAAAGGAGACAACGGCAGGAAGTGCTCGGAGTCAGATGACCTGATAACTGATAATAATAAAGCATGTAATAGTGTCATCTTTTTTTTTTTTTCTAAAGACCCAGCTAGTAAATATTTTTGGCTTTGTGAGCCATACCGTCTCTGCTGAGGCTACTAGAAAATACCATCGTAGCATGAACGCAGCCTTAGACAATATGTAAACGATGGGCATGACTGCCTGTTTTAATAAAACTTTATTTATGAAAACAGGCCAAGGGCCAGATTTCAGCCAGGGCTATAATTTGCCAGTTTTTGCTTTAGGGCTTTTCTTTTTAAGGGTCTTCAAAGCACTGCCATGTACAAACGTCAAGCAGCCATTCTGTAGACAGGCTGGCCATCATCCCCATTTCACAGAAGAAAACACCGAGGCCCAGGGAGTGGGTGGAGGCACGACTGTAGGGCAGGTCTGATATCTCCATCCCATCAAGGAATCCCCAACACTGGCCCCTCCTGTCCCAACTCCAAGCACTTGTCCTGTTCAGCAGGGAAGAGGACCTTGGCCACACCCACCAGCACCCTGGGGAACACCCCTGGAAACACTGGGGAGCCATCCTGCTGGGGGCATGTTTGTTTCCACTCCTCTACATGCAGGGTGCAACCAGGCTGAGTCAGCTGGAGGCCCTGCCCTGCCCTGGGGATGGGAGGAGCTGCCCCCCCACCCCCTTGCACTCCAGCCCTGCCCAGGCTGGTGAAGCCTGGGCACGATGCCCCCACTTCTCTCACCAGCACGACCCATCCCCACCAGCAGCCTGAGCAGTGCAGGCAAAAATAGAGGAAGTGTCTAAGGCATTTCTGAGGTCTCCCCTTAGAAAAGGAGTGTGGTGGGGGAGGCATGGTGGGAAACACGTTCTCCAGCAGGTGCCCCTCAAGTCAAATTCACCTCCCACTAAATAAATTCTTCAAGCCGGCTAAGAGTGTGGTCTCTGGAGCACAACAGCTGGGTTCAAATATCGGCTCTGCCTCCTGAGGGAAGTTTTGGGCTAACGGAAGTGTCCTCAAATCGAATTGTGATGGTTGCACAACTCAGTAAATCTACTAATAATCATTGAGATGTACGCTTAACAAAATCCTGGCTCGGCCACGTGAAGCTGTGTGATCTTGGGCATGTTACTTAATCTGGCCGTGCCTCTGTCTCCCCATCTGACAAACAGGAATTATAATACCTGTATCATCGACCAGATGGGGAGTCCTAGATGAGGGTCCAACAAGTCAACAACGTAAGAACTTTAGAATGGTACCTTGCACCTGACAAGGGGTCAGTGTTTGCGACACAGGCTTGCAGAGGTGTTAGTAAGTTCCTGAGCTGCGGCTCCAGACCGCTCTGCCCCTTCTAGCCTCCCCTCCTGCTGTTTGTTCTGCAAAATGCTGGATGCCTTCCCTCTCAGCTCAAATGCTAGTTCCAATCAGAGGTCACCTCTCTCCTCTGCTCCTTATGCACCTAATTTTTTATAGCAAAGGCTCAGAAAGGGCTAAATGGCATACGGTTAGCTCTGTTTACCCCTGCTGGGCCAGGAAGAGGTGACATTTTGTTTGTCCTGCTCCTGTCCAGGTGCTTTGTGTCTCAGCTATGACAACCTGGGTGCTGAGCGGAATCCAACAGCAGGGGCCCAGGCTATAACTTCCTCTGTGGGCCGTGGTATAGTGGCCATAAAGGTCAGTGGAGGTAACGGGGTGACAATGAAGGCAGGTGAGCTAAAGCAGGGATGGGGGGTCTTCTTTGGGCCCAGAGCCTCAGCCCATACACAAGAAGCCAATTCCTGTCCCCATCCCACTGGTTTCCCCTCAGTTACAGGGGATGCAAATTGCAAAAAGATGCAAAGATAAGGTAACCCACAGCCAGAGCCGGGGGGTGGGGGGGGGGGGGGGGGGGGGGACGGTTCTGACTCTACAGCGCTGCCAGGGGAGGGTAGGCACTACAAACCCTAAGAAGCCTTTCTGACAATAACACAGACCTAACTTCCACCGGGAGGGGGAGAGGGGATGATCACCTCGGAAGAGGGGCTAGCGTCCGCTGCGAGAGGCAAGCGTCTCCCCCTTCCCGGCACCTCTGCCCCGCCGGCCCTTTCCCAGGACAGCCGGGCCGCGCCGCCTCCCCCTCCCGGCAGCGCCTATCCGGCCCGTCCACAGGTTGCAACGTGTTCCTTCCCTCCGCGCCGAGCCGCGCCTCCCGCCCTTCCCGCCGCGCGGGCCGCCTGGCGGCCCGCGGGCCACCACCCCGGGCCCGCTTACCGAAGTCCCGGATCCCCTCCTCCGGGGCCTCCTGGGTGAAAATCCAGGGGGGGTTGGTGGCGTAGAGGGAGGTGCTGGGGGGGTTGGCGTGCTTCTTGCCGAAGAGTTTGCTGAAGGTGCCCTGCACCGTCTGGTTCTTTTTCATGCTGCCTGCGGCCCCGCGGCCCCGGGAAGGACCTCCCCTCCCTCGGCCTGCCCTGTCCCGGACCGAACTCCGCACCGTCTCCCCCAGGGGCCGCTACCAGGCCATGTCCCCCGCCGGGCTCCCGGCCCGCGCACCGGCGACAGGTGCTGCGGGCGCCGCCGCTCGCCTGGAAATGCGAGCTACCTGGACAGGTAAGAGGCTGCCGCTGAGACCCGGCCCCGCCCCGCCGCCGCAGCGGCCGCCCCGCCGCCCAACTCCCCAGGCCACATTCCTGCCTGCCTCCTTCTACAACAGGCCATTGTTGGCACGGCCCGGTGGGCTGGGGACCTCGCCCAGCCCACGCCCAGCCTGGAAGACGAGCCACCGGCCTCCCTCAGGTCCCCCTCCTGGCCCTCCTCTTCCACCCCTTTTCCTCCTGGGGAAAGGAGGAGGCGGGCAAGTTTCCTGCCTCTAAAGAGATTCATGACCAGGTCAACGTGGGTGCCCAAAGCTGGGGGAAACGGGTGGCCAAAGCCAGCAGGTTGCAGGGTCCTACAGGCCCTCCAAAATGTGGGCCGTGAGCCCTGGATGGATGTAAGGAGGTGCCCATGGGAAAAAAGGTAAAGGGGGGAAAGCAATGAACGAGTGTCCCTATCTGATGACAAAGGTGGAAAAATATCCACACTGACCGAGCTCCAAAGAGAATCGTGGGATGACTAAATCTTGGCATTTTTGTTTACATCATTCTTTTGGGGGGATGCCTGGGTGGGTCAATCAGTCGAACGTGTCTGACCCTTGATCTCTGCTCAGGTCATGATGCTAGGGTCTTGAGTTCCAATCCCACCTGGGGCTCTGCTGGGGCTCTGCAGTGATGTAGCACGGATTCTCTCTTTCCCTCTCTCTCTGCCCCTCCCCAACTTTTGAATGCTCACTTGCTCAGGCACACCCTCTCTCTCTCAAAATAAATAGATTTTTGAAAATTCTCTTTTTCTTTTCTATGAAATTAAGTGAATATGATTTTTAAAAACTCAAGGTGAGGGGCACCTGGGTGGCTCAGTCGGTTAAGCGGCCGACTTCGGCTCGGGTCGTGATCTCGCGGTCTGTGGGTTCGAGCCCCGCGTCGGGCTCTGTGCTGACAGCTCAGAGCCTGGAACCTGTTTCAGATTCTGTGTCTCCCTCTTTCTCTGACCCTCCCCTGTTCATGCTCTCTCTCTCTCTCTGTCTCAAAAATAAATAAATGTTAAAAAAAAATTTAAAAATAAAAAAAAAAATAAACTCCAGGTGAGTTCAGTAAACAGAACTTTTAAAAACTCAAGGCAGGTTTGTCCTGCTTAGGGTTCAGTTTGCTTTCCAGGGAGAGAGGGTGGTGGCCCTTTAAGGTGCTGAGAGGACAATCCTGGAGGGGCGGGCATGGGAAGTGATAACTGTCCCCAGAGGGTCCTGGGAGATGCTGAGAGGAGAGGAGAGCCAGGTCAAGGTGTTAGATTTTCATGCTTCCTGGCAGCAGGAGTGGAAGCTGGGTGGAGGGGACCAGTCACAGACAGTCGGCATGGTTTCCCTGAGGTCCCCAGAAGATGGAATGGCATGGCTCTTAGGTACCAAAGGTGATTCTTTTCAACTTTTCATTCTGAAAAATTTGGAAGACTAGTAAAATGACTATCTGTACGCCTTTCTCCTGGCTTTGCCCATTGTGAACAGGTTGCCACACTTCCGCGCATGAGCTCTGTGCTTTCTCTCCACACACACTTTTTTTTCCACTTTGCTGAAGGTGGAAACTTATAGAGATCGTGGCCCATCTCCCCCCACACACCAATACTTCAATATCCATTGCCTAAGAATAAGGACATTCTCCTAAATGACCACAATACAGTTATCACACTCGAGTATTAAAAATTTCCCAGTTATCGGGGCGCCTGGGTGGCGCAGTCGGTTAAGCGTCCGACTTCAGCCAGGTCACGATCTCGCAGTCCGTGAGTTCGAGCCCCGCGTCAGGCTCTGGGCTGATGGCTCGGAGCCTGGAGCCTGTTTCCGATTCTGTGTCTCCCTCTCTCTCTGCCCCTCCCCCGTTCATGCTCTGTCTCTCTCTGTCCCAAAAAATAAATAAAAAACGTTGAAAAAAAATTTTAAAAAAAATTTCCCAGTTATCCCCCAAATGTCACTTTCGTTTCTTTTTTTTTTTTTTTTTTCCAATCCACAGTCCAATCAGGATTCACACATTGCATTTGCTTGTCAGGTGCCTTTAATCTCTGATTTAGTACCATCCCCTGCTTTTTCTTTTTTTTTAATTTTGTTTTTAATGTTTATTTATTTTTGAGAGAGAGACAGAGCATGAACGGGGGAGGGGCAGAGAGAGAGGGAGACACAGAATCCAAAACAGGCTCCAGGCTCTGAGCTGTCAGCACAGAGACCGACGCAGGGCTCGAACTCACGGACCGTGAGATCATGACCTGAGCCGAAGTCAGACGCTTAACCGACCGAGCCACCCAGGCGCCCCTGTTTTTCATGATAGTGACATTAAAAAAAATTTTTTTTAATGTTTATTTTTGAGAGAGACAGAGACAGAATGCGGGTTAGGGGCAGAGAGAGAGGGAGACACAGAATCCGAAGCAGGCTCCAGGCTCCAACTGTCAGCACAGAGCCCGATGCAGGGATTGAACCCCCCGAGCTATGAGATCATGACCTGAGCCGAAGTAGGACCCTCAAAGACTGAGCCACCCAGGCACCCCTTAGGGTGACATTTTTTAAAAGTTCCTTTTACTTGTTCCAGGTTAAGGGACAGGATGAGTTGGGCTGTCAGGGCTTGTGGATATGAGGTCACTGATTCCCTAGCAGGAGGGGAGGGACTGAAGAACAGATTGGGGGGGGGGGGCAGGCAGGAGCATCTTTAGAAACGCTTGTGTTCCCCAAATGTTTTTGGTTGGAGACATGCCTGTGGTCAACCCTGTCCCACCCCACCCACTACCACGGCACTCCTGGAACCTCTTGCTGTTCATTCAAGGAGTAGTTGTGGAGACTCTCCCAATTGCCTGTGTGTGGGTGGAGGGGGGTCCATGGGAAAATAAGAGAATTACAGAAGTCTTTCTTCCATGAGCCACGAGGGAGATAAAGATTACGTGATTCAAGGTGGCAGGCCACGGATGACTAAGTTCAGAACGGTGATAACAGGAATTCAGAGGGGAGGAAGTCAGCATGGGCTGGAGCAGTCCAGGAAATTGAGACTGGAGCTGGTCTGTGGAAGATGACAAGGATGTTAATAGAGAACGGAAGGAGCCATTCTAGGGTATGCACACATACCTATCATGGCTCCCATCATGGCTCCTCCCACTGCCTACACAGGGAGGGCACAAGGGAACTCCAGATGCCCCATCGTGCCCTGGACATCATCAGAACCTGCCCGAGTGCTCTAGACATTCAGGCACCAAATAGAGGCTTCTTTCTTGGAGATCTTGGAGCCATGAAGCTCTCCCACCTTGGGTAGCTGTCCCCTGCCCCCTCCCCACTCCCCACCCCCCAACCAGCCCAGCAGACCCACCAGGGAGTGGCTTCATTCATATGCAACTTCCACTTTTGTAACAAGCTGTGAGGGATCCAGAGAAATCAAAGACATGGCATCAAAGTTCAAGTTGCTTTAGCCTTTTTGGACACAGAGAGAGACACGTGGAGAGATGAAAAGGGGAAGTAAATGAGGAGAAGGAGACTAAGGGGACAAGGTTCAGAGGAGCAGCAGTCAGGATGGGCATCTGGGGAGCACTCTCAGGATTTGTGAAGGACTCTGCAGGAACTCAGCATGGTGGAGCTGAGAACTGGAGGGTGGGAAGGAGGTCACAGCAAAGTTGGCCAGAGTGTCATGCGCTTAAAAAGACCAGTTTCGGGGCGCCTGGGTGGCTCAGTCGATTAAGCGGCCGACTTCGGCTCAGGTCATGATCTCTCGGTCCGTGAGTTCGAGCCCCGCGTCGGGCTCTGTGCTGACAGCGCAGAGCCTGAAGCCTGCTTCCGATCCTCTGTCTCCCTCTCTCTGCCCCTCCCCTGCACGCGCTCTCTCTCAAAAAATAAATAAACAGTTTAAAAAAAAAAGACCCGTTGGTAAGATTGGAAACAACCTAACTTGTCCATCTGGAGATGACTAGTTAAATAAATTATGGCACGTCCACACAATGGAATAATAATGCAACTCTAAAGAAGAATGAGTCAGCTGACTGTGTCCAGTTATCTCCAAGATAAACTGATAAACTGTTGACAAAATGGTGTATGTAGTTTGCTACTATTTGGGGCAAGATAAGTATGATCTTGTTTGTATCGGCGCAGAGAAACTGGAGAGATATGTAAGAAACTAACAGAAGTGGTTACTTGGGGTGGAGGTGGGGGTAACTGCGCAAAAGAGGAGGGGGACAAAAATGGGAAGGAGAGTTTTGACTGAGTGCCTTTTTATACTTTTTTATTTTCCAACCATGTACATGTATTTGCTGTTTAAAAATTAGAGAAAAAAGTGTGTCAACTACACTTCAATTAACAATAAAGAGGGGAGCCTGGGTGGCTCAGTTGAGTGTCTGACTCTTGATTTCAGCTCAGGTCATGATCCCAGGGTCGTGGGATTGAGCCCCATGTGGGGCTCTGCGCTGAGCATGGAGCCTGCTTAAGATTCTCTCTCTCCCTCTCCCTAAAAATAAGATAATAGGGGCGCCTGGGTGGCTCAGTCGGTTAAGCGTCTGACTTCGGCTCAGGTCATGATCTCGCGATTCATGAGTTTGAGCACCGCGTCGGGCTCTGTGCTGGCAGCTCAGAGCCTGGAGCCTACTTCGGATCGGTGTCTCCCTCTCTCTCTGTCCCTCCCCTGCTTGCACTCTGTCTCTCTCAAAAATAAACGTTACAAAAAATTAAAAAGAATTAAAAATAAAAGTGAGATAATAAAATAAATAATAAAAAAATTAAAGAAAAATAAGTAGGCAGGACAGTCTAGGAGTATGGTCCATGAACCAGCAGCAGCTGCATCACCTGGACTCTTATTAGAACTGTAGAATCTACTAGAACTGTAGAAACCCCATCCCAGACATTGGGCAACCTCTCTGGGCCTTGGTTTGTTTGTCTATAAAACAGGTTATTAATTTCAGGTTGTTATGAGATTCAGTGAGCTGAAGGATTAAGGTACCCAGCAGAGGATCTACGTTTTGACAAAGCCCCAGGTGACTCAGGATCACGTTAAGGTTTGAGGAGCTCTGGCCTGGAGTCAGAGGTCACCAGGATTAGGCACTGATGCCTGGTAAAAGCAGTGGATGTTTTTTTGTTTTTTATTTTTTTTTGGTAATCTCTCTGCCCAACACGGGGCTCAAACTCACTGCCCTGAGATCAAGAGTCACATGCTCCACTGACTGAGCCAGCCAGGTGGGCCTCAACAGCTGTGTTTTAGGGGTTTCATCTGGCAGCTGGATGAAGGATGATGGGAAGAAGAAAGTGTAGACTAAGGGGCTAAGCGTTGCTGCTCAACTGATCAGTTCATTGGTTACTTAGTTAATGAATACAAGCGGGAGAGGAGAGGGGCAGGACTAGTGTGCTGGTGGTAGAAACAGTAGAACAATGTCTGCGGGACATTTCTTAGGAAGAGAGGAAGGTCTTGATGGGCAGTTTGCATATAGGGCAAGTAAAAAATACGCAGAGCCGTTTTCCTCATCTGTAGCTTGGGAGGAATAGTGCCCTTCCTGGGGTTGACAGGAAGATTCAGTAAGATAATGGAGGTGGAGTGCCAGCAAAGGGCCTGGTGCACACAGGGCACTCCAGAAATGTTTTTTCATTTCTTCCCTCTTCTGGTCCTCTTGCGGTTTGAGTTAGTTTGGGCTGGGAAGAGAGGAAGAGAGGGAACGGTGTGATCACAAGCACCAGGAGGACATCAGGCTGTGCAGTCTGGATGGGAGGGATCTCTCTGCCTTTCCCCCACTCATCTCACCCCGATTTCAGTCCCATGATGGCGGAGCTGGGGGCGGGCATCTCTTGAAGGCCTGGGTTCAATGGTGAGCAGGCTGTCTCCCCCCCACCGTTGTACCCTGTCTGCCCGGCAGCTTCGGAGGCCGAGTGCCCCTGGGGAGGGTCCGGCTGGGCTGGGTGCCCTGTGCTCCTGATGCAGAGCCCCCACTCCACTCATAACAACATCTCAATCTGCTCCCCCAGTAAAAGAAAACAGCCAAATAACAGGCTTCCCTCGCAACAAAGCCCAATCCTGTAATTAAATCTTGGCTGAGCAATTACTTAGTAACTTCCACGAGCCGACTTTACTGGCCTCTTCTGGTCCGTGGGGTGGGATTGGGGCCCCCAAGTTGTGGTCTCCCCAGAGACCCAGCTAGGACTTTGTCAAGTTTGTGGCTTTTTCCTGCATCCAGCAAAGCCAAGGCACTCCTGGCTGGGAGAATGCACTGAATAGGGGAAGGGCAGGCTGAGAGGTCCTGAGGTCTCCTGCATCCCCACCCAGGTCTCTGCAGCTGGCTCTCCAGGGGCAAAGGTCAGTGCTCCCAAATCCCATATGCTACTGAGCGACAGAGCATCTTGTCCAGCCTCTGGCTCCAGGCTGGAGATACCTTATGCCAGACCAGCTCCTGAAATGGTTTTCTTCTGCCTGCAGGGGAGGGTGGGCTCCAATCCCCCTGACTTTGACATTCCTCTGAGCTGGGAGGGTGCCAGGAGATGAGGTCAGGCTAAGATGAGGTCCTGCTAGTGTGGACTCCCACATCCTGAGAAGGGGCTCAGAGGAAGTCATTACCTGGTGCCCGAGAGTGTGGAGACCCAAGTCCAGCCCTGGCTAGGGGGTGGAGTGTTTTAGGGTGCTGGGGAGAGACTAATTTCCCTTGGTAACCATGGGCTCTACTGATAGGACCATGACATAGTGGGAAGGGTCCTTGATGGGGAACAGGTTTGAATCCTGACTCGGCTGTTTAGCAAGGGTGTGACCATGGCCAAGCTACCACCTTTCTGAGTCTCGGTTTGTTCATCTGTGAAACAGGGGCTATTAATGTAAGGTTATTATGAGATTCAACAAGATAGTGGGTTAAGGTATCTGAGAGTCTGACTCATGGTAGGTGTTTAGTACCTACCTGCTCCTGCCCCTGTTCCCTACCCTGACTTTGGGCATAGAGAGGCTAAGCAGAGAACAGCAAAGAGCCCTGACAGGCTGGAAGAGGGCTGTGACAATTCAACAAAAGAACCTCAAGAAGGAAAATTCCACCAGGGGCCCAGGAGACAGGGTGGGGCAGGCGTCTGCAAGGTCACCTTGAAGACCAGGCAAAAAACATCCCATTGTCAGAGATTGTGTGTTTAAAAAAAGGTTGCTAAGTACAAAAAGCGAAAAACAAAATTCCATGTGGATTGGGACTATAGATATATAAAGTGTATTTGTAAATGCCCAGGGATTGGAAGGGAACAGAACCATGGAGATGATTCAGTTGGAATGCCAGGACTACATGTGGGGTTTTTTACTTTTTAGTAATGTGCTCTGCTGGTCATTTGCTTTACCTGAAAACTCCATAGATAATAAGAACATAATTTAACGTGGAATGCATTTCTTTTAAGGAGTACGGAGATGCGGATTCTAGAGCCCCTTCCGCCACTAACCTCCTGTGAGACCATGGAGCTCTCCTGAGCCTCAGTCTCTCCGTCTGTAAAATGGGAGGGTGAGATCCAGTACTTGGGTGTGGTTTTACATCTGGCTGAAATGCCCGGTGGCTGGCAGAGTGGAGGCAGAACAACTAATAAAGCTGTCTGGGACCTCCTGTGTGAGGTTACTCTGGCTCTGAGGAAAGGGCGAGAAATGGGATGCAGGAACCATTTCCTAGGTACAGCCATCTCCCTGCACCAGGCCCTGCGACATTCAAGACCAGTCCAGACCCTGCAGGTATTGGCATAGCCCCCACACACTTCTCACGGGCTCTGGAGACCAACCCTTGAGCTGGGACTTTGAGCCCTGGGTGCGTTTCTCTGCGAGCCCTCCTGGGTCTGGCTTATCTCCCGCTCTCCCTGAGGTCTGGAAGGAACAGCAGCCACGTCTCCCATCCGCCAAGCGTCTCTTCTATGTCAGGCATGGGGCCGAGTGGATTGCATGCATTAACCCACTCCCATCATCAGCCCCGCGAAGGGATGGGGCAATACCTTCATTTTAGGGATGGAGAAAAGGAGACTTTAAGGGATATTTACTCATGGTCTATGACCGTTGCATTCTGCTCTAGGAATATTCCCCAAAGAAGCCACCTAGGTCCATAGAGGGCCATGGGTGTGACATCATTGCAGTGTTGTTTGTGGGGATGGGGGGGTGGTTGGAGGTCCCTGGGGGTCCTGGTGGGGAGCAGAGACATCAAATGTGGTGGATACACTCCATGGACATAGTGATGGGGAGCAAGGAACCAGATGCGGGTACAGCAACATGGATGGATCTTAACAGTGGGAGATCTAAAACACACAGTGCTACTTATGTAAATGAAAACTACCTGCACGCAAGCAACAATATATCTATTTGGCAAGAACATATGCACAAGAAGACGCTCCTTAAGTACATTAGAATGGTTGCCTCTGGCTAGGATGGGTGGGGAACGGGTTTGGAGATAAAGGGGGAGAATGGATGCAAGAGAGAGGAGGCCTTCATAGACCAATGAGGATAATGCACCATGAGCAAGGTGTATGAATAACTCAGTTGTCTGTACTTTAAGCCCAGCAAAGGAAAAAAATAAGTCAGGATCAGAGAGGTTAAGTAATTTGTCCAAATCACACAGTAGGTAAAGAGGGGTGGAAAGCGTGTCCAAATAACCAGGCCTCCTTACAGTGATATGGTAGCGGGACGCTTCAGCAGCAGGGGGGCAGGGGGGGGAGGCTGTGTGTGTGGCAAGGTGTGTGCTTGGTGAGTTTCCTGTGCTCCAGGTCAGCTCTGACCCTCACCAGCTCTCCCTGTCCTTCCCAAATGCCCCCTGAGGGGTGCAAGTCAGTCCTCACCCTCCGGGAACTTTGATGACCTACAAAATGAGATCACGCTTGGAGCGTGGCAGAGGAGTCAGAGAAAGGGGGGCTTCCAGGAGGCAAGACTTAATCAGTGCCGTCTGGAATTTAGAAACAGCAATTCCAAGGTAACTCCTAGCACCTACCTCCCAGCGGGCACTGCTCTGAGCTCACGTGGCACACACGAGCCTTCTAGGTGAATTCTATTATCATCCCCACTTTGCAGATTAGGAACTGAGGCACACACAGGTTAAGTGATTTAGGCACGCCACACAGCTGAGAAGTCACAGTGGGGGATCTGAACCCAGGCAGAGTGGGGTCCAGAGGCCTTGATCGTAACCATTCTGTGATTTACAAAAGAAATATGACAGATATGGTTTGACTGGCCAGGCCTTCCTAAAGGAGGTCTCCATAGCCATGACCCCTCCTGAGGTTCCCATGGTGAGGGTGGCACAGTCCGGGCCGGGGACACACCAGGCAGGACCCAGTCCTATGGTCAGTCGCAGGGGAGGGGTCCCTATCTGAAGTTCTCTGGATGAGATTCGACTCCCCTTCCTTCAAATGTCCAAGATGGAGAGACCCGATATCCTCACGGTGCACGTATAGAAACTGAGGCCCAAAGAGGCAATGGGACTTGTTTCAGGTCTTGGGGCAACCAGCCCAGCACCTCCCCATCTGGCTGAGACCAGGTGTAGCGTGTGCTAAATTGTGGGACCCCGGTCCCCCCAAGTCCCTGCCCACCTCCCGGGCTCCCTCCTGACAGCTCCTTCAGGCCCAGGGCTGGGAGCCAAGCCACTTTCCCCAGAGCCAGCAAAGCTGGCCACACCATCCAGAATGCCACATTCCCACCTTCTCTCCCTCTCTCAAGCAAGATACCATCGCCCCAGAGCCTTGGCAGTCGCTGAGCAGAGCCTCCGCGAGGGCCAGCCCTGATTGCCACTCCTCCTCCCGCTTCCCTGCCAGACTCCCCTCCTGGGCCCTCCCACCAGCTCAGAAATTAGGGGTCATTACCATCAGGGTGTGAAATCTGAGCACGGTGCTAAGTCATCAACACCCCAACTCTCAATCTGCCACAGGGCCCCAAAGTCCACCCCGTAACCGACAGTCAGTGCTGACACAGTGCCAGGAAGGAAACAAGTTCTGGGCCCGGCCCAAGCCAATGTGGCAGAGGGCAGGAAGCCACTGGCTCATTGTATTTCCCTTCCACTGGTCCTCCTCTGACCCCAGAGAGAAGCTCAGATCCCTCCCGCATGTGGGATTTCAGACACATTCCCAGAAGGTGCTACTAACTCTGGTGTTGGGGGCAGGGGGGAGGCTCAGGTTTTTGAAGATGGGGACAGGATGGCCCATTCAGCCACCTACCCATTAATCTAGTTATCTGCCCACGCATAATAATAGCTAATATTTATTGAGTGTTTACCCTGTGCCAGGCACTGTCTTGAGTGCTTTGCTCATCCCTATTAGGCAGAGACCTGTAGTCTACCCATTTTACAGATGAACAAATGGAACTACAGAGAATCAATTACTTGCCCAAGGTCACACAACTAGTAAAATGGTAGAGCCAGAGTCAAGCTCAAGGAGTCTGACTCTTGGGGCGCCTGGGTGGCTCAGTCAGTTAAGCGTCCGACTTCAGCTCAGGTCAAGATCTCACGGTTCGTGAGTTCGAGCCCCGTGTCTGGCTCTGTGCTGACAGCTTGGAGCTTGGACCCTGCTTTGGATTCTGTCTCTCCAGCTCTCTCTGCCTCAAGGATGAGTAATCATTTAAAAAATTATATATATATATAGTATATACATATACTATATATATATCATATATCATATATATATATGGGCCTGCTATCCCATCCTCTATAGCACAACCACCCGCCAATCTAGCCTTTTTTTTTTTTTTTTTTGAGAGAGAGAGGGCGCGAGAGGCAGAGGGAGAGAGAGAGGCAGGGCTCACGTTCACCTGAAGTGGAGCTTGAGCTCAGCTGAAGTGGGCCTCAAGCACACCCGATGCGGGACTTGAACTCATGAAGCATGAGATCGTGACCTGAGCCGAAGTCAGATGCTTAAAGACTGAGCCACCCAGGCGCCCCAATCTAGCCATTTACTGAGCACCTATGTATCCATTCATTCACCCACAGCCACCCTACCCAGCCACCTGTCTATGGAACAGCATATGCAAAGGCTCAGAGGGAAAAGAGTGGGGCATGCTTAAGAAATTAGCTACTGCGTAGAGGGAAAAGATAGCAAGAAATAGGGCAAGAAAGGTGAGCAGAGCTCCAATCAGGGGGTTTGGCCCATCCACTGTCTGTCTACCTACCAACACTCATCCTCCTGCCCACCGACTCTCTCAGTCCACGCATCCTCTGTCTGTCCATGCATCCATGCATGCATCCATCTATCCCTTTCTCCCTCCCTCCATCCATCGTCTCTGTAATTTGGAAGGCAGAGACAGACAGAGAATGGAGAGTTGGTTGGGTATGTTTCCTCCCTGCCAGTAATTTCTTATGACATGTTGGGCCCCTGGGGGGAAAATTAGGACTTCTGGAGGTACCTGAATAACTGGGATCATTTCCTCCTCTCTCTACTCTCTGCATCACCCACAGTTCACAGGCCCTGGGAGATTGTGGGAAGAGGGAATTGCAGACAGGGTCAGTGCCAAAGTTAAAAGACCCTTCCAGGCCTTGAGACTTCAGCCCCCAGCCCTGCCCTTGTGTCTCCTTAGGAAGACAGAAGGAACTGTGCTGTCAAAGGGGTGTCACAATGCCCCAGCCCACGCAAATTCTCCCCACCTGGGCACTCCCAGTACCTCCCAAGAGTCCCCGGGAGCTCCGGAGCCCCTGACCACCAGAAGTTCCATCTCACCAACAAGGAAGGCCCTGGTCAAGGATGTCCCAGGTGGGATGACCTTACAGGGCTGCATCAAGGCAGCCCAAGGTCACAGGAAGTCTGATTGACAGGAGAGAGTATGAAGGCCCCAGCCTGGTCCACCTGCATGGCTGGGAGCTGGGGCCCTCTTACAAAAGGCTTAGGGACCAGTGCTGCTGTGGAGCCCGGCTGTCCCCCGGGGGAGGGAGCAGGAAGCAGGCCACCATTCCTCTCCTCCCGTTCCTCTGCCCCTTCACTTCCCAGAGTCATTTCCTGGGCTGCTAGCCTGCACTTCCCGGTCTCCTAGGCAAACTTGTGACAAGTAACAGTGACAGCTGAAGCTTCCTGAGTGCTCAAGAGGCGTAGGCAGTTTATGTAGAATGTCTCATTAAATCCTCGTGGTAACCCTATGAGATAGATTCTATTTTTTTTTTTTTAAGAATTTAGAACAGTGTTTCACCCAGCAAGTTTTTTGTTTTTTAATGTTTATTTATTGATTTTTGAGAGGGAGAGAGAAAGAGAGAGCAGGGGAGGGGCAGAGAGAGAGAGAGAGAGAGAGGGTCAGAATCCCAAGCAGGTTCTGTGCAGCAGAGAGCCCGATGTGGGGCTTGAACTCACAAACCATGAGATCGTGATCTGAGCCCAAACCAAGAGTCAGACGCTGAACCAACTGAGCCACCCAGGCTCCCTGTCCCTACAAGATAGGTTCTTTAGGTGTTCCCCCTTGAGAGGTGGGAAAACGGAGGTACAGAGTGTTATAAAATACTGAAAGCTCAGGCACTTGGTGTGAGCGGTGGAGCTGGGATTTGAACTCCAAGCCCCCAGGCTACACAGCCTCACGAGGGAGCTAAGGCCAAGCTCTCTCGGCCTCCTCATCTGCTCCCTCCCCAGCCCCTCTGCCCCACCGCACACCACACACCGACAGGCTCTCATAAAGGTTCAGATGAGCTTGTTCGAAACCTGCAGGGAACTGCCGGATGAGGCTGATAATAATTACTATTTGTATTGTGCCCTGAAAGTTCCCACACTCATCGCACCCCCATGACACGCTGGTGAAGCAGATGGCCTTATTATCCTCATTTTGCAGGCGAGGCCACCAAAGCTCAAAGAGGTTCCGAGACTTGCCCAAGGTTGCCTGACCTGTAGGGCAGAGTGAGGCCCTGAGCTCAGGCCTTCACACTCCAAAGCCCGGGCACATTCCCTGCTACCGGGTGCCCTGGGAGGCTTAAGGGCCTCACCCGATGCTGTTTGCATTTCAACAGGGCCCGAGGCCTCCCCGCCAGAGAGTGAGGCCCGGATGGCGGGCGCTGGGCCTGAAGTGTTCCAGGCGACAGTGTCTTCCCAGACCCGCAGCACTACCACATATGAGATATTCTTGCCCTCCTCGGAAAGCCCCGCTCTCGAGTCACCCCCATCCCCTTTCCAGGCCCTGGCAGCAAGGACAGACACTATGCCTGTGGGGTGCGGGTGGAGGGGTCATAGAGGGAGAGGTCTATTCGGGATCCTTCTTTTGGCTCCAGCTGGAACCCCAAGGAGAAATAGGGTAGTGGGATTCGGAAGGGAGGGAAGGGGCTGGGGAGACCCTCTACTTGCCCTCTAGGCTTCTTTGCTCCCGTGGACCCGGAGGCCTTAAGCCTCCGGCCTGAAGGCTGGAGGAAGCAGGGAAGGAGTTAGGGGTCTTCCCCAAAGCTCTAAAGCAGGCATCTCCGCCTTGACACTTGACTCGTGTGCTGCTAATTCTCTATTGCGGGGCGGTCCTGGCTCTGTAGGATGGTCAGCAGCATCCCTGGCCTCTACCCACTTTTGGCTGTGACAATGGGGATGCTACTCCCCGCTGGAGGCCAGTAGCATCCCCATTGCCACAGCCAAAAATGCCTCAGGCATCGCCAAATGTTCACGGCCCCCCAACCCCCTGCACTTGATAGGAGGACTGGGAGGAGGAGCCGGTTAAATGAAACCAGACGTTAACCTGGAAAGTATGCATTCGGGCCCCACCCTCCCCCCCCAGAGCTGGCTGTGCTGGGCCCTGGGCAGGCGATGGGGTGTTCTCAGCCCTCTGGGGTTAGTCACCTGGAGCCTGGCTGGGCCTTTGGAAGGGGCAGGGCAAAACTGTGCTGCCTGGGCTTCCTCCTCCTCCCCCTCTTCCTCCTCCTTGCTCTGAATCTTCTCTTCCTCCTCCCTTTCCCCTTCTTCCTCCTCCCCGGGGACGGTCCCTCTGCCCTAGTTTCTGTGAGGGCCTCATCCCTAGATGTGCTCAAGGCCTGGGTCCCCCTCACCCCAAGGCCCCAAGTGTTGCCGTAGCAGCCACTGGGGCATAGCTGGGAGGTAGACCCAGGAGGGCCCAAGTCAGGGCCTGGGCTGGGGCAGAGAGAGAGGGGAGTGTTCAAATCCTGGTTCCCCCACTAACTAGTCTGGAGCTGCGGGAATTCTGGGGGGGGGGGTCTTCGTGCTTCGATGTGAACTTAAACGTGCTTCGATGCCTCCAGGCCTTATCTTCCACATTTGAGACATGGGAGTAACACCTCAAATGGCTCTTAGGAGCTTTTGCAGAGCTGAGCGGCTAGTGCCTAGATTCTTGGTCCCATGAGCAACATTATCGCCCTTCCCTCTGTGGGTCTCTGGTCAAACCCCCCAGCCATTCTGAAAGCACGTGCCTCTGTCACTCTTGACACCAGCCTCGCAAGCCTGAGGTGTGGGATCCGGATGGCCGAGACTGAGGTGGGGTGTGGGGTGGGGGGATGTGCTATGATTCCCTCATCTCCAGATCCGTGGCCACGGGCTGAGCCCTTCTGCAGTGTCGAGAGGACCGGAACCCCACATCCTCAGAATCATACTTAATATGCTAAACATCCTGCAATGTCCAGGACTGCCCCACAACAAAGAATCATCGGGGGCGCCAGGTGGCTCAGTCAGTTAAGTGGCTGACCCCGGCTCAGGTCATGAGCTCACGGTTCGTGAGTTCGAGCCCCGCGTCCGGCTCTGTGCTGACAGCTCGCAGCCTGCAGCCTGTTTTGGGTGCTGGGTCTCCCTCTCTCACAAATAAACATTAAACATTTTTAATAAAACGAAAGAATTATCAGCCCACAGTGTCCGTGGCGCTGAGGGCAGGAAGCTCCGATTTGTACAAGTTTACGTTGTGGTGTCTGTTACCTGCACACTCAGAGCCTGGCGTATAAGAGGAATCATTTTGAATGAACGAGTGAGCCAGTGAAGCAAATAATGTCATATCCTCAGCTGTGCTAGGAGATGGTAACTTCAGACTCCAGCGTTCGAGGCCCCGCAGCGTTCCCACCAAACTGGGAGATCCGGCTGCCCCTCTCTTCGGCTGCTCTCCTGCTGCCCAGAACCCCCATCAGGAGCTCAGCAAGCTGACCGCATGAGGGCAAAAGTAGATTGGCAGCTCCTGTCCTCCCAGGGCGGTGGACACAGGATGGAGTCATGGAGTATAGGGTGTGGACCCTGGGGTCAGCCAGGCCTGAGTTCAGTCCCAGCCTGGCTCCTCACCAGCCACCTGACCCTAAACTTGTGACAGACATCCTTACTACAGCCTTCTCAACTATTAATAGGACGCATGACGATACCTTCCTTAAAGGGTAATGCGAGGATTAGAAAGAGATAACCCATGTAAAGAGTTTGGTGCTGTACTTGGAGCCCATGGTGAAGAACGATTGCTGATTACCGCCATCATAGCTCATTTCTTGTGTGGTCCCCCCGCTCCTAACCCCACGGCCAGGCCTCAAGGGCTCTGGGAAGGCCGTTCCACACTGTTCTCCAGCTTGGTTGTGTGCCAGCACTGGGTGAAGCCCCAGGGGCACAAAGGGGACTAGGATGTGGTCCTGAACACTGGGAGCGTTTTACAGGCTGTTGAACCATTAGCAGGAGCCCGGAAGGACCAGGATTTGGGGTTGGCATGAGGTGAGCACAGCACCCAGGGCAGCAAGATGTAAAAAGGGGTTCGGCGCACCTCCTTAAAATGTGCACTTGCCTCCCCCCAGTCCCAGCCTCGCAAAGGACCACATCCCAAGAGGAATGCCTGAAGGCCCAGAGGAGGGTGAAACAGGGGTGGGGGCTGCAGCACCAGAGGCTTCCTGGAAGAGGTGTCAAGAGGGCTGCTGGCTTGGAAGGAGAGGAAGAATTTTGAAACGCACAGCTGAGGGCACACACATTTCTGGGTAGGAACCTACCGCAGCAAAGCCAGCTTGGGAAGAAAGCCCTGGGCAGGTTTGAGTTGGGCAAGGCGTTTGTAAATTACATGCAGAAGGAAAGAACGTACATTCTCTCTTGGGTACCAGGGATTTCTTCTGTAAGATGGCAGGGGTTCAACTTCCAGGAGCTCTGTAGCGAGGGCTCCTTCCCGGTTCCGGTTCCCCGGGAAGGCCGGGAGGACTGCGAGGCTGGGCCGAGCCAAAGTGGGTTCCCCTCCCAGCTGTCGCCTGGAGGAGTGGGACAGAGCCAGCCTGGCACCGCGGCATCGGTCCTTTGCGCTGTGCTGTTGTGACTGTGAAGGCCCCTAGTAAAATGAACATCTGGTACCTGGGAGACGGTGTGGGGGTCAAAGGTGAACAAAATAATTCAATCCAGGGGGTAAACAAATGTCCCTACAGTGGGATCCTTGTGGCACTGGGGGCCTCCTCGAGGGGTAGACCTCCATGCCCAGTCAGCCAAGAATGGCGATTATGAACAGCTGGCATTGTCACTTTGTAACAATGAGAGGTGTTCTAAAATAGAATGGGCCAGCTGGTTGGAAGGAGAACACCCCTTACTAGAACCCAGTTCAATTGAACCAGCCTTTATTGAGCGCGCACTAAATGCCTTGGTCTGGAGGAAAACAAGGAATAGGATTTTGGAGGCCATTATGTCAAGGGTAAGGTTGAGAGAGCACCGCCCTGAAGGTGCTCGGGACCAAAAGGGAAAGAGAATCTCCCTGATGGATGGGAGGGAGGGAGGGAGGGAGGGCATGCCGGGCTGGGGGATCGGCCCCAAACAAAGGCAAGGAGGCCTGGAAGGACACGTTGCCAGCAGGGGTGATGGGCGGAAGGTCTGGCTAGAGCACAGGGCGAGGGGAGCCCCGTCCTCAGAGTTCTTGCTTTCCAGGCTAGGGGCCTTGAGATGTCTTGTCTAGGCAGTAGAGAGCAACAGAGCACAGGCTGGGAGGCAGGAGGACAGGAAGGCTTGGTGGAAAGCTGAGTAACCCTTCAGGAGAGAGGAGGGAGGCCTGGCGGGACAGCGGCAGAGGAGGGCCAGATGGGAGTGACTTGGAGGACAGGAACAGACAGACAGCTGGACGTGGGGGAGATGGGGGGGGGGGGCGGGTTGAAGATGAGCCCGGCTCTTAGCCTCTGAGCTGGCAGAGGCCTCTGGGAAGCAGGCTGAGGTCTGCATCAGCACGAGTCAGGTCAGGGGCCCCGAAGGCCGCCCCCTACCTAGAGGTGTCTGTCTCCACGGCCAGCAGAGCTGTCTTGGGGGTGGCTCCGGAAGCTTCTGACGGCTGCTGGCCCCTTCCCCGCTCCCACCCTCGGGCTTAGCCGTGGAAGCCCCGGTGTCTGATGCCTCAGCGCTGGCCTGCTTTCCATCCCCACAGGACTCGAAGAAACCCTCAGCACCCAGCAAGGAGCCGAAGACACTGTCGGGCAAAAAGCTGAAGTTTCCACGCCCTCCCCTGTCCCAGTCGTGGAAGCGGGACCGCGAGCAGACCCTGGTGGCGGCCTACGTGCCGGTGGTGGTAGACCCGAAGGGGCAGAGCCTGGACAAGCTTAGGTTCAAGTTCTACACCTCCCAGTACTCCAACTCCCTGAACCCCTTCTACACCCGGCAGAAGCCTACCTGTGGCTACCTGTATCAGAGGGACATGGACCACACCCGCAAACGCTTTGACGTGCCTCCTGCCAACCTGGTCTTGTGGCGCTCCTAGGCCCCTCCCAGTCGGGAGACGCCACCTGCACCCTCCCCCGCCACAATCCTGGGTCCAGGAGGGGAGGGGCACTTGCTCCAGGAGGAGCAGACCATGCCCGGCCTGAGACAGCTGTGCTGCAGCCGGTGGCAAAGGGAGGTCTCTGTTCTCGGCAGCAATTAAAGTTTGTCCTTCCTTTCCTTGCCATCTGAATGGGTGGCTGTGGGTGGGTAAACTGAGGCCACAGGGGTGTCGTACGGCAGGTCACGTCCAGAGATGCCCAAAGACTTAGAAGCACTTGATTCTCAGTCCCCTCCCCCTCCCCCACCCCCACCTCCAGGAGTGACCTCAAGCCCCCTCTAGGGCCTCAGTCCCAAGCAAAGCCCATGCTGGTCACACCGTCCCCATAGGCCAAGCTTGGCAAGCCCGCCAAAGTCAAGAAAGAGAGAAGTCAGCTGGCGGTGGCCTGGGTTGGAGCAACCCCTGGAAAATGGGAAGCAGCACAGGGGCCAACGGAGTCTCTGGGGGGCCTCCTCTCCAGCCCTAGTTTCACATCCACCTGTCTCTTCTGACTTGTCGTTTGTTGGTGGCGGGACGGATTTCCCATCTCGTCTCTCCTCTGGTCCAGAAGAGCTGACTCGGGTTAGTCAGGCTCACGGGCCGTGTTTCATGAAGACGGGTGATGAAGGCAGAGGGCACTTGACCCAAAGCACTGGCCTGAGTCCCCGGTCGCCGCCACCTAGGGGCAGATCCGGCGCTATGCTGGGGCCAGCTCAGACGGTCCTGAGGGATCCGACTGTGGGCATCTCCTCCCAACGCCACAGCCAGTGACTTCGTGTTGGCAACCACTGAAACCAGCAAATGCCCATCATCTGGGGTTTCTTCTTTCCAGAGAGCTCGTTGTTAAATATCTGCCATCACACCACTAGCTGGATCCAGCTGGTTCCATTTCTAGGACTCACAGCTCATTCTAGCTGGGGTGGGGTATTCAGTGGAGCATACTTTTGGAGCCTAAGAGTCTGGGGTTGGCTTGGGATGGAGGGACAGGATGTCTGGAGACCCAGACAAGCAGCCAGTGCACTGGCCAGGCTTCCTCGGACGCCTTTCTCTGAAAAGAAGATGGTGAGTAGGGAGGAGGGACATGAGCCCTCCTAAAGGTTGTGTCACAAGATAGAGTCTAGGTTTTTCTGTTTGTTGTTGTTGTTGTTGGAGGCTCTCCTTCAAAAGCCAGAGGCGGGGCGCCTGGGTGGCTCACCTGATTAAGCATCCGACTTCAGTTCAGGTCATGATCTCAGGGCTCCTGGGTTCGTGCCCCGCATTGGGCTCTGTGCTGACAGCTCAGAGCCTGGAGGCTGCTTCGGATTCTGTGTCTCCCTCTCTCTCTGCCCCTTCCCTGTTCACACTGTCTCTCTCTGTCTCTCAAAAATAAATAAATGTAAAAAAAAAAAAATTAAAAAAAAAAGCCAAAAGCCAGAGGTTTTGGGGGCACCTGGGTGGCTCAGTCGGTCGAGCATCTGATTCTTGACTTCGGCTCAGGTCATGATCTCACGTGTTCATGAGTTTGAGCCCCGCGTGGGGCTCTGCGCTGACAGCATGGACCCTGATTGGAATTTTCTCTCTCTCTCTCTCTCTCTCTCTGCCCCTCCCCTGCTCTCTCTCAAAATAAATAAATAAATTTTTTTATTAATAAAAAATTAATTAAAAATATCAAAATATATAATTTATATTATATATAGTCAAAATATATTATTTTTTAAATTTTTTTATTAATAAAAAATTTTATTTATTTACTTTGAGAGAGAGAGCAGGGGAGGGGCAGAGAGAGAGAGAGAGAGAGGAATTCCAAGAAGGGTCCATGCTGTCAGCGCAGAGCCCCACGCGGGGCTCAAACTCATGAACACATGCGATCATGACCTGAGCTGAAATGAAGAGTCAGACGCTTAACTGACGGAGTCACCCAGGTGCACCTAAATAAACTTTAAAAAATAAAATAAAGTCAGAGGCTTTCCTCAATTGCCTGGCGATCCTGGGCTGGAGGTCGGCCATTTGGCATCTGTACCTGATTGTCAGTGTTTGAGGAGCCAGCATGGGAAAGAGCTGGGGGGGGTCTCTTCCTTTGCAGACTTTCCCTTCACTCCCGGCTTCTAGAATGACCCTTCTCTCTCCTCGGGGCCCTCCAGTCCAAATGTCCAGAATAACCTCCAGCCAGGGGCAGGAGATAGGTGTGGTAGGGCATCTGGGGAGTGCGTGGCTCCTTACACAGGCTTTCCACCCGTCCTATTTCTGCCCCCTGTCCTGCACCCCACTCTGTAGGGCACCTTCTGCCCCATGTCTGAGCCTCCACAGTTCTGTGGCAGGCATAGGCATCACGTCTGTACCATCCTCCACACCCTCCTCTTTCAGAGTGTTTGGGTTTCCACTTCCTGCGCTGAGACAGTTACAGTCGTCCATCTGCCCTCTGTTGTCCAAAATTTTATTAGAACCTCTCACCTATTTCCTTCTTTCTCTTTGTCTCTGTGGACTGGTGGGCTTAAAAAATGTTATTGTGGGGCGCCTGGGTAGCTCAGTTGGTTAAGTGTCTTGACTTCGGCTCAGGTCATGATCTCACGGTTTGTGAGTTCGAGCCCCGCGGCAGGCTCTGTGCTGATGGCTCAGAGCCCGGAGGCTGCTTCGGATTCTGTGTCTCCCTCTCTCTCTGCCCCTCCCCTACTCACACTCTGTTTTTCACTCTCAAAAATAAATAAACACTAAAAAATAAAAATAAAAATAAAAAATGTTATTGCCATTTTAGCTGGATTTTGAAAAGCAGAGATAAATTTTTCAGTGTATGTGTAACTAAAAGTTCCATGTCCAGTCAATCATCCAACAGACCCTTGCTGAACATCTGAAGACTGGGTCCTTAGGCTGCAACCATCTCTGCCCTCCCAGACCTGAGAACCTTGCGGGGAGGGATGGAGGTGGGGGTGGGGGCCCGGCATTTTCACTCCCCCAACTGACACCTTCTCCTCTCCCTTGGAGAATGGTCTCCCCCTTGAGGTTCACCTTGGTAGAGCAGTCTTGATGGAAGCTTCCAGGAACCTTTAAAGAAGCTGGCCCAAGTCCCGCATCGGTGTGGGTGGGATAGTCCCAGGAGGCAAAGACCTGGCACTCAGAGCTCCGTTCTGTTTCTGCGGAGGTGGAGAGTGGGGGTCGGGCAGCTCTGGAGGGGAACCAGTCGGGCCTGGGATTGCTGCCCCTCGCATCTCTTCCCAGCCTAGCTTCCACCTCTGCACACCTGCCCCACACGCTCCCTCTCCTCGGTACCGTTCAGCCAGGTAGATCCTCTCACGCTGGTATACGGCGATCTATCCCAGGAGGGATTCCTACAGACAGAGCAGCCTGGGGAAGCCACACGGCCTCTCTCTGACGTGTCCCACCACACGAGCTGTCCACCCACTTCCTCCATACCTTTCTTGGTGTGGATCCCAACCCTCTCTGACTTGGCCATCCATGTCTGGGAGAAGAATGGAGAGCAGGACTGAGAGAGGCCATGGAAGAGGGAGAAGCTGGGCTCTGGGATTGGGAGGCTGGGGGGTTCCATTCCCATCCTGGGTCTGGGCCACCTCCAAAGGGATTGAGCTCACCGTCGCTGGAATTTTCCAGGCAGAAGGGCCACAGGGAAGATACTGGAGTAGGGGCTCGAGGGGCCCTCCAGCTGGACCCTCGAGATTTAAAGACTTAAGCCAAAAGCCTGGTGATGAGGTAGAAAACTCTGGTACCACCACTTTGAATTTCTGTGGACCTCACAATGACTTTTCTGTCCCCACTTCCTCTCGTGTCACGTGGAAATAATACCACCCCACAGGGCTATTGTAAGCCGATTCCACAAGCTTAGCGTGCTGCCTTGAACACAGTAGACATTGGATGACAGCTCCACCCTACTCTAGCCTTACTGAATTCTTCCTTCGGTCATGCATGCACGCATTCACTCACTCAGTGTTTTATTTTATTTTTTAATTTTTTGAATGTTTTTATTTTTGAGAGAGAGCGAGAGAGCGCACAAGTTGGGGAGGGGCAGAAAGAGAGGGAGACACAGAATCCGAAGCAGGCTCCGGGTTCTGAGCTGTCAGCACAGAGCCTGATGTGGGGCTTGAACCCACGAACCGTGAGATCACGACCCGAGCCGAAGTCAGACGCTTAACGACTGAGCCCCCCAGGCACCCCTAAACGTGTAGAGTTTGAAGCTACGGCCTCTGTGGTAGTGTTTAAGCAGCCTAGAAAGCTATTATAACACATCAGCAAACCATCGGTGCGCCGAGGCAAGAAAAATGAATTCTGCTGAGATTCGGAAAGGTTCTCGGAGGAGGGTGTGTCTGTGGGAAGAGTGGGGAGGATATAAACCGGGAGCGTTGGAAAGATAAGCTGCCACCTCACCCTCGACTCCTTCAGTCCAAACCCCAAAGCCGAGAGGACTCCAAAGACAAGGACTTGAGCCTGGGCCCCAAGTTCACCGGAGGAGCTTCTCTGGCCCCGTATCCAAGCCATGTGCCGGGCGGCCCCCAGCGGCCACTTGCCCAGTGCGCCCTGCATTCACCTCTTTAGGTAGAGGACAAGCAAAGCAGTCTTGTTTGGTTTCTTGTTCAAAAACAGCTGACCTCTGTTTTTTGTGAGCAGTATGTGTTCATTGTGAATCATTTAAAAAATACAGATAAGTTTTAAAAAGCAAAGATTAGGGGCGCCTGGGTGGCCCAGTCAGTTAAGCATCAGACTTTGGCTCGGGTCATGATCTCACGGTTCGTGAGTTCGAGCCCCGCCTCGGGCTCTATGCTGACAGCTCGGAGCCTGCTTCGGATTCTGTGTCTCCTCCTCTCTCTGCTCCTCCCATGCTCATGCTGTCTTCCTCTCTCTCAAAAATAAATAAACATTAAAAAAAAGCAAAGATTATACTATCGCTGGTGATGTCATGACCCAGAAAGAGCCCTGTTCACATTTTGGTTGTTTCCTTTTAGTTACACGTATCATGTACACAGCAGTGTCGTGTGACAGGGACAACCTTTGTCACAGACAGGCCCCTAGGCTTGGTCTAGGAACTTTCCAGGATAAGCTGTAGCAGTTCACCATGCACCTGTGTGGTGGTGCCCTCACACACACACACACACACACACACACACACACACCAGGCCATAAGGCACACGCTCAATGTCCCCTATCCCCATGCCCGTGGGAGCTGATGGTGTCAGGTGTGGAGTCAGATGGAAGGTTGAATTCAAGCCTCCTGGGATGAGAGAGATACAGTCTCTGGGAATGTAAGAATGTGGTCAGAAGAGGACCAGTGAGTGTGTGTGTATGCATGGCTACATGAACTTGTACACTTTAATGGAGAAGGGGGTTCCCTCTAGCTACTCAGGACTCGTCTTGGAAGCCCACAAACTCTGCATGATTCAGGCATGCTTATACATTAACTACCCACGGTGTGACTGGAAGCCCTCAGTTGTGATGGTCAAGTGCAGTGCACAGTATGTATAACCGTACACAGCAGTCCTGTCAAAAGCCCACAGTTGGTCCAGCTCTGGAAGAGGCACCAGCTCTATCTCAGACGTACCTCAATTCCATGTCGGAGGGCAGGAACCAAAAACATTGAGAGCCCACTGAAAACAGGAGAAGAAGGGAATGGAGGTCACAGGATCAGAACAGCCACCTATTCGGCCCTGGTAAGAAGGGATAACGAGATTACAAAACGGGTAAGAAAATCCTCTCACCTATCAGCTCAAGGCTGTAATCCTGGGCCTCTGCTTCCCTAAGCTTTGTTCTATTTTCACTCTTCTTTCCTAGGAGCAGTCCCCATTGGCCGCAAGGGTTTAGTGGGGACTTAACACCACTTCTCTGGCTCCTCCTGCACTTGGCCGTGGGGTTGCACAGCCCCCCATTACCTTTGTCTCTCTGCTCACCTCCTCCTGTGCTGTCTGATTCGTCAGATCTTCTTTGCTCAGCTCTGGACCACTCCGGGCTGTGAGCAAGGAGGGCCCGCTGTTAGAAAGCCGAGCCTCCCTTGTGCAGGGGCAGCGGGGAGCAGGATCCATCCACCTTGGGCGCCGGCCACAGGTGGGGCCTGGGAGATGGGCAACGTGATGGATGGTAAGTCGGTGGAGGAGCTGAGCAGCACCGAGTGCCACCAGTGGTACAAGAAGTTCATGACCGAGTGCCCCTCCGGCCAGCTCACCCTCTACGAGTTCCGCCAGTTCTTCGGCCTCAAGAACCTGAGCCCGTCCACCAGCCAGTATGTGGAGCAGATGTTTGAGACCTTTGACTTCAACAAAGTGAGCAGGGAGGCCTGGGGTGGGGTGGGCGGGCGCTGGAGGGCCGCCCCGGGAGGCCTGGCCAGTGCGGGGCTGCGAGGGGCAGGTGCCAGAACAGTGGCGTCTCCCGGAGGAGGGGGCGCGCTTCTCTGTGTATCTGGGGCTGTGTTGGGGAGTCCGTGGATCTAATGTTCACTGAGCACCTACTGTGATCAGGCACTGGGGG
Source organism: Lynx canadensis (assembly GCF_007474595.2). Lineage (NCBI taxonomy): Eukaryota > Metazoa > Chordata > Mammalia > Carnivora > Felidae > Lynx > Lynx canadensis. The sequence goes on from NC_044307.1 coordinate 40,660,285, forward strand.
TTCAGAAACGAACCAGAGCCTGTCCGTGCCCTCACTTTTCCAGGGGAAGACAGAGGGGTCCACGGATTAGTGTACCCAGAGGCCCAGTCTAATGGCTTCCTCTCGGTTTACTCCAAACCGAGTGGAAACACTTACAAGACAGCTGTTGGGCACTTACTGAGTGCTGGGTGCTATACCCGGCGCTTTTGCCCAGGCCCTTGGATGCTCGCGGGGTGCAGGAGGAGGAGGAGGGGAGAGGAGAGAGCAGGGTGATAAGTCTGTAGCCCTGGCCAGCCTGGCACAGGCAGGCCCGTGTTACATGGGTCACTCCCGGTGCTCTGGGGACAGACAAGGCTGCCTGGTAGCTGGGACGTCCAGACTGCTCCCAACTCCAAAATGCCCAATGACCTCAGCTCACCTTCTCTCAAGTCGGTCCGAAGGTCTGCACGGTGGTCGAACTGTCATCTCCCCGAGGAATCACCGGGACTCCTGATCAGCTAGACGGGGGGTGCTGGGTACAGTGAGTTAGGGCCCTTAGCTCTCATCAGCTGGGTGGCCTCGTGCCCAAGATCTACCCCCCACGCTCTGCTCCTTGCCCTGCATTTGCCACGGAGGTTGAGAGCATGGGTTAAGGTAGTTGTTGGTGCCAAGAGCAAATCCTCCGTTTGTTTGGAGCAACTGAGTCAAGATGCAGCGGGAGGGGAACCCAAGTCTACAAACCCATCTCCCCACCCTGGCTGGGCCCCACCCCCCCGGCGCTCACCTGGAAGCATGAGGAGGTGATGTCACTCTGCCATGTGCCCACTGCAAGCCGGGGGAGGCTGCCCAGAGCTTTCCCGGCCCCCCTTGCTGCCCGGAGGGTCCAAACATCACTGCGGACGGGGCTTCTAAGGACAGCTGGGGCTCAGAGGCTATTTAAAACTCACTAATATTTAGGGTTAAGGGGACAAAGCAGATTATGGGCTCTGAGTCCCAACCTCAAGGTGCCCACTGGCTTTCCTGAAGGGGGCGCGGGGGAGCGGAGCACTGGAGCTTGTGGCATGGAGACCAGAAGGGATGGCATCAGCATGCTGGACCCCCCCCCCCCCACCCCAAATGCTCCAGGAGAAGGAATAATTCCTGAACAGGAGGGAGAAGGGTCAGTAGTTGAGCCTCAACACCTGACACCTAAACACACCGAGGTATCTCAGCTTCTCACCTGTAAGGAAACCCTTTGGGTCAAGACACATCTCCAAAGGGACGCCCGAAAATCACATATATGACACCAGGGAGGGACAACCCATCAACCTTGGATTTTGCAAGCACCACCTCCACTGTCCCCAACCTGACTTCCTTGATTGCACCGGGCACACCTTCGCCTCGGGGCCTTTGTGATGCCCAGGACCCTTGTCCTCCAGAATTCTGCTTGGCTCACACCTTTCCCTGCTACAAGTCTCTGCTCACATGTCTCCTTGCCACTGACGCTTGCCCTGATTTCCTGATTGAAACCCTATTTCACCGGGACTAGCCCCTACCCCTGCATTTCCTGTCCCACCTTCCCTCCCCCGCCCCCCAGAGCGTACCTCATCTTTTGACAACTGATACTGAACAACACGTGGCCACTATGTTTGTTGTGTCTCCCCTCCTGGAGTGTGAGCTCCATGAGGGCGGGGATTTTTGTCTGGCTGACTCATTTCCGTATCTCCAGCATCTAGAGCAGTGCCTGGACCATTGTAGGGGCTGAACAAATATTTGTTATACGAGTGAATGGATCGATGAGCAATCATGAGTTCTATGGGCTAATTACGTATTTTACAATACACATTCATTTAAATACATAATTATTAAAATGAAGAGTATCTCTGTAACATCTAAAGGGCTTTGCACACACCCACGGTGTAAACCACACTTTGGGCAATACCGCCTCCTACCCATTGTCATGAGCACAGAGCAGACTGGCTACGAGATGGGACACCAGAGTGTGCGCTAAGTTAAACAGGGGTGTGCAAACGATGGCCTGTGGTCCTATTTTTATAGGTGAGGTTTTATTAGAACGCACCACACCCACTTATTTACATACTGCCCAAGCTGAACTATTTGCTATCTGGTCCTTTATAGAAAAAGTTTGCCAGCCCCTGAGTAGACGGCAGTTATGGCCCAGCGTTCTGCTCCGGGGCGGGGGGGAGGCTGGGGGGTGCAGCAGTGTGAGTGGGGAGTGTGATCCTGGGGATAAACAGGTACTTGGCTTACTTCAAAGTTTTGCCTGGGCTTGGCCGCTCCTGGCACTCAGGCAGGTGCACACAAATTGATGTAAATCTTCACTCCTGCGTCTGAGCGCCGGGTAGGATTTAGGAGGCCCGGTTTCTAGGCAAAGTCTGGCCATTCCTCGGTTGTTGGTCTAACCCCTCCTCTCAACTTTAGCTTTCGTCTGGAGACGGGGACAAAAATCCCACCTCTCGGGATGGTGGTGAGATTAAATGAGTAAAGCAAATGAAAATACTCAGCACGAAAGGCACTAGAAAGAAGTTAGTATGACTGTAGTATCATTACTGAATCTCACCCCAAACACAGTCTTGAAAAGTGTGTATTCAGCTTCGGGGGGAGGAACCGAGACTCAGAGAGGACCTGTGCTTGTTCAAGGCCACACCTCTCCTAAGATGTCCATTATCTTTCTGGCACAAGAGCCCCTACTTTTCTTTCTCTTTCCCAATGTTTATTTTATTTTTTAAATTTAATTAATCAATTAATCGATTAATTTATTTTTTTAATTTACATCCAAGTTAGTTAGCATATAGCGCAATAATGATTTCAACAGTAGGTTCCAGTGATTCATCCCCTGCGTATAACACCCCACAAGTGTGTTCCTTAATGCGCTTTACCCATGTAGCCTATCCCCCCACCCACAACCCCTCCAGCACCCCTGTTTGTCCTCTGTATTTAAGAGTCTCTTCTGTTTTATCTCCCTCCCTGTTTTTATATTCTTTTTGTTTCCCTTCCCTAATGTTCATCTGTTTTGTCTCTTAAATTCCACATATGAGTGAAGTCATATGATATTTATCTTTCTCTAATTTCGCTTAGCGTCATACCCTTCAGGTCCATCCACATAGTTGTAAATGGCAAGATTTCATTCTTTTTGATTGCCGAGTAATATTCCATTGTATATATATACCACATCTTCTTTATCTGTTCATCTGTCGATGGACACTTGGGCTCTTTCCATACCTTGGCTATTACTGATAGCGCTGCTATAAACATCGGGGTGCATGTGCCCCTTCAAATCAGCACCCCCATATCCCTTGGGTAAATACCTAGAGGTGCAATTGCTGGGTTGTAGGGTAGTTCTATTTTTAACTTTTTGAGGAACCTCCATACTGTTTTCCCATCCTTTTCCATTGCCTATTTTTAGCCATTCAAAAAAATTGTGGAAGTAATTTTGTACAGCTCATTGTGAGCATTTCCCACAATCCAGAGAGACAAAAAATGAAAAGCGGAAGTATCCTCACCCCGTGTCCTCTTGCCCAGGGGAAACCTCCTTGGCTGTTTGCTTGCTTCTCTGAGCATTATGGCATGGGGGGGGTTGCTTGCTCTGTTCTGAGGACACCCCTGGGGGGGTGGGGTGGGCAAAAATGGGATGAGCCAAGGCGTATGTGAAAGCCTAGCAACCCAGAGAAGCACCAGGCAAATGTTCACGGTGATCACGACACCCACCGTGGGGCTCCACAGTGAGCTCCGGCTCATCAAGGCCTCACCTGAGGCCCAGGCCTGACACTGGGCCAGGAGATCTCAGAGGCCGTCCTGCCCAGCCTCTGCCACATCTTTAATAACAGCGCTCCAGCCTCTACTTGCTCGCTTTCAGTGACAGGGAGCTCATTACCGCACGAGGCTGGCCCTGTCCACCATGGGCAAATCTGCCTGTTAGAGTTCTTCCCGCTGACCCCAAATGTGCCTCTGGGTAACTTCCTGGTTCCAGAGTCAGGGCTGTGAATAAATGGAGGAACAGAGGCTGGATTCCAAGTTCACACACTCCGAGTCCTATGCTCAGCCTTTCTGCAAAACACAGGCTTCCCTCTCCCAGCCTCACTGGGCTTGCCGGTGAGATGGGCAGAGGCAGGCCTATGTTCTATGCTTCCCTGACCCCACTGGTGCGGCCTGTGAAATCCGGGGGGACCCTGGAGAAATAGCCTGCAGGCATGTCTTGTGCTCCCCTCTCCCACGGTCAACCCCTCTGACACTCAAGAGGACATCACCTTTCCCAGGCAAGCCTCCCGAGCCTCTCCTCTGGTCCTTGCCCAAGCAGAGTTGTGTGTTCTTGTTCCATAATGTCCTGTCCAGATGTGTTGCCATTACATCGTGATGGCATCGTGACCTCTTTGTAAAAAGAACCACAGTAAGGGTAGTGACAGGAATAGCAAACATTTACCGAGCGCTTACTATATGCCAGGCAGTGTTGCCTGCTTTAGTTACATAAACTCGTTTCATCCCTCCACGGTCCCACAGAGGCAGGTACTATTATAATATTACAGATGAGGAACTTACAGAGACAGCGGGTCCTCGGTCCCAGATTCCACAGCTTTGAGATGGGTGAAGCCAGGATTCAAACCGGAGCCCCCAACACTGCGCTCCCATCGGGAGCCGGTTCATGTCTTACTGGGTTCTGAAGCCTCTATCACAGCGCGTAGTAGGTGCTCAGTAAAGTTCAAAGAATGAAGGGAAGACTGAGAACCGTGCTCCTTGCCTCCGCATCTACCTCCTGCCCTCTCCCCAGCTCTGAAAAACTCAGCCGAACCATGCCCCCTTTCCCTGGGGGTTCGCTTTCTCTTCCCCCGCCTACACACACCTTCCTGCTGCTGGAAGGGGCTCAGGCTTGAGAATCACATGGGAGCAGCCAGTGACCGCCGGCACCGAAATGCCAGTGAAGAGGCGGCAGCACCGTGGACACCCCCTGGGGGCTGGTTTACGGGAGCTGGCGGGGCAGCCTCTGGGGCAGGCGGGGAGGGCTGCGCAGGGGTCGGGGACAGACGGGGCGGGCCCCGGCAGGAAGGGCGCGGGGCGCGGGCGGCTCGGCCTCTCCTCGGGCCTCCGGGGAGCGGGCTCAAGGCGGCCGCCCCTCTCGCCCAGGACGGCTACATCGACTTCATGGAGTACGTGGCGGCGCTCAGCCTGGTCCTCAAGGGGAAGGTGGAACAGAAGCTGCGCTGGTACTTCAAGCTCTACGACGTCGATGGCAACGGATGCATCGACAGGGACGAGCTGCTCACCATCATCCGGGTAACTCCAGGTGCAGAGGGCCGGGCCCGGGGCGGGGGCGGGGGCGAGGGCGGGGCCGCGCCCTGGGCGGCCCGCCCCCGGAGCTGACAGCCCGAGGGACGGCGAGTTGGGACTTCAGCAGGCGGAACCGCAATCTCACAACGGGACAGGCTTGGGACTGAGGGTCGGGGGGTGGGGGTGGGGAGCAGCTGTGGCCCTGACCAGCTGCCTGACCCGGGGCACGTGCCATCCACTCTCTGGGCCTCTGTTTCCTCCATCTGTACCAAGAGGCAAACTCCTAAATCCCCTCGTTGCCTCTAGTGCCCACTCTGCTGCTCGGGTACCGCGGAGACAGAACTAGGACGGGCCCCCTCACTTCTTTTTCTCCCCAGGCCATCCGAGCCATTAACCCCTGCAGCGACACGACCATGAGTGCAGAAGAGTTCACCAATACAGTGTTCTCCAAGATTGATGTCAATGGGGATGGTGAGGAGGCCCGGACGGGGGCGGCCAGGGCAGAGGGGCGGGAGGGCAGAGGGAGGCCACATCCTCCAGCCGCCCCTGCCCCAGCCACAAGGGTTGGCTTTTAGGGCCCCCTGGACCGGACTGTGGTCTCTGGCTGCTTTGCCTGCTCCCCTCGCAGCCACTTCCCCTAGCATTTGGCTCTGTCCCCCTTGCAAGACTCCAGCTCTGGGCCCCGGTACAACGCTGCCAGGGAGACGTGAGCACCTCCTCCCCGTGACTCCCTTTCTCTCTGCCCCAGGGGAACTCTCCCTGGAGGAGTTCATCGAGGGCGTCCAGAAGGACCAGATGCTCCTGGACACGCTGACACGGAGCCTGGACCTCACCCGCATCGTGCGCAGGCTCCAGAACGGCGAGCACGAAGAGGAGGGGGAAGGGGCCGGCGGCGGGGAGACTGAGGCGGCAGGCTGAGCCCACCGCCCGGCTGCTGGGGAGGGGATGCGTGTTGGTGCCTGGGGTCATCATTGTTGTCATACTAGATACAGGCTCCTGAACTCAAAGCTCAGGTCGCCCCTCTGGGGTGCACGGTGGCGGCAGATGGGCCGGGGTGGGAGTCGGGAAGGATGGTTCCTGAACCCTGAGCAGGACTCAGCTGGTGGTGACTGCCCCCTGCTGGGCGGCCCTGGGGCCGTCCCTAGGCCCAGCTTTTCCCACCGAGTTTCTCTCTCGAGTCCCACTCTTCTAGAGCGGGGAGCTCTGACGCAGAGCTGGGCTTTCACGGACTCTGATGGAATCCTACAGACCAGGTGGCCACAGCCTCCACATGGGTGCCGCGATCACACACCGAACCCGCACCCCGGAACCCCGGAGCCTACTTGTGTGGTGCGTTGATTGTTCCTCCCTTCCACAAGCATTTATTGAACACCTCCTTGGTATGAATGCTAGATATTAGACATGCCAAGAAAAGGGTAGCCCTTACCCCCAAGGAACTCACAGGCTAAGCATCATTATAATAAAACATGCTAAGAGAAGGTATGGCACTATAGAAAGTCCTCATTTATCCGGAGGAAATCGGTATCTATTCAGAAGAGGCTGCCCAACACCCTTACTTCCCCTGCTGGCTCCGCAGTGGGGGGTGGTGCCACAGCTCTGCGACTCATTGACTGTGGCCAGCGTCCTGATCGTCCCTCGTCTAACCTAACTCCCTCTCGAGGGCTGTGACACCAGTTGGGAAGTGGGGCAGTCTGGGACAGGTGGGCCCCATTCCCATTCTTTGCATACCCCAACCTAGGAATACCTGTCCAAGAACTTGGGGAGAGACACAGGCTGCCGCAGTTGTGATCATCTTTTCTAAGATGCTCTTTCTTCTGGGGTTTGCGTCTTCACGTCAGCTGGGTGTGGGGGAAGTACAAGGAGTAAAAATCCACGGGTAGGAGAGAAAACAAGGGGCAAGAGGAATGAGCTCCAGCTTGCGGAGAGCCCCACGAGGGGAAGGGAGGGTCCTACCCATCACTTGGGCCACCCCAGGCTGGGAAGTCAGCCAGGGCCTGAGAACGGACGTGGAGGGACAGAAGATGGAGATCAATATCATGGGCAGCCTGGGGGGAAAGGGAGTTGACATTTCTGCTTCTCTGGGTGGCTGCCTCTTGGAACATCCTGAAGGTGGGAGGGGGGAGGGTATTTGAACAGAATTAGGACATTTCCCCAAGTCGGTCACATACCACCTTCATGACTTGCGGACTTATCTGTGTCCCACTTGGGTTGCTATTATTTTTTAATCAACCCTTTTTCACCTAAAATGTGTTTCTAAAGCAAACTTTATATGAATGGCATATCTATGAAATCGCCGTTCAGTAGGTGAGTTTTATTTTTCCTCCATCAACATAAAAACATATGTATTCGAACGAGTTCCTGTTCTGAGTTCCTCAGCACCCCTCTTCAACCAGAGGGACTCCCTTTAAATCTAGTTTGTACACTAGGGTCGCATATAGAGTTTGTATAACAAAATAATTCCACATCTATAACAAATAATTATCTGAGCACTGCCTGTTCAGTCCAACCTGCTCAAGGATGAGATAATTGAGGTTAGGGAGAGAGAAATGGTCGTCTTGGGTCACATAGCGGCTGGAGGCAAAGCCGGGCCTAGGACCAGTTCTCCCCAGAGACAGAGAGAGGTTTCCCCATCCTTCAAGGAGACACATCCGGCTTGTGGCCGGGAATCCTGGCAGGTCCATGCACAGGCAGCGGGCAGGAGGCAGGGGGGTGGGGGGTGGGGGTGTGGTTGGGGGGTGCAGAGTGTGGATGAGGGGTAGGGACAGGGACAGAAGGATTGTGTGGGGGTGTGGGTTGACAGCAGGGACTGGGGGAGCAGCACCAGGGCAGAGCTGAAACAGCCCCTTTAAGCACAGCTGACCCCTCCAAGGACGGGAAGACCAGGGCCTTACAGGATGCAGTTTTCCCTTGTTGACACCCCTGGTGAGGACAGGTTGGGGAGGGGGAGGCAAGAGCCCTCCCCATGAACTCCTCAGGATCCTGGGGGGGGGTGTAATTATTATCACACTCACCCCCCGACTCCTATTTCTGTGTCACACTGTGTGGGCACTCTCGTTGCTAATTTGGTCTATGGGACCCCCCCCAGCCCACCCTCCCAATATCCCCCTGCTTCCCCCTGAGAACCCTGTAGGAGACTGTGGAAACCGCCCCCCCACCCCCCCACCCCCGCCGCCAACACATACTTGTTCCAGAAGCAGTTGAAGGGAGACAGAGGAAACCAGTTCCCTTCACCACCCCAGTACATCCTTCCAGTGGACCGTCTCCCATTGGCCACTTCAGCCCAACGGCCCCTACCCCCTGCTTGGTCCCAACCCCTTTCATGGGGGGGGGCAGATAAGAGGGAGCATACACAGGCTGAGCCAGGGCCCCTCCCACTACTCTGGAAACCTGGTGAACCCGGAGTCTTGGAGGGGCCTGTGGGCTCCCGAAGGCCCCAGACCCCTCAGAACATGGCGCTTTTCCGCCTCTGCTGAGAGATCCAGCCACCAGGGTTCATGTCCATCTGGAGCATCTTCATCACCCACTTGTCACGACGGGCACCTTCAATGAACTCATTCAGAGACAGCTGGCCTGGGCAAGGGGTAGGAGAGATGGTCATGCGGGAGAGTGGAAGAAATGGGGTCGGGGGTGAGAGGAGAGGCCTTCCCTCCCAGGGCGCGTCCTCTTGCACAAACCTAAGCCTCGTACACAAACGGGCCTGCGGTCCCAGGGCCCAAGCTCGGGGCTTGTCAACTCTCCAATTCTCCAGGAGTCTCCCGGAGGCTTCAAGGGTCTCTTTAAGGGGCTTGCTTTGCAAAGGAATTTAAGCTTTCCTTTTGCCCACGGTGCCTTCAAAATGGTCCTGAGGGCTCTTCCGGGTGTGTCCCCAGCCAGCTCCCTCCCTCCACAGCCTTGGGGCTGGTGCATCCAGCTGCAGGGAGGAGGCCTAAATAGGCTTGGGGGGCAGGGGGTGGGGAGCTATCCTATGCCCATCTCTCAAATACATTTACCCTATTTATTCCTCTGGAGCGTTTTTATCCCTATTTTCCAGATGAGAAAACTGAGGCCATGCTAGGAGTTTAAATGGTTTGCCTGAGTCCAAAGCTCCTATTCTCTTGTTGTGCTTGCCAGGCGGGCATCAGTAACTCCGGCCGGGGCTTAAATCACTCTGGTGAACATCGCATCATGTGCCAGTTTTGCATCCTCCTCTCTGCACCTGGCTCACAGATGAGGATAACAGTGGCTGGGAGGTGGTGGGCCTTGTCCAAGGTCGCAGGGCCAGAAAGTAGGGGTGCTGTGGCGTGGGCAGCCCCGCCCCCTTACCATCTCCGTTCTCATCCACCAGAAGGAAGATCCTGTCCACCACCTCCTCGGGTGTGAGCAGCTGTCCTTGCTGCTCGGCCTCCTCCTCCACCCTGCAGGCTTTCTTCAGCTTGTAGATCGCCTGCGAGAGAAAACCGCCAGCTCCCTCCCTCCCTCCCTCTGCCAGGCCCTCAGCCCTGCGTCCCCGGCGCTGCCCCCCAGCCTGTGCACTGTAGGACCACAGGCCCCAGACCCAAATAAAAATCCACCTGTCCTCGGGCTGCTCTCTCAGGTCCCACTGGCCTAGTTCCAGCTAAGGAGTGTCGGGCCTCATAGGCCACCTCACCCTGATGCCCTGTGACTGTCAAAGTGAAACCCAAGACTCTCAATGAGGGATGGACCCAGCACTGTGATGTTCCCAAGTCCACTTTGCCCAGGAGGAGATGGAGATCCAGAGGGGAAAAGAGGATACTTATGGACGTGTGTGTAAAACAGGACGAGGGGGGATACTGGCGTTTGGACGAGGGAAAGGACAGGTTTCTGCCTTGCCCTGTTTCCTCTCCCCATGAGGCGGCGTTGGTGAAGTGAAGTGGGGAAGAGACAGACAAATGTGAGGGTTTTCCTCAGTTCCTTAATGGGGAGCTCCGTGGACAGAGGCCTGTCTTGTTGATCCCCAGGCCCTCACTGCCCAGTGCAGTGCCTGGCACAATGTGGGTCCCACTGACCGGGGTCTGAGAGCCCCGGGGCTAGGGCCAGCCGCAGTGCCTCCTGGGATGGATGAACTTGGGCAAACCACAGAACTGCCCCGAGGCGACTTCTTTATCTGTGAAATGGGCAGACAACCGCCCCCTGGGAGTGCAGTTCTAGGGCGGTAACAGGGTGACGCAGGTCAGGGGTCAGTCTGTGCTGTAGTAGGTTCTTTCTTCTACTCTCATTGCTTTTTTTTTTTTTTTTAACTTTTTGTAATGTTTATTTACTTTGAGAGAGAGAGAGAGAGAGAGAGAGAGAGCATGAGTCGGGGAGGGGCCGAGAGGGAGACACAGACTCCGGAGCAGGCTCCAGGCCCTGAGCTGTCAGCACAGAGCCCGACCCGGGGCTCGAACTCATGAGCTGTGAGATCATGACCTGAGCCGAAGTCAGAGACACTTAACCGACCGAGCCACCCAGGTGCCTCTCATTGGCACCTCTCATGCCTCATGCCTCTCACCTCTTAATTGCCTCTCATTAATTTACTCTTCTTTTTTCTAATTTCTTGAGATGACTTCTAACATCAGCGATTTCCAGCCTCTTAATTTTCTGACATCTACCTTTTAAGGCGCTAAAATGCTCTACAAGTCCAGCGTCGGCCGCACTCCACAGCTGATTATGTTACGTGAGCATTATAATCCGGCTCCGTGCACTTGGTGCGTATATGCATGTGATGTAACGTCTTTCATTTATGGAGGAGTTAGGAGTGTACCGCCTTATTTCCAAACAGATGGGGATTTTTTTAAGGTATCTTTTTGTAGTGGATTTCTAGCTTAATTCTGACCTTTGTCAGAAAGCACCCTCCGGGGGCGCCTGGGTGGCTCAGTCGGTTGGGCGGCCGACTTCGGCTCAGGTCATGATCTCGCGGTCCGTGAGTTCGAGCCCCGCGTCGGGCTCTGTGCTGACAGCTCAGAGCCTGGAGCCTGTTTCAGATTCTGTGTCTCCCTCTCTCTCTGCCCCTCCCCTGTTCATGCTCTGTCTCTCTCTGTCTCAAAAATAAATAAACGTTAAAAACAAAAAATTAAAAAAAAAAAAAAAAAAAGAAAGCACCCTCCGAATGATCCCCGTGCTCCTTCCCCCACCCCAGCCCCGGGGGCCCCCACTTGAGGGGCCGGGCCTCAGAGCCCAGCAGTGCTCACACGCCCAGGCCCCATGGGCGGATGCCGACCTCCACAATGTCGAGCAGCTCCAGGCGGTCGATGCAGCCGTTGCGGTCCTTGTCATAGATCTTGAAGGTCCACTTCAGCTTGTGTTCCAGGGTGCCCCTCAGCACGAGGTTCAGGGCGGCCACATACTCCAAGAAGTCGATGGTGTTGTCCTGCAGCGGGAGTGGGAGCTGTGAGGTCCCTCCCGCCTTCCCCAGAGCTCAGGCGAGGGCCCGATGCTGGGCCGTCCGTCCGTGCCTACAAATCCAAGGCTTTGCCTCTGGCCATCCACGTGGTTTCTACGGCCTCGCTGGTGCTGTTTTCCACCCCGGCATCCTTTCCCAGTCTGTGATCACTCAACTCTACCCATCCTTCAAGGCCCAGCTCAAGGGTCCCCTCTTTCAGGAAGCCCTCCTTCTCTGACCACCTCAGCTACAGTGGTCTGTCTCTCTTGCTCCCTCTTCTAACATTCACAGCACTTACACTTTAATCCGCACAGTTTGGGCCTTATTCTGGCATCGCCACTTGGCCGTTTCGTAAGTCTGTCTCATTCTCGAGCTGTATTCTACATATGCTCCTGGAGAAAAGAGGGGCTTACGTTGCCTTTGTCTCCCCTTTGTGCTTAGCATGGTGCCACTTATGTGCAGAGTCAGGGTCTCAAAAGTATTTATGAATCAACGAATACGTGATTGACTTAATTTCAATCTGGGACTAAGGCACCTCTGGAAGATGAGAAAGCAGTGCTCATGGTAAAAATGTCCTTTATCCTTTTACACCTTCCGAGCCCGAGGTGAGGCAGACAGGCGATGGCTCCAGCCCCGTGTGGACATTACCTTCCCTGAAGGACAGGCACCCCTGTCCCCACCCAGGAAGGAGGGCAGGAGACAGAGCTCAGGTGCTAACCCCCCAGAGGTAGGAGACGGGCACAGTCTGCTTCTGTGGCGACTCTGACCAGGTCACTGAAACTCCTTCTAACACAAATGTGACAACAATTACTCGAAAAGCAGTCAACAAGAGGCAGGGGGCACACCTGCTTCTTGCCCTTCTACACCAGTCGAGTGTGAGGGGAGAGGCTTGCGGTGATGGTGTCCGCAGTGGGCTGGTCAGGGTGAGCTTCACAAGGGTGTTCCCACTTATGGGTGCTCCCTCCCGTCTTCTTTTTTTTTTTTTAATTTTTTTTTAACATTTATTTATTTTTGAGACAGAGAGAGACAGAGCATGAACAGGGGAGGGTCAGAGAAAGAGGGAGACACAGAATCTGAAACAGGCTCCAGGCTCTGAGCTGTCAGCACAGAGCCCGACGTGGGGCTCGAACCCACGGACTGCGAGATCATGACCTGAGCCAAAGTTGGACGCTCAACCGACTGAGCCACCCAGGCACCCCTTCCTCCCGTCTTCTGAGGGTGGGGACCTCAGCTCTCCAAAGCCAGAAGCTGAGTCATCACTCTCCCAGGAGTGGCTGTCGCTCACAGGACTTTGTCATCAGAAATGACATCGCTGGCCCAGAGCACCTCTGTCCTACTGGGTCATGCCACTCAGGCAGCCCCACCCCCAGATCAAGGGGTGCTTGGGTGAGCAACAAGTAAACCACAGAACACAGCAGAACATGAGGCAAATTAGAAAGCCTAAGGAAAAACCAAGAAGAAAACAAAACGAGCCCAAAGTGTCATGTCATATATATATATATAACTATATATATAACTATATATATAACATGATATATATATATATACATATATATATATATATATCATGTTGGCCATTATTATTTTTTAAGTTATTTTTTAATGTTTATTTTGAGAGAGAGAGAGAGAGTATGGGGGAGGGGCAGAGAGAGAGGGAGACACTGAATCCCAAGCAGGCTCCAGGCTCCGAGCTATCAGCACACAGCCCGACATGGGGCTCGAACTCATAAACCGTGAGATCATGACCTGAGCCGAAGTCAGATGTTCAACCGACTGAGCCACCCAGGTGCCCCCCAAAGTGTCTATTTCAACATCTTTTATGCGGTTACTTCTGGTCTTCCACACCCCCACCATGTATTTACCTAATCGAGGTCAGACTGTACCTATGTTATTTCCTGGATTTTTATCTTAAAATGTCTCATGTCTTTACAATTAATTGAAATCATACCTTTTATTTTTTTGAGGGGTACTCCCCTTAAGCAGTCCCTTGTGCTGAATGAACCTGGTTTAAATATTTTATGTTACACAATGAACATCTTTGTGTGTGTGTATATATATATGTGTGTATATATATATATATATATATTTACAATATATATATATATTGTGTGTATATATATATATATTGTGTGTGTATATATATATTTATAATATATATATATTGTGTGTATATATATATATATATATATATTTCCTATATCTCTGGTAGTTTCTTTAGGGTAGGTTCTTAGCAATGGCTGTTCTTTTCTCTTTTTTCACTAGTGTTTAATCCGCTGTTTGTGTCAGTCTATCATTCTATGAGATTTTGTCACACATGAAGCTATGAGTAGTATCAAATATCAATACAAGGACGCTCTCTGTTACCACTTAAGAGTTACATCCTTCCTCCGACCAGACCATCTCTCTCTTGGCAGCCATTAATCTGATCTCCATCACTATAGCGTATCCACTTGAAGAATGGTATACAAATGGAATCACACAGTATGTAGCCCTTTAAGGTGGGCTTGTGGTGCTCAGTGCAAAGCCCTGGGGAGTCATCCAAGCTGTTGAGTGTATCAGCAGCACTCCCTTCCCTGCTATTGCTGAGTGGTCCTCCACTGCATGAATAGCCCCCCGTTTATTCTACTCACTCATTGAAGGTTATCCGCCTTGTTTCCAACAACCGCCCCTCCCCCGTAAGCTTTATTGAGATATAATTGCCGAATAGCCTTTTAAAGAACGTTGTGTAAGTTTAAGGTATACGCCGTGATGATTGGTTGTTCTTTAAAAGATTATTTTCATCAGTAATTGTTACTTATTAAGTTTGCTAAAAATTAACCTTATGTTTTTTTTTTTTAATAAGAGTAGGAAAATGTATGCAAAATGACTGGTAGGGGTGTCTGGGGGGGCTCAGTCAGTTAAGTGTCCAACTTTGGCTCGGGTCATGATCTCATGGTTTGTGAGTTCGAGTCCTGCATTGGGCTCTGCGCTGACAGTGAGAAGCCTGCTTGGGATTCTCTCTCTCCCCCTGTCTTTGCCCCTCCCCAACTTGTTCTCTCTCTCTCTCTCTCTCTCTCTCTCAAAATAAATAAATAAACTTTAAAAAAGGGTTATAAATAAAAAAGAAAGAAAGCAAAATGGCTGGTAGGAACTGTCTATTTCACACACACCATTTCTCTCAGGTTTGTTATACCCACTTTATGGATGAGGAAACTGAGACTCAGAGAAGTTAAATAAGTTGCTCAAGGGAAGCCCACTCTGGAAATGGCAGAGCCTTTCAAGCTACATGTCTTTTCTAGTTCAAGTTGAGAACTTTCTTACTCCTCTCAAGGTATATGACTGTCTAAAAAAAATGAGCCTTGGGGCGCCTGGGTGGCTCAGTCGGTTGAGCGTCCAACTTCGGCTCAGGTCATGATCTCACGGTTCTTGAGTTTGAGCCCCGCATCGGGCTCTCTGCCGACAGCTCAGGGCCTGGAGCCTGCTTCTGATTCTGTGTCTCCCTCTCTCTCTGCTCCTCCCCTGCTCACACTCTGTCTCTCTCTCAAAAATAAATAAAGATTAAAAAAAATTTTTTTTTAAATAAAAAAAAAAAGAGCCTTGTATCTAGCACCACAGAGAGAAAAACCAAAAAACCAAAAACCACTGATAAATCCTTCCTCTCCAGCTCTATAGATTCTCCCACATTCTTCGTCTAGAACATTCTGTCCTGACAGCATCCTCCCTCAACATGACACGGTTACCACAACGAGCCCTTGCCTCCCATGAGGCACACTAGAGGTAGCCCTTCCCGAGGAGTGACCTCAGCTGTAAAGTTGCTCCGACCCCAGGACGAGTCCTGGGAAGCTCCCAGCTGGGACTCATCTCACGCTCTGTGCCGGGCCCTCGTCAGCTTCAATTACCCACAGAGCAATGGGAAGATGATGGAAATGCCTCTGTCCACTCAAGAGTAGGAGCAGAAGTGACAGGCGTGTGATCTGCTCTGTGGGATTACCTGCCCCATTTCTCCCTGAATTGGCTGCATTTGTGCACCAGCCCCAGCCTTAGCGCACGTTACATAAGGATCCCAAATGACATTTGATTTCACCTTCCCTTTGCTTCCATCCCAGTGCATCGCAGGGCAACC
Organism: Lynx canadensis; assembly: GCF_007474595.2. Taxonomy (NCBI): domain Eukaryota; kingdom Metazoa; phylum Chordata; class Mammalia; order Carnivora; family Felidae; genus Lynx; species Lynx canadensis. The sequence goes on from NC_044307.1 coordinate 40,675,965, forward strand.
ACTGGAGAGAAGAGTGTGGCAAGGGAGAGGCGTAGCAGGGATGAGGCGCTCTGGCCTCTTTACCTCCACCAAACTCCCATTTCTATCATCCTAGGTTAAAAATTTTTTTTTTTTAATGTTTATTCATTTTTGAAAGAGGGAGCATGAGTGGAGGAGGGGGAGACAGAGAGGGAGACACAGAATCGGAAGCAGGATCCAAGCTGTGAGCTGTCAGCACAGAGCCCGACGCGGGGCTCGAGCCCACGAACCGTGAGATCATGACCCGAGCCGAAGTCGGACGCTTCACCACTGAACCACCCAGCGCCGCGCTGTCACCTCAGATTTGGACATGTGAGCTGTATCTATGAACTCTTGATTTTATTTGTCTCCAAAAGCTCAGACCAGTTGCCCAGAAATCGACTCACTAACATAGAGATGGTGCCAATGTGGGGAGTGGAGACGGGTGTGGGTTTGGAGACAGAAACTAAGCGGGAAAAGAAAGAAAAAGGCTCAGTCCCTGACAGAGGAACTTACCACACCTCTGGAAAGCTTTTCCTCAAAACAGAATTCCAGTTAATAAATGGAGAAGGGATGGTAGAATGCGAAAACTATCGATGGATGCCAAAGCTAGCAGATGAAAATCAGAGGAGCGACAGGATATTGACTTCTCTCAAAGTAGCTCCCTATAAGATGCTTGTTAATTACAAAGGAAAAATGGTAACTTTCCGGGGGAGAAACCTGGCAGACATCATGTAACCAACCCCTGTAATGGGACAAACCAACATCATGTGCCCCCGACAGGGGGCACTGAGAAGGACATGAGATCACTCCTGGGGCATTTCTGCCAGAAATGGAAAACCTGAGTCTAATCACAAAGCCACACTGAACAAACCCAAATTGTGGGATGTTCTACCAAATTAACTGGCCTGCAATCTTCAAAAATGTCAGCGTCAAATAAGGCAAAAGCTAAGCATTGAAGGTTCTGAATTAAAGACTAGAGACAGGACAAGTAAATGCAATGCGTGATCAGATCCCACCCAGCCCCCACCCCCCCATCCCCGCTCCAAATAAGAAAAACAAGCAAGCAAGCAATATAGAGAACATATCACATGTCAAATTGACAAAACTTGAATATGGATTAGCTAATAGAATTGGGTCAATATTGAATTTCCTGATTCTCATCTTTGTATTAGGTTATTTAAGAGCACGTCCTTGTTCTTAGAAAGAACACACTGAAATACTTAGGGGTAAAAGGATGTGATGTCTCCAACTTTCTCTAAAGAAAGACAGACACGCACATGCACAGAATGATCAAGCAAATGAGGCAAAATGTACAATTGGACAAATTGTACATAGGAGTTACTTATGCTATTCTTCAACTTGGTATACATTTGAAATACCATCAAAAATAAAAGTTCTAAAGAAAGGAGAACAACAATGAATATAATTTGTAAAAGAGATAAGGTATAAGGAGTACAGCTGTACCAGGCCCACAGGCTTGGCAATCCCCCCTCCCCATTTAAGTTTCTTTATTTAGAGAGAGAGGGAGGGCACATACACACACAAGCAGGAGAGGGGCAGTGAGAGAGGGAGAACCCCAAGCAGGCTCCATGCTACCAGTGTAGTGTCCCATGCGGGGCTCAAACTCATGAACCGAGATCATGACCTGAGCTGAAACCAAGAGTTGGACGCTTAACTGATGGAGCCACCCAGGTGTCCCTTGACAATCCCTTTTGGATCTTGAGTTGCTATCCTACTGAATTTTTAGGTGAATGTGGGGAAGATTGATACATTTATGATAGCAAATCTTGTTGTGTGTGATCTGGTTTGTTTTAAAACCATTTTCTCTCTTAAAAACAAAACAAAACAAAACAAACTGCCTTCTAAGCAGGCACACTCGACTGGGAGTCAGGACCCTTGAGTATACGACCTTGGGCAAATCAGCTCACTTCCTCTTGTCCCAGTTTTCTCTTCATTTCATTTGGATCATTAAATGGGCTGCAGAAGGCTCGGAGGAGAGGGGGCAGAAGAGAAGCTTGGAGAAGTCTGAATGTACTCTGTGCCCCACGAGGGAGTCCATAGGTTTCATCTCTAAGGAGGTTTCTGTTGCCCTGACGCTACCCCACCCTACATCCCCCTACAGATGCATGCTAACTGGTACCCGGACAAGGTCAGACACGAACAGGCTTTCCCAGTGATTCAGCCTAGAAAGTGAAGCTCTCCACGCATGGAAAAGTACAGAGGCTTTCCCCAGATTAATTATCTAGGTCCAACAACCACCCCCCCTCAACTCGGTGGGGGGAGCTGAAGTAGGTACTTGAGGCAAATCGAATGATTTGAAGGGTCGTGGAGGCCCTGGACTGAAAGCCTTAAATAACGAAGGGGTTTCCATTTCTGAATTCTATTTCCAGGGGTGGATTGACAAAATGCAGTATCTTCTCAGCTGCAGGTGCCACTGGAAGGCTTAAAGAAATCCTGTGGTGGAATGATCTCATGGAATCTTCCATGGCTTGGAGAGTTGTAAGGGACTTTTACATGATCCGTTCAACTGCCCGGTCAGTGCAGGAGGCCCTCCCAGCATGCTGGAAGGGAAGACCTGACCAGTCTCAATTCCAAGGACCCCAACGAAGGGGAGATCACAGTCTATACCAAGAGAGCTCATCCTTTTGGGACAGCTCTTTAGCTCCTTATCTTTAGAGTGACAGGGGCTCTGGTGGGTATGGGAGACCAGGTCCTTGGGCTGTAGAGTCTTGGCCAAAAATACATCAACTGAGGACTGGACTGTGTGCCCTTCTGCCCAGCCCACCTCCTCGCAGCAGGTGGACAGAGGGAGGCAGGAAGAGCAGAGAGACAGAGAGAAGATGAGATGGAGAGGAGAGAAGGAAAGATGGGAAGGGACCAAATGATGGGAAGAGAGAAGAGTTTGGGGAAAGAGAGACAGAAAACGTGAGCAGGAAATGGAGAGCAGAGCAGGGGGACTGGGGCCGGGCCGCTCCCTCCCACCGGTGATGCTCCTTCAGCTCAGTGGGAAACAAGCTGGCCCCCGCACCCCCTTCAGTGTCTTACCCCATTCTTGTCGAAGGCTCGGAACATGCCCTCTACGTACTGGGTGGCCTCCTCGTTGCCTGTGACCTTGAAGAAGCGCTTAAACTCGTGCATGAAGAGAGAGCCGCTGGGGCACTCCACCACGAACTTCTTGTACCACTCCTGGAGCTCGGCCACGTCCATCTCGCCGGCTGCCTCCGCCTCCTCCCAGCTGAACTGCTGCCCCATCCCGGCCTGGAGGGATGTTGGGGGTCTGTGCCTCCTCCTGGGCTTCTGCCGATTGATGCCTTAGGCCGGGGCCCTCTTCCTCCCTTTCCTCTGCCTGGCCGGCCTCTTCATCATCTCCTGGCCACTGGGCAGCGCAGGGGCAGGCGGCAGGGGGCGGGGCCGGGCCAGCTAAGCACCCTAAGATCATTAGAAGATTCCTCTGGAAGGTCTGACCCCCAGTCAGCTAAGCTCCCCCAGCCTCACCCCTCCCTTCACTCTTGTCAACCCCGTGACTACGCCACCCTGGCAGATTCTGAAGGGGGGAGAAGGGCAGGAAACGGACACCCTACCATCTCACACATGCTCCCTGTTCCATTAGTTGGGCACCGTGCTGTTCCAGAGAGGCCCATCTTGGAGACACAGGAGACTCTGAAGTCCAGAGGGGGAGCGAGACCAACTCCTAGCCCGTAAGATAGAGCCCGCTGGTGATCTGGGCCTCACTCACATGGGCCAGTGAGAAGCAGCAGATTCTATGATGTGAAGGCCTCCAGGTGGGCAGTTCCGTCCCCGAGCTCAGGGCCAGACACCCCTGAGTCTTCAAGTTTTCCATTTTCCAACTTAAAGTACAAATGCTTCCTTCCAACACCCTTCACCCAAGACCTAGAAACAAGGCGTTCCCTACTTTCTCTCCTAAGTGTGAATATGTGAGAAGGATCTGTGAGCGCGGCTTAAAAGATCTCTGAAGGCTCTTACTTTTATGTTTGTGAATTTGTTTCTGAATCAATTATATATTCGTGCTTATTTTAATGTAATATTAAAATGATACCTTCCAGAAACCAGAAAATCGAATGCACTTTTCTAGATTTTAGGAGTTGTTCCGGGGGGTCTTGTAATCTCAGGGGCGACACTGCCTGTCTCCCATTGACCAGTCACTCCCGAATTGTTCTGTACACCCCCAGGCCTGACTCCCTTGCGCACGTACCCCCCTGCCCCCCCGCCTCCATTCATCCCTAATCTCTTGAAGTTCTTCTAAGTTTTTGCCATTCCTTTAAAAACATTTTTTTTCAGGTTTTTATTTTTGAGACAGAGAGAGAGAGAGAGAGAGAGAGAGAGAGAGAGAGAGAGAGAGACAAAGCACAAGCAGGGGAGGGGAAGAGAGAGAGGGAGACACAAAATCTGAAGCAGGTTCCAAGCTGTCAGCCCAGAGCCCGACGTGGGGCTGGAACCCACAAACCGCAAGATCTTGACCTGAGCTGATGTCGGATGCTTAAGGGACTGAGCCGCCCAGCGCCTCACTGCCATTCATGAAGTAGGAGCCCCACTTCCTGTCATCTTTCCAAGCACTCATGGATCTTTCTGCCACATCCTTTGGGGTCAGGAGAGTATGGCTCATCGCCTCCCTGCTCCTAACTGTTGCCTCCACTTTTTCCTCTTTTCTCCCTCAAAAATGCCAGTCTCTTTAAAGCCACGGGTGACTCTACCCACTTGCCCTCACTGGTGACTTCACTGCTTTGTCTCAGAGCACCAGCTTGGTGACGTGACATCCAGGTGGATAGTGGATCCATCCCACGCTCCGGCCTCAAAGGTCCCTGAGCTCTTCTTCCACCCCACCTCGGCCTCTCGTTCACTGCGGCCCTTGGGCCAGCAGCAGCTGCAGCAACTGGGAGCTTGTTAGAAATGCCAATTCTCAGGTCCCCTCTCCCCTACTGAACCAAGAACCCTGCACATGGGCCTAGCGATCTGTGTTTGGACAAGCCCTCCACGTGCTTCCAATGCACGCTGACGTCGGGGCACCGCTACCATAGGCCTCGCAGTCATGCATTTCTGAACCACCTCCGAAACATTCAAACATCACCGTGGCCTCCCTCTAGCTCTAACACCTTCACCCAACAACGCACCAGCCGGAGACTTGCAACTTGCTGATCTCTTTGTTTTTTAACATCTGTCACCCTGTTCGTATCCTCGCTTTCCTCCTTATCCTCACCCACGGCCCAGGGCTCTTGCCATTTCCTTGCCATGACCTTGACCTTTGTGCTCCTCTCTCCCTCTAAGTACTTGGTTGGCAAAACCCAACCTTGGCTAAAGCCACTAACCGTTCGCTAACAGCTCACCTGCACCCAGGAGGTGACGGTAGTACATGCTAGTCCCCGCTGATGTCACTCTCCCCCTCCTGAGATGACTTTTCCATAAGCCGCCCGCCCTCAGACCTCACTCACTCTAGCGTTCAGCTGATGACCTTGTTACAAGCTTTGCTTCACAGAGAAACAGATGCATCAGACGACCACTTCATCTTCCCAGGAGATTTCTCCGCACCTGTGCCCATGCACTTGACCTTCTTCCTGGGTTGATGGAAGCAGTGGCCCTTTCCTTCTCCACCTGTAAGCTCGTCGGCTAGGTCTCCTCTCTCTGCCTATCCAAGCACTTCACTCCCAGTTATTCCCTTTCTCTTCTCCATCCTCAGTTTATCCTTCTCTAATGGATCATTCCTGCCTGAGGACGGCCTTAATATCACCTTTATTAAACAAAACAAAACAAAACAAAACACAAAACTCCTTCCTTGACTCCACATTCAGGGTCCCATTATGGGACTTTCATATGCTTTTGCCTTCACGAGTCATAAACTAAATATTCAGTAAATAAATATTAAAAATATTTTGTCACCCATTGGTATAAAGATGAATATAATCCAGTCTGGACTGTACTCTCTTCCTTCCTTCCTTCCCTCCTTCCTTCCTCCCTCCCTTTCCTTCTTTCCTTCCTTACCCCCCTTCCTTCCTTCCTTCTTCCCCACCTCTCTTCCTCCATTCCTTCCTTCCTTCCTCCCTCCCTCCCTCTCTTCTCCCCTTTTTATTTTTCCCCTTCCTTCCTTATTTTGAAATAAATTAAACATTTTTTAAAGTATTTTTTTTTGGGGGGGGGGAGAGCACATGCAGAGAGAGGCCGAGAGAGGGGGACAGAGGATCCAAAGCAGACTCTGCACTGACAGGCTGACAGTACAAGCCTGACGCGGGGCTTGAACTCACAAACCGCGAGATCATGACCCGAATGAAGTTGGACGCTCAACCGACTGAGCCACCCAGGTGCCCCATGTCTTCTTCTTATTCTCTCTCCAACTTACTCCAGTGGGATGCTCATCCTTGTCATTCCATGGAGAAGTGGTCACCAAAGACCTGCTTTTTTTCACTCAGTCTGTCAACAGATTCATCCCAGTTCAATCAACGAGTTCTTTCCTCAAACACTCTAGGTTTCAAGAAACCACACTCCTCTGAGTTCACTCCAATCTCACTGACTACTCATCTCCTTTGCTAGCACCTCCTCCTGTTGAACAAATCTCTTTGTGCTTGGGGCTTCCAGGCTTGTTCTGGAAGTTCTCTTCTCACCTCCCCACCTATGCCCTCCCCAGGGGAGTTCACTCATCACGACATTACATACCATTTGCAGGCTGATCGCGTCCAAATTTGTACCTGCAGCCTGGACCTCTCCCCAGAACTCTGATTTATGAACCTAGCTGCCGAAGAGACATCTCTACTCAGATCGCAAACATGGCAAGGCCAACATCAAACTCCTGATTCCCTCCCTAGATTCCTCCCCAACGCTTTTCCACCTCAGCAATAGCATTACCATTTACCCAAGTTGCTTAGCCCCAAAACTAAGACCCATTCTTCAATCTTCTTTCTCTTAGATCTCATTTCAATCTACTAGTAGGCCATTCCGTCAGCTGTATCTCGAAACCATATTCTGAATCCCGCCACTTCTCATCGCCTCCGTTACTGCATTTCTTGTCTAGGCCATGTCCTCACACCTGGTCCCCGGCAGCAGGTCCTACCTGGTGCTTCTGCCCCCTGGACAGTAGTATGTTCTAAAGCCTAAACCAGATCGGTCACTCTCCTGCTCCAAACCTTCCTGTGGCTTCCCAGTCACACTCAGAATTAAATCTGTACTCCTTCCCGCAGCCACGATGCAGTATGTGATCTAGTCCTTGCCTGATTGGCCTTCATGTTCCTCTGTCCTGGTCCCCAGACACACACACGGGGCCGTGCCATTGACCTTCCCGCTGCTCTTCCCCCGTGGCTTCACATGGCTGTCTTCTGGACCACTCTCCTCTCCTCGGAAATGTCCCAACCCCACCTCAGGTAGCCATTCAAGTAATTCTGACACTATCTTATTTTATTCACAGAACTTAACTAAATCTTATTCTTTCCCGCCCCCACCCCCCCACCCCCCATTTATTGTGTCTTCACCAGAGTCCAATGTCCTTGAGGAGAGGACTTCACCATACACAATGAATTCCCAGGGTCCAGAACAGTGCTTGGCACATACAAGGAACTCAAATACTTATTGAGTAACTGAGCAAAGCTCAGCACACAGTCAGGGCTGAATGAATGAGAGCCATCAGAGCTTAATTTTACAGGACAATCCTTTGGTTCCTTTGAGAGTGCCTGGGCCAGCAGATCCCTGTTGGTGTGAAATGGCAATGGAATGGGCCTTGAAGATCTCCCAGCCCAGCGATTTCCAACCTTTTCTCCATCTCCTCACACCGGAAGACAACATGCGCCCAGCAGCTGCTGTGGCTCTGTGCCACCAGCACCCTAACTGGCTTGGTGTGGAGGAGGTGTCATCATCCCTGTCTCTTCACATCTACTGATACTTAAGCAACACCGAGGAGTGACTAAAGCACGGCACCTGTGCTCAAGTTAAGACACTGTATGAATGAAATGGAACTCGATGTAGCTCCTGGCCAAGGAATCTAAAAATCAATTGGCTTTTCACGTGGGTCAGTTGCCCATGACCTGCCCTTAATTATTGCTGAGCTACTGAGGTATAAATATATCATTTTAAAGAGGATTAGGAGCCATATGGAGAAATGATAACCGGAAGTGAGTAATAATAGCGGGGATTTAAGGAGGGCAGGGTTAGGAATTGAGCAGGGATTTGCATAGAGAACCCTGGGGATCACAGGTGGTCAGCCATAAGCCTGGCTCTAGGAGAAGAGAAATGTTTGAGAGCAAGGAACCAGTCTGCTGAGCCTCGGCCCAAAGCCTTAATGTAAACCGTCTCTGTGCCAGTTGTTCTTGTGACCCTATGGGACTGGGCCTCCATGCGTTTCTGAAGCCTCAACTCTCCTGTTCCCCCTCGGACACTCAGGCCCAGTGTCAGCCCTGAGGCTCTAAGGGATTGCACTGTGTATTATGCTTCTTGTCTTTATTCATACACAGTCATGTCTTTTATTCCTTAGAGATTTTTCCCCCTAGTCAATCTCTTTACTTCTAAGCTTTAGGGGAAATGAGTATATTCTGCTCAAGTGCAAGGGGAGGTAAATCTGGATTTTAGGTCTGAGTATCTGCACCGAATACAGGACATCTGACGGATGTCTAGGTGGCTCAGGTGGTTAAGTGGCTGACCCCTGATTTCGGTGCAGGTCATGAGCTCAGTTCATGAGTTCGAGCCCTGTACTGGGCTCTGTGCTGACAGTGTGGAGCCTGCTTGGGATTCTTTTTCTCTCCCTCTCTCTCAAAATAAACTTAAAAAAAAGAACTTAATGGGGCACTTGGGTGGCTCAGTCGGTTAAGCGTCCGACTTTGGCTCAGGTCACGACCTCACAGATTGTAGGTTCAAGCCCCGCCTCGGGCTCTGTGCAGACAGCTCGGAGCCTGGAGCCTGTTTTGGATTCTGTGTCTCTCTCTGTCCCTCCCTCGCTCATACTCAATGCTCTCTCTCAAAAACAAATGAATAAACATTTAAAAAATTAAAAAAACATATATGTGGACTTCTGAGTACCTCCTAGCCTTTGGAAATTAGGTTCTGGGCTGTCCCTGCCTCTAACTGACACACAAATCAGTTTCACCTTTTTTGCCTCAGCTTCATCTGTAAACTGGAAGGGTGACTAAGTGGGCTGGTCATAACTTGGTTTTCTGCTCTGTAAAATGGAGATAATCATCATAACTACTTTATTGGGTTGTTATAAAGATGAAGTAAGATAGCATCTGTAAATGACTATGTAAAATGCTTGGCATCATGTGTGGTGGTGATTATAATAAGCACGTTATGTGTTTTCTCATCTCAATTAAGCTTCGCATCAACTTCGGTAAGCAAATAAGTAAATGAAACTTCGCAGCTGCTCTAAGGGTTGTCCACACCTTAGCGATACTCTCAGGTCCTTTCCAGCTGGCGTTTAAACAGTACATACAGCACACGAACGTCTGGAGTAGCACCCAATTTGTACTGCTTCCACTACCGGCTATTATTTAGTCAGTCTATTATCTGTCTGGGGTCAGTGTGAGGTGCTTTATAAGCTATCTATTTTAACACTCCAACCTTAGTAAGTAGGAGGTTTCCTACATTTTACTAATGTGTAAATGGAGGCTCTGACGGAGTGAAGTATCCTGCCCAAGTTTAAATCAGTTAGCTTTGAACTCTTATCTGACTCACGCCTGACTCCAAAGTCTGTTTTCTCTACTCTGCTACTCATTAATGTTGCAGTAAAACTAAATAATATAATGTAGGAAAGGAGCAAGAGTAGCTTTAACAAGTAGAAGTGTTAAGAAATTATACTGGCTTAAAATAATTGCTGTCGGTACTTAAAAAAAAATTTTTTTAACGTTTATTCATTTTTGAGAGATGGAGGGAGACAAAGCGTGAGTGGCGGAGGGGCAGAGAGCGAGGGAGACACAGAATCCGAAGCAGGCTCTAGGCTCCTGAGCTGTCAGCACAGAGCCCGACGCGGGGCTCGAACTCACGAACCGTGAGATCATGACCTGAGCTGAAGTCGGATGCCTAACCGACTGAGCCACCCAGGCGCCCCAATTTGCTGTCTGTACTTACTGTGGCATGTCTAAGTGGCCAAAGGAACAGACAAGTGATTTGCTTTGAAAGCATCAAGGCTAAGCCCTTGAATGGGTTTCATCTGTGGAGGTCTACCAATAATTTTAAACAGACCATAACATTATTTTATTTCATATGAAAAGAAAATATACCTCAGATCAGAGATAGCAACGATGAACTCAGGGTTATACCTCAGTAAAAAAAAAAATAACCTCACTTCCTACGTGCCTTCCGGTTCTTTCCATCAGATCCGCTTTTCTCATTACCTCCCTTCCCCACATGGACAAGTGGTAGCTGGGCATTAATTCTCATTTTCAGAATATGCATTTTGCTCAGGAGACCCAACTAAAAAAAAAAAAAGAATTTCTCATCCTATCAGGATGAAGAAATCCTCTCGTTTCTATCAGGAAATAGGCTTCAAGTATACCAAATGCTTTTGTCAAAGAAATATCACCAGCTTCTATTGTGTGTGTAGTTTATTTGTATATTTACCTTAAAACAAGATTTTAATATATAACGTGAAGTGCCAAGTAATCTGGTTTACAGGTTAATTCAGTCTGAAAACAGCTGCACATCTTGAAAGGAACTCACACGGAGAGTCAATGGAAGCCAAGTTTGCATAAATCATCTTATGATACAGTGATTAATACTGTCTGTAAAAAAGTTTAGATGTGGATATGTATTTAAGGAACTTTTTCTTTTAAAGTAAAAATGGGTCACAGATCGCTGCTTTGCAAGATACACTTCTATTATATCGCTCGTTTTATTGACTAGTTCTTAATCCTGAGGTTTACACCTGGGATAAGCATGCTTTAGGCATTTGTGAATGACACAGTCAACAACTGAGCTGTGAGCTGAGTGAGGTCACAGGGCACAGGCTGTAATTCTTTTCATGTTAATGACAGTAATGGAAGTCTGATACATAAGCAGTATGCATTCAAAACATTGACACCTGATAGTAGGTCAGGGAAAAGAGAACAGGGACTCCAGCTTAAGTTTAAGGGAGGAAAAACTGAGGAGTCATAACTACCCCAAAGATGTGAAGGAAACCGCAAAAGACATGGACCTGATCTGCTGTAAAAAAGGAAACGAATCACTCCCTTGGGGATGATACGCCAGCAGTTTCAGCACATTGTAGTCCTGCCTCTCTCAGGGTTTTAACTAAGATTTAATTTCATGGAAAAGTAGCCATCTCGAAACAAAAAGAATGCCATTTACCAAAACAAAGAGGCCTTATCCGTGTGGGACTTAATAAGGAAAAATATTTATCTGTGCCCTGCATGTTTTTCAAAAGCCATACTTCCATTCAACGTTTGGTATTTACTACAGTGCTGGTTACAGAGCTAACAAAATAAAAGCCTGTTGAATGAATGAATCACGGGATGAAAAAAGTGATGCAGACAGTCATTTTTTGAGAGCTCAAATTCCACTACAGTGCTCCTTCTTGGCAGCCTGGCAAGGGTTTGGGCGACAAGAAGAGTTCAGTGTGTGCCACAAGTGTACGTGATCTGCTGCACAGTACATTCATTTTCAAGAATGTCACGCTTAAATGAGGTGAAATTTGGAGGTCACCACCTCCACACCAGGATTTTCCAGCTTGCACTAGGTAAATTATCAAAAACTGTTTGGCGTTACATTGTTACATTAACCAGATTAACTGAAGGTTCCTTCTAAGTAGCTGAAAAGGAAAAAATGTGTGTAAGGAGTTATTTCAAACATTCACTTTCAGACAAATGAAGTGACACAAGTTAAAATCAGTGCAAACTGATAACTGAACTGTAACAGAATGACAAAACAGAAACCTGATTCTTTTGGTGCACAGTAGTCAAAGTGGCTTGCTCACATTTGTTAAAACCGGAACTGAAACAATGATGTGTACAAAAGAGTAAGGTGAAGTGGTTTTCACTGTGGTCCAGTGTGTCATTAAAGTTTCACCCCTGCTTTGAGCTGATCAGGGCACGTGGGCTCAACAGAGTGGTCAAGTGCACTCACGGTCGTTCCCACTGGAAGCCTCTATTTCAACATACGTGTTTGAGCCACCCTTGGGTCAAACGCCGGTGCAAGTAGACTGGCTGAGACCTTAGGACCTGCTTTCTGCTTTTTCCTCTGGTACTGTTTCCCAGATTGGCTCCTTGATGTGTTCTGGTAACCGTTCTAATTTTGTCTAAAAAGAGAAAAACAAAACTATAACATAATGTGGACTTAACCCAACTCTTTAGCCACAAATTGGATGAACTCTGTTCCCTCAAATCCTCTTGCCTTCTTTCTTCCTTTTACCCCTCTCACCTTTTTGTAGGGTTCTGAAACAGAAGGAAACCGGATGGTATACAAAACATTCTCACAAATGGTCGATCTGATCCCCGGTGATCTCCAGGGACACTGCCAATTAACGTAGACCCCACATCTAGGCAACTGCTAAGCGGGAGGAAGACTCCAGAGGCGGCCCGGGGAGGAAGAAGAGGCTGCGGTGGCGGGATTCCGCTCAGCTGCCACTGCTGCACAGAGGGGCAGGGACCCCAGCTCTGCCTCCACACCTGCCACGGGCCATCCCGCCTACTCGGTGGGCCGAGACAGACCCGCGATGTGGCAAAACAATACAGGCCTCCCTCCATCAGAGGTGGAAATCTAAATCATACCTTTATAACTTCCATGGCAACTCCTTCAGGTAAGTTTCGCTGAATATATTCCAAGTAGACATCCGCTGTACTTCCAGTCAGATGTTCTAACTAAAATGTCAAACATGAAATTGGTTCACGATATGCCGTTAAAGCAGAAATGTTAAGTTTTTGTTTTTTTAAAATTTTTTTTTTTTCAACGTTTTTTTTTTATTTATTTTTGGGACAGAGAGAGACAGAGCATGAACAGGGGAGGGGCAGAGAGAGAGGGAGACACAGAATCGGAAACAGGCTCCAGGCTCCGAGCCATCAGCCCAGAGCCTGACGCGGGGCTCGAACTCACGGACCGCGAGATCGTGACCTGGTTGAAGTCGGAAGTTTTTGTTTTTAAGTAAAAGCAGTACAGCCTTTTCTTCATGAAATCTTACACAGAATTCCAATTTAAAAGGAAAAGAGTATATAGATCCTCTGGTTGACTGAAAGGGGGAGTATGGCATAGAACACCTTAAAATCAGGGCTCTATGGAACCCACCCGACAAGCATGATGTTAAAGCAGTATACCTGCATTTGTTTCATTAACATTTACAGTAAAACCTTGGTTTGTGAGCATGATTTGTTCCGGAAACATGCTTGTAATCCAAAGCACTTGTATATCAAAGTGAATTTCCCCATAAGAAATAATGAAAGTTCAGATGATTCGTTCTACCTCAAAAATACTCATATAAAAATAATTACAATACTGTAATAGAATACAAAATTAATAAAGAAAATACAAAATACAAAGAAAAATAAACAAATTCACCTGCACTTACCTTCGAAACCCTTCATGGCTGGTGTGAGGGAGACAAGAGAGAGGAGGGTTACTGTGTAGGACGATTTTCACTATCACTAGTGGAATCACTGCTATCTATTGACTCAGTGGAATCTTCTTCTGCATGGGGGTCATTGTATATGCTCAGATGTTGACAACAGAACAGCATTAATCAACTCTTGTCACATACTGTATTTATGTAACTGGCAATCAGGCAGCAGAGGAAAGGGCTTATATGTGCAGGCAGCCTGACAAAGAATGAAGCAAAACATTCCTAAGCTTCCTCTTGTATGGAAGAGCAAAGGACTGTCCATAGGTGCTTTGAAGGGACAAAACATACACTAGTGCCAGTTGTGGGCACCTTCCAACGTTCTGAAAAATCACTGATTTCTACCAAATACTGCAGCCTGAGACCAAGCATCTAAGCATGTGAGATATCACCCACAATCCCAGAGTGAGAGAGTGAGAGAGAAAGAGAGGGAGAGAGAGAAGAACCATTGGCTCAGTTGTGATCATGTGATGTTCGGCATCACATACTACTTGTATTGCAAATTTATTAGAAATGTTTGCTCATCTTGCAGAACACTCGCAGAACAAGTAACTCGCAATCCAAGGTTTTACCGTGTTAATCACTTACTATGTGATGGCAGTATTCTAAGTGCTTTCGATAAATATCTCATTTTATCTTCTCACAACCTTACGAGATGAGATGGGTACCATTATTACTCTCATTCTACGGATGAGAGCACTGAGGTACAGATCACACAACTGGTATGTGCCAGTACTTGGATCTGTCTGATTCCAGAACGCTCACTCTTCTTAACCACAAGACTATGCTGACCCTACTGGATGCACAAAGGAATAACAGATGAATGAAAAACCTTAATGTTGCCCGGCACAGACATGGAAAACCCAGTTAGCATGTAAAAAGGATCGCTAGAAGTATATAAAAACTTAACTAGCATTTTTGAAATAGAAGTAAAGTTATTCCAAGGCCATATTATTGTATGAAAATTAGCATAATTTGCATTGCTGAGTTAAAGTATGAACTGCTCCTTAAGGATGGTTTATTTGAGTTTGATTTCCTATCATTTACCTTCTCTACAACTATCAGTCATGGGCAGACTGAAAGAAGTCAACCCGGTCAACATCAAGGGAAAGTTACAATGTGCTAGTGTGAAATTCCAGATATTTCAAAAATGCTTGAATGTCTGAAATAAACTCACCTCTAAACATCTGTAAAGTGTTCTCATTTCATACTGAACTCTGTGCTTCTTGAAAATATGCACTGATTTGAGAAGAGTAAATCGCTCTATTTTTCTTGGAGGCTCATGTCTGAAAAATTAATGGGCGAAACAACATGCTTAAGCTAAGTGATGTTAAAACCTGAGTCACTGATATCAAAGCATGATTGCACAATTTTGTAGGTCAGGCTCATACTCAATTACAGGCATTAGCTACCATTTACAGACTTCCATTTGTCAAGAATGTCCTGTGTAACAACCGCTGTCATAAAGCTCAGGCCAAAACAAACACCCCAGACAGCAATGGGAACATTATTCCACAGCCTCAAAAATGAGCCTTGGCATGCAAGGGCACACACATGCACCTGCAGCTTTTACAACCCTGAACTCCCTTTCTGACCAAATATATGAACTGTGAGGAGAAGCAGCCATGTGCTACTGTCTGTGTATTGTTTTAGAAAAACCTGCAGAGACACTGATAACCACAAAACTAAAGTCTGTTATGGGAAACGTGTGGGTTCCTTCTGTTTTGTTATAAGGCAAGGCTGGCAAAGCCCCAAATGGGCCTTGTTTAGCACCAGGAGCAGGTGATGAGAGAAGAGGGTTGCAGGAATCACCCCTTATCCGCGGTTTTGCTCTCAGCAGTTTCAGTTGCCCGTGGTCAACCGTGGCCCAGAAGCAGATGAGAACTCCTTCTGAGGGAGTCAGGTCAGTAGCAGCCTAACATTACACCATATATCACAGTGCCTACATCATTCCCCTCACTTCCTCTCATCCTATGGGCAATTTTTTTTTAACGTTTATTTATTTTGGGGGGGGGGAGAGGGAGAGGGAGAGAGGGAGGGAACGCATGCACGCAAGTGGGGAGAAAATCCCAAGCAGGCTCCATGCTGTCAGTGCAGAGCCTGACATGGGGCTCAATGTCACGGGCCATGAGATCATGACCTAAGCCAATATCAAGAGGTCAACGTTTAACCGACTGAGCCACCCAGGTGCCCCTCATCACGTGGGCATTTTATGGTCTCATCTCATCACAAGGGTGAGTACAGTACAGTAAGAAATTCTGAGAGAGGGAGACAGCACATTCACATAACTTTTATTACAGCATATTGTTGCAACTGTTCTGTTTCATTACTAGTTGTTAATTTTTACCATGCCTACTTATAAATAACTTCCTCACAGGTATATATGTATAGGAGAAAACAGTACATATAGGGTTCAGTGCTATCTGTGGTTTCAGGCATCCACTGGGGGTCTTGGAAGTATCCTAGACAGGTAAGGGGGAGAGAACTATAGTTACACTTGACCCGGCAGTGATTTCAAGGCAATATGAAGCTCACCTGACTCCTGCATGAAATTACCGGGTGACTAGTGTTTCTGAAGGCTGGTTTTAAAATGGCTATATTAGACAAAGACCATCAAACCCAAAGAGTCCAAAAGGATTGCTTGTCTGCCCAATCCACCTCCCTGCCCCATGGAGACCCCAGACATGAGGGCTTCTTGGGTCTCCTATGTCTATGCAATTGCTAAAGAAAGGATTTCCTCTATTTTTCTTGTTCACTCATTCTAATACTTAAAAATTCTAGTAGATAGGAATCCTGATAATATGACAAACCTAAGCTCTATCTACCATGAGGTTCTATGCTGTTTTAAGACCTTAGACCTGGGGCGCCTGGGTGGCTTGGTCAGTTGAGCGTCTGACTTTGGCTCAGGTCATGAACTCACAGTTTGTGAGTTTGAGCCCCACATCGGGCTCACTGCTGTCAGCACGAAGCCCGCCTCGGATGCTCTATCCCCCCCCCCCCCGCCCCTCCCCCACACGCTCAAAAAAAAAAGAGAGCTCACACCTAGTTGGGATGAGCACCATTGTCCTAGTTGATCATGTTACAGCAGCTAAAAGGTCAGATTAGTAAAGATAAATACTTACACTTTAATAGAGATACCAAGTTCTTTAGCAGCAAGCACGGCAAAATATTCGTAACTGTCCAGTACGGCTTTATCATGGCCTTTTACTAAAACTGACAGGCGTTTATATAATGTATCTGGTTCATCAGAAATGGTTATCTAAAATTTTCAAATCAAGAAGAACAGTTTCAGTTGTGGTTCCTCCAATATTTATAACTGGAAAATTTAACATATTATCCTCAATTGAACACTTTCAGAGTTTACTAATAAATGGGGAGAAAAATGCTGAGCAACATCTTAATACTGTTAGCCTAAGTAGCTAGATACTAACACATTCAGATCTCCACAATGACGCTTACAATCTGTTAAAATATACTTTAAATCAAAAGGACTTCCAAGCAACCTACAAAATCACTAATGAGACCTTCTAACTTAATATTTATTGGGCCCCAAATACACCATGGGAAAGGATTCTGGGGTCTGTTAACCAAGTAGCCTGGTTAGAAGGGCAGAAGACTTGGATTGAGAATTAAACTCTGCTTCTTATAGCTGAGTGACAACGGGCAAATCATACCATCTCGCCATATTTGTTTCCTTATGCATAAAACAGAAGAATACCCATGCTAGAGCTCACAGCACCACTCACGGCATTTCTGTAGGGCGCTAACATGTAAACACAGATTAAAGTGCTTATAAGTCATAAAACGTTGTTTTACAAAGGCAAGCTATTGCTATTTATATTTTTATTAGTTTTATTCATGTATGTTTTGCCTACCCTAATAGAAAAATTACTCATTTCTAATTAAAATGTTATGGCACTGACTGTACATTTAACTTGTACCTCTTCCACTCTAATGCTTAAAGATTTTAGGAATAATGGGTTTGACATTTCTGACTTTCCTCCAAGGGGTGAATTACCTTCACCTTCATCCATCCATTAGACCAGTAATTTATCTTACTAATCCAATGATTCAGGGTTAAATTACTTTGCTCCTCAAAGGAAATCTACTTACTAACCAGGAAGCAAGCTAGACATTTACTCTCAATTATCCCCAAGGTTAGGCAGGGTTGCTGGAAAGAACAGAGTACACGGATGTTCTACACCATAACCTAGGGCACAAGGGAGAGGGAATATAGCCCTAAGAGGTGTTTCTGATTGGTCCTCAGAGGGTTTTAAAGAGAGTTTGAATCTGTCGTGATATAAAAACATCAAGAGATTTTGAATAAAAATTTGGATTTCAGTTTAGCTTGGAAAATTTGAGACCATGTGACATCACTAGGTCTGATTTCCCATGTGGCAACAAGTGGCTAGAGTAAGTAGCAGCTGTCTCACTTATAAAGGGCATAGCCTGCCACCGTGCCCACCCTGCCACCTTTCCTTACAGGCCTGGCCCAGGCAAACATCTGACTTGGAGACCCAGAGTTTATAGGTATTGCCATGGAAATATACCCAGTATTTATTCAGTGAAAGAAAAATCAAAAGAGCAGTACATTATGTAGAACACAATTTCATTTTGATGTGCATGTGCACAGACAAGATGATTACATACAGACAAATGTCTAGAAGGATTCATGACAAACCGTTAAAGGGGATTATTTGTGAGAGGTGGAAATGAAAGGTTTCAGAATTACAAATTCTGAAAAAAAAAAAAAGATTTTTTTTTTTTTTAATGTTTATTTATTTTTGGGACAGAGAGAGACAGAGCATGAACGGGGGAGGGGCAGAGAGAGAGGGAGACACAGAATCAGAAGCAGGCTCCAGGCTCTGAGCCATCAGCCCAGAGCCCGACACGGGGCTCGAACTCACGGACTGCGAGATCGTGACCTGAGCTGAAGTCGGACACTTAACCGACTGAGCCACCCAGGCGCCCCTGTAAGGATTTTTTAAACCACAAATTTACACAAAAACTGGGCTCACAGAATCATGATTGTTACTTAAAGGAAAAAAGGTTACACAGCTACTTCTAGATTTTCTTTACTGTGGTAATGTGCTTTCTCACTGTGAACAATAAAGGATTGTCCAGGCCCAGGTTCAATGTCTTAACATGAAAACAAAGACCTGAAAGCCTAAAAGAGAAAAAAATTTCCCTAATGTAATAACAAGTATTCTGCATCATTAATTATGACAACCCTTCACATTATGCTGAGCTAAAGCAAACGACTGCTTATTCCCACAGTTATTTGGGGTAAATAATTGATTCCCTGATTCTCTGAAACATACGAGCAGCCAGGGACATTACAGAGTACTTTACTCAGGCATACTGTGCACGTGCCAGCATTCGAAAACAAAATATTTTTACTCTAAAGTGCTCGGGAAACAGCCCCAAAGGAAATAATGAGGAAAATTTATCGCTAATATAGCTCCTTACCAAGAAACAGAAAGTACATACCGTGGGCTTGGTCAAATCCTTGGGAATATCAACGTGTAGGTTTGAAAACTGCACCCACTTCATACTGGTACTGCTATGTGTGGAAACAAAGAGAAACCTAAGTAAAACAGCACAAAAGCCCATTTCCTTATTCGATTTAGCAAACCCAATTATATTATATACTTACAGGAGAAAGCCACCATTTCTGGCTGTACTGCTCTTAGAACTGTTTACAGAAAAACTCCTTGAACCCTAAAAATGAGAAGCATGTTTTAGAATTAAAGTCAGTATTCAAATCATTCATAGTTTCCACTAAAAAAATCAAAAGGTGTACAATGCTTCAAATAATGGGCTATCTCATTATTTCAAATGAAGACACTGAGGTAACTAAAATGCCAGATTAGATTTCATTTTAAAACAAGAGAACAACGACAGAGTGGATAATCAAAAAAGACTCTCAAAATAGTAGAGAATTTGTGTCTTTTAAAGCTCAGGAGTAAGAACTTTTTCAAACAAGGAATTCTTGGGGCGCCTGGGTGGCTCAGTTGGTTAAGCGTCTGACTCTTGATTTCAGCTCAGGCAATGATCTCATGGTTCGTGGGTTCGAGCCTTGCGTCGGGCTCTATAGTGACAGTCCAGAGTCTGCTTGGGATTCACTCTTCCTCTCTTTCTGCTCCTCCCTGTTTGCGCTCTCTCTCAAATATTAAAAAAAAAAAAAAAAAAAAAAAAAAAAAAAAGCAATTCTCTTTCTCTCTCATACACACATGCAATTCTCACATTAAAAGAACACCTATGACTTAAATATGTGAAAAGAAAAAAAAGGGGCCCCTGGCTGGCTCAGTCGGTTGAGTGTCTGACTTTGGCTCAGGTCATGATCTCACAGTTCATGGGTTTGAGCCCTATGTTGGGCTTTGTGCTGCCAGCTCAGAGCCTGGAACCTGCTTTGGATTCTGTGTCTCCCTGTCTCTCTGCCCCTCTCCTGCTCATGCTCTGTCTCTCTCTCTCTCAAAAATAAACATTAAAAATAAATAAATAAATAAATAAATAAATAAATAAATAAAATATGTGGACATCAAGGAAAAAATGTGACTTCATTCTTCCATTGGTTTTTATAGATTAAATGTACTTCAATATAATATTTATTTTGCCTGAATATTTCTGAGCAATAAGTCTCTTTATAATCAAGAGCTGGACAGTAATTCTAAAGTAATCTTCTTTTGAAGCTTTTCTACATCTTTTCTAGCATATGTGTTTCTTGGCTTGGCTGGGATAGCTTAGTTTATAAATAAATCGAAATACACAGTGAAACTGACACCCATCTTCTACCACTGCTGTACTTCATACTCCCAACAATCCAGCATTTCCAAATCCTTTACTGTCAGCTCCCCCTAGTGGACAAAACTTCTAGTTTTAGGAGACCTATGGTACTATTCTATATAGCAATTTGCCTTCTATTTTCCCCTTAAGCTATCTTGAGATTTAAAAATGTAACTTGAGAAAGGAGAAGTACAGTAAGATCCCTAAAAATACTTAGAAGATGAAAATAACACTTTAGGGGCGCCTGGGTGGCGCAGTCGGTTAAGCGTCCGACTTCAGCCAGGTCACGATCTCGCGGTCCGTGGGTTCGAGCCCCGCGTCGGGCTCTGGGCTGATGGCTCAGAGCCTGGAGCCTGTTTCCGATTCTGTGTCTCCCTCTCTCTCTGCCCCTCCCCCGTTCATGCTCTGTCTCTCTCTGTCCCAAAAATAAATAAAAAACGTTGAAAAAAATTAAAAAAAAAAAAAGAAAATAACACTTTAGTACAAGTAAAACTTAAACCAACTGAGGGTCACCTAAGTATGTTTTAAAAGCCTATTCTTAGCTTATTGTCCTGTCCTCCCTCTGTACCCAAGATGGACGCAAACCAAAACTTTCATATTCGCCCTTGGATGAAGGGAGAAAAACAAAAAGATAGGAAATCAGGCACAATACAAGGCAGCTGGAGGTGAGTGCCATTCCCCACACACAATCACAGAGGAAATCCCCTCCCTGCATGTATGCCAGAGACCCCACAATCCAGTTGTGCAAAAGGACCACAGGTCTAAGGAACAGGACACTTCCCAGTCATATTCTCCCAGTATAAACCTCTGCTTTTAAAAGCTGGAGCCTAAAGTGCTGTTATATCCACAAATCAACTTTAAGAAGTTCTTAAGATTTTTGTTTTGTTTTGTTTTTTTAAGGGACAGAACCGAGTCTGAGTGTGCATTGTATTAGTAGTTCAAAGTTTCAACTTCTTCCACCATCTAACTTTTCTTTCTTTTTTTTGAAACATTTATTTTTGAGACAGAGAGATAGAGAGCATGAACAGGGGAGGGTCAGAGAAAGAGGGAGACACAGAATCTGAAACAGGCTCCAGGCTCTGAGCTGTCAGCACAGAGCCCAATGAGGGGCTCGAACCCACGGACCGCGAGATCATGACTTGAGCCAAAGTCGGAGGCTTAACTGACTGAGCCACCCAGGCGACCCTAACTTTTCCTTTTTTAAAAGTTTATTCTTATTTTTGAGAGAGACAGAGACAGCATGAGAGGGGGGGAGGGGCAGAGAGAGAGAGGAAGAGAGAATCCGGAGGCTCTGCACTGTCAGCACAGGGCCCGATGTGGAGCTTGAACTCACAAAACCGGGAGATCATGACCTGAACTGAAACCAAAAGTTGGCCACTTAACTGACTGAGCCATCTAGGCACCCCCACCATCTGACTTTAAGAACAATGGTTCTCCAAGTGTGGTCTGAGGACTTGAGGGGTCCAAGAGATTAAAACTATTTTCCTAATAATAGCCGTTATTTGCAACTTTTCCACTCTCACTCTCAACCGTGTACAGTGAGGTTTTCTAGAAGCTGCATGCTGAGTGATATAGCAAGACTGCAAAACAAACATGAGAATCCAGCTGCCCTCCATGAAGCCAGACATTAAAAGAATGTGAAAATGAATAAAGGGAAACCTCATGAAGCAGGGAGGTTAGAAGGGGGAGCCATACCACTCAATGTCAATTATGGAAAGAATTGTCAATTACAGGCCCCAACATGAAAAGATGTTCACTGAATCTTCTATAAGAAATTGACTACCTCTGTGACTCAGCCTATGAAAAACTATCTGAACTCCTGCTTATCTCCACTGGACCTTCATTCAAAGCACTTCCCAACTTCTTCCTTTTCCTCCATAAAATGTTTCTTTCCTTTGTTTATGGGACTTGCCTATGGTTTGCCATAGCTTGCATGTCCCAAACTGTATTTCTTTGTCATTCCCAAATAAACCAATTTCTACTGGTAAAATAACTTTTATTTTTAAGGTTAACATTATTTGGTGATCAGAAGTGGGATCCAAAAATGAACCCCAACAGCTTTGAGGCTGGTGAGCAAACAGGTGGGCCCACAGAGGCAATTAAGCTCACTGCTTTCTTGCCATTCCTGGTGTTGGAGGCTAAGTTTCTCCTGCACTTCGAGCTCTATTCTCTTTGTGCTTTGAGCTCTCCAGTCTTTATTTGGGATCTGTTTTAAGGCTTTGTCCTTTCAGAGTACTTACCTGACCTTTGGTCTGACTCCCTTCTGGAACCAGACGGTTCCTGTTGGAACTGTGCCCTGTTTGGAACTGTGTTAGTTTTGGTCCACCTCCTTTCCAGAACTGGGCTGTTCCCACTGGTTCTGTGCTGACCTTTGGTCAGATTCCTTTGGAACCAGGATGTTCCTGTTGAAACTGTGCTGTTTAGGAATTTTTCTTTTTTTGCTCTAGAGAAACCTCTAAGAAACAGGACCCCAGTCATCAAAATGCTTTAAGGGCAGCACTCCTTCTGGGACCTTGGTTTTATGTTTAAAAACTGTGGTTCCTTCTCATGCTCATTTCTAACTAAATGGACTGACTTAATTGAAAGTAATTTAGAACTTCAATTGGCCATTATGGGAAGTTTTGATCTCCCCAAACTTACTTTTCTCAAAACCAAACTGGACAGCCATGTCTCTAAACTTGTCAAACTTGAATGGGATGCCTGTGTCTTTTTTTTTTTAATTTAATTTTTTATTTTTAAAAATTTACATCCAAATTAGTTAGCATAAAGTGCAACAATGATTTCAGGAGTAGATTCCTTAGTGCCCCTCACCCATTTAGCCCATCCCCTCTCCCACAAACCCTCCCGTAACCCTGTTTGTTCTCCATATTTATGAGTCTCTTCTGTTTCGTCCTCCTCCGTTTTTATATTCTTTTTGTTTCCCTTCCCTTATGTTCATCTGTTTTGTCTCCTAAAGTCCTCATATGAGTGAAGTCATATGATTTTTGTCTTTCTCTGACTAATTTCACTTAGCATCATACCCTCCAGTTCCATCCACATAGTTGCAAATGGCAAGATTTCATTCTTTTTGATTGTTGAGTAATACTCCATTGTATATATATACCACGTCTTCTTAATCCATTCATCCATCGGTGGACATTTGGGCTCTTTCCATACTTTGGCTATTGTCGATAGTGCTGCTATAAACATGGGGGGTGCATGTGTCCCTTCAAAACAGCACACCTGTATCCCATGGATAAATACCTATTAGTGCAATTGCTGTGTGGTAGGGTAGTTCTATTTTTAGTTTTTTTGAGGAACCTCCATACTGTTTTCCAGAGTGGCTGCACCAGCTTGCATTCTCATGGGATGCCTGTGTCTTAAAGCTTCCAAACATTACCAATTAATCTAAAACTGGTTCTCTGCAAAATATAGTTTCTAGACTGAGACAAAGATGGAAAGGCTTCTGAGGTCCCCAGGACTGTAGCAGCCACCTATGCTCAAGCCCCACCTGTGATGACATCATCCTCCTTCCCTCCTGTTGGCTTCCATCCCCTCTACACCCTCAGTTTCCCCATTTTAATTTTCTCACCAAACTTCCCTTTTCATCCAAACCTCTCCCTGCTCCCTCCCTGAACCCACTAAAATCTGCTCCTTTAAAGTTAAATCTTCTGAGGTTCCAAATAACCCCCAAATTTCTTATGTTCCCTGGAGTAATGCTGAATTGCGAGCCATAGTTAAAAAGAGTTTCCCTGTAATGACTGAGAACCCCCATAGGTTTGCTGAAGCATTTCCCATAGTTTTGCAAACTTGCCAACCCAGTTTCTCAGATTTTTTAGCAATTAGTCCACATTCATGTTGGAGAGGGCCAGACCAGACACTGGCTGTAAGTAGCCCAATGGGAACATCTTGAAAAGAGTTTAGAGAAACAGACCCCTGATTTTTGGCAAGACGCTAGAACATTCCCTGGAAATCTCCACCGAGCAATTACAGTAGACTTTTCCTAAGCCTGCTGATTGGAACAAAATTCAGTCTTGCACACAAAAGCCTGATGAACCTATTCATGACTATTAAAATTGATTTCAGATTGTTTTCAAAGAAAATTCTGGTTTTCCTTTTGATGTTGAATCTATTGGGGTAGCATTTAACTATGTTTCTTAACGGGATGAACTGGGCTAACTCTTTTTTTAGTTAAAAGGACCATGATGGAATGGGAAACTGTGCCCGCTCCTGATTAGTTGGTTTGGCAAACCAGCTTGCTAGTACCTTAGGGGAATCACCTAAAAGAAAGACCACTAAAATGCTTAATTTTTCATTCTAACAAATGAAGGCCCTTAAACAAGACGAAAAACTTCCTGGTTTCTATTATTGTTGCAAAGAGTCAGAACACAGGAAAAAAAGATTGTTACCATCTTGCCTTCAGCCCTCTATAGCCAGCCTTTCCAATGTCCTCCTCATTTCCAAGACAGGGCTCCAGGAAACCACAGGAGTTCTTCCCAAACCTCCCTCTTACTTGGCTAAGGGAAACCACTGTTCAGATCAGGAACAAATCTTTCTCTTTCCTTATTGACACAAGAACTATACGCTTGGTGCGTGACCCCAGTGCTATAAAGCAGCCCCTGCTTGGAGTACTAAAACAGTTCAAACACTGGGGTCTCTAATAAACTTCACCAGTTTCCTGTCTCTGACCCTGTTCTCTTTAGTCTAGGCCCTTTGGGAGACATACACCCTTTTCTCCTTAGTTCCTCTGCTCCTACAGATTGCAGAGATTTTTCAGAAATACATCATGCTGGAATTTCTTTCTCCCAAAAAGAGGGAAATAATTCTAGAATTTGACAGTAGTACTCAAGATAGCCAACCAGGGAGATTAAATGACCTTCTGACATCTTTTATTTGCTCCATGTCTGACAGCACTACAGCTGCATCTGGGGACACTGTCCCCAGATGGACTGGGTCAAATCCTCTTTCTGGGCAAAATCTTCATCTGATTGGCAGAATCCACAGGTATACTTTCCATCTAGATTCAACAGCTCCTTCAAAACCTCTCCCCAGAATGAATGAATACTCTATAAATAAAGAAGCCCTGCAAGGCATCAAGCTGGTAACAGAAGATTACAAAGCTCAGGGCCTCATTATCCCCTGTACTAGTCCTAGTAATTCGCCTATTTTACCTGTGAGAAAACTCAATGGCCAAGGATGGAGGTTTATCCAGGACCTCTGAGCAATACATTGCTATCCCTCGGCACCCTGTTGTTCCTAACCCCCATATGTTACTGACATCCATTCCCACTGAAAGCAGATTTGTCACTGTAATTGATCTATGTAGTGTAAAAATAGCCAGTATCTTTTTGCTTTCACTTGGGAAGGATGGAAAGACCCCTGGACAATAATGCCCCAGAGCAGCACAGAGAGTCCTTACTTTTTACAAACCTTAAAAACAGATGTGGATGATAAAAAACTTTCTATAGGCTCTACTTTGTTAGAATCTGTAAATAATTTGCTTTTCTGCTGCCCTTCTCAAATCCCTTCTCAGTAAGACAGCACCTATCTGTTAAAGCTTTTGGCATTAAAAGGACATCAAGTCTCTGGAGAAAAACTGCAGTTTGCTCAAACTCTGCTTCAATACTTAGAGCACCTGACCTCAGAATGAGGACCAGATCTGGATCCAGGTAGGCTTCGTGCCATCCTGAACTTCCTCAAACCTAAAACGAAGTGCCAATTACGGGGTTTTCTTGGACTGGCTGGCTACTGTCGAATTTGGATTTGAAGCTTCTTTCATGGCTCAATCTCTATATGATTTACTAAAGAATAAAAAGAAATGGCCAACCTAATTCTATTATCTGGAAAAATCGAGAAGACATAGCTTTGGGGACTTTAAAGAAAAGCCTAATAAAGCCCACAGCCCACATGTCCTAATTACCAACTTCCCTCGTTGCATGTGAGGGGGGAGGAACACCCTTGGAGTACTCACCCTAAAACATGGGGATCATCATGGACCCATGGTGTATCGTAGCCAACAACCAGACCCTGTGGCACGGGGATATTCCCCTAGCCTCTGCGTTCCTAACCATTCCTGCCACTGCACTGAAGCCCTCTGAAGAAATAATCACGGAATCCCCTTTAACTATCCTTTAATTCTGGCTAAGGGTAAAGCTGCAAACATTTATAACAGTCAATATGCCTTTGGGGTAGCTCATGATTTTGGAATGTTAGGAAATAGTCAAGAAGTTTCCAATGGGGATAAAATTGAAAACATCTATATCCAAAATTTATTCGATACTATGCTTTGGCTGACTGCACTGGCTGTTACTAAGGTTCCCAAGCATTCCAGACTCAACTCCCTGGGTACCAAAAGGAAACCACCTTGCTATTATTTCCACCAAAAGAGCTGCTTTCAAGGAAATCAATAGCCACACTCTGTCATGGTCCAAAGGGATGTTCCTCCAAATAATAATTTGGAAAAACTAACCAGAGATACCCGACAATTGGCCCCAGAGAGGAAAAAACAATATTGGAAATCGAGTAATTGTTGGCTTAATAAAGAGAACTGTGGTTTGGACCAAATAACAATCGGGCCTTACCAGAAATTTTAACATTCCCATGACTTACCATTATACATGTCTACTGACAAAATGACAGTGTCATGAGCCCATATTCATGGGGAAATATTACCAAGGCTGCAAACGGTGTCTATCCCGCTCATCCCACCTGTCCAAAGTATAATGCAAAGAAACCAGTTTGCACAAATTTCATATAGCTCCCCCATCTTGCGGATATAAATATATTTTAGTCATGGTCTGTATGTTTCTCACTGAACTAAAGCTTTCCCTTATACACAGGTTACTGTTTCTTCTGTAGCTAAACTTCTGTTAGAAAAGATTATTCCTACCCGGGGAACCCCTCTTGAACTTCATAGTGACTGGGGAACCCATGTTACCAGTCAGGTGCTTTGACAAGTCTGTGCTGTGTGGCTGGTTTTACAACACTTCTATTGTATATATCAACCTTAATCCTCAGGGTTAGTCAAACTCACTAATGTCAGGTTAAGAGTAAACTGACAAATTTTGTAGACACCCTCCAAATACCTTGGCTGAAAGCATTGCTGTTGGTCCTGCTCACTCTCAGATCCACCCACTTTGGTACTCAGACTCTCGCCCTTTGAGCTAGTCACAGAACGTGCAATGCACCTGGCCCTTGCCTCCTTGATCCACAATTGATAAAAGGAGATCTATTTCATACTGTAAAGGTCCGATTACTTCTTTTTTAAAGTTTATTTATGGGGGGGGGGGGGGTTGGCAGAGAAGAGGGAGAAGGGGAGAGAGAGAGGGAGGAGAGAGAATCGCAAGCAGGCTCTGCACTGAAAGGGCCTGAACTCAGAACCATGAGATTATGACCTGAGTCGAAATCAAGAGTGGGACACTTAACTGACTGAGCCACCCAGGGGTCCCAAGGCCTAATTATTTCCATTAAAAACAACTATGCTTTGGTAGAGCAATCTCTTTACAGTGCACCTGGGAGACAGACCTTCACATCTTGCAATATGAGGATTTTGTCTACTGGAAAAGATACATCCAGAAAGACTCTCTTTAACCTTGTGGGAAGGACCCTCATCAGCTACTGCTAACCATCCCTTGTGCTGCCAAACTCCAAGGGACAGAATCCTGGACTCACATGACACATCTAAAGAAAGCGACAAACCCTAACTGGACCTGCACACCGTCTGATGACCTAAAAGTAAAGGCTTCCCAGAACTGAAGCAGATGACATCTGAAGACGCAGCTTTCTCAAGATGTCCAGACCAGGCCTATACATTTTTTCCTCACTATTTACTTCTATTTCTTTTGAAGAAAGAAAATGCCCTTGTCCACCTTTCCCAAACCCCGTGAAAGGGGGAAACCACTTCTTTTGATGATGGCCTTTTGAAAACAACCTTATCACGAACCTATGACAAATTAACCTTTCACCTGCTTTTTCTGAAGGGTGAGAGGTTTCAGCATTCACAAGTCTCTTTTTTCCATTTTGACTATTAACTGACTCTGGAATCTTATCCAGATTTATGGCGTGAATTTGCAACCTTACGTGCTGTGTTATTGGATTACATTTGGTTCCAAACAATTCTTTTGAGATACCAATACTGTTTTGAGTTTTGCTACTTTTGCAAAAAGTTCATTAGCTATTGCTTCAGGTTTATAACTACACTGTATTTTCCAAAATGCACCCAGTTAATTCTTTCAGTGTGTTCTTGCAATACTCACTATTTTGTCTTCACGGCCACTTTAAGCAGGGACTTCCAGGAGGCATACATGACTCCGTGTTTGCCTCTGTAGGGGGGAAGTTTCCTCCCCCAAGTCACAATACATGCCAATAAATATTTTAGTTTGCTACCTTCAGACTTAGGGGACAAGTTTAGAACCACCATGTAATTTGGAATTGTTACATTACTTCTTTTGTATAATTATTTAAAGTTTTATACTTAGCTTGTCAAGCTTTTGTAAAAATGATGTACCCAATAAAGAGATGATCTCCAATCGGTACAAGCTTGATGTCTTGATAAATGGGAAGTGCCTAAGAGTTCTCCCTGCCACCCCTACTTGTTACTTGAGTCACCTCAGGATGTTTCTTTCTTTCTTTCAATTAAAAAAAATTTTTTTTAATGTTTATTTATTTTTGAGAGAGACAGAGTTGAAGCAGGGGAGGGAAGACAGAGAGGGAGACACAGAATCTGAAGCAGGTTCCAGGCTCTGAGCTGTTAGCACAGGGCCCGATGCAGAGCTCAAACCCACGAACTGTGAGATCAGGACCTGAGGCAAAGTCGGATGCTCAACCAACTGAACCACCCAGGTGCCCCAACCTCTCAATATGCTTCCAATCTGTATTTTCTCTCTGACATAAGACACAACAACCAGGAAAAGTCCTTCCTGGCACAGAGGAACAAAACCACTAAATATGGAAACCTGACTCCCAATTAGTAATGCCTTTGGAGAAATATCTTGATCAAAAGGAGGAAATGTAAAAATAAAAGGAAACCTCACTAGAGTCCAGAGGCTAAAAGGGGGTCCCACATCACTTAACATCAATTACTGGAAGAACTGTCAATTACAGACCTCAAGAGAAGAATCAGAATCAGGAAAGTATGATCAATTACAGTCCCCCAAAGGAAAAGATGCATAATAAATCTTCTACAAGAAACTGACTACACTGCAACTCAGCCAAGGAGAAACCATCATCACCCTGAACTCTTGATCTTCTCCAAATCACTTCCACTCAAAACAGCCCCTCTCAACTTCCTCCTCCTTTCTAAAACAATCCTTTCTTTTATTTGGGGACTTACCTATGGTCTTGCCATACCTTGCCTGTCCCGAATCGCAATTCTGTTATTCCCAAAGAAATTCATTTTTGCTGGTAAAATAATATATACTTTTAAGGTTAACAAGAGATTTACAAAAACATAAAACACTGCTACTCTTGTCACTAACTTTGTTTTGAAAAATTTAGTTATTTTTCCATAAAATACGTAATGCATTATTTTTTTTCTTTTCTTTTTAAGTTTTTTAAGTTTATTTATTCTTGAGAAAGAAGATGCGCGCGAGCGAGGGGCAGAGAGAGAGAGAGAGAGAGAGAGAGAGAGAGAGAATGAATACTAAGCAAGCTCCACACAGTGCAGAGCCCCACCCACTGCTCAAACTCAGAAACCCTGAAATGATGGCCTGAGCTGAAATCAAGAGTCAGGCGCTTAATGGACTGAGACACCCAGGCGCCCCTTCTTGGTCTTACTTCTAAATGCAAGCATTTTTAAGATTCCCAGTTTTATTTTCTAAAAAGTTACATATTCAGAGCTAAAACCGACAACAGCAAAAGCTCTCTCGAGTCCTCAACCAGTTTTAGAGCGTTAAAGGGATACTGAGGCCAAATAACTTGAGAATTACTGCTTACGGTTTTTGCTTTTTCTCCAAAGAAAGGCGCAGGGAAGAGCCCATTCCTACCACTTCCGCGACTCTCATCTAATGTCAGAATCAAAGCTATCCCAATTTGGTTCCATGGGAGGGGTCTAAGATCTGGTACCAGTTCAGCCCCTGATTTTTACCAAAGCAAGCCTTCTCTGAGCTTCAGTTTATTTTGCAAACCTGAAAAGAGTGGTGCGGGACATACGCTGTTCAACATTCTTTCCAGCTCTGACATCCTACGATTCTTCTTGTTCCCGTGTTTGCCCTGATTCTTACGTTTTATCCCATGAGAGGATTCGAAATAAAACCAGCCCCTTTCCCGCCACCTTCCGGCAAACAATGCGCCAAGGGGCGGAATAAATACCGGGGGAAACTCCAGATGGTCAGAACGACAAGCGGCAACAAGACTTTACGGCTCCTGCCCTGTCAGCTAGCTTAGTACCCCCCACCCGCCAGATACCTGCCAGAGACGCCGGCACATGGACCCAAGCGCCGCTCGCGCCGCCATCTTGCCGTCCCGGGCCCCTAGGACTGCTTCCGGGGCACAGTCGCGTCCTCAGATCATAGAGTTCCGCAAAAGGAGAAAGCGTAGCCTTGCGTTCCGGCACAGGAACAACCATAGAGACGTCATTCTACGTTTTTTTGAGGGTGGGACTGAGAGTCCAGCTGGCTTCCCTAGGGTCGGCTGCTTGGCTGACGCCGGGTCTTGGTCACATTGCATCAGCCCCTGTGTAGATAGTTACCAAGTTCCTTCAGTGTTTCCTCTTCAAATCGTGTTTGCTTATGTAGTTCCTGTTTGGTTGGAGGTAACAGAACACAGGCTTTGAAAAATGTATATAGTTAATATATTGGCAGCAGTTATTTCTGGGTAGTGGATTAATGGTTGATTTATTTTCCTATTTCTGTATGTTTCAAAATTTTAACAAAATTTCTATTTCATTAAAAGGAAAAGTACCAGGGGTGCCTACCTGGCTCAGTGGAGCATGTGACTCTTGATCTTGGGGTTGTGAATTTGAGTCCCACCTTTGGTGTAGAGATTTCTTAAAAATGAAATCTTAAGAAAATGAAAAAAGGAAATGTACCACTGCACTGAGTCTAGGTCCCATCCCTTTACCTCCTTAAAATAGCCTTGCTGTGTTCCTGAAGCCCACATTCCTTCCCCACAACAAATGACATTTTTGTGACCCAGCCATCCTGTACATCACCATCCTACCAGTCTTCCTGTCTTCATTTCCTTGTGTTACTGTAGCATTTCAGAATTTACAATAGCTGCTGTTATCCAGTACCAGAAACCAAAAAGTATTATAGCCAAAAAATGTCGTTATTAATGTCCACCATAATTTAGCTGCAAGTAAAAAGGCTTATAACCTGGGTTTGTTATAATAAAAATTTATTTCATTTGTGCAGTTCTCTAAGCTTTATTCTCCCCAAGTGCTTTCACATAGGCAATTCAGCATAATGGAAAACTCTGGACTTCTAATTGGGAGATCTCGGTTCTCAACCCAGACTTACCACTTAGCTGAGTGACTGGGCTTGCCAGTAACTCAGGCAAGTATCTTGCCTACTCTGAGCCTCAATTTTCTCATATATCAACTAGAGATGATAAAATAGTTCCCACTTCAAAGAGTTGCTAGGCAGATTAAATGTTTGGTATAATGCCCAGCACATAATGATGCAAGATGAATGTCATCCACTATTTGTAACATAAAGCTGCTACCTCACCTGCCTTCTAAGATTGTTGAGCAGATTAAAAATAATAAGATCAAGTTTATGAGAACGTTTTGTACCGTCTAATTAAAGTACTGTGCAAAGACATTTCCCCCCACAAAGTATTACTTACTCTACTTTGCAGGCAAGAGAACCAGGGAAGAGGTAGAATGACTTTCCCAACACTGCACAAGTTGATGAAGATAGGAAGGAACTGACACCAGTTTTCTGGCCCCTCAGACTGGTCTCTTTTCATCAGAACTCTGTCCATGTGGAGGTGTGGCAGAGATGCAGGTGTTTTTACATCAGACTGTGCAAACACTACACTTCGCTTGTGTGCACCTCCACTGTCCTCAGCTGTGCCCCCACCTTGGCAGGCTGCCCAGTGCCCTTTTCAGAGCTTTTTCTGAATCATGACATTCAAAGTTGTCTCTCTCAGCTGAAGGGGTTCTCCAATAGCTCTCCAGCTCTATTGTTGCTTCTGAAGTTTGCATCAGTCTCTCTCTCTCTCTTTAAATAAATGTTTATTCATTTTTGAGACAGAGTGTGAGCAGGGAAGAGGCAGAGAGAGAGGAAGACTGAGGATCTGAAGCAGGCTCTGCACTGACAGCAGAGAGCCCAACGTGGGACTTGAACTCATGAACCATCAGATCATGACCTGAGCTGAAGCTGGACACTCAACTGACTGAGCTATCGAGGAGCCCCTGCATCACTCTCTCTTATGGCACTTCTGTGACGGATTTTCAGTCTGCCTCCTGCCCCCTTTGAGTAGTCCCAGCTGGGTAAGGGTTCTGCAGCCACAATGATGGTGACATTACAGCCAGGCAATGATTTTCACCTATGTTACTTAATTTGATCCTCACGGGAGGACACGAATTTTATCCTAATTTTATAGGTGATGAAACTGAGGCTCAGAGGTGAAATGACCCACTCAAAGTTGTATGATTAGTTATAGCTGAACCAATAATCCCAATAATCTTCAAAATCCCAGCTCAGTCCCTTTTCTACCCCTGCAGTGGATTGTTGCTGACTCTATGCTGAGGTCAAGTTCTATTGAAGTCTCTGTGGACTTGAGGAATAGAGAACCCCACTGCCCCCACCTCTCAGCAAGAGACAAGGGCTTATTTTTTTAAGTTTATTTATTTTGAGAGAGAGTGAGAGAGTGCAAGTGGGGGTAGGGCAGAGAAAAAGAGAGAGAGAGAGAGAGAGAGAATCCCAAGCAGGCTTCATGCTGCCAGAGCCCAATGCGAGGCTCGAACTCAAAAAACTGTGAGATCGTGACCTGAGCCAAAACCAAGATTTGGGCGTTTAATCGACTGAGCCACCCAGGCGCCTCAAGGGCTTATTTTTATTTTTAAAGACGTGTGGCCTGAACTGCTCCTGGAACTGAAAAAGTGGGTTGAAAGTAACCTTGGGGATTGGATACCAACTCCATTTTTGAGGCCAAATATGGTCTCTCTAATGGTGAGCTTTCCCTGCCTATGAATAGTTTCTGCTCCCCCAGAACTCTGCCTTGCACATGGTCACTGCTCGCTGCCTTTGGCTCACTGTCTCCATTCATACTCTCAAATGTGGGTATTGTGTGCCACCAGTCTATGGGCCTAATAGCATGGGGTCAGGTGCCAACCCAGGCCCGGTTAACTGGGGGCAACGGGGAGGATCATTGTGAGGGGCAAAACCAGGTCTTGGCCAGCAGTGGGGCCGTAGACAGGGTTCTTCGCCCTGGCGTGTAGGCGAGGACAGTGTTCTTAAGCTTGACCTATCCATTATGGGTCTCTTCCCTACTACCTAAACTTTCACACATCTGATCTACTGTAGATGAGTAGGCGGCCAGATGATTCTGGATAGTTGATGCAAGTACACTTTGCTTTATGTCCGGGAAAAATAAAAGCATGTGTGCCATATATTTCTAACTTCTACCATATTTTGATTGCACCAGGCGGTTTGGTTTTAAAAGACATCCCCTGTCCCTGGATTGTGATGGTTTCACAGGTATACACTTATCTCCAAAGATACAACTCATCAAGTCGTAGACGTTAAATACGTATAGCTTTTTATATGCCAATCAGTATCTCAATGAAGTGGCTTTTAAAAAAGCCGATTCCTGCCAAAAATAAAGCCACACAAGCGGAGGAAGTAATGACCTAAAACAGTCCGAAGCAAATATTGGTGTGGTGTGTTAAGAATATGTGTGCTGGAATGCAAAATAAGCACGTATGTCTGCTCTGGCCTTTAGAACTCCAACAGAAACATTGCACACTTACCTTGGGGTATGGTTCACTTAGAAAGACGTTGCTGAATTTTTAACATGCCTTCCTCATTGTGTTTTGCTTGTGTCAACATTAAAACTCATCCTTATTCCTAGAACACCTCAACTGGCTGGCTATGGCTGGGGAAGGTAGACTGGGAATCTGTGAAATTCAGAACTGACTTTAGGTAAACTCAAGAGGCTTTATTTATTCACACACACACACACACACACACACACACGGATAAGCATACCTGGAAGAGTAGAAGAAATTAATTAATTAATTATTAGTAGTAGTAATAATTAGCCAATTTAACAAATAGTTGCTAAGTACCCGATATACTCTGCCTGAAAAGGCAGTAGTGATAAGGGGGTTCAGAATATTAGTAAAACATGACCTTTCCTCTTCCCAACAGTGGAATTAGATCAAGTCCCCGCCCCCGTATGCGTGGGACAGTGTCGTTCGTACACATGGGGCTCACGAGTACTGAATGAATACATATAAACATAGGAAAAAGTCTTCAGGTTGGACGCGTGAACCTCTGGAAGCAGAATTTAAATGACTGGCTTAATGCACACTGCTTCTAGAGGAAGTGCTGTTTTATTCATACAGAACTGTCTAAAACTGATGGCTAAATATTTGAGTAAAAAGCCCCCAAAAGAACCTAGATCAAGGTCCTTGCACAGGCATGCCCCCCCCCTGCCCCTTACAGCAAATTCTGTGGGAAACCCAGAATTTCAGATTTCTCCTAAAGTTTGTGTTTAATCATCAGAAAGTAAACACAGTCTAGACTTTGGAAATCCAGACAAGCGATGCATATACGCTAGGGTGGATGGGACCTCGTGGTGCGTTCACCGTGGGCCGCCCGTGGGTAACGTCGAGCTCCCTAAGCTGCAGTCTTCGAAGTATGGTGTGGAGACCGCCAACCCAAGGGGCTTGTCTGCCCTTCGTAGCAGAAATGTTATGTCCTGGCCTCCAGGATGTGCATAGGGGACACTCTAACGAGCATTAAATCTCATCAGCAGACCTCTAAATCGCTCTTCAGAAACCAACGAACAGGTAAGTTAGCATTTATCCAGCATTGAGAAGTCACTTCAGTGGCTAGAAAGAAGGAATGTTTAAGCCAAATGAAACTCAAAAAGATAACATTTTATTTTCAGAGCAGCTGATGCAATATCGAATCAGGTTTTCACAAATAAATAGGACAGTGTCTGTTTGGTTACATCTCTATTTAATGAAGGCCTATCTATAGGAACTGTAATAAATTTCTGAGAAGGCTAATGACTGGAACCTTTGAAGTAAAATTCTTCTGGCTCTCTTTCGGAAAAAAGGATTGTGGTAACTTAAAAAAATGCTTTTCACTCAGGGGGAAAACCAACCTAGAATGCCTCAGTTTTGTTTTGAAGGAATGCACCTTTTTAGGACAAGTCTATAAAACATCTTTATTTATTTGTTACATATGATGTTTAAATATAACTTTGCTTTCAAGCTTCAAACTTTTTTTTAAACCCCTGGTAAAATAAGACTTTTGGTTCACCTTAACAAAAACTGACCTACGAAGAAACATTTTTAGCAAAATGTATTATAAAATTCACTAGAAAATACTGTCCTCTTTTGGCCAAAATGTTACATAAAATCCTTATTAAAAATACACACATTACAAAAGAACAATTATGAAGATGCTATACATAGTGCTTCTGATATGGACCAAGGGACCTGCATTCCAGGGAAAATACAGTTAAGTACGCTAAATATTATGATGTCAACTTATAATAGTGCAAACCCGAATAAATTACATCCTGAAATGGGAAGGCATGCAAATCATTTGCTGAGAATAGAACATAACGAAGCCAGAACAGGAAGCAATCACTATTTAAAAATGTTTTCGTTTTTATTACATTACTTTTTTTTTTCAAAAATACTTTTCTTTACAATAGAACTCCTAGAAAATATTTACAACCTTCCTCTAATAAAATAGAACAGCAGTTAAATATATTTGAAAATAAGATGGGTTTTTCCATAAAATATATCTGTTAACTTTTTATATACAAGCTTTCTCAAAGAGGTCTAAATTCACTAATGAAAAACCATTTGATAGTAAACAGTAATGGTGTTGAAGACATCAATCTTAAGGAAGAGAAGTTCTTGGGGTGGGGAGGGGTGAGGGAAGCAAAAACACAACACATACATGCAGGCAGAATCATTTCAGAAACAAGTAAGTGCAATATTTTACCATGAAGTCAATTCTTTTAAGTTGATATTGTCAAGAAATACTACTTCAGGAATTTGAACTGTCTCGGGAAGGAGGAGTTCTTTGGTTATTTCGAGTCAAAAATGCTTACGTTATACTGCGTGAAAAATCAAAATTAAGTTGTGCATTACATTTTTGCCTTGGCAACTCGGGTTTATTTTTAATGTTTAAAACGGGAACGGCTGGGCAAGTCTCCAAATGCAGCAAGTACATTTGCTTTATAAACATGTTTCTGGGTGTTTGCTCCTTTGATAGATAAGCCTTCATAGACCCGATAGCAGAACCATTCCAGAATCTCTCAGACACCAGCACGCAGAGGGAAGCAGTCACCGGGACAGACACAGTCAGCTGATGTGACCGCTGGAATGGTTCTGGAACAGTCCTGCCACAAAGTTGATGCACACTGCCTAGGCAGTTCTAACTCAAAACCTATGAGA
The DNA here is from genome assembly GCF_007474595.2 of Lynx canadensis. Lineage (NCBI taxonomy): Eukaryota > Metazoa > Chordata > Mammalia > Carnivora > Felidae > Lynx > Lynx canadensis. The sequence continues at coordinate 40,712,846 of NC_044307.1, forward strand.
ATAACCTAAAACGGCAGCAAATAAAACCTTTCTTTTTGCCTATAGAAAAGATGAAAAGAAACCTCCAAGACCTCTTTGTCTGAAAACAGAATGATGGAAATGGAAAGAAACCTTTATTATTTCTCTTCTGCCCATGGCTTTCCTGAGATTCAGAGAACATCACCCATAGGTGGGGCCGCTGTGGGCCATGAGTGGGTGCTAAATGCTTCTGCCAGAGTCAAACTTAAAAGACACTCAGGACCTGTCCTCTGGTTTCTGCTGATATTCTCTCTAATGTCAAGCTATTAATTAGTGGGCCAGCCAAGTTGCCTGGGGGGATGGGCCACACCTACCCAGGCTGGGGAACCAGACTCCCCGGGGTGGGGCGGGGCCTCAAAGCCCTTGCTTCCCGAAGCAGAAGCAGCCGGGCAGCTTTAAAGCTCAAGGGGGAGCTGCCAGGGGCCGTCCTCTCTGCCCCGGCTGACTGACTCGGACTCTGGAGACGCGTGCTCATTTGCCCTAACAGGGGGATGGGGCAGTCTGACTCAGTTCAAAAGCCTGAGCTAAATGCCATTTTTGAAGGATTACAGGCTTATTACCTTCAAGTACAAACAGCAACCCTGCTACAACAGACAGGAGGAAGCAGAGCACAGTGATGTAGCTTGGAGAATTCTAGAAGTGCTTTGGTAAATGACTTGAATGAATACATTCCTTGTTTGAATGCAAACATTGGAGCTAAAGTGGTATCTGAAACCATTTCTGTTGGCCTTGAATGCTACTGCACTTTTATTTGCTATCCAATGTGTTGGGAAACAGTCTGGCAAAGGCGAATTAACAGCAAAACCCCAGTGAATGAGGTTTCATGGTACTTCCAAGTGGCACAAAGTAATTTCAGAACTCCACAAAACCATTCACAGTGTTGCCAAAAAGAGCAGGGGCTCCTCTAGTCTAGTTTTTGGGCCGAAGAATGCTTCTGCGCTTTCCTGAATGGGTGCCCCTCAACCACCCTCCCTAAAGAGCCCCGGCAACTTAATAGTGGGGGTTATTTACCTCTGGCCGGCGTGGGCTCATGCCGATACACGGCTCTGCCAATCCACGAATCAGAGCCACTGGTCCCCCGGGAACACGGAAGAGGGTGCACTTCCTCTCTGAACCAGGTCCTCAGGAAAGCACTGCCGGGGAGTGAAAGCCTGAAATTATACAGTACTTTTGGAAACAGGCTAACGGTGACAGGCGAGGCAGGGAGAAGACTTATTTTCACATTCGGTCAACTTTTCAAACGGTGCGTGTGCTAGAGGAAAGCCGTGTTAACACGAGGGCTTGCTTCGCTCCCTGGAAAAGTTGCCCCCTTAGCACAGAATCTCCTGGCAAAGACTCCGAGTTCACTGCAAACTACACAATGAGGTCAGAACAGAACAAAAATAACTCTCAGTGGGAAAGGATGGCCCAAGGCCCCCACTCGAAGAAGGTAAGCCTGCTTCACCCACACGTACACGTACACACGCTCACGGCAAGCTTTGGGATAAAAGGCAACAAGGATGGTTGACATCTGAAAGCCAAAGAACATGAAGGTCAGGTTTATTCCCTGCCAGGAATGAGCTCGTGGGAATGTAGCCCAGATGAGAAACACCTCTTAAATAGAGTTGTGCCAATTATTTATTCCCTCCAACCTCCCACAAAAAACTTTTTTTTTTTTAAATAAAAGGAAAAGAAACTGAAAAAAAAAATTCTTCTAAACCTGAATGAAACGACCACTTTTTTTTTTTAAACAGGTAGTTTAAAATGGTTACAAAATGAGCAGGGAGTCCAGGTTTCCTGATTAACGAAGACGGAGGTCGTGGGTGTTCGCGGTCTCCGCATGACAAGCGGGGCTTTATAGTTCTGCATCACCCTGAAGCAAAACCGAATCTTGGTCGTCCAAGAGGAGATCCGTGTCCACGACCTCGGCCTCTTCCATGACGCCTCCCAACTGCTGGACAACGTCGCCATCGAGGATGTCCACATCCTTGATGGGTTTGATCAGGCTCAGCTGGTCCAGGGGCAGCAGCCCCGGGGCCCCCGCGGGCCCCGTAGTCCTCTCGATCGTGGCCGCCATTTCAGCAGCAAAAGCTGCTTTCTGAGCCTTTTGCCTCTGCTGTTCCTCCTGCTGCCTGTGCGTTTTCATGTGCGCATTTCGGCTTTTGATCTTGAAGAAGACTCTGAGAATGAAGAAAAAAGAAGCACTGTGAAATTCAGGAGATCTGAGTTCTTGGAAATCTGGGCGTCCTACAGGGAACAGGGGCCGTGTGGCCTAACGTCTGGTTTGGGTGGCTTTGACAGAGTCCCTGGTCACCTAGGACCTCCTGCCCCTGTGACCTGTTGCCTCTCCTCTCCTAGCATTACAAGGGAAAGGGGATGGGGACAGGAACACACGCACAGGGTGTCAGGCTTCCTCTCTGTGGCAATGGAGAATGGATTCTCAAAGGCCTTCCTGTCCCTCTGTGGTCTGCAGCTCATGCCCTTTCTCGTCCTTTAGCTTACCCCTCTCTCTCAGCACAACCCAAGAATCCCCCACTCATGCTGCCGAGCTCTGATGGTACCCGTAACAAAACCCATCCATCACCTGCCTGTGGTTTCTGTCTTCCGCAGTCAAAATTCTTGAAGGCTCTGCCTGACCCTTCTCACTTTGGTATATCACACCCTTGGTAAATTCCTCTCTTTTCCACCCTCTCCAACTGGACGCCTGTCCCCTCCCCTGCAGCCCAAACCCTCTTCTCAAGGTCACCAGTAACTCTGTGGCCAAATCCAATGCCGCCAGCCCCGTTCTGTCTTTACTATACTTGACTTCTGAGCTGCACCCACCACTTCTTTTCACCTAAGACCCCTTCTTATTGGCGATCGTATTACCATAATTTCCTACTTTTAGGTTTAGAATGAAAGAATGGTTTTCAGCTGCAGGTGATTTTGCCTCCCCAGAGACAACTGGCGAGATATTTTTGACCGTCACAACTTGAGGGGGGCATGGTATTTTTCCAACCTAGTGGGGAAGAGCCCAGGGATGTGGCTACATACCCTATAATGCAGAGGGTGGCCCGTCTTCCCCAAACAAGGACTTATCAGACCCAAATGTCACTGCTGAGGTTGAGAAACTCTGGGATAAGGGGCCCGCGAACTATGGCCAGTGGACAAAATTCAGCCCACTGAATTTTCATAAATAAAGTTTTCCTGGAACACAGCTAAGTCTATTTGTTTATGTATTGTCTATGGCCACAATGGCAGAGCTGAGTAGTTGGGACACAGACAGTATGGCCTGCAAAGCCTAAAATATTTCTATCTGAACCTTTTTCCGAAACAGTTTGCCCAGATGTGAGACTGCCTGTTTCTAGAGATGGGGTGATACAAATATCTGGCATTCATTCCTGAGCCCATAAAGGGAAAACAAAACAAAATAAAACAAAAAACAACTCTGATTCCTAAGACAAGCAGAGCTGATGAATCACAATTGCACATATTGAAACTGTTTAATGTGATGAACATGATTTCAGCCGCTAAAACAGGCATTCTGCAAACATTTGCCTATTATTTCTACTCCGGAAAACCACAGAAAATATCTTCATTTTAACTGGAGTTATGGTATTAAAAGGTCACAAGCAACATAAAAACAAGACAAGAAAAACACTTAATGGATGTCACTGAAAGACAGCCAGAAAGCTCGAAATGCTACTTTTTGTTTGTTAAAATGTTCTTTGTCTCCACCTGGTGGAGTAAGGAGTCATGGCCTGCTGGTAGCCCTGTGAGTGGAGGTGTTGGCTCCTCTCTGGGGACAGGTGGGACGGTTCATTACTTCAAGTCACTGAGCCTCATGATCAATCTGGGGGCTCATTTTTCCATGGTAAGACGAAGGGGATATCTTGTCCTGGTTCTGAAGGGTATCGGAACACAGAGGGGAGCTATACCTAAAAAGCCATCTCCCCGATCTCTGTGCTTCATAGAGGGAAAATTGCTGCTAAGTTCCAGCTCCCTGCGGCGAGAGCCACCAAAAGGAGTTAGGTTCTCTCAGAGGCTGAGAGTGCCGGCCCCAGGTCAGCCTGCGTGGCTCAAATCCAAACTCGGATGGGCGCCGTGACAAAGACTTTATTTACCCTTTCTGTGCCTCATTTTCTCTGCTTGGAAAAAAGAAGCTACTCAAAGTGCCTACCATATTTCGCTGAAGGTTAAATTAATCAATACACGTAAATACCCTTTAAAACAGTGCCAGGCAAATTGGCCCTGATAAATGGCAGGTACTAGTAAGTTGCCTAAAATATCCTAATAAGGATGCATATTATAAGCAGAGGAACCACTTGGCCTCATTCGCACAACTAGGGATGCTAAAGGAAGTCAGTCCTGACAACCAAAGTCAGACAGACTCACTGAGAAGCAGAGTGAAATTCTACACAGGAGGCTGGGGGAGGGAACCCTGTACATCTTACCATCAGTGATATTTTCGACCTAAAATAAACAAACCAGTAGGATGGAGCAGTGGTCAGGAGCTGAGATGGGTTCAAATCTCAGCTCTGCTCTTATTGGGGATGTGACCTGGGGCAGGTGATTTTACCTAACATTCAATCTTTGTTTGTATCACAAGGATAAAAGCAGTATTGGCATTTCTGTGCTCAGTAAATGTTGGCTATTATTACTACCTACTGTCAGTTTTTTTCTCTTAGTTGTTTTATATTATACTTAAAAGGGCAGGGATGACAGATAGGCTTCATCTCCTGGGTCACCCCGATCAACTGATTGTGCCTGCTTGAAGCATTCCGATGGCAAAGCTTTTTTTTTTTTTTTTTTAATTTTTTTTTTCAACGTTTATTTATTTTTGGGACAGAGAGAGACAGAGCATGAACGGGCGAGGGGCAGAGACAGAGGGAGACACAGAATTGGAAACAGGCTCCAGGCTCTGAGCCATCAGCCCAGAGCCCGACGCGGGGCTCGAACTCACGGACCGCGAGATCGTGACCTGGCTGAAGTCGGACGCTTAACTGACTGTGCCACCCAGGCGCCCCACGATGGCAAAGCTTTAAGATGATAGAGAGGAGTGTAGCAATCGGTTAGTGATGTCTGCCCCGGGCACAGGAATGAACCGTAGGGATAGGAGAGTTCCTGTTAGGTGTTTGGGGCCATTGTCAAATCGCTCAGCAGGAATGCAAAGAGAGCGACGCGAGTGGATGTGGCTTGGGTGTGAAGGGATGAAGTGGGAATCCGAGTCCCATCCACCATTTCCGAAAAAGAGTCAAGTTTTGTCACTAGAGGTTTGCTCTGAAGATGTCTGTCCTTATTAGGGCTTTTAGGGTATCAGAATGACCATATTCTGAATCAGAGACGAGGTCCACCCACCCTGAGGCACCATGCAGACCCCAAGATGATAGGAGGGAGTTTTTGGAAACTCCGGGTTCTTTTACTCGCTCAAGAAACCTCAGACCATCTTGGCCTGGCCTCCACGGAGCAATTGTTCATCCTGGACTTAGATTCGGTCCCTGGTCCCCTTTCACCTACTTGCCACACTCCTTGCAGGGGAAGATAGTCGTGGGGTCTGTCTCGCCACTGGTGGTGCTGTGAGAGGGTGAGCTCTTCACTGAGCAGTATCCACTCTGAGCGCTGCCAGGCTTCTGCTTTCCAGAGGGGATGGCACCCCGAGCTTTGGTCACCTGGTTGGTGCCACCGTGGATACGGGCGTGGCCGTTCAGTGCCTGTCGGGAGCTGAACACCTGGGGAAGAAAGGGAGTGACATGACATCTACAGTCCTGAAAAGGAAATTAGGGTTATTAGTTACTCAGTGGTAAAACACATGATATTTGAAACAGTGTCTAATGACGGGGCGCAGGGGTTTTACGTAAGCAAACTTTGGGTGTATGCGCTAAAAGCCGAGGTCAGATACTACAACCACAAACACTGAGCCCATAAAAAAAAACAAAAAACAACAACAAAAAAAAAAACAAAAAAAAACAACCCAACACACACACATTGTTGTTACAACCCGAGGACGAGATGCACAGTATGAAGGACAGAGAAACTGTCCAGGAGGCAGGGGACTGGGGGGCCAGACCCAGCACCTTTGAGAGGGAGGGCCATTGGGCCACTTCCCCTCTGTACGCCTTACTTTTTTTCCATCTCTAAGATGAGGGAGTTGACCAGCTTCCAGGTGTTTTTACCCTCTCCCTTTTCTTTTCTTTTTTTTCCCCCTTACTTAAAAAAAAAAAAAAAAGACAAATCGGGTCTTGCTCAAAAGCTCTCAGTTAAAAGCAGAGATGCTCTGGCTGAAATAGAGACAGCACCCCGGAAGTGAGTGCATTTGCTCAGCTCTATCTCCCCGCCCAGGAAGTCCTAGAGCCCCAAGAAACACAGTTGGAAAGACTGATTCGTTGACCTGATAAATCCCGTATATTACGTTCAAGCCTCCATCAGTGGCCAACTGTTGAAGCAATGTTGAAGACTCCCAAATTTTACTGCAGGATGACAGCTGAAGCTTGTCATAAAGCAGGCTCTCCCTACCTCAGCACTCCCGATACTTGGGGCTGGATACTTTTTGTTGGAGGGGGGCTGTGTGGAGTAGGATGTTTAACAGCATCCCTGGCCTCTACCCAGGAGAAGCCACCAGCACCTCTCCAGTTGTGACGTTAACTGTCCCCACACCATTGCCAAATGTTGAGGAGCAAAATCATTCCCAGCTGAGCACCACTGCTGGCAAGGGATGCAATCCACCTCCTTGAGTTCTAAGAGCCCCGACTTCCAGCTTGTGAAACACATCAGTACCCACTGCTTTGCAGGTGGTTCGCTCTGTGTTAAGTTCATGAGCTCTGTTTATGGTCTGACAGGGAGAAAAAAAAAAAATCTATGGCTGATTTAGCAACCAAAACCTTCAGGGTTAGGCAAGGAATAAAACCAATATGCTTTTTCTCTGTGAGTTTTAAAAATCATTAAAATATATCCAGCTTGCTGAGCATTTCTGATTGGAAACAAGCGAAAGAGGACTCCCCACTCAGTGAAGAATTTGCTGTACACAAAACTATGAATTGAGGCAACAGTCAATTTCTAAACAAATTCACCCAGAAATACTGTCATTTAAAGTCACATCTTAATCATCCCTGCACGGAAGCGCTCTATACAAAATGGAAATAATGGAGTGACTCTTCCAGGTCATTAAACATCAAAGACAGAAACAAGCTAGCAATTTCTCATGTTTTCTTCAAAGCTGATGCAAAACGCAGATCCCTTTTTTCTTACTTTTTCATTTTTTTTCATCAAATGTAAATCAAGTGAACTTCTGCGTTAGTATCTAAATATTATAAGGCCTATTGCCTTCTCCACCTACGTGACAGACTCATCAAGCAGCATTCAATACACTCTGGAAGACACCATTGTCCTGTATAATGCACAAGCAAAGATCAACCCAAGTAACTTGGGAAAAACAGGACTTCTTTTTTTTTTTTTTTTTTTAAATATTTTTTTCAACGTTTATTTATTTTTGGGACAGAGAGAGACAGAGCATGACGGGGGAGGGGCAGAGAGAGAGGGAGACACAGAATCGGAAACAGGCTCCAGGCTCTGAGCCATCAGCCCAGAGCCCGACGCGGGGCTCGAACTCACGGACCGCGAGATCGTGACCTGGCTGAAGTCGGACGTTTAACCGACTGCGCCACCCAGGCGCCCCAAAACAGGACTTCTTGTAAAGGAGCAACATTCTCGTCTTTTGTAACACCTAGAATTTGCCTGTACAGGTGTGCCGGGCTTTAAGAAATCCGATTCAGGAAAAGTTCAACAATACGGACTCGAGGGGGATCAACGAGGGACTGAAAGTCTAAAGTTAACAACTTAAAAAAAATACGTCCTTTAAAATATACTGGGAGCCTTAGAACAGACCAGCACGGACTCTCTAAGGCCTGCCATAGGGCTAAGAATGATGAAACAAATTTGTTTTATTTTAGCTAAATGTTATTTCCCATGTACTTGAAAAGCACTAGGTTAAAAAATTATACAGACTCCCTTTCAGCCTGTTTCCATGATAAATTTGCTTAGTAAGATTTTTTTGTTCTCCCCAAAAAGTACCCAGGTAAACTTTAGCCAAATCTTTGTAACACTTCTCTCAAATTTCAAATCGATGACATTTGAATGAGTAACACTTTATGTGATAGGAAATGCGAAGCCTTCTCAGTGGGCTCCCCACTCGGGACATTTAAAATGCATGCTTACAGGGCCCGGAGGGGTGGAGAGGCACCAAGAAACATGGGGCATAAGTTTTGGAGGCCAAGGCTCACTGCGAAGCCATGTGCAGCAGCATTTAAGAGCTCTGGATCACACGCTTCCTGAGAGCAGGGATCTTCTCTGTGTCCCCTGAGCACACAGCATAGCAGTGTGTGCGAGCTGAGTAAGTAAATGAAAACAAAGCAAGAAAATCCCGGCGACACGGAATCCCCTCTGTGAAGCTTTCGTTGCGGAAAGTGCACCCTTTCTAAAATGCGTGGTCCTTAAAGCCAGGCACAGCCCACTGCCCTCTGAGTCGCAGGTTCCCCGGGGAGGACAGAGGATGCAGAGATACTTACGGCCCCGCAGTTGGGCATCTCACAGATGAAGGAGCCAGAGGGCTGGCCGAGGGCCTGCAGGGGTGGCCCCTCCGCGGGAGCCAGCACGGGACCTGGGGGGGGCTCGGGAGACTTGGGCACTTCACTCTCCTCTTCTCTCGTGGATTTCCTATCTTCTTCTGGGTCCTCCTCCTCTTCCTCTAACTCCTCTTCTTCTTCACTCGTCTGGTGTTAAGGCAATAAAAGCAAAAGGGGGGACAGCCCCAAATAGCATTTTTAGTGATGAACAGAGTCACCAGCCAGGAGAGGAGAAAGGTGCTGGACGTGAGGTGGGGGTGGGGGGTGGGGTGGGGGTTCTGTCTAAGGAACGGCCCACGGAGTCCTCTGGGGAGTGCTATGGTGGTCTCTACCAGAGCTTGGGGCTCTGAGTTCGAAAGAGTCCCCCTGCCTCACTTTGGATCCTTTCACCACTTCTACAAAATATGCTAAAGCAGGGAGGAGAGATTTCTGTGTGTAGACTTTCTCCCCCTTGTTCAAGACCAGCAGACCTTGAAAAGGATTAAAACTCGCTTGTGAGCCACTCTGTCTCCCCGGAGCAGTGAGCAGGGTTTTCAAGCAGTAATGATACTATGGAAACCCCTCTGGAGAGGGACTAAAGACCTACGTAATGACTTGTCTACAGGCCTTATGACACGCTTCCACACGAGATGCCCCAGATGTCTGCTCTGACCCGTGGCCTGTGGAAAGCATGTGACCCACAGTGCTCTGATGCACCCCTGTTTGCTCTTGTCAGAAAATAGAATGGAAGAGTGAAGTGCAATGACTTTGAGGAGAGAAAGGGGAAAGGGATATCCCCCTGGACCCCTCCCTTATTTATTTATTTTTTGGTCTGTCATCACATGCTTGGAGAAATGCCTTCCGCAGGCATTCTATGAAAAAGACCAAGAAAAATATTTTCTGTGACTAAATATCCTTGTGGCTACTGTGTCCCCTCCCCTTCCTTCAGAATAGCAGCAGGTGGAGAACAAAGAAGGTCCCGCCTTCCCAAGGGTTACCAAGACAGGAAGTCACTGGAGCAGTCTGGTGTCGTACTATGGGTGGATTGGGACGGAAGGCAGGGACGGAGGAGGCCCTCATTCTACTTCTTGTTTAACCACATTACTCTGGGCTCTCTGTTCTCATGGAAAGATGTGGGCTCCTCTAGGCCGAGAGAGGACCGAGGACCAGGGAAAGGGCTAGAACCCAGTTCTAGGTTACATCCACCTCATTTCAGCTTCTATTTCACAGCCCTTCACAGTTTACAAAGCATTTTTGTATTTGCTGGATCACTGAACGACATGGAAGCACCCTCATTTACAGACGAGGAAACAAATGGCATGTCCTGCTTGCCCTTGACCCTGGCAGTTCATTTGTGTCTACCAGGCTCTGTTTAAAGCACGACTCGGGCTCCAGTTTGGTTGATCCCAGACAGTGATGTAACTCTGGGTCAGCCTATGATTGTCAGAGCCCAGAAGGGAGAATTTCTGAAAAGGATGAAGATTTCTTTCTTTAAAAAAAAAAAAAAAAATTAATGTTTATTTATTTTTAAGAGGGGGGAGGGGGCAGAGACAGGGGGAGACAGAATCCGAAGCAGGATCCAGGCTCTGAGCTGTTGGCACAGAGCCTGATGCAGGGCTCGAACTCACAAACCGTGAGATCATGACCTGAACTGAGGTCGGACGCTTAACCGACTGAGCCACCAAGGTGCCTTAAGGGTGGAGATTTCTAAGAGTATAGTGGGATCCTGGGATCCAGAGACAATAAGCTGTCTCTCTCCAGTTTGGATTGGGGGCAGGGGAGAAAGTCAATGCCAGTAAATAGGGGGCATTTAACACTCTATCATGGTTTCATTGTTGTCTGCATTTGATAGCGTTTACATGCATATTTGAGATGATGTGGCAACAAGGTGTACCTGAGAAATGGCTTCAGTTTCCAGTGGGTTAATTACGATTAAGTAGTGATGATTACATGTGCTGAAAGACTTCAATGAGTACAAACGTAGGCCCACTTTATTTTACAGAGTGATTCATCATATATAAGCTGTAGGTCTCTTATTCGCATAGAACACACAGGTGGATTTTCCTTAAATGGTCTCATTCCCATATGAATCCATCATCTTTCAACCTCAAGGAGTTTCAGGTCAAACCACAGTATGTAGAACTCTAATGGTTCCCTCCCTTCCTTTACAGAAATGGAACTTTGTGGACTCAAGAATCAGTTTAGTAAGCAGGTCAGGGCCTACAGCGGGGCACTTAAACTAGATTATCCAATAACTTTCAATGGCAATGGCATTTGTTTTACAGTACCATTTATAATTACAATTTTTCTCACAACACCATTTTTGGGGGGCTTAAAAACTCATAGAAGAGACATGCCACAGAGCCACAAAATCACAGATTAAATTATACTGCACTGTGATTACACGTGTCTCCGGAATTTAGATAGGTTTTATTTCAACTGGCAATCTATACACGTTCACAAGATGATGTATCATCAAGCCATATGGGCTTTACCAAAGTGACTAAGAGATACAAAGATAGGAGGACAAAAATCCCAAGATGTACAACTTTGTATCAACAAGTTGGCCATTTCATGATGTATTGTGAAATGAAACATTGAGTAATATTCCAAAATTGGTAGAAGGTGGGCAAATACGGGATGAGGAGGTGGTTATATATTTAACATGGTGCTTAAAGCCTTAAGTGTCTGCAACAAGGGTTTCTTGAGGAGGACGATACTCTTACTTCTCAGGCATGCAAATGGAATTTGCATTGTGAGACACTTGTTAAGTTAAAATACAAACTCTCAACAGCCCAAATGTACTCAGAGACACAAAACTGAGTGTCACCATCACTAATGATGAGGAGGATGATGGGGATGAAAGCATGTTGAATGCCTGCTATGAATCAGGTACCACATGCGCGCACACACACGTGGACACATACACACACACACACACACATAATTTCTAGTGCTCCGATAGCCCTGTACAAATTTTTCTTTTTTAAGCAAACGACGAAACTGGCCAGCGAGCTACTTTCCCCAAGGTCACACGGCTGGTAAAGAAGTTGAATTGAGATTTGAAACCCAAACCGTCTGATTTCAACACCTCAGCCTTCTTCATCTATTGACCCTGCAGCAGATGTCCACAGGAGAATGTGTGTCCATCTGCACATAGTTTCGATTTTCAGCCCAAAGACAGGAGGTCCTAAACCCCTCACAACCATTGGAAACAGCTGCCGGTCAATGTCAGAGAGCAGCAGGCTATTCCCGCCACCACCACCCCCCGCCCTGCCACCGCCCCATTGATGGACCGTGTTAGAGTAACTTAGGTGCTTAGACTGTGGGTGAGCTTTGCCCTCGGAGTCCTGACTGCTGTCTTCCAATGTCAGTCACTTTTGTCACTTGGTTTCTTGAATTGTGCTGAATTTTGGGCAAAACCAGATCCACAGATCTGTCCTGAGTGGGAGCATGAGCACGGGCAGGGGACAGGAAGATGTGATCAGCACACTTTCTTCCCATATCCTTAACGGAGTCCACCTTGGTCCCCTTCTTTTGCCTCCAAGGTGGAAGGACCTATGATGACCTCAGGGTAGAAGTCTCCAAAGCGGAGGAGGCTATTGTGTTGTGTTGGCCTTATGGCTACCTAAAGAACAGCCATTCCTCACCAACTGTCTTCTTCCCGTCTCCCCACACAAGTCCCTGAACGACCTGAGCGTGTTCCATCATGTTCCATCTGGGATGAAAACACTGAGGACCTATGATCGGGAGAGTTGTCCCAAGTGTCCAGGCAGGCCCGAGGACAAAGGGCAGGACTCCTGTCCTAGGACTGTGCCTTCTGCACCCTCCCCATTTCTTGCATGGTCCCAGGTTTTCATCTCTCTTCTACAAACTTCCCTCAAGAGGCTGGCTGTGCCTTCACAGAGCCCAAAAGGGAGTTACTGAGCTACATGCTGGCCTTAAATCAAGACTTTTTTTTTTTTTTTTTTTTTTTTTTTTTTTTTTTTTGTGGGCCTGAGTCATCTCTGCATGTTGCTTTTGGTTCTCCTTAAGGTAACAAGGGTGGGGATGCTCCTGACCCAGCTTAAATACTGGCTCCTGGTGAGTAAGCCCAAGAAGGTGTGGTTCCTTGGGCATCGTCTTAACCTCTCCTCTTTAGTCTGAGGCTACATGCAGGTCTGGGCCTTTCTTACCTTTTTTAAGATTTTATTTTTAAGTAATCTCTACACCCAATGTGGGGCTTGAACTCACAACCCCAAGACCAAGAGTCGCACACTCCACAGACTGTGCCAGCCATGCGCCCCAGCCTAGGTCTTTCTATGCATCTCCAAAGCCCTGCTGGCCCAAGATGGCACCTCTTCCTTGCGTAGTAACATCTTCCTTAGCAGCAATCCCTGCTCTGAATCCCCTTGTGCACTTCATCTCCCTGCAGTGAGTTCATAGAGGGATTGTTGCTGTGACCCACAGTGACTCCTATCTGGGAGTGATGTTCACTCAATTAATTCAACAAACATTTAGAAGGCCTATATTATGCCAGCCACTGTCCTAGGCACTTGGTAACACACAAGCTGGAAAGGCATCAGTTTGCCTCAGGAAGCCATATCCTCAGATTTTGCCCTTTTCCAAAACATGACTCTGACAGAGCCCAGAACATTTCAGAACTGGAAGGGATTTTCCAAATCATCTAAACCATCTGCCCCATTTTATAGGTCAGTAAGCTTTAGGAGACAGGTCCTAGGTCTCCAAGGCCAGGATTCCTCCTGCTTCCTTGTTTACTGTCCATCCACTCATCTGGAAAGCAATGCTCTGTGTAACCTTGGGAAGCCCTTCCCCTCTCTGGGCCTCAACCTCCTGCCTGTGAAATGATGGAGCTGGATGAGGGAGAGGCCCTAAGGCCCCATCCAAGCCTTTCTTGGTTGTCGTCTTACACTGCTTGTAAACACTCTTGGGGTTCATGCTAAAGCTTCCACTTGTGTGTGCCACATCTTCCCAACTTTAGTATATGCTCCTGGTGGGGGGGGGGGGACAGAGGCCAGTGAACATCCCTGATCGCCCACAGCACTACACGCATATTGATATTTACATCACGGCAACTCGACTGCTTTTAGCTGACTAAACCAGGAGAGGCCACATTGTTTCTTTTAAACATCAGGCACGGGTGAGAACAATGCTATTCAGATACGAGACAGCGCTACTTAAACGACTCACACGAAAGCCCGGGTCACAGGAGACCCCAAACACACAGTACCATCGTCATCTCTGATACAGATGTCGATTTTTTTCCTGACCTGTGGGTCTAAATGTAAATTCAAATATGTGCGTATATTTCACAGTTAGAATCATTCTTAGGTCTCCCAGGCCAGGTAGGAACTTGGGCCCTGAGGCATTAATGAGTCCAAGTGTTTTTATACTTCTCTAAGAGGATTTGCATTTGAATGCTCTTAAATACTAGACAGGGAATCAGGCTCAGACCACACACTCTCCATTTGACCGTGGCTCAGTTACTTAGGCTCTGTGCCTCAGTTCCCTACCTCACAGATTGGCTCTGAGGATTAAATGAGTCAATATCGGTAAAGCGCTTAGCACGATGCCCGGAACACAGAAGGTGTCATGTACGTGTCAGAGAAAACCACCCACACAGGTGCTAACAAAACCGTGGCACAATCGGGAATGAAAGTATATTACAGACATCCATCACATTCATGAATTCTAAACACTTTCCCGAGTGGTGATAGCCTAGAGTTTACTAATCTGTTGTAAGACGTGCCATTTTTACATACATATGCACGGCAGGTAACGTTTTCCACCATGTGTGGAAAGGAGACTTTCCCTGGTTATAGACTCAGGGAAAAAAAAAGAGTTAACCACAAGGACAAAGTGATAGTAATTACTGAAGCCGCACACTAGGGATTTGGAGATTTCGATATCTTTAGCTTTAGCGTGTCACATCTTTAGTGCATACTTGACACGCAGACAACTTTGGATCATCGGCCAATGAACGAAATCAGTCTCGGGGATAAATGGTGATCAAGGATTAGACTAATACACATGCTGCTAACTGTTCCTTGATAATTGAGAGTTCCTGGAACTATCTAGAGGCCAAGGCTCCTCCTTGGTCACGCTTAACGGAAGCTGTGGTAACACCCGAGGGCTCCGGGTCTCTGGTCAGCAGCATCTGTGACACGGACGGATCAGAAAGGATATCCCAGGGGGCCGAGGGTGCCCACTTATAAGCCATCAAGTCAAGGCTGGGACCTCTCTGGCTTCCCTCCCTGCCTGCCCTGGAACCCAGGCCAGCCCTTACCTCCTTAATGGAGTGCTGAGCTATGGGGCCAACCGGGAGCCACCTTCCTTCTGCATTTCTATGCCAGGAAGTTGAAGCCTGTCACCCGCTCACCGTGGTCACCTCGGCAGCCAAGCCGAGCCAAACACCCGCCACTTACTAACCTGGGTGAAGGGTGGGGGCGGGGCGCACGGAAGCGGCTTCACTCACCACGGAATCATCGATTTCTGCGAGGCGTGTCCGGTGTTTCCGCCCCAAGCGCATTATCTTTTTCCACGTGTAGTAGTATTCCACACACTGAGCCACCGTCTTAGACTTCACCTGCCGGGAAAGCCAGCTCCACATCAGCTCAGCAGTGGGCAGTGTGCCAAACCGCAAACTTTTGTGAAAATTTAATTTTGTAATAGGGAATAGGTGCGTGCGATTCAATTAAAAAAAAAAAAAGTATACAGTGAAAAACCTCCTTCCCACGCGGTTTGTTCTCCCTCCATCTGGGTCTCACCCTCCCCACCCCTGTCACACAGCTAAACCCTCTTCTTAATTTCTTGGGTGTCATTCCAGAATCTCTTCACGCACATACTAAAGAACACGAGAATATATTTCTCCTCACACTGCATACGTTGTTTTGCAACTTGATTTTTTTTTTTTTTCTTCACAATATAGCCTGGAGATTTTTTTCATGTCAGCCCATAGAGAGCTCATTCCTTTTTTTTAACCCATAGAGCAGCATGCTTTTTCATTTAATGTGCTTGAGCGTATTTGGCTCTCCGACTGGTTGACCTTCAAAATCTATTTATGAAAAATGTTCCTTAGTAATCGAACAGGAATGTAAGGCAAAAGTTAGGATGACAAGAGCTTAGTTTCTGCAGGAAACAAGCCTTGCCCTGTCCTCCCTCAAGGGGCAAAGGTACATGTATTTTAAAGAGAAAAAAAAATGCCTTTGTGTAGTTCATAGATCTCCAAGCTCAAGGTGGGGTTCAATAATGTGGGCTTCTGGAGGCAGATAAAAGGCTGGCCATACTTGTGGAGGTGGGAGACCAGCCACCCAAACTGTGAGATGAGAGAGGTCCCGCCAGAAGCTGTCTCCTTCTGAAAGTGCCCCTCTTTCCACCACTTGATTTCTTGAGTTTCTACACTAGTCGCTCAGGGAGTGAGGACACTGTCTCAGAGAGTACTTGCTGGAAAGGCTGTGTCGCCTGGCAAGCACGACACAGGAGTCTGTCACCAATCAACAAGGTGCAGGCCTGCAAGGGGTGAGGCCCAGGGCAGGTCAGTCCTGGGGGATGGGGACTCAAGAAAGAGGACAGCACGAGAGCACGGAGGCTACTGAGCTTACAGGGCAGCAAAGAGCATGGTGGCCTCCAAGGTAGGGAAAGGCAGGGGTGAATACAGATCTGGAGAGGGCAGGCAAGCAGAGAAAAGTCTACCTGTCCCACCAAGGAAAGTCCTAGATTAAGGACAGGAGACATGCACCCGGTGGGTAGCATCGGGCCAGCCCAGAGCCAGTGGGAGGTGTTGCCGGAGACTCCGTTCTCAGTGGACCTGAACATTTTAATGACCTTAATGACACAATATGGCTCCATTGTTCATTGATTTTCTGATACACTGAATCATTTTCACTTTTAGCCTCAACCACCTCTCAGCCAATTAAGGCCTGTTAAGTTCATTATCTGCTGAAAAGTGCTACTTCATCTGTGTACAAGAGTTCTATTTTGCTGTGAGATGCTGTATATACAAAGTATTATTATTTTTATTACGACTGTCGTTATGATTAGGGGCCCAACTCCAGAAACTCTGCTACTGGCTAGGGGGAAGGCACGTTATCTTCCCTTCTCTAATGTCTCAGAAAAAGAATTGTCAAGAACATGATAAATCTGTCAAATATACATGAAATAAATCATGTACATTGTAAACCAACAGCCTCAGTTCTATTTATTCTGATAGAGTGTATAAATTACACATTTTTATTAAGATAAAAATAACTCCCCACCATGTCCAAATAATCTAGGTCCTCCTTCTCCCCCACAGCCCTGACACTGGGCGATGCCACCCCTGTAACAAATACCATCCTTCACCAGAGATGAGTGGAAGACATTCTTTTCCTGAGAGTTAAACCAATAACCAAATATTTCTGTGTGTCTTTAAGGTGTATAATTTCCCCAATTCAATTTCAAGTGAGCGAAGGGAACAGGCATACTTACCATCTTCTGTACAAAAATAAAGTCTTTGCTGTAAGTGGCTAGTGCTTTGTTAAACAGTTTTCTTTCTAGGGAGGTCCACTTGTCTGAGCCTACAACAAAACAAATGTAAGAACAGAGCACAGTTCTCCTTACTTGTCGGTGCTGGCTTACTTAGTTAAGTTCCAAAACACAACTGGTTACCAAGTGATATTAATACATATGCAACTCCCAACTCCCGTTTGAACAAAAAAATCAACGTAGTGTAACGGTTAGCAACCCTGACACCTGGGTTCAAATCCCAGCTAGGGCCTTGGCCTTGCCAAGTTACTGAACCCAAGGCTCAGTTTTGTTACCTACAAATGGGAACAATTCTAATTGCCCTCGGCTTTTGCGATCTTTGGGAAGGTTAAAGAAGATAATCCACAAGAAGGCTTAGCTTAGTAACTGGAAAACAGTGAGTGCTCAACACGTTGTGGCTACAGTTTCTATGCAATTATGATGTTCACGGGTGCAAGCATTCATGCAGCATGTGCTCCTTGAAATGTGGCAGTTTTGGCCATCTCCACCCTCAAGATGCTCACCATCTAGTGGGGAGACAAACCAGGAGGCCACGGTGTTCAAAGTGATGGCTGCGATGCTGAGGTAGAGGTCATGTACCAACGGGGCACAAAGAAGGAGCAGCATCACGCTCGGGTGAGGGCCAGGCTTCCAGGCAGAGAAAACACCCGAGCTGAGTTTTAAAGGACCCCAAGAAGCAATTCAGGCAAGGAGGAGATGGAAGGGAATTCTGGGGAGGAAAAGGGGCTGAGGCAAAAGTGAGAGGCAAGAGTAAGATGTTGCATCCATTCATTCATTCAACAGGTATTTTTAGGTGTCTACTACATGCAAGACGCTGAGCTAGGAAAAAAAAAAACAAAGCACAAAAACCCTAGCATCTCTAAGTGCTTACTGTGTGCCAGGTTCTAAGTACTTCACAGACATTAGTTATTTGGCTCCATCAATAACCCTGCAAGATCACTGTTACCCATTTTACAGATAAAGAAACGGGGGTGCTCAGAGAATGAGCAGTAATCCAGTAGGGTTCAACTACAGGCTTCTGGCAAAGAGAAAGCAGATGGGGCTGGAGAGGTGAGTGGGACCAGCCCCTGAGAAAGCTGCAGACCGATGAGGAAGAGGCCCCCGCAGTGCTGGGCTGATGCATCTGCCTTGGGGGCTGAACTTGATTTTCACAATCTTTTTCCCTCCATAAATGAGAAAGCAGGATGTGCAGATGATCACGCCGAGTGGTACTGGCTTGTGTTGCATAAGAAATGAGGCTTATTCCTAAGATAAGTCCTATTTCTGGGGGCTCCAGGGAAGGCTCGTCCCCGTGGCTGTTTTGCAGAAAACTTGGCTTCATTTTTCTGGTTTTTTGAATTTGCCACATCTCTGATTCTTTGGATGGTGCGTGGCTGGGCCTTTGACTTTGACATTCCTCCACTTCTCAGAGCTATAATCCCCCAAACTGCAGTACTTTCCCTCCTAACCAGAATAAGCCCAGGATTTCCATTTTGCTATGGTTGACTGATGAAGCTGAAATTGCAGGAAATCTGAATTGTTCCTTCCCTTGGAAGGTTCAGCCAAAATTAGTGAATCAGGTTCCTGGAGAGAATGTGTGAGTCAGTGACAGAAACTCAGATTTCTGAAATAAACACCTTCCCTGTGTGACTTGGTGATAGGTCCTCAAGCCAAGAGCCTCTGGCTCCAGACTCAGAATATGCTCTGCAGGGTTGGGCTGGCTCAGACATCTAAAGCACAGGGCCACCACTGCCTGATTTCTTTGGTTTGTAAAGTTATCTTTACTTCCGGAAGGAAAGCAGCTTTTTGATTAATCCCCAGCAGAAAGAAGCATCTTCCACAAGTTCTGGAGGCTGGGACATTTCCGGTTGTGCAACGGTCACGACAGGTAGGAGAAGAGAGTTTGAGTGTTGGAGAAGTTTTGCTGGAGTGGACATGAACAGAGGAGGTTAGTGGGATTTGGGGTTCTGGAATGGTTCCATCAGTGTTCCTCAAATTCTGTCTAATATTCAAGGCCATGGGGTCCCAGCTCCCATACGCTCCCCTTGCTCAGGAGCAAAGGTAGAAAGAGAGAGAAAGGATTAACCAACAGTTTAGCTGAATGGCCAAAGAGCAGTCAAGGTTCTTTTTAGATATCCATCAAAATAGCCAAGAGGTAATAGGAATCAGAAACACAATGATGGAGGGGGTGCCTGAGTAGCTTGGTCGGTTAACTGTCCGACTTCAGCTCAGGTCACGATCTCACAGTTCTTGAGTTTGAGCCCCATATTGGGCTCTCTGCTGTCAGCACGGACAGGGTCCTCTGCCCCCCCCCCCCCCCGCCACTCCTCCCTTGCTGGTTTTCTCTCTCTCTCTCAAAATCAATAAACTTAAAAGATATATAATGGTGGAAGAGGATCATGATGGGGACATGTCACAGCAGCTGTCCCTGGATAAGCTACCCCACTGCAGGTCCAGAGCCCGTGCAGCTCTCGGTTGCAGCTCAGATGGGGAATCACCCAACTAGATCAAGAAGAATCCTTTCTGCTCTCAGCCAGACTATACATCTCTTAGAGTTAGAGTGCCTCTAAGACCTGGTGGGATACTAACAGGGCCATGCAGCCTTCTCAGGCCAGCACCCAGTCTCTATGGTGGACACACTTCCTTCCACACCACACCACACCATGAGTGGAGTCATCATGTGATTACTGCCCAAGCAGCAGTGTTACATGACCAGGTCTACTTTTAATGTTCTGTTCATTTTTAAGAGAGAGAGAGAGAGAGAGAGGGAGAGAGAAGGGGAGGGGCAGAGAGGGGGACACAGAATCAGAAGCAGGCTCCAGGCTCTGAGCTGCCAGCACAGAGCCCGATGCAGGGCTTGAACCCATGAACTGTGAGGTCATGACCTGAGCCAACGTTGGACGCTTAACAGACTCAGCCACCCAGGTGCCCCGCCCAGATCTACTTTTAGGAAGCAAATCCCTGCATGCCCCCAAATGGCTCGCCAGCTGCAACTCCACAGAACATGAAGTTGCTTCCTGGCCCATCTGTTATGGGGGACCCCAAGCCTCATGGAAGAAGGGAATGACTCTTGCTGACTCCTCGGTGGTTTTTAGGGCTGCTGCTCTGTGATGGGCTCTTTGGTCTCCCCCACCCAAGCACTCGTTCTATTCCACCAGCCCTGGCTTGGAAGCGGGCTGCACTTTCCCACTCTGAGGGCCGCAGGGGCCGGGCAGAAAGAGACGGCTCCTCTAAGTGGTCCTCGGGGCTGCGCTTGAGTGCGCAACATAGCGCTGTGTACGGGTGTCTGTCCAGCAAGGGCGTCTGTGAAGTGAGAGGCAGAGGCAGGGCCAGACAAGCAAGTCCATTCTCACACTCACACGAGAGTGGACTCCGTCTTCATGACCTCCTGATCACGAGACTGCCCATGGAGCCGGGAATCCACCCTTGCCAAAGCCTGGGAACACCGGAGTATGCTCTTCTCAGATAAGGTCACTGTGGTGTGATAAAAAGGGGTGGTTTTAGTCAGGGGACCACAGGCTGCAAATCTGGTTCTGCCACTCACGGTTCCTGCGGCCACAGGCAAACGTACTCAACTTCTCTGGGTCTCGGTTTCCTCTTCTGTGACTGGGGCTGCAGCGTCCGGTCCTAAGTAGGTGCAGAATGAATGCCACCGGCCACTTGGAGAGGAGATTCCAAGTCAGCTCACGGCTACGGGACACGCACTGTCCCCTGCTGACATGAATTAGTGGCACTGGTGAAGACTGTGGGTCCGTGCTGGTATTCTTTGTTCTGTGGACGTGTAATCCCACAGCCTTACTCGGCTGCCAGGCGCTCCCGGTCCCTGAATTCCTTCTGTAATCCTGTCAAGGAAAGGCTCAGGCGTCTCATTCCTGGAGTCTCTGACGGGAGCACTTTTCTTATTTTTAGACAAGGTTCTAAGCCAGCCCTCGCTGGATACTGTGTCTTAGGCAAAGCCCAGGATAAAATGCGAAACCGAGGCAAGGAGCTGCCTCTAAGCCTCCCCTTGCTCTGCCCTTTCTTCCTCTTCAGGATCCCTGCTGTCCAGTCAGCATGCACACAGGGTCAGTGGACTGACATTCCCCCAGCACATTTGTACTACCTGGGGATTCCTGGCTATCGGGCTGTTATCAGCAGGGGTCCCTAACAAGCCGATTAAGGCTAATTACAAGGGGTCTAATTAACTGAGGAAACTGGTGCTGAACAGTATCCAGAGGAAAAATATTCTGAACTCCAGTTGCTGGGAAACAGGCTCTGGACTGTGGCTAAATTTGGGGCGATCTATAGCGAACCCGGGCAATTAAAAGGAGAACTGGAGGGATGAGAGCATCGGGCACAGAATCTTCTAAAGAGGGCTCTTCTGTCATCCTCCCGAGACTTAAAAAACTTTTGTGATGGTGCTCTTATTGTACATACACAAGGAAGACATGTTTGCTGCAGGAAAAGGATTGTTTTTAAATCAGATCTTCGGGTCGAGCGTCCAACTCTTGGTTGCAGCTCAGGTCATGATCTCACGGTTCCTGGGATCGAGCCCCACGTCCAGCTCTGTGCTGAGAGCGTGGGGCCTGCTTGGGATTCTCTCGCTCTCTGTCCCCCGCCTCAAAATAAATAAATAAAAACTTAAAACAATTTTAAAAATTAAATTAAATCAGATCTTCATTTCTGTGAAAGGTTTTCTGTGGTGGGTAAAAGGATGAATGATTTTTCGGTGGTGGAGGGTGTAGTTGGCTGACCCCAAAGAGCCCCCCGGAGGCAGAAGGAAGGGAGGCCTCCATCCGAATCCAGACCTCAAGCTTGTCCACTGCCTCTTTCTTTGTAAGAGTTGTATCAGGCAAAGCCGGCAAGTATTATCAGGTTCTGCCCTTGAGGTGACCACTCTCCAGCCAGAGACATGAGCTAAGAATGCCTGGAAAATGACATTACAGCTGTGTTTCTTGCAAAGCGTTCTCTTGAGTACGTAATTCTGTCTTCTCGTCAAACTGGGCAGCTTCCAAGACTGCAAACAGGCCTTCCCCAACCGAGCGGGTGTTTCCTCAAGGCATCCTGCAAGTCTGGAGTCGGGAGTTGGGTTGGTGTTTGGGGCCCACCTGGGCTGTGTGGGAGCCAGACAGTGGCCTCTTTTGCACTCTTACCAGGAAGCTAAGGCCAGTGTCCACACCCATCTGCAAGAATGACCAGTTCGATGGAAAAACCAAGGATGCAGCAAGCCCCTTAATCACAACCAGGCGTCCTCCTCACCCTGATTCCCCGATGCTCAAGCCGTCCCCACCCAATCCAACTGCTGACAGGGAGAGCCTCTGCAAACTGCTACCCACACATGGGTGGAGGGTGCTGAGAGAGGGCTGGGCCCAGTGCTCGGGTGTGGATTAGTGTGCCGGGAGCCCCCGCAACAGCACCTTCCTCCACGGATCTTGTACAGGGCTCTTCTGGCCTCGGCAAGCAGTCTCCCGATTCGGGTGAGCTGCCCACCCACACTGGAGTCTCTCCTGGGCCCCAGCACTGGTCACTTTTTCCTTTTCTTACTGAATGGCTTGAGATGGGATGGGAGAAGTCAGGAGTGAAGTAAGGGAAGTGATTTTCACAGGCCTGGGTCTCTGTCTCTCCCGAACTTGTAGCCTCTGTCCCCAAGCTCAGTCGTTCTGCCTTGCCTCCAGGGCGGGGAGTTGGGATGGGGTGACACTGGCCATAGCTACGGAGCCGAAGTGAAAGGCGATCCAGAAGACAGTATCTGGGTGATGCTGACTTGACCTGACAGAGTCCTACTAGAGAGCAACCCTACAGGGCTTGGTACAAAGGCCAAGGCAGGACAGAGCCATGGGGATGGGATTCACTCACACCCTGGAACCAAATCGAAGGAAGGAGGTAGTGGCTGGTAACTAGGGGTATCCTCTGGGGCCTTCTCTGTAGCCTGGAAGGAAACTATTTTTATTTATTTATTTATTTATTTATTTATTTATTTATTTATTTATTTATATATTTTTTAATTTTTTTAATGTTTATTTATTATTGAGAGAGACAGAGACAGAATGTGAGTGGGTCAGGGGCAGAGAGAGAGGGAGACACAGAAGCAGAAGCAGGCTCCAGGCTCTGAGCGGTCAGCACAGAGCCCGACGCGGGGCTCGAACTCACGAGCTGTGAGATCATGACCTGAGCCGAAGTCGGACGCTCAACCGACTGAGCCACCCAGGCGCCCCTGGAAGGAAACTATTAAGGGATGGAGTCAGGCCAGACTTTAGAGACCGGTGACCTCTGACCTTTGGGCTCATAAGTTCTACAAGATTCTCTGGGGCTCAGTCTGTGATCACTTCCTGGAGAAGGCAGATGTCTGGCAGATACAGGTGAGTTCCTTTTTCTTGAGGACACACAGCTAGTGGAATACCAACCCTTCATACCTCAGCTCCCCCTCTCTTGCCCCTAGTTGTCAAAAGATTCCAGGAGGCAACAGAGGGTTTCCTGGTCTGCCTGTGGGGGAAGGAGGCCGTGGATGGGGAACACGTTAGCTAGGGACCCCAAAAGATCAGTAATCTTAGCAGAGCTGAGGGGCTTCCAGTTTCAAAATTCTTACTATTATCTTAGTGTTTTTGTTTTGTTTTGTTCACGGGTGGGGGGTGGCCTCCGGTCCGTAGCTTTCCAAATTTTATTATGTCATGACACACATAAAACAATATAATGCTTGCTTAGTACGCTGGGGAGAACTGGAGGGGATTTGGGTCTCAGATGAGGTTGCTCACAGCTGGAGCTGCCCCAGCCCAGAGGTGACGGCCATCCCGGTCACCCTGAGGGCCGAGGGCAGTCGCAGCAGATGGTTGGGAAGCTCCCTGTCATCAACCATCTCGCCCACTATATAAAGAAGCTTGAGACAGGCTCCAGGAGGCTGGACAGCCTGTCAGGGTTTAATGGGCAGCAGATGACGCTGGGAATTAAGAGGATTGAATTGTTTCCATGGCAGATTAGAGAGAACTCCCACATCTTCCTACCCACACTCGGGGCAGACACCAAGCAGGAAATGATGGAGACAATATTAAGAAACTGGCTCATTTAGGCCCCAATTAAACGATGGATTTCTTATCCGTGTGTCCATTTTGTGCTTGTCTAGTTCCAGTAGCGGCCTGTGTGCTGACACTGATCCACAGGCGGACATCCAGGGCTGTCTGTGCTCAGGTGAGTGGCTTCTGAGGCCACTCCCCGCTGTGATGACAGGCAGGAAGGCCGGCTCACGGGAGAAGCACACTGAGTGAGGCAAAAGGTGGTGGGCATGGGTGGCTGGGGGGGCAGGGGCAGGCCCATCAAGAATGTGCTGGTATGTAAAGCAGCCCTCACCTTAGGCCACATCTGGCCACTGGGACCAAGGACTAGAAAAGGTATGACTAGGTCCCCAAGCCCACTTAAGCACTTAGCACCTAACTATGCAGGGTCTGGCCAAAGCTCTAAAGGAACCTTCAAATGATTATCAAGGGAGTATTAGAGGATTCAGCCCCCTCTGAAATAGAGAACCCAGGCAGGGTTCGTGGAGACCCCCGGAATGGATGGGTCTACCAGGTACCGGAAATTAAGATGTGGACTTCAACTTCGTTTTGTCACCGCAGGCCCCCCAGCCATCTGTTGCCTTCTCTCCTCACGATTCTCACTACACTCAACTCTCAAACGTGTTTTCTCCTTCCCCTGTTATTGGTGATGCCATCATTAACCCATACCCTCAGAGGACACACTCTGTATATGTGCCTGTAATGTGCGTATTACCTGTACCCGCATACACACGTGCATATGCACGCATGTGTGTGCACATGTACCGTATATGCATATTTATAGTAGCTTTCTCCTGCCACGAGTGTAATCTGTTATTGAACGACTGCTTCCTCCTCAGACCCCCAAACTGCATGAGGCAGGACTCTGTCTATGTCTGTCATAGTCACGGTTTCATCTTAGCACTTAGCACAGTTTCTCGTACACAGCAAACAATACTTAATAGATGACTAACAAGAGCTACTAGAATGTGCCATGCATTGCGCTACACCTATCTCTGTCACAAAAAATGCTGCAAGGGATGCAGTAGGAGCCCCATTTCATGTGCGAGGAAGCCAAGGTTCCAGAAGGCAAGATGTGAACCCACGTCTACAGATTCCAAAGCTGAGGGGCTGCTGAGTGTGGTTGTCTCCGTGCTGTCCCCTCTGTGGTTCCTTTCCTCAGTACACCAGTGTCGCCGCCACACGTGCAGGCACTGACCACTATCACCCAGCCCTTGGCACAACCACGCGGGGCCAAGCCTAGACAAACAGCCAACAGACACAGCTGTCCCGCCAGCAGCGTCCCAGGGGGCCTTGAGCTCACAAGAGGCGATTAGGACAGGACTGGTCTATCTTATTATTAAAAAGCGACACCACCACACATGCAAAGAGCCCGCTCTCAGGAAGCAATGGGGCACAAGGCTCCTGGCGACCTACCGGCATAGTGGTAATTTGCTAAAGGATGACATTTTAACCTGACTGGCTTCCGCAGCAGCAGCATTTCCAGAGCAGCCTGCAGACCCATGGGAGAGAAAAGGCGAAAGTCAGTAACGGGGCTGTGCGTCGTAGGAAGGCCATTACCTAAGAGGGAAAAGGAGTCAGCATTGCAGAGGCAGGAGCTGGGGGTGCCAGAAGGAAACCCAGAGGGAGACTCCCCTAACTGAGGCTCCCTTTCAGGCCAGCGCCCCACAGAGCTCACCACTCGAACATCTCCCCCAGCCCGTGCCTGCGGCCAGTTGGTCATGTCAGAAAAAAATACAGGCGGTGGTCGAGACCCCGCTCCCTCCTTGGTGAAGGCCCTGGCCTCTGAGAGGTGGTGGGGCCTCCTCTGAATGGAGACTGAATCTCGGGGGAGAGGCTCCACAGAAATGAGTGGGTGGTTTGGAACTGTTTTTGCAGAAAAATCATGTTTCAATTACAACTTAACATAAACAGTTCTATTAGTAATAACTGTA
The DNA here is from genome assembly GCF_007474595.2 of Lynx canadensis. Classification (NCBI taxonomy): domain Eukaryota; kingdom Metazoa; phylum Chordata; class Mammalia; order Carnivora; family Felidae; genus Lynx; species Lynx canadensis. Next base: position 40,738,880 of record NC_044307.1, read on the forward strand.
CTACACACTGTCTTTCCAGAGAAGCCTAGAAATATGCCTCCTTTAGCCTTGTTGACTTTTTAAAAAAATGGCGCACGTCGTGGACAGTAGATGGGTTAGGGGCAGAGCCAAGGTCTACAATCTTGCTTCTCTAAGTGTGGTCCGTGGACCAGCAGCACAGGCATCTCCCCTTGGAGCTGGTCACAAATGCAGAACCTTGGGCCCTGCCCTGAGAATTGCTGAACAAGAGTCTGCATTTTAACAAGATGACCCAAGTCATTTGTGTGCACGTGGAAAGTTCGAGTAGTGCTTTACTGCCACACTTAGCTTAAAGGATTAAGGAGAGTTCTCTAACATTCTAGAAAATCCTCGAAGGCTACCAATAATCTCAAGAGAAGACAGGACTGGGACATTTGTTTACTTGCACACTTTCGTAAAATCAAGAAGGAGGAGGCTAGATCTGGTACGAAAACCCTGTGTTTACTAAAGGGGAAACTGAGGTTAGTGACACAGTGCTCTTGCCAGGAATCCGGGGGGGGGGGGGGGGGGGGGGCAGACAGACAGCTCTGGATCCTAGGAAAATGGCACCAAAGTGCTGGTTTGGGGACACCAAAGACCTGTGCGAAAGGGGGAAGAATGACACCAGTTGGTGCACAGGCGACATTTCACTTTGGTTAGGGGAGAAAACAGTTCTATGAACACCAAACTGGCTGACTCCATAGGAGGGAAGAAGAATCAGCAGGGCATAATAGGTCACGTCTTGTTTCAGTAAGGCTTTCTACCTGCCATCACCGGAGGCCAGTTTTCTGATGGGAATTATAAGATTGCTGAAACGAAATTCTCACTTCCCTAGACAGATGTGACCATAATTATTACTTAGGAACAGATGTCTAAGCAGAAGTCCAACCGCAGGTCCCCCCTGAAGGCTTTAAATCCTCACCTACTCAACGAGCTAAGGAACATGGTGGCATGTTGACTGGTCATGATCTTAACAACTGATTTTATGGTATGTGGGACAACACAAACTCAGGAAAATACTTTCCAGAATTCTGACACGAAGAATGTTAACTGTGAACCCTCTTTCCACGGTTCCTTACCATCACATCACCTTTGGCCTCGAAGAGAGAGTGCAAAGCAAATTCAGAATTGGTCCCTCCACCGGGCAACGCACTCGAACAGCATAAATTCAGGAGATTCTCCACTGATGGGAACAATGAGAAGTCACTGCATCAGAGAGAGCTCAGTCTCATGGATAAACAGAACGATCCTGGAGTCCGAGACCCCTGTGAGAGGATCAAGCCTTTCCCACCCACTTCTTCCCATGGGCCCATACCTCTTTGCTGGAGGTCATGGTTTTCCAGCTCTGGCCAGGGCTTCCATACCAGTGTGGCCTTGTGTGTGTCCCGGGCCAAGGCGGAGACATCCTGAAGTTCTGGGATCTCTGCTTGGAACCTCAAGCCAATGTTGATGCGTCTTTAATGACAAGAAGGAAAACAACAGAGTGGTCTTCAATCTGAGCTCAAGAGCAACTGTCAGGAACTTGAAAAAGAAGGAAACCAATTCCTTCTGCAGGAAGAATGCAGGGGCATTTCCTCACTGTGTGATCCTAAGATTCCAGGCATGGCCTTTTCACTGGGATGAGGAACAGCTTTAAGATTGAGAAGAGATACTGCAGGGAGCAGGGGAGAAGCCCGCCTGGATCGTCACAGCATGCTGTAACTGAGACAGGGAGGGTGCTAATTGCAAGGCAACAGCTGCCCAGAGTATGGCCGATGGCACCATTTAACCAGGAAAAATGGAACAAATACAATGTGCTGGTGATATCTGTTATCCCTTTCACACCACTTTCACCTAAATTATCCATGTGAATCTCACAAACACCTGTGAGGTAAGCAAGGCAGTGACAATTATTCCCACTTAATAGGTGAGTTAACTAAAGCCTAGAAAGGTTAACTTGATCAAGGTCAAGTAACAAAATGGGGCTGGAACTCCGGTTTTCTGATTCCTGACTCAGTGTATTCACCATGCCACCGCCTGGTATGTTCTGTGCTCATCTATGAAAACAGCACCTTTCTCTTCCATTATACCCCCCACCACCCACCCCACAACTTAAGTACTCAACAAGCCTGTTTGGACGACCAGCCAAGAATCTTAGGGAGGGGATGGGAAAGCAAGGGCATTTGGATGGAGCCTTGTAGAGAGCTGGGCACCCTGAGAGGGCTGCCTCAATGTCACGGGGGATGTGCAAGCATGTGGCCACAACCCAACTGGCCCATACAGCCGGAGATAGAGACACTAGGTTCAGAGCTAGTGAATACAGGGCTTCATGCTTTTATTATGCAGTTAGTCTTTGGCAAAAGCCTTGAAACACCAGTACTTGAGAAATAGCATGATCCTATAATTTCTACAACTTCTCATTAAGTGGTACTTCTCAAAGTTCCTTATCCTTGGGGTGCCTGGGTGGCTGAGTCGGTTGAACAGCTCAGGTCATGATCTCGTGGTTTGTGGGTCCAGGCCCGCATCGGGCTCTGTGCTGACAGTGCAGAGCCTGCCTGGGATTCTCTCTGCCCGTCTCTCTCTCTCTCTCTCTCTCAAAATAAATAAATAAATAAATAAATAAATAAATAAATAAATAAATAAATAAATAAACAAACTTAAAAAAAAAAGTTCCTCATCCTCAGTCAGTTGAGCATCTGATTCTTGATTTCAGCTCAGGTCATGATCCCAGGGTCACGGGATCAAGTCCTGTGTCTGGCTTCTCGCTGATCATGGAGACTGCTTAAGATTCTCTCACTCTGCTCCTCCCGCTTGTGCACACACGCACACACACTCTTTCTCTAAAACAAAAAATGAAAAATAAAAAAAACTGGGGGGTGCCTGGGTGGCTCAGTCGGTGAAAGGTCCAACTTCGGCTCGGGTCATAATCTCGCGGTTCATGGGTTTGAGCCCCACATCAGGCTCTGCTGACAGCTCAGAGTCTGGAGACTGCTTCAGATTCTGTGTCGTCCTCTCTCTGCCCTTCCCCTGCTCACACCCTGTCTCTCTCTCTCTCAAAAATAAATAAACATTAAGGGGCACCTGGGTGGCTCAGTAGGTTGTTTCCAACTTCACCTCAGGTCATGATCCTGTGGTCCGTGGGTTCGAGCCCCGCATTGGGCTCTGTGCAGACCGCTCAGAGCCTGGAGCCTATTTGAGATTCTGTGTCTCCCTCTCTCTCTGCCCCTCCCCTGCTCATGCTCTGTCTCTCTGTCTCAGAAATACATAAACGTCAAAAAAATTAAAAAAAAAATAAGCATTAAAAATAAAATTGGCTTTTTCTTACGGTTCAACATCAATGGTCTGCTCTCCAGGCCCTGGGGTGACTGTCACGTTGCTGCCATCAATGCTGTCTGAAGCACAAAACCAGAGGTTAAAGGTCAACAAGAAATGGTACCGAAAAGACTAAAGCAAATGAGCAGCGACCCAAACAGTCATACTGGGACCCCTCTTGTGCCCAACCCATGCCAGAGTTACCCCCTGCAGTTTCCAAGGAACTGGCTGGTGTGTGGTGTTAAATGGCTTAGGGTTACTCATTTCTCACACAGGGTAGGAAGCCAGCGGCCCCACTCTGGTCTGCCAAGCTCACTGTTTCTAGGAAGCCATTCACACCCTAGAAAGAGATACTGGCTACCGGGCTCTCGGTGCTTGATCTTTACACAGCATGTTCAGAAAATGCGGAAGCCTGGCCTTGCAAATACTACCTAACCCCATTCGTAGATCTACTTAGTACACTGATGCGGGGGTGCCTCAGACGATTATGCACGGCACAGGCTCGGGCAGTGTGTGCACACTTGAACCACCCGCTTAGGCCAAAAAGACCGTAATCACGGCTTTCGGGTCTCCCCAGCTGGACTGGGATTGCCTCGAGGGTAAGCACCGCACATTTATTCTGCCTCTGGCACCCGGCCCAGGGCGTGCTGCATGGAGCGGGGCCACGGCAGAAGCTGGTGGGGTACATGCGCCCCCACGGCAGGAAGGGAGCCCCTCCCGCAGCGGCGGGGACCCGGCAGGGCCAGGCCCTGAGGGGCCACGGGGACTCACTGGAGCGGCACAGCAGCACCCGCGGCGTGGGCGTCAGGGGCGTGAGGGGCAGCTGCGGGTGGGCGCCGGGGCCGTGGCCCGAGATGAGGACGTTGCTGAAGAGCCCCGAGCCCTGGCGCACCGGGCTCAGCATGGGCGGGGGCGTGTAGGGGGGCAGCTCATGGGCGGGGTCCAGGAGCAGGTGCTCCCCGAGGACGCGCGGGGAGCGCAGCTGGCTCTGGTAGAGGGTGGCGCCCGAGTAGGAGGCGGCGGCGGGGTTGGCGGGGTAGGAGGGCGGTGGCGGGATGAAGAGCGGCTCGGGCCGGTGCCGGAACTTCTTCTTCTCCGGCAACGTCCTGAGGGGTTCCTCGGCTTTGGCCGGGGCCGGCTGATGCTTCTTGGGAATTTCCTGGAACGGAAAGAATGGGCCCGTTCGAACACTCAGGCCTTCCCCGCAGGCCGTTTCCACAGGTTGAGGGAAGGGGACCCTCCGCGCTAACGGGGGGCCGCCTGTCCACTTGTCCGCCGCCCCCCCTCCCCCGCATCCCCTCCCTTGAAAAGCAGCCCCATCAGTTTCCCACAGGGCGAGTTCCGTGGCTTGACCGGGGAGAAAACTCTGGGTTGGGAGGAAATCCCTAATGTCTGGGGAGAGATGGGGGTGGTAGGAATGGTGGGTGGGCAAGAAAGAATAAATTCACATTCTTTATTGCTTATCACTGCATTCCCATCTGGTGAGCGGAATCCAGCCTGAGTGGGCCCTTTAATTCCCCACCGCTCCCAGGGGACAGACATCGGGGACAGATAACACATGTTCTGAGAAGGGGACAAGAATAATCCACGCAGGGAAGCTGGGCAGAGGCTGCGGCGAGGGGGACAGGCCTAGCCAAGGCTCCCAGGGCCAGTGACCCACACACCAGGCTCTCCTGCGAGGTAACGAGCTGAGGGAGAGCCATCTATGGTCTTTAAGGCCCTCTGCTCTCCTAAAAATGGATTTGGTCGAGCTCCCCCCTCACCACCCCTCACTATGCTCCCAGGCCTGGTAGCTCATTTGCAGCAAGCCTCTCTCCTGTGTTGCTTCCTGTCAGCAGCGTTCGTTTATTTTATGGCAGCCGCACCAAGCATAGTCTGGAAGGAAGATCTGCCACGTGGATACATATATACTAATAAGTAAACATATGCACACAAATAGATAAGCAGGGCATGCCAAAGCCAAACAGAAACAGACGTGGGTTGTGTGCCAGCATCAGCCCAGAAGAACCCAGAGCTGGGTGTGGCTGGGGAGGCCACACAGTGGGGTTGGGAGAGGCAGTGGGGATACCTGCAGAAAAGTTCTGGACAGTCTGTGGCACCCTCCCAGGCCCTGCAGGCCAGTGCCTGTCACAGCTGTAGTTCCTGGCAATTCCTGTGCCCAGGGTAGCATCTGAGTAGGAGGCAGCAAGGGGTGATGGGAAGGGCTGGCCATGGTCATGTGACCAGCTGCCTCCAGGCCATTGACATGCTCCAGTCACCCCTCAGCTCTGGGCACTCACTGCCACCCCTCCTGTTTGTCCCTTAGTTCATTGTCTTTGGGAGTGCTATCCCAGCCCCTGGGAAGGAAGTCCAGAGAAACTGAGAGGTGAGGAAAGAAGAGGGGGCAGAGCCCCACCCCCCTCCGGCTCAGGCTCCCAGCTCACCCCCAGGGGGGGCTCTCCTTAGGCCAGAGTGCCACAACCTGTCTCCTCTCCCCACCAGAGGGCTCCTCACCATCTGAGGCTGAGGCAGAGAAGGAGGTCTGAGGACAATGGGGAGAGGACATCTATGCCCCCCAAGTTGGGAAGCAATCCTAAGGCTTTATATATCCTGTTCCTGGGTAACTGATGAGGCCATCTGAGCACATGCAGACCTTGCATGACTTCAACCCTGCACCGGAATCCAGACCTCTGATCACAGGGTCAAAGGTCCCTTTTGGGCTCCCTCTACTTGAGCCTCTGGTCCTGTCACTCCAACTCTCAACTCCAGGCAAGGCTCTGAGAACCTGAGCAAGAGAAGCCACCCAGAATGTCAGACCTGGATGTCACCTGACAGGAAGCATTTGCAGGGTTCCACTTCCACCAATCTATTCAGACTCTGGAGGCGGGACCACTCACAGAGGTTTTAAAAGCTCCCCCAGAACAGGGAGATGATGAGTCCAAACCCAAGCTCAGGGGGGAAACCCAAGCTCTGTGAGGGGGAGGGTTTCACTTGCCTGCATCCCCAGCTGGCTAGTAGCAGAGTGGGGATTAGAACTCAGGGGTCCTCCCCAGTAATTTCTTTAAGTCAAGTGTCAGGACCTTGCTTGTGTTCACTCAATCCCAGCTACATGCTTCTTCTTCAGCGTTATCTCCTTACTTATGAGTTCTCTCTCACCTTTTCCGCACAGCCAGCTCCATCAATGCCTTTAAAACCCTGCTCAGAACTGTCCTCATGGTGATCTGCTGAGCAAACTCATACCAAACTCCCTCGCACCTCCCCAGCCCCCTGGTTACTTTAGCTGCCCAGGGGTGCTCCCGTCCAGCCACACGCAGGGGATCACTGTTTCTTCTCTGCCCTGGCTTTTCTCTCACTGTCTGAATTGGAGCAGGGGGTGCTGCGTGGGGCTCTGATCCCCATGTGACTAGGTGTCTTACTGTGTCCAGCTTCAGGCTGACACTTCTCTAGGGGTAGCAACCGTGTCCCTCCTACCAAATCAGGAACTTCCCTGGGCAAAGGGGGAGCCCGGCTCTGTCATTTCATCTTTCTGCCTGTTGCTGGCCTCCAAGTCCTTCTGGTTTATGAGAACCCTCACCCCCAGAGGCTCCCCATTAGCTTCTCCTCTTCTGAGGCCTTGGTATTACACAGAGAACAAAGAATATTCTTTCTGGCCCTTTCTAGTTCTCTTCATTATTCTCCCTACCCCTATTATGGCCCAACCTCCACCCTCATGCCACCTGGGATCCCAGCAGCCACCTATTCTCTGAGGACAAATGTGACCCAGCATACACTTTGTGGGGAGGGAACAAGTCTGAGGTCATCAACCATGTGGGTTACAGATTCCCTAGGGGAGGGAAAAAGGGAAGAAGGAAGGAAGGAAGAGAGAAAGAACGAAGGAGGGAGGGAAGGTAGGAAGGGGGGGGAAGAGATCAAATGAGAGAGAGAGAGAGAGAGAGAGAGAGAGAGAGAGAGACGGAGACAGAGATCTCTGCCCCAGAGCCACGCTAAGCTGCTTGAGTGAAGCAATTGGAATTTGAGAGAGAAGGAGAATTTAACAGTGAGCGAGAAACACAAATCTCTTTGCTTTCCTGGGATTGGGGGTGGATGCCTTTCAGTGGAATTATTTTGGGAACCTTAGTAAATATCTTCCCAGGATATTTATGCAGGTGTGATACCGAAAATATCAAGCATCTGGTTAGGCTGGCCATCAGAACGGATGCCAGGGCTGCTGTGTGGAGGCTCTGCTGTGCCAGGGGTTACATCTTTGACTTCTGAATTTGAGGAGGCTCGAAGATCTCGAAGGAGGAGCCAGGGCCCTGGGCAACAGCTTTTTATTACTTGGGATAGTATTTCCGTATTTTAATAGCTGTGATTACCAGCTGAGTTATCATCTTTGTTTTAATCTTGGAACCCTTTCGGGTCTCTCAGAATCTAACCCAGACAATTCGCCTGGTAGAGTAACAGACAATTCGCCTGGGTAGCAGCCAGTGTGGACAAGGATGGGATCCCCAAGGCAGCCATGATTGCGGGGGGTGGTGGTGCTCAACCTGAGAGGCCAAGCCACATTGGAGCTCAGGCAAGTGACCCTGGAAGAGCTGCCCCATCTCCAGGAAAGCAAAGGGATGTTCCCACCCCAGGCAGGCAGGGCAGGGCAGCAACTCACAGCAGGCGGGTGGGGGGCAGCCCCTTGGGGTGAGTGTGGGGGAGAAAGGGTCATCCTCACGAGCACGGGCATCTCGTCGTCCGACATCGAGCTGGCTGGCTTGTCTCTGGTGGAGGGGGCGGCAACGATGCTGTTGGCGAAGCCCTGAGAGCCTGGCTTGGGCGGGAGAAGCTTGACAGGGACAGACACGGGCATGACCATAGGCGTGAGGCTTTCTGCCTCGGGAGGGAGCTGCGGTGGCGGCGGAGGCGGAGGCAGTGGCGGCTGGGGCTGAGGCGGCAGGGCCTTCTCTCCTTCCTCCTACACAGACAATAAAGGCTTTGATCCTGGGCTGAGAGCAGCCTTCCCAAGGGGGTGGGGGGATGCACTTTGCCTTTTTCGAAATGTTTTATTTAGTACATCATGCGTGGGTGACAGAGAACCACTGCAGGGTGGTGCACTCAGGATGCAAGGCCCTGAGTCCCTTGCTCAAGTGATGCCAGTTGGCAGTGGACAAGGCCATGCAATTCTATTTTCTACATTTAAAAAAATCTAGACTGTTATCACTCCCATAATTAAAACAGATATTAAACATCTGTCGTCACTGCTTTTAAAGAAAAGGATATGGACTGGTGATCAGGCACAAAACAGAACACATAAGCTCTTGTGTAGGACCTTTTAATTCTATGGGCCTCAGTTTACTCATCTGGCAAATGGAAGACAAAGCTCTTTTATCTGGTATGGTCAGGTAATGGAAGTGACCTGGGTGAGCCAAAATTTTGGAGAACAGAGAGTTAATCCCACAGACTTAAATTCAGATCAATAATATCCAAAGAATTTAAGAAATTCTTCGTCGGATTTTAATCTAACTCTAAAACCGCACGGATAGTTCACCACACGGATATCCTCCCTGGATACTTAATCCTGAGCGTATTTAAAGACCTTCCATTGCCACAGCCTAACGCTAGTGCGCACTAGTGAATAGAAAATGCTGGCTGAGAGCCTGAAGGGCACGTTAGCTTTCCCGGGCCATTGGCTACTAATTTGGAAGGCCCAAGAGAACGCTGGTCTTGGGTGCTTCAAGCAGCAGAAGTTAAAAATCTACATGTTTTCTTTTGCTGTCTTTTCTAGGAGGTGGGGAGACTGGGATCTCCTAAAAAAGACTTCTAGTCCCTCTGATTTTGACCCTTGTTCATGGAACTGGTGCAAGCGGGGTCTGTTTGACCTGGCCGGCTCCTAGCGTCAAAGCTTAAGCACTCCCGTCAGGGAAGGACTGTGCCTCCCCAGGTACCCGCTTGGGGTTCACATCACTCTCTGACAGCAGCAAAGCAAAGCAAGCAGCACATGGCCTGGGAAGGGCTGGGGGGCTGGCTCCTGCTAACCTGTTTGAGGCTGGGGGAGGCTCTCATTCCCCCGTGGGACCGCATGTGGCCATTCAGGGCAGGCAGGCTCTTGAATTCCTTCAGGCAGATGGAGCACGTCAATTTGTTCTTGGCATCAAACTGCTCCCCAAACACTCCTTTTGGTTGGCCACTGCTCAAGGGTAGGGCCAAACGAAGAGGACACACACGTTGAGAAAGAGGAAGAACGACTTATCACAAGACCTCACACCCCACAATGAACCCATTTCATTTATCTAGTGCTCCCAGGGCCCCACGTGTACTATCCCAAACTAAGCCAAATTTACAGAAGGAAAACTGAGGCTGAAGAGTGGGAAAGGGCTTGCTCAAAACCGTGCAAGAGTTGAACAAAACCTGCTTCGTTCTAGGCCGTCGAGTGCTGGGTTTTTTCCTCCTCTGACCAATCACCTTTCTAGGGTCAGCTTGGGCCGCCTATTCCAGAAGCCTTCCCTTAGAGACACGTGTCTAAGTCCTCTGGTTCAGGCTCCAGACTTAGCAGTTTCTCAGGTTCTGGCACAGTATTTACCATGCCCATGATGAGGGGAGCAAGTCTGTACTATTCACTGCTGCGTTCTCAAAGCTTAGCTCTATGCCCAGCACATGGTAGGTACTCACTAAATACTGACCGAATGAACAGCGGAGAGAACATGGCCTTTGGAGTCCATCCCAGCATTGCCACTTACTTGCTGTACAACTCTAAGCTCTCTGAGCCTGTTTTCTCTTCTGTAAAGTCATAGTAATAAAGCTAACAATGGCTGAGTGCTTACTATGTGCTAGGCACATGGTAATCCTACCCACCCTGAGTGGCTTTATCACACAAAATATAGAGTGCCTAGCACATGGTAAGTGCTCAAACACAATAGTTGCTATTATTATTCCTACAAACCTCTTTGAGTAACTGAGTTTGAAAATGAATCTTGAGAGACAACCCCGGAAAACCTCCCAGTCTCCCCAAATGCCCACAGGCCTCGTTGCATCAATCCTACCTTGACTCGGGGGACCCTGGCTGGGCTCTGCCATCAGGTAGATGCATCTAATTTTGAGCCATGCACGACACCGGAAGAAAAAAGAAAGAGAAAAAAGTGTGTTTTTGATGGAAGGAGTCTTTGAGCTGAGGGACCCCCAGGGTCTGCGCTTCTAGAATGCTTCCTGAGCTCACAGGGGCCGGCAGTTCATGTCCGGATGCTGGGTGCACCTGACACTTCTTTCCCTTGCTTTCCCCAGCCCCCCAACGCAGGACCATGCCCATTCCGGGAGCTGCCACCAGCCACCAGCCCACCAGGACTGTCCCCCACCTTGTTCCTTCCTGTTCTCCCTGTCCACCACTCTGTGCACAGACAGGCTCCATTCCCAAGAGAGACATGGAACAGAGAGCTGGATGACACAGCAGCATGCCCGGAGGCCGCCTGCTGGTCAGGTCAGCTTTGGCCATGTCACCTTATTCTTATATTCAGAAAGGCTCTCAGTTACCACTGGGCCTGAGTGCCAAACAAGACAGGGTCAAGGGAAGTTCATCTCCAGCCTCCAGCCTCCATCAGAGCCCTCTTTCCACCTATCCTGGTCCCATTCAAGGCTCCCTTCTCCTGGGAACCTGTTGTCACATGGGTGTAGCACCTGGAACATACCAAGGCATGAGTAGTGCCTAGCACACAGGGGGCCGTTTTGTGGCAAATCCATTTGGGAAACTATCAAAGGTTAGCGACAGTGGCCCACAGACCTGCAGGCAGTTTTTGTTTGGCTAGACCGATTTGAAAAGTCCTGAATAAGAATGCCAAGAGATGGGGCATTTGTCCTCCAGGCCAGCACAGCTGGCAACATCCCTGATGGTCTCCTGACAAGTCATTTTGCTTACTCAGTTTAACTGCCTGGATCCTGAGGGCGGCTAAGATTTTCATCTCTGAAGCTACAGGAGGTATCCCCTCTGGGAGATTCAAAGCGCACATGGGCCTGTTAAAGGCTCTGAGAAGCCCCTCAGCACTGCAACTTGACTCACTTTAAGAACCCCCCCACCCCTGCCGCCACATTTATTCATCTGGAGAACCCATCCCCCCAGCCATATCTATTAAACGTTCTATGGTAGTTCTCTTCAGAGCAATATACTTTGAGCAATGCTGTCATAACGTGGTCTCCTTCCCAAAGGGGAAACAATTTCACAAGGAATTCCCTGAGGATTCAGATCGAAGGGGGCCAGACACCCCTGCTGGATTATCCCTGGACCCTTGACTCAGGCCTTGACTGCTACATACATCATCCGGGACCTCCCGTGGTATTTTGGCCACCTCTGTCACAAGGACTGAGTTGAAATTGATTTTGTATTCCACATGCCTGGCCCGGATCTCGCCTGGCACACGTAGGTTAACGTTCGTGGGGTAAAAAAAGAACAAAAGGCACTGGAGGGGCGGCAGAGAGGACGGGGCTCCGCACACACTCAGCCCTGGCTGGCCCCGCAGCACCCCGAGATACCAAGAGAAACTCTCCCCATGGGACTACCTGGGGCCACAGGGCACTGGGAGACAGCTGCTGGTGCTGAGGCCCCATGTTGTTGAGGTGGATCCCGCCGGGGGACAGGAGTGGCCGATGAGGGAGGGCACTGCTGAGCCGGTTCAGGTCCGAGCTGGCCGGGTCTCCCATTCCTGCCTCAGGAGGCCCCAGGTCGCCGTGGGAGCTCAGCATGGCCGGGGCCTGCCTGTCGCTTGGGTAAGTCTTGGGCTGACCGTCCTCGCGCTGCTGGTGCTGGGGCAGGTGGCTCTGTGGGCAGAGGGGGTGGCTGTAGGGCTGCTGGGGCTCCTGGTAGTAGTACTGGGGCATGGAGCCCAGCTGAATCAGCTGGACGGCGTGCGCCTGCTCTGGGGCGTACGGGTGGGGGTCCCTGTGATAAGAAGGGGGCTGTAGGTGCATCTGCTGCTGCTGCTGCTGCTCTTGCAAGTGCTGCATCACGGGCTGGGATGGGTAATACTGAGGTATCTGCATGGAACCCTGCCGCTGCTGTAGCTGCAGCTGCTGCTGCGGCTGCTGAGGCTGTGGTGGGCGAATCTGCTGCTGCTGTTGCTGCTGCTGCTGCTGCTGCTGCATCTCTTGCATGGCCATCTGCTGCTGCCCGGCTTGCTGCTGTTGCGGCTGCGGGTAATACTGGTGCTGTTGCATCTGTGGCACGTGCTGGGACAGCATCTGTGGGGCCTGCAGTGGCTGTCCGCCTTGCACTGGCATCTGCGCCAGTGGCTGCTGGTAGTCATAATACAGATGCCCTTGGCTAGGGTGCGGCCCTACCTGGAGAGTTGATTTGGACAGCCCGCCAGCGAAACCAGGGTGAGCCTGCTGGGGCACCTGCTGGTAGCGAGAAGGAATAGCCGGAGCTGGGGGCTCCACGGGTTTCTGGGCCAGCAACTGGCGGAGGGCACTGTCAGGGGCTCCGTCCATCACTGCCGACTGGGTGTGCAGCACCTGGGCCATATTGTTGACCTGAATTCGCAGGTTCTGGTTGGCGAACACCTGGGTGAAGGAGTCTAGCTTGTGCAGGACACCGCTGGTGAGTTTCTGGGTCCGGATCTCGCTGGCCTGGGAGTAGGTATATTGGTAGCCATCGGTGGCCTCAGCCTGGGCCGGTGTCCCCCACATCATGTTTGAGTTGGTCAGGCCGCCACGGAGCTGGACGTGGTTTCCGGGTCCTGTATGACTTCCCCACCCTCCCTGCCTCGAGGTATCTACTTGGCCAAGGTTTTTGGAACCAACAGGCAAGCCTAGACCATCCCGAGTATCTTGAGGGAAGTGGGGGGAGATGGGCGATGCCTGAGGGGCATCCATTCCAGCCCCGGCGACTGTATTCCCATAGTTGTGGTTCAGCCCGCCGTGGATGCCAAGTGGTGGCTGTTGGTAGAAAAGGTTCTCACCACTGTGGGCCACGTGATTGGTCTTGTATAGTTGCTGATCCCCCATGGCGCCTGCCTTGGTCGTGAACGTCCAGCCACAAAACCATAAAAAAAGGTCAATGAGACAAACCCAAAAGGACTGAAACCCTGAGAAGCTGAGAGGAGGCGTCCACACTATTCCACGGCTGACATGTCTGTGGACGTGGCTGCAGCCAGATGTTCCTGTTGGCCTGTACCACTCATGTGCAGAGCGGGGGGTTTTACATCCTCACCCGGGCTGAGGTATGGACCAAACACCACCGTGGCGAAGAGATGACGCTCACACCTGCAAGACAAGATGCAAAGCACAGGACAGGATTTACTTGGATGCTCTGTGCGAGCAATTACATCTACCACGACCAGTTACAGAATTAAATACAAAACAGGAGACTTGATTAGAAATAGCCTGTTTCATACACTGCACACCCTTTACACTGATTCTGCAGATCTGGACCCTCATGTGAGACATGAACTCTCTTCCTTTTGAGCCATTGCTCAATGGCTCATTAGTTTATTGATCTGTTAATTCATTGTTTTGCTCACTGATTAATTCATCCATTCTTCTGGGACTCGGCTGTTGAAAGCCCAGCACTGCAGGGGATAGGAAGAAGTTTAGGACACTTCATTTATCAACTTCTCCGCCCAGCAGACACTTACTGGACACCTACTAAGCGTAAGGCACAATGCCAAGAAATGATTAGGACGTGGGCCAGCTCTTGAGACGCTTATGGTTAGAAAAGGTGATGATAGGTCACATGAATAAGTATGATACAAGGAGAAAAGAGATGCATGTAATAAAAAGGTAAAAATAACCGATATGGGGGGGGGGGGGCGCCTGGGTGGCTCAGTTGGTTAAGCGTCTGACTTCAGCTCAGGTCATGATCTCCCAGTTCACGAGTTCGAGCCCCGCGTCAGGCTCTGTGCTGACAGCTCGGAGCCTGGAGCCTGCTTCGGATTCTGTGTCTCTCTTTCTCTCTGCCCCGCGCCCCGCTTGCACTCTGTCTCTCTCTCAAAAATAAACATTTAAAAAAATTAAAAAAAAATAACAGATATGGGAACATAGACTAGAAAGCTTATGCTGGATATGAAACAGAACTGGATAAATTTCTAAGGAGGAGTACTGCACATGCTAGTCTGTCTGTTAGCTCAACACAGTTCCTCACTTTCTGAGGTTCCTGCTCAGGGAAACATGTATGCGCAGTGATGACCTGGCACGAAAAAAACCACATGGGACAAGTCTTAGGAACATGAACTAGGGAATTTGGAGAGACGGGTCTAGTCCGGTGTGAGTCTCACAGGTTCTATAGGGGACTTCTCTTTTTCTTTTTTTTCAAAATAATTATTTTGGGGAGAGCACAAACGGGGGGGAAGGGCAGAGGATCCGTAGTGGGCTCTACGCTGACAGACTGACAGCAGAGCTCGATGTGGGGCTCGAACTCATGACCTGTGAAGTCATGACCTGAGCTGAAATCAGATGCTTAACTGACTGAGCCACTCAGGTGCCCCCCCCCTCTTAAAAATATGTTTTAGGGGACTTCTAGCTGGAATATGTAAACCCCTGGGAATACATGAAGACTCTTCAAGCACTACACTGCAATCAAAGTTTGTTTTTTAACTTTTATTTGAGAGAGAGAGTGTGTGCAAGTGGGGGAGGGGGCAGGGGGGGAGAGAGAGAGAGAGAGAAAATCTTAAAAAAAAATTTTTTTTAATCTTTATTTATTTTTGAGAGAGACAGAGAGACAGAGCACAAGCAGGGGAGGAACAGAGAGAGAAGGAGACACAGAATCCGAAACAGTTTCCAGGTTCCGAGCTGTCAGCACAGAGCCTGATGAGGGACTTGAACTCACGAACTGTGAGATCACGACCTGAGCCAAAGTCAGACCCTTAACTGACTGAGCCCCCCAGGCGCCCCGATAGAGAGAGAATCTTAAGCAGGCTCCATGGCATAGGTCTTGATCCCACGACCCTGGGATCATGACCTAAGCTGAAATCAAGAGTAGGACGCTCAACGGACTGAGCCAGTCAGGCACCCCTCAAAGTTTTAAGAGAAAACTAAATTCCTAGATCCTTGAACTTCCACAGAAGCTGTTTTCTAGAACTGATCGGTGACGAAGGTACGAGATGACCTTTATACCTGCACTCTCACAACAGCCCTCTTCCTCTACAAAAGAAAGACAAACTTCTTACCCCAAACCTTAACTGGGTTTATTATCGCCCCAGTAACCACCCCCCCCCACCATGCAAAAGGACACCTAGAAAGCTAAGGAAAAAAAAATAACCACTCTAAAATGAGTAGTGAATCATTTATTGGAAGCTGGACGGTTTCCAATTCTTCTGTTGCTGTTGTTGTTAGGAAGGCCTAATAGAAGTAATTAAAATCTAATTGTTCGCGATAGATCACTAGGTGATTTCTGGCATATAATTCAGAAGCAGATCAAGAACTGAGTGATCCTGCTTTAGAACAAAACTTCCATTTCTGTCAGTTCATGTGAATGAGGGTTTTCAGGGCTTACATCTAAATGAATGAAAAACGGAGATGTAATCAAGCTGGCCCCTGTCTCCTACAATATATAATATTCTTCCATGGATACGGAAACAAAGCAGAGAAATAACCCAGTGCCAGCCGTATTTCATTTCTGGACCGAGTGATAGCTGTTATGAGCGTGCACACACTGACAACTCAAGCTGCGTGCTCCGATCTGCTCACACACAGGTGTGTTTGCTGTAAGTCAATAAAAAAAAAAAGAAGTATTCTAAAAAGTCATCAGTGTTACCATTCTTAGTATCATTTTACTTATGTTTGTTCATTACTTATCTGAGTTAGCAATACATTGATGTCGTTTTGATCATTTGTGTCCTACTAATAGCTGTTAACAATAACTCAAACCAGAAGAAAACTTTAATACGTCGCGCTTGATGATTTCAGGAAATTAAAAAAAGTTTTAATTTCATATACAATTGGTACAGAGAAATATGATAGGGAAACAAACAAAAGAGTTTTAAGCATAAAAATATATTAGATATATTCCATTAGGATAAAATGCCACGGGGGAAGTAAAACAAATAAAATATCAAGAAGAAATTTTCCTTCAAGAAGGAACACTATTAGTGAAGAACATGCTCGTGCATTTTTTTAAAATTTTTTTAATGTTTATTTATTTTTGAGAGAGAGACACAGAGCATGAACAGGGGAGGGGCAGTGAGAGAGGGAGACACAGAATTGGAAGCAGGCTCCAGGCTCCGAGCCATCAGCCCGGAGCCTGACGCGGGGCTCGAACTCACGGACCGCGAGATCGTGACCTGAGCTGAAGTCGGACGCTTAACCGACTAAGCCACCCAGGCGGCCCGCTCATGCATTTTTAAAATGGATGATGGTGGGTAGCAAATTCCTATGGTGTTTAGATTCCACTGGATAAATTTAAAACAGTGACGTAGTAGTTTTACTTAAAAATAATCAACGTTGGGGCGCCTGGGTGGCGCAGTCGGTTAAGCGTCCGACTTCAGCCAGGTCACGATCTCACGGTGCGTGAGTTCGAGCCCCGCGTCAGGCTCTGGGCTGATGGCTCAGAGCCTGGAGCCTGTTTCTGATTCTGTGTCTCCCTCTCTCTCTGCCCCTCCCCCATTCATGCTCTGTCTCTCTCTGTCCCAAAAATAAATAAACGTTGAAAAAAAAAATTAAAAAAAAATAAAAATAAAAAAAAAAAAATAAAAAAAAATAATCAATGTTTGCAACATACTGGAAATTGCATCTTCTGCAAATGTATGATGAAAAAATGTAGATGTAAGCCTGAAATGTGTGAGGGGTTTATTTACATTTACCATATTCTTTAAAAATTTACTTATTTATTTTTTAGTTTACATCCAAGTTAGTTAGCAGATAGTGCAATAATGATTTCAGGAGTAGATTCCAGTGATTCATCCCCTATGTCTAATACCCAGTGCTCATCCCAACAAGTGCCCTCCTTAATACCCATTGCCCATGTTAGCCCATCCCCTCACCCACAACCCCTCCAGCAACCCTGTTTGTTCTCTGTGTTTAAGACTCTCTTATGTTTTGTCCCCCTCCTTCTTTTTATATTACTTTTGCTTCCCTTCCCTTATGTTCATCTGTTTTGTATCTTAAATTCTTCATATGAGTGAAGTCATATGATATTTGTCTTTCTCTGACTGGCTAATTTCGCTTAGCATAATACCCTCTGGTTCCATCCATGTTGTTGCAAATGGCTACCACATCCTTTTATGAAGGATTTTAAGCAGAAAAGTTGGAAGACCATGTCAGTTTCCCCCTCTGACCAGGTGCTAGACTGAGTTGGTCTCTGTCCCGTTCTGAACGATGAGAGATGGATAAATTCAGAGTGAGGGATTTGGTTTGGTAGAATGAAGGGTGGATGAAGGGAAGCAGTGGGAGGAAACCATGGTTGGCCAAAGACAGCTGGAGTAGATCCTGATGTGGCCAGGAATGGCTGCCCAAGGCTTCCAAGGAGAGGCACAAGGATGTTGGGTGTGACGGCGCTGAACTTCTAAAGCAGGGAGACCAGCTCCCTTCATTCAAAATGTGGCCCGTATCACCTGGAAGCTTATGAGACATTCAGTCTCAGGCTTCAGCCTACATCTACTGAATCAGGATCTGCATTTTATGAAGACCCTCGAGTGATTCGTGTGCACATTAAAATTTGAGAAGTCATGGATTAGTAGGCTCTCGCTGCATCCAGGCGAGACATAATTAAGACGGTGAGCAGAACAGAGGGAGAAATGGGAGAAACATCCCCTGTGTTGCCAATAGGAAGTGACCCTCCTTCAGGGGTTTATGACCCAGTCTGAGGAGACACCCTCCCCTTTTCTCAAGCAAGCTCTCTCCCTTGACATCTTCACTCACCACTATACCTTGCTGACTCCCAATCACTACCCCCAGCCCCACTGCCTGCCCCAAATTCTACTTGCATGTTCAAATGCCAAGTCAACATCATGTTCCCCCAAACGGATGCTCCTCCAAACTCTTGCCCTTGACTCCTCCCTCTCCCTTAGCCAATCACCATCATGACCTATCAGTTTACCTAATATTCTCTTAACTGTATCCATTTTTCTCTGGTTCCCCTACCATCACCTTAAGCCAAGACACGTCGTCTGTCTTCCAGACTATCCCAACAGCCTTCCTACTGGTCTCTCTGCCTTGAGTCTTGCCCATGCTCCAGACAGCAGCGGCAGAATGAGCGTTTCAAACATAACTCTGATCCCATCACTGTTCAAAATCCTTTGATGGCATCCTAGTGCTCTTAGGTTAAAAATCAAAATCATGAACAAGGCCGATCAGGCTCTGCAGTTTTGCCCAATCTGGCGGTGTATCTCTCTTCTCTTTGTTATTTACCCCCTTCCCATCCCACCACTCCAAGCCATTCTGGTCCTCTCTCAGTTTCTTTTTTTTTTTTTTTTCTGATTGTAAGTTTCCTATTATTTATTTATTTTTTAAAATATAATTTATTGTCAAATTGGCTAACATACAGTGTGTAAAGTGTGCTCTTGGTTTTGGGGGTAGATTCCCGTGGTTTATCGCTTACATACAACACCCAGTGTTCACCCCAACAAATGCCCTCCTCAATGCCCACCACCCATTTCCCCCTCTCCCCCACCCCTCTTCTCTCAGTTTCTTGAAGCTGCCATGCTGCCTTCCACCACAGGGTCTTTGCATATGCTGGTGTCCCCCCAATCCCCTAATTTGGAGAGCTGTTCTTTCCCCATCCTCTTCATCCAGTCATGTCCTGAGCATCCTTCAGATCACAGCTTAGACTACATTTCCTAAGGAAGTCTACCCTGACCCCAACCACAAGTCAATATCAGGGTCATTTCTCATACATTTTCATAAAACCACATTCCTTTCTTTCAAACCACTCTTCTCAGCCTGTAATTCTACTTCCACCAGTGTCATTATTTGATTACTGGATCTTTCTTTATAAGGGCAGGAACCATGTCTCCCCAAACCGACCATAATGTCCAGCATACTGTAGGCTCTCCAATAAGGATTTGCTGAAGGAGAGGTAATATTTGTCGAATGAATGAATAAAAAAAAAAAACCGACAATGATCAAGTGTCCCACTGAATTGGTGCTGGCAGAAAAAGACACTCAGTGTAGGCTGAGTGTGTGTTAAGTTCTTATGGAGGACAGTAAGAGTCACCTGGGTCTTGATGGACAAATAAGGTTTATGCAGAGACGAGAGGACCAGGAAGGTACTCCAGCCAAGGGAATGGTGTGCACAAAAGCACGAAGTCAGGTGCAGGTGCCCATGTCAGGAACTCACCAATGATCAGACTGAATTTGTAAGGTAGGGATAAACTGTGGGGGCTTTAAAATGACCTTTAGCAGTGTTATCCTGTGGGCATTAGGCCTGGTGATAACACAATGCCCTGCCTAGCTTAAACCTCACCACTAAACCCTCCTCAAAAGGCTTTCTTTGCACCACGTTACCTCCCACAGGAAGAATTACTTATCGAAACTCACCAGATTCTGACCATGACCTGATTTCATGTCCCTCCACCGTGCCCCCGTGGGTGGAAGCTAGATAATTTTACTTCTGTTGATGTGTCTGCTTTGTGTTCTGAGCTACAGGATTCTATTCCTTAATTCCCTCATATTTTCAAAACTGGAAAGGTAGTTTATTTACAAGTATAGAGCCCTGCAAAGTTAGAGGTGGGCTCCCAAATTGTGATTCCTGGGTCAGCTGTATAAGCCTCACACGGGCACTTGTTATGAATGCTAATTCTTGGCCCCCACCCAGACCGCTGAATCAGAAACTTGGTTGGCGGGGGGGTGGGGGGGAGCAGTCTGTGTTTCAACGGGCCCTCCTGTTGAGTCTGATGCCCTCTCAAGTTGAAGACCACTGTAAAGGTCATCTAGTCTGCCCACATTACAGATGGAGAAGTTGAGGCCCACAGACGTAACTACTACCGGGCCCAGAATAGTGTCTGGTTCACAGCGGCAGGCATTTAAGAATCATACATGGAATGGAAGAGAGAAGAAAATGACTTCCCTAAGAAGACCTAAGGAGGTAATAGCAAAACTACGTGCTATTTATTTTACATTGAATTTATATATATTTTATTTATTTTTTTAAATGTTTATTTTGAGAGAGAGAGAGAGAGAGAGAGAGAGAGAGAGAGAGAGAGAGAACACGAGCAGGAGAGGGGCAGAGAGAAAGGGGGACAGAGGATCTGAAGTGGGCTCTGTGCTGACAGCAGAGAGCCCGATGTGGGGCTTGAACTCATGAACCGTGAGATCATGACCCGAGTTGAAGTCAGATGCTTAACCGACTGAGTCACCCAGGGCCCCCAAATTTGTATATATATATTTAAATAGGAACTATATCTAAGGGGTTCAAAATTCAAGAAGTGTAACAGTATACAAAAGAGTGAAAACTACCCCAAGTAAATAAATGCTTGAAAATAAAGTGAAAAGTTAGAGCAAAATTTTTAAAAAGGGTATACATGAAAAGTCCTCCTCCTATCCTTGTCCCCAGATACCGAGCAACCCAGTCCTCTTGGGACAATCAGATTCCTGTGTATTCTAGAAACATTTTATGCTCACACAAGAATGCTGGTACACACTCCCACCTCCATTCCATGCCTTCTGCAAACACGGTAGCATGCCACAGTTTGGCATCTTGTCAAAGGGTATTTGATTTTATTTTATTTAAAAAAAAATTTTTTTTAACGTTTATTTTTGAGACAGAGAGAGACAGAGCATGAACAGGGGAGGGGCAGAGAAAGAGGGAGACACAGAATCCGAAGCAGGCTCTAGGCTCTGAGCTGTTAGCACAGAGCCCGACGCGGGGCTCGAACTCACGGACCGCGAGATCATGACCTGAGCTGAAGTCGGCTGCTTAACCGACTGAGCCACCCAGGCGCCCCATCAAAGGGTATTTTAAATATACCATTTACCACCTAGAAACTGTTCTTCTTGGTGGATTAGTCAATCTCCTAGAATTGTCATAATACCAACTCAGGAGTCAAGTCTTAATAATTTTTCTAATAATGTCTTGCTCAGTATGTAAAAGACTTCCTATTGGATAACTGGCACCAGGAGCTTTTTCATGCACGAACCAATGAAACAGAACTACTACTTTCACATTTCTGTGATCAATTCTTTCCTTAGAGCCAGGCTCGGGGATTCTAGAGTGGAATCAAGAAAAAAATGCTCACTCGGAACCTGAGGTGCCCTCTCTGTTCCCCCGGAAGCATTACAGCCACACGGCCTGCATCCATGCCCATCTGCCCACTGGCTGTCCATTCATTTCCAAGGTAGGGACAGCATTCTACCCGTCTTGTGTGTCCCAGTGACTGGGACACAGCAAATGCTCCATCAACGCTCAGCGAACTGAAAAGCTGATCCAAGCAAATGAGACGTAGTGCACTTCACCCCTGACATGGACCCAGGGACAGAACCTATTATTTTCTGTTTCAGGCCGAGTGCTCTGTAAAGCGCCCGATTCATGGAATACGGTAGATTATAAGGCTCTATGCAGACTTCTCAGCACAGGAGTTTTTCTGCACAGGGCCAACTACTAAATATTTTCAGGTCTGCAGCGTGAAAGCAGCCACAAAATCATATATCCATGAATGGGCGTGGCTGTATTCGAATACAACTTGGTTTATGGACATGGAAATTGGAATCGGGGCAGAATTTTCACGTATCAGGAAATATTACTGTTTTTTCTTCTGATTTTTCTTCAACCGTGTAAAAAATGTAAAAACGCTTAGCTCACAGGTGGTACAAGGCTAGGTGTGGGCTGGTTTTGGCCCCAGCCAAAGTTTGCCGACCCTTATTCTGGTGCATCAAAGTCTCCCCCCCACCCACCCCACTCCCTCTGCACCCCCAGGGCACCAGGAGAGAGAACACAATCTTCAAGGAGGATATGTGTCCAAAAGGACTACCCTTTGAACCAGAAAGAGAGAGAGGGAGGAAGTTGACTTTGGCCGAGGACCCAGCGGGACTTGTTTGCTTATAATTCAGCAGGGGTAACACCCTGCTCCCGCCAGACCACCACCGCTCGCTGGAGGAAGAAAAACCAAAAAGATTTTCCTTCTTCCGACACTGGGTCATCATTCAGAGACTGTATACACAATCCCCCAAATGACTTGGCTTGGGTTTTAGGCAAGCCCTTCCCCTCAGGTCTGTCAAAGGAGCTCCATTTGGATTCTCCTGGGATTCTCCTCAATCCAGCTCTCTCCCCAGCTCCCCAAGGAGGCAGAGGCCAAGGGCAGCTCTCCAAGACGTGGGCCCATGGTTCATGGTCTCCGTTACGGCAATGTTGTTGTTCTAAATACTTTCTAATTAGTCTTCTGAATAAAGCCGGTGGGTATTTTATAATCCTATAACCCAATTACCACGGACGAGTTCTGCCAACGACAGTGATTAGCACTGAAACGTCCCCCCTCTCAGAGTGACTGGCCTGCTCTTGTTCCTTGGTGGCCCGCTGCTCCTTGCCCTGGGTCTTTGCTGACTCTCCACTGTGGGAGGACTTCCAAGACTTCCTTTGGGCTCCAAGGGACACTTATTCCTCCTTCTTTCAGACTCATCTTGTGGCATCAACTGTCACTCTAATAAGCCCAGGAACCAGGAAGAAACCTGACTCACAGCCTGGGAACCTGCAAAATGGAGTCTGGATTTTGCTTCTTGCGGACAGCTCTCCATCAGGAAATGGTGACTGGAGATATTTCACTTTCTGGTGTGCGGGTTTCTGGTCCTCACTGTGACTGCTCTCTCCTCTGGGCTAGCAGTAGTTCTGGACCAGGGAATTAACACTGTCTTCCCCTGGTGGTGACTGCCACAGGCCCCTTCTGTCCAACCCCAGCTGGCATGGAGGATGTGGATGCTGAGGATGTGGGGAGATAAGGGACCAAAGTAATCTAGGATGGCTTCCTGGAGGAGGTGGCTATGGTTGGAGCGTGCCTTGTTGATATATTCCTGTATATAGTTTTTCAAACCACCCTCCTCCACAAATGGCTAGGCCTGGGTAGAGATATTAGGGATATGGCATTGACTCTATGATATGGTACAGTTAAAGATTTTACTTTTATTTTTTTAAGTAATCTCTACACCCAGTGTGGGGCTCGAACTCACAACCCCAAGATCAAGAGTCGCATGCTCTACTGCCTGAGCCAGCCAGGAGCCCCACATGATATGGTGCAGTTAGATAGAGGGTCAAAGGAGGAGCCAAAAGGAGACCTGGGCTTTGGTTCCACTGACTCTCTGTGTGAAAGTGGGCAAGTCATTTGCCCTTCCTGGACCTTGGCCATGTTTTTATATATCCAGAACTACTACCAAGCCAAGTTTTTCTAGAGGAAGCCTAAACAAGATCCGTAAAATCCCTGCCTCATCTTTTATCAACTTGCAGAGGCTGCTAACTGTTCGGCATCTAATTAGCATTCAAGGTGTGAAACTGACAACGGTTCAGGGGCAAATGCACCCAGCTTGGATACCACTGGTGTCTACGTCCTCTGGGACAGAGAAGTGAAGAGAGGAGGAGGCAGCTGATGTGAACTCACGTGGCCCAGCCCTTCCTGACTCCCAGCACCACCGGACGTAGCTGCTCTGGGAGACCAGAGTGGGTCTTGCTTATTCGCACCCAGTGAGATCCACATTCCTCACATGAGTACAGATAAAGTCAGTTACATCCCAGGGAGAAGCTGACACATGGAGGCAGCATAGGAAACTTAATGACCCCACACTTAGGGCACCTTAGGTCTTAAGGGAGAGATACAATAGGCTCTGGGTGGGGTATGCCAGGGACGAGGTCCACTCGGGTTGCCTGATCCTCCAGGAAGGCTCCTCCCAACTACAGCTGGTCCCTCCTGGTGACGGGGAGGTTGACAGATGACGCGGCCAAGAGGTCTGCAGAGAGAGGGTGGGGCAGGGGAATCACCTGAACAATCCCCACATGAGTCGCTGAGTGACCCAAACACCGGCTACTCCATAATTACAAGGTTCTCCTAAGAAGGAGTTGTTAGGAGAGTTTCAGAATCAACCAGCAACCATACTGAAGACCTATCTGTGCCAGGAGACTTGACCAGGTCATTGCCGTTGGCCTCAAGAGGCCTACAGCTGGGCGGACTGGGGACTTCATGGCCACTGCCCGCCCTTTATGTTCTTTCAGACAACCTCACACCAAGGACCTCCTGCACCAAGACTTTGCTAAGGGGAGATCAAAACCTGAAAACCTGCACTTTAAGCTCACAGTCTGGGGCAGGGAGGGGGCAGGGGTGGGGCTTCCTAAAGACTCCAAGAAATTTCACAAGGAGGAGGCAAAGGAGGACCTCAAAGGGGGCAGCAGCGAGGTCATTCCCACCAGGGCCCATGAGGCACAGTGGGCAGACCCTTGCTGTTGGGGACAGGGGTGCGTATCTCTGTAGGGTGTCCATCTGGAGGGGTCCGGGCCTGGGGCCACAGGGAGGATCCACCACTCCTGCCCCCGAGGACTGAGGACACCGCTTTTGTGAATCAACACTTGGGACTACAGCCAAAGAAAGGATCCTCATCCCTGAAGCTGTCCAGGGCAGGGCAGGGTAGGGTAGGGCAGGGCAGGGCTGGGAGAATGGAAGATTCCCCTCCAGCTGCTCTGACAAGCCGTAGGGAGTGTAGGGGATGAAGACGGGCTGGAAGGTCGGTAGATCTGGGGGGTAGATCTGACTCCTTTACCTTGCCTCTGACCTCAGGGTGAATTATTATTACCATTTTTAAATTTTTTAATGTTTGTTTATTTTTGAGAGAGGGAGAGACAGAGCACGAGTGGGGGAGGAGCAGAGAGAGAGGAAGACACAGAATCCGAGAGAGTCTCTGGGCTCTGAGCTGTCAGCACAGAGCCTGATGCAGGGCTCAATCCCATGAATCATGAGATTGTGACCTGAGCCGCAGTTGGACAGGGGTTCAGCTCCCAAATGGAGCAGCTGGCTTGGCTTTGGTCTGAGGTCTTCAAAGACATCAGAATATAAGAAACAAATGTCCCTGGACACCCAAGGTCTTAAAGATGGGGTCGGGGTCTTGGGGAAAACACACTTCTTTGTGGAACACAGCTTACAGCTCACTGGGAAACAAAGTAAGTGATGCTCCCTTGTATGTAAAATAATTGCGCCTCAGTGTTCTTTGTGCGTGGGGTGTCTGTTGGTCTCCAGGAGGTTCCATGGGTTATGACGTCAGTGTCACGTTTGGGCATTCTGTAAACAGCAGCAGCAACACAGCCCCACCCTGGGGCAATGCTATGGCCCGTAGGCTCTTCACTTGGAAGATAAGGGGGCTAAATCAAGCATCCGCACGGCCCTTTCTGGCTCGGAGTTCTAAGACTTTGGGGGGAATTGTGGGACAAGCTAGAGGGACCTCTGTGTCAGGGGCTGGAGGCCTTCCCAGAGGCACTTCCTGAGTGGCTCCCTCCGCCAGCCCCCCGTGGATTGGATTCGGGCCCATCATCATGGCGCACGCCCCCACCTTTCCAGATCTGAGGGCAGCTGGAATCCCATCTTGCTCAGCCCTGGGACCCAGCCTGTGCCTCACGCCTGGCACCATGTAGGTGTTTGCTCAGTGAAGCCAGACACAGGGCCTCAGAGCCCACCTCAAACGTCCTGTCACCCTGTAGCCCCCTGACCAAGATGTGACTCGGTGGCCTTGCTGCCCCAAGATGTCTCCTTTGTTCTTTGTGTGCTGAGGGAGGTTGCCCTGCTCACTCAGATGACAGGGGCTCCTTGTCCCAGGGCCCTCAGGAAGCTGCTGAGTGCAGGGAAGCAAATAGTAAACAGACCACGGGGGTGAACATCCTGCAAGGGACAAGCTGATAGAGCTGTGGAGACCAGTTTTGTCAGGAGGGCCTTCGTTCCAAATCACAGCATGCCACGATGAAGAAAAACTATGATTTAGGGGCGCCTGGGTGGCTCAGCCGGTTAAGCGCCTGACTCTTGGTTTCGGCTCAGGTCACGATCTTCATGGTTCACGAGTTTGGGCCCCAAATCTGGTTCTGCGATGGCAGCACGGAGCCTGCTTGGAATTCTCTCTCTCTGCCCCTCCCCCACGCGTACTGTCTCTCTCTCTCAAAACAAATAAATACACAAAACAAAATTAAAAAAAAAAAGAAAAGAAAACCTGTGTGCTTTAATTTACAGATGCTTCTAAGGATTCAAATATTATAAAGCTGGAAGTGAACATGCCCGACAACCCCCTCACCCGAGATTCCCACTGTCAACAGTGGGAATGTGGATGATGTGGAAAGCCACAAAGGTTGGTTTCCATCTACCCAAACGGCTACTGAGAGGCCTCAGGGAATCAGGAGGGTATCTTACCTTTTCTGAATTTGCTCTCTCCTCTGGTAATCCTTTATATCCCCGAGAAGCCCCAAAACCTGTCTGGACTTGCCCAAGTCCGATATCCAGTTGGTCATTGGCCGCCATTATCTCTCTGTCTCAAATTCTTGCCCAGACAACTTCCCTTTGCTGCTCTAAGACCAGGGGGCTGCCATGAGGCATCCCCCAGGGCCCCTGTGACTGAAATCAGAGGGTGGAAAAAGAGCCCCTAAAGGTTGGGGGCCTCGGGGAGAGTGAGAACCAAACCGCAGAGGGAGGATTTACAGGCCCAGACATGCATCCTTCTGCTTGTTGGAAATATCACTCCATCAGGGAGTCACCTCAGATATTCTATTTTCCAACCAATGCCAGAATTTAAGTTCTAAAGGTGCAGAATTGTGTCTTAATACCTCTATTTTTATGTCTCGCCCTCCCTTCTCCACTCTTCCATGACCAGTGTTGGGCCCAAAGCAGATCCACTCAGTGTTCATAGAATTCGGCAAACAAGTTTGTCAAACATGAGTGCTGTGTGCCTGGCTAAGGACCAGGAGGTGAAGGAGACACTCCTCTTTCCAGGAAGCTGGTGAAGCCCAGGGTTAAGCCTCGGATGCCAGCATAAGATTGTCCCCAACAGTGCCCAGGTGTCCTCCAGCCCCAGGTGGAGGACGACTGCGGGGAGGTGCTGATGGGAGGGCAGCAGGACAGACACCCAACGCCATGTGGGTGAGCTGGACTAACGCTACCGGGCAGATGGGAAGGAAGAATGATAAAGATAAAGAAGAATGGTAAAGAAAGATAACAGCTAACACGCATGTGATGCTGACCTCGGGCCACGCACAGTGCCAAGTCCTTTACACGCCCCTCACACAACCCCCCCAGGTGGGAACCTGCACCCATCACACTTCACTACCCTACCCATCTCCCACTGACACCCTGTGACAGCACTGATGTGCCCCCTATGAATCTCTCCGAGACTCTCTTCAGGATATACACCCAGGAGTTCAGAATTCCCCTTCTAGTAAGCTGGTTACAGACAACAGACGGACACATCCAAACAACCTAGACACAAGCATACACACTGTGGCATTGTATAGAATAGCCAAAGATCGACATCATCTCAAATGCCAATCGCTAAGGGACTGATTAAAGATAATTAAGGAATAACCACACAATGGAATACTATGCAGCTGTTAAAAAGAGCAACAAAACTCTCTGTGAACTGATATGGAAAGCTTTCCAAAGTTAAAATAGAATATACATATAGGGGCGCCTGGGTGGCTCACTCGGTTAAGTGTCTGACTTCAGCTCAGGTCACGATCTCGCGGTTTGTGAGTTCGAGCTCTGTGTTGGGCTTTCGGAGCCTGGAGCCTACTTCAGATTCTGTGTCTCCCTCTCTCTCTCTCTCTCTCTCTGCCCCTCCCCCGCTCACACTCTGTCTCTCTCTCAAAAATACACATTAAAAAAATTTTAGAAAAAGGAATATACATATATATGTAAATAGTTGATCCTCATTATTAGCAGTAATATGTCCTGTGAAGTCACCACGAATACCTCATGAGTGAACAGTGTACCACTGCTTCCAGAAGAAATATGAGGTTAGGTTCCCGTGAGCCTCTGATCACAACCTTGTTTTATGTATGTTTCCGTTCAAAGCTACCTTATTTAATATATATATTACTGATTCATAAACAACGAACTCACAGCCGGCAGCACTTTCATTCTTATTTAAATAAAGCTTATCTCACAAGTATTTTCCCCATAAGCCACACGCAACCTCCTTGCACTTCGGAGCACTGGACAGCACATCGGCACCACACCTGGGGGCCATTTTAAACAGTGAAATCAACAGGAAGCACAAGAATGTGAAAAACGTGGCACCAAACAGACTGGGAAAAGGACACCTGTTTGCAGCACAAGAGCCGAAACAGGAAGGCAACGCACCACGCAGGTCAACCTCAGCCGGGGACGCGTGTGGGGCAAATCAAATGTTCCACTGCTCTGTGCACGTCCGCCAATGACTTCGAAAGTGCCGCGAGTATGGACTTGGGGGTTGCAAATAAATTTGAGAGAGTAGGAGACTTTGCAAACATGGAATCCGTGAATCATGAGGCCCGACTTACATTCACGGCTGGTTGTTGGGCATCAAGACAATCTGGAAGGATCCAAGAAACCGGTAAGAGTTGTACTTGGGGTGGGGTAGGGACGGGAGGGGCTGTGTCCGGGCTGAATGGGAAGAGAGTGGGAAGGAGACTTCATTTTATAACTTTTTATATTCCTCTCAATTACTAAACCATGGGAAGCTATTACCTCTTCAAAAACAGACAATAAAACACTGAAAAACCTGCACGGACACTTACAAGCCCTACATTCATGCCTTAAAATTTTATGGTTTTTTAAAAAAAATTATTTAATGTTTTTATTTATTTTTGAGACAGAGAGACAGAGCAGGGGAGGGGCAGAGAAAGGGGGAGACACAGAATCTGAAGGGGACTCCAGGCTCTGAGCTGTCAGCACAGAGCCTGATGCGGGGCTCGAACTCACGGAGTGTGAGATCATGACCTGAGCTGAAGTCGGACACCCAACCGACTGAGCCACCCAGGTGCCCCTAAAATCTTATGTTAGCTTCAAACGCAAATATCTTACTAATCTTTTGAGGTGGGGTCCAGGCCTTTGGGTGTGGATTTGTGGACGAGAGCTCTGCATTTGTCTTTTCTGCATAAATCACCCCGGGATGCGTGCATAACCTGTCACTTTCTAGTCCGGTGTCTGTAAAAAGGAGCTGAAAACTGAGGACGCCCGTCAAGGAGCCATGGTGCAGACTCCTCTAACAGACACGTTTTCTTTCTCCACCTAGCGCGGGTCTCCAGCAGTTGTCGTGCACACACCTGAGCAGGGGTTTTCTTTGGGTGGCTTGCTTTTATAAATTCTTCCTAAAGCGTTCACTTGCCTTTTCACAGAAACCGCATTTCTATTTCTTTTTGGTTTTCGGAGGTCATCAGCTCACGTCACATTTCATCTACGCGGTTACGGAACTGAGTACAACTGTTGGAAGCAGGTGCCCGTGTGGCCCCAACCACACCTGTGAGGGAGGGGGCCGTGTGGGTGGTCTGGGGGGCGGGGGGGGGGGGGGAGAAGGGCAGGTGCCAATCATTAGGTGAAGGTCGTTGTAGAGTGCATCACCTGTGTGTGAATGTGCCTTGTGAACCACAAAAATGCAGTATGTCGCTGAACCACACCTTTGTGCATTATTCTTTGTGCATTTTACATGTCAGCTCTGTCCACGGGTCAGACAGACTCTCTGGGGGCAGAGGGCTGGTCCTCGTGGCGCTCAGAGGGGTGAGGTAGGCCCTCGGGGAACAGTTTCTGGAAGCCAGATGCCTTTTTCAAAGGCCTTCAAGGTAGGATTTCTGACAGAGGACATGTAGCCATCACGTTTGAAGGTAGAGGAAAGGCAGGTCTATAAGATCTCCTGAAGTGCCCTACTAACCCGCAGAGAAGCTATTTGGGACATAAATCCTCAGTCTGAGCGTCCCCCGCTGCTCCTGGCTGAGGAGAATCCCCTTATGGGGGAGAGGTGGCACCCCCCCCACCCCCCCGCTGGCAACAGGGGCAAAGCGCCAAAATCCGTGACCT
The DNA here is from genome assembly GCF_007474595.2 of Lynx canadensis. Lineage (NCBI taxonomy): Eukaryota > Metazoa > Chordata > Mammalia > Carnivora > Felidae > Lynx > Lynx canadensis. The sequence continues at coordinate 40,769,020 of NC_044307.1, forward strand.
GAACCCAAAAGGCCTTTGTCTCAGCAGTTGACTCTCTGTTTCGCAGAGAAAATGGAGATTGGAGGCACTTACTCCCTCTGCTTCCTGGGCCCCACATGAACTTTCACCCCTCTACCCTTGCCCCAACTCTTTTCACTCGTCTTAAGTACCAGAAGGGCCTGAATCAGAAACCTGGGACCCCCAAGAGCCCAGTATCCCCTTACTTCCAATAGGTTATTAATTCCTGTCGGCCTCTCTTCCATGGCCTTGCCTGACCATCTTCTCCTGTCACTCCCCTGCCGAGTCATGGCTGGCCTCGCTCCCTCCAGCCCACTTTCCCCCCAGGAGTCCTGTCCACGCCACCCCTCTGCCCGAAACCTCCAGCGTCCCCCTGGTCAACAGGAGAAGATTCCCAACAGCTCAGCCTGGCACACGGGGCCCTCACAATTTGGCCTCACCTACCTGTGCAACGATTTGCCCATCCATTCACCCATACACATCCTGAGCACCAGACCTATGGAGCTACTCCGAGCTTCCAGAACACTGGTCCCTCTGCCTGAAATCACTTTCTCTCATCTTCCACCTTCTCAGACTACAAGTTCCTGTTCAGACTTAACATCTTTTATGAAAACTTCCCCCAACTCTCAGCCATGCATTATAACAAAAAATTTATTGAGTGCCTACTATATACTACCATACAGAGTGGGGGGTGGCTAACACAACTTGGTGTCAGCTCTCATGGGGCCTGCAGTCTGGAGAGGCAGTGTCAGACACAGAAAAATGTAACTCTGTGACTGTGATGGATGTGATGGATGGCTATAATAACGGGCCGTGACCTCAGCAGAGAGGTGTGGGAAGGATCCTCTGAGGAAGTCACAGTGAGGCTGCAATCTGAAAGATGAGAAGGGTGTGGAAATGATGTGAACTGCCACGTTCCATACAGTCAAGAGCAGTATGGGCAAAGGTCCTGTGGCAGGTGGGAACACGGTAGACAGAAGGAACAACAACAACAAAAGGGCCAGAGTGGCTGAAATGCAGGATCAAGGGTCATGGTGATAAAACCGGAAGCGGGGCAAGGGCCAGACCACCCAAGGTTCTTGAGGGCAAGGAGTTTTATCTTTATCCTAAAAGTAATGGGAAACCATAAAAGTAGTTTGAGCAGTGTGTGTCTGTGTGTGTGTCGTCCAAGCATGTGTGACTCACCAGATTTCCATCTTGAAAAGAACACAGTGTAGACCAGAAGTCAACAGAGTTTTTCAAAGTAAAGGGCCAGACAGAAGATATTCTTGGTGTTGCAGCCAGATGGCAAAACCAAGGCTATGATGTAGACACCTATGTAATAAAGGATATATAAATTTCTACAAATTTTTCAAGGAAGCTGAAAACATACTAATAATGGAGTACTTTTTTTTTTTTTTTTTTGTAATATAGATCTGTTAATGGGGAGAACGGAAAGATTTTTTGGAGGGATAACATTTTGCTTAATTGGGGTTCAAAGCCAGTGTTCCCGTATCATCAAGTGTTCATGTGTATAAAGCATTTTGAGCTCATGGGCCATACAAAATCAGGCAGCGGCGGATTTGGCCCACGGACCACAGTTTGTGGATCTGTGGAGCAGATGTGGACTGGAGATGGGTGAGTGGGGATACAGGGGGGACCTAGTTCTATGGTGGTCCAGGCCAGGCGGCTCGGATGTGAGTAGTGACAGAGGGGTATTTGGGGGTGAACGTGACAGAACTTAGTGATGGATGGGTACAGGGGGGCCGGAGGGGGAGGTGTCAGGATGGCGCCCAGATGTCAGGTTTGCACCTGTGAAGACGGGGAGTACTGTGAGAGTTCAGTTTTGTTTTGAGACCTACAACAGAAGCTGCCACTGAGGCAGCCGGACCGACGGCTCCCAGGCTGGGAGGTCTGTGAGTTCTGCGAGAGCGCAGAGCGGGGCTTGAACTGGCAAACCGTGAAATCGTGCCTGAGCAGAAGTTGGACGCTTAGCCAACTGAGTCACCCAGGCGCCCCTAAGGCGTGCCTCATCAACTCCGTCTTCAGGGACCAGCATAATATGTGGTACCCATGGGCACTAAGGACATGAGAGAGGGAGACAGGGAGGGGGGAAGGGGAGAACTTCTGTTCCTACAGGATAACATGGAGAAGACCCCCTCAATTCACAAAGGAATCCTTCTCTGAAGAGCAGACCATGTTCCAACGGCTAACCTTCCCAAGAGCTGCTTTTGATAAGGGTCACTGGACACCCCCCCCCCCCCAGTTACGTTAAATCATCCAAGCGTGTGAGCTCACACACACATTTATACACAAATCTCTTCCCCACCAACCCTTGCAACATGATTTGTGGTGATAGTGTATTAATAACACACCCATCAGCTGTCAGTTCAACATGTCTAAATATTATGCTCCATCACCCAGAACATCATTTTTTTAAATTAAAAAAAAAAAAATGAAGTGGCAATTCCACTCACAGCAAGGAGGGTAGAAAGGAAAAAAAGCTACAGGTTAAAGAAAATCAATTTTTCTCTTTTCTTTGTTTTTTTTTCCCCCTCCAAATAAAATAAGAAGCTCGTGGTTCCATTTCCTTGACAACCCTGGGATGAGGTCAATGCTGAGATACAGAGTGGCCTGGCCTGATGACCATGGGGCGTGTTTGCAGGCATCTGTAGAGCTCAGAGCAGACGGGTCCCCTGGTCCACAGCCACAGATCATCTGGGCTCCAATGTGGAGCCTGTGACAGGGACATCAAGGAGTTCACAGGAGGGTGTGCATTCTGGAAAGCAGTGAAAAAAGCACAGACATGTATTTTTGTCCTCAATTTTGTTTGGTCCTCACAACAATTTTGTCCTCACAACAAACCTGTGAGGTTAGAAGTGTTTTTCCCTATTTAAAAGACGAGGGGATTAATATGGAGGGGATAATCTGCCCCAGGTCACACAATTAGTGACAAAGGTCTGGGCCTCCAGCCCTCTGACGCCCAAGGATGAGGCTTCCTGTGATCTTCTGCAGTGTCCCTGGTTCCCCATCACAGATCTGATTAGCATGAAGCTACTTCCCTAGTTGGAGCCGTCCAGCTTTCTCTTTGACTTCCTGAGGGTCAAAGCCAGTTTTACCACAGTACAGACGTGCCCTGGGAATCTGGCCACCAGCACTTAGCAACCTTCAACCCTCCAGCACATGGCCATGAGCTTGGAAGCGCTGGAAAAGAAGCTGATGCACTTTAGACCAAAAAAACCTATTTTGAGTCCGAAAGGGATAAGCTCCAGCTATCCGGAAATTTTTTTTTTTTTTTTTTACTCCTCAGGAACTTCTCCCTGGAGAGACACAAATGGCAGGCAGTTTCCTCACAGCAATGCCGAGACCGCTGTTCTGGAGTCAGAAGACCAGAGTTCAAATCCTAAGCTCCCATTGGCAAAGTAAGAACCCAGACCCAGCAGGTTGATCTTGTCTTTTTTTATTTATTTTTTTTTTGGGGGGGGTGGCGGTGGGGGTGGGGGGTGGGGAGAGGAGGTTCAGTTTCGACATCTGTAAGGGAGGGATAACAATACCTACGGTTCCAGTTTTTTGGTGAAGATTAAACCAAGAGAATGTACGGGACGTGCATGGCATCCAGTGAGGACTCACGGAGGCTCACCAACCTGGGGTGGGGTTCCTGTTGTTTTGTTATGACTTGGGTACAGTTTAGATCGGGCCCAATGACTCAGTCAGGATTGAACTGGTGTGGTTATTCGTTTCCTGGGCAACCCTGAGCCCTCCCTTTGTTTCAGTTAGCAGATTGGTGCTCAGGGGCAGAAGCTGCCAGAAGTGGACACGATAAGGAAGAGAGAAACACTGTATGAACCGTCCGCTGGGAAACCTCCGCGGTCTGGGGCCCTCTGGTGCAGGGACTAACAACCGTATTTACCCCACTACCCACTACATCCGGGTTCATTCACCTTCATCCCTAATGAAGATGGGAGACACCATGGAAAGCCTCACCTTGCGTTTAAAAAAAATTTTTTTTAAACGTTTGTTTAGTTTTGAGAGAGAGAGAGAGAGAGAGAGAGACAGAGTGTGAGCGGGGCAGGGGCAGAGAGAGAGGGAGACACAGAATCCGAAGCAGGCTCCAGGCTCTGAGCTGTCAGCACAGAGCCCGACGCGGGGCTCGAATCCACAAACTAAGCCTCACCTTGCGTTTTAGCACGTCATGCACTAGGCAGAGAAATAAACCGAAGAATGTAATTGCTCACGTGACTTGCTCATTGTTGAGGGAAGATTTCTGGGCCAGGTGCGCCCCTGCAAGACAGGCCTTCGGCCCCCCATGGGTCAGTGAAACTCAGGAGGTACCTGAGAGGGACTCTGACTCAGTCCAAGTCCTCCCATGTGGTTACTGGTAATGAAGGAGGTGCCCTGCTCTCTGGGGTCTAGCCCTCAAGCAGTTCAAGACCCCAAGAACAAAAGACAAGTAATTATTTAGTGGCCATCTAAAGCTTAACAATATCTGTGGGTATCATTAAAGAAGAAAGGGTGTACCTGTTACCCATAAAGAGTCATTTCATTCCTGCCATGATACCAGATAAGGAGACAGTCTACTTCCTTTCCTGTTTCAAGAGGGCCCCCAGCTCTCAGATTCCTGGAAACTGTCAGTAACTCTGTCCCTAGCTGCAGTTTCCTTACTTTTAGTCACAGCCTCTGGGCCAGCCTCAACAACGGTCCCTTTAAGGAAGTTGGGACACACTGTGTGGCGGGGCTGTCCCAGGGAAGCAGGCCCGGGGTGGCTTCGGTGGCCCACATCTGCCACCTGATCCGGTGGGAAAATGAAAGCTTCCCCAGCGGAAGCACCAAACTCTCTCAGAGCTCATGCCAAGGCAGGTGTTCGTGAAGGAAAAACGAGGCCAACCTAAGCTTCAGTGTGTGGAGGGCACTCTCACATCCATTATTTTTCTGTGAGGCAGGCCCAGCAGGAGGCCGCATTCCCATTCTGAGCTAAGCTGTGGAGGAAGAGATTTCCAAAGGATCCCCCATGCCAGTATGAGAAAACCCGAGGGACTCGAAAGCGGAGGCCTCTGGTCCCAGGCCAAAGGGCCCCCTAGAGACCACAAAACCACTGCCACTAAAATGAGACTAGGGCACCCACGTGACTTGAACGTCCTCCAAAAACACTAACAAGGAGGCATCATGAAAGTGCAAAAAACCCAAATTCCTATTTATTTCTATTCCATCGATAAGTGTCCCAGCCTTCTCTCAATAGCTTCTATTTTGTCTGCCTTCTTTCCCGCCTCCCCCCCTCCCCCCCATTGTTGGTCTTCTGGACCTAACCCAAGTCTCCCCTCTCCGTTTGATTATGTGCACATAGATTATCTCCCTCTTCATGGGACACTCACAGGAAATTTAAACATTCTCAGACGGGGTTCTTTTAAGCCCACTTCCCCTGCCCTCCACCCCCACCCCCCACTCGGTTGCTGCGTATTCAGGAAATGCAAACCCAATATAAAGATAACCCGGACCAAACAGAAAAGGAGACTGGCCCTGTGACCTTGTTGGGCAAATGACTTCCCCTCCCTGCATCTCAGACTCAGCTTCCGCAGAACAAGGAGGTTGGGCCTGATGGGCTGCAAGGAGGTCCCTCCGGCTCTGACCTGCGAAGGCTCAGATGGCTGAGCCTCGCTAGCCACTGCCTGGTCCCGGGGACACACAACAATCCTGAGTCAGGATACTGAGGCAGTGGGGTTTTCTACCACCTCACACTACCCGTAAGCATCCTAATCTACGGTGGGGAAAGAGCGATGGGAGCCAGGATGGGAGCCTGATTTCAGGCTCAGTTCTGCCATCTTTAGGAACAGGGAAGAGAGTGAGTGGGGGAGGGTACCTGAGCAGACTTAAGCTCCAGCTACAGGGTTTTAATTAAAAACAAAACCCAACAAACAAACAAACAAACCCCAGAATGTATATGACTAATGTAATAAAGATTTTAAAAATATTTTTAGAGGGGAGCCCACCCAACAGTGAGAAGGAACTAATGTCAATCTCCAGAGCAGCACTTAAAGACTCCGTTTAAGACATCTATCCATTGGGGGCGCCTGGGTGGCTCAGTGGTTAAGAATCTGACTTCAGCTCAGGTCATGATCTTGCAGTCTGTGAGTTTGAGCCTGGTATCGGGCTCTGTGCTAACAGCTCGGAGCCTGGAGCCTGCTTCGGATTCTGTGTCTCCCTCTCTCTCTCTGTCCCTCCCCTGCTCTCTCTCTCTCTCTCTCTCTCTCTCTCAGAAATAAATAAACATTAAAACAAAAAAAATCATCTATCCATTGGCTTTTAGTGCCCCTGACAGCATAGGAGTCCTTTGCCTGGGGCTCCTCTGGTCTCTGTATCCATAATAATCCTGGCTCCCCAAACTCCTAGACAGCCCCAGACATAATGCGTTGAACTTCCTGGTTCTGGAAAACGGCCTCCACGACTGCACCTAGAATAAACCCCTTGTTTCCCTGTGCGGGGCTGACAAACAGAACTTGGGCTGGGTTGTCACCCAATGAAGACTATTTCATCTACCAGTTGAGCTCTCTCTGGGCAAAGACGGTTGGATGGTATAAGTAATCAATCTTGGCTCACGGCTCTGAGTAACTCGAATGGAGGAGGGACAGGAAGCATGAGTCATCATGGGGAGAGAGCTGTTAATAGACTTTGAGGTTTGCAGGCAGGGGTGGGGTTAGGCCTGGCCCCTCAGCTGGGTGGAGCATATCTAGGACATCATCTTGGGAGTTGTGGAGAACAAAGAAGCCCCTCTCTAACCATAGCAACATCAGCGCCCAGGCTCCTAGAACCTGCATCCTTCTAGATAGTTGAGAAACACCTGGAAAAGGAAGACAAGTAGTTGATTCCAAGTAAATCGCTGATACTTACAGACTGCATTTTTAAAGAAAGTTGCCAATCACTGTTTTACAACAGTGAGCTGAGGACCTAGAGTCAACTAAGCATTTGTTAGTGAGACAGAAGCCAAATGCTAATCCACCCAAGACCACCATGTTCACTGGCCACGACTGGTCAAACACACTTGGGAAGCTTGGTGAAACACAGTCAAACATTGACTGCAGGACTTCTCAGGGCTTTTGATATGCTAGTGGACGTGGCTCTCCGAGAGGAGCCAGCCAGAAGCACCGCACTGAGTCTCACTGGCTCATGAGAACACCCATCTCTGTTCACATTGGTTCACACCTTTTCTACACCCAGCTGCCTCACTCTACCCGCCCCATCGGGCCAGCTCCAGTCTGTCTGCTCCAGCCTTCCTTGGCCACTCAATAGGATACAGTGCTGTCCCCCCATGGCAACCCATTCTGTATACCCAACACTTAATCTCATGAAGATGGTTTATCCTTTATGTCTGTTTTTGGTCATAAAGTCTTTTCAAATAAACAGACTCTATTTTTTAGAGTAGTTTTAGGGTCCCACCAACTCTATGCATTTTTTTTGTATGCCACTTGCCTACTGTATAAAGCCTACGGTCACTATGAATAGCAGACGCTGAATAAAGTCATTGCCTGACAGATCTCAAATCAGGAAGCGATATAAATCTGAGAGTGATATAAAGCCACTTAACAGAAGGGAGTGTGTGAAATAAAGTGTCACGCCGGCTATAAGGATGAAAGTAAAACGGACAGTGAGGGCCACCTCTCTCTCACCCTCGCTGGACATGTGTCCAGTGGATTGGTTGTGCCCTCCCTTGATCTGGGGGGTCCACAAAGGAAAAGTCCCCAGTCCGCAAGGGAAAAGCATCATGAGGCCCCAGCCCCCTCACGGTTCCATGACAGAGGGCACATCTTGGAGGAAGGACCGAGATTGAGTATCTCACTTCCAGAACCCTTGGTTTATATCCTCTGCAAATACTGGCCAGACCAGTGTAGGCTCTGTTTTCCCTCAAACTTTCTTTAAAAAATACCCCACTTTGAAGAACATAATGGTGAAGCTGGGAATCCCACACTGCCCCTAGATTTCTGCCTCCATTTTCATCATGTTTCGTAAACCAGCTTTTGTCAACTTAAAAGTACCACTGAACGAAAGCTCGGGCCTTGAAGGGGTCTGTCTCAGTCATAATATCGACTATCACAGACTCAGTGCTGAGATGCTCCAAGTTCCTGTCACCAGCTCAACGTGCACAGTCTTACTTAGTCCTTAAATAGGTCGGTCTATTGTCCCCCTGTTACAGATGAAGAAACTGAAGCTCAGAGACCCCGAGCTAGTAAGTGGCAGAGTGAGGTTCAAACTCAGCTCTTTCTCCCTACCCCCAAAGCTCAAAAAGCCTACCCACTGTGCTCTGTGGCCTCTCCTCCAACGAACGGCACATACCAAGAGACGGAAAAGCCGACAGCAGAAAGGGTGGGGGCAGGGGAAGAGGAGGGAGGAGACTGGGAAGGAGAGAGTGGCATGCAGAGGAGAGGAAGCTGAGATTTGGAGGAGACGCACATGTGTCTGGCACTGGAGCCAGGAGGCCTTTGAGGAGTGGGAGTGAAGCGGGAAAGTTGCTGGTGACTGCTGGAGAAATAGGCCACAAAATATGCAGAAGCCATTTCCTCTCTCAAGGAAGATAAACAATAGATTCGTAAACAAATTTCCCAAAGCTGTGCAGCTATTTAAAGCATTCTGCTAGGGACTCCTTATCCCTTGTGAGCATAAAGTTCATCCGCCAAAAATGGTCAACAGTTACCTTGGGGAGAGGGAAAGTGGGAAAGGGGGACAGGAGAGGACATACCTCACAATGCATCACCTGTTAGCCCTGTGACTGCAGCCAGTTACGTGCCCTCTCTGAGCCTTGGTTCACTCTTCTGTGAACAAGGACTAGTAGCTGCTGCCCCTCAGAGCTATGGTGGAGAAGAAAGAAGATATACTTTCTGGCAATATGGCAGTCCAGATGCCCTCTTGACCTTCCCTGTCGAAACAACTGACATGCTGGATAAAATGTAAAATAGAAGAAGTGTATACACATCACCGAGCTGTGCTAATGGAAGGATTCTTCAAAGACCAAAAACAAACCCAAAGCAGCAACCCTCAGAAGTGGGCTAGCAGCAAAGCTGACTTTTGCCCTGAGGGTTCCTGTCGAACCCTAGAGATTCTATGTTTGCCAGGAGAGCTGCACAGGGCTCAGGGGCCAGAAGAAAAAAACCTAGTTCCTCCATAAAGTTGGGGTCGAAGGCCCCACCCTCAGGGAATAAGAAATAAATGCACAACACAGAAGGGGACTGCAAGGAAACCTGACCTTGGGCTGGTAGAATGGGAGACAGATCTCTCCTGGAAATCTGTAACCACAAGCTGGACCTCACACAGGTTTGGAGTTTGAATTGATGCTTCTTATGTAGCTAGAGAAGTCTTCGGCAGAAAATCAATTTAAAGTGATTTCTGGATGTTAGTGCCCTGCAAGCAATTAGCAGAAATTAATACAAATTCTCTCTGGAAAAGTCAACATCAACGAATACCTCAAGTAATTCTTCAAGTTGCAAGGAAAACGAGCAGTGCACAGGAAACAAGGCGCCATGAGCACTGATCAGCAGAACTAGACCCCCAAGCATTTCCAGAGTCTGGAATTACCAGACAAAAAATGTTACGATGTCCAAATAGCTACCTGAATATATTAAAGAAATAAAAAAAGAAGTTTGCAAACATGAGCAGGAAATAAGAGACTAGGAAAAAACTCACCAAGCAGATCTGAAGTATAATGAACCAGAACTTCTAGAAACGATAAATAAAAGTATCAAAAAGAAAATGGATGCAATCAGTGGGTGGATTAAGCAGCATTTGAATCACAGAATACAGGAGTTGGATGGAAGGAAGATGTGAAGTAATTATTGAGTTCAGCCCAGAGAAAAAGAGAGGTTAAGAGATACAGAGAGCAGGGGCGCCTGGGTGGCTCAAGTCAGTTGGGCATCCAACTTTGGCTCAGGTCATGATCTCACGGTTTGTGAGTCCGATCTCTGCCTCTGAGCTGTCAGCACAGAGCCTGCTTCAGATTCCGGGTCTCCCTCTCTCTCTGCCCCTCCCCACTCACGCTCTCTCTCTCAAAAATAAATAAATGTTAAAAAAAAAAAAAAGATACAGAGAACAGAGTGAGAAGGCCTAACATAAGTCTAATAGGAGTTTCAGAAGAAGGTATCAGAGGGAACAGAAAAGAGGCAATATTCAAATAAATGAAAGGTGAGAGATTTCCAGGACTATTAAAACCAAAACCAAACAGACAGACAAAAACCGTTGTTTTTAACCCAGCCAGAGAGAAATGCCAGGTCACTTGTAAAGGAACAGCAATTACACTGAAGGCCGACTTTCTCAACAGCAATCTCAAGGCCAGAAGCAGTGAAATAACGGCCTCAATGACCTAAGAGAATATATTCAGTAAAGCTACCTCTCAAAATGGAGAGCAAAATAAAGACATTTATTTTCAAGCCAACAAAAGCCCCAAAACCAAAGCAAACTGGAAAAAATCTGAGAATTTACAACCAACAGGCTCTCACTAAAGGCTGATGCTAAAGTATTTATTTCATGCAGAAGGAAAATGACCTCAGATTCATGAAACAAGGGTAAGAAAAGATAATGATAAGTATGTAGATACATCCGTATCAACACTTACTATATACAACAACGATGTCTGACTGGTAGGGTAAAAAACCAGGACAGAATGAAAACACAGCATAATTGTATAGGGGCACCTGGGTGGCTTAGTTGGTTGAGCACCCAACTTCGGCTTGGATCATGATTTTTCAGTTCATGGGTTCGAGCCGTGCTTCGGGCTCTGCACTGACAGCTCAGAGCCTGGAGCCTGCTTCAGATTCTGTGTCTCCCTCTGTCTGCCCCTCCCTGCTCACACTCTGTCTCTCTCTCTCCCCAAAATAAATAACCATTAAAAAAAATTTTTTTTAAATAATTGTAGGGGAGCCTGGGTGGCTCAGTCGGTTAAGCGTCGGACTTCAGCTCAGGTCATGATCTCATGGTCTGTGAGTTCGAGGCCTGCGTCAGGCTCTGTGCTAACAACTCAGAGCCTCTGGGGCCTGCTTTAGATTCTGTGTTTCTGCCTCTCTCTGCCCCTCCCCGACTCGTGCTCTGTCTCATGCTCTGTCTCGCTCTGTCTCTCAAAACTATATAAAATGTTAAAAAATAATAAAATAATTGTATATAGATTGGGAGAGGCACTGAACTAGAATTGAACTACTGTCTGGTTCTCGCATTGTTGGGGAGGAAGATAAAGACCCAGATTAATTTTAGCCTTCGGTAAGTACACCAGTTATAACAGCTGGAGTAACTACTGAAAGATCAGAGTGTGTAACTTCCAAATAAGACGATGGAAAATGGAACGAGGGAGAAAAACACCTCAATCTAGAAGAAAGAGCAGAAAAAGTTGCACGTATATAAAGGTGGTACAAACGTATCTGAATTCACCAATAATACACACGGATTCTAAACAGCACTGCCTTAAAACACGTAAAACAAAAATTTCAGCACTACAAGGAGAAACTGACAAATCCAATGGGAGATTTTTAAGATAATATCGATAATTGATAGAGTCACTGGACAAAAACAGGACGTATTATAGATGATCTGAAAAGTATAACAGACTAATTTATTTTGATGATCATATACAGAAAACTATATCCACTAATTATAGAATACACAGGTTTTTCAAGCACTCATGGAACATTTGAGAAAAAAGTTGAAAAGAGATAATCTATAAAAAAGGAGCACACAGAAGGGGTTCAATGCTTATTTCAAACTCTCTCCAAGGATCCAAACCTATTCTGTCTTGATGTACTTCACGTCTAGCACAGTGACTGTCCCAAAGGAGGCTCTTTTTTTTTTTAATTTTTATTTTATTTATTTTTAAAATTTACATCCAAGTTAGTTAGCATATAGTGTTATAATGATTTCAGGAGTAGATTCCAGTGACTCATCCCCTATGTGTAACACCCAGTGCTCATCCCAACAAGTGTCTTCCTTAATGCCCCTTGCCAATTTAGCTCATCCCCCCACCCACAGCCCTTCCAGCAGCCCTCAGTTTGTTCTCTGTATTTAAGGATCTCTTCTGTTTTGTCCCTCTCCCCGTTTTCATATTATTTTTGCTTCCCTTCCCCCTGAGGAGGCTCTTTAAATGGAGTGAAGAAAGAATGATAACCGGAGGCTTCTCCGTTGAGTACGGCACAGGCTGGCGAGTGGCAGGGCCAACACGGGAGCCCTTTCCAACATGGAGAGGGACAAGAGGACAAGGTGAGTGGTGCCAGTCTCTAGGGAGAATGGATACAAGCAAGGAAAGCAAAGTCATGACAGCCATCTTCAAATGTGAAGAGAGTCACATGGAAGAGTTTCTGGAAGTCCAGTCTTTGTGGTTCCAAATGGCAGAGCAGAGAAGGGCAGACAGGAATTACAGAGAATTTGTCCCAAACCAGGAAGAGTTTTCCAACCACGGCTCAACACTGGTTAGGAATTGGCCTGGGTGATCTTCTAAGACCCCTTATGACCCTATGTGGGACAGGAGTCTGTCTGGGATGTCTTGGGAGTCCCAGACCACGGAGCGACGGTCCTTCCAATGCCATTCTTCCAGAGATTCCTTCACCCAAATTTCCCTGGCTCTACAAGTCCTAAGAGATCTGCCAAAGGTCCCAGATTCAGGAGGTCGTAGAGGACTAATGAGAGCTTGAGGCCCTAAATACTCAATTCAGCGTCATTTCTGTTCCACCAATGGCCTATTACCTGCAATGGGCATGCTTTGCCCTGCCAGGCTGACATGCACTTTCTAAGGCTACCCATGTGCCAGTAAACCCCATTCTCCCAGCACAAGGTGCGAGATCACAAGAGCATAGAGAATTAGTTAGAATAACAATGCCTGAACCTTCTAGGAGAAGGGAAGCAAGCTCACCTTGACCTTCGCAGCAGATGGTTGAGTTGGGGGCTTGGCTCTGGGGGCTTCTCCTGTGGCCGGCCAGTCATGCTGCTCTCATGCTGCTGGGCAGGTGGGAAGAGGAGGCCTGGTTCTGTGGGGGAAAAGAGCAGGAAAGATCACTCCTTCATCGTTCACTCCTAGCTCGCCATCACCAGCCTACAGGGGATACCAACCAAAAGCCCAGGGAGTTCCTGAAGCTGGCCTCACTCACTCTCATGTCCTCGGGGAGCAGGCATGGATGAGACAAACATTTCCCGTGCCCCATAATGTGCCATGCGGGGGTATGAGGAACAAGGCGACACAGATGAATTAGATGTATTCACTGTTCTCAAAAAACGGTTTAGCAAGAGAGAGAGGTGGGGGGGTGCACATTTCATTACAATATAATTTGGTAAGTGCTGTGATTTCCCCAAATTCATTCAACAGCCTACCTGTCCCACAGGGGAGCAGAGGCAGCCCGAGCGTGCTCCGCACGAGACTTCCCAAAACGCTTGTCAGGAAGGGCGAGGTGTCCCTGTTTTTGTTTTAATTTCCAACCCACCGCCGATGAAAAAACACTTTTATCAAAGGTAGTAAAAATGAACTGGTAGAAAAATGAAGCGAAAAACTGCCCCTCCAGAGCACCACCTCTCAAACTATTCGATTCGACTGATTGCCCCGTCCAGTCGGTACAGAGGTTTCCAAGTGCTTACTTGCCCTTTCTGTACTTGTCTCGCAGCCCGGTAAGCGATTTGCAGCTAGCCATCATTCCACAGACCACAGCTGAACAGCATCGCTAGCTACAGCAGAAGTTAGTTACAGAGAGTCGGGCTTTCCCAAGACGTCTGGCTGATCTCTGGGTTCAGACGGAACGGCTCACAGTACAGCTGATGTCAAATTCATCAGATGGGAGAGCCTCTCTCCGGGAAGGAGGGCCACAGCAGGGACTTCGGGAAAGCATAGGAGATAGAGGCGGTGGAACTTGCTGGGCTCAGGTTACAGAGCACGAGGCTCATGGAACCTGGTCAAAAGTTGTGTGCCCTGCAAGGGCTCTAGCCTCAACTTCTCAACCCTAACTGTGGCCACCCCAGCCGAAGCCACGGCCCTGAATAGGAAGGACAAAGTGTCATCGATTAAAACGGACTGGGACATTTCGGAAAATAAATCAGTTCCGAAATGTCAAGAGGGCTGCTGGTGTTCATTCCTATTATTTAATGCCATAAAAATGATTTTTTTTTTAAATTGAGAAATCCTTTGTCTGTGACAGCCAGCTCCAAAAAAAGCCTTTAAATGCCTATTGCCTTAATACTTGAGGGAGAGATTACAAGTCATTTTCACCCATTTGAATGTTTAAGAGAAAATGTTCGTTCTTCTAAACTCTCAGCTTTTAAGTAGTTCTTATTTTAAACTTTAGAAGATAAGTCTATAGAAGAAAAACTTCCCTTCTCAAAGTCTTTTTTTTTTTTTTTAATGCAAACAACCCATATAGCCTCACTCCCTGCTTCAAATGCTCAATCATATGCAATTTGGGAGTTTGTCACTCATGAAATTCTAGCGATAAGCACATCATAAACAGTCCTATAGCAACAGAATGCTTTTGAAGCGATGTCTGTGATGTTATAAAGATTGTATATCATCATCTCTGTATGCTGGGAAGGTTATGGGAATAACTGTTTATGCACAAATAAGTCAATATAGTAGCTGGCAACTGGAGAGGTAGACATTAGCCAGAAGCTAACCCGTGGCGTGGGGTGGGAAGCAGGGACGGACTTCCATGACTTTCCATGGCTAACTTCCCTGATGCAGCCTGAGTCCCTGCAGCTGGCTGTCTCATGGGCAAGGGCTAAGCTTAGACAACCAGAGAGTCAAATGTTATTGGTCATCTACTCTATGTCAGGCGCTGGGCTAGCCTCCCACGTCTCAAGATGGGTTCTCCTACAGAGAGGCCCAAGACAGACATAGAAGCAGGTAATTACAACCTCCCTACCCTGTTAAGAAGAGCATATTGGCTGGAGCTAAAGGAGAGGAAGTGAGGTTAACCAGCTCAACCCATCTCTCCAACTGTTCATTCATCTATCCAATGGTGACTGATAACTAGTATGTACCAGGCCAAGTGCAAGGCACTAGGCAGAGAACAATTGAGACCAACGTGGTCCTTGCCTTCGTGGAGCTTAAAGTCTAGCGGGAAAAACAAACATAAGCAAATTAGAAATAACTGTAATCGTGATATGCTCTAAAGAAATATGGCCTCTGCTGTATGAACATGTGACAGGGGATAGACCTAGCATGGAAAAGGGTCACTGGTATCAGTCTTTAATCTGAGCCCTAAGAATACATTAGTGAAGCAAAATAGGGAGGGCAGGAGGGAAGAGAGAGAAAAGGTGCTGCCGACACAATGAACAGCCTGGGCAAAGGTCCTATGGTGGGAAGGAGCATGTGGCATGTTCTAGCTATGAAAGGAGGCTTGTAAATCACATCAGTTCTTGGCCTCACACCATGCTTCAATCACTGTGGTAGTCAAGGGAAGCATTAGATGTGCAGGTTTTTCAAAAGTGCCCAAGAAGGGGAGCCTGGGTAGCTCAGTTTAGTTAAGCATCCGACTCCTGATTTCGGCTCAGATCATGATCTCACAGCTTGTTGAGTTCAAGCCCTACGTCGGGCTCTGTGCTGACAGTGTGGAGCCTGCTTGGGATTCTCTCTCTCTTCCTCTCCCTCTGCCCCTCCTCTGCTTGCATGCACTCCCTCTCTCAGAAATAAAAAAAATAAGGGGCGCCTGGGTGGCTCAGTCGGTTAAGCGTCCGACTTCGGCTCAGGTCATGATCTCAACGTTCGTGAGTGCGAGCCCCGTGTCGGGTTCTGTGCTGACAGCTCGGAGCCTAGAGCCTGCTTCGGAGTCTGTGCCTCTGGCTCTCTCTGCCCCTCCCCGGCTCGTACTCTGTCTCTCTCTCTTTCTCTCTCCCTCTCTCAAAAATAAATAAACATTAAAAAAAAATTTTTTTAATAAAATAAATAAATAAGGGGCGCCTGGGTGGCGCAGTCGGTTAAGTGTCCGACTTCAGCCAGGTCACGATCTCGCGGTCCGTGAGTTCGAGCCCCGCGTCGGGCTCTGGGCTGATGGCTCGGAGCCTGGAGCCTGTTTCCAATTCTGTGTCTCCCTCTCTCTCTGCCCCTCCCCCGTTCATGCTCTGTCTCTCTCTGTCCCAAAAATAAACGTTGAAAAAAAAAATTTAAAATAAATAAATAAATATATTTTTTAAAAAAGTGCCCAAGAAGTTACATATGGCAAGCCAGGAGTGTAATAAGGGTGCCACAGAGATACACATAAGGTGCAATTCTCTCTCCTCCTACACCGGCATGAGGCATCCAAAATAGGGGCCACCTTGCTCTCTACCTCCAATTTCCGACCAGGTTGTTGGCATTATTACCTATTTTCTTTTCAGCAGTGGGTGACTTGGCTAAATTCAATTTGGCCAGTAGTAAAAATTAGTTGGTGAACGCTGAGAAGACAGACAGTGTGTGCGTTCTGGGATGTGGACAAGCATTCCATTATTAAGATTATTGCGAGAGAAACATCCTGGGGGGTGGTACTTTAAGGAAGTTTATACAATTTCATGCGTGGAACAGGAGCTTTTGGGCTTTGGGTTCAAATCTGACCCTGTCCCCTCACTGGCCACTTGGCCTTATTCTTCTATTTAAAAAAAATTTTTTTTTAATGTTTATTTTTGAGAGAGAGAGACACACACAGCATGAGTGGGGGAGGAGCAGAGGCAGAGGGAGACACAGACTCCGAAGCAGGCTCCGGGCTCCGAGCTGTCAGCACAGAGCCCGACGCGGGGCTCGAACCCACAAACCGTGAGATCATGACCTGAGCTGAAGTTGGACACCTAACTGAGCGAGCCACCCAGGTGCCCCTGGCCTTATTCTTCTATTACAATGGGATTAGCAGTGCTTCCTTGCAGGGGTCTCAAGGAGATCGGCAAAATCAGCCAGCACACTGCCTGGCTCCCAACAGGCCCTGCATAAGGGGTGGTATAGCATCACTACACGCCAGCGAGCGGGGAGCAGGGACCGCCATGCCCCTCCCTCAATGGGACCATGAACAGGAGTCCACGAGATGATCTCCCAGCCACTACTGGGGCTGTAGGGCAGCTCTGCAAGGGCTCAGGGGTCACCCAGCAGTGGCCAGTTGCCCTGATGACTCACTGTTTCTTGGTGTGTGCCCTCGATGGTCCCCGGCCACCTTGCTGAGAGTCCCCACTCCACACCAGGGTTAACCCTCACTGAGCCCCACCTCATCTGCCCCACGCTCAACTGCACCGGAGGAATCCAGATGCCCCTCCAAGGATTTATGGGTAGCTCCAGCCAGGAGCTCTGGGCTCCCACCACTAACAGCTAGAGTTCCTTCAGACAAACATCTGAGTCCCAGATGGCTGAGGGGATGGGACAGCGACCACATCCTGAAGACCCAACAAGCCTAGGCATGGTCCTGGGACTTCCCAGTGATCACCTCTGATATTTACAACCATCCTGCAGAGTCACTGTGGGGACGACCATTGAACAAGTAGGAAACTGAGGCCTGCTGACTTGCCCAAGACCACAAAACTTGAGTGGCAGAGCCAGAACACGAAGCCCGGAAGCCCTTCCTCTTCACTCCGTTGCCACACCACCTTACGGGGACAGAAATCTTATGATCTCTTTCCTGTACGACCAACAAGGACGCAGCCCTGGAAGGTTGTGTGCGTTTCCAGGGATCTGCAGTGAGCAAGCCACCAGGCAAGGCCAGAGTCTTTCCCCTACCCCACACTGCCATCTGGGCCTCATTTTCCCTTCTGCACACTCATGGTGATAAATGCCCCCTTATACACTGTTGTTAGAGTTAAGGGGGGTGGGGAGACAAAGACTGAAAGATCTGGGGGGGAAGGGAAAAAAATTAACAGACAGAAACAAACACTTTAAATGGGCACTGAGAGGCTCAAACCAAAGAGGAAGGGCTCTCCTCAGCCACAAAGCAGTTGAAATGAAAAGAAAAGCTCACATCCCACTTGGACCTGGTCAGGGAAGGTTTCACTGGGGGAGCAGAGAGGACACAGGATATCCAAGAGGGAACTTCTGAAATGGGAAGCAGGACAAAACAAAGTGCGAAGAATTCCCTCCATGCCACCCAGAATAAATTAGAAATTGGCACAGATTTTTAAAATGAAGGAAGAGGAGGAGGGGGAGGAGAAGAAAAATGAGGAGGAGGAGGATTCAATCTGTGGCTCTAATTTAAAAACAGCTAAGAGGGGTGCCTGGGTTAAGTGTCCGACTCTCAGTTTTGGCTCAGGTCATGATCTCATGGTTTTGGGGGTTCGAGCCCCGCACTGGGCTCTGCACGGACAGTGCAGAGCCTGCTTGAGATTCTCTCCCTCCCTCTCTCTACCCCTTGCCCTGCTTACTCTGTCTCCGTCTCTCTCAAAATAAATAAATAAAATAAAACTTTAAGAACAGCTAAGCAACAGTACGAAGAGTAATCGATGCAACGAGAACTCTCAGACCCCACCATTCTGTCAAATGAATCCCACTGCAGGGACAGTGGTGGCATGGAAAGGCTGATTTTCAAGTGAGACACATGCCCTCAACAGCCAGGGGAGGCCTGGAAGCTGTGGGGGAAATTCTCATTCTCTGTCCAAACATCTCTTCTTTGGTGCCCCACTCCCACTGCCACCGAGGCTGAGAAAAGAGCTGTCTGGCAAGAGGGGATCCTGCCCAGACCATTGTGAGACGGGGTAGCTCATGTAATCCAGCCTTCATGCACCTGGTTATTCCAGAACACAGAAGCTGGGCCATTCACATCAGTATCAGGATACCTCGAACAATGAGAATGTATCAGATGGACTCACTGTAGACTGACAGTGAACAGCAGGCCACTATCCACTCTCCAACCTCCTTGCTCACAGCTCCAGCCAGCTTGTCTTTAGGGTTTCACACACCCCAAGCTCTTTCCTACCCCAGGGCCTTTGCACATACCGATCCCGCTAAGATGCTTGTTTCCTAGCTCCCCATTCGTTAACATCTAGTCAAGCTTTCAGGTTATAGCTTCAGTGAGACTTCTTTGACTCTCCCGAAATATAAGGTGTGCAGCCACACTTAAGACAGTTGCAATTAGTTAATTATGTGATTCACAAGTTGGATGTCCCCAGCCAGACTGTAAGCCCTACTACGGCATGGGCAATGTCTTGTTTGTTTTTCTTGTTTTTTTTTGTTTTTTTTTTTTACCATTGTGTCCCGTGGGTTAGCACACAGCAGTTCTCAATCCTGATCGCACATCAAAATTATCTGGGGAGCTTTAGAAACCACGGATGCCTGGGTTCTACCACAAACCTATTAAACAATAGTGTTTAAAGCTTGCCAAGTGGTTGTAATATGTGGCCAAGGCTGAGAACCGCTACTTAAGGAGGTCGTGGGTGCTGGGCTTACTTCCCAGAGCAGCCTTGCAGTGGCCCAGAGAGTTACAGTAGGACCCTGACCCTGCTCCCTTTGCCTGTGTATACAGTGTAGCATCTAAACCTCGTTTTCCATTCCAGAGATTAAATCTGAGGAAATTCTGAAAGAGGGAAACAAAATCCTCATTGTTAGAGACGAATACTATTTCTTTCATGAAGTTCTCTCCGTAGTGTTCCCTCACCAACACACCTCTGTCCTCTCACCCTGCTTTACCACCTTTACCCTCGGAGCCACAGGATTAACGCTTGCTGAATTAGCCTCACTGCCCCCGGTGATTGGTGGGCACACTAAAGTGTGATCAGCCCTGGTCTCTCCAGCTGCTCTGTCCAACATGGTAGCCGCTGGCCACAAGTGGCTATCTCCATCTACATTAATTAAAATGAAATGAATGCAAAAACTCAGTTCTTCAGTCTTACTAGTCACATTTTGAGTACTCGGTAGCCTCATGGAGTTAGTGGCTACCATATTGGATGGCACAGAACACAGAGTTTCCATTGCTGCTAACCAAGAGCTTTGTGTGACAGAATTCTTCTAGAGTGCAGTATCTCTACCTTGGCACCAGTGACATTTGGGGTGGGATAATGCTTTGTTGTGGGGGAGGAGGAGGCTTCTGGCATATGGTAGAGCAGTGGTTCTCAACCTCGGGTGATTTTGCCCTGCAAGGAACACCTGGCAATGTCCAGAGACAGCTTTTGGTTGTCAGAGCTTTGGCGGGGGTGGTTCTACTTAGCATCTAATGGGCAGGGGCCAGAGGTGCTGCTAAATATCCTAAAGCACACAAGGCAGTCCCCACAACAAGAATGACCTGGTCCCAAAGGTCAGTAGTGCTGAGGTAAGAAACTCTGCTCTAGAGTACTCAAGAAAACACAGCCATTCTGAGTAAAACTGAGAGACTGACAAGACCAAAGTGCCCCTAACCCCGTCCTTTGTCAAATTCAGAACCCTGAGAACAACTGTCTAAGCAAACAGATGTCTGTATTTGTCAAGAATGCAGAATGCAAAATAATCTCTTAACTCATTTTTATTTTTATTTATTTTTTATTTTAGAGAGAGAGGTGGGAGGGAGGGGCAGAGAGAGAGGGAGAGAGAGAATCCCAAGCAGGTTCCATGCTGAGTGAGGGGTTCGATCCCATGACCCTGGGATCATGACCTGAGCTGAAACCAAGAGTCGGATGCTCAACCGACTGAGTCACCCAGGTGCCCCTCTACGAACTCATTAAAAAATTTTTTTAAATGTTTATTTACTTCTGAGAGAGAGAGAGAGACAGAGGTGCAAGTAGGGGAGGGGCAGAGAGAGGGGAGGACACAGAATCTTAAGCAGGCTCCAGGCTCTGAGCTGTCAGCACAGAGCGTGACGTGGGGCTCAAATTAACGGACTGCGAGATCATGCCCTGAGCCAAAGTCCGACGCTTAACCGACTGAGCCACCCAGGTGCCCCTCTATCAACTCATTTTTAAAATGAAGTCCCTGCACTTGGAATCCTAAGGACTAGGAGAGGCAGATATTCATTTCTGGCATTGTTGTTTGGAATGTGTGGTAAATTCCCCAGGAAACCACAGTCTGCCTGTTAGTCAGGTGTAGATAGTCATTCATTCATTCGTGCATCTATTTATTTAGAAGTATTTATCGAGCACCTACTATGTGTCAGGTACTCTTCTAGTGTTGGAAACAGAGGAGTAAATACAAGAAACCACGTCCCTGCCTGTGTGGAGCTGACTTTCTTCTAGAGAAGACCGAGAATACATAAGGAAACAAATACACCAGCAACGGAAGTGGGGGAATGATAATGCCAGGAAGGAAAAGAAGCCAGGGTTAGGAGACAGAGTGGTGAGGGGAATGGATGCCTGAGGTCACTTCTCTGAAGAGTGAACAGGGAAGGTCGCCCAAAGAAGTGACACCTGGGCAGAGATCTGAATGAACTGAGACTGAACAAGGCAGTAGGAGGAGGCAAGAAAGCTCCAGGCAGCGGGAAGAGAGGGTGCCCGGTCCTTTGGTGCTATGAGCGTGGGGGAGGGGGAGAGAGGGCTGGTAGAGAGGTCAGTGAGGCAGGCAGGGGCCAGGTGGCAGGGACAGGAAGCCACTGGGCGACTCCGAGCAGACGAGAGATGGGGCTTGGTTAACATTTCACACAGAGAACAAACTACAGGACAAGAGTGGAAAAGGACAGACCAGTAAGGAGGCTGCTTCCAAGCAACAGATGGCAATGACATTATTAATTAATCAATCAATCAATCAACAAAATCATTAACACTAATACTAACTCTCGACTTGGCCATAATATTCTATCTCAGGTACATCACAGGCAGACCAAGCGTCATGATCAAGCCACCTCTATGGGAAAATGCATTCTGAGTTCCAAATGGTCAACCTGGGTTTTAAGATGGGGACTATGTGATCTAAGACAGCAGGAAAGGGAGTTGCGGGTTGGGGAGATCTAGAGGGAAAAGCGAGTATTCCCCAATCGCCCCCCCTTTCTCCAAAGCCGCCAGAGAAGAGGAGTCTGAGAGGGGCCTTCCCACCATAATTCTTCCAAGGGTTGTTGGGCAGCAAGTGGCTGAGACCCACTCGCCCACTACAGGCAGGGCAGGAGGGAAAAGGTCGGTTCTTTTGGAAGGATGGCACCACAGCTGTGAACGAAGGAAGGCATGGAATCTGTTCCAAAAGCAGCAAAGCCTCTACTTCTGGGGTTTCCCAGGGCAACACAGGGTCAGGGAAACAGCCAGGGAGCCAGCAGATTTAGGGCAGAAGAATCCAGCCGTGCCTCTTACTAACTGCACAACACCGGGGCGATCTCCCTGACCCCCTGGAAAACTGAAAAGAAGACCCTGCCTCTCAGAGCGGTTATGAGGGGTCAGGTCAGACGATGCCGGTTCTGAGAGTAACAACTCCCAGTCCACATGCCAGAGTCTGGGCACGCGTGTCTTCTGGAGCGGATCGAGAAGCCAGCATCGTCCACGGGCATGTCCAGGTAATTCACTTTACCCATGCAAAGGGGCTTCTCTTGCATGAATTTATGTACCCAACACCCGTTCACTGGGTCACAGTGCTGGACATAGTAACCGGAAGAAACTGGAGAGTAAGACGCAGCCTCTACTCTCTAGGAACACAGGACCAGCAGGGGCAGCAGGAGACAGGAAAACAGGTCTCTCTAATCCTTTTCCCTGGGTGCGTGGTGACCACTGCTCAGATAGCTTTCATGCTTTTAGACTAGAGCCACTGGCCTCTGGGGCCTGCAAGCCCCAGCCGTCTTGCCTCCAGCAAGGTCCTTCCCTCCAGCCACTACTTCCTCCCTCCAGTGGACATGGCTCCAAGAAAAAAAAAAAAAAGACCAGGATAGGTCTGGGGCAGGGCACACACTCCTGACCCCCAGATCGCCCAGGGTTCAGCATCTCCTCGAGCGCTTCCCAAGGAACATCTTCCAGAGAAGGCCCCAGCTCTGAGTCATCTGAAGCAGAGAGGAGACCTTGTAAAAATAACTCCAAGTATGAGGAACCTGTATTCACATTATTCACGACACAAAGAACAAAAAAGCAGGGCAGGAAGCAGAGGAGGAAAGTGTCGCTCACATCAGTTTTCTTCACATGACAAGCAGCCAGGAGCTCACTTGCTGAGCCCCGATCCCTCTCTCTCTCTCTCCCCCCTCCTCTCTCCTTAGAGCAATTACATAAGCAGGAGAGAGGGTCTCCTTGCAACCTTTTGACTCTCCCATCCCTCCCCCTTCAACTGTTACCCCCAAATCTAAGCCTTCCTGGTAACCTCTGACAGGATCCAGAGGAGGTGGTTGTCTCCTCTGACACAGGGGTTCCCTTGAAGCCCCAAAGCCTCTGTCAAGTGCCAGGGGTGGGATATCTGGTACCGTGAGTGTAAATATTTTAAAATATACAAAATAAAAAGGAAAACTCCTCATACTCTCATCACTTTGTGGGACTTTCTTTCCTTCCTTCCTTCCTTCCTTCCTTCCTTCCTTCCTTCCTTCCTTCCTTCCTTCCTTCTTTCTTTCTTTCCCTTCCTTCCTTCCTTCCTTCCTTCCTTCCTTCCTTCCTTCCTTCCTTCCTTCCTCCCTTTTTTCTAAACTTTTAAGAAACTATGGGGGCGCCTGGGTGGCGCAGTCGGTTAAGCGTCCGACTTCAGCCAGGTCACGATCTCGCGGTCTGTGAGTTCGAGCCCCGTGTCGGGCTCTGGGCTGATGGCTCAGAGCCTGGAGCCTGTTTCCGATTCTGTGTCTCCCTCTCTCTCTGCCCCTCCCCCGTTCATGCTCTGTCTCTCTCTGTCCCAAAAATAAATAAACGTTGAAAAAAAAAATTTTTTTAAAAAAGAAACTATGGTTGAGATCATATTGTATGTATAATTTTGTATCCTGTTTCTAACATAAGCCTTTTGTCATGTTATTAAAAGCTCTTTGTAAATATTAGCTTTAACTGTTGGATAATAATTCATTGAACATTACGGTGTATTCCCTAATGTTATGAGAAGCAGGAGCCCATATCCTCCACAGACTTACTTCACCTAAAGCAGGTACTTGTAAGTGACCCCCGAGCACAGAATATAGCAACAGTCACCAGTCTTTGAGCACTTACTATCCTGTGTCAGGGACCGCCTCCTGCCACGTCAGGTGGCTGGGAAGGTTAGATGCGGAGACGGCGTAATATACCGTCACACGCAAACTTGATTCCCTTTCTTCCACACCTCACTTGGTTAAGGGTCACATCCCATTCCATTCTTCTCCCAGGAAAACCAGGGCCTCACCCTCCCTCAGTGGAGGGGAAGCTCCAGGTCTGAGAAGTAGAGGCAATGGGGACAAATGAAAAGCTCTGACTGGTCATCAGGCATCAGAGTCGGCCAACCACAGCCTGTAGGCTGGCCAGCCACCTATTTATAAAATAGCTTTAATGGAACACAGCCACACTCGTCATTTACATTTTGTCTATGGCTGCCTTCGGGCACAATAAGCAGAGTGGTTGTGTCAGAGACCATGTGGCCCACAAGCCTAAAATATTCAGGACTCGGCTCTTTAAGACCAAGCTGGCTGACCTCTGTGTTTAGAGGCCAAACATCCTCCAAAATCCACGTTCCTGTTATGCAGCTGAGAGTTGTCACTTAGAAGCAGCTGCCCACAGCCAGGGACTCTAACTGCCAGCTCCTCCTGATGCAAGATGGGACCCTGTGACTGGTTCTCATCAATGGAATATGGGCCAAGGGATGTATGTCATCTCGGGGCCATGCTGGTTACCAGGTGGGTGAGCTTCCACCACCTTCTTTTCTCCCTTCCACCTGAATCCAGGGGGCCTCTTGGGCCTGTGGTAGCGTTTCCATCCTTTCTTCATTATTATTCCCCAGAAAAGAGCCTTTTGGGACACTTCTTCCCTAAGGGCCTTCCTCCATGAAATTGTAATAACACAGATACACCATGTATCTGTTTAGGTACCACATATATATATATATATATATATATATATATATATATATATATATATATCTGTGATATCTATGCAAGGGGATATAAGATTTCTTTTGTCCCTGGGAACTAATTTTTGAGGGTGAGATTGCTCTCCCTGAGAATGTATCCTCTAAAATAGAGCAGAATCACAAGACAGAGATACCTGGGTCCCCATAACCTTGTGGAGGAATGCCAGGCACACCAGAACACTTGCATTTGACTGTTATAAGGGCAAGAAAGAAACACCTGATCATGTTAAACTCCTGAAAATCGCAAGATGATTATGGCAGCCAAGACAGCCTTAGCAATGTTAATACGAGATCCACATTTGATCATTTTTTAAAAAGGGATGGACTGGATAGGTATGTAATATTATAAACAGGGAACCTCTCCTAAATCCCCAAGAAGGTAAATTTAGGATTAAAAGCCCCTACTTAGATGGGGGAAAGTTTAGCCTGTTAGCTTTTGAAGTGATACAGGCAAAAATTTTAAACAGATTCAAGAAGGTTTGAGATTCCATCTTTATTAGGTGGAACCAGGACAAACACATTAACTGCATTCACTTATAGCTTTTCCATCTGGATATTGCGAAGATGAGAGTGAAAGAAAAAGTTTTTAAGAAGACATCATTTCAAATAACAAAGGGGAACAGGTAAGGGTTACTGGGGAAGAATCTGTAACAACTCTGTGGAAAATAGACAGACTATGGAAGATTAGAAACTGACGACGCAGGCACAGGAAGCCTGAGCCCGGAGTGGGTGTGGATGTTACGGGAATCTATCAGCCTGGCAGAATGGCCAAGAGGCTGATGACTCAGGGCAATGGAGGGCAGGAGTCAGATGTAAGGCTGAACTGGGGGGATTACATGAAATCTGAAGTCAGAGGAGTTGAAGCCTCCATGGATGGCTCATGGGGCAGCCAAGTGTCTACTGTCCCAAGCAAAAAATGGCATTTTCTTCTTTGAAGAAACTGAATGGGCCCAAAGAAAAGATATGAGATCCAGAAAGCAGTGGAACTAAACCTAGTAAAACAGTACAGGTAAATCTCAGACGACAGTTGTGTAGCAGGCCTAGAGGACAACCAGGTCAAACTTGAGGAGAATAGAGGCTCTGGGAGGAAGGGAGGATATATAAAATACCCAACTACAGAATTTGGGGGGAAGAAAAAAAATGACAATATAACAAAAAATGCTTTAAAAAAAAAGGAAGCCGATAAGATACTCTTGGGAAAATAAAAAGCTGTTAAAAAAAAAAAAGACTCCTAATATGTTATTACTTGGCTCCAAAGAAGATAATAGATCGGGATTTAACACACTTAAATGCCTTCATGGTGAGGCAAGTAAGTTAATGATCAAAGCAGGTTAGGTATTTGAACATATGCATACACTGAATGAGTGGTGGGGACTGTGGCAAACTGGGGTAGGCATGCCCATTCTAAAGGGGACATCCTCAAGCAGGGTTTCCATTTGGGAAGTCAGACCACATGTGCCAGAGCTTCCCACTTTTATTTTATTTTAATTTTTTTATGTTTACTTATTTTTGAGAGACAGAGGCTTGGAGGAAGAGTAGCGCGAGGGAGACAGAGGATCTGAAGCAGGCTCTGCATTGACAGCAGAGAGCTTGACACGGGGCTCGAACCTACGAACCGTGAGATCATGGCCTGAGCCCAAGTCAGATGCTCAACCGACTGAGCCGCCCAGGCGCCCCAGAGCTTCCAACTTTTAAAACAATACCCCAAACTCTAACTCTTTTATGAAAACTCTATTTTAAAATGTTGACTTAAACCAAAAAAAAAAAAAAAAAATCACTAGGCAAACCAAAAAAGTATGTCCAACGGTAGACTGTCAATACACAATTTATCATTTACATATTCATAGAAAAACAAATCCTATCTGCTGATTTTTCAGTCTTTAGGATCAGCCTACAGACAGAGCGTAGAGGATTTAATGGCAATTACAAAATAAAAATGTAAACGTTATCAACTCTAAAGGTAAAAATAAAGACGACAGAAGGTGGAAAATGGAAGGTAGCTGGGGTAGGAACACGCACATCTTCATCTCACTGAGCAGAGAATAAAGAAACACTTAATGAACAAGAAATACGACAGCAAGAATCTCACTTGTAAAGCTAACCAAATAGAGGAACTATAAATAACAATACAACTATGTTGTGAGGATGTGGGGAGGGAGGTAGAAGGGTGGTATGAGTGAGCTAAATCATCACCTATCACAACAGGAAGTAAGCTGATAATTTCTAAAATAGCACCTCATTTTCAAACATGGAGGTAAGTGCCAGAAAGAAGCAATTGAAAGAGTTAAAAGTGACTGCCCCAAGGAAGTGGGACTGGGTTAGGGAGAGAAGGGGACAGGAGACTGTTATTATAAATTCTTCTGAACGTGAGCCCCCCCAACCCCAGGAAAAAAAAAAAGTTTTTGAAAGAAAATGAAACAGATCGATGTATGGGGCTGACTGAGTTAGATCACGTAAGCCTGCAAGTATACTCTGAGTAACACAGTGTAGATGGCACTCAAAGGATTTAAATGTGAATAATTTAACAAATGGGCAAGTTACAGAGTTACGGCGATGGGAACCAACATTATATGGTGCCGTGCTCAGAGACTAACACCAGCAAGAAGCCCTTACCGCCCCTAAGTTTGAAGGGCAAGTGGAGGGAATCGTGTTCCTGGAGCCCAACGAAGCGAGAGCTCTGGGAGAGGAGCTGAAGCTATAAAAAACAGCCATTGCCAGAAATCAGACAAAGCAGAGAGGGAGCAAGAGGATTAATACTCCAATCTTTCTTTCCTCCTGTTCTTGAATCTCCTGCTGGCATCTCCTATTAGTTAAACCCAATTAAACACAGAAGGTAAAATAGAGGAGCCCAGTGGATGTAATCCACAGAGGCCAGCCACCCCAGCCACCCCAGCCAGGCAGAGAATGGATCTGGAAAGTGGTGGGCAAAGAGAGAACGACCAGCACATAGTCTCACACTCTCCATTACCTGAGGGTAAAAGAACAGATTAGGTGCACAGAGTGGTAACTTTGACCTTCTCTAGTTCAGCAGCAGAACTAAGGGTCTGCCAGGAAGAGGTGATAAAGGATGTGTACTTTTCCGCCCGGTTTTCATTAGTAAATATAGACGGATGACTTCCATGTGTAGGCCCTGCATTTAGTTAAAGAGGAGAACCAAGATAAGAATCCCATCAACGTGAAAAAAGAAGGCAGAACTACAGAAAAAGGTAATGATATAATGTGGTCTGATGAACATCCAGTGAAACGTGCAACCATACTTCTCCAATCTCCAAACCAGGAAGCAACACACTTCCCCAGGCTTTCCTAATCAGGAGAGGCTTGATCGGCCTTTGAAGGGTAAGTGAAATTACCTGCATGAGAAGAAATGCTGCATGAGAAGGCAGCATTGGAGATGTGTTTGGGGGTGGGGGTGGGGGTGGGTGAGTAGGTCTGCTTGGCCACTGGAGGAATGAGAAACAAGCTGGTCATCAGGCTGGGGCAATATTAACAGAGGGATCCAAATATCAGGCTCCAGAGCTAAAACTCTACATCTGGGACACGACATTGCCAAAGTGTTCAGATCAAGTGACATGCCTGAAGCTGTACAGAACTTACACAGGTAGAATGTGAAACAATGTCAAAGACAGAGAAGGTGGGGACATGAAGGACCTGCCCCTAGTAGATGTTCAATACTCGTGGAAAGATCAGAGGCCAGGAGCTACGAAGGAAGAGAGGATGCATATAAGTAAGCACGGAGCTTGTCATTTAAGACTCAACTATAAGGTCATAACCTCTATTAAATTTTTTGTCACCAAACCTTGCCTTTTCTCAGTAGTAGGAATATTAAGCCCCAACCATCTGAGCTTGGAACACTTCTCTGAACTCATGTTTCCTGCTACTGTTGTGTGAAATCCCTTGAAGGCAAGAATGGTTAACTATTCACCTTTATGTCCCCAGATATTAGCTCATGTCCCTGCCCATAACAAGTTGCTCAAAAATGAGCACCCCTACCTGGATGGACGGATGGATGGATGTAGATGGATGGATGGTGGATGGATGGTGGCATATGGATGGCTGCTGGATGGATGGCTGGTGGATGGATGGTGGCTGGGTGGATAGATGGATGGTGGTGGATGGATATATGACTGGATGGATGGTGGAATGGCGGGATGGCATGGATGGATGGATTGGATGGATGGATGGATGGATGGTTGGAATGGATTGTGGGTGGATGGGGATGGGTGGATAGATGGATGGATGGTGGGTGGGATGGCTGGATGGATGGATGTGTGAGGGTGGAATGGATGGTGGTAGATGGTGGCATTGGTAGATGATGGATGGATGGTGGATGGTGGATGGATGGATGGATGGTAGGTGGATGGGTGGATGGATGGTGGGTGATGGTGGACTGGGTCGCTGTGGATGGATGGATGTTGGTTGGATGTGGATGGCTGGCTGGATGGTGGCTGTGTGCTGGCTGGTGGGTGGCTGGTGGGGTCGCTTGCTGGCTGGCTGGTGGTGGCTGGCTGGCTGGCTGGTGGATGGCTGGCTGGCTGGTGGTGCTGGGTCGCTGCTGGCTGGCTGGTGGGTCGCTGGCTGGATGGCTGGCTGGCTGTGGCTGGCTGGCTGGCTGGTGGGTGGCTGGTGGCTGGGTGCTGCTGCTGATGGCTGGTGGTGGTGGTGGCTGGTGGCTGGCTGGTGGCTGGTGGCTGGCTGGTGGTGGCTGGTGGCTGGGTCGCTGCTGGCTGGCTGGTGGTGGCTGCTGGCTGGCTGGTGGCTGGCTGGCTGGCTGTGGGTGGCTGGGTCGCTGCTGGCTGGCTGGTGGGTCCTGCTGCTGGCTGGCTGCTGGCTGGCTGGTGGCTGGCTGGCTGCTGGTGGGTGGCTGGTGGCTGGGTCGCTGCTGGCTGGCTGGCTGGCTGGCGGTGGGGCTGGCTGGCTGCTGGCTGGGTGCTGGCTGGTGGGTGGCTGGTGGCTGGATGGCTGGTGGGAGGGTGGCTGGTGGCTGGGTGGCTGGTGGGAGGGTGGCTGGTGGCTGGTGGCTGGGTCGCTGCTGGCTGGCTACTCTGGCTGGCTGGCTGGTGGCTCGCTGGTGGGTGGCTGGTGGCTGGTGGCTGAGCTGGTGGCTGGCTGGGGTGACAGGCCTGCATCAGGATAGTAACAATGCAGATAAATGAAACTGGAGAATGAATAGCACGTGGATCTTCCCAGAGTATGCAGGCCTGATGCCTGTCTCTTCTGGAAAGTGGGAGATTATAACTTAATTGCTTTATGATTCTGCAAACATTCACCAGCTTGTGAGGGCATGTTTGGTTATTAACAGATTGTGCAAAAATTGGACACAGGAAACAAGCCACGAATGACAGAAAGGTGGGTGGGGCCCAGGGCAAGAACCAGAGACCAAAGCGCCCTCTTACATAGCATTTAGGAGGATGAGGTCAGCCATGTTGGCCCACTTTACTTTGAAGTTTTGGTTGTTTCCTTTTTTATAGTTCGTGTCAAGAGGATGACAAGGAGCAAGAAGGCAGTTTTCAGAGAGCTGTTTCTCTACCACATACCAACATCTCATCTATTACCATAGTCTTGTTTTTAACGAATGGTCTTGGCAAAAAAACGTAGAAAGCAAAACAGTGCCCTTACATTAGGTTCCAGAATAACACCAGCTGTTGAAATTAAACAGCCAGACTGGTAGCCCAATGATGAGTAAGAACAACTTCCTTTGAAAAGTGCCATCACTATGCAAGGGGCTTTTGAGTCCCTGAACAATAAAACTCAACAGTTCCAATCAGATGGGACCGCTGCCCTACATACTATAATCCTGTTGACCAGTTATAAAAGTGCATCATTTCCTACATCAGTGGACCAAAAAATGATTTTGAGATCCTACGTAGAATCTTTGAGACATTTAAGAACCCCTTGAGATACTATAAAATGCCCACAAGTAAGGGAAGGGGGTGGAATCTGATTAAAAAAAACTTAGGACTGCCAGGACAAAGATGAGTGGTGGCTAAATCTCTACCTCTCCTATATCCAGGTATCAAAGTGAGGATGCCCAATGATGTCCTGTATCTCTCCCGCCCTATGTATGTCCCCAAGTGAGTTCAACAACAAAATCTCCCATGAACCCAGAGCAGTAGCTGGGGCAGCTTCCTTTATTCACATTTTACAGATGGGGAAAATAAAAGTGCATGAATCTAGGGGCGCCTGGGTGGCTCAGTCGGTTAAGCGTCCGGCTTCAGCTCAGGTCATGATCTCACAGTCTGTGAGTTCGAGCCCCATGTCGGGCTCTGTGCTGGCAGCTCGGAGCCTAGGGCCTGCTTCGGATTCTGTGCCTCTGGCTCTCTCTGCCCCTCCCCTGCTTGCTCTCTGTGTCTCTCTCCCTCAAAATAAATACACATTAAAAAAAATTAAAAAAAAAAACAGTGCATGAATCTGTGTAAGCAACTTGCCCCAAGGTCTCAGAGAGGAGTCACTGACCCAGCCTGATCTGGAGCACTGTTCTCCTGATGACTTCATTGTAAGGACAGTGCCCTCCTGATCCTTCTATCTCCAAATCCTAGCACAGGGCTGGTCCCGGTCCCTAATTAGTGCTCAAAAAAACATTTACCGAATAGATGACTCCTGGTGCCAAACTACTACATTAGCCTCTCTCAGGACTTGACGATCTCTTTGTCTGTAAAATGGGAATAGCAATATTCTTCTCATAGGGTTAAATGTGAGGATCAGAAACATTCATACAGGCACAGCTTTTACAACACTGCTTGGCACACGGTTAGTACTCCTTAATATTAGCTGTTACTATTATTGTTGACGGTGTAACTCTATGAAGAAAAGAGAGGAAGGTAACATGAGCGAGAGTGACATCCGGCGGGGGTGGGGGGGACAGGGTACCTCAGCTAGGGCTGTGGGGAAGGACCTCCTCTAGGATGGGACACTGGAGCAAGACCTAAGTGACGGAAAGGAGTCAGCCCTGCCGGGAGGGGTGGGAGGGAAGGGTGGGGCAGGCAGATCAGGGGAAGGGCAAGGTGGCAGGGGGTACAGCGGGGCAAAGACTTGAAGATGGGAGTAAGCCCGGTGTGTCTGAGGGGCAGAAGGAAGTGCCAGTTTTGTAAAGGTCACAGTCCATTTTCTTATGGTTTTTACATCTCAATTCCTATCCCTAATTTTTAGGAGGAAATGTGGAATCACCCATCCGAATAGCCACCCCATTGTAGGCGAAGTCATAAAGGCCACTCTGAAGGTTTGGTCAAGGTATCCTGAATAGGTCTGAAGGTCCCACTTTGCTGAAAGTTTAAAAAAAAAAAAAAATCCCTTCAGCACGGTTCACAGATTTCTAAACAGATCTTAATTCTAGCCACGAACCACTGGCTGGGGAAACCAAGGCTCCAAGCCACCTGGACCCTAGAAGTCCCCGGATTCTGTTCTGCAACAGCTGCTGACAGCAACTCGCCAGCCTCCACCCCCGTCGGCCTCCTCCCTGAGCCTGTCTTACCAGGAGTAACTGTGTAAATGTGGAGGAAGGAGGCAAGTCAATACAGTAAACACTGAGGAGAAACACACACTGCAAGGTAAAGCCACTGCACCCTGGAACAGCGTTGTCCCGTGTCATTTGATGCTATCTTATGCTATTATCACAAGAAGCCTGAGCTGAACCAACTCCTGTGAGCCCTTTAAAGCCATGGTCCCGGGGCGCCTGGGTGGCTCAGTCGGTTGAGTGTCCGACGTCGGCTCAGGTCATGATCTCGCACGGTGTGTGGGTTCGAGCCCCGCGTCGGGCTCTGTGCTGGCAGCTCAGAGCCTGGAGCCTGCTTCAGACATGTGTCTCCCTCTCTCTCTGCCCCTCCCCTGCTCATGCTCTGTCTCTCTGTCAAAAATAAATAAACATTAAAAAAAATAATAATAAAGCCATGGTCCCACTGGCCTTATCCTGACTTTGTGCAGGATCCTGACTTTGTGCAGGATCCTGCTTAGAGCAGATTTGGACAGGAACAGCCCCTCCTCGTAGCCATCAGCCCTAGTGCGCAACGCTGTCCCCTGAGGCCAGCTGTTAGCGACAGGAGAGATCGGGAGCCGCGCTCGTCTGAATCGTGTCCATACCCCTCATGACATTCGCCCTGACTTTGGATCACCCAATGTGAGGTGGGTTCTGGAACATTCCAGCTAAAAGGGACTCCCACGGCAATAATGCTGAGTCCCAGGCAAGGGCTGCCTCTTCCCCAGGACCAACCTCCCACCCCTATGTGTGGCTAAGCAGTCCCAGAAGAACTGTCAGTAGTGAACTTGCCCTCCCTCTGAAGGAATGGAGGACCACACCTGCACCTCAGTCGCATTGACATTTGCAGCCAGCCCATTGCTCAGGCCCCAGCAATTGAAGTAAAGGAAACCCAAGAAGCTCAAATTTCAGGTAATCCCGGAAGCGCACCCAAAAGGCAACAGACTGATTAATTCCACTGTTCAAAACGTATCAGCTGTTATGTGTAAGCAAACAAAAAAGGGTAAACAAAATGAAATGCCAACAAAATAAAAAAATAATTTTCCACATATAAATAAATATCCTTAAATATAAAGACAGCATAAAAATCAGCAAGAGAGTGATAAACCACACAAAGAAAAAAATGGGCTACAGGCCATCCACGAAAGAAGAAATACAAATGGCACAAATACATGAACAATTGTAAACCTCAGGAGAAATCAATAGAATGCAGATTGAAAGAACTTATCAAATTGGGAAATATTTTTCTATCCTAATGCAGTGTTGACAAGAAAGTAGAGGAAACAAGCATGCTCACACATGAAGATGAACTGACCAATGTCTATCAAAACTTTAATGTGCATGTGGTCTGACCCAGGAATCTACCTGGTAGAATGTTCACATTATATATACACAAAAATATATATTATGTGATCTCCAGTATTGACAAGAATGTGGAGAAGTGGGCACATTCACTACTGCTGATGGGAATGAAAATCAGTATCCTATTTACAAAGAGACATTATAACAACAGGTGCCAGAAACATCTTAAAGTTTTACATAGCTTTTGACCTCAAGATTCTACTTGCAGAAATTCACCCTTAGGAAATCATCGTGAATATGCCTAAACATTTAGTGCAAAGATTCTCATGTGCTGTCTTTAATGGGGAGGCAGGAGGGGGGTCAAAATACAAATGGGCAAAATGCAAGGCCAGGTAAATAGAAGGTACAGCCAGAGAATGCAATATTATGAAGCCATTAAATTATGCCACAGGCCTTCTGGTTTAAAAATGGAAGACTGGGGCACCCGGGTGGCTCAGTCAGTTAAGCGTCCGACTTTAGCTTGGGTTGTGATCTCATGGTTCATGGGTTCGAGTCCCACGTCGGGCTCTGTGCTGACAGCTCAGAGCCTGAAGCCTGCTTCA
Source organism: Lynx canadensis (assembly GCF_007474595.2). Lineage (NCBI taxonomy): Eukaryota > Metazoa > Chordata > Mammalia > Carnivora > Felidae > Lynx > Lynx canadensis. The sequence continues at coordinate 40,803,188 of NC_044307.1, forward strand.
GGTTCTGTGTCTCCCTCCCTCTCCCTCTCTCTCTATGCTCCTCCCCCACTCACTCTCTTTGTCTCAAAAATAAACAAACATTAAAACAATAAAAAAAATTAAAAAAGAAAAGAAAAGAAAAAGCAGGGCACAACGCCTCTGCCATCCCAGAGAAGGATGTGAACCAGAAGGGTGGGTCTGCTCTGTAGACTCCAGAGAGTCAGGAATGCAAGGATGCCAGGAACGGGGAAGGGTGGAGAGAGAGAAGGCTGGAAGTGGGGACTAAGGGCAAATCAGAGAACAGAAGACAAACACATCCACAAACTCTCATCACTCCCTCCTGCCCACCTGCATGTACCCTGTAGGTAGGAGACTGGAGGTTCCTTCCCCAGATTAACTAAATGACCAGCAGGTCTCCCCAAGTTGTGGTCAGGTCCCCTGTGGGTCACCCCAAAAAGCTCCCCCAGCTGCAAATCACTAAGTCAGAGAGGGCAAAGGCACAGGGGAATGAAGGACCACTGAGTGCTACAGATCCCCAAGCAAGAGAAAGAAAGGGATTCAGAACCCAGAGCAGGATCCAACCTTAGGGGGCACTGGGCTGGGTGCTGGCTGGCTGCCACCGTTCCTCCTAGCCCTGACATTCTGGGCCACTCCGAGCCCGGGTCTAGCCACACTAGCGATGTTACCAGAGGCATGTGCACCCCAGCCCGCGCAGGCCCTGCGGATGAGCCCTTCTGCCCTCAGCTTCCCCTCTTCCCCTGAACTCTGCCAAAGAGCTGGGAATGGAGAATGTGTTTCTAGGAGATCCTGAAAAATATGTGTCATGAGCCATTCTTTTCCTGAAAAGTCAGGAAATGTTCTAAACCTTGTGACATCCTTGTGAAGAAGAGGCCCAGAAAGGGATGGGGTGAGGTGTCGTGTGTGGGGCCGAGCCCAAGGAAGTTGGGTCCACCCTGACTTTTCTTCAGATCTCTAGAGAGAGAACAACGGCTTGCAAAACAGAGCACCCATTACAGGATTCCTTCGGATGGTCAAGGCTCTCACAGAGGTGAAGCTCACAGCAAAGCTCCCGTCCTTCCTTGGGCTGTGGGCGACACTGAAAGGGAAGAACTCACATGGATGGGGGTTGGGGGCAGAAGCATCTCTCCCAGTCCTTTAAGCAGGCAACAGCCTCAACTCCCCGATGGGTGGGACAGTCCCATCTAAACACGAGGGGACAACTCTCGTTCCTTTCCTAGGCCTCCTCCCCTCCACCGTGAACCTGACCTCTGGGAATGTGCCCAGGGGCTCTCCCAATTATTCAGGATCTGTCTGAGGAAGGCTTCTTCCACTGGCTTCTTCAAGACAGGATATATCTTCCTGTCTCAGCGTTTACTCTTTCTAAGAATTCCAGAAGTCTGTGTTCTGGCCATTAAGACCTAGGTCGAGAAGGGAGTAGGTTCTAGTTGGGTAAGATGAGGGTCTCCTATGGGGCATCTGGTTCGGTAATGCCAGCCTTTCTGCTAAGCTGACAGCCAAGGACAGGAAACTGGCTTGTTTTTATGGATCTGGCCTTCCATCATGTTTCCAACAAATATATAGACATATATAGGGAGAGCACACCCATAATGTTCCAGAGACTGTTGGGTGGAAAATTTAAAAAAAAGGAAAGAAAAGAAAAAAATCCTTGCTCCAAGGAGATCCTAGGAAGTGATGAGGTTCAGTTGTAGTTGAGACACAAGTCTGATGTGTGAGCGAGCAGAATGAACCGACTTCCCATAGCCCACACGCTCATTTACACTCAGTCACCAGTTTGCTCCTTAATAACGACCAATCATGTGTTGGCTGGTGTTAACTCAGACAGCGCCCGATTAGGCTTATTTCCCCTCCTGCTTGTATCTTTCTTGGATTCGAAATAAACTGGGGAGCTAGGTTCAGGCAACATTTTGGAGAGCTCATGACTGCAGTCAATGCTTAAGGCCCTGCTTGCATGAGGAAGTTACCATCCTCCTCATGAGGAGTGAACCGGGCCCATCTAAGGGGATGTTTTCTGAAGGTCCTGCAACATGGTTCCATCAGGCACCTGACTCACTGGTCACTTAAGCTCTTTCCCTACCGATGCTCACTTGCCTGACACAAATCTTCAGCAGCCACATCAAGGCCAGCAGCTTTCCTACACCCTGGGCAGCTGGGAAAAGGGTTCTTCTTGCCTGAGATGAACAGACCTGGGCCCCAGAGCGAGAATGCGGAGCTCCCACCACCATTAAGTAAAGGGACCTACCCCCCAATTCCAACTGGCACGAGGGGCAGAGAATAACCACAAGATCCCAGGGGCGCCCCGGTTACTGACTTCGTCCTCCACGCGAGGAAAGTATAGGAGCCTCCAAGGGCCACATGGGCCCCTCTCGCACTTACTTAATGTGAAGAGGAAATTGCCCCAGACACCCACCAACGGATGCAGAGGCGCTGAGGCCAAGGGCAGTGACGAATCCCAACGGCCACATCCAACCACTTCTCAGCCGTGTAGATGGAAAAGTCCAAGGATACAGCAAAGAGATTTTTTCTTTCAGGTTGGCAATCCTAGGTGGGTTTTCAGCTGGGGCCAGTAAAAAAATAAACACAACAACTATATTGACACACGTAGTTCAAAGGTGTGTGTGTGTGTGTGTGTGTGTGCGCGCGTGTGCACTGGAAAGGGTCCCAAGCCAAGAAGCCCTGTAGGGATAAATGTGGAAATCTAAAAAGAAAGCAAAGCACGCTTCGGGAAGGCAAGTGGAGCCCAGCGATTTGAAGGTAGTTGAGCCGCGGGGGTTACGGCAGGCTAAAGACAGGAAGCCCAGCAGATCTGCCTGCAACAGCTGCTGACACGCTCACTCCTTTCCACGAGGTGAGTGGCAGCTAGGCCTCCTTGGCGAATTCCACCATCACTACCCTCTTTCAAATTGGAAAGCAACTCAAGCCCCAGCTCTAACGTTCTCAACAATTCTATTACCTAACGGTATCATACAGGCCGATCTCATGCAACAAATCTCATTACAAGAAAGAATTGCTTGGAGGGGCCGAGTCTTGGTGATGTTTTGATTTGGTTAGAAAAGAGTGTCTCTGGGAGTTAATCCTATACAGCAAGCCCTCTCTCTGGGCCTGACCACTTAGCATGGTCACTCTCCGTGCTGAAACAGCAGGTTCTGAGCTGACAGCAGCACAGAGCAGAGGAAGGGGACGGGGGTGTGTAGCGGGGAGAACACCACAGCTTTGCTTAGGGTCTCAGCTCCCTGAGGGGAAAAGGGAATTGAACTCTGAGATGCCACTCAGGTAAGGGCCACCACATATCACAGGCCTGCTGGCACTGGAACCAAAGAGGTGAAACGGTGGCGAGGTGGGGTGGGGTGCAGAATGCTCCCTCTGATATTTCAAAGCTGCGAGCAATCGGTCCGGCCGTGGTAGCGGCCCCACGTGCCCCTGAGCGATGCACGGTGGGGGACAGGAATGGGCACCAGGGCTCCGGTCTGATGGAAGGTGCTGGCTCATTCGGCTTCCTCACGGGCGAAATGCTTCCCTCTCTAGAGTCCTGACATTCATAATGAGGTGAATCTGACACATTCATGTCAGGACTGACCTCGCCGGATCGTTTATTAGGCTACGTGGCACACGGGCCACAGAAATGAGTACAACTACTGTGACTTCTGCAGAGGCAAACCAAGCATGTATGGGGCCAGCTGGGGTGGGGGGGGGGGGGCGGTTAACATCAGAGAGGCCAGAACAGGACAGGGCAGGGAGGGGACACTAGGAACCAGAACTCTTGGTTCACCTGGCAGTGGGGGCCAAGAGCCCAGAAGCCCTGCTCCCAGGTACTGGGGGGCCAGCACCAGATACCCCTTGATTCCATAAGCAACTGGAGGTAAGGCATCCCTCTGTTTACAAGTCAGGGGTCCCGGAAACAGCAACAACACTCGACAGCGCTTACAGTGTGCCCCCAGGTGCTTTACATGTATTAATCCATTTAATCTCCACGACAATTCTATCTGTCATGCACATACTATTTTGTCCATTTTACAGATGGGGAAACTATGGCGCTAGACAGTCCCCGTAAGCAGATCTGAACCCAGGCAATGTGGACCCAGAGTCTGTCTGTGCTCACCTGTGCTCACTCGAGGGCCTGTGTGCTTCCACACGGTTCTGGATGGAAGAGTCGCCACGCGTGAGCACAGGGCAAGTCATTGACTGAATGCCAGTGGTGTGCTATGTCTAGGCACTTTCCCATGCATTAATGCTGGGTTTCTCCTCTCCAACTCCAACGCAACCTTCACTTCCTCAGGGAAACTCCGGCTCCCCCAACTAGGGAGAGCTGACATGGCTCCCTCTACTTGGTCGTCGTATCGCTTTCCATGGCTCCACATTATTTGCTCGTCTGCTAATTTTAATAAATGCTTTTCTCCCCGGCTAGATTCTAGGCCAGCACCATCCCATAAGACTTGGTGCAATAGCAGAAGTATTCTATATTTGTGCTGTCCAATGTGGTAGCCAGAGCCACATGTGGCTACTGAGCTCTTAAAATCTGGCTAATGTGACTGGGGGACTAAGTTGAAGAATTCATTTAATTTTAATTAACTGAAATCTAAATATCCACGTGTTACCAGTGGCTGCTATATTCAACAGTAGAGGCCTGATCCCCACGAGGGCCTGTTTTTGCATTGCAATATTCCCAGAGTCAGGAAACAGTAATGTTTATATGAATGAATGAGGAATGAACAAATGAATGAATGCACAAACACAGGAGAGGGAAGCTGGAGAGGAAGAAAGAAGCAGGATCCCAGGGGGCACCACATTCTTGCCTCCCATTCTCTCTAGCCTCCCTGCTAACCTGACCATCATGCCCTGTCCCTGGGTCTTGAGAGGATCTTCAGAGCCCTTCACCTTCACCTTCAGAGCCCTTCACCTTCCATAGCCTCTGAGGTCCAGCAGAATCTGGAGCCATAATGCCCGTTTCTATCCCTCCCCACCCTTGCCAGGAAGTACGTCTTCTGTAAGCTGCCTTATTCTACCTACTGGTGATGCGCTGGGGTCAACAAGCCATCATCTGCAAGAAAGCTGATTCCAAAGGAGGAATCTTCACTCCTTCCCCATTCTAAGTTCTGTGTCCCCTCTGCCTTTGGGGGTTCACATCACACCTGCACAGAACTGAGTAGGGCGAATGACTCCTATCAGACCCTCATCCCCAACACCTGCCTGAGAAGCGTGACCTAAGGAAATAGTGGCTTGTGTGGCTCAGGGCAAATTCACAGCACCCCAGACGGGTGGTCAGCAGCCAGGGGTCAAACTCCAGGTCTGCCACGAAGTATCACACAGCTTGGTGAAGCCACACTGCCTGTCTCAGCAGATGGTATTCCATGCCCACGCAGGTCGTATTTATTAAACCCTTTCTGCACGTAGGCTGTGCGTATGGTGATGGTCATGCTTCCTTCCCAGTGGCGCGCAGGCCCTAGCAAATGCCAAAAAAGAAAAATACGTGATGGTTTCTTGAAGGAGGTGAGCTGGGGACAGTGGGCCTTGGGGGCAATGGAGTGTGTATCTGGTAAGGGGGGAGAAGTAAGGGAAGTAGGAGGATGACAGAGAAACTCTAGCTACTGATGTGCCCTTTAGGCATCCTGAGCTGCTCAGTGGGATGGTGAGCACTGAGGAGCCTGGGAAGGGCCCTGGTCTCTCCTCTTTCTTTTTTTTTTTTTTTTTTTTAATTTTTTTTTCAACGTTTTTTATTTATTTTTGGGACAGAGAGAGACAGAGCATGAATGGGGGAGGGGCAGAGAGAGAGGGAGACACAGAATTGGAAACAGGCTCCAGGCTCCGAGCCATCAGCCCAGAGCCCGACGCGGGGCTCGAACTCACGGACCGCGAGATCGTGACCTGGCTGAAGTCGGACGCTTAAACTGACTGCGCCACCCAGGCTCCCCTCTCCTCTTTCTATAGAGATGCTGCCCAAGGCCCAGCAGAGAGGGAGGTGGTCAGAGAAGGGCAGTGGGCAGATGGTCAAGAGTCCAGGGCAGTGGACCAAGAACTACAATGTCTGCGACCATCTCCAACATTCAAAGCACCTCTTCCCACTTAGACTTCTCTTAGAAAAGCTGGGTTCGACCTCTAATTCTACTGCTCCTCACAGAGACACAGGAGAAACTCACTGTAGCAGGCTGGAAGCCCCTGTGGTTTGTCTCTGGGCCCAGGAACAAGCTGATTCACTCCTGCTTACGGAGTCCCCACTTGTAGATCAATGGTTGTGGTCCCCATCCTCAAAGCCAGCCTGGTCTGCTGAGAGAGTCTAGAATGTCTATACTGTCAGGTATACGTGATAGAGAGCACAGAGGAAAGGGAGACTGGTGTCCTGGTGGGGATGGAGAATGGCTCTAAGGAGACACGTCTCTGAGCTGAACCTTGAAGGATGTATAGAACCCTCACAGGTGGAAAGAGGGAAAGGCGTAAGCAGGAAGGACAGCATAAGCCAAAGGATGGAGATGGGCAAGTGCCGGATCAGTGGTTCTCAACCTGGCTGCATATTAAAATCACCCATGGATCTTTTAAAAGGGACTGATGCCCAAGGCCTGCCACCCGGAGATACTAATGTAACCGATTTGGGGTGGGGTCCCAGCATTGGTATTTATGAAGAACTACCCAGGGTTGGTGGTTGACATCCCTGCTACCTGGACCAGCTGCACCACCATCACTTAGGAGCTTATTAATACAGTCTCAGGGCCCCCCGGGCGGCTAAGTCGGTCGAGCATCTGACTCTTGATCCAAGCTCAGGTCTTGATCTCAGTGTCGTGAGTTCAAGCCCCATACTGGGGCTCCACGCTAGGCATGGAGCCTACTTAAAACAGCAGCAGCAGCAGCAACAACAACAACAACCAATACAAATACAGAAGAATTGGGGCACCTGGGTGGCTCAGTCGGTTAGGCGTCCGACTTCGGCTCAGGTCATGATCTCAAGGTCCGTGAGTTCGAGCCCCATGTCGGGCTCTGTGCTGACAGCTCAGAGCCTGGAGCCCGTTTCAGATTCTGTGTCTCCCTCTCTCTCTGCCCCTCCCCTGTTCATGCTCTGTCTCTCTCTGTCTCAAAAATAAATACACGTTAAAAAAAAAATACAGAAGAATCTCAGGGCCCATCCCAGAACTCCCGAGTCAGAATCTGCATTGTCACAAGATCCCTGGGCGATCTGTGTGCACAGTAAACTCTGCGAAGGCCTGCTCTAGAGTACTAGAGGAAGGGTGAGGAGTTGCACTGACATCAGCAGGCTCATATCTTTTGTTCAAAGGCATCTGGCTCACTGCTATGGGAAGTGGCTGTGCCCAAAATGATATGCCCAAATGACCCAAAGCAGCAAGAGCCACGTATCAGAGAGCTGCCCTCCGCTGAGCACTGTGTGGAAAGGAAGGTTACTATATGGCACAGATATAAAAGAGGGAACTAAAAAGTTGGGGGGCAGGGGAACCTGGGTTCTGACAAGACTAGGATTCTGTGAGGCACTGAGAAGAAAAGGTGATCTGGGCCATAGGAATGTGAACTCAGAGTGCATGTGTGCATGTATGTGCATACACAGGCATGAAATTCAAAATGGTGCTAAAGATGTTATCAGACTTTGAACTATTACCAGAAGCCAAGTGTCCTAAATTAAATGCATCATTCGTTAAATGGAATTTATGAAAAATTAACAAGCGCCCAACCATTAACTTCTGAAAAGCAGCCATCTTGCTTCTGAGTATTATGGGCTAGGAAATGGCGCCCCTTTGTCTCCTCCCTTCCCATGCCCCATTCCCACCCAGCAGGGTTTAAGACGACTTTCCCAGAATCTAGTCTTCGATGTCACACACAGACTTTGGAAGTGATCAGCCCCACTGCTGGAATGGGACCTAAAAGAGACCCTTCCATACCATTCACAGCCCACACAAAGCCAACTCCCGGAGCATCTGGTTTTTTTGTGGTGATGATTCAAAACACATCTGTTTTTATTTATTTTTCTCAACTGATCTATGCCCAACAGTTGGCTGGATAACCCACCAGCCATTCCTAAGCCCTCTTGCCCACCTCCACTACTAAGGCTGGAAAAACTAAGTAATCCTTCGGCAGCTTCCCTTGCAGCTAGGAGTGACCGCATGGGACTCACAGAACCAACAAGACAAGAGCACAGAGACAGAAAGCCAAAACACCAAGAGGGCCAAGTAGAAAGACTGAAAAATCTCCTACCCCTTGATATCACCACTGAACTGCCAGATACACAACAGGTAACCATTGCTTCCATCCTCACTTCTTGTTTTATGAGAAAATGTGTTACTGTTATTTATGGCCAGAAGCATACCAGTGGTCTTTCCTATCCTAAGCTCCTCTCCTTTCATCAGCTTCCCCTCCTTGTCTATTTACTATTTCCATCTAGTTTTTGCACCACACCAGACTCCAGACTGCTCCATTTTCCTTATTATTTTCCGAGTTACAACCTCTTCCCCCAACTCATTGTAGAAAACAGCAGGCTCAAATGCGCAAGCCAACTTTTGAAACTCCAAGCTTGAATGTCCAATCCTCGATCCCCACACAGTAGCCTCTTATCTCTGGAAACTTCAGCAGAGGTACAAATTTTTACCCAAAGCTGTAAGAACAAGGAGTAAATTCCATTATTATGTTTCTTTACATCTTGGGTTATCATTATGAGCCAATAAGGGTATAAGGGTATTTCTCAGGTGTATTTATATTTTAACAAATCTTGAATTTCATAGCAGGTAACAAGACGCAGCTAACTCATCCAGGCTGACATGATCAACAAAGACAGAAGGCCTTGAATAAGTAACTACTCCTGAGAACAGATGTGTAAACAGAAACACGATTTACGAGCTAGCCTAGTTCTCTTCTTAACCTAGACTGATATGATCCAGACACTACCTGGCTGGCCCCGAGTGTCCCTCCAGCACTTAACTGGATATATGATCAGGCAAAACATATTCCACTCTTGCTTAAGTTTAAGATTTCTTTCTTTCAGCTGACTCCTTAATATATACGTTCAACAGACATGTTTTCTGCAACTATTGACATGCCTTGGCCTCCTTCAGGTTGTGAAATGCTCAAAGGCAGGAACTGTGTCCAAATGGCACTTTGTCCTTCCACACTGCACCCACCCCAGGGCCAAGTCTGATCCCATCCCCAAAACAACAGTAACCAAGTCAAAATTAGAAATAACATGGCAGTTGCCAGTCACAACCAAACAGCCATTTCTTACCTGTACATGCTACAGAAATTAGTCATGTTTTCAGGGCTCCCTCATTTCAAGAATGATTCACAATTTTTTGTGAGTCAGACACACCACCCCATTCCTGCTCTAGCTCATAAGGAGTGTGGAGTGAAAGCATCAAGGAATGGATAATTACCCCAAGATTACCCTGGGGGGCAGAGAGGCAGACTTTGATAGGGACGGGAGCTCACCAGGACCATTACAGAAGGTCAAGCAACCTAACTGCAATGCTCATTTCCCCGAACAGGAATATTGCTGTCATGGTCAACATCTATTCATCAGCACACAGACTGATTCTATCCGTTCTTCTACAAGTGGCATTTTTCCCCCCTTTCTTGGCTTTGTTTCTTCTTCACACACCATGCATGAAGCTTCAGGGAGGGTCACCCTTCCCCAACCATATATATGAGCAAAAAAGAAACTCTCTTATCAGATCACATCAAATTAACATTCTGAAAATTCTCCTGAAATGATCGATTTTCTTTCTGGAACTTTCTCTAACCAGTACCTCACTCCTCCGTAACATGCCCAGCCGCCTGGTCTTTTAGAGCTCGTCTTTATGCACTAAGCACTTGCCCATGGATGCTGGGAAACTGTTCAGAAGCCGTTCCTCCAAGGCCCTGCCAGTTCTAAGATGCCGAGAGCCCATCAGTTGGTGACTGGCTCCCTGAGTGAAAGTGGTAAGCTCAGCCTGGTGGCTTCCCCTCACATCCTTCCAGATTTAGGTGTGGGACTTTCATGACCCCAAATCATTTACCAGCAGAGCAGGCGCTGGAAAGAACAAGGGGCTTTATAGACAGAAAGTTCTGAGTCTGAACCTAGCTTGGTGTGATTCCAGGCATACCCGCTTAACACCTACAAGCCTCTGTTTCTCATCTGTAAATTAACACCTGCCCTGCGGGATTCTTTCAAGGATTACAAATAGTGCAGGAAGTTTCCGGCCCAGAGGGGATGCTCAGTCCGGTCAATTACCAATAATCATCCTTATCACTGTAGTGAGAACACTTCAAAAATACACCCATGCACTTATGTGATACCTCAGTCATTGGTACTGCTTGGTCTGTGCGGCATCCACTCAGGGTATTTATTCTGTGGCATGTCCGTGGGTCTGCCTTAGAGTCTAAGGCCCCAAGGAGGGGCAGGAGTGAGGGCAGCGCAAGGTTTAAACAATACACAGAGGAAGGCACCATTCCCTTTGGAGACAAGGCACCTGCTGTTTTGAGGGAGATCTGGCTTCCTATCAAAATTCGGTGGGTTAGCTAAACTGTCTGAATAACGCCAAAGCCTCAAGTCTAACCCTGACATGGCTCCCTCTTCCAGAGCCGTGGAGCCCCACGCCCCTTCCAAGGTCAGCTGCTTCATTTAGAAATGATCACCAGTCACAAACAGTGAGTTACCAACACCTGTTGGCAGTACAGAAGAAAACTAAGGATCTGTTCTTCAGTCCATCTTGGATGCAATGGGGATAGGAGTTTCACTTTGTTTGTGGAAGGACAGCATTTAAAATGTTCAATATCAATTCCTATGCTGACATCCCCCCTCCTGCAACCCCAGGCTTTGGTAATTATTAAGTGAAGCCATCTGCTCAGCCTAATGAAATGTGCAATCTCCTGCACATATAATTAGTGAAGGTCACTTTATTAATTAAACAAATTAATTAATTGCAAGGATACTGCAACCATTTCCTAGGAACTGCATCCAACTCATTTATTCTCCATGTGTCTACCGGGCTCCTACTGAGGGCAGAGTCCCACACTCGTGCTCTGAGGAGATAAAGATGCACCAAGTAGAAACAGAAGCCAAATGACACGGTTGCTGATGACTATCCCTTCCGCTTCAGGTGACCATTCATCTTGGTTGAAAGCTCAAAGTCCAGGTCCTGAGAATCCCCCCACCCCCAATCCCAAGCAAATCATGGTGGTTGGCTTGACCTGGGTCAAAGTTCACCACTAGACAATCTCCACTAAGGAGATGGCTAATACTGGGCCATCCTGCAACCTGGGCTCATGTCATGGGAGACACTGCTGATCAACCAGGAGCCCAGACTCAACCAGGCCCAAATCCTTCTCACCTTTGCTCCAGGAGCGACTATTTTTTTTCTAATGTTTATTTATTTTGAGAGAGAGAGAGAGAGAGAGAGCAAGCGAGCAGGGGAGGAGCAGAGAGAGAGGGAGACACAGAGTCGGAAGCAGGCTCTAGGCTCTGATCTGTCAGCAAAGAGCCCGACACGGGGCTCAAACTCATGGACTGCAAGGTCATGACCTGAGCCAAAGTCGGACGCCTAACCGACTGAGCCACCCAGGCGCCCCCAGGTGCCACTATTAATAGTCTTGAATAAGAAGCCCAGAAAATTAATTTATTTTCCATCTATCCCCTAGAATCATAAAAACTCTAGGCTAGCAAAGGCCTTCAAGGTCTAGTCTCATCACTCATCCAGAGCTTAAATCTCCTCTATAGTATCCTCCACTAGTAGCCAGCCAGCCTCTCCTTACATACCTGTAATGACAGGGAACTCACTATCCTTTAAAGTAACCCTTCCTATCTTCAAAAGTTTTGGCTGTTAAACTCCTTCCTTTAATTACTGAAACGTCTCTCTTATCAGTTCTCCTTGGGGGCGGGGGGGGGGACCACATCATGGTGCTTCAAATAATAAAACACGGTTATAAATTCCTTCCTCGTCTTCTCTTTTCCAGGCCCAGTTTCTCCATCTGTTACCCACATGATGTGGTTTCGAGTTGGGAGTGCTGTCCCAATCCTCTAACACCCCGTTGAAGCCCCTCCTGTGGTACAGTACCCAGGTATGCCCCTCATGCCCAGTTACCACACCCCTGCTGGATTCTCCACTCTGTTACAGCATCTGGCAGCTTCACCACGCACTGACTCCCACCAGCTCCCTGACGCCGTTTCTGAACGTGCTACTGTTGAGCCACAATTCCATCCCATCTGCCACAGGACTTCCCAGGAGCTTACACTCCATCTGGAGTCCTGGGATATGAGAAACCCCACCAGACGGTAAGAAAATATCCTATAAATGACCAACTGCCACTTTCCCTGTTAGAAACAACTTGCTCTGAAGGTTTGCTTAAAAGTGATTTCTTAAGAATCCTGACAGCATGTAGCCACAGAAACCATATTTAAAACGATGGATGGACTCTCAGACTCTCAGGTTCACAAAAGCCTTCCGAACTCACAATGTACCTGCAGCATAAAACCAATAGAGCTATTTTAACCTACACGTAGCCACCATTTATATTATGGTTCCATGGTAACGCAAGCTCTGCATTCCATTTCGGAGAAACTAGACGGGAGGTATGCCCAGTGCTGCATTACTCTGGGTTGTCTATGTCACGGGGGGGGGGGGGGGGGGCGCGTATGACCTCGGAGAAGAATGACTCTAGACACCAGTCCACTCTGTGAACTCACAGGTCCTTCAAAGTGTGTTGTCCTAAGGGCCACCTGAGGGCCGGTTAGGGACAGGTGAGGTGGGAGGTTGCCACCAGGATACCTTCTGGAAGGAGGCAAGTGATAACAGTTACGGAGCTGGGTTGTGTCTGCGGTGGTACCGTTCTTCAACAAACTACCGCAGACACAAGGATAGGGGTGTTTCTCAAAGTCAGGAAATTAAAACTAGAGAAGTCACTAATTGTCATGTTTCCTGAGTCTTTAAAGGGGGATCTTTACAAGCTGGTGTGTGTGGTGACGGGCGGGGGAGAAGGCGGGGAACGTGTGTTGACACCAAATTGACAACGGTGAGGATGCTGAGCAGAGCCGCCAAGACTCAAGCTCCTCCCGTGGGAACTCCATATCTGTCCTTCCTCCCTCTTCTACCAACCCTACCCGACCTCCACCCCCACCCCCTGGACCCAGGCTGCTTCTTTTCTAAGGAGTCTACAGAGCGATCAGGAAGGCAGTGAATGGAATCTGAGGCCATGTGTTCTATGCACCTGCCTAAAGCAGGAGTAGCTGTGCCCACCTGGAGGAAGGTAGGTAGGCAGGAGCTGGGCCTAGGGCCTGAAGCCCGAGATGTGAGACCTCCCTCCACCAACCCCCTAGCACCCTGTACTTGTTCACTAGTGACGCCAACCTCCCCGGGCCTCAGCTTCCTCATCTCTAAACTGAGCCTAACATCCTCCTCGCGGGACTGTCCCAAGTAATAAATGAAAGGTAGTAATAACAACAGCTGAACTTCTCATAGGAGCTCTTTCCAGCACTGTTCTATGCGCCGGGATTAACTCATTTCAACTGTACAACAATCCTCATACTTCCTTCATGAGGCCCAGAACGGGTGGGCTAGTTGCCCAAAATTGTGTAGCTAAAGTAAGCAACGGGGCCAGGAGAACAGACAAAAAGCGACTTTGGAAACAAGAACATGTTATAATAACATGTCACTGCTGTCCGTAATGAGCAACACAAGACCATGCACAGGTGCTCAAGTCTGTATCTCCTACCACAAGAGATCGGAGGGACCCCTGCTCAGAGCTCCTAAGGCTCTGACAGTGTGTCTCCTTCTGCCACAAGTACAGACCTAACCCAGCAGTCATCTGAGTAAAGCACGCTGTGTGTTAAACATTATAGCCCCAGGCTTTGGTCAAAGGCCTCCTCATCACTCGACCACCCTGTTTAAAACTGCAAAATGCACTTTATCCCCCTCACTCCCACTCACCTTCCTGATCTCATTTTTTCCCACAGCATTTATCACCTTCTAACCCACCACATATTGTATTACTTTGTTATTGCCAGCCACCCCACTAGAGTATTGGTTCCCCAAGGGCAGGGAGTTTTATCCCTTTTGTTCAATGTTATATCCCCAATACCCTGCACGATGTTGGACACATGGTAGGCGTTCAGTTCAGTGTTTGCTGAATGAGTGATAAATTAGTCTTCATGGACACAGAGAAAATGTCTTTCAGAAATTGTTAAGCAAAAGAAAACAGGCCCCTAAATTTTACATAAAATGATCCCATCTGTGTAAATATACATACTGTGTGTATGTGTGTGTGTCTGAACATATGTGTGAGTGCACAAAAAACAATCTGGAAAAATATACATTAAAATGTTCACTGGGGTTATTTCTAAGAAGTAAAGACAGCTTGGGGCGCCTGGGTGGCTCAGTCAGTTAAACATCTGACTCTTGATTTTGGCTCAGGTCATGATCTCATGGTTTGTGGGATTGATCCCTGCATCAGGCTCTGTGCTAATAGCACAGAGCCTGCTTAGGATTCTTTCTCTCCCTGTCTCTCTGTTCTTCCCTGCTTGCACATATGGGTGTGCTCTCTCTCTCTCCCAAAATAAATAAACATTTAAAAAAAAAGAAGTAAAGGGTTGCCTGGGTGGTACAGTCAGTTAAGTGTTCAACTCTTTTTTTTTTTTTTTTTGATGTTTTTTGGTTTTGAGAGAGAGTGAGAGAGACAGAGAGACGGAGCACAAATGGGGGAGGGGCAGAAAGAGACGGAGACACAGAATCGGAAGCAGGCTCCAGGCTCTGAGCTGTCAGTACAGAGCCCGACACAGAGCTTGAACCTATGAACTGTAAGATCATGACCTGAGCTGAAGCTGGTCGCTTAACTGACTGAGCCACCCAGGCGCCCCGAGTGTCTAACTCCTGATCTCAGTTCAGGTCGTGATCTCACAGTTTATGGGTTCAAGCCCCACATCAGGCTCTGTGCTGATGGCACAGAGCCTGCCTGGAATTCTGTCTCTCCTTCTCTATGCCCCCCTTCCCCGCTTGTGTGCAGTCTCTCTCTCTAAATAGATAAATGAACTTTTTAAAAAATTAAAAAAGAGAAGTAAAGACAGCTTTAACTTCCTACTAAATGTTTTACCAAGACCACATATTATTCCTATAAATTTTTAAAGCTACGTACATCTGAAAACAAATACACCGTATACACACACACATACACACACACACACCGCAGAAGCACACAGTTGGTTACAGGAGACCCAAGCAAGAGGTTATCGGCACTGGTGAAAAGTTCAAAATATCCACCCTCATGGGGGTGGGCCAGAGCTGTGTTTTCACTCACGGATCAGCAATGCTGAGACAAATAACAGAATCAGGCCTACAGGGTCTGGGACAGCACAGCACCTCCTTCTGAACTCCTCCAAAAAGGGAATGACTCAAAAAAGGAAAACTCTATAAAAATCAAAACCCACTTGACTGCCTCTGTAAAGCAGTCTCGGAATTGTTTAATCCTCTGTGATTATTTTTAAATTACAGTCGAATGTTCCAGAAAATGTGAGGCAAAACCTAATACATAGTGAAGTGTTTTGTGACTAAAAATTCACTCCACATTAAAGAAGCCTCATTCTCCTGTGGCAGTGTTAAAGAGGAAGTCGGGATAACTGAATTCCACCCAAGACCCAGGGCCTGGCTCAGAGCAGCATGTATTCCCACCCTCCTGCTCCATGCTGCTGACATTACTCTGCATACAGGAGCTCACAGAGAACCACCAGCCTGCTAGCTTCTACGTCCCTCTGTCACCCACAAATCACCGAGGTGCCATCAAAGTGCTATGTACCAAGTGAGGGCCAGCTGTGGGCCCAGCACAAGGCCAGGTGCCATGAGGCGGAAGGAAAGGAAACAAGATAAGACGTCTGCCTTCAAGGAAGAACTAACACACGAGAAATGCGGAAGAAAACAATTAGGCTCACTTAATGGAGTAGCACTTACTCTATGTGTATTAAGAATTCTGAGAACAAAGAGGCAAATGTGGGGAAGGAAGCTTCAGAGAAGACAGCAGGCTACAGTCGGCCTTGCTGACAGCCGTAAGCCACAGTGTGCCCAGAGGACAGGTGCTGAGGGCTGGGTCTGGGATGAGGGAGATGGGCCTCGGTGTGAACGACACGAAACTGTGGGCACAGCTACCCCAGCACTGCCACTTCCCCTGCCCTACCTTCCAGGCACAGCGTGGTGCTGTGCCCGCCGAGTGCCACATGTGTGCAGAAAGCCTCCCCCAGAGAGGGCAGGCTCTTCCTGAATGCAGATGAGTTTCAACTCTATGTGACAGAAGCTTTCACATCTTCGTTGAGTTTTGGAGCCAAGCAAGGCCAGAGAGGATGAGAAGGCAGCCCCTGGGAGGATATCTAACTCCAAGAATTCTGGTCAACCCACAGCGATTCAGAACACTGGTCTGGAAGGGCCTCTAATAGCAGAAATGCAAGCAGGGCTCAGGGCTTGGCTGGGAAGAGCTAGGAGAGGTTAGTGGAGAAGGCAGAAAGAAGAAGAAATGGGCCCAATTAAGGACCTTGCAAAGGGAAAAGGAACAGGGAAAGAGCTGGCCAGGGCAGGAAGGGAGCAACCCACTGTCCTGGTTTGCCAGGGACCGAGGGGTGTCCCGGGACTCAGGACTTCCAGTACTAACACTGGGACAGCCCCAGGCAAACCGGGATGAGTTGGTCCAACCAGTGGTCCAACCAACACCACTCAGGGAGGCTGAGGGGGTGCTGACCCGTTGGTGCTCACTGGCCCCCCTCCTTTGTGGCTCTGTCATTGCTCATTAGCAGACTCTAGGGCAACGGGAAGGATGAAATTGTCAACATGGGGAGGTGATCATGTGCCCCTCCTGGCTTGTGTCCTCCCATCTCAACCATGAAGATTTCTAAAGGGGCTCAGGTACAGGTAGAAGAGGGAATCCTTTATTGTTGAAATAAAAGCTAGAATTACAGCCACCATCCTTTACTCAGCCACTTCTCAGGCATTGAGCTTACCAGGCACCGGTGAGGAGGGGACACAGCACTGTGCCATTAGGGAAGTGCCTTATCTGTACTTGGAAATCAGAAGAAGGAGGAGTTGGCACACCCAGCTCTGGAAACCATCCCCATCCAGCCTCCATGACCCCTTCCTTCTCAGAGCTGGTTTCTCCCCCAGGCAGGTCCCTAGAGAGGACCTACCGCTCCTTGGTTTCTACCCACCCATGAAATCTGCTCACTCAATAAGAATTAATTGA
Organism: Lynx canadensis; assembly: GCF_007474595.2. Lineage (NCBI taxonomy): Eukaryota > Metazoa > Chordata > Mammalia > Carnivora > Felidae > Lynx > Lynx canadensis. Next base: position 40,820,357 of record NC_044307.1, read on the forward strand.
GCATTTACTATGGACAGACACGCTTAAGGACTATAGAGAACACAAAGAACAATAAGATGTAGGCTCTGCCTTCCAAGAACTTATGGTTCGGGTGGGGGAGTGTTGGGGGGTGGGTGGGAAGGCGGGGGTGGTATAGGAAGGCAAGAATCAATTAATGAACACGTATTTCCTTTGCCGTTAATATGTGCCATGAACTGTACTGGAGAACAGAGATAATAACCAGACAACTGCAAAACCACTGTGAGTACAATGAGGGTGAGATGGAAATGCTCAGGAGGGGCACCTACCCCAGTCACCGAACCAAACCCTAAACGATCACCCACTTGACTTCAGCATGGAGGGGAGTACTGTGGAGGATTAAAAACAAACAAAACAAAAACAAAAAACAAAAAAAAACACAAAGAAAGTGGTAAGACCAAGCACTGACTTCAAACTGTTAACCAAGTGATCAAGGAGATAAACCCATACATATGAAACAATTAGTGTATCACAGGACCCACGGTGAAGTGTTAACTGTGGAATGCAGACCTTCAGCACAAAGAAACAGCAGGACAAAGTCCATAAAGCTGCCCAGAGGCAGCAGAAGTAAAACCGGAGACAAAATATTGATGAGGGAGGATTTTTCCAGTAGGGAGAAGCCAATAGGTACCTGTGGTTTTTTTCTCAAAAATGAAAAGCAAATGTATGGTTACTACTAAAAATGTTTCTAAATGGCACACCTATTCACAGGTCTTTGGTTTGAGCAAATAAGGATCTTGCCAATGGTAACTTTCACAAATGTAACTTACATTGAAATGAAAAGATAGGCATCAAATCTAATTTCAGCTGAATGGAAACATATTTAATTTTGTAATTGCAGTTCCATGTGCATAGCTGCACGTGCGTGCACACACACACACACACACCCCTTGACTCCTTTCTTATGTCTATCCTTAAGCCATCCAATCTCCATCCTTCTGTTAAACGAACCCCATAATTCAGGGAAAGAAAACTGAATTACCAGGGACAATCTACAAATTAATGACTGAGAATCGACCACATTGGCTTTTGCTATAATGATATTCACAAAGTATGAGCAGAAAGGTCACATTTGGTCTGATGGTACACTAGTCAGTCAATAACAAGTTAACAACTATTGACTGACTGTCTATTTAATGAAGAACCCTGTGCTGGTGTTGGGAGAGTGAGAAGGAGGGGTTGGTGAGAGGGATTCGTAGAAAGAAGGCATGATGCTGGGGAAAAAAATGGAAGACTCATTAGACACCGAGTCTGGTCCTTGCTGTATCATTGACAAGGCCTTGGGTAAGCTGATCCCACGGTGAACTTCACCTCTTCATCCATGAACATATCCATCTACCTCTCAGGGTCATTTACACTTCAAAGGGGAGAATGTAGGCCACACTTCAAAGGAGAGAATGGAAGCCTGCAGTGCTTGGAAAAGAAGGATCTGTATTAATGCGTCATGGAGGTTTGGAGGTACCTCCCCTGCTTCACTAACCCATCTATTTTTCCAACAGTCCCCTGAATCTCCCAGGCAGTCAATCTGTCCCATGCCCTCCACGTGGTACTGATTTAGGGAAGCATAAAATCCAAATGGAGTCAACCAAGGGCAACCAGACTCAATTCCACGCCTTTGGTCGATCCACTAAGGGTTTTTCCTTAGAAAAACAAGTGAACAAGAAAACAGGCTGACCCAGGAGCCGTGGGCTGTCGTTCTGGGACCAGAAAGGGAGATCATGCCTGGGAAAGGAACCAACACTGAAGGAGAAACACTGGATCTTGGGCACCTCATCTGAGCCCTGGATAAAGCCTCACCTACTGTCAGCGTCTACTCCCAGACTGAAAAACAGTCTGGGTTGGTTTTCATTTAATCTGTCATCTGATAAAATGAGAGAAAATATAGCTAATACAAGGTTATAAATGTCTCTAGTCCCTCACCAAATCCCTGTGGCTCCATAAACCACCCAGGGAGCCACTTCCTACCAAGTGTCCTCCTGAGCAGGCAAGACATTAAAGGGCTCACTCAAGGAACAAAAAGAAGAAAGGCAACCATAAGCAGTAAGATACAAGTGACTACCGGACCTGTCTTTATTTGCTTCCTGTCTTCCAAGACCAGTGAGGGTGGAAGTGATGGAAAGGGAAAATCACTCAGTGATAAGCCGAAGGGTTGGAGCTTCTGTCTCAGCTCTATTTCTGCAAGCTTCCTCCAGATGTTTACCTATTCTCTTTTATGGTAACCACTGAAGAGCCAAGAGGAACAACGCCAGTATCCTACTGATTTATTTTATATCTGAAAAAATTACTCAGGGCCTGCAGTCCTGAGCTCATGTTCAAATTAAGTTTGCTGGAAATCTAATTTGGGATGAGTAATTTAATTTGGCTACTACAATTAAAAGTGGTGCAGTATTTGTGTTTTAGAGGAAAACCATATTAGATTCATCTAATCTTATTAGGTGAGCATCACATTTAGATCACATTATATCTGGAACAGATATATACTGGATTGATTTCTTTCATAAATCACTCAGGAGGCCAAAGGGACTCACCTTCTTCCCACTCCCCGCAGACCCACCTGACACAGGTCAGAAAAGGTAGTGAACATAAAGGAGGCATCGTGGAGAACTCCACTGCACAACCCAGGGGTTCACGTACCCACAACATCGCCTACAACAACCTCTCAAGTTCTGCTGATGGGTAAACTAAGGGCTCAAGTGGACAAGTGACTTGCTCAGGGTCTCAGTCAATGGTAGAGCTGAGATGACATCTCAGCTCCCTGACCCCTAATTTGGCTCCCTGCCACTCTACCACATGGGTTTTAAATAAGATCTAATGTGAAAAACAGCCAGAGGGCCTCTGAGACCCCACTACTCCTCACTTAGCTAAACCATGGAGTCCTCAGATACCATCTATCAGCCTGTCTCCCTGCTGTTCCTAACTATCCCAGGAAGATAAAGAAGGCGATCTCACTATCTCCACAGGTAAGAAACCAGTGCCCCAAATTCTTCTTGAGTCCATTTTTTAAATTTATTATTTAAAAAAAATTTTTTTTTAACATTTATACATCTTTGAGAGACAGAGAGAGGCAGAGCATGAGCAGGGAAGGGGCAGAGAGAGAGGGAGACACAGAATCCGAAGCAGGCTCCAGGCTCCGAGCTGTCAGCACAGAGCCCGACGCGGGGCCCGAACTCACGAACCGCGAGATCATGACCTGAGCCGAAGTCGGACGCTCAACCGACTGAGCCACCCAGGCGCCCCGAGTCCATTTTTTTATTGATGACTACTTTAAACCCCCTCACTTCAAGATAACTAAAATTTCACATTGAGAACATTCAAACCATATGATGGGTCAGAAAAAAGAATCTGCTTTGCTTTTTAAAATGTTGTTAATCTCAGAAGTACCGCTAACCGGGCAGATTCAATGCATACGATATTACACATCAGGGCTCCAACTGTAGAGTTTAATCTTAAAAAATTAGGTCACAAAGAAAAATCAAGGGAAGGAGAAGCCAGATAAAAATATTTATAACATGACAAGTTAATACATGCTGCATACAAATCTCTTATAAATGATTGAAAAGAAGATGGAACACTTCAAAATAAAAATGAAAAAGGATTCAAAGAGGTAATTCACATACACACACACACACACACACACACACAGATTACTGACGGCCTCATGAAAAAAAATGTTCAAACCCACTATAAGGAAAGCTTGCAAATTAAAACAGTGCAGTACGGTTTTCAACAACCGAATTGGCAAAAACTGAAACAACTATAATGCCCATGGATAGTCAAGAGTGCTCTGAAATAAGAATCCTCAGACACTACTGATAAGAGTATAAATATGTCCACATTTCTGAAGGGCCATCTGGTAATATGCATAGCCAGCCATAACACTGAGCAAGTTCACTCCCAAGAATTTTCCCTGAGGAAATAATCAGAGGAATACTCAAAGATTTATGCACAAAGACATTTATAATAGCAGCACTATTCAGAATAATAAAAATCTAGGAAAGCCTAACTGTACCATAATAGAAAAGTGTTAAATCAATTATGATACATCAAAACAGGGAATAATATGTAGACATTAAAACTCTTATTTTTGAAAGAGATTTAAAGACACAAATGCTCACAAAATGGCGCTAAAATTAAAAACTCTGAATAGGATGATTCCATTTTGTAAAGAAAATATACATCACATACATTATAATTTTTTCAGTGTTTATTTATCTTTGAGAGAGAGAGACAGACAGAGAGTGAGCAGGGGAGGAGCAGAGAAAGAGGGAGACACAGAATCAGAAGTAGGCTCCAGGCTCTGAACTGTCAGCACAGAGCCCGACGTGGGGCTCAAACTCATGAACCATGAGATCATGACCTGAGCTGAAGTCCGACGCTCAACTGATTGAGCCACCCAGGCGCCCCTGTCACCATACGTTATAAATATAACAAATGGTGACAGGTTCAGCTAAACGTCCAACAAATATTCATGCTCTTTCCAGAGTGTAGGGTTTTCATTGGAAAGCTGGTACCCAGCCAGGGACTACATTTCCCAGCATCCCTTCTACCTAGGTATATCCATGTGACTATTCCCACCAATGGAATATAGGCAGAAATGACATGAAGCACTTTCAAACTGAGGTGGTTGGGAAGTGACATGCTTTCTCCATGCTCTCTTCCTCCAACTGCCAACTAAATGCAGAGGAGCCCAAAGCCCTAGGGAATGGAAGAATAATATGATGAAGGGCCCTGGGCCACTGAATCTACTCACTGGAGGGCTGACCACTAATCAGAAACACCTATGTTGGACCAGGAAATAAACCTCTACTGTGTTAAATTACAATTTGGGGTTTTAACTGTCCGTCAGCAAGTGTTACTTTAACTAACATATGCACATAGAAAGATAAATTACCAAATTTTATCTGATGCATTGTATGACAGACAAATTCTAGGTAAATTTTTTAAAAATGTATTCTTTCTACCATAAGCATCTTCTTTAATAACCAATAAATGTATTAAAATAAAAAAGCAAACCTTGAAGGACAATGCTACAGTAAAATGTTAAGTATAAACATAAAATATTAAATAAGATTACAAAAATAAAAATGTAGAAAATTGGAAAGGCTAAAAGGAAAAAAAATACAGACTTACAACTTTAAAAAATCTACTAAAATAATTCCAGACAAATGACTGTTCAAAAATGATGTAAGGTTGGGGTGCCTGGCTGGTTCAGTCGATAGAGCATCCAACTCTTGGTCTCAGGGTCATGAGGTCAAGCCCCATGTGGGGCATGAAGCCTACTTAAAAAAAAAAATGACCTAAAGTTAAATGACAACAAACTGGGGAGAAAAATGGCAACTTATACATGAAATATTAGTATCCTTTACTACGTAAAGAACCTTTATGAATCAGTAAGTGGGAGGATAAATACAAGAATTGGGGGAAAGATATGAACACACAGGCATAAAATAAATACTGACATACACTTACAAAAAGATTTTCATCTCACTAGTAATTTTAAAAACACAAATTACAATAAGATATTCATTATCCCTCTATCAGACTGATGAACATTTAAAATATTGTCACTATAGCACCAAATGTTGCTGAGATGATGATGAAATGGGTAATCATGTATGTTACAGAAGGAAGTTCAAAACAGTATCTCACTTCCAACAAGCAGTTTGTCACAAGAGAGAAAAAAAGCCTTAAAAACACTTTGACTTTCTAGATACTTGACAGAAGAAGTAAGTATCCAGAAGAAATGATTGAATAGGGGGAAAAAATGAAACAATTTAGATACCCATTTGCAAAGGACTGCTTAGATCAATAAATTATGGCATGTTGTATGTGTTATCACATATTAGAATAATACACAGCCATAATGTTAAATTATGATGAAGATCTAAAGGCACTAAAGCACAATAGTGCCCACAATATAAAAAAGCAGAATACAAAACAATATAGATAGCATAATTTCTTGTTTAAAAGTGTGGGTGTATAAGAACATATATTGTAAATGCATAAGGAGAGCATAAAAGGATTCTTTCTTATAAAAATGTTATAGTAGTTATCTCCAAGGGGTGGGATTATGGGTGACTTTCATTTTCTTCTTTATATTTTTCTATATTTTATACATTTTCAGCTGTGAGCATGTATTACCCTTAATTTATGTTTTATTATGAAAAATTCTAAGCATATATACAAATGTAGCAAGAATATATGTACCCACTGCTGGGCCTCAATTATCATACATGGCTGACCTTGTTTCATCTATATCCCACTAGGGCCCCTGTCCCTGGATTATTTTAACATAAACCCTGGATATATCATTGATCCATAAATACCCCAAAAACATCTGGACCTTTTATATTTAATATACTCAAACTCTCCACTGGACTGTTTTAAAGTATTTGATACTTCATTTGCTCACAAACACTATAGTATGTATTTTTAAAATATAACCATAAATAATAATATCACACCTAAAAATTAACAATAATTTCTCAATATCAAATATCCAATTAGTGTCCCAATTTTCCTAATGGGTCTCATAAATGCCTTTTCACAGTTGGGTTGTTTAAATCAGGATCCAAACAAGATTTACACTGGAATTTGGCTGATATGTCCCTTGAGTCTTTTAAAATTTATTCCATAGTGCTACCCCTCCTTTTCCATGCCATTTTATTTATGAGCAGCGTATGGGTCATATGTTCCAAGAACTTCCTGAATGCATCCTCATGGTGTCTTCTAACATGTTCCTCTATCCCCTGTATTTTCTTTCAACTGCAAATTAGTTCTAGTGTCCACTCAGCTACTGGTTCCATTACATTTTTGTAAGAATATTTCAAATCACTGTATTATTTTTATAACCAGACAAAATAATAAGCTAAAAAATGTTTTTAAAGGAACTCAAAGAAATGCCAGCCTTTTTAATTCATCCCTTGCAGCAATTCAATAAACTCAGTATACAAAAGATGTTTTCAGAACACAGGTTAGGTCAAGGTTTTCTGACACAAGAAAGATGCTCAGTGACTATTCATGGACATATTTTTCCATTTTCCTTTTACATTTTAAATCCACCTCCCCTTCTGCATCATTGGTGAGGTCTATTACTCTCTGGACAATGGCAATCCCTCCACTGGAAGCTTAAGTCATCCTATAATTGCAGAAGTATTCTTCAATTTTCCTTTGTTTAAAAAAATGTAACATATGCACAGACAGGCATACCTCAGAGATACTGTGGGTTCAGTTCCAGACCACTGATATAAAGTGAATATAGCAATAAAGCATTTCAAGTCAATTTTTGGTTTCTCAGTGCATATAAAATGTATGCTTATACTGTACTATAGTCCATTAAATGTTCAATAGCATTATGTCTAAAAAACAACTTAATTTAAAATATTTGATTGCTAAAAAATGCAAACCATCATCTGAGCTTTCAGTGAAATCATAATCTTTCTGCTGGTGGAGGGACCTGACTCCACTTGATGGCTGCTGACTGATCAGTGTGGCTATGGCAGTTTCTCAAAATAAGACAACAATGATGTTTGCTACATCATCTAACTCTTCCTTTCACAAATAATTTCTCTGTAGCATGTGATACTGTTTGATAGCATTTTACCCACAACAGAACTTCTTTCAAAACTGGAGTCAGTCCTCTCACACCCTGCCACTGCTTTATCGACAAACTTTATGTAATATTCTAAATCCTTCGTTGTCATTTCAACAATCTTCACAGCATCTTCACCAGGTGTAGATTCCATCTCAAGAGACCACTTTCTTTGCTCATCCACAGGAAGCAACTCCTCATCTATTAAAGCTTGATCATGAGATTGCAGCAATTCAGTCCCATCTTCAGGCTCCAATAGTAACATCAAAGAACACCGATCACAGGTCGCCATCACAAATATAAGCAAACAGTCATGAAAATGTCTGAAATATTGTAAGAATTACCAAAATGTGACACAGAGACACAAACTAAGCAGATGCTGTTGGAAAAATGACACCGATAGACTTGCTCAACACAGGGTTGCCACAAAACTCTGCAAAGCACAATAAAACAAGGCATGCCTGTTTTATTTGAAATGAGAGAAAAATTTGAAATGAGAGAAAAAGAAAGAATAAGCCACCAATAATGTCACTCCTCTAACACAGTCACTGTTACCTATATACTTTCTTACCATCTTTTTTTAGGGACACATATTTTGTACATAATTGTAATCAGTGAATATGGGTTTTGATACTCCTTTGTGAAATTAACACACTTAATGTATTTGACATTAAAAATATTTGTTGCTTATGTTAAGGTATAAAAAAGAGCAGTAATATATATATGTGTGTGTATACATATGTGTGTATACGTGTGTATATATACACACTTATACATATATACATATGTATGTACACACAAATGTGTGTGTATATATATATATATATATATATATATATATATACACACACACACACACGTGTCCATAGTTCAGCTTGAGAAAGAGACTTTACCATCCCCTAGGTAGCCCCCAGGGGCTCCTCCCTCATTCTCTTCTCTCCTCCCGCGACTAGCCTGAATTTTTGTCTATGATTGCTTGTTCTTATAGGGTTTGCACATGCATGTGGACATCTAAACTTTTTCATTTTATTCATTTATTTATTCATTTATTATTTATTTATTCATTTATTATTTCAGTTTATTCATTTATTATTTCTGAGAGAGAGAGAGCACAAGCTGGGGAAGGGCAAAGAGAGACAGGGAGACACAGAATCTGAAGTAGGCTCCATGGTCTGAGCTGCACAGAGCCTGACACCGGGCTCCAATTCATGAACCACCAGATCATGACCCGAGCTGAAGTCGGATGCTTAACCGACTGAGCCACCCAGGCACCCCATGCATGTGGATGTCTAAACACTTTATCATTAGTTCTGTATGTATCTGAACTTTATGTAATTGGGATCACACTGCAACTTGCTTTTCTACTTAACAGCTATGTTCCTGAGATCCTTCCCTGTTGTCGCACACAGCTATGGTTCATTCAACTTAATTGCATAGTTATATAGTTGTATTCCATAGTGAAACTACACCACAATTTATTGGCAATTTCTATACATAAAATTATATTGTAAATATCATGTCACATTGCTACATATCTTCAAAATAATTGTTAATTATACTAGAGTATTACGCTGATAGAGGAACTATCTTATTTGACAGTTATTCAACAGTTGGACATTGTGTGTGTGTGTGTGTGTGTGTGTGTGCATGCGCGCGCATGTGGCTACTTTGTAAATAATGCTTCAGGGAGCATCTTTGTTTAAATAGGTTATTAAATGTTGTGTATTATTTCCCTCATGGAGGGAATGTGGGAAGATGGTCCACAGAAGTGGTATTACTGTGGAAGATGGTCCACAGAAGTGGATCAAAATGTATGAATAAATAATATGGCTCTTTAATACACTGAATATCGCAATACCTCCAGAACTGGGGATTACCATTAAAAATGCATTCTTTGGAGGGGTGCCTGGCTGGCTTAGGTGGTGGAGCATCTGACTTTGGCTCAGGTCATGATCTGAGTGGTTCATGAATTCTGTGTCTCCCTCTCTCTCTGTCCCTCCCCTGCTCACGCTGTCTGTCTCTCTCTCTCTCTCTCTCTCTCAAAATAAATAAACATTAATTTTTTAATGTATTCTTCAAATAATATGTTAAAATAGTATTTTGCTGCTGTTTCAATCTACATATCTCTTATTACAAAATTGAACATTTTCCATATATGTGTATGGTGCTATATGTAGTTATCTATTCAAGTGTCCAACCAAGGTTTTAGGGGGTTTTTTTTATTAGTTTTTTTTATTTGTTTGAGCATGTCACAAAATAAAGATACAAATTCTGTCATATGAATGCAAATCTTTCCCTATTGTTACCCCACTGGTTTTTTACATGAAGAAATCTTTGATTTTTTTCTGTAGTTTGATGGACTGATCTTTTCATTTTTGAGTGTTTTTCTTTTGTTTCTAAGCAATATTCAATTCTATAGATTTCCCTATGCCTCTACATTTTGCACTTAATTGTTTAATCAATATGTAATTCATTGTGGTGAAGTTAAAATGATTTTTTCCAAATTGCTAACTATGCATCACAATTATTTATTGAATAATTCTTCCTTCCCCCCCGATCTGTGATGACTTCTTTATGATTTATCGAATTATTTATGTGAGGGTCTGCTTTTGAACTATCCTAGTTCACTCACCTACTTCCTCTTTTTATGTCAATACCATGGTGTTTTAATTACAAAGGTACATTTTAATATCTAGTATTGCTATATATTGTAATATCCAATAGATCTAACTCCCTTCTCCTCGAGCCATTTCCAAGATTCCCCATGAGGTTCTCATCTACATATTTTTCCATATAGACTGATAACCATCTTGTGAAATTTTAAAAATCCTGATGGGACTTTGAGAGGAATGGCATCAGACTCATGAACTAATTTCAGAAATATCTAAATCCTTAATTGTAATCTCACCACCTAGAAGTAGGGTTTTAACTTAATCTCTTTAAGCCTCCTTGATCTACAACTAAGCAATCTGTAATGATAATTTTATCCTTTTCTTTACAATATTTATTCTCTAAAGTTAATGTTACCACTTTCATAACTTTCTGCACCGGCTTTTTGTTTTGATCTCAGCCATATCCAATAATGCTTTTATTGTGGCCCCGATAAGTGTAATGACAGTAGGCTGTATGAACTCAATCTTCCTTATTATACGAAGGAATGGTCATTTTATATACTCGTTTCTAAGTGGTTTGTAAAAATTAGAAGTTGAACTGACTGAATGTACTTCTGGAATTAATGAGATCATTGCATATTTTTACTTAAATAATTTATGTGAAGCAAATGAAAAAAATATATATATGAAGCCATTCTTGCATTCCATAACCTTCTTGGGTATAGTGGAACATTCATATACTCTATTGTCGAAATCTACTCACTAGAATTTCATCTAAAATTTTTACATTCCTACGAGAGACTGGTAGAGAGCCTCCCTTTGGGGGCTTGCCAGATTTGTTATCAGGGTCATGTTTGCTTGAAAAAAGAATCTGGAAGTATTCCATCTTTTTTCTAAATCCTGGAACAGTTTATATAACACAGAAATTATCTGTTCCTTGAAAGTTTAAAATAATTTTCAAAGGCCTTTTTGTATTTTAAAATCTTCCACCTGGCCCAGGTATGTGTGTGTGTGCGTGCGTGTGTGTGTGTGTGTGTGTGTGTGCACGCGCCCATGGGGACATTACCATATTTGTATTTTTATACATTTAAAATGACACTGTAAGATATTGATCTCTAAAGGAATAAGGAACAGTTAGTTGCATTATAATTTACTGCCTTCCTTTCCCCCATGAAAGGGAGTGAATGCCCAAGAGGATAAAGCGCTAAGAAATAAGCCATGTTCCCAGGTTTTTGTTCTAAGAGCCTCCCTTTTAGAGGCCCATAAGGGAGGCTATAGATGGTAGTCAGGGAATATTGAATGCGGAACCATCCACAATTCATTGAGGCTGAGCAAGTTTGGCATCCACACCTTTTAACACTGACATCTGGACCTAGGAAACCTAAGATCTGAAAAGAAAAGGAGATCATCAGTCTGCCACAGGTCACCTTGAAGTGTGTGGTAAAGGTCTTCCGATTTTGTAGTCCAGCAAGCCACCAGTAGGACACTGTACTTCTTACAGAGCAACAAAAGTTTGTAATTCTAAGGCTTTCTCTACTGACTGCAGGGCTCCTGGATCAACGACCTTCCAAACACTTCACGGGAACCACAAATAAAGATTCAGAATTGTTAGCGACTGAAAGTCTGTGTCCCACCCCCCACCCCCCAACCCAAATTCATATGTTGAAACCCTAGACCCCAATCTGATAGTATTAGGAGATGGGGCCTTTGGGAACCAACTAGATTAAGAAGACTCACAAGGCTGGAGCCCCATGATGGGATTAGTGTCCTTATAAGAAGAAGAGACACCAGAGCTTCCTTTTTTTGTAAGGACACAAAGAAGATGTCAAATGAGCACACATCAAGATGGCGGCCGCCTACAAACTATCCTAAGAGCTCTCAGAATGAAACCTGCCTTGCCAACACCTTGATCTTTAGACTTCCCCTTCAGAACTGTGAGAAATAAATTTCTATTTTAAGCCACCCAGTCTGTGGTATTTTGTTATGGCAGCCCAAGTTGACCAAAGCAAGGGGGCTGTGGTAATGTCTGTCCGAAAGAACACGGAGCCATAACTAGGCACACTGAATAGCCTGCTGTGGAGAGAGATACACCTGAGGAGAAACAAGTAGTAAGGAGTCTGAATGAAGATGGAGGGTCTCCTAGAACAGGCGAGGACTGTGCTGTATGAGCATCTGTGAGAATACAACCAGGACTCAAACAGTGACACCGTGCCCAAGAACAAGGTCGTGAACAGGGCAGTAACTGCATATGTGGTACGTTGGCCAATGGTCTGCTTTTTCTTAAGAAAGACACATTCTCAGTTCGTGTCCTTGTTCACAGGGGTCCATGAAGTGTTAGAGGTCAATTAAGCGTTGGGATTAGGTCACCTTTTGTCAGTCAAGGTGATGAGTGTTAGAATAGCCCGGCAGGAAGGCACGGACCTCCAAACCCTCTTCAGAGCTAGGATTCCATAATTCCACTCAGGATTTCGCACAAGCGTGCAAGCGGTTTTTTTCTCCCCCCTCCACAATGACAGAGAAATTGCTTTCACGCCAGTCATGGCCTCACACAGAAGCTTAATCCCTGGCTGGAAGGCAAAACATGCTTGTGGCAAAGCCAAGCAGGCATGTGAAGTGAAGCAGAATGAGGAATGTTTTATGACTGTTTGGGATGCCAGGGGTGGCTGGGTATATGTTGGGTTTTTTTTTTTAAGGACTCCAAAAGACATCTTAACTCATACTGTTTTGGCAGCTTCAAGATGCAACAGTTACTACAAGCCCTAACAGCAGTGACTGATTTCTCACAAGCACCCTTTCCTTTCTGGAGCTTTAAATTCTCTCGCTCTCTCTCTCTCTCTCTCTCTCTCTCTCTCTCTCTCTCTCTGTGTGTGTGTGTGTGCTTTCCCACACATAGAGGCACATACCACACAACTGACGGCCAAGTCCAACTGAACAGATTTATCATTTTTAGGGTGAAACTGTGGAAAAAGAAAAACTGTTGACATACCTTTTAATCTGAACTATGTAGGTCTTGCAAGACTTTCTTTCTACCGGCAGAAAATCAAACTAACAATTCTAAGCTAATGACGAGAGTAAACAGTTCCTTCTTTATAAAAATGAATTGGACTCATCAAGCCTTGCGTTCAAGTGAATTTCTCCGGCTCCTTTAAGTCAAATAAAGAGATGGCTTAAGAGAATTCCTAGGCTCTAAGAGTCTTTAAAAAGTAGGATTTGCCCCCCTATACTTGCACATGAAGTAAATAACTCTCCATCTCCCCAATGCTTGTTACCCACAGATTGCATTGAAGGATCCAACTGCGTGAGGTAGTTTTTACAGGCAATGTCAGGAAAAAATACTCCTTTTCTTAAATGAAACTCTTTTATGAAATTCTATGCTAACAGATGTTAGGTTTTTTAAAACATCCCTCCACTAAGGAAGGCAAAGCAAGAGAAGAAGTTGGTAACTCTAGGCCAATCCCTTCCAATTTTTTTGATAGTTCTTCATCCAAGTCATCTACATATGAGACGACTTGTCTGGACCAAGTAATTTAGGGTCAATCATCTAACTATTACTGGTTCCCATCTAGTTATCACAATGGTGACCAGCTCCAGGGTCAGCAAACGACCTACAGAAAATTTAAGACTGATTTTAGTCAATATGCAAGGGCGAGAGTATGAATTTTTCTCAGGTCTATAAGTTCCTGGTGTTCTGGAAATTTTTCTTCTATCTGCAGACCCCTCACTGTACCCTATTCCACCCCGCATTATCAGGTTATCCCTTCCTGGTTTTGAAACATAGGTGATAAAGCTTGAGGGTACTCGAGAGAGCACAGGTGTGCTCTCCCAACCGCTAATTCTGGGAACCCCGAACCAAGGACAGTGGCTCTGCTGAGATTCTGAGAGGTCAGCTTTATGGCACTAAAATCTTTAGAAAATAACTCACAGCATTTTGTCAGCTAGACTTCAACTGAAATAAATGCCCAAGACCAGATTCTTGCTTCTACAGCATCTCACTTGATGCAGGTGATCCTAAAATCCATCCACTCAGAAAACCCCAAATGGTGTGGTTGGTTTAGGAAGCCAAAGCTGAAGAGGGTCACTTGCCCCTTCCGGAGCCTCCAAACTGAGAACAAAGGCAAGAAAATCAGTTGGGACAGATCATGACAGGCCTTCAACTATGTTTTTTAGATGTTTATTTATTTATTTTGAGAGACAGAGAGAGTGAGAGCAGCGGAGAGGCAGAGAGAGTGGGAGAGAGTGAATCCCAAGCAGGTTCCGTGCTGTTAGCACAGAGCCCGATATGGGGCCCAGTCTCAAGAACCATGAGATCAAGACCTGAGCCGAAATCAAGAGTCAGACACTCAACCAACTGAGCCACCCAGGTGCTCCAGGCCTTCAACTACTTATAAAACTTTTCAACTAAGAATATATTAATAAGTTACTGCAAAATAAAAATCCCCTCACTTCCAGGGATCATACCTACGTTTAACTTAACCGTACGCTACTAAAATTTTCTTTTTTTTTAGATTTTCCCCGAAATGAATTCTAAAATAAAAACCATTCCAGTGGAAAGAAATCCATAAACACTAAATTTTTTAGCACCTTTATTTACCTCCTCTCTAACTGAACTAATCAGTGGCAAAACATAATTTGTAGTGAAGAGAGTTAATTTCCTAGGACTAAATGCACACATTAAACACATAAATGTGACAATATTTGGGAGATATATGAAGCAATAAAGATAACATTTATTGGGCCAGCCACTGGGACACTGGGCATTTTACTTGGATTATCTCAGTTAATCCTTACAACGGACCTATAAAGTAGGTGCTATTCTACTCCCATTTTATAGATAAGGTTTAAATGAGGAACTTCATTAATGTAATTTAATCTCCACTAACCCAGAATTTGAGTTCAGCGTTTACTCTGGCTATAAAAAGGTTGAATAAGCATATGAGAAATTAAACAGAATAGTAGAAGGCACGATCAATCTACTAGAAGGTCCTATGTTTTAAGACATAGTGAGAAGCAGATGCTAATTGCAAGCCTGTCTGGGAACTGTTTGGGAAGATTCTGTCTGAAACTATGCTATGGTAAGATATTTTAAAATGCAGACTTTCACTAGTTAAAAACAGGTTTCGTCTCACTGTTACTTCCAACAATGGGTCTAGATCAGTGGAATTTCTATAGATTTCTATGCATGATACAGTATAGTGGATGTCAGCTGCCACTTTCCTGGTATCCATCTCCTCCCTGCCCCCCCGGCTCTGTCTCGTCCTCTTCCTACCAGTCCTGGTGCTTTAGGGAAAGCTGACACACTCCTCCAGTAGAGGGATAGACCAACCAGAAAAACCTCCCATCCCTGCCAATCAACGGAGGGCACTGGGATTGGCTGTGGAATAAGCACATGGCTCAATTTGGGCCAATGAAATGCCAGGGTTGGTTTCCTGGGGATGGAATTCTGGGAAAGACACTTTCTCAGTCTTCTAAGGACTTTCTTTACCAGAAGGAATGCTTCTTTCCTCCTGACCAGAGGGATGCAACTATGAGCCCAGGAACTCCTGCAGCCATTCTGCCTCCCTGAGGAAAGCCAGCCTGAGGATGAACTGACATCACGGATGAGTGACAGAGAGATGGAAAGAAATAATGGTTGACATCATGCTGAGCTGCTAGTTCACATCCACAATACAGCCCACCCCATCCCTAACTTTGCAAGTACATGAGCTGATTAGTTAATTCCCTGTGCTGTGGGAGCACTTTTGAGTTAGGTTTTATGGACAGTCACAACCCCAAAGAATCCCAACTGACACGTGAGAAAAAACAAACACTAATTCACACCCTTTCTCCTGCAAGTACCTGGATTTTACTTTACACCGTTTCACAACTGTTTCACAGTGGTTTTGTGTTGTTTTCTCCTAAAAAATGTCACAGGCTTCCCAGAAACACTTTCATGAATTCATGAGTGGCCTTGGGCAAGTCACTTGACTTTCCTGGGTCTTTTCAACTAAAAAGGGTGAAGTTTGATTAGAGGATTCTGTGCTCCTTCCAGCCCTCACAGTCCAACAGATCTATGTGGCTGACCTAATAATGCAACGTTTCGCTCACTCCACCAAACAAAACCCCTCTTTGGATGGAGATATCCTCTGCAATACAACCTAAGCAACCTGTATCTCTTGCTTGGTCAGATATTTCCCTTTCACACCTCTACATTCACCCTTCTCCACTCAGCTCTGCTTCCCCAGAGGATCTGATCTCTTTGGACAGCATCGGTATGGCTCCCCGCCTTCTAGCTTCTGGCTGAGTGTGCCTAACGGGAGGCATCATCAGGAGACGGGAGAACTGACGAGTGAGTTCAGTGAGGAGATTTATTCCCCTGGCTCTTCCCCAGCAGAGTTGCTGAAGGTTGACTGCACCCTTCTACCAGAGATAACCTTACAATGTAGCTTCTCTTTCCAGTTCTAATAACCAGTCCTTGCCTCTTTCTTTCAGGACTAGGTATGGTAACAGCTCCCTGAGGTCCCTAGCCCTGGGATGCTTCCACATCCTGTGCTCGGTTCTCTTAACCCTGCCTACGCCACTATAAACAGCCCCTTCAGGAAAAGCTCTTAGATTACTCCATGAGTGAGCCATCTGTTTCTTACTGGAACCCCAAGACACAATGGCTTAAAAATTAAATCAAAATCAAGCACAACAAAAGAGAAACACAAGCAATCAGCTTTGAGTCCCACATAAGAGACATGAAAAGTGTGGCGCGTGCCAAGAAAAACAACCTGCACATATCAAATTAGACACCCGCCACCCTCCTTCCCCGCCGTCACTGAGAATTTGTGGAAAATAGCCATCTCTTGCTATGCCGGGGTTTAAACATACAAAAAAAAAATCTGTTTATACACAAATTTATTGACCCTTCAGACACCATCTGCGTGGGGCCTGGCAGAAGAATCACAGCTATGCGCCCATTTTCTAGAGGGACAAACTGAGCTTGGAAGAGAACGGAGGGCCAGAAATCTGCCTCTGACAGGCCCTGTGGGGGTTCTCAGCGCAGCCTTCCGTACTGCAGCTCTCCAGAGATGTCTAATTCCCCCTGAACGCAGATAGAGCTACCATCCATGAGGGTCCTTTGGCTCCTCCGCTATTCACAACAACTGCAAAAGTCAAGAGAGACAAGGCACGGTGCCCTCAGCCCCATTCCAAGGGATGCTGAATTCCAGCACGTGAATCCATAATCGCCACCATTTCCCAGAGAGACCTTTTCCAGAAATCTAGGGTTGTCCAGGCCCACAGCAGCCCCCCTCCCCTTCGCAAGGCATTTTCCACACCGCAGATATCAAAGAAACACTTTTAGGACTCCTTCATCACAAAGCATTTCAACGCAGCTATACCTGTTGCAGGATTGGGAGGCTTAATCTTTCAGGGTCGTCCTGCTCCCATGTCTTCCTCCTTCAGCATCCTCCAGAGCCGGGGCCTGTGGGAAGGACCCAAAAAGCACATTCAGGATATTTGCCCTCAACATGAGAAAGATCCTATCGATCAGGAGAGACCAGAGAGGCAGCCCAGGATGGAGCCCTGAAGAATCCAACAGTTGATAGGCCTGCCCTGGAGGAGGACCCTGCAAAAGCTGCTGAGGAGGGTCCCCAAGGGAGAGGAGAATTTAGGAAAGAAAGACACCCAACTCCCTTGTAGTTACTGAGGCCTGCAACCCAGGAGTCACGGCGACTCCTCTCTTTCCTTCACACTCCGCATCCAATCCACCAGCAAATGATGGCAACGTGATTCTTCAAAATATCTCCAGACTCGCCACTTTCTCACCACCTCCATGGCTACCACGTTGGTCCAAGCCAGCAGCTTCTCTTGTTGGGCTATTGCGATAACTTCCTAACTGGTCTCCCTACTTCCGCCCTTGCCTTTCCATAATCCATCTATTCTGTGGGTTGAATTGTGCCATGGGTTGGATTGCGTGTCCCCCAAATTCCTAGGTTGAAGTCCTAACCCCAGTACCTCAGATGAGGGCCTTATGTAGAAATGGGGTCACTGCAGATGCAATTAGCTGTGAAGAGGTGGTCATCCTGGAGTAGGGTGGGTCTCTCATCCAGTCTGACTGGTATCCTTACAGAAAGGGGAAATTAGGACACAGGCCCTCACACAGGGAGAACGCCGATGTGTGAGAGGGTTGCTGTTCTGCTGTCACAAGCCCAGAAACTACCAGAAGGTGAGAAAGGGGACTGGAACAGATCCTTCCCTAGTATCTTCAGAGGGAACGAGGCCCTGCTAACACCCTGATCTCAGACTTCTGGCCT
Organism: Lynx canadensis; assembly: GCF_007474595.2. Classification (NCBI taxonomy): domain Eukaryota; kingdom Metazoa; phylum Chordata; class Mammalia; order Carnivora; family Felidae; genus Lynx; species Lynx canadensis. The sequence goes on from NC_044307.1 coordinate 40,838,854, forward strand.
CCAGAACTGTGACAAAATATACTTCTGTGACTTTAGCCACCCAGTTTGTGGTACTTTGTCATGGCAGCCTTAGCAAACCAATACACCATGGTCCCACGGCAGCCTCAGTGATCATTTAAAAATCACTGTTCTTGGGGCGCCTGGGTGGCACTTAACCTAAGCGCCGACTCTTGATTTCAGCTCAGGTCATGACCTCACGGTTCACGAGATGGACTCCCGTGCTGGGTTCTGTGCTGACAGTGCAGCCTCTGCTTGGGATTCTCTCCCCCTCTCTCTCTCTGCCCCTCCCCCATACCCATGCCCATGCTCTTTCTCAAAATGAATCAACAACAACAACAACAACAAATCACTCTTCTGCTCAAAACACTCCTATAGTGTTTCATTTCTCTCAAAATAGAAGGCAAAGTCCTTGAAATGACCTTTAAGGCCCACATGGCCTGGCCTGGCCTCTTCCTTGACGTTTTCTTCTCCTACCCTGCCTTTCTTCAATCTCCTCCAGCTAGGATGGCCTCCTCAAACATCCCCAAGCAGGCCCCTCCCTCAAAGCCTTTATACTTGCTCTTCCCTCTGCCTGGAACATTCTTCTCCCAGGCGTCCTTTACTTTCTTCAGGCTCCTGTGACAATGTCACTTTCTCAGTGAGACTCTCCCCTCTAACCCCAGCGCCCATCCTATGCCCCTCCCCGGTTGTGTTTTTCTTCGTAGCATTTATCAGCACCTGACATTTGTTTGTATTTTTACCTTCCTCCCTCACACCAGTCTGTAAACTCCTTGAAAGCAGGGGCATGGTATTATGGTTTGTCCCGGATACTGGTACCTAGTAGGTACTCAAGAAATAATTGTTGAGAGATTTATTTATGGAATGAAAAAAGCCAAGAGAGGTGCAGAAAGGGGGAAGTTGTCCAATGTCAAAAGTAGCAAAGAGTCCAGAAAGATAAGGAGTGGAGCGTCCACTGGGTGTGGTAATATGGAGGCCACAGGTGAGCTGACAGAGGGCAATTCCTGTGGGAGGCAGGAGTCCTCTGCAGCAAATCCAACCAGGTCCCTCCCCTGTGCCAGGCACACCTCCCATAGGCAGAAACCAGCCCGAGTGGGCTGTGTCAATTAAGAAGCAAAACCTGAGGGCAGATTCTTCCCAGACATCTGTCTGTGAGGGGAGGAGAAAAGGGAATGAGAACTAGAGACGGTGAAGGTTTGAGGTTCGGCTTGAACCGGGTTCCTTAAGGGGGTGAGGTCCCAGGAGTGACAGGAGATGCGGGGGATTCACGTACAGGAAGAAGGTTCTCTCTGGCCGGGAGGGGGGATGCGTCCATCTCTGAGGGGAAGGAAATCAGGTTGGATGAGCCCCAATGTCAGTACCCACAAGGGAGCGAAGACAGGAACCTGAGGGCTCAAAGCTGAGCTGCTAGAACCTGTCAATGAATAAATGAAGCCAGGCTGTCTCCTGAATGAATATGGGCAGACAGGAGCTTGACAGGGGATGTGGTGTGAAACACCTCACCGAGAGGAGTCGTGTAGGTGTAGGGGTGGCCCTAAAACCGGAAGCCTCCTTAAATTTTGTGCCCTCAGTGCTTCACCGGCCTCACCCAGCGGTGACAGCGGTCAGAGAGAGAGAGCCTACTGCTGGCCAGCAACACGGAGGGCCCGACGGAAACTAGAAGCCTTGGTTTCAGAGAGACCCAATCCTCAGGGCTGTGGGGTTCTGGAGAGGCCCTCGGCAGCCTGGGTTGAGTCTTCCCCAAACCGAATCCGGAGGCCCAAACAGCTCCGTCCACCTCTGCCAATGCTGCATGACTGTCCCAGGCTCCCAGAGTCAGACCCTGGAGAGCCCTCCGAGCCCTCACCCTGCACTCCCGATTCCTCCCTCTTCGTCACACATCGAGTCTCGTACACCACAAGAGGATTCCTACTCTGCCCGGGCACCCACAGCTGCGTGCTGGGTGCGACACAAGTTAAACCCTCACACGACAGTCCTGTGAAGTGGTTTTAGCTTCCATGCATAGTCGATGAAACTGAGATTCAAGAAATTCAGTAACCTGCTTGAGGAGGTCACATGGGCAGCAAGGGGCAGAGCCGGGGTTTGAAATCTTCCATGTCTCCGTCTTCCTTTCTGTATTCATGTCACCACCCTCGTCCCAGCCCTCAGAGTTTCACTCCTAGAATTCAACAGGATCCATGCGTTCTTACCTCCCGGCATTCCCCATTTACAGGGCACCCAGCCAGAGGAGTCTTCCTACAGCACTGCTTTTACCTAACCCCGTCCGGTTCAGTTGGCCTCGGCAGCTCCTGATAACAGGAAAATTTCAAACTCGACAGCCAGTCCTTGGGACCCTTCATGAAGGATGCACATCAGCTGCTTCTTTTTTTTCTTTTTTATAGAGGAGAGAGAGCAAGAGAGAGCGCGCGCACCTGCGCGAGTCGGGGAGGGGCGGAGAGTGAAAGAATCCCAAGCAGGCTCCACACTGTCAGCGCACAGCCCGACATGGGGTTCGATTCCACAAACCTTGAGATCGTGATCCGAGCTGAAATCAAGAGTCAGACACCCAACCGACTGGGCCACCCAGGCGCCCCCCATATTAGCTTCTTCGATCTTGTTTCCCACATGCACTGCCTGCTCCACCCCTCCGGTGTTCCCCTCCCCCTGCAGCTCCACCCCTCTGACCCCCTGCTCTTGGCCCTCTCATGCAGCCCACTGAGCCACACCACCCCAGCTTCATAGCTCTCTGGCTCCTCTGAGCTCACTGCATTTACCTTCCATGTACACCGCAAACCCCGTGAGGGTGACTAGTATTCGTGTTGAAAATGCTTGGAATTGCCCACTGCTCAACACAGGGTCTCTTGAATGGCAAACGTGACTTGATCTACAGAACAATTCTCATGTAGCTCAGATGATATACTTGTAGGAGTTTTTCAGAAAATACAGAACTGGGATGGGTCAGGGAAGGGACACAAGGCCATCTTGAAGTATCTGGAAGCATACTTCTGGTTCCTCCACAGGAGCACCTGGAGTCTGGCATCCTATAAGAGCTATCCCAGTGAGAAGGAGGGTGCTAGATAGATTTAGCTTCCCGTCCTCTTCCTGCTCCTACATATTCAAGGTCTTGGCATCCTTCCTTAGCTACCCCTTCACATGCTCCCATAGACATAGATGTCCTGTCTTCTTCCTTGTTAAAGCGAAGAGCTTGAGATGTGAGAAATCCAGCTCAACAGGGTTCGTGGTGATGAGCAGAATGGTCAGTCCTGGATGCCCAGAAGTAGGAAAAAGGATACTCCATTTCTGGGAAATTGGGAGTTGGCTCTAACCTACTTCAGTCATTAGTCAGGGACCACACAGTAATTCTGGGGTTCGTGAGGCCACAGGAGGAGGATGAGAGGGGAAGATGAAAGTCAGTAAAGGCCATCAAATCACACCCCATACCTGAATAAAAAGGTCTGGGAGAAAACTATAGGGGTCAAGGTGATGCCGTCTGTGAAGAGGCCCGATAAGAAATCCGAGTCTCCTGAAACCAGCGGAACTGAAGGCACAGTATGGTCCTCATGACACAGTTGAAATAAAGAGCTCTGCAGTCAGCCCTGGGATCCAGTCCTGACCTTGTCACCCAGTGGCTGTCCAATCTTAGGCTCGTCACTCAACCTCTCTGAGCCTGTTTCTGCAGGAGCTAATGCGAAGCCTAAATAAAACAAATGTATAAAACCATCTAGCACAGTGCCTGGCTTTATATAAGGGGCCCAATAAATGCTGCCCCCCTCCCTCCTTCCAGCCTTCAAATCTCAGAACTCTCAAACCTGTATAATGAGAACAAGTTACAGAAGCTACAGGGCACTTCTCAGAGAGAAGGTTTGCAAAGAAAGATGGCCAAAGTCAGCAAAGGGAAGGAGAACAAAAGGGCCACCCCATGGCCTCTAAGAGAGAAGGCGCTGGACCTCTGTGAACACCCGGGTTTCAAAACACAACAAAGCTTCGGGCCTCACACCGGACCCAAACAGGAAGTTTGTGACAAACTTAGCAAATACGCAGGCACAACTGCGGGAGGTTGTACACCACTCAGAAAAGATGAAAACCAGCACCTCTCGGGGGTCAGGGTGGATGAAAAGGAGCATGCCCGCCCCCAGCGTTCCAAATGCACAAAACTCTTCCTGGGCCTCAGGGAGCACCCTGCCTTGTGCTCCTCCTCACCCCAAGCACGTGGGCCAAATCACAAGAGCTGCTCTGGTTTTCCAAAGGCAGGGTCTGTCAACTCCTCCCCACCCTCTGTCCTTCCTGTACCTCCTTAGGCATCAAGGACAGCAGTGAACACCCCCCCTGAACAGCAACCAGGGGCCTGGGTGACTGGGTGACTTAGGTGTGTGGGATCACTTCTCAGCTGGGAGAACTCAGCACAGAAAGAGGAAGTGATGTGTGGAGATGTCTGGCCAATGTGTGTTTCACCAGCCCGCCCCCCCCCCACCGCTCCACAATGGGGTCACCAGGCTGCCATTTTTTCCTCCCTCTGAAATGCTGCCTGGCACTAACATTTTCGTGTTACTTGCACTGTTCACGCTGGCGTGGGCACCGTAACTTCAGATCATGTTAAGTGGAGACAAACGGCGACACACCTAACGTCCATCATCTGTGTCCCATCTCCCCCAGAGTGAAAACTAGGAGATCTCCTCCCCTCTGTGCACACTCTCTCAGCACCTGCGGACTGAGCCTTGAGACCGGACCATACGGTTGCTAAGCGTGCTTGATGAATGAATAAACCACGTCAATATGATTTCTACGACCTTATCCCCTACTGGGTGGTGTCGCTCTTCTTGATGCACCTTCAGCAGACAGGTCCCTGGTTCCTGCCCTCCCGGGTGAAAGGCCCAAGTGCAAGCTCAGTCCCGTCAGCCTCACTGCCCACCCACTGCCTCCTTGGCACCCTCCAGCCGTGTTTTCCCCACCTCCCCAAGTTAGGTTCCTTTAAAAAAAAAAAATGACTCATTTAGGAAGAGACAAAACCAAAAACTTCTATGGTAAAGATAAAACAGCACCCAATCTCTTTAAACATCCCCTACTCCATGTAGAATTTAGATCTGATAAAGACTCCCCCAACTGGACCTCTTATTTTGGAACTTACGGTACATATGATTCTTCTAGCAGAAGACATTTCCAGTAATGTCTCCTCTCTGAACTTTTCAGGGTCTTCTTTTAAATGGAGGTGGACTCAGGCCTCCAGTCAGTAGCTAGCTTCTTCAAAATGAGAGAATGAGAAATTAAAGTCCGGGCTCTCAACTCCCGGAGCAAAAATTAATTATTTGATGTTTCATTCTGTTTAGGATTCTGACTAATGACAGAGGACGCTGGCCTTATATCATTGGCCAACTAAGAATTAAGGGGAGTTTTTCATCAAAAGTAAAACTTCTTGGTCTGTAACAAGTTTTTTTTTTTTTTTTTTTAATTTTTTTTTTCAACGTTTATTTTTTATTTTTTTTTGGGACAGAGAGAGACAGAGCATGAACGGGGGAGGGGCAGAGAGAGAGGGAGACACAGAATCGGAAACAGGCTCCAGGCTCCGAGCCGTCAGCCCAGAGCCCGACGCGGGGCTCGAACTCCCGGACCGCGAGATCGTGACCTGGCTGAAGTCAGACACTTAACCGACTGCGCCACCCAGGCGCCCCGGTCTGTAACAAGTTTATAACATTTTGTGCACCGTATTTGAAAGGAACAAAATTATGTAATACAACACGCAGAATTGTAACGTTTTCGGGCTAAAATGAGCAATTAGGAGAAACCTGACCTAGGGGTTCTGAACATTGGCTTGCATTAAAAAACATTCCCAGGCCTCATCCCCAGAGATTCGTCGGACACCTCTGGGCTGGAGTGGGGATCCGGCATTGGGGATTTTTTTTTAAGTTTCCTAGTGATTTTAATGTGCATCCAGGATTAAGAACCGTGGATCTGTTGTAGTTAGGAAAATGGAGATCTCAGCAAATTAAGGCACCGTCCAAGACTGCATAGCCAGAGACAAAACCAGAACCCAAATCTGACATGTAGGGACTCCCCATCCAGTTCTGCAGTCTCAACTCAGATTCTTAGCATTCAGAGATTTTGTTTGAAACTTCTCTCTCTCTCTCTCTCTCTCTCTCTCTCTCTCTCTCTCTTTTAGTTTGGGGCACTAACACAGAGTTACCAACTTCTGGTTTTGTCAAGCAAGGGTATTTTTATAAATATCTACCAATTACTGTCACTGCTTCCAGACAGGTCTCTTGCTCATTTGCATACCTGCTGCTGGCCCTACCTCAATCCTCGTCCAGAAGGTAAGATTTAATAGTATCTGGCCCCTGCGCACAGTCTCCCACACCTCTACTCACCCGGCTCCTCACAACATCCAGGTGACAAACCCAAACAAAAGCCAGGCCTCAAAAATTCACCATCTCCTCCTTTCCCTAACTCCACAATATCTTTTTTGTTTGTTTTGAGTTTATTTATTTTGAGAGAGAGCGTGCGTGTGCAGGTGGGGAGGGGCAAGAGAGAGGTGGGGAGAAAGAATCCCAAGCAGGCTCCATGCTTTCAGGGCACAGCCCGATGCTGGGCTCAATCCCACGAACTGTGAGATCATGACCTGAGGCGAAATCAAGAGTCGGATGCTTAATGGACTGAGCCCCCCAGGCGCTCCTCCACAGTATCTGTTTCTGAAAGCCCCTTCACTGACTACAAACTACTTCCCAGTCTCTCCAAACCCACCCTTCACCTTCCTCCAGACTGACATGTGACAAGTGATATTTGCACAACTTACAACAACCAGTATTCCCAGGTTGTTGTTCCATGCACGTTATCCCTTCTACATTTTTCCCTCATCAAGGATATACTGGAAACTTTTAAAGAGGACCACCTCTGAGGAATAGGATTAGGGGTGACGGGAGGGCAGGGGGCATTCTCTTTATACTCTTTCCGTTTTAATTTGGGGCAAGCATTTTTTTTAATGGGACAAAACAAATCTCTCCCCCTCTCTTTCTTTCTCACACGAGCATGCGCGCGCGCACGCGCACACACACACACACACACACACACACACACACACACAAGAGGTTACAAAATATATCTACAAACACCATCTAAGTAGTTTGCTTCCACTCTGTAAATACAGAAAATCACCTGGGAAGTCTCCATCCCCAACTTCTAAATGTAAATGATATCTAGGCGGCAGGATTATGGGTGACATTAATTTCACTTCCCTTTCTTCTTTGCTTATCTTTATTATGTTCTGTTTACATTATAAGGGAATAATGAAAGGTTAAAACCTGGACCTAAAGCATTATCTGATCTCTGAAACCTACATAGCCTTGAGAAGCAAAGGTGCCAGTCTGGTGATACGTGTCGAGAAATCTCCTTTTTGTAAAATGAAAGAGGTCTCTCTGGGACCGAGTCTACCACTGCAACTGACCCCGAGCCACGCCCAAGCCCCGCCAGTCCCCAGGAATAGCGGCAGAAGAGGTGCCTTAGCCCAGCTATCAAGCCCCTTCTGGTCCCTGTCTCTAAGTTTCTATCGAGGCTGTGCCACCCACCTTTACTTCCTTCCTGAGTGTCTGCCAAGGCAAGCAGCCAGGCCTGCTCCAAGGAGCAATCAAACCCACAACTTGTAGATCGGGAGTCTAGAAACTCTTTAAGATGGAGTATACTCTATGGAATTCTCCACACACAGTCCCCACTGCTCCCTACTGTCTAACAAGGCAGTGAAGAGGGGTGAGAGAGTCTTCCAGGCAGCATGAACCATGAGCTTAAACATCTGGAGGCCAGAGGATGTGTGATGTGTTCAGAGAAGAAGGGGCATTTGGGATGTCTGGGGCATCTCCTAGCACATCCAAGACCCAGCAGAGAGAAAAATCTGGAGAAACTTGACACCAAAATGTAGCAAAGAGAGGCCCAAGCAAAGAGTTTTCATCCTTCTGCTTGCCCACAATTCACTCTACCCTTCCAGTGTTTAGTTGGGTCTAGGCCAACAGGAGTGGGTGGAAAAAACAGGAATAGAGAAAAAAGAAATAAGATTAAGCAACACCACGGGGAGGAAGGCTGAGGTCCTTCCAGTGAAACATCACATCTTCCTAAGTGGTTCTGGGCAATTCCTGAGGCGTGTGGGGAACATGGCTGGTGTTTAAGCCTCTCCTGAGGCCCTGAAGGTGAAGGATGTTTGCCAACTCTTCAAACTTCCAGGACCCTCAAGAGACATTTTTTAAGAACGTTGAGACTTCAAAACTGCTCAAACACCAACTGGCCAATGCTCCACCCAGAAGCCTCTATGGCCTATGTGAGGCCTTTGGGGAAATACTCGTGGAGGCCCCAGGACTGGCACCACCTCCTATCCTGTAAGAAGGAAGCCTTCAACAATTTTGGTCCCTCGAATGTCCACCTCCACTGGGCTTGAGTCTTGACTAATGGTACACTCAACTGTCCAGAGAGAAATACCACTCTGCAGAAGTGTTGTGCTCTTTTAGGTAGGGGTATGTGCCCGTCTTCTCTCCCTCAAACACTCAACTAGACTGTAAGCTCCTACTGGACTCTGCTCTAGCTTATTTCCTTTGCTTTCAAAAAGTCCTCCCTGTTAGCTTCCAGTGGGCATTTACCAACTAAGTAGAAAAGCAATCCTCAGATCCACCAGTTCTACACAGCCATCCCTGGGCTCCATGACGGCTCCCTCTGAAGACATCCTTTCAGGCTCTGGAGTGGTAATGGCTTGCTTCTTCCCCCACATCCCCATCCCCCTGCAATTGGTCCATGGGCACTAGACCATCACTGTTGTTTCCTTTAACCCTATAGCTCCTCAGATAAATACATTATTAAAGTCTCTTCAATTCAACCTGTTGAGTGAGTGAAGGGTCCAAAAAAAGACTCAGTACCTAAGATCTGTATCAACGAAAACTGGAGTCTTCTTAGTGATTGAGGAGAGGTACACACTCAAAACAGCCGGATAATCCCTTGAAGGAATGGTGGAGAGTTATCTGCCACTGACTGCCGAATGAGAGGCGTGGGGGCCCGCACCGGTTGGAGAAGGTCTCATGGAGGAAGTGAGATTGGAAGTGGGTCCTGACAATGGGTTCAATTGGGTCAAGTGGAGAGGAAGTAGGAAGACCATCCCAGGCAGTGAGGCCAGCACACATGTGGCACCGACCACAGGGTGGGTAGGGCCCCACTGCAGAGGGATGAGACGATGAGGCAGTGAGGGGTCACAAGTACGCATTCGGGAGTCAGACAGAATTGCTCAGAGCCCAATTCTGCCTCTTGTTAGCTACGCGACTGGGCAACCTACTGGCTCTCCCAGCCCTCTGTACTTTAGGAGTAGCATGGTGGAGACGAGGATAATAACAGTATCTGCCTGCTGGGGTTATTGCAAAGATTTAATGAGGATGCACATAAATGCTTAGGATGCTCAGGGCCTGCCATCAATGAATATTATCTGTTTTTCTTGCTGTTATCAGAACCACCCAATGCCCATCCTGCTGATGTAGACAGGGACTTTCTTCTTTAGAACAGCCATGATTCTAGGAAGAAGTAGACACTAGCTGACTGGTCACATGCTGAATAACCTAAGAAATGTAAGAGCCAGCTGAGCATTAGAATGCCCAGGCAGCCAGGGGTGGGTATTCTGAACCTGACACAAACACACTGTTCTCTGCTCTTATTGGACCCACTGACTGCATCAACTGGGCTCCCTAGGCTTCCAGATGGATTTGGCTGAAGGGAAAGCATTTATTTCCCTCTTCCTTCCACCACACCACAGCGCGGCAGTGGTTGTATCCCTACAGCATCACAGCTATTGTTGGGGGCCCCTGCTCCCCAACTCTAGAGCTCCCTCTTCCCAGCCTAAGGGAGGTAACAGTTTCCCTCTCTCGCCAGCCCTCGGGTGCCTCTTATCCTCTGGCTTGCCTAACTCTGACTACACTTCTCTAAATACCCATCATTAAAGTCTCTCCAGCTAAATGCTTTGCAGGTGCTAGCCATCTCATGCTGGGTCCCTAACCAACAGAGCCAGGGCCTCTGTCCATCATCAGATGCACGGGGCTTTTGTACAGCCCTGTCTTATGCTCACTCCCCTCCTCCCCACAGAGGCAGAATGTAAGGGCAGTGTTTAGGATGTAAGCAGGTGCCTTTTACCCATGAGCAATCATATGGGAATTTAACGTCCCTAGGGATCTAGGTAAAACCCAAGAGGCTCAGGGAAAAGCAACTCTCCCAGGCCAGGCAGGATATATTCAAAGGCCTCGTGCCCCACCAATTCCATCACACAACAGAGCTCCAACAAAGTGACAGAATCTAGATCAGTGCATGGGGCGCCTGAGTGGCTTAGTCGGTTGAGCATCCAACTCTTGATTTCGGCTCAGGTCATGCTCAGAGTATTTATTAAGTGCTTACTGTGTACAAACACTGTGTTAGGCATTGAAGAACCAAAGTTGATTAAAATAATGATCTCGGAATTCAAGAGCTACAAAAATAGGAAGAAAGAGCGCTTAATGCTGTCTAAAGGGGATTCTTAAAGAGCTAAAGCTTGAGTTACACTGGGTCTTGAAGGATGGGGCTGTGACAGTGGGGACAGAGGGGAAGGCAGCAGGGGATGCGAGAGGGACAGGGAAGGAGGCGCAGCCCTGAGCAAGGATGAGCAGGACTGAATTGATGGGGACAGGAGCAGAAGTGGTAGGCTAGGGGTTTGTCTCACATTGGGGCTACCTGATTCAAGAACGAAGCACGTTAACACAGCAGAAACGAGACTTGACTGGAAAGATGCCCCCCACCCCAGCAGTCCTCCGCAGTCAAACTGCCCCCACCACCCCTCCCCCACCTCCGCCATCCCCTAGCTGGGAAAAGAATAAAGGAAGCTGGCGAGGCCTGCTTGTCCTGAAGGGATGCTTCTCAGCCTGATACCCACTGCTAGCCTGGCCCTGCCTTCTGGGGGTCCCCCCGCTGGGTGGGCAGAAAGGGCACCTAGCCATCCCCTGGACCCCATGTAAACTAACAACCTTCCATACTCACTTGCTCTTACTTGGAATTCTAAAATTGAACGTTCATTTGTCTCACCTAAAAGTTTTCTCCCTTTATAAGCAAATATGCAAATGCCTTGGATGAAGCTAAGTCTTAGTAGCCGTGTAGCCTCTTAGCATGAAAGCTTCCAGAAGATCATTCCTGGAAAACAGGCTTTTGCATGAGGGATGCTCAAGAGATTATCTGTGACTGAAGGTGAGGCAAGAAGAAGGCGGAGGGGCTCCTGGAAGGAGAGAAGGCCCACCTTGCCCTGAACCAACAACACCCACCAAGCGCAGAGGGTAGAGAGTTAAAGTCTAAGCCTTCCAAAGACTTTTATTTTCACCTTTTTAAAAACTGAGATGAAATTGGTGAACCGTAAAATTTACTCTTTAAACTGCACAGTTCAGTGGCCTTTTAGCATATTCACAAGGTTGTACAACCATCACCACTAACTTCAGGATATTTTCATCACCCCCCCCAAAAAACCCCATACCCACTAGCAGTCACTCCCCATTTCCCTCTTCCCCTGGCAACCGCCTTCTGTTTCTATGGACTCGCCCATACTGGACATTTCATATAAATGGAACCATAAAATATGTGGTCTTTTGTGTCCAGCCTCTTTGACTTAACATCATGTTTTCATCATGTTACATCCATGTTGTAGCACACAGCAGCCCCTTATTCCTGTTTGTGGCTAAATAATATTCCACCGTAGAGATATACCACATTTTGTTTTGTCCATTAAAAGGTTTTTTAAAGATTTTTTTAACTGTTTTTTATTTATTTTGAGAGAGGGAGAGAGAGAGAGGGAGAGAGAGACAACACCAGTGCGAGTGGGGGAGGGGCAGAGAATCCCAAGCAGGTTCTATGCTGTCAGCACAGGACCCGACACAGGGCTCTGAACCGAGAGATCATGACCTGAGCCAAAATCGAAGAGTCAGGCACTTACCTGACTGAGCCACTCAGATACCCCATCAAAAGGCTTTTAAAAGCGCAAAGCAAATGATGCTTTCGCAGGAAGGAGATGCCAGTGTCCTCGGGGCTGGCTTGGGCGAAGCAACCATTTGTAAGCCACCCTCCTCTGAGCCTCCCACCGGCACTCAAGGACACTGTCCAAACCCTACCCCCTGCACAGGCATGAAGCCACCCACAGTGGCTCAGGCCAGAAGCCCTGCCTCACACAGGCCATGGCAGAAACACCTCAAATTCCTTCCGAGAAAATTTCTCATGACTCTTCCAATGTGTTTTATAAATTCTGGTAATGGAAGATGGAAGAGCAGAGCCGGCTGCAAGGGCAGCGTGTGACCTGGGTAGGTTTACAGCGCCCGCCCCTGCTTTAATGCCCTGTCGCCATCTTGAAAGCCTCAATTTTTAAACGAGGGGTCCCGCGTTTTCACCGTGGGCTGGGCCCAGCAAATTTTTGTAGCTGATCCTGGGCAAGAGGCTGGGGTTTGGGAAGCGGCTGAAACCGGACAGTCTAGGCAAAGAGACGGCTGTGTGACAGAAGCTCACTGAGCCGGGCTGGGGGGCTGGGGAGGAGGACTGCAGAACCACGCGGAAGAGGCGCCAGGTCTACGCTGCTGACGCTGAAAACCCAGCCTCCAAGCTGCCCAAGACCAAGTCTTCCAACCCCGACGGCTGAAGAGTCGGCTGATAAGGCCTCCCGGGAACAGCCGGACTAGCTGAAAGTAAATTTGGTAAAGTCAACGCGGTACAGACTCAGACTGTAAAGCAGGGGGACTCAAACCGAAACTTGTTTGATCTCGTAATCGCTTACAGGTTAAGACCAAGAAGAAGAAAGGAAAAAAAAAAAAAAAAAAAACCCCACACTTACTAAAGTAACTGGCACAGAGAAAACTTTTTAAACATTTACTTTTTTTTTTTTTTAACTGTCACCTCTATTTCCAGCATTATCAAGGAAGTCAGAAACCTGGTATTTGATCCAAAGAGCGGCACCGTGCTGATGTCAGAATGGAGGGGGTTTTAGGAACAACCCATCCACATGGATCCCGAGGAGCCCTGACCTGCAGGTTCAACTCATCGCTTTTATTTTATAGATGAGGAAGCTAGGCTGTGTGAGGGGAAGTAGCCAGCCAAGGCCACCCACAAAAAGAGGCAGGACCAGACCCCGGGAGCTTTCAGCTTCCCCTTCCAACCTCCCAACTTCATGAGTTCAACCAAAATTGATACATTGGGTGTATACCCCCCCACCCCCCACCCTCAATCGGCCCCTAGATCCTCAACACAAATCTCTGGGTACTTGTCTTTGCCTTTGGGGTAAGGGAGTCTGGTCATGCAGATAGGTTTAACACTTATAAACCCCAAGGGAGAAGATGGCTTCCTTCCATCAATACAATCTCTGTTCCATCGTTTGGCAAAAGGTGGGAAGAGCTCCAGTGCAGGGTTCAGAGTCTTTCCAGTCCAAGGCATTTATAAACCCATTTGTTTCTGGGAAGGGTGAAATTTAACCTAGTTTTTGCTAGTTAACAGGTACAAGGGTAACACAAGACAGATGGAATGAGGGGGCACACAGAGAAATACTACCAGCCCACCACACCCAAGATGTAGGTCCAGATGGCCACTGGAAAGTGATAGGATTTCTGCCACCCAGCAAGTCTTTTTTTTTTTCTTTTTTCTTTTTTTTACCTAACCAAATCAAACCATCCTTAACATCAAGTGATTTCAATTTGTGTACTATACTCCCTCCTTTCCTTCTCTGAACAAATAGATACAAAGCACCTACTATGTGTCACCCACGTTCTGGGCATATAGGCTGAAGAAAATAGACCATGCTTCCCTATTTACACTTTTTTTTTCTTTAAGTAGGCTGCATGCTTAATGTAGGGCTCGAACTCACAACCCTGAGATCAAGAGTCAACCCTGACATCAAGAGTCTCATGCTCTACGAAGTGAGCCAGCCAGAGGCCCCACACTATTTACATTCTTTTTTTTTTTTAATTTTTAAAAAATGTTTATTCATTTTTGAGAGACAGAGAGAGACAGAGCATGAGCGGGGAAGGGGCAGAGAGAGGGAGACACAGAATCCGAAACAGGCTCCAGGCTCTGAGCTGTCAGCACAGAGGCCAACTTAGGGCTCGAACTCAGGAACTGCAAGATTCTGACCTGTGATGAACTCAGATGCTCAACCTACTGAGCCACCCAGGCACCCCTATTTACATTCTAAAGGGAGGAAACAAAGAAGAGTTAAGAAATAAATGAATATGGGCCTCCTGGATGGCTTAGTCGGTTAAGCATCTGACTCTTAGTTTCCTCTTGGGTCATGATCTCACAGTTCATGGGTTCGAGCCCCACATGGGGCACCATGCTGACAGTGCAGAGACTGCTTGGGATTCTCTCTCTCCCTTTCTCTCTCTGCCCCTCCCCTGCTTGTTCTGTCTCTCAAAATAAACAAACTTAAAAAAAAATTTTTTTTTAAGAAATAAATGAATATATACCATTTAAGATGGTGACAAATGCTCTGGAGGCAAAGTAAAGCAGGATAAAAGGGAGAGAGAATGGCAGGAAAGGAAGGCATTTTATCTAGGATGGTCAGTTTAGGGCTCTCTGAAGGAAGTGAAGGAGTGAGCCATACAGATATCCGGGGAAAATATTCCAAGTGAAAGGACGAGTGAGTGCAAAGGCCCTGAGGTGGAAATGTCCTGGTATGTTTAAAGAACAGTAAGAAGTCCTGTGCGGCATGAATGAGAAACAAAGTGGCATTCAGAGAGGGAGGGGGGGTGGGAGCCAGATCAGGCCGGTCCTGAAGCCACAGAAATACCTTTGGTTTTACTCTAAGTGGGATGGGATATGCAGGCTCTGAGCAGGAGGAGTAACTAACCTGGCACAGGCTTTACCAGGACCTCCCTGATTGTTGTTATTGCCAGGATTCTTCGCTAGGGACCAATTCAGGGGCTAGGCCATCAGCCCAGCACAAACTCTAAGCAACAGTGAGAAGAACACTTCTCCCTTCTCTGGGCCTCCACAGTCTCCTCTGTGAAAATGGAAAGATAAGACTAGATGATGCCTCGTGTCCTGTCTACGATATTCTTATTTTCTGATCTTAAAACAGGGTCCCAAAGTCTCACCCTGTGAATCTGGAGAAGCCTAGGGACTTAGGGACTTGTGGCCACATTTTGGAAGCCCCCAGTCATTCCACACTGCCTCCCCTGCCCCAAGCCGAATTCTCGCCCCACAAAAAGCACAGCTCTCTAGGGAGAAAGGTCCAGCCCAGGAAGCAGCAACGTCAGCAACGGCCTCTAAAGATTACAAAGGGTGACCACTAAAGATAGCGCAGCCTCCACATGTTTCGGGGTGGGGCTGGGCGGGCAGAGGCCGGTAAAAGCTGCTGCTGCAGCCCAGTCAAAGGGTGCTGCTGAATCTGCCTCTGCCCCGGCTGCCACGGACTCTCCTATCTCCCCCCACTTCTCTCACGGACCGAGAAAGAAGGCTATGGAGTTAAGAACTGCTCTGTCCTTTCCATGTCTTTGAGGGTTCTGTCTGCGTCACACATCATCAAACTGGGTCAGAAAGCAAGACTCAGGTCTCCTCCACCAGGCTGGATAAGCAGGGTTTGTCTCCCCCGCTCCATCAGACTGGGAGCTCCCCAAGAATATGAACTATCTCACCCATCAGACTGTGAATTCATCCTAGGTCTCCTCCATTAGACTGGGGACTCCATGAAGGTTGGCACTGTATTTCCCCCAAGAGACTGAGAGCACCCAATGTCAGGGGCTGAGCCACCCCCACTGGACTGGAAGCTCCCTGGGGACAGGGTTTATGTGCCCCTTTTACCTCTATTACCCCACTGCATCCCAGAAGTCTTCTGTATGTTCTGTGTGTTTTTGAAAGAAGGTGCTGGTTGAGGCACTTAGACTGAAACCACCCACCCAGGCACAAATCCCTGTGATCTCCAGCCATTAAATGATCCGTGAAAACTATCTGAATATGAACCTTCAAAGTGAATGAAAAGCAAACAAAACGAGAACTTGGCTTCCCCCAACAACATTTCGGTAGACTGTTTATAGGTTCTGGCCAAAGACTGTCCCCATTTCTGGTGACCGTGGCCAAGGCCAAGCTGCAATGCGCCTTGAGGACCGACAGCAGGGAGCTCACTAGCCCAGGCCTGATGGAAGCCGAGTCCTTCGTGGGCAGGAAGCCCACGGCCCACACACAACCATCCTCCCAGCTTCCAGCTTGGGCTTTTCGAAGGCAGTCACACCAGATGATGTGCTGGGAAACAGGAAACTGGCTATGGGAACTGCAATCAGGGGCTCCGTGAAATAAGGGGACCCATCTCAGGGAGGCAGGCCCAAGCCTTCCTTGATGGAGGAGGTCAGGGGTGAGTGGGCAGAGATGGGGACCAAGAGCACAGGGCTGGCTCAGCACAGTCCTGGTGCCTCATGGCAGAAGCAGAGCCCTCTCCAGACACAGGGAAGGGCACTCGTGTTCCTGTGGACTCAGGGAGGCCGCCGGAGGCTCCCCTGGAATCAAGTACACCAGCTCATCCCAGGGAAGAGTTTCCACAGAACTGCAGAGGAGGGGCAAGAGGGCTGGAACTTCCAAGGGCAGTTCCAATAACAGCAATAACAACAATAATAATAATAATCGCTAACTGTGCTAAGTACTTTCCATATACTAACTCCGGTCACAGTAATGCTAATACTGCTCCCTTTCTACAGATGAGTCAACTGAGGCCTGCCCCAAGTTGTGCAGAGGTGAGGAATAAAGATTTCAACTGGGCAGGTGGCCTCCCCAGCATGCACTTTCAACCACCTCCCTCTCTGAAAACAAAGAGGAAACCACTAGGGTATTACTGCTGGATCCTCTGAACCTCTGGGGTTGAAGGCCACCCAGCAACAGGCGTCCTGAGGGGTGGGGAGACTGGGGTACTGGGGACTCAGACAGAGCCCAGCACGGTCCCAGTGCCACCTTCCCACTGTGCTGAGAGCCTGGATATCTGAAAATGCCATCATGCTGATATCAACATCCCTCTCCTTTCAGGGGTCTTGGGTTTAAAAAATACCCCACACCCCACCCCATCTGTGTGCAGGTATGCAGAGGGCAAGGTGACGGCACTAAGGAGGGACAATGGCAGTGACAGGTCTCAGCACCCCCCGGAATCCCACATGGCGTCCCCAAACTCAGGAAACATAGGACTGGCTTATTTTTAAACAGTGTGCTAGTTACATTTTCAAATAAGACTCTCCACGTTTTTCTTCAACCTCCACACCTTTTCCGGAGAAGTTCGTCTAAATGTGACACTACAGAATGTCCAAAATGTCCAAAAACTGAGGAAACAGCGGATCAGCTGTATTTTTATCTTTCAGATTTACAACTGGACCCCGCAGCTTTACAAGAGCTTTTCGTGTGTGGACACTATTGGCATTTGGGGCTGAAAATTCTTCGCTGCGGGGGCCGTGCTGTGCACTGCAGGATGTCCAGCCTCCACCCACTCGATGCCGGTGGCATTCTCCTTTCCCCCTGTCCTCAACTGCAACAACGAAAAATGTCTCCAGACACTGCCCCAGGACTGGGGAAGGACGCTGGTGCAAAAATCGCTCTTGGTTCAGAATCGCTGCTTCGTGTTGAGATAAACCAAACTGAAAAGGTGTCTGGAGGTTGAAAAATAAAACCATATAAAGCAGTGTTGAGAACGTAACTGACACACTCCTTAAAACTAAGCGCATCCTATTTTTCCTGACTTCTCAGACACCGCACACTTGAACATTTTCAGTGCAGTTTCCATGCCTCTGACCTCTGAATCGTCCCTCAACGCAAATACTCAGCACCCCCCAGTCCCTCTGCTCGGCTCCTCCTCCTCCCAGCCCCGGCTTCCCGTGCCTCATTCGTGTCCATCCCCCAAACCAATCCATCTCACATGTTCAACACGGCAGGAGGCCCTTGCTGTCTGCCTGAGTCACACTGCTACCAGCTCTGAAGGCACGCTGCGGGGACCACACCAGAAACCGCTAGGCTCAGGGACTCCAGCAGCCTCAGACGCAGCAATGGCCACACCCAAGACAATGGACTTAATTTCATCACTGGCGTGGTTGATCCATCCCACTTCCCAAAGCCTCATTTGAATGCATGCATAGTCTGCCCCGCCCCCCCCCCCCCCCCCGCCGAAGTGAGCTCCGTCAAGTACAGGAAGGGGTCAAACAGACACTGAATCTAAAAGACTATGAGAGATCAACCACCTGATAGAAAAATGGGCAACGAATATGAACTGAAAGAAAAGGAAATACAAATGGATCTTAAACTTGTGGACAATGTTCAACCGCACTCATGAAAGAAATGCAAATTTACACTGAGATACCAATTCTCATCTATCAGATTGGCCAAGATCGAGAACTTTGATAACTCACTGTGTTGGCGAGGACGTCTCATTCATTGAGGGTGTTGGTGCAAACTGCCACCAACTCCTTGAAAGGATACTTGCAATGTATACCAATATCACAGATGTATACATGCTTTTACCAGCAATTCCGCTTCTAAGAATTTATTCTGCAGACATACTCCTACATATGCAAAATGATGTGTATACCAAGATACTACAGCAGTATGATTTGAAGTGACAAAAACTAGAAACAGCCTCCATATCCACTGTCGGGGAATTGGTTTAATAAATTATTCCATCACATGGAATGCTACGCAGTTGTAAAGAAATAAATAAATAAAGGCATTCCCTATGTCATGATATGGAATGATTTTCCACGTACGCTATCAGGAAAAGCGTTAAGGCACAGAACGACATGAATAGTGTGCCAGCAGTTGCTGAAAAATACTATGTGTTCACACACACATTTATGAAAAAGATAAGCTTTGAGAAAGATAACCAAAAAGCTAGTATAGAGGTTATCCCTAGAGAAGGAAACTGGGAGGCTGGAGGCAGAAGAGAAGGAAAAATTACCATACACGACCTTAGACTCCTTGCAATTTTGAACTTGTATGCCATGTGCACATATTAATAAATAAATAAACAGATAAATAGAAAAAGGCTTCAAGTCACTGGTCTAGCTCTACTATCTGTATGCATGTACACATGCAACAGATATAAAAGGCCCACTTCAACTATAAATGTTCTCCTCCTATATGTATCCATATTTGTCAGTTCAAATGTCTCAGGTGTCTTCGATCCAAAAGTGGGATGATCATCACCACATCGAAAACACACAAGAAACTCATCAGCTTCCCCCCCTCAATTCGGTTTTGAAAGCATTCCTCCTCAAAACTACCTTCCTGGGGCACCCGGGTGGCTCAGTCGGTTAAGGGTCCGGCTTGATTTCGGCTCAGGTCATAATCTCAGGGTTCGGGGGTTCAATCCCCGCACCCGGCTCTGTGCTGACAGTATGGAACCTGCTTGGGATTCTCTCTCCGTCTCTCTCTCTGCCCCTCCCGTTAGCACTCGCTCGCTCTCTCAAAAATAAAAACATTAAAAAATTAAAAAAAAAAACTACCTTCCATATCTGAAAAATGGACAGTCCTTAACACGGAAACACCACCACCCTGAAGGTTCCACATGTAGGCAAGCGGAATCCTTTAGAAAGTGCACTCCATGTCCAATTGTGAGGGACCGGGGGGGGGGGGGTACCCACACTTTTAATAGCGCCTCAAAGCACTATCAGCTGGGATTGTGCATCACAAAGTGACCTGGACCCCAATACCCATTGGGAGTGGAAGGAACCCCCAACAGCCACCCCAAATCCTCCCTGCAACTCTCCCTGTGGCACTGTTTTAATGGCCCATTACTCAAAAGTGCCAGAGCCGTCACTTTTAAACCTACCCTACTACCACTGCCACTTCATCATAAAAAAACCCTTATATATATTTTAAGCTGTAAATCAGCATTTGTCAAGTTCTAAATTGGGCTACAGCAATATTTATTCATCAAAGGATAAATCTGCCCTGCACAGCCATAAAACTGCCTAATAATTTAATATGCTATCATTCTTACCTGAAACTTGTCAAAAAGTGGCCTGAAAGAGGCATGTGCTTTACAGTTGACTGGCAGCAGGCCTATGGTTTATTGAATAGTTCATATTTTTAATTCTCTATATGGCGGGGGGCGGGGGGAGGATGGCACACAGGACGCATCCTATGCAAAACAGCCATTTGAAGATTCATTAACTTATTTGGGTAGAGAAAAGCAGATTCCCCAAAGAGGACCAAGGACTTGTCCCATACAGCCTTAAGACAGGTGGTACAGACAGAAAAGCAAAACAACTCAAATTATGGCATTTTGTAAAGGGTGGGGGGCAACACACGCTAGGTTAGAGAATTAATGTGGGGGGCCAGGGCCACAGAGCAACAAGATGGGAAACTGTCAGAAGGGTGAAAAAAGGATGCCGAAGCTGCAAAAGTAGTACAGCTGGGCCACGGTGCCAACTCCTGGGACCCTTTCGGATCTCTGGAGCAGTAATCAGCTTTCTGGACCTGGTGGTTCCTCTTCAGTAGGAATACGTACTTCCCATGGCCCGTTGCCGAGACGCTGTGGTCTCAGGATGAATGCACAGCAACCAAGCCTTGAGATCGAGGGTTCTCGACCTTGGCACTACCGACACCCTGGACGGATAATTCATCTCTCGTGGGGTTGTCTTGTGCACTGCACGCTGTTTCACAGCATCCCAGGCCTCTACCATTAGTTGCCAGGAACAGCCCTCCCCGTCCTGCCCCGCAACAGCCCTGACAACCAAAAATGTCTCCAGACATTGTCAACAGTCCCACCAGAGCAAACCGTCCTAGAGGAATTAAGTCTTAACTTGACCACGCGGGGCTGATGGGAGATGAATCCACTCCACTCCACTAAATGTAATGTTTCCCTTACCCTGCCTTTTCTCTGAAGTTTCAAAATACAAATCTAGACAAACGGAGAGATCAGAACATGATCACTGGGTGCGTACATACTAACCTCCTCTCACCAGGGACGTCTAAGCCTGGCTAAGGGCCTGGAGTACCTAGCCAGACTGTGCTTTCCTTTTTCTTTCATCTATCCTGCCAACCTCCCCCCACCCTGCCACACACGCACACATATCCCCCACCCACCAGCCTTCACCTTTTACTACCAACTTACCCCCCCCCCCACTTCCTTTATGTTTTTCCACAACCTTGCGGTTTACTCTGGCACGAGTACATGTTTCAGGTTGGCATTCACTGGTGGTTAATGACAAGGTGGGTTTCTAAGCCACAAACACTATTAATTTTAAACTGAATTTACTCTCCCTGTTCATGGGCAAACCTGAGGAGGTCATCCCTCCCCAGGGCTGAACACTGAACTCTTAATAGATCTTACACAAATAATCAAACAAAGATAGAGAGAACCACTTTCTAATTAAAAAAAGGGGGGGAGGGGCAAGTCCATATATGTTCATGTTCCAGGACACATTTCCCACAAGAATTTTACAGTCAACAGAGCAGGGGACAACATTTAACCTGCGAGATTCCACCCAGGGAGCTGGTCTATCTTCTCAGGCATTAAAACCCTACTGGGAGTCAACAGAACCTGGGCTGAACTCAGATAAATGTTAAAAGATTCAGCTTTGATTTCACTGTGGAGTTAAAAAAAAAAAAAAAAGTTGACTCTATTAAGGTAGTACTGGAACAGGAAGGGAAATTAAAATTTTTTTTTAATGTTTACTCATTTTTGAGAGAGACAGAGAGAGACAGAGAGAGAGGCGCAAGTAGGGGAGGGTCAGAGAGAGACGGAGACACAGAATCTGAAGCAGTCTCCAGGCTCTGAGCTGTCAACACAGAGTCCGACGCGGGGCTCGAACTCACGGACTGTGAGATCATGACCTGAGCTGAAGTTGGATGCTCAACCAACTGAGCCACCCAGGCACCCCTGCAAGTTGCTTAGAACTCCCCCAAATTAGCCCGTGAATGCCAAATTTCCGCTGGAGGTGAACTTGTTCGGGGCTTCTAAAAACTGTTTCCGGGGCGCCTGGGTGGCGCAGTCGGTTAAGCGTCCGACTTCAGCCCGGTCACGATCTCGCGGTCCGTGAGTTCGAGCCCCGCGTCGGGCTCCGGGCTGATGGCTCGGAGCCTGGAGCCTGTTTCCGATTCTGTGTCTCCCTCTCTCTCTGCCCCTCGCCCGTTCATGCTCTGTCTCTCTCTGTCCCAAAAACAAATAAACGTTGAAAAAAAAAATTAAAAAAAAAATAAAATAAAATAAACTGTTTCCATCCTATGCCCTATTCATTCCATCTGCTGACTACAGGTTTGCTAAATTAGGGCACCGTCCAGTTTGCTTCTGCTCCCCAGACCTCTACTCCAACAAGATTTAAAACAAACAAAACAGAAACGAAGCTGTAAGAAGGTAGGAAGGTGCCCAAGTCACACGTCCAAATCTCACCGGTGAAAAGGGCCTCTGAGTATATAATGTCTCCATCAGGACTTGGACTCACACCCTCAGAGGAGGCCTTATATACACTCTGATTACGGCAAAGCCAAAATGCCACAGACATAAAATAGAACAAAATGAGAAGAAGAAAAAGAACGCCTTAATTTTTGTTTGAATTGGACTGTGCCCCGTTGTGTTTCCAGGGGAATTCAGCGGACATAAGTCTGCAAGGCCGCGGCGGGTGGCGAAGCATACCAGCTGTGTAGCAACAGCAAGGATGCCCATCCACCAGCAAAGCCGACGGAGTCAGGGTCGGGACGTGCCCATTCTATTGCCAGGCCACCGACCACACCCCCAACCCAGCCATCTCAGAAACCGATGCCAATGAACGCAGAAGGCAGCACAGGAGACACGAGTTGTGACACAAGTGAACTAGGGGACCGGACGCCTGCTCCATTATTTCGGGTCACTGAGTTTATCGTTCCAGGCTTCCATGGCCCATTGCGTGGATGGTCCAGAGAATTCCCTCCGCATCAAATAAGATCAGACCTATGACCCAGGGCCAGGCTTTTGGACCCAAAGAAGGTGCCCAGCAAGCACTGGCTTACCATTCCTGTGTCTGTTATGACATTATTAATATTATCCAGCCACCAACAACTGAGCGCCCTGTATCTTCCCCCTGCCCCCCGACTTGATAAGTTTGGTCAAGGGGCAAACACACGACTCTCATCGCTCACACCGCTCCTGCCGGTTCAAATCCCCCAACCTCAAAGCCCCAACGGAGCTAATCCAACCTGAGCTAACCGAGCTCCAACATCCACAGAGTGGGACACCCATCAGCAGCTTCAGTCCTCGGACCATATCTGCTCCTCAAATGAGAAGCTGTTTGTCGAAACTGACCATCCCTCTCTCCATCTGGCCAGCCTGTGAATTGTCCCCATAGGTGTGAAGTGTGCCCTCCCCAGCGGGAGGCGCTGTAGGGAGTGACAGGCTTTGCCAGGGGGTCCTGTTAGAGTCAACCCCCGTGGGCCCTCACCATACCGGAAACCCATGGTTAAATTTGCGCTCTCCCCCGTTTGAAGTCATGAGTAGGAAATGAGAAACTGAGGTAGAAGCCGAGAAAGAAAACCTGTGGGGGCAGAATTCCACTTTCCCCGCCGTCTTTAATCAAATACAAGAAGAGTTAAATTGAGTCCGCCAAAGGAAGGTCTAAAAGAGGAACAATTTAAATAACTTTCCCCAGCCCTGAGTAAAGAAGTGGAGGGAGAGGATCAAACAGCCTCCACAACACCGACTGACATGAATTTGCATAACTTTTGCCAAGCCAGGGAGGAGGGCGCTTTGCTTCTTCCCTCAACTTGTTTTACACCCACCACACGCTCTCTCTCCATAGGTCTCTGCAGAGGCTGAACCTTTTAAACAAACAAGAACCTCTACCTCCACCATCTAGCAGAACTATAGGATTTTAGAGAGAGAGAGAGAGAGAGAGAGAGAGAGAGCGCGCAAAAAGGTCAACAGAACTGAGTACACATCGCAGGCTTTGTTCTGCTCACTTCCCCACTTCCTGTTGCCTCCCCACCTCATCACTTTTTAGCTCTGAAGCGTGTGTGTTCGCTCTGGTGTCACTGCATGGTTTCAGTGGGAGGCCATCGGAGCCACCGGGATGAGGACTGTACCGTTCTGAGCCCGTGAAATCACCACCGCCTGACCATTAGGAAAGTACACCCCGAATTTCACCCCCCTCCCGTCAACAGTGGGCGTGCTAGGAAAACTCTCGTGGGCGAGCTTTATTTTGTGGGGAAGGTCCTGTGTGGGCAACGGCCACCTAACCACCAGCGAGGCCCAGGTGGCTTAGAACTGGGAACCAAGGCGGAAAATACTCGGTACCCTTAGACCAAGAAATACCCTGGAGGAGATACATTCCAGCCCTTAAATCCTTTCCCAAACCCGGCACTCCGGGCAGCACACGGCACATGGCACTTGCGAGAGGAACGGAAAGACTGAGATGCTTTGCGAGTGGGACCCTGTCTAACCCTCCGCCTGAGAGGAGAGATCAGAGCAAAAAGAGACATCGAGACCATTTGACCAGCCCCTCCCAGTACGGAGGAGGAAACCAACAACAAGACCTGTATCACTCGGCTCATTTATTAATACCACAGCAGGTACTGGATCCCAGTTGTCGGGCTCGCGGGGCAGGGTTTTTCAATACTCTGCCAACTGGACATGGAAGAGGTGCTCAGTTGATGTTGGCTCAGCCACTGTGGACACTGGCCGGTCCACAACACATGAGGGGCAGGGAGGGTGACTCTGAAACACTTTGTCTGTTACACACCAGAAGGTGTCATCTTCTAGAAGTAAGTTTTGCGGGGTCTTCAGAATCTACTCGGACTCCCGAATGCTTTGGAGTTAGGGGCTGTCCTTTAGTGGGTCCCTAAACTAGCTTACTGCATCCATCTTCCATTATTCCCCAGCCAGGAATAAAAAGATAAGATAAGATAAGATAAGATAAGATAAGATAAGATAAGATAAGATAAGATAATAAAATAAAATAAAATAAAATAAAATAAAATAAAATAAAATAAAACCAAACTTGGGAGAAGGATGGTGTTGCATGAGGCACGAGACTGGGAATGGAAAACTGGGCTCCACCCTTTGGTGAAACTTGGTCTCACTGGGTGGCCTCAGGGGAGTCATCCGGTCCTCCTCACCTTCTGTGTTCCTGTGTCCCATGAGAACGTTGACCTCCAAAAAGCTGCTACCCCTGTGGGTCCTAAACCTGCATATTCTCTCCCCCCACCGCCCCGGACTACCACCGAGCCCAATCTCCTCCTCCTACCTTCACTGCTCAGCCTTCCTGCTCCTTCTACCTGCCCCAAATGCCCGGGAACCCTCAGAACAGAGATCAGTATACCAGAGGGTTCCGTGTGCATTTGCACCTGATTTGAGTTTACCGTAAGCTCTCAGTATGTCTTCCTGTATGCAGTAAGGCTCCAATCACCCGACCAATACATTTGTGACAAGGGGCTACTGTGCTCGAGGTGCCTGGCTACCTACAGGGTGGAGGACTGTGTTTCAAGGCAGTCAGACAGACATCCGGGATTGTGATCTAAATGGCCAAACCTCAGCCCTGCCCCATCAGCCTCTATCTCCCTCCCCTGATTATCTTGCAGCCGTCTGCAACACCTGACTTTGTAGCATATGTTTATTCTTTACCTGTCTTGCTCACTAGAAGGAATGTTCCATGAGGGTAAGTCTGGTTTTATTCATCCAGGCAGCCAGTGCCTCACTCAGCACACGGCAGGGGTCAGAGTCCGCTGAATGAATGAGAGGTCAGACCTGGAGGTCTTCCTCAATCATGACCAAGGTAATGAACATCTCTCAATTTCAAATTCTTCCTCATTTCTGAAACAAGGATAATATTAATGTATTCTTTAGATAACTGGAGTGAGGATTAAACAAGAAAATGATTGTAAAAGCACTGAGGATGTACTTGGCACAGGGCAAGCAATCAATAAATGCTAGCTATTACTTCTTAGCCATTATTATTACAGTCACTGATGGAAACACAGGGAAATAAAGCCTCTTAATTATACCCTGGGAAGTTTTAAGGCTAAGTAACTAAAATTCTGTGTATCTAAGACCCGTCACAAAGGATCATTAAGAGAAGACTGAGCCATGGGCCTGCATAGCTATGAGGAACCCCTCAGAGCTAAATCTTAGCATAAATTTTTTTTCACAGAGTTTAAAATCATGAGCTCATTTGTGTAAATGCTGCCTTACAGGGCCCTATTGTTAAAAATCTTAAAGTACCGAGGCGCCTCGGTGGTGCAGTCGGTTAAGCGTCCGACTTCAGCCAGGTCACGATCTCGCGGTCCGTGAGTTCGAGCCCCGCGTCGGGCTCTGGGCTGATGGCTCAGAGCCTGGAGCCTGTTTCCGATTCTATGTCTCCCTCTCTCTCTGCCCCTCGCCCGTTCATGCTCTGTCTCTCTCTGTCCCAAAAATAAAATAAACGTTGAAAAAAAAATTTAAAAAAAAAAATCTTAAAGTACTTAATGCCTGCTCTTAAGAGCTAACAGTCCAGCTGGCGAAAATGAGACATTAACATATGAAAAAACTATAAACTCAAACCCAAACAATGTACGTCAAATGTCAAAGAAGAGCTCCGGACAGTAGGACTGTAAAGTGCTGGGGAACGTTGACTAATCACCTCTGAAAAAGGAAAAAGAAAGCCTTGACTGTAGCATTTGTCTACTTCCGTGATGTAAATGCTCTCACTATGACCAACCTCAAGCGACCAGAGTGAGGGCCAGAGGACACGCAGTTGGGAAGAGGTGTCCACAATCGACTCTCAAGAGCTGGTGTGAGCCAGCTACACGACACCACCGGACTAGGCCCTAGAATTATTCCTCGAGGTCAATGCTAACAACTAACATCTTCATGTACTTCAAGTTATAAAAACACATCGAGTACAGCCATGGCCGGCACCTCACCGTCACCATTTGGTCAGCGGGGTATATTGCCCTCATCTTGCAGATCAGGAAACAAAGTGTCAAAACAGCACCAAAAACTTTCAGGGTCATTCTGCCAAGTGAATGACATTGTCAGGGCTTGAACCAAGATCTTCTGGGGTAGCTGTGACCTCTCCTGGCACCCACTGCCCCAGATAACTAGGGCTTCCCGGAGGAGAAGTCGTTGAAGGGTGAGCAGTATGTGGAGAACAGGGCAGAAATGCAGGAGAGGGCCAGTGCTTAACCTAGATGGTGACTTCACTAGCGGAGCCCAAAAGGTACGAAAAAAACCTTGAAACTAATGAAACCATGTGTTCAGCATGCTTCACCAGAGCACTGCTTTCCCAAAACAGCGATCCAATTATTAAAATCCGCATTCCCAAATTCACCGCAGCCTAAGGTGAAGGAACACAAGAAAACGGAAAGCAATTTACATGCCAAACGACGCGGGGCTGGTTAAAAAGTTATGGAGCGTCCGCATCACAGAATGCCAAAGTCACGTTTTAGAAGAACAGTCTACAACGAGGAAATGCTCACAGAATATTGTTCGAAGAGCGTGTTACATAACAATATGTGCAATGTGATTCCAGTTTTATACAAATGAACAAACAGGCAAACGCACCCTATGTATAGACGCAGGAAAAAAAAGACTGGGGACGCAGATTTCAAATCCCCACACTGGTTTCTTCTAAGCAAGGGGAGATTATGGATGATTTTTACTTTCTTCTGTGTGATCTTCTGTGTGTTCCAACTTTTCCAAAACACGTCGTTTTTATAACCGGAGAAATAATAAGTGGACCACGAATTTCAATGTGGATTTTAGAAGGCTGAGAAAAAGAACTTCCAAGAATCAGTGAAACAAACCCCAGGAAGGCATTCCTCTGGAGCAAAGGTCCAGGTGTTCAGGCCTCTAATACTTTCCTCATATCCCCCAAGGAGAAAAGCCTCCTCCCCGAGCTCCGAATCCCCTACACACACACACATACACACACACTCACCAACACATGCTTCACCTCCATCCCATCCCCTCACCTCCTCCTTCAAGACACCATCCTCTCAATCTCATTCTCTGATCTACTCCCAACCTGGAAGGCACAGAGGAGGATAGACAGCCACTAACAATTCATGAGTACTCCCCACGTGCCTCTGAAGTCACACGTGTGAAATCACATGTGTGAATTCAGATGTATGGCAATTCTAAAATGTAGGTACTGATACCAACCTTTTAAAACAAGGAAGGGGGGGGGGGCGCCTGGGTGGCTCAGTCAGTTAAGCATCTGACTTCAGCTCAGGTCATGATCTCATGGTTCATAGGTTCAAGCCCCGCATCAGGCTCTGTGCTGACAGTTCAGAGCCTGGAGCCTACTTCAGATTCTGTCTCTCTCTCTCTCTCTCTCTCTCTCTCTCTCTGCCCTCTCCCGCTCATGCTCTCTCTCTCTCAAAAATAAACAATAATAAAAACAATTATCTTTAAAAAATAAATAAATGAAATGAGGAAAGGGAAGTTCAGGAATTGTATCCAGGGTCACACAGCCAGCAAGTGCCCAGAATGGGGAATGAAACCCACATCTAACCAAAACTGTCTCTAGATGCTTAAGAGGCTTGCCTGAGAACTGTACTTGACCATCATGAAATCCAAAATAGTAATACTCCAGTTCAACCTACTTTGGCGTATATCCAGGCTGGAAGTGAAATGCAACACCAGTCCTGAATTGAGAATATACAGATATTTAATAATTTTAAAAAAGGAAGAAAGAAAACGAAAGGGAAAAAAACCCTCAGCTCTGTGCTCATCCCTCATTCAGTGAAGTAAAAATAAAAATTGAACCTTCCCCCAACACATTGTGCTTTAATGAAAGCACCAAGCCAATCTTCTTCACTACCACCCACCCCAGCCCACTTCGTTTAAATTTAGGCAACCACCAGGCAAACTGTACCCAACTGCATTATCTGAAATGAAGTCATAAAGCCCTCATCTGGAACACCAGCACTCGTTCCAAGAAAAACGGGGCAGGGCACGCAGGGCCGGCATTCTGGGGAGCATCTGGGGCTGTGCCTCGGATGACCCTTTGAAAAGAGCGAGTTCCATGACCAGCTCTGTGGGAATGGTGCTGTGTGACCTTGTGGCAGCCAACTTCCCCTCTCTGGGTCTCAGTCACCCGTCTACAGTCTTGGGTGGCTGGACGGAAGGGATCTCAAAGGCCCACCTCGATGTACAGCTCTAGGGTTCCTAAACCCTGGTGTGCAGAGAGCAGCCATTCTGGGCAAGGCCTGCAGGCCCCACTCCATCTCCCAACACCCAGAATGAATGAACAGCAACCCAAGATGTGGGTGATGGGAGCTAAATGAGTTGGCCAGACCTGGAGCTGCCATAGTTCTTAAGCTCCGGCTTTGGAGAATATTCGTTTTCTCACTAAATGTTTGGTAACAGGAAGGAGAGGCAGGACTGAATTGCCAGGAAGGCTTCAGCAAGGCAGGCTCTTTGAGGCCCTCTGGTCCTGTCCAGGCAACACTGGAAGGGATTTTGCCCATTGGGACTCAACAAACTCCTAGCCTCTGATCCCTCTCCCCACACCTGACTTTCTAAATGGGATCTGGCCAGAAAAGGGGACTTTCTATTACTAGCAAATGAAAAACTCTCTCTGGTTTTCTGGATACATCTGGGAGGCTCTGGGGGCCCACAGGCTAGCTGGAGCTCTCTTCTAGCAACCCAGTCCATAAATACCTTTTCAAAGTTTCCCCTTAGTGTTTCATGAGTGTGTCTAAGCCCTCATCTGTGGGTCTATACCCACTCCCTCAAGCAGAGGTATGAGGCACATGGGAAAGGGGGATAAAAATATTCCTAACTCAAGGAGCAGCATAATCTTCGTAAAGTATAAGTCAAGCTCCATATTGGAGACGACATTGAACTACTATGTGCTCACTGAGCCCCATGGATTGACAGCACTGTCCAGCCAATCAAGGACTCCAACCTCTGCAATCAGTGGATGGGCAGTCAAATCTGATCAATGGGTTCTCTCTCTCTCTCATACACACACACACACACACACACACACACACACACAAGCGATTCCAGTCCTCCTCAGACCCTGCCCCCTTCGCAGCTGGACGCTTCCAAGCAGGTTGTCACTGACTCCTCACCTGCTGAGTCATGCTCTACAGAAATCCAGTAGGTGACCAGAAAGAGTCAGAGGCAAGAGATTTAGAGGACACAGAGGGGCAACCAGGGGCCTCAAGGCTCTGAAGCTCTCAGACAAATAACTATTCAGCTTCAGGATCTAGGAGGCAAGCCTCTTAGACCTCTCCCCTCACCCTGCATCTGCTGAACCGGGGACTCTGAACCTGAGCCCCCTCCCCTTACACTCCCACCACAGCCATCCTCACAGCCCAGAATGCCCCACCCTCAAAGACAGTACTTTCAAGGTGAGTAAAAGTGAAATATACATGTTATGCTATTTTACATGGTGCTAAATTTACCCAGCCCACATCCCCAAGAGGGAGAAATGACAGAGAATAATAAATATTTTTGATTGTAAGTAAAAGCACGGGTGACGCATACAGTAGTGAAAACCATGAAC
The DNA here is from genome assembly GCF_007474595.2 of Lynx canadensis. Taxonomy (NCBI): domain Eukaryota; kingdom Metazoa; phylum Chordata; class Mammalia; order Carnivora; family Felidae; genus Lynx; species Lynx canadensis. The sequence continues at coordinate 40,869,252 of NC_044307.1, forward strand.
TCTAGAATCAGATCTGGTTTCAAATCTAGGCCTTTTCATTTAAAAGCTGTGTGACCTCAAGCAAGTTACTCGACCTCTCTGAGCTTCCTCATCTATGAAATGGGAGTATATACATCCTGGAGAGAGTATATGGAGGAGAGAGTAAATACAACTTGGAGACAGTATATTGTACAGAGAATATATTATATAACTTGGGATTTATTCATTAGTTTCCACTGTGAAACTCACAAGTTGTTCTCCTCAGCGGCCTGGGGTGAAAGGAGGAGATAACGAGTCCCCCACGAACTAGAAGGACCCAGAATCAAGAAGTGGAGTAAGAGCAGCAGGACAGGCACACGGGTCCCCTCCCCCCAACACACACTGTGCAGCAGGAGGTGTGGCCCTCACTCACAAACCCCCTCGCCCTTGCAGACAACGAGCACTGCAGATACGCCCTAGGCATCTGGTTTTCTAACTTTTTTTTAGCAGCAGAATCCCAGACCCTAATATAGAGAACAGAGATAAAAGGCAAGATGCTCTCGGAGAAGCAGATTCTAAGATTAACTGATCTGCAGCCCTGAAAGAATCCTGCAAACTAAAACTGCACTGTAACCAAGAGGGGAAAGTGATGAGGGGAAGGAGAACGGGTCATCAGAGGAGGGTGTCAGCTGTGCCACAGGACTGGGAGCTCGAGGGGACTGCACCCATCTGCCTCACAAAACCGACAGCCTCGGGCACCTTCCTTCCGCAGCCAGTAATTTGCTCCACAAACTCCTACTCAAGAGGGTCAAAATGGCAAGACAGAAGCACCCCTGAGCTGTGCTCTAAAATCACAATATTGTTTCATTATTGCCAAATGTTTTAATAAGACTCAAAACACCCACCCTAACCCCTGTACGACATTCACCTTCCTGACACCCCTCATGCCTCAAGACAGCTCTTGGGAAAAAGGGGTCCAGAATTCCCAATGCCAACCTCAGCCTTTGCCCCAGGAAGTACCACCTCCCACTCAGCCGCTGCTCCTTGGCCCACTCACTCTCACTGGCAGCCCTTTGAGATTTCATGACATGGCATTCGTTTGTCCGATAAAAACCTTGCCCCAGCAAACACAAAGATTATCAGGCCAATTCTGCCAGCTCAAAAGCTCGTCTCCATTAGAAATGCATAAACAAGCCATTCAAGCACTGAATGAGACTTGCCAGTTTGGGCAGGTCGCAAGGTCAGAAGACACCTGCTTATCAGAAAATAGTATATACAGCAAATTGTCCGAGAAAGCAACCAAACAGCATTACAAAAGAGTGGCACCATGGAGGGGCTTCCAGAAAGCTGGGCTGCAATGAGACTAGTCCTTCCACCAATCACAGAAAGTCTGAATGACGTGAGTTGAGACGGCAGAATATTTTCACAGCATCCCTGCCAACTCTGCTTTGCAACCTGAACCCCTACTGCTGGGGAATGACTGCTTGGAGTCAGCAACTTCCCGGGAGAAGGTGAGAAGGCAGTACAAGGGGAAGATCAGGGGACTAGGAATCACAGAATTCTGTGTTCGAATCCCAGCTCCGCCACTTGCTAGCTGTGTGCCTTTGATTCGCTGATGAATGCAGACACGATAAAGCTAAATAAAATACTCAATAAACACTAGCTCTCTCCTAATGCCAACCTGCCACCTCCAACCCTAGTCCAAAGTGAAGTAGGTCCAAGCATTTTGCAAAAACCATTACTGGGCAAATGCCGTTAAACCCAGGACAGGATCACCTGTGTGTGTGTGTGTGTGTGTGTGTGTGTGTGTGTGTGTGTGTGTGCGCGCGCGCGCGCATTAAGGAATCACGACCATGCCATGCCCTTAGTCCTTATTTCCTATTTCTGCAAGTGCCTTTCCATAGTCCACCCAGCACCAAAATTCTATTCATCCTTCAAAATCCCACTCCGATGCTGTCTTTACTGTCTTCCAACAAAAATTAACCCCTCTTCCTTCCACTACTCCATCTTGCTTATATATTTCTTTTTTTTTTTTTTAATTTTTTTTTTCAACGTTTATTTATTTTTGGGACAGAGAGAGACAGAGCATGAACGGGGGAGGGGCAGAGAGAGAGGGAGACACAGAATCGGAAACAGGCTCCAGGCTCTGAGCCATCAGCCCGGAGCCTGACGCGGGGCTCGAACTCCCGGACCGCGAGATCGTGACCTGGCTGAAGTCGGACGCTTAACCGACTGCGCCACCCAGGCGCCCCTTTGCTTATATATTTCTGACAGCCTTAATTGTTCTGCGTGGTATTACAGTTGTGTGAGGGTTCTGTGCCCCAACACCAAAGAAAAGATTACTCAGAAATGTGGTTTTGGTTCCCTCATCCCTCACATCTTCTGGGCCTGGTACATTGCCTTGTGCAGAGCAGGTCAAGAAATATTTCAGACTGGAGCACCTGGGTGGCTCAGTCGGTTAGGCGTCCGACTTCGGCTCGGTTCATGATCTCACGGTTCATGAGTTCGAGCCCCACATCAGGCTCTGTACTGACAGCTTGGAGCCTGGAGTCCGCTTTGGATTCTGTGTCTCCCTCTCTCTCTGCCCCTCCCCTGCTTGCAGTCTCTCTCTCAAAAATAAATAAGCATTAAAAAAACACAAGAAAGAAATATTTCAGATGGATGGATGGGGAAGGAATCCATTTGAAAGGGTCCTGACACCACATAAAAAGGTATTATTATGCATTTAGGAAGAGCCCATGTTACATAAACCAGGAAACTATAAGGAAGGGCTAAGGACATACAGTGACAGGGAGAACATTTCACAAATAACACCAACACTGGAACTTCAGCAGTGTAGACCTGAATCTAGTCTTTCTCCAGTGTGGACTTCAACCGATTACCATTGCTTCCATGGGGCCTCAGTTTCTCCATGTCAACTCCCACCTGCTCTACCTTTAGACAAATAAACTCAACCAGATGGTGGAAAGGACGGCACCATGGAGGGAAAGTGTTGTGCATTCCCCAGGGTGCAGTTGTATTTTCTAAATGGTTTGGGTTTTTATGGTACGCTGTTTGTGACTTTTCTGCAAGAAAAGTCCAGAGGAAGAGAAATGAAACAGAATGTACAGAATTTTTAAAAATAAAACAAAAAATCAAGAGGAAGTGGGTCCCTCTCACAGGTTTCTCATTACACCAATAGTCAAATTTTAGTAATCAGCTTGTGTTATGATTTCCATTACAGATCAGAGCATATTAAAACCCAAAATGATCAGAGAAAGTACAGGCCCCACAGCAACCAGATTCCACCCCCAGAGCTGCCCTGACAGCGAGGTCTTTTTTTTATTCTACCACCAGCTGGGGACCTTGGGTTTCCTCGTGCACCTGCCTGCAGAGAAGGCAGGGAAGAAATACTGGCTGGGCAGAAGCGGGCACCCAAATGCCAACGCGTAACCAGAAAAGAAACTATACCCTCTGAGTGGTTCCAATGCTGGGGATCCTGGACGAGAGAGTTCTTCCAAACGGAAGGCTTAGGGAAGGAATGTGCATTGCTGTATACAGCACCAGGCCTGATGTTGCTATGAAGGAACCAGAGACTGACGCTAGGGACAGAAGGGACACGGGGAGGAGAGCTCCAGCAGGTCACTGACACCGGAAGTATGGAGTGCCAAACATGTTGGGTGGTAACTGAGGGCTCCGGGAACAGAAGCCAGCGTCTCTGCCCTAATTTCTGATTTCCTATCCCTCATGTCAGACAGGGACATGTTTCCTATCCCTCTACAGTGCGGCAGGAAATGGAGAAAGCCACTTTGGGCGACCACCACTGATGCGCTTTCTTTTTCTGTTCTCCAAGCAGGGCCCACTGGACCCGGGGGGAAACAGGTGCACTGGATTCCAGTATTAGAGCATTCTAGTATTCCAGGAGTCAATGTGATGCTGCAGAAGGAACACCTGCCTTTGGAGTCTGAACTGTGCTAGTCTCCTGATTGTTACATACAGGAGATCACTCGACCCCCCCTAACCAACTTGATGTGAGTAGGTTTTCTTCCTCCGCTGGATCCGGCCGTCAGGAAACCGAGGTCACAGGACCCACATCTGCTGTGCGGAGAAAAATATTCCTCGTCCCAGTTACGGACGGTACTCCAACCCCAGCCAGCCATAGCCTAAGTGCCGCACCATGACCACACCAGGGAGAACCAAGCAAAGGCATTTGTATGGCTCAGTGTGGCACAATCCAAATGACATCTCTAGGACCCAGCACATGAACACATAGAAAGAAGAAAAAATAACAGACTGTCTGTCCTTCCCGTGGGCCTGTGGGGCGATAATTTCACCCTGTCTGGGTTTTTTCTCATTGTGAGGGGCTTTCATTTGGCCCCTCGTTCATTCACCCCCTCTCTCAACACTGGCTTACTGAGGGAATGTCCAGGGTAAATGCCCCAAGTAAGACGCACAGCCCCCCGACCCAGGGCCATGTCCTCTGGAGGGCAGCAAACAGAGGGTTGGAAGAGGCAGCAATATCACTGGACGACTGACAAATTTAAGAAGCAAGGGCGTTCTGCTCTAGGAAAACAACCTCCCTCTCTGAAAGCTGAGGATGACAGAAGAGAGGGACTCAGGGAGGAACCAATGCAGGAGGAGGCAGAAGCAAGGAATGGCCCCTTCCTCCCACAGCCCTCCACTGCGGGTAACGTCAGCCAGGGCAACGGTTACCCTGAATGTCCCGAAGTTCCGATTTCAAACGGTCTGTCACAACTGCCCCCATAAACTCTGGTTATCTCCCAGAGAGGTCCAAAAAGATGTCATTCGCCGCCTCCTGTTCCCGGGGAAGCTGCAAAGATCTCTGGGAGATCTGGGGCCTGAGTGGCCAGAGCAAGGAGGGAGGATGTGAATTAAACTGCAGGGGCTCATGGCCATCCTCTGAATGCACCAGAAAAGCACAGTCCAGCCAATCCCAGAAGCCCAGGAGAAGAGGACGGGCCCAGGAGGAAGGGAAAGGGGGTGTTCTACATGGGCCCCCAGCAAATCCAAAGTGGAGAGGCAGAAACTAGTCAAGTGAACACAGAGGCCAATTTAAGATATTGATTCAGTTACCACCAAGAACCAGGGAGCTGACCAGTAATTACCTGGAAGGACCATGTTACCTCCTCTCTTCTCACCACAGAGCTCCCTCCATCATCCATGCTTTCCAAATGGAAAATTCACAGCACTTCTGGTAATTGTAACTACCACTTTTTCTGTACCAGGCCTGTGGTAAGTGCCTTAATTACCCCATCACATCCTTGAAACCACTCAATGGAGGAAAGTGTCAGTATTCCCATTTTACAGATGAGTAAACTATGGCTGAGAGGTTATATAACTTACCCAAGCCCCCGTGGCACAGATATGCACACAGACATGCACAGAAACATTTTATCTGTTCAATCAGATTTCAAATTCCATCAGAGCCCCAGGCCCTGCCGCAGAGCCTGCCTGCGGTTCCCAGAATGGCGCCAGGCACGCATAGGGCACTCTGTGGGTGCCTCTCCAGCCACTCACGACTCCCCACGTCCTGGCCCCCTCAGCCCCACCTGCAAGAGGGAACACGCTGCCCTGTGAATCTCTTCGGTTCTTCACAACCAAGTTCATCCTCAAAGACAAAAAATGCCCCAAGCCCTGCCTACCTGTTGGAGACCAAATGGAATATCACAGGTTCACCTCTTGAAAGGAAAAGGAACCCATCACCTGCAGGCAGAGAAGAACCAAAGACATCTCTACTTGCAAGGAAAAAAGGTCTCGGGCTCTGACGTATTGCGCTCAGGGGCCGATAATCAAGAAGCAAGACTGGATCCCTTAAAAAAAAATTAATATTCCACACGAAACCAAAACCAGACACAAGCACAAACCTCTAGTTCAGAAGCAGGCCAACACAAATGTGCGCAGACTTATTTGACTTCGAAATACGCCTACCACCGTTTTATGGATCAAAATAAAACTCCAGTAGGAAATTTGAATTTGGGAAGGAGGAAGCTAAGAAGGCTATGGACCCTGGCGCCCAAGACCTTCCTACTACCTGGGACCACAAAAAGTATGTTCTCTTTTTAGATACCGATGGCTGGGTTGCCTGATCGCAGAAGGCCCCGTCACTCCCAACTGGCATGTGCCTGCCGGGCATCTGAAAGCTTTACAGTAAATGGTGACTCATCTATTGCAGCCACCATAGGTACTGCTAATGTAATAAGCCAAAGTTTGTTCCATCCACATGAAAGAGAAACACTGGGTGCAGGGCTGTGAGCCTGACTCAATCTGTGACCCCTAGTCACCGCCACTCGTCAGCATTTAGCTGAAACTCAAAACTGTAATTACCCGGCTCTTGGGGACCAAGGGCCGGAGGAAGGGGGTTTTTCTAAGGAAGAAGGGTCACATCCATAAACACAGAGATGTCACTTCTCATCAGACTAAGTCTCCTCATGCAATCACTTAGTCAACAAATATTTGTGGAGCATCTACTATGTCAGACACTGGGCCGAGGGCCAGAGACATGGGAGCAAATAAAAATACATCGGAACTACCCTCACGAAGATCCCGAGTCCTGCACTAGCTTCTTTACATATGTTTGTGCATTGGATTTATTAAATTCTTGGCGCCCTGGGGCTGGGCTCTCAACCACCAAGTTACCTGCTATGAAGAGAGAGGACCAAGGTCTGGCTCCTGTCTCAAGAAACTCAAGCCTGGTGGAGGAGGTGCACAATAAACAGGGTGCTGGGGTGCTCGCAGAGAGAGAGGCTCACAAGACAGAGACAATAAGCCTCAGCTGGGGTGGATTCTGGACATCTTCCCCAAAGGAAGCCCTGGTCGGGAGAGGTGAGAATAAGGCCAAAAAAGCAAGCAGAGGCGATGGGTGGGTGGATGGGCCAAATGGGTGATGGGCATTGAGGAGGGCACTTGTTGGGATGAGCACTGGGTGTCTTACCTAAGTGATGAATCACTGGGTTCTACTCCTGAAACCAAGACTACCCTGTGTGTTAACTAACTTGAATTTCAATAAATAAATCAAGGAAAAAAGCAATGAGAGGCAAGGCCTATACTGGATTGAATAATACCGCCCCCTCCCCCAAATTGATGACCACTGGCAACCTCGGAATACGGCCTTACGAGGGAATAGGTCTTTGCAGGTGTAGTTCGTTAAAATGAGGTGATACACATCTTCAGCCCACTGAGGCCCTCAGAAGGAGAGAAAACAGAGACACAGAAACACACACAGGGAGAAGGTCATATGACAATGAAGGCAGAGACTGGAGGGATGTGTCTCCAAGCCAAGGAGTACGGAGCATTGCTGGCCAAGAGAATGGCAGGGAACGCATTCTCCCTCTGAGCCTCTGGAGGGAGCTAACCCAGCCAACACCTTGTTTTCCAACTTGCAGCCTCCAGGACTGGGAGAGAACATGTTTCTGTTGCCTTAGGTCACCCGGCTAACATAAGGCCTGCTCTGGACAGGCCTTACACATTGGAATAAGGAGTTTGGAGTTAGGGGTACATTCGGGGGTGTGTTTAACCAGCCTGGGGCTTACGCCCTTCAAAACTGTGGACTCCAGTCCTGTACCTGTTAGTGACAGCCAGGATTCCCACAGGCCATCTGCTTTTCCCGCCCACATGCTGCTCGCTGGTCTCGGCCACACGTGTGGCTTCAAGTGCCAGAATGTACTTGCAGATGGCACCTGACTTCAGCCAGAACATTCTTCTGAACAGAGGCCTCCACCTGTTGTCCTCACAGATTTCTCAAACTCAACACACCCAAGGTGTTGGGTCCGCCATGTTTTAGTTGGGTTCTTTCCTACCTTTGTTGGTGGTACTACCTACCTGAAGTTGGCGGCTCACCCTAGACTTTCCTGCTCACCTCCACATCCAGGGAGCCACCAAGTGTCCACTCCACTCCCACTTTTTCACCCCTCTCGCTGGAGCACACTTGCTGCCTCCTGGATTGCTCTGTGGCCGCATCATGGGTTTTCATTCCTCTGGGAGGACTCCCCCTTTCCTGACCAGCCCCCACCCCAACCCAGCTGTCCTGAATACCATAGCCAAGGCTAACTCGGAGAGGCACAGCTCCCACAACACCTGACCTCTGGCCCTACTGCACCCAGCCTGAAGGCCTCTGGCTGATTCAAGGGCCTTTACTCAGGCAGGAGCCCCACCCAAACTCATTTTCCTGTCCTCCAAGCTGCCAAGATACTCTCCTCCCACCTCTTGATCCTACCCTCCAACTGTTCTCTCTGCGAATTCCTCCTTCCTGTCCTAGCTAAGCAACTGAAGAGTCAAAGGCCCCAAGAAGTCCACACCTTGGGACTGCCTGCTAGGAAACTCTCGCATTGAGTTGTCTTTGTATTCTCCAGAGCAGAGCTAAATTCACACTTGCCGTGCTCTGAGAACTCCTCTTGCCTGAGGGCACAAACAGGGAGGGCTGGAGAGCTGCTGAAGTGTTCACCGTTCAGTCAAGGCTAATGTACCCATTCCCCAGCTAAGGCCAGCAGATAGGTCCCTTTCTCGCTGAGCTGGACAGTGCCTGAGGCTGCAGACAGGGGTAACAGCCACCACCCCTTACAGCTGTGCTCCAAAGCTTTGGGTATTATCTTACTGAATCTTCCTAATAACGCCGCCATACAGACACCAGAATGAGGCACTGAGGGGTTAAGCACCTTGACTCTAAATCTTCCAGCAATCCTGGACAGCCCAGTTCTGTCCCAGCTCACAGGCTAGGCAGAGGCCCAGCACACAGTGCCCACTGTATGTCCCCAGGGACTGACACAGGTTGGATCCCCTCCTGGGCCTGTGGGACTCTTGGAGCCTCAACTTCCATACCTGAGAAACCAGAATGATTAACCCTGCCTCCAACAGTTATTGAGAGTATTTAAATGAGGTGATGTATGTAAAATTACAGAACAAAATGCCTAACACATAAAAGGTGCTTCATTAAGCTTAGCTGCTTTAAGGGCGCCCAGGTGGCTCAGTCGGTTAAACATCAGACTCGATTTCAGCTCAGGTCATGATCTCACGGCTTGTGGGACTGAGCCCTGAGCTGGGCTCCAGAGCACTGTCAGCCTGCTTGGATTCTCTCTCTTCCTCTGTCTCTGTCTCTGTCTCTGTCTCTCTCTCTCTCTGCCCCTCCCCGGCTCATTCTCTCTTTCAAAATAAATAAATAAACTTAAAAAAAAAAAAAGCTTAGTTGCTTTAAATCAGAGAGAAAGGAAAAAAAGAGGGAGACAGGCAGGCAGAAAGAGAGACGCATTGTGTTACTGACCCCCTAGGCGGCAAAGCCAATGACACAGAAACACCATCATTTCCTGAACGTTCCAATCCTTCGTGATCACAAAATAATATCGGTAGCTACCGTGCATGGAAGACTTGCATTTTGTGCAAATGCTTTCCACAGATAACTCTAGAATGTGTTCGTCCTCTCACACCTCTCAGCGGGAAGTTGGTTTTCCCACTCTACAGAGGGAGGGACAGAGGCTCAGCGATGTCGATCAACTTGGTTACAGTCACGCAGGCTGGCAGTTGTAAAGCTGGGGCTGACCCCCAGGTGACTGAGTCCAGGTCCCATATCCTTATCACCACCTCCCTAAAACCAGTCAGGTCCGCCACTCCCCCCCACCCCCCGGCCGCCATCATGACCCTTACCTTCCATTTTCTCCACCTCAGAAATTCCCTGCCCTTCATCCTCTTCTCCTCTACTCCTCTCCTCACTCAGAGGAAGAAGCTCAACTCTCGTCGGCCGGTGCACACGACTCATCTTCGGAGGACGTGTGGCACAGACGAAGGAGCTTCACTCCTCTCACCTTACAAGTTGCTCTAAGACAACCTCCATGTGACACGGATGTGTTCAGTACATCCTACAGGGCTGCACAAATCCATCTCAGGCCTTCTGGAACCTTCTCTAGAAAATACCCACCCCTCTCTCGAGCATCCCCACACTCTGCCTCTTGACTAGTCACTAGCCCCTTGCCCTGAATAGCCCCAGTTTCCCTCATCCTAAAACACCATCCCTGCCCTTGCTGCCTTTTCATGAACTTGCCCCTTTTTAGAAATCTGTGTAATCAGCCCCTCTGAGCTATACAAGCTCCCCAAAGGCAGAGACAATAAATCAGACGGCTCTGTATCCCTATGGGATGTAGCATCGTGCCTTTTTTGGCATGCATTCAGGGAACACCTTGACCAACAGTAACTGAAAGCACAAAGAAATCCTAAGTCATTCTCACAACCAGCTAGGGAGACAGAGAGGTTACCCTGACTTCACAATAAGGAAACTGGGAGCTCAGGTTAAGAAATTCAAGGTCATCCAGCTCCCAAGTGGAGGAGTCTGACACTAGAATGTATTAGTAAGGCCCCAAAGTGTCCCAGACAGGCCAAAAAAGGGGCTGACCTCCTTCCCTTCCTGCTTTGTCCGCAGGCCAGCCTTCTCAAAAGATTCAACTGCATGGTAAATCTGAATCTGTTCACCAGAATATTCTCTGTAAGTCCCTGTCCTTTCCTCTTGGGGTACATCTCCCATTCCAAAATGGAAGGGGCACGTATCTCTGTGTAACGTTTCCTGGGACGGCAGTGCCTTCCCAGGAGTACTTCAATGGCTCTGTTGGCTGCCTTGTTTGGGGGTGTATTTGTCTGCCTCCCCCTCTCTGCTGCCACACTAGAAGTGCCATTTCTGCAGACACGGGGACAAAATGAGGGAGAGTAGGCAAGGGCTCCCAGCACCCTGCAAAGCTGTTAATGAAAAGAGTGCTCACAAGCGCCAAGAGCTCCTGGGATCTCATTTGTGGGTGTCACCATTACCTCCTTCTGGGTGGAGACAAGGGGGCTGGAGAAGATATGTGACTTGCCCAAAACCACATGGCATTGTAGTGACTCAAACCCAGCCCATGCGGACGCCTTTGCCCACTGCTGTCTCTCCACCACAACACGGTGCCCACGTTTCCTCTTTTTACTACCAGAATTTTCCCCCTCCTTTCTTCTTTTAAAAACCTGCATTACATATCAACAATCTTACGGGGGGGGGGGGGGAGGAAGCTGATCAAAAAGCACATCAACTATGGTCTGCACTTTTCCGGATTCTTATCGATACCTGAACATTGATCTTTTCCTGCTTTGTCCGCAGCACAGGTAAGCTGCCCCACGTTATCTTTGTTCCACATAACCATGCCATGGATCTACACGTGGGTAGTGCCACAGTACTGCTGTCACAGAGTTTACTTAACCAGCCCCTAATTACCTGCATTTGGATTCTTTCCAATGTTTTTCCCATCTGTGGCCAAGTTGGTTTTCTGCCCCCTTGGGACCATTTCTGTGCGACTTATTCCCAGAAGTAAAAAATACTGGTCCAAAGGAATGAAGCGTGCCAGTGCTGCTGGAGCCCAAAGTCATCGTGGTGTCCAGAAAAACAGCTCCACCTCTCAGTAACACTAGCGGCAGGCCCTTTTCTTTCCCACGGGCCTCAGCAGCGGGTTTTACAAAGCTCGTCTATTTGCTCCTGATTTTAGAGACCAACTGAGCTGTTTCAATGCACTGATCTTTTGCGTTGAGGAAACTGAACACTCTTCCACACCTCCGCGTAGTAGCTGGGCTTCATACTACGAAATGACCCGGTTATAATATTACCAACAGTCTCAATAGCTGCCTTAAAAATCTTTGCCAGTTCTGCTTATACCTTTGACAACAAGTTCATCTCCATCAGTTTATGGCACCTGTTGCCCTCTTCCCTTTCTCTCTTAGCACAATTTTATTATTTTTTATTTAAAAAAAAAACAAAACAATGGGCGCCTGGGTGGCGCAGTCGGTTAAGCGTCCGACTTCAGCCAGGTCACGATCTCGCGGTCCGTGAGTTCGAGCCCCGCGTCAGGCTCTGGGCTGATGGCTCGGAGCCTGGATCCTGTTTCCGATTCTGTGTCTCCCTCTCTCTCTGCCCCTCCCCCGTTCATGCTCTGTCTCTCTCTGTCCCAAAAATAAATAAAAAACGTTGAAAAAAAATTTTTTTTTAAATAAAAAAATAAAAAAAAACAAAACAAAAGAAAACAAAACACTTTACTGAGTCACACCTAGTGTAAACATGTCACTGTGAGAACTCCACCCCAACCCCCCAGGCCACACAGTCCACCAAGAAATGATAGAGTACGTGGCTATTTTATTTCACAGATTTCGTTCCTTGACAAGTTGACAGCATCCCGTTTCGTCAATGATCATCTGTATGGAATTTCCACAAACACATCTGCTCTCCACAGCGAGGCTAAATATTCCATCTGCTTCCTCTGAGTTTTAAAAAGAGTTTTTAAAACTACGTTTTTAATTTATCGAGATTTCATAACCTATGATGGGACGGACCTCTGAGTTCATTTTCTCCGTTTTGTTACGTAGTTGTTCCCAAAAGCCACTAACATTTTTAAAATAATTTCCTTCACGATCGTTCACCTTTCCAAATTTGCCATATATGTATGTCTTCCGTTTATTTAGATCTATTTTCTTGCGCCAATCTCCCATTTTTCTGTAATACCGTACAGTTTTAGTAAACACTGCTTGCCTGCCCTGTTTGCCAAGAGGAACCTGCTGCTAAAAGATTTTCAAAAGATATTTCGGTATGCTTACCCACCAATTTTTCCTGATTACTGCTGTTATTATCGCTTTGCATGCTTTAGAAAGTATTTCATTGGGATTTTAACTGCCAGGGCATGAAATCGAGGCAAAAACCTTGGGATACTGATTCTCAGTACTTTTAACTTCTGATCAGAAAACAGCCATGTAGGATTTTGTAATTTTCTTTGAATAGAAATTGTGTCATTTGCAAACAGTGATATTTTTATCTCTTCCTTCCCTATACCAATCCCTCTAGTTTCTTTTTGTTCCTATATTGTTATGACAAGCATCTGTTAAACTAGGTTAAATAAAAGTAACGATAAGGGACATTCTGGCTTAGTTCCTGTTTTTCAGGGCACGCTTCTAGTATTTCTCCACTCGGTATCGGCAGTCTCGGTAGAAGACCTGGTACATGATTATATACAAGCAGGCTCTTTATCATGTTTAGGAGTAAATCCCCCAACAATCCTGCTTTTAGGTTTATGATGCTTTATAATGCATATATAGTTATGTATTTTGCTGCATCTACTGAGCGCTAATTCATTCATTCATTGAATATTTGTTGAACACTGACTATATTCCAGGCATTGTGGTAAATATTGGGTGTTCTGATTTTTATGGCTTATTCCTATGAATAGTAGTCTTTTTGTACTAAACCATGCGTATATTCCTGGGATGAGCCCTACTTGGTAATTTTTCAAGACTCATTTTCCAAGAACCTAAGTGCCTATAAAATTCATCCCGAAAAAGTAACAGATGAGAATTTTGAGAGATCAAACTCCAAGAAGCAGGTCCAATATCACCCATTCCAAGAAGCCTTCCCAACCCTCACCTTTTTGGAGTAAAGTTCCCAGCTCCTTCCTCCGGGCACTACAGCCCTCCCTCCCTCCATTACTTCATTTATTGTAGGGACTGTCATACAATCAAATGTCCACCTGTCTACCCCACCTCAGGGCTCCATCACTGCCCTGAGGACAGAAGCAGGGGTATATCATTGGTGCTAAGCATCATGACTGGTGGATGAATGCTACTCAGTAAGTATTTCCCGGAGTAGTTAGGTCATTCATCTAGTTGTTTATTTTCCCTGATGATTTTTTGCAGCTGTATTTTTAAGTGAAACTGATACATAAATTCCTTCTTGAGATCAGCAGGACATTGACAAGCCAGCCCAATTCCACAGAAAAGCTGTGGTCTACTGGGCAGCCCTCCTGTCCAAGGAGATACTGGGGATCTCCAGCTAGACGTTGGGCTCACAGTGGCTTCGGGGATGGGGAACAGCATAAGATGAGGTTGTGAACAGTCTCTACAAGAGGGCAAAGCCTGGGGCAACTGGGTGGCTCAGTCGGTTGAGCGTCTCACTTTGGTTCAGGTCACGACCTCATAGGTTCGTGAGTTCAAACCCCGCATCAGGCTTACTGCTGTCAGTGCGGAGCCCGCTTCGGATCCTCTGTCCCCCTCTCTCCCTGCCCCTCCCCTGCTTGTGCTCTTTCTCAAAAATAAATAAACATTAAAAAAAAGAAAAGAAAAGAAAAAAGGGCAAAGCCCTGTGATGGGGGAGCCCCAACAATGACCCTCCACAACACAGGCATCAGGACATCTATGAAAAGGTTACCAAGGCCCCAGCTGGCTGGATAAGGCAAGATTCCAACCCCCAGTGGGGAGGACAAGTCATGTTTGTTATTGTTATCAACACTTACCATGCACCAGACATCTTACACAATTATCTTTCCAACCACCCTCTGAGGTATACTCAATAGTTCCCGTCACACAGACAGAAACTGAGGCCAGGCAGGTTATGTAATTTACCCAGAGTCACAGGGCCAGTAAATCGATGAGCTGCCATTCAGACTGGGATTCCCACCACACCTTGCTATCTCCAGCAAAGGGCCAGGTCAGGGTCTTGGTCCCAGCCCAGGACCCAGATATGGGGTACATTAGCAGAACAGGAACCAACCCAGAAGCCTCTTAGAAGAACTGAGACTCAGAGAAGGAAACGGGACACAGGAACAAGACGGGAGGCCCTGCCATGTCAGAGCCAGAACAGTGTCTGAGTCCAGAATCCCGGCCGGAAGGGATTTGAGTCTCCACTTCCTCAGACCAGACGTGACTCTGAGAGCCGAGGGTAGGGCTGAGCTTCAGGAAATAACCCATGGGGCTGCCTTCTCCTGAGATGATGCAGACTGGGTCTGGGTGGATATGCCCCTCTCAGCTCCACAGACTGCAAGGGGTACGAACCGGTGTCCGGCCAAGCAGGCCTCCACTAGCACGGGCCACACCACCTGTGTGTGCAATGGGAGCTCATGGAACGCAGAGAATCTGACTGAATAAATGCCTGAAAAATCCTGGCCTTTGGTTTCCTTATTTGCGAAGCGAACGGGGCTGGACCAGGTACGTTCTGCACTGTGGGTTCTGTCCCTCGTTTTGGGATTCCTCACCTTAGCAGGACCATTTAAATCTATACCCAAACTTCAGAACGCTTGAAGCCCATTCGTGCAAAAGAAGAATTAAGGGTTTCAATGTGCGTGAGTAGGAGAGAGCGTATTTCTGGAGAAGTCTATAGCTTCCAACACATTCCCAAAGGGGTCCACGGACTACCAAAAAGGTACGGAACAACTGATCCAAATGTACCTAAAAGGTCAGCTAAACCAGTAGAGGCTAAACAGTAGTGTTGAGCTAAGGCAATCAGCTCACCAACCAAGGACAGCTGAAGAAGTCCTGTAGCTACATAAGCTCTCTTCTACCATCTCAGACCATCTAGAAAAGGTGTGGTCACTAAGGAAGCCAGGGAAAGTGACCCGGTCAGGGCATCCCACCTTCCCTACTTTTAAGGAGAGCAGTATGGATTTTATCACAATAGAAGTATCGTCTTTATACAGTTGATGGCTTCCCTGGATACACTTGGGAGATTTAGTGCCCAAAGGTCAGAGAAGGAACAGGTGCCATTTCTTCTCCTTTCTTGGTCCGCCCCACCTAGAGCTGGTTAGAAATGCAGAACCTGGGGGCACCTGGAGGGCTCAGCTGGTTAAGCGTCCAACTTCAGTCAGCTCAGGTCACGATCTCACGGTTAGTGAGTTCGAGCCTCGTGTCCGGCTCTGTGCGACAGCTCGGAGCCTGGAGTCTGCTTCGGATTCTGTGTCTCCCTCTCTCTCTGCCCCTCCCCTGCTTGTGCTCTGTCTCTTTCTCTCTCAAAAATAAATAAACATTAGGAAAAAAATTTAAAAAGAAAAGAAAAGAAAAGAACAGAACAGAACCTGGGGCCAGGCCTGCTGGATCAGAATCTACGTTTAACGAAGGTTCCAGACCCCAGGTGATTCGTGTGCACCTTAAAGCTTAAGTGGGGCACCTGGGTGGCTTGGTCGGTTAAGCATCCGCCTTCGGCCCAGGTCATGATCTCACGGTCCGTGAGTTCAAGCCCCGTGTTGGGCTCTGTGTTGACAGCTCAGAGCCTGGAGCCTGTTTCAGATTCTGTGTCTCCCTCTCTCTCTGACCCTCCCCTGTTCATGCTCTGTCTCTCTTTGTCTCAAAAATAAATAAACGTTAAAAAAAATTTAAAAAAAAAAGCTTAAGAGGCACTGCTGCCCTTGTGTTAACAGAAATTCATGGGAGGAAAAAAGAAATGAAGGATAAAAACACAAAAGTGAAAATAGAATTAACAAATAAGAGTGTGAGCAAACATCTGGGAAGAGAACAAAAAGCCAAAAGTTGGCTCTTAGAAAAAAAATAATGCCAGGCGCCTGGCTGGCTCAGTCGGAAAAGCATATGCGACTCTTAACCTCAGGGTTGTGAGTTCAAGCCCCAGGCTGGGTGTAGAGATTACTTAAAAATAAAATCTTTCAAAAAAAAAAATGGAAGTTCTAAAACATGGGCACAATTAATTTCAAAAAGAATAAACTGGAAAGGTTAGAAAAGAAACCCAACCCGATATATGAGCCACTGATACACTCTTTAAGGGATTTTAGGCAATCTTAAGCTAATAATTGAAAAGATTAAGATCATGCTGACAAATGTATAAGATACCCAAATTAAAGCAAAAGGAAAGATAAGCAAACTGATCAGAAACCAAAGTTGGGTCACAGAAAGGCAGAAACAACCAAGGGAAAAAGCGCCTGTGCATTTAATGGCTCAGTTGGAAAATCCTTCTGCTATGCGTAAACATTTTTGATCACTCAAGTAAACAGCTAAAGCATTCATACTTTCCTTTGGACAAATTCAAGCATGCAACTCAAAGCTGAGGCCTTTCAAATTGGACTCCAGTCCCCAGAGGGTAACTCTGACAGGAGCCCATTGCGTATCTTTCAGGCCCATTTTATATATATACACGATTGCACCAAAAACATGATAATGTCAAAAAGATGATACCGTTCTCTTTTTCAAAAATGGCATCACCTTGCACGTATCACCCTGCAACTCGCTTTTTTTACTCCACATTACATTTCCAAGGACTATTCTCATCATAAGGGATTTTAACCACTCCTGCAGTGTTTTTCCAACTTTCTGGACTGAGTCCCACAAAATGAAATTATTATATTGTGACTCAGTTCACCCTTGGTGAATAGGTAAAACTGAAACAAAAGCCTCACCAAATATTGGCCCACACTGTGTACAATGCTCTATTTTCTACTGTTTCACACTGTCTCACAAATGCTAAGTTGGTTTACTGGCCCTCTAAGGGTCTGAACAGCCCAAGTTTTATTTAGCCCTCACTAAATAAATAAATATTTATTTATCCATCTTACTGATGGATGTTCACCTTGTTGTCTCCACTTTCCCACGACGACAACAAGGTTCGATAAACACTGTGCACGTATGTGAAATGTTCCTCTAGGGCAGATACCTAGGAGTGGAACCACAGGGCCCTGAGATATGGGCATTGATAATTTAGATAAACATCACCAACTGTGTTCCAAAGCAGTTGTACCCACACCCTCGCCAACTCAGTATATTATCAAACACTTTCATCTTTTCCGATCTGATAGATGAAAATGTCATTTTACTGTTGTTCTGATTTACAGGTTTAATTACAAGAGTTTGTGCACCTTTTCTTTTTTAAGAGTCATCTACCCTTCGGGGCACCTGGGTGGCTCAGTCAGTTAAGGGTCCGACTCTTGGTTTTGGACCAAAGTTTGTGAGATGGAGCCCCGTGTGGGCTCTGCAATGACATGAGCCTGCTCGGGATTCTCTCCCTCCGTCTCTCTCTGTCCCTCCTCTCTCTCTCTCTCTCTCAAAATAAATAAATAATTTTTAAAAAGTGTCACCTATCCTTCTCTTTCTGAGAATTTCTGCTCCTGTCCTTTGCCCATTCAATTAAGTCAGCGGCTCTTCTTTATTTCTAAGAGCTCTTTACATATTAAGAAAACTAGCTCTTTTTATCATATATGTTGCAAACATTTTTTTCCCTCAGATGATCAGCTATCTTTTGACTTTGTTTATGAGGTTTTCCTCATGCAAAAATTCTCATTTTTATTTTGTCAACTTTATCAATCTTTTATGTTGTCTGGGATGTGTGTCAAACTTGGGAAGGTCTCTACTCCAAGACTATAGAAAAATTTTTCTAGTGCTTTTACACTTTGATTATTAAAATCTCTGACCTATTTTTGATAGACTTACTTTGATCTAAGGCACAAAGTAGGGATTCTACTTTCTGCACTTCCCCCGCCACAGACAGCTATCTAGATACTACCTTTCCCCATACACCTGAAATGCTCCCTTTATAACAAATCACACACACACACACACACACACACACACACACACACACACCTATTTATTTAGGGGCTCTCTATTCTGTTCCATCGCTTGTTCAGTCTATTGAGTGCCAAGTTATCTTAATTACTGAAGCTTTTAAAATGTTTAATATCCACTGCAGCTAGATCCTTCTCTTTTTCACTGTCATATTTTCATGCATGTTAATTTTTCCATGCAAATTTAGGATAACATTTCCTACTACCAAAATAATCCTATTGGTAATTTTTATTATGATCACATTTTTTAAAAAAAATTTAACATTTATTTTTGAGAGAGAGAGAGAGAGAGAGAGAGAGAGAGAATGAGAATGAGAATGAGAATGAGAATGAATGTCAGCGAGGGAGGGGCAGAGAGAGAGGGAGACACAGAATCCGAAGCAGGCTCCAGGCTCTGAGCTGTCAGCACAGAGCCCAACGCAGGTCTCGAACTCACAAACCGTCAGATCATGACCTGAGCCGAAGTCAGATGCTTAACCAACTGAGCCACCCAGGTACCCCTATTGTGATCCCATTTTAAATATATACGAGGAATGATATTTTTATTATAACCCTGACTCTTTCTATCCAGGACTATAAAAACTTCCTGTTTAAGTATTTTATGTCCCTATGTATAACTGAAGTTACATATAAATATAATTTTTTAACCTTGTAACTAGCCATTTCATCTCTTTGGTTGCTTACATAAATGGAGATTATCTTCCATCACGTTTTGTTGTAGGATATTGTTTTTAAGGGAGAGCTACTGATTTTTGTGCATTAATTATGCACTCAACAACCTTAACAAATTCTCTAATTGTCTGTAGTCTTGCTTCCTCCTCCTTGTTTTTATACCTCTTATTTCCTTCTCTTATCTGATTTTACCAGCTTATCCTCCCAAAACAAGGTTATATAATTATGGTGCTGTGCATCTATTACCCACCGTTTCAATGCTAAACAAAATGTGGCTACCAGTTTGAAAAAGATATATTTTCTTACAATGAGGAGATAGATACTTAATTACTCCTACATTATAAGTTTTTATTGGAAATAGGTGCTTAATTTTTCATAAACCTTCGTGGCATCTTAGACCCGTGAATGTGGTGAATTTTATTCACAGAAATCCTAAAATTAACTTATCCTTGCATTCCTGGTCTGAAACCCACATGCCTACGGAGCTCTTTCAGGGGGCTGCTAGATTCTATTTGCTAATTGATATGAGAATTTTGCATTGATATTCAAAACTGAGATCACCTGGTACTTGTGTGTGCACATACTGTTCTTTTGCCACATTTTACTACACTAGGTTCACAAAAGGAATTTCAGCCTTCCTTATTTCTTTGCTCTAGAACCATTTAAACAGCATTGGAATCACCTGCACGTTCAATATTTGAAAAATGTCACCTGTGAAACCCATCTGGTCCTATGACTATTTTAAGGCACAGCTCTTTGATAACTTTCCCTATTTCTTCTATGGTAATTGATCTGTTGAAATGTTATTCTGTTCTCGCGTCAGTTTGTTGTGTGTGTGTTTTTTAAGGATATATACTCTCATATTCCATAAACTGCTTCTAAACATAGAAAAAATCCTACCGCCATCACTGTAAGAAGTAAATATAGCCTCCACCCCAAACCTTAGCACAACAACGCCCAAGTGGCCTGGTTCCTAATTTCTGCACCTGTCCTCCTCACCCCTCCTCAACATATCATCGTTCTTCACCACTAGATTCATGCAAAAAGAGAACGGACAGGTTTGCAATAAACCATCCAGAAGCACAATGGTACTCACGGCCTACCTCCAGTACCATCAGGGAAAGGCTGTAGACAAAGGGCCCAATCCCCACCTCCCCTCAGTGGAGTCCCTTCCAATCCCTTCTAGGCTTCTTTTCAGAGCCGGCACCCATCCCTACCCCATCTGTGAGGCTAGCAGCCCAGCTAACCACCCCCCCCCACCCCCCCACCAAATCCTCGGCCTCCTGGCAGATAGCATTAGGGAATCCACAGGCGTCCATTCATCAGGCACCTGCTGGATGCCTGGGGCACCTGGCATACAAGGATCCTGCACTCTAAAAGTATGTTTTCTGAGTGAGGGGTTCAGACCAGCCCACAAGTAACAAGGCCAGAATAAGCAGCCCAGAATAACCAAGCACAAAACTGCAGCAGAGCAAACCAAGAGTGCAGAGAACAGAGAAATAACTGGGCCGCCAGGAGAAAATTGGGAAGACCCTTCAAACAAGGGGCCCAAAGCCAGGCTCAAGGAGGATCAGCACAGGGCACTGATGGGATAGGGTGGGATGCTGCCTGACCAGGGAAGAGGACAGATAAACCTGGGCCCCGGGGTGCAGGAACCCCAGAGAGAGGTTTAGATATGACACAGCAGGTAACAGGAGGTACCACAGGCTCCTGTGCAGGGGAGTAACAGGAAGAAAGTGGTGTTTGGGTCATCCCCACCCCCCCCCCCACATTCTATGATGCCAGACTTACATTCAAAGAAATGACTAGCAGTGCCAAGAACTTGGTGAGCTGAGGGGGGTGGGAGCACGGGGAGGTGTAAACCACAACCCTATGCTGATGCCACAAGTGACAATGGACATACACAGATGGGGACACACACACACACACACACACACACACACAGGTCCAGGTTCTAATTAAAGACACCGGGCTGGAATCATTCTGTGGCACTAGGGTTTAAACAGTTTACTGCACTACACAATAAAAACCACATTGCCACAAATCTCTAACCTCAGGGGGCATCTGTGCTAGCCCAGTGCTTCTCAAACATTATAAGTACATCCAGATCACCTGAGAATCTTGTTAAAAATACAGATCCCGATTCTGCAACTGTGGGTTCTGCATGTACATCTAAGAAGCTCCCGGGTGATGCAAGATGACCCTGATCCAGGGACCGTGCTTTGAGTAGCAAAGGGCTAGATGAGAGTGAGGCTCTAGGGGGCTCCCGGGCAGCAGATTATGGGCATTAACCACAGGCAGAGAGAAAGCTGAGAGCTGCCTGGGGTCTACGGCAGAGCACCCAAACTAACCAACTCATTTTCTTTTTGAAAAATTCACCATGGGGGTTCAGTGCCAGACAGGGCCTCCTCAAAGCCATTAGTAAGTGGAAACCACCGTGCATTTCACAACTACCATCTAATTACTCTCCCTGTAACCTTCCACAGCAGCCCTAAGCCAGCTCTTTCAAGTGCTGATGCCGCTAATCAAGTCATAAAGCCTTAAAGCTCATATTATTAGCTTTGATAACAGAGTAAAACAAACACAACAATTGCCTTTCCTCCCAGCTGAGGCCATCAGTCAGGCTACCTGACTGCATCGGCATTACATCCCAGGTCAAGGAAAAAACGCATCTAAACAGTGAGACTCTCCTATCCTGGATGGGCCACGCAAGAGAAATTTATCAGCTCCTTTCTGATCCTCTGAGAAGTTTCTGGAAACTGATCACGATCCACCACGATCTGAGCGATTTCTTTACTGTCCCCATCTCCTTGGGTAATCTGGAAGCCTGGAAGAAGCTTCTGCTACTCCCCATCCCTCTGGTGGCATCCCCTCCCCTCGGGTCACCTACTTAGGCACACAGTGACCCACTTCAAATCAACCCCATCACCAACCGCAGAGCTCCTCGACACAGATCAATTCTTCAATCAGATGGCCGTGTTTCAAGCTGCATGCCTGTGCCACTTGGAGATGAGGGGACTGGTCAATCAACAGAGCAACAGTAACAGAAACTGTTTAAGAGAGACCTGGCCGCCACCTCCATGTTACCCACAAAATATACACACACATATACAGAACCTCAGCATCCTACTCAGCACTATGGGGATTCAGAAAACAAGAATCCCTGAACTTGAGGAGTTGTTCAAAGAGGAGATATAGTTCTCCATGCTCATGCAGCAACTGTACTGTAAGTTCCCCAATGGCTGGCACCCACCAAGCTGGAGAGTTTCCTATACTTGTGGCCTAAAGTCTACAGACCATGTCTAATGACAACTCCATGAAGACTAGGCCATTGACTCTGGAAGGAAATAAGCCTGAGGACTTGGCTCTGCTTGGGGGTAGTACTTCCACTATGAGTTGACTAAGCAATACGTGAAGAACAAGAATTAATGTCCTCCAATGGCCAAGGGCAAGTGACTCACCCAAGATTACACAGAGAGTTTTAAAGCTAGGAGTAGAATTCGGGTCCCTGAATTTCCAGACCAAGGCTCTTTCAACTAAATCCCACTCCTTTCACCTCTGCTTTGGAACTCCCCTATGAAATCAGAGTTTGAAGTTAGCCACTTCTTTGCTTTTTACTCCCTCCAACCTCACCCAGTCTCTAAGACACCCTTTCCTGAAGAAGCAACATACTTTAACCCATCTGAAAGCTGGTCCCATTCTGCTCTCCATGGGATGGGTCAAGAGCAAAGCAAAGTCACATCCCCTCATTAGTTTCCTTTTCTGTAAAATGAGGAGGTTAGCAGAGATGACTTCTAAGATCCTTTCCAGCTTTCAGTAAAATCAGTGGAAGCTTCACTGTGCAATCAGGAGAAAACAGGGGACCCAAGCCATGGTCCCTGTGTCATTCTGTTTTGTGTGGGGAGCATGGGCTGGTCCAGGCAACTGACAAGAAGCTACAGTTTACAAAGAACCTGTCCACCAATCTCCTCCCATGGTCCACACACAGCTTCTCCAGCCCACATTAGAAGACGAACGGCCAGCTGCCAGATATCTTCACAAACTTGCCAGGAAGAATTCTTCTTTGAAATATTTTTTTTTACATTTATTTAGTTTTGAGAGACAGAGTGAGACAAAGTGAGAGTGGGGGAGGGGCAGAGAGAGAGAGGGAGACACGGAATCCGAAACAGGCTCCAGGCTCTGAGCTGTCAGCACAGAGCCCAACGCAGGGCCCGAACCCACAAACCGTGAGATCATGACCTGAGCCAAAGTCGGACGCTTAACCGACTGAGCCACCCAGGCACCCTGCCAGGAAGAATTCTTAAAGTTTTTGTTGCATTGCAGTATTTTCTTTTTAATGACTTTTTAAATTTATAAAACCAATTTGTGCTTATTACGGAAAACCAGAAAACATTTTATTTTTAATAGCTTTTAACATCATAAAATAAATGTACATTCATTACAGAAAAATCAGAAAGCTTGTTAAAAGAAAATGCCACCTGTAAACAAGTCTATACCTAAATTAATTAAATCACATTCCAATCAAGAATCAAAGAAACCTAAGAGTTGGAACTGGTCTTAGATACAGGTTGCATTCTGGGGCTACGCCACGAAACAGTCGGGGATCCATGGTAATGATCCAATCCAATTCCCCTATCTCCACTGATCCTGACAGGCGGCCTCCCAGCCTCTGCTCGAATACTTCCCACATTCCAGTCCTTTTCCAAGCTTTGGGGAAGCTCCAAAAATGCTTCTTCCTACAGTAGATGGCAGTCATTATATTCAGAGAAAGACCTGTACCTGGGTTCAATTCCAGACTCAGCCTCTTACATGCTTCATGACCCTGGGAAAGTCACTTCCTTTCTCTGAACCTGACTGCCTCATCTCTAAGATGTGAATAATAATATCTGCTTGAAAGAGTTGTCCTGAGATTTAAACGAGAAAACGTATGTAAAGCACTTAGCAAAGTGCCTAGCACAGTGTAAGTGCTCCATAAATAGTAAGGACTATTAATAACTTGTAGCTCATGACAAAGGCTTTCACACGTTTCTACCTTACCCCTAAAAAGAAATTATACTTTTGTAAAAAATGTTTATTTATTTTTGAGGGAGGGGGCGGGGGGGGGGGGGCGCGGTGGACAGAGGATCCGAAGCAGGATCTGCGCCAACAGCAGCGATCCTGAGGTGGGTCTCGAACTCACAAACGGTGAGATCATGACCTGAGCCACAGTCAGACTCAACCAACTGAGCCACCCAGGTGCCCCCTACTTCATCTTTTTAAATTGTTGGTCTTAATCATTAATTAATTGAGTGCCCAACCCACTAATGGGTTGCAAATTGCAGTTTGAAAAACACTGACTTACACTAAGACCAAGTATCTCCTCCTGGAGCGTCTACCTCTAGCTTTACTTTCTGGAAGCACACAGAACAACCCTGCCTGTTAACCTTTCAGGCACTTGACACTCCCTGTTCTCTCAAGCAGTCACTGTATGCCATCTGGCTTCCCGATCCCCCTTCCACGTCCCATCCTCTGGACTCCTCTTCCCTCTGCAAGCTTTCCCCTTTAATCCCTGCTGCCCGGGAGGGCCATGCTCACTTAGCAGGTGCTCTACGCCACTGGTGGCTTCCCTATCACCTCGGGTCAGGCAGCCTGACATGAGCATCTTTTCCAACCTTCCACCAGATGAGCTATTCATCCCCGGAGGAACACATCTTGGCTTCTTCCAGCCCATCCCCAACTCTGGTACTTTCATACAAAAAGGTGTCCTCTCTACCCACTCCTCTGTCCTTCCACAATGAGATTAGGATGCCTCAGGGCCCATCAGTGAGAAAAGCGAAAGCGAGGGAGAGTTTCAATATGCATACCGGAGTCTGAATCTACAACCAGCAAGTGTTCCCTTCTTACTCATCTCTGAATTAGTTCTGCCTGTTACACCTGGAACCCAACTGAGGCCTCATCACCCAGCCACATCTGTCCCTTCCTGCTAAAGGGGGGCCCTGTGACAAGGAATCTCACAGCTGGCTGCAAACACAGCCCCCTTCAGAGCTGAGATCCACGGGCACCACTTGCACAGGCAGGAAACGGCAGATACCACAGCCACAGTTTCCCATATCCTATCTGCCTTTATGGTCATCAAAAAAAGGCATTCGTGGTAATAAAAAATAAATAAATAAAATGCACACACATGCACCTAATGTCACTACTCTGACGGACAACATTTTATAATTTGGGTTTAAAAAAAAAAAGGTTTCCAAAACAGTAACAAATTTTAGTCTACTATGCCTTCAAAACACACACTGGCTGCCCCTCACTCCTCTCTCCTCACTGCACTTCAGGTAGATCTCAGATCTTGTGGCAAAAACATTCAAGAGGGTCTCCCCCACCCTAGAACCTTCACGAACCCACCACCCTACATTTATTATTTCATTAGATATATCTGCATCCCGAAACAATGTATTTTAAAATTTTGTTGACTTTAAAATTTATTCAAAAGAGGGGCACCTGGGTGGCTCAGCCAGTTGGGTGACCGACTTCAGCTCGATCATGATCTCATGGTCCGTGGGTTTGAGACCCGCATTGGGCTCTGTGCTGACAGCTCAGAGCCTGGAGCCTGCTTCAGATTCTGTCTCCCTCTCTCTCTTCTCCTCTCTCCCTTGTGTTCTATCAAAAATAAATCAACATTAAAACATTGTTTTAAATAGAATAAAATAAAATTTATTCAAAAGGTATTGTGCTGTATAGGATGTTTGGTGTCTTTTTTTAATTTTTTTTTTAAGTTTATTCGTTTTGAGAGAGCACTCGAGCACGAGCTGGGGAGGGGCAGAGAGAGAGAGGGAGAGAGCGAGAATCCCAAGCAGGTTCTGTGCTGTTGGCACAGAGCCCGACGTGGGGCTCAAACTCACAAACCGGGAGATCATGACCTGAGCGTAAGAGTTGGACACTTAACCGACTAACCCACCCAGGTGCTCCTAGAGTCTTTTTCTTTTTTAATTTTTATTTAATAATTTTAAATAATAAAATAATTTTAAATAATTTTTTAATTATTTATTTTTCAGAGAGAGAGACAGAGTGCGAGTTGGGAAGGGGCAGAGAGAAAGGGAGACACTGGATCCAGGCTCCAGGCTCTGAGCTGTCAGCACAGAGCCCAACGCGGGGCTTGAACTCACGGACCATGAGATCATGACCTGAGCCAAAGTCGGATGCTTAACCGACTGAGCCACCCAGGCACCCCCAGAGTCTTTTTTTTTTTTTTAAACTTCAACCTCAGATGACGAAGATTCACTCGTGTCGTTGTATGAAGATGCTGTTCGTTTATGTCGCTACTGAATGACAACCCATCATAGGACCACAAACTCCTTTTCCAGCTGATGAGCATTTGAATTGAGGGTCTTTTTTGGCTAGTATCAACAGCGCTACCAGGAACATTCTTAGTCCACGTCTCCTGGTGCTCGCATGATTATCACACCTAGGGTAGACACGTCAGGTCACACGGTCTGTACACATACAACTTTACAGGACAGTCCCAAACTATTTTCCAAAGTGGCTGCATCGGCTCACGCTCCGACCCGCAGTGCACAGGAGGCCCCAGAGCTCTATGTTCTCTCCAGGGCTTGCCACTGCACCGCTCCTTAGCGTTTGCCCATCAAGTGGGGATAAAATGGAATCTCATTGTGAGTTGTATTCCCCGCTTACCAATGAAATTAAGTGCCTCATAAAAAGCGAGAAAGATCCTCTCCCAACCTAAAGCCCTGTGCTTTTCTTTCATGGCTCTTATCACAGCCTATAATTAAACATTTGTGGGATTATTTGATTAAAGCCCATCGCCATGCCTGCTTTCTTCACCACGGCGCACTGTACAACAAAGTGGGGCCTCTGTGTATGGGCCGAATGAACGAATGCATGAATAGCTGAGTAACTGGGACTATCCAGTTGATCGTCAGGCTCCAATCTGATTTTATTAAAAGCCTGGGCTCGTGAGTCGGGGTCTGACCTCCCCAGCTGAGTTATCAAGGGGGTGGGGGGTAGAAGGGATGAGGTGGGAGGGAAGGGAGGAGAAATCCAGTCTTGGTCCAGCATCATTCGCAGTACCTCCTCAATAATGATAATAAATAAAGCTACAACTACTGCTGTGAATTGCAACCCTAACATGAGCCACTCGCTTCACGCCAAACAACACCAGCCATCCTTTCTTTCTTTACATAGCATGCTCACACGCCAAGCACCATGGTTACATGCTTACTGGAGTATTCCTCTGATCCTCACATCTCTATGGAATGGATATTATAGCCCCATTTTATAGCAAAGAAAACTGAGGCTCAGAGAGGCTAAGAAGTGCCCAGCCACAGGACGTAAACAGGGGCAAATGCAGAGTCAGAGGCAAATCAAGGACGGTCTGGCCCCAGAACCCATGCCCTTTCCAGACACCTGTTGCCACCCTTGTCCCCTGGGCTTTTTGTCTTCTCTGCACAGGGCTCCTCTGCCTCCACAACTGCCCCCACAAAGCTATACCGATTCCAAGTTCTGTTCCCCCTGCACACAAATGCTTTCCCTGCAGTGGGGGTGCAGTGCTTGAGTAAAAGATCACCCTGCTATATCCATCATTCCCCTGACAGCACACTTACCTGGCAGGGCCCTGGCTACAAGATGCTTAGCGTCACCCAGCAGGCTGGCATGAGGACATCATCCATAGCCGTGTCTCCCAGAGTTCTCCCAAGTCAATACTTCCCACCAGCCGGGGCTCTGCAGAAACTAGCTCCTTCTCAACTTGGAAAGGGTTTTTACTGCAACTGGAAACAAACACCTCACAAATACCTACTATACCCAGGCACATGGCATGCCTTAACTCAGCAAGAAATACTATGTAGCCACTACAATTATACAATCCCAGCCCGATCCATGGAAATATGCATGTGAAATTACGTTAAGTGAAAAAAAGGCAACTCAAAAATAGTATCTACATGCCAAATTAAGTACACGCAGTACCCTCAGACACAGGAGGGCAATATAAATAGAACTGAGTGTTCACTAGAACCGTTTTTCAGTAAAGTTACTTAGGTTTCCATTGCCCCCTGAAAGCTACTTGTCAACTCTTTATAACAGGTGTGGTTTCAAAGCAAGCTACTAACAGTAGCAAAGAATTATCCCCAGCAAAAATGAAAGTTCCCTGAGGGTCATGATCATGTCTGTTTTGTTCATGGCTGCATCTTTAATGAAGGGGTCAGATGAGGGGTCAGTAAATGGCCTGCTGCTAAATCCCACCACCTGGTTTTGTAAATTAAGTCTGATAGGAACACAGTCACCCATCCATTTACATGTGGTCTATGGTTGCTTTTATGCTACAATGGCAAGGCTGTGCATTTAGTACAGGGGACAGAGACATGGTCCACAGAGCTGAAAATATTTACTCCTTGACCTTCTATAGAAAGCTTGCCAGTCCTTGATTTAATGCCTACCCTGGTGTCTACATACAGTGAAGATTCAATATTCGTTGAATTAATGATTTCAAATAAGTCCAAATCAAGCTCATAGATGAGAACAAAGACCTTATTTACCCAGGGCACATAATATCAGATGCCAACAAATGGGAAATATACTTTTGTTTTTTAACATTTATTTTTGAGAGACAGAGACAGAGTGTGTGTGTGTGTGTGTGTGTGTGTGTGTGTGTGTGCGCGCGCGCGCGCGCGCGCGCATGAGCGGGGGGGAGGGGCAGAGAGAGAGGGAGACACAGAATCCGAAGCAGGCTCCAGGCTCTGAGCTGTCAGCACAGAGCTGATGTGGGGCTCGAACCCACAAACCGTGAGATCGTGACCTGAGCTGAAGCTGCATGCTTAACCAACTGAACCACCCAGGTACCCAGAAAATGTACTCTTCAATATTTAAATCAAAACGGGGCTGCTGACACCCTCAGTAGGTGGTATATGCCTTGAGCAGTTTCTTCCACGGTGGAGACGGATTACACCAAACCATGTACACAGCAGAGCTACAGCGAAGGACAGCCGCTAAGGGCTTGGCAGGCCATCTGAGGCCAGAAGTAGGAGTCAAGTCTGGGTAACTAGTCAAGATGCTGTAATAATCCCCGTGCGGGGCTCAAAGAAGGATTTTGACCTCCTTAATCTTATATTTGAAACAGCTAAGCTACAGAACCAACGAGGGTGAAATCATTTCATTTACTTCCTATGTAACTTCTGGTCGGGACAATGCATCAGTAAACAACTGTAGGCACAATTATTTTCCCCTTAATTTATCAGTACATCTGCATTATAATGCAACCGCGTATTTTTAGGTCTGCAGACTTGATTATTCAGAGGCTGATATTTCGGCTGGTGGCTTTTTGAAGCTTGTTATGGCCCCGGTGCAGAAGACAGGAGAAAGGAAATGAAAGGAGGTGAAACTCACATCAGTGGGTGTTACTACTTTATTAGCAGATGAAATGCCAAGATTGGGGTGGAGGGGGTAGTAGAGGGTGAAACCCCAGGTCTCCAGAGCCGAAGCTCTCCCCGGCCTCCTTTATCAGATCCCCACATCTTACTTACATCACTGCATGCTGACAACCTATTAATAATTGTTATACGGGCCCATCCCTATGATGATCCAAGAACATTACAGTTAACCCTTGAGCAACACAGGTTTGAACTGTGCAGGTCTGCTTATGCACAAATGTTTTCTGATAAATACGGTACAGGCCTATAAATGTATGTTCTCTTTATGATTTTCTTCACAACATTTTCTTTTCTCTAGCTTACTTTATTCTAAGAATACAGTATACAATACATAGAACATTCAAAATATGTGTTAACTGTTTACGTTATTGGTAAAGCTTCCTGACAACAGCAGGCTAGAAGAGTTAAGTTTTGGGGGAGCCAAAAGTTACACACAGATTTTCGACTGCCCCTAAACACCCCCCCGCCCCCCCCCATTGTTCAAGGGTCAACTAACCATATTCTGAGCTCCCTTCCTTTGTTCATAGGAGAAAAAACAAAAGTCAAAAGGGGATTCAGGGTTGAGGCTCTCAAACAAAGCCTTGGCCTGCTGAAGTCGGGAGGACATGGCCTCCCCAACTGAAAAGTTGGAGTGTGGATTCATTTAGGGAAATGTCTCCAAAAGAATGCTGGGAGGAGTCTAAGCCCCTTCCCCATCCCCCACACACATTAATTATTCCCAGCAGGTGTTCCCACTTCCCAGGAACCCACAGATCCAGGAGAAGTTCAACATGCTGGCTCTGAGCCATAGGGTTACACACAAGGCCTCCTGGTAGGGTCCCTCCTGCAGCCGAATGAGTAGTGAGTGACCGAGAGCCCAGGCCCATGGACCCTTCAAAGCCTGTCATAACCTCCGCTGAACAAATGAACGGGATCTCCTCATTATTTTAAGTAAAAACTAAAAGTCACACCCACGGAGGACCACACTCCGACTTTCTCCTTGTGACATTTTTTTCTCCAACGGAACCATACAAAACACACCTCACTTCTTCCTCTCCCTCTGCCTCTCCAGCCTGCCACCTTTTCCCCTTCCATCGTGAGGACTGGAGACTGGAGAAACCCTTCAGTGCAGGAAGGCAGCGTTCTCTTCTCTGGCTGACAAGACACCGTCCGTTGGTTGGACCCTGGGAGGTGTGGGAACCCCTGCTCACCTCGACCCGGTGGGCTTTAGGCCATCCGAAGTGAACCAACCACACAAGACAACCAAGGAGGGGGAAAATGGAAGGAAATGCCCGCCACTGCCGCCTCCTCTCGCTTTCCCTGGGGCCTTCGCTCTGTCAGATTTTGAAGCATAATGAGTTCTGTTTCATAACAGTCTTAAATGAACTAGAAGGGGGAAGGGGATGACAATGATAAAAATCTTAATTAAAAAAATTCCTACAGGCAAAGACTTTCCAGATCCTAAGATGTGATAAAAAAGTCTCCTGAGCTGGGGGCCCTACAGAGCCCTGAAGGACCCAGCATTCAATATACATTTCCTGGGTGCCTACTATGTGCCTGGTGCTATGCTGGGTGCTAAGGGGCTGCACTGAACACACACACATATTCTAGGGGCTCATATTCTAGGAGGGAGGAGGTAAAAATAAAGAACAAGTAAACTCAGGGCGCGTGGGGGGCTCAGAGGGTTAAGTGTCTGACTCTTGATTTCAGCATCTGACTCTTGATTTCGGCTCAGGTCATGATCTCACAGTCGTGGGATTTAGCCCTGTGTCAGGCTCCATGCTGGGTGTGGGGCCTGCTGGAGATTCTCTTTCCCTCTCCCTCTGCCTGGGTGGCTCAGTCGGTTAAGTGTCCGACTTCAGCTCAGGTCATGATCTCACAGTTCATGGGTTCGAGCCCCCACGTCAGGCTCTGTGCTGACAGCTCAGAGCCTGGAGCCTGCTTTGAATTGTGTTTCTCCCTCTCTCTCTCTCTGCCCCTCCCCTGCTCATGTTCTGTCTCTCTGTCTCTCAAAAAAATGAATAAACGTGAAAAAAAATTTTTTTTAAGAAAAAGAGCAGGTAAAAGGGATGGAGAATTGAGGCAAAATATGTTAAAGGGGATGGGAAATTTGGGGTGTGGTGTTGAATACAGTGGTGAGGAAAGCCTCCCTGAGATGCATCTGAGGGAAGACTCGACAGGGGAGACAGTACACAATGCAGATGGTATCTACGTTCTGGAAGAGGATTCCAAGCATAGAGGACAGCTTATGCAAAGGCCCTGAGGCAAGAACACGCCAGGTATGTCCAGGGAATAGCTAAGAAACCAGGAGTGGCTGGAGCACAGTGAAAGAAAAAGAGAACAGAAGATAGTGTCACATAAGCAAGGTGGGGGAGGGAGCAGAGTGTCACCAGACCACTGCAAGGACATTGCTTTTCCCTGACAAAGGAAGTGGCCACTGAAGGGCTGTGAGCAGGGAAGGGGCAAGTTCCCCTTCAATTCCCGGCCACTTGGTCATTCTTCCTAGAGATCTCCTTTGATACCACTTAATAAATATGCTCAAAGCCACCTCTCCTGCAAAGCTTTCTCTGACTAACCAACCACTGCAACTTACAAAGCCAACAACCTTAAGGAAACCAGCCCAGCCCCACACCCACCTCTCTCCCAAATCCCTAAGAGACCCAAAAGGGGAGATAATGAGTAGAAAGACCAAAGAGGGGAATGGGTACCAGGAAAACACAAGGACAAGCAGAGAGGGGCAAGGAGCCATAGGGGGAAAAGGGAGAAAGCTCCAGAGAGAGGCAGCATCCACACCCTGCAGTTCCTAAGGTCCAAAGCACCAGCGCTTTATCTTTCCAATCCCTGCAGCCCTGGAGCTGCCCTGATACTCTCATCAGCAGGGAGCCTTCCCTGCACCTCTTTACTCCTTACCCCGATGTTAAGTGGCACTGGAAGAAGGGAGAGAAGAAAAGGATTACCTTACTCTTCCTCTGTAAACTGCGAAAGCAGTGGCCCAGCTAACACGAGCCAGAGAAACCAGAGGCGGAAGCAGAATTCCCCGTCATTACCTCCACACCAGGGATCCCCAGCAGACTCGCGGTGAGCCACCAGGCGATTCTACCTGGTCAACCTATAAAGCGAGCTGCCACGGCACAGACCCGGTCCCCACAGCACCTTCTGTCCACGGCACCCCTCCTCCCACATTGCCCCCATGTTCACACTCATCCCCCAGCAACCACACTGCAGAGGGGGGATAAAAAAACTGGCCAATTAAGAAAAGGCTCAGGGAAGCTCTGGAATAAGCTAAAATGGGTAGAAAGGAAGGAATAAGTTAGAACAATCAGCTCCAGGTAGTAGAGGGTTCTAGAAGCTAAAAGCATGGGCTCTAGAGCAGGAACTCGTGGTTCAGCTCTGCCACTGACAGGCTGTGTGACCTTGGACAAGTTATCTGTGTGACCCTGGGCAAGTTATCTACCCTTTCAGGCCTCAGATTCTTCATCTTTAAAACCACTAGCTTTATTAGTACCTGTGTCCTAAGGCTCTTAGGAGAATGAAAATTAGTATTATAAAGCATGTAAAAAAATGTCTGCGGCATGGTAAGCACTACATGAATACTTTTACTTGTCTTTTAATAAGGCAGATAGAGATCAAATTTTTTAAGTTTATTTATTTATTTTGAGAGAGAGCCAACATGTATGTGGGGAGGGTGGGTGGGGGGTGGGGCAGAGAGACAGGGAGAGAGAGAATCCCAAGCAGGCTCCCCATCCCCATATGAGTATTTTTAAGAGAGAGAGAGAGACACACACAAATGCGAGTAGGGGAGGGGCAGAGAGAGAGGGAGACAGAATCTGAAGGGGCTCCAGTCTCTGAGCGGTCAGCACAGAGCCCGACGCGGGGCTCGAACCCACAAACCGTGAGATCATGACCTGAGCCGAAGTCGGATGCTTAACCGACTGAGCCACCCAGGCGCCCCATTAAAGAAATAAAAACACTTTCGGCTCAGGTCATGATCTCACAGTTCGTGGGCTTGAGCCCCATGTTGGGCTCTGTGCTGACAGCTCAGAGCCTGGAGCTCGCTTCAGATTCTGTCTTCCTCTCTCTCTGCCTCTCCCCTGCTTGTGCTCTGCCTCTCTCTCTCTCTCTCAAAAATAAACATTACCAAAAAAAATTTTTTTTAATAAAAAAAGAAATAAAAACACTTTTGATAAAGGAAAGCTTCTCTCAGAACCTTCTGAGAGGGGGGCACCTGGGTGGCTCAGTTAAGTGTCCGACTCTTGATTTCAGCTCAGGTCATGATATGGTTTGTGAGTTTGAGGCCTGCTTGGGATTCTCTCTCCCTCTCTCCCTCTCTGCCCCTCCCCTGCTCGCATTTTCTCTCTCTCTCTCAGAAACAAATAAACTAAAAAAAAAAAAAATCTGAGAGAGAACAGGTCTATGTTTATTTTTTGTACATGACCTATACATGAAAACAATCACTACTAATTAATATTTTCAACTCTTGATAATTCCAATTCCGTACTTTTAAAATATAATAAAATGCTGGGGTGCCTGGGTGGCTTCCTGGCTTGTGCTCACTGTCTCTCAAAAATAAATAAACATTAAAAAAGTTTTTTTAATAAACAAAAAATAAAATAAAATATGATAAAATGTTTTGGCACAAAGACATTTACTGCAGCACTATTTAAAAAAAATTTTTAACATCTATTCATTTTTGAGAGACAGAGAAAGACAGAACATGAGTGGAGAGGGGCAGAGAGAAAGGGAGACACAGAATCCGAAGCAGGCTCCAGGCACTGAGCTGTCAGCAAAGAGTCCCATGCAGGGCTCAAACTCATGGACCATGAGATCGTGGCCTGAGCTGAAGATGGACGCTTAACCGACTGAGCCACCCACATGCCTCTATTGCAGCATTATTTTTTTTTAATTTTTTTTTTTTAACGTTTATTTTTGAGACAGAGAGAGACAGAGCACGAACGGGGGAGGGTCAGAGAGAGGGAGACACAGAATCTGAAGCAGGCTCCAGGCTCTGAGCTGTCAGCACAGAGCCCAACACGGGGCTCGAACTCACAGACTGCGAGATCATGACCTGAGCTGAAGTTGGCCGCTTAACCGACTGAGCCACCCAGGCGCCCCGCAGCATTATTTTAAAAAGCAAATGATGGTAAATGACCTAATTATCCAACAACCGAAATATAGTTGAGCAGATCCTAGGAGCCATCAGAAAGTTATGTGCAGATATTAAAAATCACCTAATGAAGAATTTTTAAGGACATACAAAGTACCTAAAATGTCAAATGATAAAGGATTAAAAAACTAGACTTCACTTTCAACTATCATGATATAACTGCTATTAAGTCAACCCTCCTGTATAGAAAGAACAATTGTAAAAGGTAAGTAAAATACAAAATAAGAATAATAACAATAATAACTGTTCGAAGATGTGGGACTACAAGGCGGCTAGGACAGAAGAACTATGTCCCTAGAAGAAAGGGAAGCTCAGTGAGGTGTCTATCAGCAGCTGGTATTTCTACCCAGAACATTTGCTGACCTGCTATAACCAACAGTGAGGTAAAAAGCAGCAAGTTAAAGTTTGCAGTAGCTTTCACTCTGTACCAAGTAGTCAAAAGCTGGAGTTCAAGACTATAAAGACATCCAGGCTTTGAGAGCCAAGATCCTAGGGAAAAGTGACCCGCTCTTAAGTGAGCCCAATACTCTGCAGCAATTTCCCCTCAAAGTATTTGTTGACACCTAAGCCGTGTGTGTACAGGGCTACACCCTAGAAATCCAGGCAGAAAAAAGCTATTAAGGGGCACCTGGGTGGCTCAGTCAGTTAGGCGGCCGACTTCGGCTCAGGTCATGATCTCATGGTTCATGAGTTCGAGCCCCGCGTCTGGCTCTGTGCTGACAGCTCAGAGCCTGGAGCCTGCTTCAGAATCTGTGACTCCCCCTCTCTCTCTGTCCCCTCCCCAGCTCATGCTCTGTCTCTGTCTCTCAAAAGATAAATAAACGTTAAAAAAAAATTGTAAAAAAGCTGTTAAAAGACTGGAAAAGCTAAGCAGAGATTTTGTTAGTTTCACAGTGGTAGAGAAACAAATCATGACTTTCAGGGCCTACCAAGGAAGAGGGACCTTAAAAAACACCTGCTCTAAAAGCAAGGGCAGACCACAAACAGACCAGCCTTAAAAGAACTAAGCTGATACAACATCCTGATCCACTCCATTTTCCATTTAAGATGCCCTGTATTTGGGGCGCCTGGGTGGCTCAGTCAGTTGGGCTTCCAACTTCGGCTCAGGTCATGATCTTGCAGTAAACAAGCTCGAGCCCCGCATTGGACTCTGTGCTGACAACTCAGAGCCTGGAGCGTGCTTCGGATTCTGTGTCTCCCTCTCTCTCTCTGCCCTTCCCCCACTCACACACTCGCTCTCTCTCAAAGATAAATAAAACATTAAAAATTAAAATGCCCAGTATTTGAACAAAAATTACCAAGAACATCAAGAAATATGACCAAACCAAGAGAAAAATACCATCACTAACAACAATTTAAAAATATCATTTTATAAATAAGATATTTATGAACAACAAAACCAAATAAAGAACTGACTGGATGGGTTTGACGACAAATAAACAGTAAAGAGATGACTAGCGAACTGGAAGATAGGTCAGTAGAAAAAAATTCTCATATTAAAGCACAGAAAGTACAAAAACAAGCTTCAGGGACATGTAGGATACCACAAAAGAGTCTAACATTATGCAGAGTCTAAGAAGAGGAGAAAATAATGGGGCAAAAGCAATATTCAAAGGGGCACCTGGGTGGCTCAGTCGGTTGAGCATCCGACTTCGGCTCAAGTCATGATCTCACCTCACCGCTCGTGAGTTCGAGCTCTGTGTCAGGCTCCGTGCTAACAGCTCAGAGCCTGGAGCCGCCTTCCGATTCTGTATCTCCCTCTCTCTCTGCCCCTAACCCACTCACATTCTGTCTCTGTCTCTCTCAAAAATAAATAAACATTAAAAAAAATTTTTTAAAGCAA
Organism: Lynx canadensis; assembly: GCF_007474595.2. Taxonomy (NCBI): domain Eukaryota; kingdom Metazoa; phylum Chordata; class Mammalia; order Carnivora; family Felidae; genus Lynx; species Lynx canadensis. The sequence goes on from NC_044307.1 coordinate 40,905,603, forward strand.
TATTTGAAGGTAACTCCCCCCAGATATTCTAAAACGGACAAAAAAAAAAAATCAAGCCATGAATTCTAGAACTCCAAACTCCATGGGGGATACATACAAAGAAAACCACACTTATGCACATCATAATAAAGTTGCTAAAAAAAAAAAAAAAAGCTAAAGGGGCACCTGGCTGGCTAAGTTGGTGGAGAATGTGACTCTTGATTTTGGGGTTGTAAGTTCAACTCCCACATTGGGCATAGAGATTACTTTAAAAAAATAAAATCTTTAGAAAAAAAAGCTAAAGAGAAAAAAATATTACTTTCAAAAGAAACACAATAAAACTGACAGATAACTTTTTAACATAAAAAAAGGAAGCTAGAAGACAATGGCATGCTATCCTTAAAGGATTAAAAAAAAAAAGGCAAGCTACAATTCTATACCCAGTGAAAATATCCTCCAAATATGAAGGTGAAAAAGACATTTTCAGACAAAAATTGAAAGAATGTGACACCAGCAAGCATCCTTCACCACACACACACACACACACACACACACACACACACACAACTAAGGGGGTGTTTCTTCAGAAAGTAGGAAATTAATCTGAGAGGGGAGCATGAGCATAGTCATACAAGAAGAAATGAAGAGGGGCGCCTGGGTGGCGCAGTCGGTTAAGCGTCCGACTTCAGCCAGGTCACGATCTCGCGGTCCGTGAGTTCGAGCCCTGCGTCGGGCTCTGGGCTGATGGCTCAGAGCCTGGACCCTGTTTCCAATTCTGTGTCTCCCTCTCTCTCTGCCCCTCCCCCGTTCATGCTCTGTCTCTCTCTGTCCCAAAAATAAATAAACGTTGAAAAAAAAAATTATAAAAAAAAAAAAAAGAAGAAATGAAGAATACCAAAAAGAGTAAACAAGTGGATTAATCTAAATTATTATTGACTTTTGAAGTCCATGTCTTGTGGGGTTTAATATACAGAGAGAATTAAAATCACAAGACCTCAGGGTTGATGGAGGGGAGATGGGTGGGGGGATGGGCTAAATGGGTGATGGGCATTAACGAGGGCACTTGCTGGGATGAGCACTGGGTGTCACACATAAGTAATGAATCACTAAATTCTATTCCTGAAACCAATACTACGCTATATGTTAACCAACTTGACTCTAAATAATAAATAGATAAATAATAAAATCCCATAATTCCCCATAATTCCACAGTCAATTATTAGCAACAATTACTCATACGGAGAACGCTGTTCACCTGCCAGTACAAACCAGAATCTGTGCCCTGGGCAGGGAACGACTGTTTGCACACTCTATGCGTACTGAGACAAAAGCACTCCTAAAGTCTTTTGATAAGCATGAAGAAATTCTGACTCGATGGAAAGAAGTACTTTTGATAATAATTCAGGTCGTTTGCCCAGGCTTTCTACAACAGAAATCCAAAGATTTTGCTAAATTAATTAATAGTGGTTATCATGCAAGAGACATTTGTACTCCACCTTACAGCAAGAAAAAAACTGAGCCCCAGAGAAGTAATGTGGCATATGGTTTAAAGGGTAATACATGCTACACAAGAATTACCCTTTTTTGAAAAACAATACTATTAGAGCGGATGAAGTGAGGCCGGTACTCCCACACACTAGCAGTATGAATGAAAATTAATCTTTAAAAATGTTTTCAAGAGGGGGAACTGGGTGGCTCAGTCAGCTAAGCTTCTGACTCTTGATTTCAGTTCAGGTCATATCTTGAGGTTTGTGGGTTTGAGTCCCGAGTTGGCTCTATGCTCCATGTGTCAGCACAGAGTCTGCTTGGGATTCTCTCCCCCTCTCTCTGCCCCTCCCTGACTCATGCACGGAGGTGAGCGTTCTCTCTCTCTCTCTCTCTCTCTCTCTCTCTCTCTCTCTCTCAAAATAAACTTGGGATCACCTGGCTGGCTCTGTTGGTAGAGTATATAATTCTTGCTCTCAGGGTTGTGAGTTCGAATTCGGATTCCCCTGGGGCACCTGGGTGGCTCAGTTGGTTGAGCTGCTGACTCTTGATTTCAGCTCAGGTCACGATCTCAGGGTGATGAGATCGAGCCCCTTGTGGGGGTCTGCACTGAGCACAGAGCCTGCTTGGGATTCCCTCCCTCCCTTTCTTTCTGCCCCTTTCCTGCTCGCTCTCTCTCTCTCTCTAAAATAAACTTTTAAAATCTTCTTGAAACAATAAAATATTTTAAAAAATGAAAAATGTTTTGAAAAACAATTAGGAAACATTACTGAGAACCTGAAAACACCCACTATCTTTAACATAGTAATTCTTCTTTCCAGGAATTTATCCTAAGAAAATTATCTGAGATGTGATCAAAGATTTATAAACAAGGATGTTCACGGAAGCGTTATTTACAATAGTCAAAATGATAAACGTTAAATTTTTTTTAATTTTTTTTAATGTTTATTTATTTTTGAGAGAGACAGAGTGTGAGCAGGGGAGGGGGAAAAAGAGGGGGAGACACAGAATCTGAAGCAGGCTCCAGGTTCTGAGCTGTCAGCACAGAGCCCGAGGCGGGGCTTGAACTCACGAACCCATGAGACCATGACCTGAGCTGAAGTCAGATGCTTAAATGACTGAGTCACCCAGGCGCCCCCAATTTTTTTTTTTTTTTAGTTTATTTATTTATTTGAGAGAGACAGAGACAGAGACAGAGAGGATCCCAAGCAGGCTCTGCACTGTCAGTGCAAAAGCCCAACAAGGGGCTCAAACTCACGGACTGTGAGATCATGACCTGAGCCGAAACAACAGTCAGACACTTAAATGACTGAGCCACCCAGGTTACTCAAGCTGAATTTCTAATAATAGGAATTAGTTAAATAAATCATGGGACTCAGTGCCTGGTACACAGTAGGTACTCCATAAATATTTAACATAGAATCCATATGAGAATATACTAAAAAAACTATGAAAAATTTCAAACAATATTTAATGAGCAAGATATGAATATTAAATCTCACTCAAGGGGCACAGACTCTGCTTGGGATTCTCTTTCTCCTTCTCTCTCTGCCCCTCCCCCACTCATGCTGTCTCTCTCACTCTCTCTCTCAAAATAAACTGTAAGAAAAAGTCTCATTCAAAGTTAGCTCAATACTATTTTTTTTTAATTTATTTCTGGGAGACAGAGCATGAGTGAGGGAGGGGCAGAAAGAGAGGGAGTCAGTCCGAAGCAGGCTCCAGGCTCTAAGCTGTCAGCACAGAGCGTGATGTGGAGCTCGAACTCACTAACTGTGAGATCATGACCTGAGCTGAAGGTGGATGCTTAACCAACTGAGCCACCCAGGTGCCCCAGCTCAGTGTTTTTTTAAAGCATAGCTTATGCCTTTTGAGAACTTACTCGGGGCACCTGGGTGGCTCAGTTGGTTGAGGGTCCGACTTCGACTCAGGTCACGATCTCACGGTTTGTGAGTTCAAGCCCCGCATCAGGTTCTGTGCTGACAGCTCAGAGCCTGGAGTCTGCTTTGGATTCTGTGTCTCCCTCTCTCCCTGCCCCTTCCCTGCTCATGCTCTGTCTCTCTCTCTCTCTCTCTCAAAAATAAATAAACATTTAAAAAAATTAAAAAAAAAAAGAACTTACTAACTGCCAGGCACAGCCCCAAATGTTTTACATGTATCGTTTCAATTCTCCTACCCAGCCCCATTATTTCCATGGAGTGAAGGGTCCTGGATCCAAACCCAGGCAGTCTGACTCCAGAACTTAAACTATTAATCACCAGACTATGCTGCCTGGAAAAAATACTGGAAGGAAATTATTAAAATGTTAACAGGAAGGAATTAAAGACAATTGTGATTTTCTTCCTTACACCTGCTAATATTTTCCAAATTCTCTATAATCACCACACACTATTTGTAGCCTTCCCATCCAAACTAAAAAGTTTTATGAACTCTCACTTGTCATTTGCACAATCTCAGTGGAAAAGTCTTAGCTCCAGAGGAATTTTGAATCGTGTCTTCTCCAGGTCTTAACGGCAGGAGAACACTGTGTAAATGTGAGCCATGACCGTGAAAGGGGATGGGCCAAGAGTCTACTCAACAGACCATGAGTCCATAACTTCCACTGCACAAATACATGTCGCCATCTGGTTCACAAGGCACTGATTTATACACACATTCTGCCATTAATCTTCCCAACGACCCATCTGAGTAGATGTGACCATCTCAGAAGAGGGAGGTTTAGGAAGGTGAAGTGACTTTCCCAAGATCATGTAGAGCACTCCAGCTCTGGTCAAAGATCCATCCATCGTGTGCCCAGCCACCAACCATTCGCCCAAATCAAGAGCATGTTCAGGTTCAAGCGTGCCTGGAAGTTAATAACGGGGGATTTGCGAGACACACACATACTTGGTGCCCAAAACCCCGATATCGCACGGGGACCCAGCCACCACAGGGCTTCGTTCTTCCAGAAAACAATTATGCAGAAGAGTGAAGTATATGGCTTTATTACCTGCCGTAGCACTTTTGCATCCTTTATCTCCTTTGATTCTTAAACCTCGTCAACCAGTAAAGCAAAGGTACTGAGAATAAAGGAAATGAGGCTCTGAGCGTCACGCCACTATCCAGGAATACCCTCCCAGGGTCGGTGTGGTGCCCCTTCCTCTGTATCATACCAGACACATTTCTGAATAAAACTCGGTCCACACTGACTGGTAAAGCTAAATGGGAGGCACTCACTTGTACAGTCACACAGATCTGGGATTCTTGGGTTTGAATCCCTGCTCTGCAATTTACTAGCCACGAGACCTTGAACAAGCCGGTTCCATCCCTTTGTGCCCCCATGTCCTCTCCTGTGTAATGAGTATAATAACGCCTTCCTCATGGAGTTGCTGTGAGGTCATAGATGTAAAATGATGACATGCATCTGCGCTTAGTAGGTAGCTGTCATATTTTTAAATGTATCCCATCCCTGAACGTGCACCATGTGAGGTCACCATGGTCAGAGCACAATGCGTCACCTTCCTAAAGAAAATAATCCTCTTAGGCTTCTCTAACCCTGCCATTCTGGTTCTTTTTAACCATCTCAAAAGAGCCTACATGGATCTCAGTTACTTCCCAGAATCCTTTGCAAAACTCTCTACAAGCTTCTTAAATTTAAGCCCCCAAAAGTGTCCTCAGAGGAGAATCAGTCATGGAGCAAAGAAGACAGAAAGCTGAAACCCCAGCCTCTGTGCTCTGAGCTTCTGATTTGCTACAAGGGTTCAGACATGGGACCACATAGAGTAAAATGTACCCTGAAAAGAAATGAACAGGTGAGCACAGGGCACGATGGGGGAGAGGGGGCAACCCATCTACAAAAGTGGAGAACAAGGCTGGGGGCCTCCAAGTAGAAAGGGATGGAGGGACCCTTTTGAGAACTTACTAACTGCCAGGCACCACCCCAAATGTTTACATGTATCACCTCATTTCATCTCACCCAGACCCATTATTTCCATGGAGTGAAGGGTCCTGGATCCAAACCCAGGCAGACTGACTCCAGAACTTAAACTACTGATCACCAGACTATGCTGCCTAGAAAAAGTACTGGAAGGAAATTATTAAAATGTTAACAGGGAGGAATTAAAGGCAATTGTGATTTTCTTCCTCATACCTGCTAATATTTTCTAACAAGCTGCTAACACCTGCTAACAAGTGAAAGGGAAGGCTTTCTGTAATTTGCCTTAGAAACCGATGAGAGCATCCAAAATGGAAACAGAAATGGCAGGAAACCCTGACTTGGCAAGACAGTGATGCTACTCTTTCAAACTCACGGGTACAGCTTAAGAGTGCATATCCTTACCTTCCTGCTCCTGTACTTCCAATACTTTCCTAACTGATCTCTTGGCCTACAGGTTCAGCTTGTCCTCCATACCTCTCTGAGTGACCTTTCTAATACATAAATCTGACTTGTCCCTATTCCCCACACACCTCTCCTCACTCCAAACCCTCTGTGACTCCCCTACTGCCTACCAGGTCAAGGCTAAGCTTCATATCATGGTATCCGATCCCATTTCAGCCCAATCCCTTCTTACCTCTCCAGCCTCATCCCCTGCAACTGTCACTGACAACTTCATAGGTGCCAGACCCTGGCTGGGTGCTGGGGACACAAAGATAAACACCACGTGGCACAAAGATGAACACGACCTAGCTCATGCCCTTAAGAAGCTGAAAGTCCCCTTGGGCAGACAGCCAGAGAAAGGGATCACTGCAATCCACATAGACAGTGGGATGGCAATCCAGCCTGGAGTGCTCGGGGAAGGCCTCTGGAGAAGTAGGAGTGAGCCAGGTAAGGGCCAAAGGAGGAACCCTTCCATGAAGAAGAAGCCTCAGAGCAAAGTTCATGAGCAGCACTACCTAAAAGAACTTTCTGCACTAACGGAAACGTTCTACACGTACGTTTCCCAATATGGTAGCCACCAGCCACATGTGGCCATTAAGCACTTGACACGTGGCTAGTGCAACTGTGGAACTGAATTTTTATTTGATTTGATTTTTCATTAACTTACACTTAAACGGTCATGCATGGCTAGTGGCTACCATACTGGATAGCACAGTTCTAGAGCATTAAACTGAAGGTAATGGAAAATAAGGGGAGATGGGTAAGGCCAGATTACATGTAGCTTCCTATATTCACCATGCTATCTGCTAGTCGCTCCCCCTCCCCCTACCTACCTGGCAATCCCCCGGCAAACCCACACAACCCCACCCGTGTACCACCTCTCTCTGAAGACCACCCATGTACCACCTCTCTCTGAAGACTTCCCTGGCTGCTCTACACAGTCTCTCCCACTAACTACTTCTGAATGTGGTCTTTTTCTAGGCAGGCAGCACTGTGTATCAGATTTATATGTTCTCATAGCTGTCCCTACCAGATTCTGAACTCCTTCTCTTACTTGCCCTGGTTATTTCCAGCCACTGGCACATGGGAGGCACTCGATAATGCTTGATGACCAAGTTGTCAGCACCGACACAGTCACTGTAGCCTGGCAGGAATGGGGAAGAGGGCACTCTCACACTTCTTCTATCAAAGATGTGAGCCACTAACCTTGATCTTTTCCTCAGCTCTGTCCAGGGGCTCGGGAAAGGTTCTCACGAACATCTGAACATTCTACCCCTTAGCTGTCAATGGCAGGCCTTGTGGTAGCTCTCACTATTTTGTCCGGGTTCCTAGAATCTATTTATTTATTTATTTATTTATTTATTTATTTATTTATTTGGAGAGAGAATGACAGAGCACAGGTGGGGGAGAAGGGCAGAGGAAGAGAGAGAAAGAATCTGAAGCAGGCTCCACACTCTGGCTCAGCACAGATCCCACGACCCCGGGATCATGACCTGAGCCAAAATCAAGAGTTGGACGCTTAACTGAGCCACCTCCAAGGTTCCTAGAATCCTGATGTCTGTACAGGGAAGGTAATTAGCCAGTCTTTGGAGTTAGTCCTGGGTCTGGAGACCAGCTTGGCAACTCGGCACCTGTGTGTCCTTAAGCAAGGTGCTGAAACCGCACCCCCCCTCCCCGAGACTCAGGTTCCTCAAGTATAAAGTGGGCACCACATCTGCCTCTTACAGCTGCTATAAGGCTGAAGTGACTAACACATCTGCACAGGGCCAGGCACACAGTAAGGTCTCTATATAAACAGCAGCAACTACTCCTGAAGCAATTTGAAACCCTCATTTGGATACCCCACAGCATATGCAAATTCCTGAGCCCCTAAATAGGCTCTTCTTGGTGCTCTCCGGGATGCAAGGGATATAATCCAATCTCTGACTCACAGTGTGTTGCCAAAATTCTCCTTGGGTTCCCAAGAGAAAATTTATTTTCATTCCCTCCAACTTTAAAAATTAAACAGTCCTTACAGCGTTTTGGGGTGGCGGGGTGACAATGGAGACCGTGCAATCCGACAAGCAGCTTTAAAAAGGTTACAAACTGTTTGGAGAAAGAAAGGAGAAGGCAGCCAAAGGGGGTGGGCAAGGGGGGGGGGGGTGGAGACAATCCCCTGAGTTTCTGCTATTATTGAATACCCCAACTCTCAAAGCAGCCTGGCCGCCCCCTCCTCCACGTGAGCTAAGCTCTGTTAATGAGAAAGCGGAGCTCTGCCTACATTACCACAATAATGATTTCCCCGTTGCATTTTTACATGCCTGCCGCTTTATCATAGCAGAAGTAGACATATATTTTCAATAAATCCCTTCTCTCCTTCCTCCTCCCCAACTCCGGCTCTCCCAGTAAATGTTGTTCCCTCTGCGCCCTCCCCCAACACAATCCCAACCCTGGAGCACAATGAGTTCCGCTAATCAAAACAGAAAGAAAAAGAAAAATGGAAAAATCACAGCTGCTGAAAAACAGCATTCGCTACAAGTCAAAGCCCTCCACATTTTTTCTGCACGCAGCATTTACTTCTTCAAGGACACATCACCCCCGCCCCATCAGAAATCTTACGTAGAGTTGCTCCAACTGGGGGGGGGGGGGGGGGCGGGTAAAGAAATCTAATATTCGCTCTCTTTCCTATTTTGACTAAGGCAGCACAGACAGAAATATAGATAAGGCCTCGAATAACTGATTTAACAAAATGTCACTTATTAAAAAGGATGGGGGATGGGGCTGCACTTGAATTTGAGAGCTCAGTTAAACCACCCCAGCTAAAGGCTGCCAGGCCACGAGAGGCAAGGGGCGGGGGGAGGAAACATTCTCTAGCCCGGTCTCCTTCAGTGGCTGCAAGGGTTGACCCTGGCGGGCAGAGAGGCCTGGATTTCTCCCTCCAATAAGAACCAATGGGGGACCTGGGCGGGGGGGGGGGGGGGGGGGGGGGGGCGGGGAACCAGAAGTAAAAGAAAAACCAAAAAAACCCGGTTGATTCTTAAATACATAAGCATGTATACTGCATTAACTAGTGCCAGCCTCTGTGCCAGGTGCTGGGGGTACAAAAAATGAGTGATGACCCAGTTCTGCCCTCCCCAAGGCAGCGTAGAAGGGGTGAAAGACACCTGGTGGTAAGTATGACAATAGCAAGGGCTGAGGCAGCCCAAGTGAGTCCCCTCTCTAGCCCAGCCCACAGCCCTGGCCCGGGACCAGGCACACAGGGCCCTCAAGGAAGAGTTAAGGAATGAGCATACGCACAGTGAAATTGTTTGAATTCCATACTGGTTTCTAAAGAAGCTGAGACTCCCAAAGGAGAGAGGCCTCTAAACATCCTTACCTACTATGGCTCCCCAGAAAACCCCCTCGGCTCACTTGTGCTCACCCAATTAAAAAAGAAAAGTGAACAAGCCCCAGTACTTGATAATCAGCCTCATTATGGGTATCCTTGAGTTGAATTTTAAGGGAGTTTGATGTCTCACATTGTGAGAACATCAGAGGGAGCTCAAAAGACACCCCTATTAAAACTCTTTGGGCATCAACTCCCAACTTTTTTTCTTGTCTTTTTTAAAACATCTTTCAAATAAGTTAGATTGAAGGTGGTTTCCCAAGACAAGGAGAGGCCCTCAGCGTAGCTTCTGTGATGACCAGGGGCCCTCAGGAAGCTCTCTAAGATCACAACCTGCTCAGAGCCCAGTGTGTCCAAAGCTGGAGCCTGGAAATGGAGGCCAGGCTATCTAGAAACGAATACCGATTGTCCAGGTTCCTCCACTGAGGGGCCCCGCAGAAAGGACAGGGCTAAGGGTAGGAGGCTGATGGAGAACAGCCATGTAATTTGTTAAAGTCAAGTTTTGGCTTTAATTATGAGGCAGCCTTAAAGCTGTGTGCTCCAGAATGAGCCAGACGATTCGAGCTCTAAAAAATGTAATGCCCAAAACATGCTTAAATCATCTGAGTGTTTCCAACTAAGGTCACTGGGACTTATAAGCCCGAAATTCCCAGGTGATCTTGGTGTCCACAGTCCTCTGCATATATTCTGTACCATACTCTTATTTAATACTTCATAGCAATATCTATTTGAAGGTGCACAATATTTGGAGACCATTCAAATTCTGGCATTAAAACGGGGCTTTGGATGCTGGCTGGACATGTGATTCTGGGTTAATCACTTATTTGTATTTTTTCAATCCTGCTTCTTGAGCCTCACTTTCTTCAGCTGCAAAATGAGAGTATCCACCTCCGATGGCTGATGTTTCTGTTGTCAGATAAACTAAGACACGCCGAAGAGGCTTTGGACCAATAAAAAGCTGGGTAAACACTAGTCATTTCAACGATGGCATCCATTTCCTCTCTCTCTGATTTTTCGTTGATTATATCCCCCTCTCTATGAAACCAAATTGATATCAGTTCCACTGATCTCTCAAAACTGACAAGTTGTATTTGTTATACAAATACAAGAAGTCCCATTATCCACAGGTGAGCAAACCCCTCAGTAACTGCTCCATTACCCTAGTCTGTCTGCTTTTGTTACGTTTCACGTTTTTCCATAATACGAAGCAATTCAAAAATAAATAAATAAATAAAGCATCACCCTCTGGGGCTCAGAGGCCAGAGGTCTGATTACGCGAAAAGCATGAAATATTTTTTAAAAACTGGAAATGACTGGGGCCACCTGGGTGGCTCAGTCAGTTAAGCGACAGATTCTTGGTTTCGGCTCAGGTCATGATCTCACGGTTCTCTGAGTTCGAGCCCCACGTCGGGCTCTCGGCTGTCAGTGCAGAGCCTGCTTGGGATCTTCTCTCTCCCTCTGTCTCTGCCCCTCCCAGTCGTCAGTTTTTTTTATCTGAAAAGGAGATCTGACCAAAGATCAATTCACCTAGCTGCTGTCTTCCTACGGAGGAGGCCTCTTACAGTTTACTTAGCACTTTCCATACATTATCTGGCTGCATCCTTGCAACTCCTGAGAGGAGAGGTGGCACATGGGGTCACCCTCTTTTTACAGATGCTGAGACAGCCCCAGAGGCTGCCTTGTCCAGAGCCATAGGACGGTGCTGAACCAGAAGACCCCAACCCAGGTCTTCTGAGTCCCTCCTTGCCCACCCACCTCCCATGCAGACACCACGGTTGGGGACCACCCGGGCTGGCTGTCTGTGGCATATTTTTGTGAAAGGCAGCCTGAAGGAGAGGCCTCTTTTTTTTTTTTTTTTTTTCTTTCTTGGAGCTTCTTGCTCAAAACATATGAGACAGTGCCCACCAACTTTTGAACAGGGCTGAAAATCACAGATGTCTTTTTCCAATGATAGTTTTCAAATAAATCTTACGTGAGGCCCAAATTACTTTCACTGAAGACTCTTCCCCAAGCGAAAGAATCCGCGCTTGCCTCCGTACTGCTCAGTAATGCAGTCAAATGTTGAGAAATATGCAGTACAATTTTCTGATGCAGTCTTAACCCTTCAAAGTCTCTGGCTGGTGTCAAGTCCTGAGTCCAGACCCCTTCCCAAGGAGGGCGCAGCCTCAGCCCAGAGCACCCCATGACGGAGTACAGCTCCCTCACCTCCTGCTCACCTGCACCTGTCTTATCCCTCTGGTCAGGATGGAAGGCCCTCCCTCACCCTCCTCCCCCCAGGGAAAGGCCAAATCTTCCTGAAACCTTCTCAAGGGCTCTCGTCAGCTGTCCTGACCTCACCCATTGCACTCGTCAATCACCCCCCTCTCCAGGATCTCTCCCATTAGCTCAAAATTTGTAACACCAACACCCGAAAAACCGCTTCCCGTTATGCACACGTCCTTCCAGCCCCCACTCCATTTCTCTGCCCCCCTTTCACCATCAACCTTTGCCAAAAAATTGTCTACACGTGCTGACCAGTTCCTTACCTCCTAGTGCCCTGCCCACCCCCTCCAACCTTGCTCCCCACCCCCCATCCCCTGCATTCCACTGAGGCTGTTCTTTGAAAAGTCCCCGGTGGCTTCCATTTTGCCAAATCCAGGGTGACTTTTCTGGCCTTATTAACCTCATGAAACATTCAACCACCACCCCTTCCCCAACACACACACACACACACACACACACACACACACAGCCTTTCCTTCTCTCTCTCTCTAGGTTTCTTAGGACATCTCACCCAGTCCCCTGGAATTAAATACCACCCCCTGGCTGATGGCTTCCACATTTTTATCTCTCGCCTGGCCACTCCTTTGGTGCTGGACACCACTGTCAGACTGCCGGCCTGTCATCTCCACCTTGAGCTTAACAGGCATTTCAAACTTAGCAGGGCCCAAACGGAAATAGCTTGATTCCATTCCCCTCCCGCTCCCAATCTTCCCCATCTGGGCAAACAGCACCACCCATCTACCCAAACGCTCAAGCCAGAACCCCCCAGAGCCATCCTGGATTCCTCCTCCCCAGCCACCGTCAAACCCACCAACAACCCTGCCCATCCTGCCCATTCTACCTACAAAGTGTATCTCCACCCCCCTGCCCCCTCCACTCCCTGTCACCTCCTCCTCCTCCTCACCTGGCCAGCTCTCCGACCCCACACCTGCCCCCTCCACCGCCGCAAGCCCCTTTATCAAGACTTGAGGGTGTCACTTCCCACTGGAAACTTTCAGTGGTTTCCCACTACACTTCAAATGAAACCCAACCTTCTCAAGGCCTCCAGAGTCCCGCACATTCGCCTCACGCTGCCTTCTCTCCATCCCCCTTGTCTGCCTGTGCCTCTTTTTAGTTCCCCTCCCCCCTCCAAAACCAAAATCCTTCCACATAGGCTCCCCACCGCCTGGTGCTCTCTGACAAACCTAAGAGTGCCTGTTCTAGGCTACTTTAGCTGAGTAAGTCCAGGTCACTGTTCCCTGGGATTTCATCAAAGCACTTATCACATTTTGCAATATATATTTCTGTACACGTCTGCCACCCCCTCTGGGCTGTAAGCTAGGGGTGGGGGTGGGGGAAGGGAAGAGGGAGTTGATGACGTCTGTTTTAATTATCAACCTATTCCCAGAACCTTAAGCCAGTGCCTAGCACATAGGACGTGCTCAGTAAGTAGCTGCTGAATGTACTAAACTAGATCCGGTTACGGCATGAAAATAAATAATTGTTATCCTCTAGAAGCCCAGAGTTATCACTGCCATTTAGGCCCACAGGTTCTTTTTCCCCTTCCTCTCCATCAAAAAAAAAAAAAATTTTTTTTAGTGTCGCTGCACCAAGAGCCCAATAGCTGCCCATACCCACCCATCCCCAGCTTGTTGTCTTCAAGGAGGAAAAAACAAAAAGCATCCTTTTCCTCAGCAAACCCAGATTAACCAGACGACCTTACAAGCAGATACCATAAGTACTTAGAAATTCTTTTAAAAAAAAATATCACAAGGTCTTTTTGTTATGCATTTTCTTTAACCCAGATGAAAAGATTTATTAAGAGAGCCACGGGGATCACACTTCTGTTACCAGGACCGTACTATTCCTTAAAATGCCACAGCATCTTCATTGACAAGCTTATGCCAATAACCACTCTTGTCAGCTACTCTTGTCGCCCTCTCCCCACAAAAAAAAATCAACTATGTTTTACTTTCCCCTTTATTTCTCTGGTTCCCCTCCAACATGCAAATTCAGAAATATTATTAATCCACAAGATCCCAGCTGATTCTAATCCTCCCTTCTCCCTAAATCACACAGTTTTATGAGGTCATAAATAAAATGAGCTGAATTCAACGGCTTTTAGAGAACAACCAGCATCCATTTGTACTGCCTGGGGTCTGAGCCATGTGTCTGGATCCTCACTTTTCATGTCAACGTTCAAAGTCAATAAAAACATCAAGAGCTTCCCCCCCCCCCCAAAAAAATGCCCATGGTGAAATACAGAATATCCTAGAAATGACAGTATTACAATATCATCATCATGAACTCTATCACAAACATATGACCAAATCCCAATTACCCACATGTGAATTCTCCACAGAAAGTGGATAAAGCCACACTCAGCTTCCTGGTGTCCCACTCTTCCCCAAGCCTACCTCCTCCTGTGGCCTGGGAATAACAGTTCAATTAACCTTGGACTTGACCAAGCATAATTAGACAGGTAAACCAGCTGGCTGGAGGGGAAACTTCCAAGATTAACTGAAATTATTTTGGGTGCCTGGGATTATGTGCCCCACGCTCTATTAGCACATATAATTGGGAAACAACCGTGCACTTTTTTTTTTTTTCTGAAGACAGTGGCAGACTTTCGTGAAAGTATTTCCTTGTGTTTGGTGGTCAAAATTACCAGGCTACTCAAGAGTCCTTTTTGGAATGCCAAGGTACAAATCCACTCTCTCCATGAGAAGACAAAAACAGAAGTTAATCAACTCGTCCTAGTCCGTGAAGCAATTTGGCCGTTGGCCCAGGAAGAGCCTGTCGAGACCTCTTGAGACCTCTCTCCACAAGATCCAAGTCACAGAAATTTCAGAGATGGAAGAAATTCATGGACAGAATCTGCATTTTTTTTTCAACGTTTTTTTTTTTTTTTTTTTTTTTTTTATTTTTGGGACAGAGAGAGACAGAGCATGAATGGGGGAGGGGCAGAGAGAGAGGGAGACACAGAATCGGAAACAGGCTCCAGGCTCTGAGCCATCAGCCCAGAGCCCGACGCGGGGCTCGAACTCACGGACCGCGAGATCGTGACCTGGCTGAAGTCGGACGCTTAACCGACTGCGCCACCCAGGCGCCCCAGAATCTGCATTTTTAAGACAAAAAGTCCGAAACCCAGAAATGGCTAGAAACTGATACCCTCCCCACTTTTCTTTATAGTGACATCCCCCCCCCACCTGAAAAGTTCTTCATCACTTTACAAATATTGTAAACTGGGCCAACTACCGTATGCAAGACAATTTTAACACTTTCTGATTAATCAACTTGAAGGAGAACCCTTACACTTCCCAAAAAAAATCAATGCTTTTGGTCATTCTGACCAACTATCAAAGGAGGAGAAAAAGAACCTTCTAAATAAGCTTTGTTTCTGTGGCCACACATTTTATTATATAAGCAGCAACCCCCTCTTTTACAATGAAAGCTCTTACCTCAATAAAAACCACAGGCCCAAGCGAGTTAAAGGAGGCAAAACTGAGTACTTTCCACACAGTTCATAGAACAACTGTTTTCACAGCAAGCTCACATAAATGCTATGTGATATTAACACATGTCTGCTATGTGGAAGCCTGCTTACCAAGCTGTGAAAAGACCCATGTTCACTATGGAACCTGCAAAATTAATATTCTCAATGCCCATAAAGCAGAAGGGAAATGTTGGGTGTTTTTTTGTTTTGTTTTGTTTTTTTTTGAGATGTCAAGCTGGCTTCTAAACAATCCTTTGGCGAAAATGGACATGCCTAAAAGGGCGGGGCCCAAAGAGGCGTGTCACTCCCAGTATCAATTCCTATAAATCAAATCGTGACAATCACCACAATATTTTAAAAAGAATGAATTATGATTCATGGGCCTTCAAACCTTTATTACCAGGAGAACATTCTCAGCAAAAGAGGGGAAAAAAAGCTACTGAGACTTGATTAATGGCCAAAGCAAGACAATAAAATAAATCTCATAAACGTAGGGGGCGGGGGGGGGGGGGGGAACCTGAATGAGTGCTCTAGGCTTCAAGGGTAGGCATGTAAATAATTCTACTACCCTGGGATAAATACACATAAAGATTTTGTTTACCCTTCCAGCATATACACCATTCCGGCTAAGATTTTCAGCAGAGAAAACTAACAGCAAATTTGTTCAACTAATGCCCAGTTAGGAATATTTGGTAAGTGGCAATAATATCTAATTCCCAACGAACTCAGCTCTCAAGCTGCCAAAAATCAAGTTCTCAATCTGGAAATCGGATGACGAGAAGGAAAGAAGAAAAGCACTGTCCAGGACATCAGTAACACGGAGAGGAATTTTTTTTTTTTTTTAACTCACTTTTTCCCCTGCTACAATTGAGCCTGTCTACAGAACCGCACAAAGCTTAACCAACTTTAGTCAACCACACACCTAGCATTTACTCCCTGACCCTACTAAACATGCCTGGGTTTGAATCCCTGGTGCTAAAATTATCCTGGCGAAGTGAAAATTCCCAGCATAATCAAGGTACCTGACAGCCAAAACCTACAACTTCTCTGCAGAAACCAGCAGGCTGAAAATCAGGAAAAGAGAAGCAAGGAGAAGCCAAGACTGATGGTTAACTGGTTAAGCGCAGAGTAGTGCCTGTTAGTCTTACAGTGGGCATCAAAAAACCACATTTTCCATCACCAGATTGCTTTCTTGAAACGGTAAATGATGCAGAAGGTCGGTACCAACTGAGACAACTTAAAACTCCTTTCTCAAAGCTCTCCTCCATGGCCTGCTAAAAAGTGAACCCAGCCGGCTTTTGGGAGGCATTTTTGAAAAAACTCTTCGGCCATCCCTGGATCCATCATTCCTAAGCATCACCTCCATCCATGTACTTCCCAAGACAGCCCAGGCCAGGCTGTTAGCAAACCCGCTTCAACACTTCACTTGCCAAAGCCGTGTCTAGTTTGGGGAAGAGTTTCCACAAGCTGGCTCTAACAGACGAGTCCAAGGCACACGGAGGAACCAGAAGTCATTTTCTTTAACCTAAGGATGGCAGGCGCACATGCTCCATCCAGCCCAATGCTGGACGCTGCCCGCCAGGTGCTCTTGGCCTCCGCCAGTGAATACGTGGTTTTGTGTTGTTCTTATAAATATCTATTTCTTCAGCCCACCAGGAGTAACTTCCCAGTCTCCCAAACTGAAGTTAGGGAGTGAAGGGGCAAGTCTACCCCTTTACACATTTCTTTCGTCCTGGTGGCCACTGTAAGTTGGGGGAGTACCCAGCCCCCAAAGAGCCTACAAGCGCATATACATACATATATGCATCATGTCAAAAACCCCCAAAGGCACATCCCTAGGGTCCTGCGGTTTCTTGGCTGGAAGAATGAAGGCTTTATAACATCACAACCTCCAACTGCGAGCCCCACCACCACCACCCTTTAAGCGGGGGCTGCCAATTATAACGCCCACCTCAGCCCTCCCCCTTGGCTGGGATGCTGGACAGCCCGCAGAGGGAAGAGCGAAGAAGGGAAGCAGAAAGAAGGCCCTGCTAACATACTGAAAGTAAAGAAGTGGGGGGGGGGGGAGACTTTTCCCTCCCCTCCCCCGTCTTCTCACGGAGCATCCCCCAACTAATTTTTTTAAATGAAACTTAATAAGCTTCTTGCCTACCTTGGCTGTTTCTGCAACAAGTGCATGGGCAATCCGACAAGACCAGACTCCGCTTGGGGGATGAGATGGGGGGCGAGCAGAGCTGATGGAGTAATTTCAATATTAATTTATGTCAGAGCCGCCTTCTCGAAGCGCTACTCACTTACAGTACTGCCCTCAGCCTGTAAACAAATATCGCTCCGCCAGGAAACATACTCCCCAGATGCAAGCCCCTTCCCCAGCAGGGAACAGGGCCCTGCGCCGCCCCCACCCCACCCCCAACAGCATGCTCCCTCACCCCGGGGAGGAAGCTCCGGGTTTCCAAAGCACCAACCCACCACCTCCGCCACCACCCCAGCAAGAAACTTACTCGGTCCGTCTACGCCTCCACCCTCCCTTCAGGAAATCTACTCTCCATATGCATTCAGCCTCCCCGCAGGAAATCTGCTCCCCCCTCCCCCCTTCTATATACATGCACCCCTCCCTCTCCTCCTCCCCACGCGCCCTCCCCAACCAGAAACTTACTAGCGTGCAAGCGTGCAGGCTCTCCTGATCCTGGAAACTTACTCCCAGATATAGCGCCCGCCAGCCCCCTTTCCCGGCCCTGCTCCCCTTCCAGCCCTCCGCGGCAAGCAACTCCAAACTCTCCGCATCCAGCCACTCTCCCTCCCCGGTGGAAATTTGCAGCGCGGGGCCGCGCGCGTGCATCCACCCTCCCCTTCAGGAAACTTACTCCCCATCTGCATGCACCGCCTCTCAGCCATCGCTTAGAGGGAAGGGGGTGTGCTAGGGAGACAGAAATACATATGTATCTCTCGCCCCTCCCCCGGCCGCAGCCCACTCGGGGCCGAGCCGCGGTAACCTGGCCTTACCTTTTGCATTGCTCCCCACCCTCGCCCCCTCCCTTAACCTTCCTTATCCGCTCCCCGGCGCCCCCCTTTTTTCACCCATTACCCACCCCTAGCAACCGTTCCCAAGCTCCTCTCGGCCTTTTTTTTTTTTTTTAATCCAGGATGCAAATTCCTCCCCTGTCAGCAAATCGACTGTCAAATTATTTTCTTGCAAAAGGAGAAAGGCGGGGTGGGGGGGGGGGAGCAGAAGCAAAAAGGGGGAGGGCGGGGGAAGGGAGAGAGGGACAGAAGAGGGGAGAGATATCCCTCCGCAGAGCTGGGTCTGGCCGCGGGCGGGGAAGCAGGAAGTAAGGTGTCCAGCGCCGCGGCCGGCGGGTCCTCCGCCGCGGCCCCCACCCGCGCCCCCTGTCCCTCCGGGCGCCGCGCTTCGGCGGGCGCGGGCAGCCTGGCGCATTGTTCGCAACCTCCCCAGCGATGCGCAGCCGACCTTATTTGTGTGCTCTGCATTTGCGTGAGGTTGCACCTTTTGTAGGCTGGCGAGACTCTGGGCGAGGATGGGGCGGGGAACGCGGACCGAGTTGCGGCCCCGCGCGGGACCTGTCAGCCCCGGGGTGTGGCGGACTCTCCGGCGTGACCGGAAAATCGAGGCCCGGGAGAAGGCGGCGTGGCCGGGAAGCTGCCGCCTTAGACCCGGACCAGTGCAGGATTGCTTCCTGCGTAGCCGTCCCGGTTATTGTAACGCGCTTTGCAATTTAACGACGGGGGTTGGGGGGGGGAGGGTTCACTTAATTTTTTAAGGGGTTGCAAAGATGCTAAGGTTTAGGTGGAGTGCGGGGAGAGGGCCCGTGCCGACCCCCACTACACCCAGGCTCGGCGGGGCTGGGAGAGGGGCTGGGGCTCCCGGGAAGGGGCTGGAGGTTCGCGAAGCGCGCGGCTCCATCCCTCCGCCCCGATGGGGGCGGGGAGGGGGTGCTGCAGACGGCGCTGGAAACGCAGCTCTCTGGGGAGGGGTCTCCATCTCCGCGGCGCTGCAGGCCAGGGAGGGAGGTTGCCTAGGAGAGGAGCCGGGGCCGAGAGGGGAGGGGAGGGGGCGCGGGTGCCGCGGCGGCGCGCGCTCGCCCCTCCTCGCGCGCCATGACTGTGGAACGTGGTGCCGGGGAGGAGGGACGGCCGCCGGGGGCCGCCCGGGGCTGCTCGGCATTGGTGCGGAAACCCGAGCCGGGAGTCGCTCCTCGCGCTGTCTCCTCCTCCTCCTCTGCGGGGGAAACCGCTGCACCCAAACCGAGAGCAGCTGCGAGCAGGGGGCAGGGCGCGGGCTGAAAGGCGAGCCTAGGGTTCAAACCTCGGCGGCGCCAGGGGGGGGGGGCGAGAGCGGGACGGCCCCCGGGTCCCGCAAAGGCTCGGCCGCCCGTCGGTCCGGCGCGGGACCCCAGCGTTTCCAGGCTTCTCTCCCGGTCCGAGGGAACGTGAACCAAAGGTGGCCGCCTAAACAGACCACCTCGAGTCGGGTCTGAGACATCTGTCTCTTGAAGGGCCCACAACACGAGAGAGTAGTTTTTGCTCAAGGGAAAGTTAAACCATGCTTTTTTTCAGTGTGGGGAAATTGTTGCGTCCCTTCCCCTTAAAATCTCGCGCAGCATAAGTAAGGTGCTCCCGCTACCCGGACCTTCACCACTGTCCCCCACCCCCCCACCCCCACTCGGGCGCTGGGTGGGGACAGGGCGGGGGAAGGCTATATGGGAGCTTAAAGCATGAGGTCATGGGCGGAGGAGGCTGCTGCCAAAAGCGGCCGAGGTTTGTGTGTATTTTCAGGGGTAACGGTTCTTTAGCAATGGTAAGCTCTCCCGCCTAACCCTACCAGTTCTGAGGCTCCTGGACCAGAGAACCCCCTCAAGAAGAGGGGGCTCTGGGCTATTTCACTCGATAAGCTTTGGGCCGGTGCCCAGCCCTCCTTTATGGGGTCCTTCCATAGAAGCAAAGAAAGCTGACGGACAGCGCAGTGTCGCGGGGACGGAGAAAGGCTTCAGATGCTCGGTCGCTGCTCCCCACCCACCCCCCCCCCCCCCCCCGCCCTTACTTCGGTCCTCGGTCTCTTACGACCAACCCGACTGCTTTCTGTGATAGCCTGCTTCTCCCCTCTCACCCATTCTCTAGCGGCCAGAGGAGTCTCTAAAACTCCTACCTACACTCCTTCAAAACCTTCCCAATTGCTCTTAGAATAAAGGCAAGCTCTGAAGCCCCTGCGTGGTTTCGCCTCTACGGACCTCTCCACTCTCCCAGCCCCTCCTCTGTACTGTAAGCCGGGTGGTGCTTCTTTGTTCTGCCTGGGGCGGGGGAGGGGGGGCGATTTCTAACCCTTACCCCTCCATCGCTTATTACTAACTCCTGCTAGACCTTTAGGACTCCACTGCACTGTCACTACCTCCAAGAAGCCTTGTTGAGCATACAGTCTCCTCTCTAACACCCTCAAGGGAGAAAGACGCTCCCTAGGACACCCCTCCCTCTCCCTCCAGCCCAGCTGCAGCCGGAGCTGGCCCCAGTGACAGCCCTTTTCCTAGTGGAGGAAGAATAGCTAAGCTTGAGCGCCATCACTGCCTGGGGGCCTGACATCTTGGACGGAGTTAGCTGGGACAGAACCTCCAAACATTACCTGTTAACCTTAAGAGACCTGGAAAAAGCAGCGCACCTCGACACCCCAACCCCAGCACACACCCATACATGTAATGCAAGGAGAGGTCTTTCCAACTAAAACTC
Source organism: Lynx canadensis (assembly GCF_007474595.2). NCBI lineage: Eukaryota > Metazoa > Chordata > Mammalia > Carnivora > Felidae > Lynx > Lynx canadensis. Next base: position 40,926,258 of record NC_044307.1, read on the forward strand.
CCCTGTCCTTCCCACCTCCGCCCCCGCCCCCACAGACAAACCTGAAGCTAAGAGAGAGTAAGTAAATTAATTGCCCAGGGTCAGAAATTCACACTCTGGCCTTTCCTGCTCCTGAACCAGAAGATGCAGAAAAGGAAGGGTTTGGAATTTGGGACCCAAAGAATTGCTGCTACACAACCAGCCATGCTTGATTCACCTTCAAAGACCCCTGCATGCTTTGGCCACTACCAACAGAGAGGTAGTATTGCCTCGTGGTTAGTCCAGCAGGCTCTGACCTTGAACAAGTTACTTAACTTCACTTGATTCCGTTTCTTTGCCTGTAGCATTGGGATAATGGTGTCTACGGTGTAGTGCTGTGAGTTTTAAATGAGTTAATATATGTAAAGGCCTTAGAATAATGGCTAGGCAAGTTCTTGATTATGGGTGGGATTATGTGCCTCTTCCCTTCCCAAGGAGTCTAGAAAATCAGGTTCCCAGAATCTTCACTTATTTAACCATCAAAAATAATCTATGGCTCAAGGAACTCGAAAACACTGCTAGATGCACGGATGACACATGCAAAGACGTTATTTAGCCAATAGGCTCAACCCACAACGATGCATATGCTTGAAGACAATCCACGGGGTGGATAACCCCAAATCTGTAAACTGTGGTCCTGGACTCTCAGAGTGAGTATCTGAGGGAGGATAACTAAAATTAAAATATCACCTTGGATCTTTGAAATCAGAGTCAGGCTGAAATAGTCCTAATCCTGGTGCAAAGCCCGCCTTGTATGACCTAAGGCCTCCTAGGGCACAAAAAAATGTGAGCACATTCTTATTCTCATCAGATCCTAGTCTTACCATTCTCCGTGTTTACCCCTATAATAAGAGATTGTTTTTTAATGCATTCACATGGTTCCAAATTCAAATAAACATTGAGAAGTCTCCCTCCCACCCTGTCTGACACCCACTGTTTTTCCCTCTGTGGAGGTAGCCAGGGTTAGCCTTCAGAAGACATGTTTAACTGTTTTCCAGCTGAGGCCTTCAGAGAACTCTTTGGATGCCTATTGAAGTCTTTCTGTCCAGGGCTCCCTTCTCCAATCCAGGCAGAATGGCTATCCCACTCCCATCCTATGCCAACCCCCCACTTCAACTTCAATCCTAAACAATTTGTGTTAATAGTGATGAACTACGTTTCCTGAGCTACCAACAAAAAACAAACACTCTGTGGTTCTTTCTCCTCCTGTACACTAATAACAATCACCGAAGTTTACTGAGGGCTTTCTGTGTGCCAAGTGCTGTGCTAAGTACTAGACATGCACAAGCCTATTTAATCAGCCCCAAACCATCATTATCCTTACTTTACAAATGCAGACAGAAATGGAGGTTCAGGGGCGCCTGGGTGGCGCAGTCGGTTAAGCGTCCGACTTCAGCCAGGTCACGATCTCGCGGTCCGTGAGTTCGAGCCCCGCGTCGGGCTCTGGGCTGATGGCTCAGAGCCTGGAGCCTGTTTCCGATTCTGTGTCTCCCTCTCTCTCTGTCCCTCCCCCGTTCATGCTCTGTCTCTCTCTGTCCCAAAAATAAATAAACGTTGAAAAAAAAAATTAAAAAAAAAAAAAAAAAAAAAAGAAATGGAGGTTCAGATTACATAACCTGCTCCAATTCGCAGCCAGGCCAGCCTAGCCCAAACCCTCTCTCCTAACCACTAGGCCTCTTGCCTCTCTGCAGCACAGGGAAAGTTCTGGTAGCCTGAAAGGGAAGGAGTGGAATGGACTCTTTTTTGGACTTTGTCAGCCCTTAATTCAAATTTTGGGTCTGGCTCTATCAGCAATGAGACCTCGAGGAGGTTTTTTTTTTTTTTTTTTTTTTTTTTTTTGACGTTTATTTATTTTTGAGACAGAGAGAGACCGAGCATGAACGGGGGAGGGTCAGAAAGAGAGGGAGACACAGAATCTGAAACAGGCTCCAGGCTCTGAGTGGTCAGCACAGAGCCTGACGCGGGGCTCGAACTCACGGACTGCGAGATCATGACCTGAGCCGAAGTCAGACGCTCAACCGGCTGAGCCACCCAGGCGCCCCTCGAGGAGGTTTCTTAACCTCTCTGAGCCCCAGTTCACCCATCTGTGAACCAGAAACAAACGTGTTTCATCGGTTTAATGTGAAGATCAAATGCATGTAGATAATGGCTTTTAAAATGCCTAGTAAACCAAATGCAGTGTTTAGATCTTGTGTGGCTCTGATGTGAATAAACCAGTAGTTAAAAAGACATTGTTGAGACGGGGAATTAAAATGTGGACTTGATATAAATGTTAAGAGATTATCAAGGTGATATGATATATGTAGGTATTATAGATATGTGAAATAGATAATTATAGATGTGATAATGGCAATGTGGTTATGTTTCTCCTTTAGTTCTTATCTATTAGAGATGCATAATGAAGGATTTGGGGTGAGTGTAAGTTGAGGACTTATTTTCAAATACCCCCTCACCCCAAAAACAGGGGATAAATAAAACAAAATTAGTGAAATATGGATAATTGTTGAAGCTCTTTATTATACTGTTTCCCCTACTTCTGTTGAATGCTTGAAATACTTCAAATCGATTTGAAATAAATTTAAAAGTGAAATCATTGTCTTCTAAAACATTAAAAATTTAAGATTATCAGACATAGTCAATTACTATGAATTGTTAATAATTATAAAATTTTCTAAGCTATGGAAATACAGTACCGGCTTGGAGTATAGTACATGCAAAATGGCAATTTTAGTACTGTGAGACATTCGGGACTGGTCTTACCTGCCTTTGGGAGGTAAGCTGGCAGGGAGGGTAGGATGATGGGAATGGAATGAACACTGCAGAGGGCGAGGTGAACAAGTAATTGTTCAGGACCCATTCAACCATACAGAAGACAATGTATGGGAAGGTAAATGGGCAGAGGAATGGGTAACAGAGGAACAGGCAAATTTAAATCGGGGGTAGATTTTCCCCTAAAATATACATCTGCACAGAGCCACTTCAAAATTGAATGCATTAGGAATCAGATGCACTAGGCAAAATCCTCAACTCCCTACTTACCAGTTCTGTTACCCTGCGCGGAACTGTGGATCTAAGTTCTCTCCTTTGCAGTTTCGGTGCAAGACCTCTCCTGCCCCTTCCACTGTCCAGACTGAAAGTCTAGGGAATGCTATTGGCTTCCACAAGAAAAGGATCATATCTGAGGCCACACTGCTTAGTTGCCTATCTCAAGAACAGATCAGAGCTCAATAGAAATGGAAATGTATCCAACTCATAACCAAATAAAATGTTTTAGGCCCAGCGAACATTTGTTTATTGTTCTAGGAGTCTTTTGTGTGTGTGTGTGTGGATGTGTGCGTGCTCCGGATTTCAAACAGCTGGAATTATGTTTACATGTGACCCCGTTTTGAAATAAAAGTTTGTCTTCTTTGAGAGAAAATTTGCATTTCAGAGAAAAGATGAGACAATATATGTGGTAACTCTTTGAAGAAGGGAACCCTTCTGGATAATATGTTCCTTTATATTAAAGGTAGCTGGTGAGGAAAACTTCTTAAAAGCTGGAAAAACTGGAGGTATGGATAAATAGGGGAGAAGCATATACCACTATGCTTCCTGCTCTATCCAAGGCTGCAGGGTGAAGTCTCTGGAGGCAACATGACCAAGTCAAGGGACCATGTGTGCTCTAGGGATGAGTGAAGGATGTAAGGTTGTAACTAATGCAGTTGTTGAAGGAGGCTCAGTGGTGAAGGCAATGAAGTTAAAGCAATGAAACAATATGGTTGTAGGCTGTTACTCAGGCTCATTTCTTTATCCTCCTTAAATCTGTAACAACCCAAGCAGTGAAAGCAAAAAATCATGGCACAGAAGGGCTTATGGGGCTCCCATCTGAAAACCAATAAGATAGCATAAGTCACTTCAACCCCCAAGTCTGTTAAGGATGGTGTTGACAGAGCAGACCTTACTCAAGACAGGAGGCTAACTGGTGTTTGTGTAGTAATGCTAAGAGATTGCTATCTCAGGCAACTTTCTGGCCAGAGAGAGAAAATACGTTCCAGGCTATGAGAAGGTCCTCAGTTTAAGTCCTAGTTCCAAGAGTAGGGGAAAAAAAAAAAGCTAGTATATTTAGTAGATTCTGAATACAATACAAAAAACAAAGAGGGACTAACTCTGGAAACCACTGCTAAAAATCCCCGCCCCTGCCCAGAAGTCATGCTGAGGAGTCACACATTTCAGCTCTGGTGTTAGTACATGGGTGGTGCTCAAGGGCTGTGGCGGCCCAGGATGCTTCCCAAATGGGTGGCTTTGTTAGCTGTTGAGGGCAAGGAAGGGAGGGAGAGATTAACTGAATTTCCTAGGGGGATGCAAATCTATTAAAAAGTTTTACATTGCGGGGCGCCTGGGTGGCGCAGTCGGTTAAGCGTCCGACTTCAGCCAGGTCACGATCTCGCGGTCCGTGAGTTCGAGCCCCGCGTCGGGCTCTGGGCTGATGGCTCGGAGCCTGGAGCCTGTTTCTCGGAGCCTGGAGCCTGTTTCCGATTCTGTGTCTCCCTCTCTCTCTGCCCCTCCCCCGTTCATGCTCGGTCTCTCTCTGTCCCAAAAATAAATAAAAACGTTGAAAGGAAAAAAAATAAAAAAAAAAAAGTTTTACATTGCACCACGGGGCAATTTAAATGTAAGTATAGATAACAGCTACTTTTCCAGAACCCGTATAGGAACCACAATTTTAAGAGGGAGAGCAAGAACCCATGAGTCCTGGCAGGAAACACAGGGGCTCGAACTCAACAAACTGCGAGATCGTGACCTGAGCAGAAGTCGGACGCTCAACTGACTGAGCCATCCAGGAGCCCCTGAAATTCTTAGTAATTTTTAAACAAAGGGTCCTACATTTTCATTGTTGCGCTGGGCCTCACAAATTATGTAGCCAGTCCTGTGTGCAGGGTTAAGGGAAACCAGCAAGGGAAGGTATTGTACCAGAGGATTAAAAGTGTGTGGAGCCTTTAACCATCCTTAAGACAGAAAGGGCAAAAAAGAGAACTATCTGGCATGGAGAAAGAGCTGTTAGTGAAGTTGTGGCTGTGGCTGTAGCTGTAGGAGAAGATCACACAATAGAAGTGAAGACCTTTGGTAGAAGAACAGCCATAGTCAATCCATAACCTGCAGAGAAGGAGGCAGGTGAATAGACACCCCGACTTCCCTCTGCTCCTCCCCTCTGATCTCTTGCGTGTGCCTCCCTTTGGTTGAACCCTACGGGAAACCAGAGGTTCTGGGAGCCCATTGACAAAATCAGTGAATGTTGGCCTGCCAGGGCACGAGGAACACTGGGGAAAAAAGTAAGCTAGTCTGGAAAGGGCAGAGAATATCCAGCTCAGGACTTTTACCTGAAATCTACAAGATCAGGGTTAAGAGTCAACAAAAGGGAAATATCACAAACAATGAACTTCAGTGAAGGAATTTAAATTTTTAAAGGATGGTCATTTGGTATGCATTATGCACAGGTTTTTACAAGCTCTCAAAAGAAAAACAAGATATTTAAGAATTTTTGAGAAAAGAGGCTTGGGTGGTTAAAGGAAGCATCATTAACCATCATCAAACCTGAGATTTCAAATTTTTGAGAAGCACTGGAGGCCAAAATTCAAATTTTGCTGCTGACGCCTCACTCCCTTAACTCTTTTTTTCCTCCGCCCTTAGGTCAACATCACAACAAAAAGGTCCTTTGACAGGCAAAGCATCTCGCAAGTTGCTAGGGCCACTAGGGCAACCGAAGAGACTATAATCCAAAAAAGGATCTTGGTATAATTAAGTATTTGTAGATACCTTTTACATATGAGTAACATCGAAAAACTCCTACAAAGGGCAAAGGGAGTGCATTATGTTGATTTGTATCTCTTGCAAATACTTAATTCCTCTGAACATTTTAGAGTATCTGGGTCACTTTCAAAAAAAGTACATATCATGAATTAATTTGAATCCCATTCAGAGTTCCTAACTATTCAGAAATGGACTAAACTTAATTTCTCCATTATAATTTCCATGAAAAACCAAGATTCTGCTACAAATGCGAGTAAGATTACAGGGACACGCTTCATCTTTTTCCAAATTTGAGGCAAAAGTCACAGAATATAAAATCAATCATCTTGAATTTAATACATTTACAATGGCATTTAATACATTCACAATATTGGATCACCATCACCTCTGTCTATTTCCAAAACATTTTTATCACCCCAAGGAGACCCACAGTAACCAGTAAGTAGTCAGTCCCTAGTCTCCCCTCCCCCAGCCCCTGGCACTCACTAATCTGCCTTCTGTCTCTAGATTTATCTACTGTGCATTTTTCACGTAAATGGAATCATACACTATGTGACCTTTATCTGTCTGGTTCTTTCACTTAGCATAATGTTTTTGAGCCTCATCCGTATGGTAGTATATGTCAGTCCTCTATTCCTTTTTTATAGCTGGATATAATTCCATTGCATGGATATACAACATTTTGTTTATGCATTCATCAGTTGGTGGACATTTAGGTTGTTTCCACCTTTTGGCAATTGTGAATAGTGCTGCTATGAACATGAGGGTGCGTGTACTTCTTTGAATACCTGTTTTCAATTCTTTAGGGTACACACGTTAAAGTGGGATCGGTGGGTCGTATGGGAATTCTATGTTTAACTCTTTGAGGAGTTGCCAAACTGCTTACACTAAATCTTTTTAAGGGAACTCACTGCTGGAAATCCCTTTAGAAGCACTCATTTACAATCGCTTGAAATCATACTTAGAGCAGCGAAGTCCATTCTTGTCTACAAAATAAAATACGGTCCAAACAAAATCTCTATTTGGGAGATCCTGTAGTTAGAAATTGACTTGAGTTCCTATAATGTGTTTAAGTTATTAGTTTAAAAAAGTAATAATACGTGCTTGTGAGACATTTTTTAAAAACACCATGAGGCTCCTAAGTGTAGGCTTTCTTTTCTTTTTTAAATTAACAGATAGCTTGGGGTGCCTGGGTGTCTCAGTCAGTTGAGCATCTGACTTTGGCTCAGGTCGTGATCTCACAGCTCTGTGAGTTCGAGCCCTGCATCGGGTTCTGTGCTGACGGCTCAGAGCCTGCAGCCTGCTTCCGATTCTGTGTCTCCCTCTCTCTCTGCCCCTAACCCACTCTCATTCTGTCTCTGTCTCTCTCAAAAATAATAAAATAAAACATTAAAAAAAAACCCAGATAGCAAAATTGACGTGTGTGTGTGTGTGTGTGTGTGTGTGAGAGAGAGAGAGAGAGAGAGACAGACAGAGAGAGAGAGAGAGAGAGAGAGAGAGAGATCAGGGTACAGACAGTTCCATTATCCACCCCAAACCCCCCACCCCGTGCTATTCCGTGAGTCACATTCTCCCCCCCAATCCCTAACCCCTGGCAATCACTGATCTGTTCTCTATCATTCCTTTACTTTGCCTTTTTCCCAAATGTCATATAAATGGAATCACACAGTACATAATCTTTTGAGGCTGACTTCTTTCACACCACATAATGTCTTTGAGACTCATTCATGCTGCTGCATATAATACCTCCTTTTTATTGCTAAATAGTATTCATATTATACTAGCAAAAGTAAATATCACTATATAGTATTTTAATGCTGAGGAGTATGAATGTACACAGTTAATACACCCATTGAAGGACCTTTGGGTTGTCTCCTGTGTTTGGCAATGGTCTGGAATAAAGCTGATATAAACATTGCTGTGCAGGTTTTTGGGTAAACATAAGATTCATTTGTCTAAGGTAAATATTTAGGAGAGGGATCATTGGACCATATGGTAACTATGTGTTTAACTTTATAAGAAACAGGTAAATTGTTTTCCTAAGTACCAAATATATTCCCACCAGCAATGAATGAGAGTTTTAGCTGTAGTTACTGTTTTTTCCCATTCTTAATAGGTATATGATAGTATCTCATCATGGTTTAGGGGCACCTGGGTGGCTCAGTTGGTTGAGTGTCTGACTCTTGATTTTGGCTCAGGTCATGATCCCAGGGTTGATCTCAGGTCACGAGCCCCATGTTCGATTCTGCACTGAGCATGGAGCCTGCTTGAGACCCTCCCTCTCTCTCTTTCTCTCTCTCTCCCTCTGTCCCTCTCCCCCACTCACCACGTATTCCCTCTCTAAAATAAAAAAAAAAAAAAAAGTTTTAAATAGTATCTCATCATGTTTTAATTAGCTTTTTCTTAATGACTAATGATGTTAACTGTGTTTTCATGTGTTTATTTTCCTCATACAAATTCACTTTGGTAAAGTGGCTACATGTTTAAGGCTTTTGCCTCTTGCCTTTTTAAACATCTAACAAACTACATATTTTACCTATTTATTTTACTTACTGTCTGTCTCCTCTATTAAAATGTAAATTCCAGGGGTGCCTGGGTGGCTCAGTTGGTTAAGCGTCCAACTCTTGATTTTTGCTCAGGTCGTGATTACACAGTTCCTGAGTTCAAACCCTGCGTTGGGCTCTGTGCTATATCAACACGGAGCCTGCTTGAAATTCTCCCTCTCTCTGTCTCTCTCTCTCTGCCTCTCCCTGACTCATGCTCTCTCTCTCTAAAACAAACAAAAAAAAAAAACCTCAAAAATATGTAAGTTCCATGAGAGCAGGCATTGTGGTCTGTGCTGTTCATCGCTCTAACAGCTATAACTTAAGGTGCTTGTAACTTGCAGTATCTTATCCCCTGTAACAGTGCTTCACACATAGTAGATATCTAACGAATATCTATTGAATGAACGAACTAACACTTGTTGAGTATTTACTAAGTGTCAAGTGGCATTCCCAAAACATCGTAATATTATCAGATCTGTTGTTTTTGTTGTCATTTAATTACTTTATTAATAATTTTTATTTCTTCTTTGCAAGTCTTGTTCAACAAACACACCAAGTGGTTACTATATGTTGTGTCAGTTACTGTGCTAGGATTTAGGGATAAAGTGAAAGCTACCATTAAGAGACAGGTTGATACTGTAAGGTAAGGAAGGCACTGTGATAAAGATATATATGCACAGGAACCTGTCAAAGCACCGGGGAGGAAAACCAAAATCAGATGTAAGGCTCAAGGAGAGCTTTCTGGAAGAGCTGATCACTTGAATAATCTTAAGCAAATAAAATGCTTGGCTTATATTTATCCCATACTATTAAGCAGACTTAAATTGTAAGATTAGTTTTGCTCCCACTTATAGTGATATAAATTATCCAGGAAGCACTATACTTTTTTTTCAGATATATTTATTTCTGAGAGAGAGCGCAAGCTGGGAAGGGGTAAAGAGAGAGGGGAACAGAAGATCCAAAGCAGGTTCTGCGCTGACAGCCACGGGGCTCAAACTCACGAGCTGTGTGAGATCATTACTTGCGCAGAACTCAGTGGCTCAACTGACTGAGCCACCCAGGTGCCCTGGAATGGAAGCACTTTTTTTTTTATTTTAATTTAATGTTTATTTATTTTGGAGAGAGGGGCAGACAAAGCACAAACGGGGGAGGGGCAGAGAGAGAGGGAGACACAGAACCTGAAGCAGGCTCCAGGCTCTGAGCTGTCAGCACAGAGCCCCACGCAGGCCTCGAACCCCACTAACCGTGAATCATGATCTGGGCAGAAGTCACACCCTTAACAACTGAGCCACCCAGGCGCCCCCTGGAAGGACCATATTTTAAATAGACATTGGAAACAATCAAACAAAAGGCATTGTCATTGTTTCCTATTACGGTAGGTACCTTACTTTAAGGATCATAAGAACTCAACTCTAACAAGATGGTTTCATCGAGTTTTTTTTTTTTTTTTAGTTGGGTTTTTGTTTTCCTACCATTGAATTTTGAGAGTTTTGTTGGATATGTGATTTGAAAATATTTTCCCCCTGTCTATACCTTTTCATTCTTTTAGTTTCTCCAGCAAAGCAAAAGCTTTTCATTTTAATAAAGTCCAATTTAACAATTTTTCTTTTAGGGGTTTTGGTGTCACATCTAAGAAAGCTGCCCCTAATTTCAAGTCAAGAACATTTCCACTATATTTTCTTCTAAAAGTTTTATAGTTTTCACTTTTACATCTATGACCCATTTTTGAGTTAATTTCTTTTATTTTTAACGTTTATTTATTTTTGAGAGAGAGAGAGAGAGAACGCACGAGTGGGAGAGGGGCAGAGAGAGAGAAGGAGACACAGAATCCCAAGCAGGGTCTAGGCTCCAAGCTGTCAGCACAGAGCCCAACGCGGGGCTTGAACCCACAAACCATAAGATCATGACCTGAGCTGAAGTCGGACACTTAACTGACTGAGTCATTCAGGTGCCCCATTTTTTAGTTAATTTCTATATCAAGTATGAGATTGAAGTCAATTTTTTTAAATTTTAAGTAGGCTCCATGCCCAACACGTGGCTCAAACTTGCAACCCCGAGATCAAGAGTCGTATGTTCTACCAACTGAGCCAGACAAGCTCTTGAGGTCAAGATTTCTTAGGGCTTTTTTGTGGGATACTTTTGCATATGGGTGTTCAGTTTTCCCAATACCATATATTGAAGACTCTCCCTTGTCCATTGAATTGCTTTTGTGTCTTTGTCAACAATCCACATTTTGTCAATTGCTGGACATCCTATTCTGTTCCATTGATCTAGGCCTTCATCCCTCCACTGACACCACACTGTCTTAATTACTGTTGCTTTACAGTAAGTCCTAAAATCAGGTACACTGATTCTTCCCACTTTATCATTTTTTTCAAAATTGTTTTGGTTAATGTACAGCACAGGAAATATAGTCAATAATATTGTAATAACTGGGGCAACTGGATGGCTCGGTTGGGGGTTCGACTTCAGCTTGGTTGGGTGTTCGACCTCAGCTCAGGTCATGATATGACAATTCATGAGTTCGAGCCCCGCGTCAGGCTCTGTGCTGACAGCTCAGAGCCTGGAGCCTGCTTCAGATTATGTGTCTCCCTCTCTCTCTGTCCCTCCCCCACTCATGCTCTCTCTCTCTCTCTCTCTGTCTCTCAAAAATAAATAAAACATTTAAAAAATTTAAAAAATAAATTGTAATAACTTTTTGACAGTTGGTCACTAGATTTATCATGGGGATCATTTCATAACGTATAAAAATATCGAATCACCATGACGTGCACCTGAAAATAATACGATATTACATGTCAATTATACTTCAATAAAAAAATTTGTTTTGGCTATTCCGGCCCCTTTGCCTTTCCAAACAAATCTTAGAATCAGCTTGTCTGTATCTGCAGAAATCCTATTGGAATATTTATTGGAATTACATTACATCTATAGGTTTACCTGGAGAAAATGATGTTTAACTAAATCAAGTATTCTAACCCATGAACACAGCATGTCTCCATTTATTATGTCCTTTCGTTTCTTTCCTCAGTGTTTATAATTGTCAGCATACAGATCCTGTATAAGTTTTTCTTTTTTAAAAATTTTAAATGAGGAGTGCCTGGGTGGCTCAATTGGTTAAGCGTCCGACTTCAGCTCAGGTCATAATCTCATGGTTCATGAGTTCAAGCCCCGCATGAGGCTCTGTGCTGGCAGCTCAGAGCCTGGAGCCTGCTTGGGATTCTGTGTCTCCCTCTTTCTCTCTCCCTCCCCCGCTCGTGCTCTGTCTCTCTCTCTCACACACATAAAAATAAACATTAAAAATTTTTTTAAAATTTTTAAATGATATGTATTTTTAAAATTTTGGTTTCCAGATTCTTCATTGTAATACATAGAAATATCCTTTTGTGTGTGTGTGAGTTGACTTCATATCCTGTGGTTGTGCTTAATTTGTTTATCAGGACATATTTTTGTAGATTCCTTGGGATTCTCTACAGGACATCATGTCACTTGCATATAGGCACATATGCTTTCTTTCTAATTAACATTCATTTTATTTTCTTCCTCTGTCTTATTTTACTGACTAGGACTTTCAGTACTATATCGAATAGGAATAATGAGAGAGGACGTCCTTGCTTTGTTCCAGGTCTTAAAGGAAAGCATTCAGTCTTTCACCATTAGGCACGATGTTAGCTATAGATATTCTGTAGATTTCCTTTATCAAGTTAAAATTCCTTTTATTTCTAGATTGCTGAGAGTTTTTATCATGAATAGATGCTGGATGTTTTCAAATACTTTTTCTGAATTATTTGATATGCTTTTGTCAATTTTTCTCTTTTTAATATAGTGAATTACATTGATTGATTTTTAAATTTGGAACCAGCCTTGCATTCCCAGGATAAACCCTACCTGGTCATGCAGTATTACTCTTTGTATATATTACTGGATTTGATTATCTACTATTTTCATGAAGATTTTTGTGTACTTTTCATGAGGGATATTGGTCTATAGTTTTCTTGCACTGTCTTGGTCTAGTTTTGGTATCAAGGCAATTCTAGCATCATAAAATAAGTTAAGAAGTGTTCCCTACTTTCCCATTTTCTGGAAGAGATTGCATAAAATTGGTGTTATTTGTACTTTCAAAGTTGGATAGAATTCACCAGTGAAAACATCTGGGCCTGAAGGGGTTTTTTGTTTGTTTAAAGTTTATTTATTTTGAGAGAGAGAGTGACAGAGTATGAGCAGGGGAGGGGCAGAGAGAGAGGAAGAGAGAGAATCCTAAGCAGACTCCATACTCTCAGCCCAGAGCCCAACATGGGGCTTGATCCCACAAACCCTGAGATCATGACCTGAGCCGAAATAGAGTTGGTCACTTAACTGACTGAGCCACCCAAGTGCCCCATTTGTTTGTTTTAAGATTTTAACTTATGGATTCAATTTCTTTAATATATATGTTACCCATTTCTTCTTAGGTGAGTTTTGGAAGTCTGTGGCTTTATAAAAAAAAACAAAACAGATTTTATTTTTAAGTAATCTCTACACCTAGCATGGAGCTTTGACCCACAACCCTTTCTTTTAAAAAAGATTTTAGGGGTGCTTGGGTGGCTCAGTTGGTTAAGCATCTGACTTTGGCTCAGGTCACGAGCTCACAGTTTGTGGGTTTGAGCCCCGCGTCAGACTCAGAGCCTGGAGCCTGCTTTGGATCTTGTGTCTCCCTCTCTCTCTGCCCCTCACTTGCTCACACTCTGTCTCTTTCTGTCTCTCAAAAATAAAAAAAAAATTTAAACCTAATGTCAAAAATTTTTTGAAATGAAAAAATTTCATTTTTTAATGTTTATTTATTTTGAGAGAGAGAGAGAGGGAGAGAGAGAATCCCAAGCAGGCTCTACACTGTCAGCACAGAGCCCAACATGGGGCTCTGTCTCATGAATCATGAGATCATGACTCAACCAACTGAGCCACCCAGGCACCCTAAAAAAGATTTTATTTTTAAGTAATCCCTACACAACAACAGGAAGCTTGAACCCACAACCCCAAGATCAAGAGTCACATGCTCTACTGACTGAGCCAGCCAGGCACCCCAGAAGTTTGTGGCTTTTAAGGAAATGGTCCATTTCATCTAAGTTACCGAATTTATGTAGGTAGAGCCGTTCATGATATTTCTTTTTACTATCTGTGGGGCTATAGTAATATTCCCTCTTCCATTACTGATATTATCAATTTGTGTCTTTTTTTTTAAATTGTCAGTATGGCTAGAGCTTATTAATTTAATTCATCTCTTCATAGACCCAGCCTTTGATTTCACTGATTTTTTCTGTTGTTTTCGGTTTTCAATGTCATTGGACAGACATTGTCAATGTCTGTTTTCAAAATCATCTTTATGATTTCCTTCCTTCTGCTTACATTGTGTTTATTGCACTCTTCTTACTTTCTTAAGGTGGAAGTTCATTCTGTTGATCTGAGACCTTTTTTCTTTTCTAATACAAGCTTTTTAAATTTATAAACATTATAAGCATTTATAAACATTATACATGCCACTTTAGGCACTGCTTTAACCTCATCCCACAAATTTTTATGTGCTGTGTTTTCCTTTTTGTTCAGTCAAAGATACTTTAAAATATCTTTTGGGACTTTCTCTTCAATCCGTAGGTATACTTAGGTGTACGTTAATTTCCAAGAGTGTGGAGATTTACTGGTTATCTTTCTGTTGTTGATTTCTAGTTCAATTTCATTATGGTTCTATAAAGAGAACACACTTTATATGATTTAAATTCTTCCAAACTTGTTGAATTTTGTTTTATGACCCAGGATGCGGTCTGTCTTGATGAAGTACTTACAAAGAACGTGTATTCTGCTGTTAGCAGGTGGAATACTTTATAAATGTCTATTAGATCCAGTTGTTTGATAGTGTAACTCAACTCCTCTATATCCCTGCTGATTTTCTGTCTAGCTGTATCATTTATTAATGAGAGAGGAGTAGGGGCACCTGTCGCCCCTAGTAGGGTGGCTCAGTCTGTTGAGCGTCCAACTTCGGCTCAGGTCATGATCTCGCGGTCCGTGAGTTCGAACCCCGCGTCGGGCCCTGTGCTGACGGCTCGGAGCCTGGAGCCTGCTGTGGATTCTGTGTCTCCCTCTCTCTCTGTTCCTCCCCTGCTCATGCTCTGTCTCTCTCACTCTCAAAAATGAATAAATGTTTAAAAAAATTTTTTTAATACATACATACATACATACATGAGAGAGGAGTAGTGAAATCTCCAGTTACAATTGTACATTTGTTTGTATTTTTGCTTCATGTGTCTTGAAGCTCAGTGGTTTGATGCATATACACTTAGGATTATTATGTCTTCTTGACAATTTGACCCATTTATTATTATGTAATGTCCCTCTTTATACTTGTTAATTTTTCTTGCTTTAAAGCCTACTTTTTCTAACTTTTTATATATTTGGACGTATATTTACCATTTTTACTGTTTGTTTTCTGATTTTTGTTCTTCTGTTTCCCCTTCCTTATTTCTTTTTGATTATGTGAATCATCTGATGAAATATATATTAGAACTTCAGATATTCCTTCATGAATCCCTGAGGGTCTGTTCATTTTTTTCTTTTTTTCTCTCTGTTGTTAAGATTGAATCATTTTATTGATTTATCTTTAAGTTTGTAGACTCTTTCCTCTGTCATCTCTATTCTTCTATTGAGGTCATCTGATAAATTTTTATTTTAGTTATTATATTTTTCATTAAAAATGTTTCCATTCATTTCTTCTTTATATCTTTGCTGAGATGTTCTTTGTACCATTTGTTTCAAGAATGTTCATCTGTGCTTTTTTGAGCACTGTTTTAATAGCTGTTTAAAAGCCTTGGAGCACCTGGGTGGATTGATAGATTAAGCATCTGACTCTTTTTTTTTTTTTTTTTAATTTATCTTAGAGACAGAGACAGAATGCAAGCAGGGGAGGGGCAGAGAGAGAGGGAAACAGGGAAACAGAGGATCCAAAGCAGGCTCCAGGCTCTGAGCTGTCAGCACAGAGCCGGATGTGGGGCTTGAACCCATGAACCATGAGATCATGACCTGAGCCAAAGTTGGATGCTTAACGGACTAAGCCACCCAGGCGCCCCTCATTAAACGTCCCACACTTGATCTTGGCTCAGGTCATAGTCTCACGCTTCACGAGTCTGAGCTCCACATCAGACTCTGTGCTAACAGAGCGGAGCCTGCTTGAGATTCTCTGTCCCCTTCTCTCTCTGCCCCTCTCCTGCTCTCTCTCTCTCAAAAATAAACATTAAGAAAAGTCTTTGTCTCATCATTACATCTATATCTCCCTAGAGTTGGTGTCTGTTGATTGTTTTTTCCCCTTATTAGTTGAGATTTTCCTCATTCTTTGTATGCTAATTGATGTTGGATTATATCTGGGACATTTCTAAGACTAAAAAACAGGAGGCCTCAAACATTAGGATTGATTAGTATGCTTTTCAGGCTTAACTGAATTCTGTAATATCATTATAAACCAGTAGAATATAAGAGAGGATTGGGCATACTTAAAAAAAGAAAAACAACCACACATACACTGCATATGTACACAAATGTTCATGTTGAACTCTTGCTTTTTAGCAAATTAGTAAGAGTATTGCTTTTTTTTAAGCAATAATTATTGTACTGATATGCAAGTTAAAATACTGGTTAAAATATTTAGATGTCTTTTAATGTTTATTTATTTTGAGAGAGAGAGAGAGAGAGAGAAGGAGCGAGGAAGAGGCACAGAGGGAGAGAGAGAGAATCTCAAGCAGGCCCCAAGCTGTCAGCACAGAGCCCCATAGAGGGCCCCATCTCACGACCATGTGATCATGACCTGAGCTGAAATCAAGATTCCCACCTTTAACCTACTGAACCATCCAGGCACCCCTAAAATATATTTTGATAGCTGAGCCCCTTTCCACTAGGCCCACGTTACCACAGCTTCTCCTTCAGGAAACCCCAAACCTGTCTTTTATCTAGCCTACCCACCTCCGTTCCAGGGCTGTGGTTGAAGAGTGTTCTGGTTAGCCAACGGCAATGCCTACAGGTCATTAAATATTTGGAATATCACCTCCACTGGTACCTTATATTTGTACAGCATTTTATAGTTTACTAAAGATGTTTACATATATTGTCTGAGTTAAGACATGCTAACTCAGAGATCAGTAAGGAAGTACTATGACCATCAGAAAACATCTTAATGATAAAATTAACACATGATTAGTGTGGCAAATGGATTATTATTGGGGAACTCTAGGCTCAGAAAGATGATCACTTATCCAAATCACATGGTTATAGGAGTTAGAGTCTAAATCTCTCACAGCTCTGAGAATGATACATGTCTTTTTGTTTTTCCAAATGTTGCTTTATTTTTGAGAAAGACAGAGCCCATAAGTGAGGGGGGAGAAGGGGAGAGAAAGAGGAGGAGAGAGAGAAGAGGACAGAAGATCCGAAGAGGGCTCGGCACTGAGAGGGGAGAGACCTACATGGGGGCTCGAACTCAGAAACCATGAAATCATGACCTGAACCAAAAGCAGACGCTTAACCCACCGAGCCACCCAGGCGGCCCAAGAAAGAGAAATGTCTTCAGTGCCCGGTTGGAGGGAGGAAGACTTCACACCGGGCTGGGTACATCTAGGAAAGCAATTGCAGGAAGGAGGTACTGTGCTGCGTGCTGAGGGACCGGTGCATCCGGTAGGCAGAGAACAGCAAGGTTCTCTTACTCAGCATGTGTGAAACGTGGCCCAAATGTAGTAAAATATCCCATTTCCACCAACCTTTCAAGACTCCTTCTCTGGCGGTACTGAAACTGAACGTCCCCAAGGTTTGGTCACAGAGGGCCCCTGGGTGGACCTCTCCTCTATTACATTGCTTTCTCAATCCTTGAATAGAAGGTGAGGAAATCTGAAATATTATTCGCAGCTCCTCAGCTACTTTGCCAAGTCCACAAGGCTTATCCAAGTCGAGAATGGTGTTCTAAGTCTAAACATGGCAACCGTAGCCCTACAGTTCTTTGGGTGCCTAATAAAAAATTAGATACAGGACTTTGGAAAGAGCTCTGTGAGGGTCCAGAAGCCTTAACTTCATCAGCTTCACAGTGCAGCTGGCCTTGAACAATACAGGGGTTGGCTGAAAATCCACGTGTAACTTTCGACTCCCCCAAAACGTACCTACTAATAGCCTATTCTGGACAGGAGGTGTTATTGATGACATAAATTGTCAATTAACCCGTATTTTGTATGTTACATGTATTGTGTACTGTAACCTTGTAATAAAGTAAGCTAGGGAAAATAAAATGTTAAGAAAATCCTAAGGAAGAGAAAAAACACTTACTGTACTGTAAAAACATGCACGTATTATGTGGACTCTCAGATTTAAACCCGTGTTGTTTAAGGGTCAACTGTATACATACCTGTGCTTAACAGTAGTGACAAATCTTATAAAAGGAGGAGAAATTATTCAACTAAATAACACCGAAGTATTTTTCACTGTATATTCACCTCTGCTTGACAGTAATTTTAAAACTCTGCTAAAAGAAGGGAGCCTGAGTGGCTCAGTCTGTTAAGCGTCCAACTTCAGCCCAGGTCATGATCCCAAGGTCCATGAGTTGGAGCCCCACATCGGGCTCTGTGCTGACAGCTCGGAGCCTGGAGCCTGCTTCGGATTCTGTGTCTCTCTCTCTCTCTGCCCCTCCCCTGCTCGTGCTCTTTCTCTCTGTCTCTCAAAAATGAATAAATGTCAAAAAAAAATTATTTTTAACTGCTAAAAGAAACTATCCCATTAACAGCCAATTAATTCATAGGAGATTATTTTTTTAAATAGTACCTGTGCTTCCAGGCTGTTTTTTTTTCCTCCCCAGTAATTTTTAAACAGTTGTACTGAGATCTAGTTGACATGCAATAAACTGCTCATACCTGAAGCATACAATCTAACTTTTCAAATATGCATATACCTATGAAAGCATCAAGGTAATGAATATATCCATTACCCTCAAAAGTTTCTTTGTGCCCCTTTGTAATTCTACCATCCAGCCCCTCCTCTGCCTCATTTTTTTCATATATTTTAATCTACTTTCTTAGTTGTTTAAGGCAGAAGGATACATTTGGTCCCTGTTATTTTATCTTGTTCAGAGTAGACATCTCCAGGCTTTTTTTTTAACACAGAGAAAAATGTTAATCCAAATACGAAGGGGTGAGGAGATGCTCCTTCAGGGTAAGTATGGTTTTGAACAGAGAAACTAATTTTTTTTAATGTTTTATTTATTTTTGAGAGAGAGAGGGAGGGAGACACAGAATCCAAAGCAGGCTCTGGGCTCTGAGCTGTCAACACAGAGCCTGACAGGGGGCTCGAACCCAAGAACCACGAGATCATGACCTGAGCCCAAGTCAGACGCTTAACCGACTGAGCCACCCAGGTGCCCCTTGAACAGAGAATCTAGAAGACAGACAATCCAAGAGAAGTCTCTGATCTTAAGAGCAAAGGTAAAGAACACGCCTAAGAATTATGTCCAGTCCAAAGGGGTCTTTCTCGGCAAACTCATGGATGCACTTTGGGATGTGGTCATCAGTACAGAATCATGTGAACAAAGAATATGACAGACTTTTCTCCCCTACTTGACTTGGCATAAATCCATAATGAAATTGATTTTGGTTTCTGTTTGTGGTGAGTGTGTACTTGTGCCCCGTCGAAGTTTCTATATGAATTCAATAATTGTTCAATTCTTCACTTCATCAACAGTGTTCAGTGAAGACTCACGGGGTTATGTAACAGAGTCACTGCGGGGATTTGCAGAGATACTTGCAT
Source organism: Lynx canadensis (assembly GCF_007474595.2). NCBI lineage: Eukaryota > Metazoa > Chordata > Mammalia > Carnivora > Felidae > Lynx > Lynx canadensis. The sequence goes on from NC_044307.1 coordinate 40,945,403, forward strand.
CCTCCCTCACCCTCTGCCGAGGCTTTGGCAGGTGCCAAACTGTTTTGTCATCCAAGGCATGTCATCCACATGCCCCTTCCAGGGCCACCCAGTCCCGTTATTTCCTCCCAAAGTGCTTGCCAACTATAGTTAGTTCTTAATGAACACTCTTTCCTGAATATCTTGTCATATTATGAAATATTTTTCCAGTGTATGGTCTGTCTTATGAATGAGATCATAAATCTCTTAAAGGCAATTACATATTCATACGACTTCTTAGTATCTCTGTCCTCATCACAGAGCCTAATGCAAGTTGATATATATTTATTTTCCTATTATATCCTTTCTCTCTTTCTTTTTAAGTAAACTCTACCTCCAACGTGGGGCTTGAACTCACAACCCCGAGATCAAGAGTCGCATGTTTTACTGACTAAGCCAGCCAGGTGCCCCTATTATATCCTTATCATATAATTAACACTTGTTCACATTGGAGACGTTCATTAGGGGAATGAGAGATAATGCAGACAAGCAAAAAGATTTTTAAATTACCTATAATTCTACCATCCACAAATAAGTACCGTTAACATTTTGTATAGGGTATACCCTAAACGGGATGTATATTTGTCTCGAGGGAGCTAAAATTTTAATGGAATGAATTGAAATATACACAAGTAAGAAGGGGTAAGTGGATGAACATGTGTTCCTTGTGGCCCAGGGTGGGCATCATAAGCGGGCTTTTATTTTTATTTATTTTTTAGTGTTTATTTTTGAGAGAGAGACAGAGCGTGAGCAGGGGAGGGACAGAGAAAGAGGGAGACACAGGACTTGAGAAGTCCTGGAACCAGCACCATCAGCATCACCTGGGAACTTATCAGAAATGCAGATTCTCAGCCCTATCCTAGATCTACTGAATCGCAAACTCTGGGGGTGGGCCTAGCAATCTTTGAGTGTGTGTTTTAATGTTTATTTATTTTTGAGAGACAGAGTGACAGTGGGGTAGGGGCAGAGAGGGAGGGAGACACAGAATCTGAAGCAGGCTCCAGGCTCTGAGCTGTCAGCACAGAGCTCGAACCCATGAACCGTAAGATCATGACCTGACCTGAAGTTAGACACTTAACCAACTGAGCTACCCAAGCACCCCCACCGTCTGTGTTTTAATAAGCCCTCCAGCTTATTCAGATGCACAACAAAATTGAAGACCACCAACTAAAGAATACGATTGAATCTTATTCATTGCTGAATTCTCTGTCTCAGCTCCCGGTGCCTAGAAGGTCAAAAAGAATGTGTTAAATCAAGAATACAAACCACCCCTTAGAGATGCATCAATATAAAAAATTATTTTTAGGGGCGCCTGGGTGGCTCAGTGGGTTGAGCGTCTGACTTCGGCTCAGGTCATGATCTCACGGTCCGTGAGTTGGAGCCCCACGTCAGGCTCTGTGCTGACCGCTCAGAGCCTGGAGCCTGTTTCAGATTCTGTGTCTCCCTCTCTCTCTGACCCTCCCCCGTTCATGCTCTGTGTCTCTCTGTCTCAAAAATAAATAAACGTTAAAAAAATTTTTTTAATTATTTTTATTATGGTATATTTCTCATAGAAATACATAAAAGCTATAACGAGTACCTAGTCTATCCCGGCACTATTTACAGAAAATTAAATCTTAACAGCTTGCCACATTTCCTTCAGGTATTTTTTCTAGAACAAAAACATTGCAGCTGCAACTGGAGGCTTTCTGTGCATCCTTTTCCCACCTTCATTCTTCTTTCTCCTTCTTTAGAAATAACCAAGATCGTGAAGTTAGCAGTAATCATTCTTGTACATATTTTATGCTTTTACTACATATTCATGTATCTATGGTACCGTTTCGCAAGTTTTTAAACTATTTGAATGGTGTCACATTCTACATACCCTGCAATTCGCTTTTCTGTATTGTTTTTAAGATTTATCGCGGTGCAGACACAAAGCTGTGATTCATCATTGCAACTGCTGTGTAATATTCCCTCGTATGAACATGTGATGATATATGGATCTGAACTTCTATTAATGACATTTATATGTCTCCAGTTGATTTATTTGTCATTGTTAAAAGTAATGCCGCCACAAACATACACATCTTCTAGTGCAACCAAATAGTGTTTCCCTAAGGGGTAGCCCAGAGAATAGACGTGCTGACATATAGGAATATGAGCATTTCTAATCTTTTTTTTAAAAACCTTTATTCATCCGTTTTAAGAGAGAGCATGCAGGGGAGGGCTAGAGAGGGAGGGAGAGAGAATCCCAAGCAGGTTCCACACTGTTGGTGCAGAGCTGACACTGGGCTCGAACCCATGAACTGTGAGATCATGACCTGAGCCAAAATCTAGAGTCAGGCATTTAACTGACTGAGCCACCCAGGCACCGCAACATTTCCAATCTTAATAGATAAAATCAGTGCTCCTCAAACTGGTTGTACCAACTTCTCCACCTTTCTTCCAATGTTTGGTATTGATGGACTTTTGGATGTTTTCCAACGTGATGAGTATGAAATAGCATCTCATCCTTGTTTTAAATCGCCACCACCTTAAATTCTAGTGAGGTTGAGCATCTTTTTATATGCTCATAGGCCATTTGCATTTGAGAGATATTAGCTAACACATATTCACACCATTATAAATCCTTAACATCATCTCCACTCCTGAAAGAGAGTTTTGATAGGGAGAAAGCCTGAGGAGTGGAAAAAGCCCTGCAGAGATAGAAGGAGATGAGGTGAGAGGAGCTGGCAGGTACCATTCACCTTCCTCAAAGTCCTTCCCAGGACTGGCCTGGCCACCTGTCACTTCAGTTCCATTTCAGGCCCCCAGAGCGGAGTCGTAAGGCCTGGGAGGCTGAGGAAAAGAGGAAGGTGTAGTCAAATCTTCACTGAGGAAGGCTTTTTCTGGTCCTGAGCTTTGTAGCCTTTTTTGATTTAGGACTAGTTAATCCACTATTTTTCAATGAAAGATGTACATCCCTACTAGGGTGTGTTTGGGAAATTTGGGGGGATTTTTCATTATCACAATAATCAGGGGATTGGCATTATTGGCATTAGCGGATGGACACCAGAGTGCTATATTTTCCTTCCATGTATGGATCAGTCCTACCCGACAAAGAATTCCCATGACCGCCCTCCCCACCAACCCCCCTCCCCATACACCTTTCAAAAGCCCTACTGGACATTTATCTGGATGATAGACCTGTCCAGAATGGTCAAGCCTAGTACCTGTCTCTGTTTTCCATGTCATCACAAAGTGTTTTGTCGTGGGTTTACACTGATTGTCCCAGGAATGTAAACCACTACTTAAACCGAGAGAAGATTCTAATTTTGGTTGGTTCAGAGCTTTACCAAGATAATCCTCCCAAAAGTCTGTTACCTGACAGCACTGATCATGGTGTTTAAGCCACCAAGACAGTGCGCACTGGTATCAGTCTCTGATTGAAGTTACCCCCTTCGTGGTGACTCTACATAGAGATGCAAATGTCTGACCATTTCATTATGCTTTCTATGATAGGCCTACACATTTTATGTAGTTTTATGATAAACTTCTCTTCTTCTATTTCTCCTTTACATTCGGGCATCATAATTATTTTAAAATTTTGTGTGTAGAATGATCACATTACCTGTGAATTTCACTTTGCTATTAAAAAAGGACATTACAGGGGCACCCGGGTGGCTCAGCGGGTTAAGCGTCTGACTTCGACTCATGATATTGCGGTTCGTGAGATCGAGCCCCGAGTCGGGCTCTGGGCTGACAGCTCGGAGCCTGGAGCCTGCTTCGGAATATGCATATCCTTCTCTCTGCCCCATCTTGCTCACACACACACACACTCTCTCTCTCAAAAATAAATAAACCTTTAAAAAATTTAAAAAATACCAAATGTCTTTTTTAAAAAGGACATTACAAAATGTTTATGGAGAACCAGTGAACTAATTGCCGCCTTAATAGGGAAACTTAGGATAAGAGAGGGAAAAAACCCACAAACCTTCCCTTAGCTTAAGACGGCACAGGGGGTAATTGAGAGAGGACAGCTATACACAATTGCTGACTGACACCAAATCTAGACTCTTTCCATTAAGCCACTCTACCTTCCAAAGCCATGGCCTCTGTGCAAGTAACAACAATTAAAATACCTTACGCTTCACGGCACCTGGTATGTGCCAGACATGGTTCCTAAGGGTTTTACATTTGCTAACTCTCTGACCCTCACAACAACCCTCTCAGGTAGGCACCATTCTTTGTTGTACAGATGAGGAAACCAATCAGTGCACAGAGAGGTTAAGAGATCTTCACAAAGGCACACAGCTAATGTGCAACACAGGTAAGATGATCCCTGGCTCCCTGGCTCCTCATCCCTTCGCTGTGTCGTTTCAAAAACAGGGTCAGGAAGGTGGGCAAACCCAACTGAGGCATTTGGGCTGTAGAAATGGAGGGAAATGGACACACGCAAGCAATGCCATGGCTCAAGTCATAGAATGTCCCCGGAAGAGCTTTGGAGTTTTTGTGGATTCCCTGACACTGTATGAAAACGATGTATCTCGGGGTGCCTGGGTGGCTCAGTTGGTTAAGCGTCCGACTTCAGCTCAGGTCATGACCTCACGGTCCGTGAGTTCGAGCCCCGCGTCGGGCTCTGGGCCGATGGCTCGGGGCCTGGAGCCTGCTTCCGATTCTGTGTCTCCCTCTCTCTCTTCCCCTCCCCCGTTTATGCTCTGTCTCTCTCTGTCTCAAAAATAAATAAACGTTAAAAAAAAAAAGAAAACGATGTATCTCTGTGTGTGTGTTGGCACATTATTTTAGTGAGCAAGTTCATGGTTCTCATTTGATTCTCAAAGCAGTTCTTGCCCACAGAAAAGTTAGGACCACTGGGATAAAGAAGTATCAGCAGGACTTGGTAAGCAGGAGGATGTAGGCACAGACATTCCCAACAACACTGGTGTGCAGGGACAGGTTGAGTGCTGGGACAGAAACTCCCTTTGCTAGAACTTCTCCATTCTTGGGCATCTCCATCTAGGAGCAACCTTTCAATTTCTGTTCACCCCAAAAGCAAACCCTGAGAAAGTCGGCACGCTACACAAATAAGATCCTTTCTGTATGTTTGGTTACACACAAAAGATCAGAAGGCACTGATTTAGAGGAAAGGGGGAGAAAGAACCATATTTTAGGAGCACAAGTGAGGTGGAGGGGCTCCTGGGTGGCTCAGTTGGTTAAGCATTCGACTTTAGCTCAGATCATGATCGCACGTCTCATGGGTTCGAGCCCCACGTCTGGCTCTGCGCTGAGAGCTCAGAGCCTGGAGCCTGTCTCCCTCTCTCTGTGCTCCTCCCCTGTTTGCGCTCTGTCTCTCTCTCAAAAATAAATAAACATTAAAAAAAAAAAAAAAAGAGCACAAGTGAGGTGGAAAGAGCCGTTCAGTACCCAAATGGCTCCCAAGCTTTTTCTGCCCCAACACATCGGAGGACATAGAGAGGGCACAAACCACCAGGGGCCATATCACGATCTGATGTGCGAGTAACAGCTTCCAAGGTTGATATTGTCAATGCTCCTCAATGCTCCGTCACCCCTGAGCCCACCCGGGAGGCCACCTCCAGCTTTGGTAGAAGTCCCTGTATACACCAACAATTTCACATCCCAGACACTTGCTTCTTGTCTGCCTCTGAGCTTTCTCTGGCCCCAGTATCACATCAGTTCACACTGCCAGGGCTAACCCTCACTGAGGACGGGAGTTAGTGAATAAGTGCCTCGGCGTTCCCACCCTCAGTGGGACAATCCTGAGGTGTGTTTTACACAGCCTTTCAGAGCATCCCCAGTGGGATGCCCGCCCCACCCCCCGCCCCACCCCCCACCTTCCAGCTGCCCACAGCAGTCGCCTGCTCACTGATGCATCCTTTATTGACATTTTCCATACCTCGTGTCTCAATTTCCCAACCACACACTGGGCTTCCTGGGACCAACTCCAAAATAAACTCCATCCAAATCCTTGTCTTAAGGTCTGCTTTTAGGGGAACCCAAGCTAAGACAGTCAGTCCCCTTAGAGATCGTGTGTCAGCCAACAAGTGTTGCTAAACAAGCAGGGCCTCTGGCAGACTTTGGCGCCTATCTTGCCAGATGCACCAAGAGCATGGCCCAGTTGGGGATGGGGTGCTCACAGGACCCTTGTGGGATGAATCTAAAGCGCTCCAAAACCGGGGGGGGGGGGAGCATTCGTTCAAATCCTTAAATGAGAAATTCTATCACAGAGGACCTTGTAACTAAAACGGCTGCGTGTAGTGGGGCCTATCCCGGGATAGATTTAAAGCAGAAAATTTCAGAGAGGCAACTTATAAATAAGCCTTCAAAGAACAATCTTGTGCAACCAGGCCCTCTGCAGAAGGTTGTGTCCTGGCTGAGGGGGAGAGGGGAGTCAAATTCCAGCCTGCAATCTGGTCACCAATCGCTCGCCCGTGTGAAGGGTCTACCTTTTATGAGACTTTTTTTTTAAATTAATGTTTATTTCTGAGACAGAGAGAGATAGAGCATGAGTGGGGGAGGGGCAGAGAGAGAGGAGGACACAGAATCTGAAACAGGCTCCAGGCTCTGAGCCGTCAGCCCAGAGCCCGACTCGGGGCTCGAATTCACAGACCGCGAGATCATGACCTGAGCCGAAGCCGGACGCGCAACCGACTGAGCCACCCAGGCGCCCCAGGTCTACCTTTTTTTTTTTTTTTTTTTTTAATGTTTATTTATTTTTGAGACAGAGAGAGACAGAGCATGAACGGGGGAGGGTCAGAGAGAGAGGGAGACACAGAATCTGAAACAGGCTCCAGGCTCTGAGCCGTCAGCCCAGAGCCCGACGCGGGGCTCAAACTCACGGACCGTGAGATCATGACCTGAGCCGAAGTCGGACGCTTAACCGACTGAGCCACCCAGGCGCCCCGGTCTACCTTTTAAAATGTGCACAAAGGTGGGTTATTCACACACGGCCCCGTGTGCATCCACCAAGGTCTTTGCTGATTCACTCTAAAACATCAGCTAGGTTTCATCCTCAGATCCAAACTATCATTGCCAGCAATATATTCTTTATAACAATATTCCACTGATCTAGAACAAAAGCAATTCGAAAGCCCCAGGGCTGTTTGTTGTAATGGAATTTTCCTCATGTGAAAAAGTAAGCACTGCTGTCGTATTATTAATGGAGTTTATCCTTTTTTTCCACCCAGTTGACAGCTTTAGTATCGTGTTGGCACAATTTATTCTGCTAAATGATTAGAATACTTCTCTGTCACATTTCTATCTTCCTTTTCTAAATTGGAAATGCGTGTATTCTTGCCGCAAAGTCCGACATTTAATGAGATTTGAACTTGTTTGCTTTGTGTTGAATGGGCTTAACCCCCCTGCCAGTGCCCACTCCCAAGTCTTTGTGTTGGGGAGGCCCCAGTTATGGGGGCAAATGGATGGTTATTCTCAGCAATAAAAATGAGCAAATAACGTGAAAGCACCCATCCCTCAAAAAGCAGAAGAGTGACCTCTGTTTGACCTTGAGGTCTGTGCGCTGAAAAGTTCCCTAACAGACAAAACAAGCTTTGAGCCAGAAAGAAAGAGAAAGATTGCTTACTTTCTGATTACTTTGTTTAAACCAACCTCCTCTCTAGTTTATAATCCTTTACGGGAGCATATTGAGGAGGGACAGTTTAAGGTCTGTTTAGAGCGGAGAAGAATCATGAAATAAACAATTAATATTTAGGAAAGGGGCCCGGAACCCTTTTTGTAGGCTTTTTCTTCTCCCCATTTAATGAATAATAGCCGTGGTCTTAGGCATCCCATTTATTTCGATTACTGTTGTCACACATTCAGTGGTTACACTCTTTGTGCTATTTTGGACAATCCGAAATTAGGGGAATTCATTGGAGTAAATAATACCATGATTTCTGCTGGCATGAGTCATATATAGAATATATGACTGTCCGTTCCAGTAACAGGAGAGCAAATTCAGCATTTACATTTTATCCTGGCAAAGTGGTTTTGGAACTTTTGCCTTGGGCAATTTTTATTTTAGTATTATTATTTTTTAATGTTTATTTTGAGAGGGCGGGGGAGGGGCAGAGAGAGAGGGAGACACAGAATCCAAAGCAGGCTCCAGGCTCCGAGCTGTCAACACAGAGCCCGATGCAAGGCTCAAACCCACGAACCGCGAGATCATGACCTGAGCCGAAGTCGGACACGTAACTGACTGAGCCACCCAGGTGCCCCTGCCTTGGGTAATTTTTAAAATCAGTCAGTATTCCTTCTCTTCCAGCAAAATACTCTGTTACATTGCAGTGTAACAAGCGGTTGCCACTGCTCCTGCCCAAGGCTGATCTGCACTGTCCAGCTTCTAGGCTTCTGCTCAGGTTAGTGCCTACTGCTGGGAAGTCTTTGCCAAGCCTTTGTGTCTATTGATTTCTTCCCATCCTCAAAGAGGAGCTCAAATCCTTGTTCTTCCAAGCAGCTTTCCCAGGCTACCTTGACATCTTCTCTCTCTCCTCCAAATTTTGGCAACCCATTGCTTGGCCCCTCTCGGTATACTACTGACTGTCTTTTCAAGCCTAAGGTTCATATTTCCCCAGGTAGATTTTAACATCCTAAGGCAGAAACTGCCTTAGGAAGTTGCCACCCAATATCCATTCTGCCCCACTTTTTAGTAACACGGCCCCAGTTATTCGGGGTGGCAATAAACCCACACAGAAACTACCCTCTCCAGCCTACTGTGCCAAGCATGGTCATGTGATTCAATTCTGATCAATGGGACATAAGGAGAAATGTTTTCTGGAACTTACAGAAAGACCGCGAAAGGAGAAGAGATTCAGGTGGAAGACTGGACCTTCTGTCCTTTCCTCCTTCTACCTTCTCACGGCCTGAGATGAAGAGGGGGATGCCTAGAGCTAAGAAAGCCACCTTGGACCATGAGGAGACCTTCAGGATAGATGCCATGACCAAGGATAATGGAGTAAAAAATAGAATCAGACAATGTCCAATGACTTTGTGGAGCCACTATTCCATCCCTGGCTTATCTCCTCTAGACTTCTTTTCTGGGAAAGAATAAACCTTTTATGTTTAAGCCGTTGATGTTCCACACAGTCAAATACACTTCTTCTCTGGCCCAGCTTCTTAAGGGCAGATCGGCTTTTTAATCACTGTACCGTGAGCAGTGCCTAACACAGTATATGACACATTCTAAACAGCTATTTGTTGAAACTGGAAAATATTTTCCTTTTGACCCATAACAATTCTCATCCTCATTAATAATAGAATGGCTCTCTTTAAAACCACGCCTATTGATCTCCTGCTCCAATTTCAAAAGTTGATATTGTTCCCACTGCATAAAATTTTTAACCTTACAGATGAAGTCATTGTTCATTTGCGAAATAGAAGAGATTGCAAGAAAAAAAGAAAGAAGGCCCTCATTAGGTCACAAGTGGACTGAGAGAAGTTGACCGCCATGTGATCCAGAGGGGCCCACGTGAAAGGTATCCTGGGGGAAGGTTAAATTCTTCTGGTTAACTTTGCTCCATTTCAGGCAAAGGAGAAACAAGGCATTTGTGTACCTGTACAATTCTTTGTAGCCGTGTCTTCTTTCATTAACTTGACCTTCCAATGCTGACCTCCCTGAGTCAACATCTGTGACCTGTGATATGAATCCTAGTCATCAATCAATAAGAAGTACTACTGTAAATTTTGAACCACAAAGATTTTGAACTGCAAAATATATGAAAATGGTTGTTGAACTGTTCCTAGGGATCTATCTGTAAGTTGACCTTTGACAAATCATTTAGCTTTCCTTTGCAGCCCCTGGCCGTCTATAACATTGTCATATACACATGTACCAGTTCTCCCCCACAAATGTGGTTAGGATTAATGAGGTCACCGTTTCTAGATGCTCCTAATGGTCCTTCCATGGAAAAGCATTTTGCCGGCAGAAAAAATTATTATTGCCCTATTATCATTTCCTAGAACATTGATGGCTGCCAACCTTGAATAAAATCTTATTTAGAAAGCAACACTCTTCCCTATATCTTTCTCCTGCCTGTAATAATTCTTAGGAATAAATGGAGGGAGAATTGTGTTCCAAAGCTGTAGAGCGTATGTGGCAGATCATAAGCTTTGTTATTTGAAGGAAAAATAAGTTTAAATTCAACTTTATATTTTTTCTTTCCATTCACCATTTCCATGGTCAATATCAAATTTATGTACCTTGAGAGCAAAACAAAATGGGAAGCTTAAACTTTGTGCTCTTAAATTTCTAAAATGTAAAAATTCAAAACTAGGAAAAGACCCTCAAGAGACACCTGGGTGGCTCCACCAGTTAAGCGTCCCACTCTTGATTTCAGCTCAGGTCATGATCTCACAGTTCATGGGATCGAGCCCTGAGTCAGGCTCTGTGCTAACAGCCTGCTTGGGATTCCTTTCTCCCTCTCTCTCTGCCCCTCCTCCACTTGAACTCTCTCTCAAAATAAATAAATAAACCTAAAAGGAAAAGGAAAGACCCTGAAAGAGTATCCGATAGTTATTCTTCCTTCAGAGAGATGAACAGTGAAATTATCAAGGATAAGTTTCAGTCCACTCCATTCATAAAGGTCTCTAGGAATCAGGAAATCCTTTGTTTTGCCAGAGAGCCTTGTCTAGCATTTTCAAGTTCTCTTTCATATTTGACCAGAATAGCTACGTCTCCAGCCCCACAAGTGCCCTAGAAAAATAGTTCTCCTAGAAGAAGGTCACCAATACATGGAATCTTTTATTACACATGTGTGTCCTATTACACACAGTGAAATGGCAGGCATTGCGGAAGGAGAATTCTATGGGCTCAGTTTCTGACTTGCTATAATCTTTGAACGTAAATAGGCACATCTACACACAGGACACACAAATAGTTGAGTTACAAACAAAACAAAACAAAAACAAATCAATAGCTAAGCGGACAAAGAAGCATCCATGTCTTACATAAGCAGCCTTCTCTTCCTTAGCCAGGTCATGAATTGTGCTCTGGAAACTCATTTATAGAGGGGAGTGACTTTTCTGTAAAATAAGGGAACATTTTTCCTAGGAAAATATTCCCCAAAAGAGAAAAGGATTAATGAGAAATTAGGCTAAAATCCAATTTATTTGAAACCCATATATACAATTAGTTCATTCATTCACTTTATACCCAAACAATTACACCCAAATAATTATGACCCAAGCCCTTAGCAGACTACTTGCTATATATCACCACACACATCCCCCAGTGTGTTTGAGAAGCTCTTCCTCAGTCCGCACCTCGAGGCTCAGCATTTTCCTGGACATGGCTTTCTTTTGTTGATTGATATTGCTAACAATCTCTGCCAGAAGTTAGGGTTTCCACTTTTCCTTCTAATTCTTTGTGCCAAGCCTGAGTACTATCTCTTTCCTAATTTCCCCCACCAGCACTGAGACTGAGATGGAACATTAATAACACCTCCTGAAGGTTGTAAGAGAGGTTGAGAGTAGAGGCAGGGTGTTCCATTCAAAAACAACTTATACTTATTTTCTTTTTTTTTCTTTAATGTTTATTTATTTTTGAGAGAGACAGAGTGCGAGTGGGAGAGGGGCAGAGAGAGAGGGAGACACAGAATCCGAAGCAGGCTCCAGGCTGTGAGCTGTCAGCACAGAGCCCCACACAGGCCTCGAACCCACAAACCATGAAATTATGATCTGAGCAGAAGTCATATGCTTAACTGACTGAGCCACCCAGGTGCCCCCCACATTTTTTTAAAAGTTTACTTATTTATTTTGGGAGAGAGAGTGTGTGAGTGGGAGGGATAGACAGAGAGACAGAGAGAGAGAGAGAGAGAGAGAGACAGAGAGAGAGAGAGGGAATCCCAAGCAGGCTTTGTGCTGTCAGCGCAGAAACTGATGCTGGGTTCGAACCCATGAACTGTGAAATAATGGCCTGAGCTAATATCAAGAGTCAGGTGCTTAACCAACTGAGCCAACCAGGTGCCCCTATTACTTTCTAAGCCCAGGTGGCTCCCAGGCCATTCTTCTGGCCTGACTTCAGGCAGCTCACTCTCTACCACAAAAGTGCTTCAAGTCTTTCCTTTCTATGAAGAAAGGATGTTCCCACCATTAATCATGTTGTAAATAGGTTCATTTTCAGTTAGAATATAAAAATGTTAGAAAACTCTTGGGGCACCTGGTTGGCTCAGTCAGTTGAGCATCCAACCCTTGATTTTGGCTCAGGACGTGATCCCAGGGCCATGGGATGCAGTTCTGCACTGAGTGTGGAGCCTGCTTAAGATTCTCTCTCTCTCTCCCTCTGCCCATCTCCCCCACTCGCTCTCTCTTTCTCTCTCTCTAAAAAATTTTTTTAAAAAGTTAGAAAACTATTAAATGAGAGAGATAAAGGGAAATTTTATTTTCCTTTTGGGGACTAGAGATCAGTTTTCCCAGGACTTGTAAATGTGGAAAGACCTGGAATACCAGCCATTTTGATACCAATAGGATGAAGACAACCGATAAATAAGTTCGGAGCCCAAAGAAGTACAGGGAAACAAAGCTAGAGATACTGGATTGGATCAATTTTAAAAATCTGTTTTAACATTTATTCAATTTTGAGACAGAGAGGGAGTGCGTAAGCGGGGGAGGGGCAGGGAGGTATTTCATCCCACAAATGAACAAAATTTTATCATGGCACGAATATTTGTGAGCATGAAGTAGTTGTGGAAGTTAACATGCCCATATACATGTAAACACACATATACACCATTCATACATACCTGTTTAGAATGAGAGAGCATATAAAAACAGAAATAAAAACCTCTACGTTATTTGGACTGTGAAAATATTGTTCATTGCAGAATCACTGATCATTAGAGTTACAGTTCCTTTCTTACTGCTTTTTGTTTTTCTTAAAATTTCTGTCTGCCTTTATTTTTATTTAAAACTACTTACTGGGGCACCTGGGTGGCTTAGTCGGTTAAGTGTCCGATTTCAGCTCAGGCCATGATCTCACGGTCCGTGAGTTTGATCCCTTCGTTGGGCTCTGTGCTGACAGCTCAGAGCCTGGAGCCTGCTTCAGATTCTGTATCTCCCTCTCTCTCTGCCCCTCCCGCACTGACACTCTGTCTGTGTCTGCCTCTCAAAAATAAATAAATGTTTAAAAATTTTTTAAACTACTTATCAATTTATGTAACTAATGTAGGAAATTTTCCCACATCACCGTTTATACTTTTTCCATAGTTATCTTTTCCAAAACTTTCTCTATGCATTTGTATACGTGTGTGTGTGTGTGTGTGTGTGTGTGGTTTTACCTAAGTGTTATAACATTGTACATATGGTTTTTGACATACTTTTTTCACTTAACAATATGGCTTGGGGATCTTTACATGTCAAAGAAATATAGCTCAATTATTTTCTTTTAATTCTCATCTAAGTATTGGTATGCTTGTATCACAGTTCTGTTCATTTGTTTGGTTTTTGTTTTTCTAACTGTGTTAGATCCCAGGTGTACAAATGGATTGACATGATCTGATTATTTATTTATAGCCAATTTGGGGTTTTATTCCTTTACTTCCACTCTTCTCCCATCACCATAGACATCTACTACTGGATATCCAATGTCTATATTTCCAAACCACCTGCCATATTTTTATTACATAATATATAGCATTATTTAATCAGTTTAAGTTTTTAAGTGTATTTGTTTATTTTGAGAGAGAGAGGGAGAGAGCAAGCATGAGAGAGCTTGCAAGCAGGGGAGAAGCAGAGAGAGAGGGAGAGAGAGAATCCCAAGTAGGCTCTGTGCTGTCAGTGGTAAAACCCATCTCCAGACTCAAGTTCATGAACTGTGAGATCATGACCAGAGCTAAAATCAAAAGTGGGACTCTTAACCCACTGAGATACCCAGGAGCCCCAATAAGCTTAATTTTTTTAATACAAAAATGGTATCACACTGTATGTCTCTACAACTAACTTGCTTTTACCATGTAAATTATGTTTGAGATCCATCTACATTGATAAATAGGCTTGTTTACTCCTTCTAACTGCTGTGCAATCAACTCTCATATGATTAGGCCACATTTTATCTATCCATATCCCCCCATGACTGTCATTTAGGTCATTTTCAACTATTTGCTATCACAAACAGTGATACAATGAATGTTATTGTACATGTCTCCTTGTGTACCTGTACAATCCATAAATTATTTAACCATATCACCATTGATGGACATTTAGTTTGTTTAAAATTTTTATTATTATAGATCTTTTTGTCATATGTGCATATATTCCTCTAGCAAATTCTGTGTAAGTAAGATTCTTACATAAAAGGGCATGCATTTTTAGAATTTTGATATCACTAGATTATCTTCCAAAAGATTATATTCTTTTAAATTCCCAACAACTGAATATTAGATATCAGTTTTCTACATGTTTGCCTGCACTTGATATAATCAATATGAAATTTTTGTCTACAACACAGTTAAATAGTATCTCATTAAGATTTGCATATCCCCAATTGCCTGTAAAAGTGGGGTATCTTTCAATGCCTTCACTGGCTTTTTGTTTTGCCTCTTTGTAGCCTTTGATCATTTTTCTTATTAAATTTCTTTTTTCTTTCTTATTGACTGTCTAATATATTTGTGATATTAATTTTTGTTACTGTAGGTATGATGTAAATCTTTTTCTAGCCTTCCTTTTTATTTTACTTGGTTATGGTGTGTTTTATAAGAACACGAGTTTACTTTGAAGTAATCAAATTTATCACTCTGTCCTGTAAAGCTTTTTGTTTGTGAGTCTTTCTTGCTTTAGAGAATTTTCCCTACCCCATGGGTTGCAAATATTTGCCCATATCTTCCTATGATTATGTGTGTCTGTGTATGTTTGATTTAAACTATCTTTCCTTCTCAGTAGTTGTATATATTTGTCTGTGTTTTCATCTAATACTTTCATAGCTTATGGGTTTTGTTAAGTTTAGCCTTTTAATCCATTTGGAATTTGATTTTGAGAATGGTATATGGCAAAAATGTAGCTTTTCCCCCCAATTATTCCAACACTATTGAATCTAAAATAACACTCATATCATATACTACTAAGTTCTTCATACAGACAAATTTATTTCTATAGTCTCCATTCTGCCCCATTAATCTATTTATGTATGTCTATGCCAAAACCACACAATTTTAATTGCTTTAGTATTATAAAATATTTTTATATTTGCTATGGCAAGTCCTAATGTCTATTTCCAGCAGTTTAGTAGATCAGATACCCTGACCAGCTTCTTGCTGCAAGACAAGTAAAAATTCTGAACAAATTAGATTTGTTTTCAATTTTAAAAATAAGTTAGCAAGAAAATTACAAAGAGTTACACAGGCTAAATGAGTGAAAGGAGAAATCCCAGTGGAATACCAGGTGCGTTATTGTCCTCTTTTATGACCTCAAGCTTCCATTTTGACATCCTCTCGAGGCCTAGAGCATTGAAGTTCTTCCAAAGTGAGGAAAATGGGATAGAAGACCCACGTATAAAGCTAGAATCTAAAAGATGAGTTAGAAAAATCAAGCCTACAGAAAAGTACAGTAAGAAAACGGATCTGCTTCAATCTTAGTAGTGGGTAGGAGGGGAAATAAAAATATCCTCTGAAAATCTAGAACTACAGCTAGCTTTTCCATTGGTGTGGGACTCAAATTCACATGGCCTATGTTTCCTGAGAAACTTCAATCTGATAATGTATTTTTAAATAGTTTGAGGGATGGGGCGCCTGGGTGGCGCAGTCGGTTAAGCGTCCGACTTCAGCCAGGTCACGATCTCGCGGTCCGTGAGTTCGAGCCCCGCGTCGGGCTCTGGGCTGATGGCTCGGAGCCTGGAGCCTGTTTCCGATTCTGTGTCTCCCTCTCTCTCTGCCCCTCCCCCGTTCATGCTCTGTCTCTCTCTGTCCCAAAAATAAATAAACGTTGAAAAAAAATAAATAGTTTGAGGGCAAATATTACATGGATACCAAACCTTGACAAAGACTGCACAAAAGAAGAAAGCTACAGACCAACCTCACTTGTAAATATCAGTATAAAAACATGGAATAAAATGTTAACAAGCAGAAGCAAAGGGTACATTAAAAATAATAATTGGGGTGCCTAGGGGACTCAGTCGGTTGAGCATGCAACTTTGGCTCAGGTCATGATCTCACAGTCCGTGAGTTTGAGCCCTGCATCAGGCTCTGTGCTGACAGCTCGGAGCCTGGAGCCTGCTTTGGATTCTGTGTCTCCCTCTTTCTATCTCCTCCCCTGCTCATGCTCTGTCTCTCTCTTCTCAAAAATAATTAAACGTTAAAAAAAAAAAAAAACGAAACCATAGAACTATCAGAAGAAAACATGAGTGAAATTCATTAAGTGCTAACATGACTTAAAATACCGAAAACACATACAAAAAGGCTAGTAATTTTGACTACATAAGTGCATGGGAAAATATACCATAAGCAATATTGAAAGACCAAGGTAAACTGGGAAAATGTATTTGTAATTTACATCATAGCCAAAGAGTAAATTATCCAAATATGCAAGGAATAACAGTAAATCAATGCAGAAAAGACCAATAAAGCTCGATACTTTCAAAGAGAAATGAGCAAAGTACAGGAAACCGAAAGTTCACAGAACAAGGTAGACAAATGGCCCTTACGCATATAAAAAGAAAGTAAACTTTCCTTAGAACTCATAATAAGAAAAATGCAAATTGAAACTAAATTGAGGTAATTATTAAATTAGGAAAAACCCCAAAATTGTACTGCAGTTTCTGTTAGCAGGGCTGTAGGGAACCAGGTCATCTCCTATGTTAGCAGTAGTTGTGAAAAACAGTACAACCCTAATAGAAGGCAACTGGCACTATTTCCCAAATTTACAATGCATTTACCCTTTGACCTGGCAGTTTCACTTCTGGAGATTTTATATGTTCCCCTACTCACTGACAAAATGATGTATGTACAGGGTAATTCATTGCTGCGTGATTGTCTGCAATGATAAAGGAAGGGAAACAAGTGCCTATCAATAAGGAACAGCTTAACTAAACTATGCCCTCTTCACACAATGGAACACAATACGGCTACAAAAAAAAATAGGAATTTTTTTATGTACAGATGGGAAAGATCTTTAAGATCTACTTTAAGTCACAAAAGGAAGGTACCGAGCAGTAATTTATAATTTTCTGCTTTATTTGCAAGAAAGGGGGTAAATATGTATATATTCCAATTTGTTTGGATCTGCTTAAAGAATATGGGAAATATTTAAAAGAAATGAGTAAAAGTGCTCAACTACAGAGAGAAGGAGGGCATGGAGGTCAGCATATCAGTCCAGAAGGAAGTGATTAGACTTACTGTTAAAGAGGAGGATAGAGATGCTGATTAACACGATTTCATTAATCAAGTCAGGATGGGTTTGGTTATGTTGCAGTAACAAACACACCAGAATCTCAGTGGTCTAACTGCCCAGATTGTCTGCCTGCTTGTCTGTCTGTCTGTCTGCTTGTTTTGAGAGAGAAAGAGCTCACGTGCGAGTGGGAGAGAGGAGCAGAAGGAAAGAGAGAGAATCCCAAGCAGGCTCCATATGCAGTGCGCAGCCCAACGTGGGGCTCCGTCCCACAACTCTGGGATCATGACCTGCACTGCAATCAAGAGTCAGAAGCTCAATCAATTGAGCCACCCAGGCGCCTGAAGATTTTCTTTCTTTCTCCCACTACATGTCCATCATGGGCAGACTGGGAGCTCTATTCCACAGTTCTGGGATGGGTAGATGAGCTCGTTCTCACCAATGAGATGCGACAAAACATCCTGAAGCACTTCTGGCCCACATTTCCTCACTCTTGAGAAGACACAAGCAGGAAGACATCACTTCTACATAGGAGGCTTGGTAGTATGGGAGCCATGTTGTTGCGTTGGGAGGGGCAGGTTTGAGAGACTTACATATCTGATCTCCTGGATATGGTAGAGTTAAAAATAGAAAGAGCCTGGGTCCCTCATGATGTCAGTATGCCACTGAATTAGCCAAATCTGGAGACTGCCTACTTCAGTATTTCTTATTACGTGAGATAATAAAATTTGTTTTATAAGTTATTTCAAATTAGGTTTTCTGTTAGTATTTGTAGATGAAAACATCCTCATTTATAGGTTTCCTATTCATTTTTCTTATTTTATTGCATTGACTAGCTCTCCCGGTGTAACGTTTTATGGTAGCATGAAAGCCAGCATCCCTGTCTTATCCCTGACTTAATAGGATGACCTCTAACATCACCTCTAAGTATTATGACAGCTGTAGGTTTTGGGTAGGTCCTTTTATTAAGATAAGAAATTTCCCACCTATAGTGCTAGCTGCCTAGAGGATTTTTTTCAATCCTTAACAGATGTTAAATGTGATCAATTATTTTGCATTTATTGATATAAATCAGATGCTTTCATCTGTAAATGTAGTCAGTTATATAAACTTTCCAAGTTGAAATTAGATTTGTGGACTTCTGCAATTAACCTATTGTCATGATAGAGTCCCTTGATACGCTGTTGTATTTGCTTTGCTGAAATTTAGATAGGATTTTTGCATCTATGTTCCAAGTGCAGTTCATTTTTTTCAGTTTTGGCATCCATGCTTTGCTGGTCTTACAGAATGAGTTGGATACCTTTCCAACACTAGAATAAAGTCTATAACATAGAAATTATCTTTTTTGTTGGAAAGTTTTATAGTACCCATAAAACTTTCAGGCTTATTGTCTTGTTTTTTTTAACTTTAAAAAGTTTTTTGAAAACGCAAGAGATAACATAATCCCCCACTTACCAACTCATAGCCAAAAACGATTGACTCGTAGCAATGATCATTTTGAAGCAAATCCCTGATATAACATTCCATCTGTAAATATTTCAGCATGTGTCTCTAAAATATAAGAATTCTTAGGGCGCTTGTGTGGCTCAGTTGGTTGAGCGTCCGACTTCAGTTCAGGTCATGATCTCACAGTTCATGGGTTGAAGCCCCGCATCAGGCTCTGTGCCAACAGCTCAGAGCCTGAAGCCTGCTTCGGATTTTGTGTCTCCCTCTCTCTGCCCCTCCTCCACTCACGCTCTGTCTCTCTCTCTCTCTCAAAAATAAACATTAAAAAAATTTGTATTATAAAATAAAATATAAGAATTCTTTTATTTATCTTTTAAAGTTTATTTCTTTTGAGAGATAGAGAAAGAATGAGTGGGGAGAGGACAGAGAGAGAGAATCTCAAGCAGGCTCCACGCTCTCAGCGCTGAGCCCAACACAAGGCTCAATCCCACCAACTGAGAGATCATAACCTGAGCCGAAATCAAGAGTAGGACGCTTAACTGAGCCACCCAGGTACCCCAGAACACTTTTTAAAACATTACCATGATAATATCATTAAATATCTAACCAAGGCTCAAGTTTCCCTGCATGTCTCGTAAATATTTTAAAAGTCTATTTGTTTGTATTAAGATCCAACTAAGTCCAAAAATGTAGTTGGGCGATCTGTCCCTTAGGTCTCTTTTCATCTATAGATACCCCTATCCCCACCCCACCCACACTTTTCTTTTTGCCTAAGAATTTATTTGTTGAAAGAACTGAGTCATTGGTTCTGTAGAAGCTCCTACCATTTGGATTTTGTTCATTTTATCCCTATGGTGTTGTTTAATTTCTTCATCGTCTCCTATTTCTTGTAGAAAACAGCCAATAAGAATTGTTTACTTTAATTATCACATACTGATAAACTTATATTTGAAGTGTTTTAATCCAGTGCACGTATTATTTTTATTAATGCAAATTTGCCAGTAGGAGCCCCTTTAAGTCAAAACCTAAGTGGTTTTGACACTTTAGTTTTTAGCTTTCTTGCCTCTGATTGGACAACTTGTTCCAGGTTCATCTTATACGTTTCCTGCCCCTGACCTGGAATCAGCCTTTTCTCAAGCGATCCCTGATTTCTTTTATTGGGAAATGATGTTTAGAGACCACTATTGGGGTACCAGGGATGCTCACTTCTAGTGGGTGGATCTGTTTTCTAGGCTTTCTGTGAATTCTATTTTATTTGCTTTAAGGTTTTTTTAATGCTCATTTATTTTTTTTATTTTTTTTAACGTTTATTCATTTTGAGACAGAGAGAGACAGAGCATGAATGGGGGAAGGTCAGAGAGAGAGGGAGACACAGAATCTGAAACAGGCTCCAGGCTCTGAGCTGTCAGCACAGAGCCCGACGCGGGGCTCGAACTCACGGACCGCGAGATCAGGACCTGAGTGGAAGTCGGCCGCTTAACCGACTGAGCCACCCAGGCGCCCCAATGCTCATTTATTTTTGAAGGAGAGAAAGACAGAGCATGAGTCGGGGAGGGGCAGAGAGAGAGAGAGGGAGACAGAATCTGAAGCAGGCTCTAGGCTCTGAACTGTCAGCACAGAACTGGGCACAGGGCTCAAACCCACAAGCTGTGAGACCATGACCTGAGCCAAAGTCTGACTCTTTAACCAACTGAGCCACTCAGGCACCCCTATTTTATTTACTTTAAACGTACTCACACGGAGTTTATTTCCATTCAATTCTTTGAATATTTTTTCCATCACTTTGTTTTCAACATGCATAGGTGATTTTATTTTACAGGTATCTCTTGTAATAACTAGATTGTTAAAAATCCAATATAAGATTCTCTTTTCATCCATGAACTTCACCCAATCACATTGAATGTGATAGTGACACATCTGAGCTCCCATCTCATTTTGCCTTTTCTACTTACTCTGGTTTTTGTTGTTTCCTTTTGTCTTTTGTAAAATTTATTGAATTTTCTTTTTCCTATTTTGCCCTTAAATTTTGGAATTTGAATCTGCTTATTTCTTCCAGTGGTTACCCTCAGTTATATGGATTTTACAATAAGTGTCTCTGTGGGATTACATTTAAATTAAAATTTTTTGCTAGGTAAGTACATCCTCTATTAATTATTTGTAGATGGTAATTTTTCTGAGTCCTTGAATATCTATAAATGTATTTATTTTACATTCACACCTGAATAATAGCTAAGTATAGGATTCTAGATTTGTAATCATTTTCCTCTCAAAAATTTGAAGATGTGTTTCTATTGTCTTCTTGTTTTCAACATGCTTCCACTGAAATTTCTGACATCAGTCTTTGTAGAAATGCTTTTTAAGAATCTTTGGAGGTGCCTGGGTGGCTCAGCCAGTTGAGCACCCAACTCTTGATTTTGGTTCAGGTCATGATCCCAGGGTCGTGAGATCAAGCACTGAGTTGGGCTCGACACTCAGCTTAAGATTGATTCTGTCTCTCTCTCCCTCTACCTTTCTTCCTCGCTCATACTCTCTCGGAAAGAGAAAGAAGAAAAGAAAGAGAAAGAAAGAAAGAAAGAAAGAAAGAAAGAAAGAAAGAAAGAAAGAAAGAAAGAAAGAAAGAAAGAAAGAAAGAAAGAAAGAAAGAAGGGGTGCCTGGGTGGCTGAGTCACTAGAGCATCTAACTCTTGATTTCGGCTCAGGTCACGATCTCACAGTTTGTAGGTTCAAGCCTGTTTGCACGTGCATGCACTCTCTCTTGCTCTCTCTCAAAAATAAATAAACATTAAAAAAATTTTTATGTTTATTAATTTATTCTGAGAGAGAGAGAGAGAGAGACAGCACGAGCAGGGAGGGGAAGAGAGAGAGAATCCCAAGCAGGCTCTGCACTGTCAGCCCTGAGCCCAATGTGGGGTTGGAACTCACAAACTGTGAGATCATGACCTGAGCCAACATCAAGAGTCAGATGCTTAATCCACTGAGCTACCCTGGTGCCCCAACCCTTTAAAAATTTTTAAATAAACAAGTAAAGAATCTTTGGATGTTTTTAGGGATTCTCTTTATGCCTATTGCTTTAAAATTTCACTCTGTATATCTAGATGTAGTCATTGCTTGCTTTCTTCTTTCTTTCTTTCTTTCTTTTTCTTTCTTCCTTCCTTCCTTCCTTCCTCTCTCCCTTCCTTCTTTTTTTTTAAAAGGTATAGTCATTTCTTATTCATACTACTCAGTTCCCAACCTGAAGACTGTCTTTATTCAACTCTGGAAAATTTTCTTTTATTATATTTTGAGTTTTTCTTCCTTTTGATCTTCTCTCTCTCTCTTTTTTTCCTTCTGGAACATATATGACCAGGTTTTGGAGGTTCTGGCTCTATTCTCCATGTTTCTAAACATTACTTTCATACTTTTCATCCCTTCTACTGAGCTCTGGGAGAATCCCTTGGCTGTCATTCCTAGCTCACTAAATAGCACTTCGTCTGTATTCATTCTGCTATTTCCCCTTCTTCTGAATACATTTCATTTCCAGGATCTTGATTCTTGGTCCTTGGGTCCTTGATACTTCGTCCCTTTTCATAACTTCCTTTATGTCTCATGGATTCAATTATGTCTCATACCCCTTGGAAGACTTTAATTCTATTTCCCTTATAATCGCCTCTGTGACTTCTAGTAACTGTTTCCTAGGTATCAGTCATGTGTTGCGTTTTGTACTTCTCTTTGATGATGTGTTAGTAATATATGCCTTGTGCACATCTTTTCCTTTGAGATTCACTGTTATCCTGACTATGGGAGCTGTTTACTGAAACCCACTTCCAGCAACTGCTAAGGAGAAAAATGGGGATGCACCTGTGTCTGACCTTCTGTGTGTGGAGCTGCTGTCGATTTCTGTGTATCAGCAGCCTCCCAAGATGCTACCTTGTCCCTTATACCCAAATGTCTCTTCCCAGTATTCAGGGGCAG
Organism: Lynx canadensis; assembly: GCF_007474595.2. NCBI lineage: Eukaryota > Metazoa > Chordata > Mammalia > Carnivora > Felidae > Lynx > Lynx canadensis. Next base: position 40,968,107 of record NC_044307.1, read on the forward strand.
ATAGGTCTGCTAACTGCTATGTGACACAAAGTGGGAAGTGGTGAGGGACAGAACTATCAGTCTCCTCCTACTTGGATTGAGTAGTGTCCCCACCCACCCCCCAACGCCAAATCCACGTTTACCCCAAACCTGTGAATATGACCTTGTTTGGAAATAGGGCCCGAATGTAGATGTAGTCAAGATAAAATGAGGCCATCCCGGGTTAGGGTAAATAAATCCAGGGACGCCTGGGTGGCGCAGTCGGTTGAGTGTCCGACTTCAGCCAGGTCACGATCTCGCGGTCCTGCGTCGGGCTCTGGGCTGATGGCTCGGAGCCTGGAGCCTGTTTCCGATTCTGTGTCTCCCTCTCTCTCTGCCCCTCCCCCGTTCATGCTCTGTCTCTCTCTGTCCCAAAAATAAATAAACGTTGAAAAAATAAATAAATAAATAAATAAATCCAATATGACTGGTATCCTTGTAAGAAAAGGAAAATTTGGATGCAAAGACACAAACCCATGGAGAAGGCCATGGGAAGGCAGGCACCAAGATTAGAGGGATATATCTACAAGCCAAGGAATAGCAAAGATTGCCAGCAATTACCAGAAACTAAGCGGCAAGGAAAGATTCCTCACCCCAAGACTTCAGAGGGAGCATGACCTTGATTTCAGACCTGTAGCCTCCAGAACTCTGCAAAAAAAATTGTTGTTGTTTTAAGGCACCCCATCCATGGCCATTCATTCCAGCAGTGCTAGGAAATGAATATACCGTGTAACCTTACCAATCATCCTTGGTCCCCTCTCCAACCCATTTTCCATCTTTCCATGGTCAGTTCCATGATAGAAGCCTTTTCCATTTCCTTTGTAGATGACAATAAGTTGACCACCACCCCCTCCCTGCCCTCTTCAGCCAAGAGAAAGAAATTTACCACACAAGACAAGAAATTTACCCTGCAGTTGAAATTCAGTATGACCTCTTAGATATCAAATAGTAATGATTTAACTTTTCAAGTCTCAGTTTACTCATCTAGAAAATGGGAATGATAATACCTCCTACCCTACAGAGTTATTATGAGGATCAAAAAAAAAAAAATAAGGTTGGTACAAAGGACTGAATGAGTTGGGACATTTTATTTTTCCTTATGGTAAGTGCCACACAGAGAAGATTAGCAACGATGACATATGTCAAAAGTAATAGGGGTGCCTGGGTGGCTTGGTCAGTTAAGCGTCCGACTTCAGCTCAGGTCATGATCTCACAGTCCGTGAGTTCGAGCCCCGCATCGGGCTCTGTGCTGACAGCTCAGAGCCTGGAGCCTGTTTCGGATTCTGTGTCTCCCTCTCTCTCTGCCCCTCCCCTGTTCATGCTCTGTCTCTCTCTCTCTCTCTCAAAAATAAAATAAACATTTAAAAAAAAAAGTAATACATGTTATCCTAACATGTGGGCTAATAACCCTAATTCTGTAAATATACCTCAAGAAAATAACAAACTATAGAACTTTATGCTTGAAAAATGTTCATCATAGTAATTCTTGTTAAAGCAAGACATTGGCAGGAACCCAACAGCCAACAATGAGGAAATCATTACATAAATCTGCCTTTTCCTGTAGATACACCTACATTTATATAGATTTAGGGGCACCTGGGTGGCTCAGTGGGTTAAAGCTTCTGACTTCAGCTCAGGTCATGATCTCACAGTTTGTGAGTTCTAGCCCCACGTCGGGATCTATGCTGATGTCTGAGCCTGCTTCGGATTCTGTGTCTCCCCCTCTCTCTCTCTCTGACCCTCCCTTACTCACACTCTGTAGCTCTCCCTCTCTCAAAAATAAACATTAAAAAATTTTAAATACATATATTTATATCGATTTATATATTTAGATATTTAGATTTAAATATATGTATATATATTTCTATAGATTTTACTCTGTAAGTCTCCTTTTCCACTCATACAATAATCTCATAAAATTCATAGCATTTAAAAAATCATTTTGTAATTGTATTATTTTTATTTAATAAGCACACATAGTGCTTAAAATGAGCCAGTTCTAAGAACTTCAAAAGTATTTTAAAATATTACATTTAGGAGCGCCTGGCTGGCTCAGTCAGTGAAGCATGTGACTCTTGACCTTGGGGGCATGAATTTGAGCCCCACTTTGGGTGTAGAGATGGCTTAAAAATAAAATATAAAAAAAATGAATAAAATGTTACATTTATAAATATAAGCTCATTGATGTAGTTTAAAAGCTTTTTGTAAAATATTTTCTCTTTAATGAAATAATATTAAAACCGATGATAAAGATTGTTTTAATACAAGGGTCTTTAATATCCATGTTAAGACAAAATGTAACTTCCTATTAACATGTGACACATACTTTAAAATAATTACATAGTTACATTTTAAATTATATTAAAAAGCATAATTTGGGGCGCCTGGGTGGCTCGGTCGGTTAAGCGTCCGACTTCGGCTCAGGTCATGATCTCACGGTCCGTGAGTTCGAGCCCCGCGTCGGGCTCTGTGCTGACAGCTCAGAGCCTGGAGCCTGTTTCAGATTCTGTGTCTCCCTCTCTCTCTGCCCCTCCCCTGTTCATGCTCTGTCTCTCTCTGTCTCAAAAATAAATAAATGTTAAAAAAAAAAAAATTTTAAAAAAAAAAAGCATAATTTTTATTATATATTTTGAAATGGAATTGCTAAATATGTTTATGGACAAAATCTATATTTCACATAGCTTGAAAGAATCTACATGGCATGGCATTAAAATGGGTAAAAATTGTTTTCATCACCTAATGTTGAGAATTCTTGCATTTTAACTTAAAATATAAACTCTTTTCTTTTTATAATTTTCATATTCTGTTTCCATGAAGAGGTGAGGGACACTTTAAACTCTCATTTGCAAGTATTTGTCTACAAACACATTTGGAAATGGAAGTTGAATGCAGATAATCATTATTGCTAGTAAATAATTACTCCTCACTTTTATTTTATTTGAGATTTCATTTTTAAGTAATCTCTGCACCCAAAGTGGGGCACAAACTCAACAACCCCGATATCAAGAGTCACACACTCCCCCTGAAAGGACCAGCCGGACGTCCTTCCCACTTTTAACACAGACTTTAAAGTCTCAGGTATATTTTGATGTTTAAATTCATGTTATTAGACTTATGAAGTAAATACAACTTGCCTATCTGGCAAGAGCTATTTCACGGAAAAAATTTTAGAATTATAATTTCTTATTTCGGCAAAATACACGTAACAAAATATACCCTTAATGACGTTTAGTACATTCACAATGTTGTGCTACCATCACCACAACCACCACTATCTGATTTCAGAATAGTTTCGTCACCCCAAAAGGAAACCCCATCCCCATCAAGCAGTCACCCCTCATTCTCCTCCCTCCTGGCCCCTGAAGCCACTGATCTGATTTGCTTATTCTGAATATCTCATATAAATGGAATCAGACAGTATGTGGCCTTTTGAACGTGGCCTCTTTCAGTTAGTATGTTTTCGAGGTGCACCTTGAAAAGGTAGCATGTATCAGTATAGAATTATATATATATTTTTTAATTTTATATTTATTTGTTTTTGAGAGCAAAAGAGACAGAGCATGGCAGGGGAGGGGCCGAGAGACAGGGAGACACAGAATCCGAAGCAGGCTCCAGGCTCTGAGCTGTCAGCACAGAGCCCCACGCAGACCACGAGATCATGACCTGAGCCAAAGTTGGAAACTTAACCAACTGCCCCCAGGATAGAATTATATTTTTAATGCTTCTCATTCACTTATTGTGTTGTAATAAAAGCATTCTTTATTCTTTCTGTTGTTGGCCTGTAATCCATTATGAGCATAGATTGAATAATGCAATAGGAATAAAAACAATTTATAATTGTCTGCCCAATAGGTTTCTTAGGTATTAGAGCCCATGGTGTTGTATGGAGCGGGATAAGGACTGGGGGACTGCTGCACGGTCTCCACTAACCCTGTCTGTGCACCCTATCCCCACACACACCCAGACATTCTCTCACCACTCAGTGTTAAAGGGCAAATGTTTTGCATAACTAATTGAGCTGCTTTCTACCTTTTGGAATTCAAACAAACGCCATCGCTGTCTTTGAAAGTGGAATAACGTTTCACATTCTCTGGGATTCCTTGGAATAATGTCCGTGGATCTTGCAGCAGATCACAGACACTTTATGGGACCTTCGCGAGGTGGAATGTTTTATAGCCATTGAACATGATGCTCACGAAGATGATGTATTAACACAAAAAGTATTTGTGATATAATGCCACGGGGGAAAGCAGCGTACAAGTTTGTAAATACACTACAGAAACGAGTAAAAGTGTAAAACTGTACAAAAACACTTCTATAAAAAAGACAGAAAGGAAATATTCAAAATAATAATGATAACGTGATGGATGGTGGAATTGCGATTATATTTTTTTCTTTCCTAAATTTTCCAAGACCTGTAATGTGCTTATGTTACTTTCATAATTTAAATAATTACACAAGAAGAAGGGTACTAGCGTGTGATCATGGATCTTTAGCAACTCGCTGTTCAAGTCAACCATGATTCGGGTCATCATGCAGACCCATACATACTCTATAGATATAAAGCTTTTTTTTTTTTTTAAGTTTATTCATTTATTATTTCTGAGAGAGAGAGAGAGAAAGAGAGAGAGAGAGAGAGAGCACAAGCAGGAGAGGGGCAGAGAGAGAGACACACACAGAATCTGAAGCAGGCTCCAGGCTCTCAGCTATCAGCACAGAGCTCGAGGCAGGGCTCGAACCCATGAACCATGAGACCAGGACCTGAGCCAAAGTCAGACACTCAACCCCTCAACCAACTGAGCCACTCAGGTGCCCCTCCTGGTACAAATCTTAAAGGTACATGATTGAAAAATTATACGGGCGCTGCTTCCTGATGATCACTTTGCCATTGACCTTTTAGAGGACAGCTCCTTTGGATGAAGCCCTTTTGTACCTCATTAATCTCCCTGGGATGACCTTTAATTAGATCAAATTCTTCTTCCTATATACTTCTTAAAACAAAAGCCCTGTGCATTCGCCACCAGGCCACCTACTGTATGTGCCGGGAAGGGCATTGGAGAGCCGGAAAGGGAAGACAGATCAAAAGAATGCACTTGAAAATCAGCCTGGAGTGGGAGGACAGCCAAGGGTGAATCTCAGGAGACGTGAATTCTAGTACTTGCTCTGACACTGGCTGAAGGTGTGAGCTTGGGTTAGTCATTTCCCTTCTGGAGGCCCAGTTTCTTCCTCTGTGAAATGAGGTGACAGATCTAAGGCCCCTTATGGTTACAAATTCTATTAATATATGACCCTGTTTCATAGGACAAGTGACGCTAGCTGTGGTCTCGTGGTTCTTACAGGGCCTCTTTGTCATTCGAGGGATTCAGCACAATGTTGACTTTTTAATCTTTTAATTCAGTCTAGTGTCATCCTTGAAGTAAATCAGGAGAGAAAATCCAGATGAACATTCCCATCGAAACCAGTTTCTTGAGGCTGATATTTTAACAAACAATAAATGGATGAATCATAAGGCAGCTTGGAAGATATTAGACACTTAAATCTGCTCAACATTTTTCAGGAAACAGGCTGTAAATGGGGGAAGAAAAAAAAAAAGTAAATGTGTTCAAAATGGGGAACTGTCCTAAATAAAAATAACTACATTTTACTTTTAAATTAAAAAAAAAAAAAAATCTTCTCCTGAAAGAGTACTTAGGATGGGTACAAATGTAATGTCAGGGATTTCTCTTTAGATCTCACAACCAACTCTTTATTTGGTAAACAGAGCATTTTGGGAAATTTGCATCATGAATGCAGACTCAGGCAAGGAGGATGTGGGGATATGGGGATTTCTCCAGCCCTTTCTCAGTGGCTTGGTTTTCCTGATGGTCACACTGCTAAAAACAAGCCCCTCATCATCAGGAGAAGCTGGGGTGGGGGTGGATGGGGTGAAAGTGTGAAGGGGGCAAATTTATCTTCTGGCTCAGCATCTGGTTCTCCTCACTCAGTGGCAACTCCTCTCCAAAGGTGCCCTATATACCTGTAGTCTCGTCCTTCCTTCCTTCCTTCTTTCCTTCCTCCCCCCACTTCTTTCCTTCTTTTTCTTCCTTCCTTCCTTTCTTCCTTCCTTTCTTCCACCCTCACTTCCTTCCTTCCTTTCTCTATCTCTCTCTCTCCCTCCTTCCCTCCCCTCCCACTTTCTTTCTCTATCTTTCTCCCTTCTTTCCCTACTTTTTTTTTTTTTTCCTCCATTCAAAATCTCCTACCAGGAGAAATCTTCTGCATATCTTCTTCTGAGCTATATTTGGTTGAGAATATCCTGCGGTGGGTTATATATTCCCAGGTTTGGTAAGCTTTTATAAGATTCAAAGACTCAAACCAATGGAGTACACTTTCCAGCAAGAACTATAGCCACCAGCCTTGGCTGCGGGAATGTGGGGGTGTGAAAGGAGGAGGCATTTATAGGGTCTATCAGTCAAGGTCCATCTGCAAATAACAGAAACCACTTTGGCTAGTTTAAACAACCCTTTAACAAGGGAGTTAGGTGCTTGCAAAATTGCTTGAAGGGTGTCAGAAGGCCTTCCAGGAATGATTCCAGAACGTGATGGTAGAAGTGGCCCACAAGGGAGCTGTTACTGTCAATTCTAGTAATTTAGAGAATTCGGAAGCTCTAGGACCACTTTGCTCCTGTGTTAGAAGGTGGAAGGGGGGCGCCTGGGTGGCGCAGTCGGTTAAGCGTCCGATTTCAGCCAGGTCACGATCTCGCGGTCCGTGAGTTCGAGCCCCGCGTCGGGCTCTGGGCTGATGGCTCAGAGCCTGGAGCCTGTTTCCGATTCTGTGTCTCCCTCTCTCTCTGCCCCTCCCCCGTTCATGCTCTGTCTCTCTCTGTCTCAAAAATAAATAAACGTTGAAAAAAAAAAATTTAAAAAAAAAAAAAAAAAAGAAGGTGGAAGAGGGATGGGGTGCCTGGGTGGCTCAGTCGGTTGAGCATCCGCCTTTGGATCAGGTCATGATCTCGGGGTTCGTGGGTTCAAGCCCCGCAACGGGCTCTGTGCTAACAGCTCAGAGCCTGGAGTCTGCTTTGGATTCTGTGTCTCCCTCTCCCTCTCCCCTTCTCCCACTCGCACTCTGTTTCTGTCTCTCTTTCTCCAAAATAAATAAGTAAATAAGTAAATAGATAGAAAGAAAGAAGGAAAGAAGGTGGAAGAGGGACAGTAAAGTACCCTCCAAACTGAGAAGGCCCTTCCAGATAGTAAAACGAGGCAAGGCACGCCACACCATTTACACAGAGTTTTATTCAGAGTAACTTACTGATGGCGGCGGGGTGGAGGTCGGGCAGACAGAAGATCCAGGTGCCATGCAGCAATTTCTCCACCCCCACCTGGACCTTAACCCACAGGTTTTATAGGGCGAGGGGATCACTGTGGGGAGGTGAAAGGTAGTTATCTAAAGTGGTTCCATCTGTGCACCAGAGGCTTCCCGCTAGTCATCTACGGTGGGCCCTCTGTAAACCAGTTCTCCCCACTGGTCATCTACAGTGATGCCTGTGTGTGCCCCGTTAGGGAAGATCAGAGCAAGCCCCCTCACATTCTGGCCGGGCACACATTAACCTCCACGGGGCCTGGTAGCTGAGCTCTGAGGGAGGTCGTTGTGTGGGCATGAACACCATGGAGGGCCAAAGATGAAGCCGGTGTCATCAGCACCACCACATACGGGCACCCACAAAGCTAAAAACCAGACACTGGGACTTCTGTCACTTTCCTGGAAGAACCCAACTCATCTCTACCGCACGCAAGCCGGCAGAAATGACCAAACCCACAGAGGCATGGCCTCCACCTGTTCCTGACTTTCAAACACCCCAGTGTGTTTCCTTGACAGGCTTGGAACTCTGCTTGCCCAGGACTCTGGAAAATATGGAGTCTTTCACTTTGTAGCTGAAGCATTTAGCAAGGCATATTACGAGGGAGTTGAAATGGAACTGAGTGGGTCTATCTGCAATATTTGACATGAAAGGAGGAGGGGGAACAGTGCAATTTTCTCCAAGTCCCCTGGAACTTCATTCTCATGCACAAGGCCAGCCATGAACATCATCATGTGTATAAGAAGAAGCCACACAGAGCAGGCGGCCTTCTGGTAGGGAAGGGCCAAGAGTGTAGAGTACAAATCATTCCAGGCTGCCTAGAGCTTACACTGTCTCATCTGAAAAATAGGAACACACGCTCGGACTGGCAGGCCAGTACTATATGTATATATAGTATACATTATGTATATGACAGCCTCTAAAAACAAATACAATAAGGAATTATAATTTGCTTTTTAAAAAGTCTACCTTAGATGACATCCGGATATAGAAGCTGGAGATGTGTTCAATGCATACCACTTATTCATTGCGAGCCTACCAAATACCAAGAAACACCTTCATATTGCTTTTTCATCTAATCATAATACATGAATCCAGAATTCCTGAGGTACAGGGTATGTTACATACATAAAACAGTTATTGAACTTCCTGGAAAGGGCAAGGTGGTGGTAAAAACTGTAGGTATAGAGACAACTCGTTTATCTTTGCTAGAGAAATGAGAGTTGAAAGCCAGGTACAACTATTTAGTAAAAATGTCAGATTTCCCAAAGCAGAAATGTGTAAGGAAATTTAAATATACATCTAACTCTCATGACCTTGGACTGCTGAAGTTAATCCTAACTTTAAACCAATGGTGTTGCAAAAGAAGTGTTATGGCCTTGGTGTTTCTGCCTGGTTGGGGTGGGCGTATGTGGTGGGGGGTGAGGGGAAAGGTTTCTGCTTCAAAAGACACCAAAGAGAACGTTTTTCTTCCACTGAAGAAGCAGAAAACCACTAACCCATGGGTACAAGTCATAAAACACAAAACACAGAGGTAGTTGGTCAGAGCTCTCGTATTAAAAAGGATGTCTGCTACCACCACCAGCAGCCAAAGACGTAAGCCATATCCTGGGCAGAATAACTATAGGAAGGCATTTTCTAGAACCCTCGAGGAAATCAAAAGCTTTTTGTCAAAAAGGAAAAAAAAAAGCAAATGTTCTATGCTCAAAATACGTAAATATGTCAAAAAATGGACAGAGGTAGACTTTTTGGTTTTAGGAGGTAGATCTTTTTAAAGAATTTTTTATTATTGAAATATAGTTGATGAGAGGTAGGCCTTGCCATGGAAAGGCACACACCATTTTCTTTCTTGTCCTTTTATTTTTTTAGTTTTCTTTATTTCCTTTCCTTTTTTTTTTTTTTTTTTTTTTGACAGAGAGAGAGAGAGACTGTGTGTGAGCAGGGGGAGAGGGGCAGAGGGAGAAGAGAGAATCTTAAGCAGGTTCCATGCCCAGTGTGGAGCTCAATCTCATGACCATGAGATCATGACCTGAGCCAAAATCAGGAGTCGGACACAACCGAGCGCCTATTTTTAAAATTTTCTATATTGGTAGTATTAACAGTGTTATCTGAATTCTTATGTATGTATTTTGTGTCTATCACCTCATTTATAGGCATGTCTTATTATTATTCCCATCTTATACATAAAATATGGAAGCTTAGAGAGTTTACCACAGTCATACAAAAAATAAGCATAGACTCTGGGGTTTAGAGCCAAGTGTGACTCCAGAAAAACACTGACATCTTAGCATCATTAGAGTGAGCTGAGCTAATATGGAGGTGGGCTCGGGGCGCCTGGGTGGCGCAGTCGGTTAAGCGTCCGACTTCAGCCAGGTCACCATCTCGCGGTCCGTGAGTTCGAGCCCCGCGTCGGGCTCTGTGCTGACTGCTCAGAGCCTGGAGCCTGTTTCCGATTCTGTGTCTCCCTCTCTCTCTGCCCCTCCCCCGTTCATGCTCTGTCTCTCTCTGTCCCAAAAAATAAATAAACGTTGAAAAAAAAAATTAAAAAAAAAATATGGAGGTGGGCTCAGTTCTATTACAAATACATAAAAGATGCTGAATAAAATACAATTGAAATTTATATTTAAGTAAAAAGGCTTGAAAAAAGTAAAGGGAAATGCCCACATGCTAGGAATAAAGCAAGCCATCAAAGGTAGAGCATCCATCAGGTCAACTAATGTCACAGCAGCCCGCCCACAAGAATTTGGATCTGGAGTTAGGCAGGGGTTAATGCCTGTAAAGGGCAAGAAGAAGGTGGCAAGCCATGATTGCACTCTCTGCATAAAATCTAAGACCTTGAAGAACTCTTACCTCTGAAATGGAGATAGAAAAATTGCACACAGTCCCTGGAAATTGGCCAAGAAGCTCACCATTTGTCAAAGTTCTTAGATGCGGAGCAAAAATGTCTAAACCCTAGGCCTATGCCATGTGCAGGACTGGAGGTCTAAATCGATCTAACTGCATGGTGCAAATTCCAAGATGAAAATTTGACATAAAAACTGGCTTAGGGCCATTGAGATGCTTTGCATTCTTGTAAACACAAATCTGAATCTGCTCCATGGAGATAAGCCACTATCCAGAGCTTCAGAGATTCCCATAGGAAGAAACACCCCCTGCTGAAGATAAGTTCACAACGAGAAATTGCAAACACCCTGCCATTTTGGTGAAAGATCAAAATCTTGTCTGGGATTTAAAGAGTGCAAATTGGCTTGAACTGGGGAAAAAACAAAAACAGCAGCTCTGCCAAATTAGGAAGGAAGGGCAAGGGGACAGGCACTAATATAGCCAAATGCAATTAACAGAAAATATTGTTACTCCCAAGGTCAGGCAGCCTCTATAAAATACCATAATGACTCTTTGAGTGACTACTGCTTTCCTACTAACCCCCCGATCACTGTGCCATACCCTTCTATTGCTGGGGCACCCAATTGCTAAGCCACCTCCTCCTCATGAGAGCACCTAATCCTTAATCTGCACTTCTCCTAATACCCCGTCAGTAACAGCAACCAATCCAGAAATGATGCCCACTTCCCTTAGCATCCTCAGGATCCTTTAGTGGGATCTGAACCTTACAAAAGATGTCCCCCACCTCCCTCTTATGGAGTGACATTCCAGTTTCCCCAGAGTGCCCTCCCTTGCAGACCTGAATCGGTAACTTATGTGGTCAGACTACAGACCTGCTCCTGGTGATCAGTAGCTGATTGGGCTTTATCAGTAGAGAGTTTGCATATGCAAGAAACAGAAAAAATTGGCCCCTCCTCAAAAGTCAAAGTAATAGAAAATCTGAAAGGTACCATAAATTATAAGTCGATTTTAAATGATGAAGATGAAAGTAAAGATAGCTGACGCTTACATAACACTGTTCAGAGGGTTTGCAGAACGTTAATTCATTCGATCTTCACAAAATCCCTGTGAAGTAGATACTATTACTTTCTCCATTTTACAGATGAGACGTTAGGGAATTTACCAATGCTCACACAACTATGTGTGGGGATCTGCATCCAAGCAGTCTCGTGCCAGAACACATGCTATTTGTCGCTATAAATGGAAAGCAACAGGACACTATTAAATAAGAACAGGCAGATTTGAAGAAAGAACTAAATAAACTTTCTAGAAATGAGAAATAGAGTCACTCATTCATTCATTTACCGGATATTTATTGAGCTCATATTATATGGCAGACATGGGCTCTGGGAACATTGCAGTGAAAAAATAGACAAAAAGCTTAGTCCTAACAGAGCCTACATCTTAATTGTGAAGATAGATAACAAATATAGCATATGAAGTAGGGATAATAGGTGCTAAGGAGAAAAAATAAAGTAGGGAAGAAGGGGATAAAACATCAAGGAGAGTGGGTGACATTTTAGATAAGATATCTGGGAAAGGCTCTCTGAGCAAATAAATGAGTTTTATTCAAGATCTGAAGAAGTGAGAGAGCAAATCATATAGATATGTAGGGAAGAAATTTCCAGACAGAAGAAACAGCCAGAGCAAAAGCCCAAGAAGGGGGAATATACCTGATGTTTTTAAGCAACAGCAAGGAGCCCAGTGTAGGTGATAGTGGAGAAAGAGACAGAGAGAGAGAGAGAGAGAGAGAGAGAGAGGGCGCAGTGGGAGGTGAGCCCAGGAAGTAACAGGGGGTTGGATCATGCAGGGACTTGCAGATCACAGTAAGGACTTTGGTTTTACTTTGAGTGACAATTGGTGGGTCGTCAGCAGAGGGAGGTAAGGATCGGGCTAACATTTTGGCAGGATCACTCAGGCTGCCATGTTGAAAAGAGAGTGTAGGCAGACCCATCAGGAGGCTATTATAATAATGCAGGCAAGAAATGACAGTGACTTGGACCAACGGGGGCCACAGTGAGAATTGTAAAAAGTCACCAAATTCGGGATCTATTTTTACACAAAATCCTGAAGATTTGTAGTATTTACAGTGTGAGACAAAGAGAGGAGATAAAGATGATCCAAAGATTTTAGCCTGAACACCTATAATAACAATTACCATTACTGAGAAGAAACTGCAGGATTGGGGAATGAGGATCAGGCACTCCAGTTCCAAACTTCCAAGTGGAGATGTCTCATAGGCAGCTGGATATATGGGTCAGGAGTTTAGGGGAGACATCTGAGCTGGAGATATAAATTTGGAAGTTATCAGCCTATCTATGGTATTTAAAGTCACAAGGCTGATGACTTCATCTGGAAAGTGGTTTAGATTATAAAAAAAGAGAAGAGGTTTAAGAACTGAGCCCCAGGGATTTCATCATTTAGAAGCAGGGACGATGAAGAGGAACCAGCAAACAAGACTGAAACAGAGCAACCCAAAATACAGGAAGAAAACCAGATGAGCTTGTGTCTTCAAAGCCAACTGAAGGAAGTTATTAAGGTATGAAAAGTCCATAGATGGGTTAAACAGAAGTTTAGATTCACATGAAGATGAAAGTAACAGAGAGATAGAAAGATGGAAAATTAAAAAGGGTGACTACAAGAAATGGAGGATACAGTGAAGACATTCAACATGTATTTAGTGAATGTACCTGAAGGAAAGAATAGAGAATGCAAAAAGGCAATATTTAAAGAAAATATCTAAGAATTTTCTATAATTAAATTTAGAGAGACATTGGTGTTGCAGATCAGGTTCCCAGGGAGGAAGATTGGGACAGAGATTGGTGAGGCAGGAGGCTTATGATGGACTACTTTTGGGATCAATACCAGTGGAAGGCATGAAAACAGGACCAGGCAGAGAGAGAAGCTGCAATGGAGTCTCAACAAAGACTTCACTCAGCTTCATGGGAAGGATGACCAACGGTCCTGGTTTGTCCGGGATCAAGGAATTTCCCAGGATGTAAACTTGAGGGGTTTCAGATACACGAGTCCCTGGCAAACCTGGATGAGTTGATCATTCTACCACAGGAACAGGGAAACTGAGATGGACCTTTAGAATTGTCCCATGTTGAGACAAGAGGGCTGCCTCTTTATACCCCTGCATCAACCAATCATCGGATGCAGGCTGTACTCAAGAAGGGGTGTGAAGTTGTGGGTGAAGCAAAACTATTCAGCTGAGGGCAATTCCCAGAGAGAGGCTGACACTGAATGTTGTCTGTTAGAAGCACCTCCAGCTTCTAGTATCCAGAGGGTTAGATCCTTCAGTCCTGAAGAGGGATCCAGGTGATACAGGACAGTGTCAAACACAGTAAGTCTTTCTAACTGAGTAGCACACTGGGTCTTGAACAGAATAAATAAATACAAATCCATACCTAGACACATCATCACACCTGCAGAGCAATATAGACAAAGAAGAGATAAATCCAACCAAATTGGAAAGACAGATTGTCTACAAAAGAACAATAACTACTGAGAGCAGACTTCTCATCAGCAATGACAAATGCCAAAAGAAAACGAAACAATATCTTCAGTGTAGAGAAGGAAAGTAATTGTCAACCCAGAATTCTATATTTAGCTAAATCATGTTTCTAGACTGAGTACAAAATAAAATAAAGACATTTTCAGACAGGCAAAAGGACTTCATTTGACAGAGTTCACATCTCACGGCCCCTCAGTGAAAGAACTCTTAAAGAACATTCTCCAGTAAGATGGTAGTTGAAGGGATGGGATGCAAAAAGCAGTGGTGAATAAGAGATTCTTAACCGTAGAGAATAAACTGAGGATTGATGGAGGGATGTGCACGGGGGATGGGTTAGATGGGTGATGGGTATTGAAGAGGGCACTTGTTGTGATGAGCATTGGGTGTTATATGTAAGTAACGAATCACTAAATTCTCCTGAAACAAAACAAACCAAAAAGGGCATCACATTAAAATAATTAATTTTCTTAAAAAAAAAAAAAAAAGAAGGAGAAGGAGAAGCAGTGGTGAACAAACAGGTAGACTGGTAATCTAAACTGTAACAAACATTGACCATTAAAAGTTACTAATTTGGAGGGGGGCGCCTGGGTGGCTCAGTCCGTTAAGCGTCCTCCTCTTGATTTCAGCTCAACCGTGATCAAGCCCTATGTCAGGCTTTATGCTGACAGTGTGGAACCTCTTTGGGATTCTCTCTCTTCCCTGTCTGTCTGCCCCTCCTTCTCTCTCTCTCTCTCTCTCTCTCTCTCTCTCTCTCTCTCTCAAAATAAACAAACTTTTAAAAAAATTACTAATTTGTGTGGGGAGGTTTAGAAACAAGATGGAAATACATTTTAGGCAACAGTAATATGGAATGCAGGGGAGGAGAGAAAGGAATTAAATCATTATAAGACCTTGCATTTTTTTGGAAGATAGTGATACCAATTAATTTTGTAATTTATTATGTCAAAAATGCATATTAAAATGCTAAGTGTAACTCTTAAAAGAATAAAAAATAGAATACATAACTTCCAAACTCGTAGAAATAAAAAGGGGGACCATAAGAAACACTTTATTAATACAATAAAAACAATGTAGAGAAAGAAAAAAACTCAATAAAGGAAAAGCACAAAAAGAGGACAGAGACATAAATCCAAATAGATCACTAGTCCCAATAAATTTAAACAAACCCAGCTGTTAAAAGACAAACATTCTCAGACAAGGAGATAAAATCCAACCGCTATGTTCTTTTTAAAGAGACAAATATGAGACATAAAGATATAAGATGTTCAAAGTAAATGGATGGCAGTGTACAAGGGAGGCAAATACTATAGGAAGGATGGCTGGTGTGGCAATACCAATATCAGGCAAAAAACATTACTAGAAATTAATTAGACATCAGCTTCCAGCAAAGATGGAGTAACAAGACCCAGATTGACCCTCTCACCTGAAACAACTAAAAAACTACTTGAAACAGTGATTTTTTCACACTCTGGACATCAAGCAGCACAGATAGGGATCCCTGAAAGAGGAAACAAATTTGGTGAGCTGTACAGTTGCTTCGCTCGAGAGCCTGGAGAGTTCCCAGGACATAGCACAGGCAGGTGGAAACCAGGAAGACCTGTGGTCTCCCTGAGTTGAAGTGGTAAGTCTGGGAGTCTGAAGGAGGGAGGCAAAGCTGCTGCAATTTGCAGGCACAGTACTGGACAGGAGAGAATTGCACACAGAAAGACAGTTTCAGAGATCTGCACAGAATCCCCCTCAGGTCTTCAGCTGAGTGCTCATCAGCACAGGAGTGTGGGGGAAGCTACCCAAAGCCAGAGAAGAAATGACCCAAAAGGAGCAGAGAGAGCAATCCAGGGAGATGACACAGGGCTAGGAATAGTTGGGTTCCCATGGACAAAGTGGAAAACCTTGTAATTCACGGGACATTGAGTAATCAGGATACTGCACTTTTCTCAGTGGAGAAAAACCAGCCCTAGACTGAAGACTACTGGAGTCCCACAAAACAAAGCTTAAAAATAAAAATATACTTAAAAGGATCAACTGTTTCCCAGTAATTTAACTGTGTCCCAGAACAAAGCTCGAGAACATTTACAGAAACACAAAACATCCAGCATCTAACAAAGTAAACTACACAATGTCTGGAAACTAATCAACACTTACTCGACTCGCAAAGAAGCAGGAAACAACGATCCATAATGAGGAGAAAAGTCAATTAATAGAAACACATCATCCAGAAACAGCACAGATGACAGAATTAGCAGATAAGGACACTAAGCTACTGTAACTATATCCCATAAGTTCCAGAAGGTGGAGGAAAGATTGAGCATGTTAAGTAGAGACATGAGTGTTATTAAAAAGACCCAAATTGAACCTCTAGAGATGAAATCTACAATATCTGGGATAAATTTCACTACATGGTGTGAACAGCAGATTGGCCCCTGCAGGAGATAGAGGAGAGTTCATTAGGAGGTTATAAAAATCCTGAACAACTATGCACCTAACAATGGAAACTCAAAGCATATTAAACAAAAATTGACAGATCTAAAGGAGGATTTGATGACTTCATGACCATGGTGAGAGAGTTTAGCATTGCTTTATCAAAACCTGATAGGCAAAGCTTTAAATTAAAACAATAGCAAAGTATAAATTAAAAATATATATTCAAAGTAAAAACAAATTGGCATTGCAGGTCATATATTCTCATGTATTGAGGCACCTGTCATCTGTAAGTTCCCTGAGGGGTAGGATTCAGGATTGGCTTCTCAGGGCCTAGCATGGGGCCTGATAGATTTCAGTTTATCAATACATAAATATTTATTATTCTATTATTTTAATTCTAAATAACGTAGCTAAGGGGTACCTGGGTGGCTCAGTCAGTTAAGCCTCTGACTCCTGGTTTTGGCTCAGGCAATGATCTCATGGTTCATGAGTTGGAGCCCCATATTGGACTCTATGCTAACAGTGCAGAGCCTGCTTGGATTCTCTCTCTCTCTCTTTTCCTTTCTCTGCCCCTCTCCTGCTCATGCTTTCTCTCTCTCTCTCCTCTCTCTCTCTCTCTCTCAAAGTAAATAAACAACACTTTAAAAAATAAATAAATGAATAAAGTAGCTAAAACAAATTACCTTGAATTAATGGATATATACAAAACTGCACGTAACAGCAAATAGAACATGCATGCTTTTTTCAAAACCATATGAAGCATTTCACTATGTGAAAGTCAACCACAGAGTAACCATTAGAAAATGAACACTGTGCTATCATGCTATTGCAGGAGAGTCAAACTGTTTTCCGGCCATGTAAATAATGAATTCAGATACTTTTGATGGTTCTTGGAAATATAGTTATGAACACTGTTTTGTTTTCTGGGAAGTTGAGGAGGGGGCTATATTTCCCTCTCCCCTTTCTTCATGCTGACAAGCTACTATCACTTTTTAATCAGAACACAGATCCTAAGAAGTGGGTTAAACCTCATGAGAGAAAATAAGAATTCAGATCAAGTGTCTGTGCTGATCTTCACCTTATTGATAAGAGGAATATAAGAATATTAACTCTAGGGGCATCTGGGTGGCTCAGTCAGTTGAGCGTCTAATTCTTGAGTTCAGCTCAGCTGATGATCCCAAGATCTTGGGATCAAGCCCTGCATTGGGCTCTGTGCTGAGTGTGGAGCCTGCTTAAGATTCTCTCTCTTTCCCCATCAGTCCCTCTACCCCACTTGTTCTCTTTAAAGTAAAAAAATAATAATAATAAATAAAAGAAAATAAAATATTATTAAAAATAATAGTAACCATAATATTAGTCTATATTAATTGTATAATAAACTGACATTCCGTTTTCATTTTGTACATTGGTCCTATAAACTCCCCCAACCAGAAGCCCATTAAAGTGTCATCATAGTTAGCTATCTGCATTGATTTAGCCTTATCTTATGATAGTCAGGAGTCTGGTGCCCAAAGTGGTCAAAACAAAATAGGCATCAGTCTTATAGAATATTGTCTTTAAAAAAAGCACCTTTGGGGTGCCTGGTTGGCTCAGTTGGTAGAGTTTGTGACTCTTGATGTCAGTGTAGTGAGTTCGAACCCCACATTGGGTGTAGAGATTACTTAGAAATAAAATCTTAAAAAATAAAATTTTAAAACTCCCCCTTTATTGAGATATAATTCATACCATACATTTCACCCATTTAAAGTGTATAATTCATGATGTGTATTGAGGAGGGCACCTTTTGGGATGAGCACTGGGGGTTGTATGGAAACCGATTTGACAATAAATTTCATATATTGAAAAAAAAAGTGTATAATTCAATGTTTTTAGTCTATTCACAGTTTGAAATCATCTAAGCGATTTTGGAATATTTTCATTACCACAAAAACAAATTCTGTACCCACTAGCAGTCATTTTTCATTGTTCTCCAGCCCTAAGCTACCGCTAATCTACTCCCTGCCTCTATAGATTTGCCTCTCCTGGACATTTCATATAAATAGAATCCTACAATTTGTGGTCTTTGTGACTGCCTTCTTTCATTTACCATAACATTTTCAAGGTTCATTCATGTTGTAGCACGTATCAGTACTTCATTCCTTTTTATTGCCAAATAACACGCCACTGTATCGATAATACCACATGTTATTTATCCATTCATCACTTGATGGACAGTTGGGTTGATTCTGCTTTTCAGCTATTATGATTAATGTTGCTATGAACAATCCTGTACAAGTTTTTGTGGGGACATATGTTTTCACTGCTCCTGAGTATATGGTAATGGAATGGCTGGATCATATGCTAACTCTGTGAGGGACTGCCAGACTATGTTCCAAAGCAGCTGCACCATTTTGCATTCCACCAGGAGTGCAGAAGGGTTTCGATTTCTCCACATACCTGTCAACACCTGCTATTATCTGTCTTTGTGATTCTAGCCATCATAATGGGTGCAAAGTGCTATTTCCCTGTGGTCTGAGACTCATTTATGATTGGGTATTCTGCAAGATAAATAAATGTTGTTAATTATTTTGCTATAATATGCATTGTTGGTAACCTTGTTTACCCACAAAAAAAATAGTCAGGTTTGATATATGAAAAAGGAAAGTGTTTGGTTATCTATTATTATGTGACCAACCACCCCACAACTTAGGGGCTTAAAATAACAACCATTTTGGGGCACCTGCGTGGCTCAGTTGGTAGAGAGTCTGACTCTTGATTTCAGCCCAGGTCATGATCCCGGGGTCATGGGATTGAGCCCTGCATTGGGCTCCGTGCTGAGCGCGGAGCCTGCTTGAGATTCTCTCACTCTCTGTCTCTCTCTGTATCTCTGTCTCTCTCTCTCTCTCTCTGCCCCTCTCCCCTGCTCGTGCTCTCTCTCTCTTAAAAAAAATAAATAACAATTATTTTATTATCTCTTATGATTCTGTAGGTTGACTAGGCTCAGGTGGGTGATTCTTCTGCTCTTGGTGATATCGGCTGGTGCTACAGTCACCTGGGGGCTCCAATGCACAGGAACATCCAAGATAAGCTCATCTACATGTCTGGCACCTTCTCAGAGATGGCTGGCAGGCTGAATGGACTCAGATGGGATACTTGGGCAGCTGGGATTCTTTCTCTCTCCACATTGTCTCATAGTCTTTCTCTCTGAACGTTCCATTTCTAGCAGAATAGTTGGCCTTCATACATGTCAGCACAGAGCTCCCAAACGTCCAAAGTGGAAATTTTTAGACTTTTCTAAAGTTTGGGCCTAGAATTGGCACAGCATCACCTCCACCATACTATACTGATTGAAAGCAATCTGGGCCAGACTAGATTCCCAGGCATGGGTCCCGAGAGGAGACACCCTTGGGGGCCATCTCTGGAGTCTAACTACTGCAAAAATAATTGTTTCTTCAGGAAATAACATCAACAAATTTTCTAATTTACTAATATTACTGTTAAATGCTTTCAATTTTTAAGACATTGCAGGCATCTATCATTGAGGACCTTTTGGGAAGCAGGAAAGAACTTGGTTTCACAAGAAACCATCAATACTGTAAGAAAACATCCTCCCCACCCCACCCTCCAGATTTCTTGTTTTCTCAAGTGTAAAGAAGATATAAAAAGGATCATTCTTGGGGCTCCTAGGTGGCTCAGTCAGTTAAGCATCTGACTCTTGATTTCAGCTCAGGTCACAATCTCACGTTTTGTGAGATCAAGCCCCAAGTCAGGCTCCATGCTGACAGCAGGGAGCCTGCTTGGGATTCTCTCTCTTTCTCTCTCTCTCTCTCTCTCTCTCTCTCTTTTTCTCCTCCCCAACTCATGCACATGTATGAGCCCCCCCCCACCTCAAAAATAAATAAATAAACATTTTTTTAAAAAGGATCATTCTTATAAAAGAAGCTAGGGGCACCTGGGTGGCTCAGTCAGTTGCACATCCAACTCTTGATTTCAGCTCAGGTCATGATCTCACAGTTTGCAAGATCGAGCCCAACCTTGGGCTCTGCACTGACAGTGCAGTGTCTACTTAGGATTCTCTCTCTCCCTCTCTCTCTCTGCTCCTCCCCGACATGCATGCACTCTCTCTCTCTTTCTGTCACTCTCAAAATAAATAAGCAAAAGAAACTAAAGAAAAAAATACCCCCAAGGCAGCTAAGAACAGTTTTTCCATATATGAAAATTTGGGGGTCATTCTCATTTTCAAAGCACACATTCTTCTAATGCTTTTGAAAGATAGAAAGAGTCTATCCACCATTCCACATGTTGTATTATTTCTGGATGTGTATGTTTTTATTTCCCAACACAGTTCATCTTCTCCCATGTGCCCCACTTTGAAGAGAGAGAAGTAGAGGCTCCATGCAGCAGAATTTTGGACCCCAGTCCTAGAAAACACACCTGAAGATGTTTCGCATTTTACATTTGAAAGAACCTTGCCAGCATCCAATCCTAAGGTAAGTTGGGGTTTAATATTTTAAAGGCACTCATTCAACAGTGCTGCTGACTCCTGGAGAAGTAGGAAGCACTCATCCCCAGGAGCGTTCATACAGAGCTGGGTCACCTGTCAGGAAGGCTGTTGCAAGGATTTGGGGAAGTTGGAAAAACCCTAACAAATTCCAGGTCTTATTATTTTAAACCTGTTAAGTGTAGGCAAAGCACTGCCCACTAATGACATGCTCCATTTCTGAAGTCAGATCTGGGTTTATCACCTGAATTCACCATTTACCAGCTGTATGACTATTGGGTGGGTTATTTAAACTGTCAGCCTGTTTTCTCATCTGTATAATAGGGATAATAATATTACCTACGTTTAAGGTATGGGTTCTGCAGCTGATTCAGAAGGCATGCAGGTGCTCCAGGCTTGGACCAGGATCTTCACTTACAAAGTCACAGACTCCTCTGAGAATCTAATGAGAGCTTTGGATCCTCCATATTCCCCCAAACGGTGTTCATATAACGAAAATATTGCTGTAAGCTCACAGGATTCACAGACACCCCCCTCCCAAGTTGCTCATCCGTGGTTCTACTAAGGAGTTTCAAGTCTGGCTGTAGACTAAACCCAAGAGCAAGAATCCCACAAAGAAAAGGAAGTGACTCCTTCTTGTGAAAACCATAGCAACTCTGAAGGCGAACACGCACTGTGCCTTCGAGAACCTCGCTGTAGCTCTGACGTCTGCAAGTGTAATCTTCTGAGACTGAGCTGCCCTACAGAAATTTCCCTCTCTTTTGTGGTTTTAAGAAACATCTTGGGAGAAATAAAATTTAATAGGCAACACATGACCATGTTACCTTCAATATTGTATTCATCTTTCGACAATCTAAATAATTTTTTGAGAAGTTCTTGGAGGAAAACCCAATTTTATTTTTTCCAGAATCTTTCCTGGATCTTCCCTCTCTGTTCTTCCACATACAGACTAGAAGGCAGGAATAGATGGAGAAGCTGAACTTGAAGGCCAAGTCTATCATTTAAGAGGAGGAAGGGAACTTTGCAAATTTTTGGTATCTCGCTCAAGCCCTGAACTGAGCATCATCTAGAGGCTTTCCAACCTATAAGCATTTATTGGATGGTGTAGCAGTTGGAAACTCTGAGTGCCCACTGCATAAGGGGACCCAGTCCTATGGCAGATGAGGAGAAATACCAGATAACCCATCTCAGGACTAGAGAGAACTACTCTTCTAAGTCTATACTCTCCCAGGAGGGGGTCAATAGGGTCTCTGCGTGGATGAAGAAACATTATAATATCTTCTGAGTATATTCTTTTTCTTATTACTAACGATTGACTTTTCTCAGGAAGTAAATGGATGACATATCTTATATTTGAATAAAGAGTTTTTATGTCCCTTACCTTTTTGTACACATCTCTCATGTTGTTTTAAGCTCCAGCTTAATTTTTAAAAATTCATTAATCAATCTTGCTTACACTTCTTGCCTAATTCTCCTTTACATTAAGGGATTAAAGACAAAAAAGACATAGCCAAGTGATGACTCACTCCTCTTTCTATGCTGATCCCCAAAGGCAGATAGATGAGACTATCCCAGGAATGAATGAAACACGCAAGTCTAAACTGAAAAATAAATCATCTGAGTCTCAGTCTATTTATTCTAACTTCCCCTTTCTTTCATGGCACAAAAATTAGTCTTAAAAGGTTTGCAACTGCTATTCACCACTGCACCTTCCACAGAATAATCTCTGATGAAGCTGACATTAGTAACTCAGTGCCACAAACAATCTGCTTTGAGTTGCTTCCCTAACAGTGGGGATGGGCCACACTGAGTCATCCACACTCTCCCCCAGGCCCTTAAGAATCCATGAGATTATTTTCTTGACAATTGGCCAGGATTAACAATGCAGAGGCTGTGACCGTGGGGGCGGAACCAAGGGCCGGGCAGGCTATGGACCTTGGGGCCCAGAGCAGTAGTAGGCTGAGGAGGCTGGAAGGAGAGGCTGAGTCTCAGACTGGTTGGATGGAACCTGATGAGGTCAACTTACTCTACAGAACCCAGAAATGGTGCCCTGGTCACATTGGCGGGCCTCTGTGTTGCCCTTACCTACTTCCTGTTTCTGCTCAAACTGGTGAAGTGTATCGTGATGTGGCAGGGCTCGAAGGGTCCCTGCTCTGGGCCACCTGTGTTTTGCTCCTTCTGAATTAAACCTGGAAAGTGTCTCCTTTTCCACCACATTCATACAAACATCAGCCCCATATGTGGGAGAATAAAGTAGGAGCTTCCTACATGCCAAGATTTAAGGGTGCTAGATAAAGCCCCAATCCTTAAGGAGAACTGCCACATGATTTCACATTCCCACAGAACACCCTCCTTTGAGTTAAGGCATTGAATTTGGCTGCTAAAAAGCAAATGGGATTTGGGTGGTCTCACAACTAAACCTATTCATTGCCAGTAATGCCTTTCAAATTCATCAATCAGATCTACCCACTGGGACCTTTGAACCTTGAAAATAGCACTCTGGACTGGTTACTGGCAGCTTAGAGCCCAAATTTTCAAATTCAGAATCCTGCATATGTTTGCCAATGATAATTTCAGCCACCGCGTTGAAATTGTGCGTAGAAAGTGTGGAATTATGATGACATCGAACATGAAATAGACCACGTTTGCAGCCCACATTCCTCAGCTGGTTCAGTGGCCACGTTCTTCATGTTGTAAGAAGGCAAAAGCCAAACCAACATTGGGGGGAAATGTTTATACCCTGTGACCTCCCAATGATCCAAACCAGGAAAGGAAAGTGAGAGAGGTTACAAAGAAGCCGATTTACTAGCAGATTACCAATAAAGAAGTTCACGCCTTTCTATAGTAGTTCTCCCCCTCCCTTCCCTGTGGGGGAAACATTCCGAGACCCCCAGTGGATGCCTGAAACTGGATAGTTCCAAACCCCATACATACGAGGTTTCTTCTATATGCACATACCTATAGTAAAGTTTAGTTTCTAAATTAAGCATAGTAAGAGATTAACAACAATAACTAATAATAAAATAGAATAATTATATCCATGTACTATAATAAAAGTTATGTGAATGTGGACTCTTTCTCTCTCTCTAAATATTGTATTGTACTCACCTTTCTCCTTCTTGTGATAACTTGAGATGATAAAATGCCTACGTATGAGATGAAATGAAGAGGGGGCGCCTGGGTGGCTCAGTCGGTTAGGCATCCAGCTCTTGGTTTCAGCTCAGGTCATGATCTCGTGGTGTCATGAGTTCGAGCCCCACGTTGAGTTCTGTGCTGGCATTGCGGAGCCTGCTTCAGATTTTTCTCTCTGTTCCTCTCTCTCTCCGCCCCTCCTGCACTTGTGCTGTCTCTGTCTTTCTTAAATAAATAAATAAACCTTAAAAAGAAAAGAAAAGAAAAGAAAAGAAAAGAAAAGAAAAGAAAAGAAAAGAAAAGAAGAGAGTGACATAGGTACATAGGTATTGTGATGTAGCCTTAAGATACCATAGGTGAGGAGGAGGGTCTCCTCTTTCCAGATCACGGTTGACATCAGGTAATAGAAACCATGGAAATGGAAACTGCGATGAGGGAGACTGCTGTTCACGCTTCCCAGGCAGGCCTGGCTTTCTGGATTCACTTTTGTCCGGGCCAGGGGTTGGCAACCTGTTCTGTGGAGTGCAGATGTGTGTTCTGGTCTGTTCCCCCAGCCATATATAAGCCAAACAGGACCACCTCTGTCCCACCAGGGGTGGAGGGTGGCATTTTGGAGGGTAAGTTCAAAATAGGAGAGTATTACCAAGCCCATTTGATATCACAACTAGACCACATTCTCCAATCCACTTTTGTAATGAAGCCAACATTTTAGTCTCCAAAAATTACTTTAATAAAATTTAAATAATATCTGAAAACTATCCTAGGAATTCAAGTGGGAAGATGAGACGTACTCTTCTGTCATCACCCTGCATCTAGAGTGACTGTTGCTTCCATCTAGTTTTCAAGGAACACACGAGCGTATTTCTGACTCAGCCTTTACCGACAGCCTCACCCAGGCTATGAGATTACTCGTGTGTGTGTGTGTGTGTGTGTGTGTGTGTGTGTGCGTGGGCTGGGTCTGCCACTTCTCCATACTCTCAAGAAAAAGTGCCCTCCATACCTCCCAGAACAGTGAATATACAGAGTCCTGATACCTACTAAACAAATGTTTTCTATGTTAGATACCAGGAGGGATATTGAGGTTACAAAATAAAAGAAAACGCATGAATTCTTTGGAGGATCTCACAAACAAGTCACGTTGAAGACTGGGACAGAAGTACATGCAAGGGGTTGTGGACACGTAGAGGAGGGCATCTTTGACTCTACATAGGGAAGGAAGGGCTTCTGAGAGAATATATCTATTTTCTGGCTTCAAGGAATACAATATCCAATGACAGTGGTATTTACTCTTTAAGTAAACATGTTTATCATCTCATGTGACAAGAACTATGGAGACCAGAAAGTGCAGGGTAGGTCTGGATGTCATTAAGAACCAGGTTCCTTTCGTCCTGGCCGTGGGAAAAGAAGCATTGGCTTACTTTAAATCTTCTCCATTGTGGATTTAATATGAAGGCTCCATTCTTACATTCATCATTTCTGATCCAGCAGTTCTGGATTTCTCCAGTGATTAAAATATATTACGGGTTTTAAAAATTATTTTATTCGTTATTTATTATTTATTTTTTATTATTTTAATAACACTCTCAGGCCAGATATGTGTCTTTTATTTATGCTACGTGCATGAAGAAACTTTCGGTTCTGCAGTGGTGACTGAACACCCCGTTTGTCTCAAGCATTGGTGAGTATGCCTTACGACAATCATTTTGGAGTATAGGGATCATTTCTTTCCCACTGTAATAAAAATGCCAAACTAGGTCAACTTCAGTTGCCTTTTAAATGTTTTAGGGAGGGGGCACCTCAGTGGCTTAGTTAAGCATCTGACTCTTGGTTTCGACTCAGGTCATGATTTCATGGTTTATGAGATCAAATCCCTTATAGGACTCCATGCTGGTATCACTGAGTCTGCTTGAGATTCTCTCTCTCCCTCTCTTTCTACACCTCCCCTGCTCTCTCTCTCTCTGTCAAAATAAATAAACTGAAAACAAATAAAATAAATGTTTTAGGGAGAAAAAGCAAAGTTGCAATATATTAAAACTGCATTTGTTTGATTACACAAGAGTAACACATGTACATTTTAGAAGCTATAGGCAATAAAGGAGGTTGTATAAGCCAGAGGTGTGAAGAGGGACAAATGGGGCACCCTAGAGTTGTACAGTGTACATCCTATGAGACTGTATATGGCAACCTATTTCTGAACACATAGTACCTAAGTGAAAAACTTCCCCATGATTCTACCTTTTAGCAACAATATTAATATTTTTCTAAGTTTCCTTCCAGTCTTTCTTCTAGATACATTGTGTTTTTAAATGATATTATAATGTACACTTGCTTTATGAACCTCCTTCACTTAACAATTAATTATTAACTTTTAAATTTAAATATTCCTAAAAAACATCATTCTCAATTGCACCATACTTTATTATTTCATTTAACAACGCTTACACAGTTGACCCTTGAACAACTTGGTGGTTAGGGGCACCAATGCCCCTGTGCAGTCGAAAATCCACATATAACTTTTGACTTCCCAAAAACTTCCCAAAAACTACTAATAGCCTACTGTTGACAAGAATCCTTACCAACAACATAAACAACACGTTTTGTATATGTATTGTATTCTGTATTCTTACTATCAAGTAAGCTAGAGAAAAGAAAATGTTATTTAAAAAACTCGTATGGAAGAGAAAACACATTTACAGTACAGTACTGTATTTATCAAAACAAAAAATCCGCATGTAAGTGGACACGGGCAGTTCAAACCCATGTGACTCGAGAGTCAACTGTGTAGTATTTTCTACATGCCAGTCACTATCCTAAACTCATTAAAAATACTAACTCATATAATCCTGCACAGATATCTTTGTTTGCCTCTCCAGACACCTCTACCCTCTTCTACCTGCTCTGTGTCCCAGAAGGCCAACCTGCTGAGACTATGTCAATGAGCTTCGGTACCCTCTTACTTCTCTTGGGTTTGGCCAGTGACACGTTGTGGTAGATTGCATTGCCATTCCCAACTCCTCTCTCTCCCTCTCTTCCTATGTTAGCATTTGCCATGTGAGTGTGCCTTCTAGTAGAGCATATGGAATAGAAATATTTCTACTCCATTTATTTTAGGCTCAGTCATGTGACATGCTTTAGCCAATGGAATGGTTGTAGACGTGGGGTGAACAGAGGCCTGAAACGGACTTGCCTGTCTGGTTTGGCCTCTTGACTGCTGGTCCCAGAATAAAAGGCCCTTAAAGCTGACCAGAATCCAACCAATCCAAAGCCTGAAACAGAGCCACCCAGTCAACCTGGGAGTGAGAAAAACAAATGTTTACAGTTGGTAGCCACTGAGATTACAAGTTGTTTTTACGCAGCACTATTGCAGCAATGGGAGACTAATCCCAGGTGTGTCAGAAGGACCCTGGAGAGTGAGGTCAAGGTATTTATGAAGGCTCAGTGCGCTTTCATTAAAAGGCACTGCTCCTCCTAGAATCGATCTCTTCCTCCCTCTCCTTCTCTCTCTTCTTTCTCTCTCCAGGTTCCCATAACTGCCCAATGACTCCCTACCTTACTAGACCAGGGTACCGCGCTATCCTTGGTGATTTCCCTACAAGCTGCCCCCACGTCTGTAAAAAGTCCCATTGTTAAATTCTCCTCAAATTACCCAATCTCAGTGTGTCATCAGTTTCCTGTGTGGACTCTAACTGATAAATATCCACATAACTCTCCTATGAAGTAGGTACTATTGCTATCCCCATCTTACTGATGACACTGAAACTCACACCTTGAACCTGGTCAGGCAGCGAGTGAGTGACAGATTAGAGTTGAATCCAGGCAGGCTGGATTCATGCTGACTTCATCTGCAGCTAGAGGACCATCTAATGGGACTAGCGTAGTTTATTTATCTAGCTCCCTATTGTTAGACATTTAGATGGTGTTTGTATGCTTGCCATCAGGTTTTTTTGTTTGCTTGTTTTTTGCTTTTTCTGTTATAAATACTGCCATTGTGAGCAGTCTCTGCATAAATATTTGCTCATTTTCAGGGTCAAGGCATTTCTAAAAGTGAAATTGTTGTATTGAAGAACACGAACTTCTCTGTTCCCCAACCCTTTGGTTTTTTTTTTTAATTATTTCTTTTTGACTATACAAATGACCAGATTCAGGGCACCTGGATGGCTCAGTTGGTTGGGCTTCCGACTTCAGCTCAGGTCACGATCTTGAGGTAAATGAGTTCGAGCTCCACATCAGGCTCTGTGCTGACAGCTCAGAGCCTGGAGCCTGCTTTGGATTCTGTGTCTCCCTTCTCTCTGCTCCTCCCCTGTGCACACTCTGTCTCTGTCTCAAAAATAAATAAACATAAAAAAAAATTTTTTTTTAATGACCAGATTCGATTAACAAAATTCAAGCATTACAGAAGTATATATTATAGGACATGAACAACCCTGTAACTTCGCGCCCTCAGAAAACAAGTGATCCAGGATTTGTTAGGTTTCATTTAATAACAATTAATAGTAACTATTCATTTTTCTTATTGGAAAACCAATAAATATGTTCTGTGGAAATACAGAAAAGGAAAAGGAAAAGAATCATTTGTAATGCACAATTCATGCTGCGTGTGTGTGTGTGTTTGTGTGTGTGCATAAACAAACACAGGACCATATTGTGAATATAACCTAGTAACGTGCATTTTTCACTTTGCAGTATACATTGTCACGAATGTTTCTCATGTCATTGAATACTCTTCTACAGTATCAGCTGTGTAGTACCTGTCTTTAAAAAAATTTTTTTTTAACATTTATTCATTTTTGAGAGACAGAGAGAGGCAGAGCATAAGCAGGGGAGAGAAGAGACAGAGGGAGACACAGAATCCAAAGCAGGCTCCAGGCTCTGAGCTGTCAGCACAAAGCCCAATGCGGGGCTCGAACCCACAAACCGTGAGATCATAACCTGAGCCAAAGTCAGATGCTCAACCAACTGAGCCACCCAGGCGCCCCTGGATAGCACCTTTTTTATAACTGCCTCGCATTCTACTGAACAATATACTGTCATTTGTGCAACTGTTTCCCTAGAAGTAAACATTTTAAGTTGTTTCTTCCTTTTAAATACAAAAAAGAAAATTGCCTGGACACAGTTATAAAGAGATATCTGCACATACTTCTGATTATTCCTTCAAATATATTTCTAGATAATGAATTGCTGGATCAAATGAATGCATGTTGATAAGGCTTTTGATTTATAATACAACCAGCCCTCCAGAAAGGCTCCCAATTAGTCTCCCACCAACAAAGGATATTATTGTTTAACAGTTTTTTGCCAATATGATTAAGTGAAAAAAAAAAGGAGGAGGAGGAGATCTTTTTGGTCTTTATTTTTGTTTGCTAACTGAAAAGATAGAACTTTCCTAATTTTGTTGTCATTTGCACTTCTGTGGCAAATTATGGACTTCCCCATTTTCTGTTAGCATGCTTACTTTTTCTTAACGATTTGTAAGAATTCTCTTAACTTGTTATATATGCAGCTAAGGTTTTTCCGCGTTGCCATTTCTTTGTACTTTTTTAAAATGGATTTTTCATGCAGTCAAATTTAGTCTGTTTTACTTTTATGGTGTCTGCCTTTTGTGTTATATTTAGAAAGGTTTTCTTCACCCCAAAAAAATCACATAATCACTAGTTCTTCTAATTCTTTTGCAGCTTTATTTTTTTTATGTTAAAGGTTGTGAGCCATCTGAAATTTATTTTACTATTTTGGGAAAGATAGAGACCTAGTTTTAGTTGTGTTCAAATGATCAGCCTATTCTCCTAGCATCATTTTCTTTTTGTTTGTTTGTTGTTTTTTTTTTGTTTTTTTTTTTCCTAGCATCATTTTCTAAATAAACCATCATTCCCCAATTGATCTGAACCACCTTTATCATACGCCAAATTTTTGTATACTTTAGATTCTCTTTCCGGATTTTTGTTTTGGTCCATTGATTGATTAATTCTGTGCCAACACCTCACTGCTTAAAGTACTGAGGTTTAATAACTTTTAATACCTAGTTGCTAGTAGCATAAGCCCCTCCCTTTCATTCATAATTGTTCTTTTTCAAAAATTTCTCACACTTTTATTCCAGGAGCATGCTAGCAGATGAACTTCAGAATCACTTTGCCTTGTTCTCCGCCCCCCTCCAAAAAAAAATCTTATGGAAAATTTAAGTTAAAACTCCATTCAATTTATTAAGTAATTTTGAAGAACCTATCTTCACACGTTCCACTTATGCAGGCCCTTGGATATCAAAGTACAATTTGTATTTTCTTCACAGAAGTCTTGTTGTACATTATTTTAACTGCTGGAAAACACGGGAAGTCAAAGCTCCATGGTGGATATTTTCAAATTCCAGGGAGCCATGGTTAGGAATCAAAAGACCTAAAAGATACTGGGTCAGTCAATAGAGCATGCAATTCTTGATCTGGAGGTTTTTAAGTTGGGACCCACATTGAGTGTAGATAGACATTACTTTAACAAAATCTTGGGGGGGCGCCTGGGTGGCTCAGTTGGTTAAGCCGGCCGACTTCGGCTCAGGTCATGATCTCGCGGTCCGTGAGTTCGAGCCCCGCGTCGGGCTCTGTGCTGACAGCTCAGAGCCTGGAGCCTGTTTTGGATTCTGCGTCTCCCTCTCTCTGACCGCCCCCCCCCCCCCCCCCCGTTCATGCTCTGTCTCTCTCTGTCTCAAAAATAAATAAATGTTAAAAAAAATTTTTTTTAAATCTTGGGGTACCTGGCTGGCCCAATCCATTAGAACATGCAACTCTTGACCTCAGAGTTGTGAGTTCAAGTCCCATGTTGGGTGTGGAGGCCTACTTAATCAATCAATCAATTAATTAATTAATTAAATCTTAAGGGAAAAAAAAGACCTAAAAGATAGGTTTTAGCTAGTCACTTATACTTGGAAAAATTCACAAAGCTTTCCTCACCATCAGTTTCCTCAACTGAAGTAGTAACCATTATCTTTTCATACTTTCAGAATTGATCTCAGGATCATACCAACACTGCAGTAGAGAGGACCCATATTAATACAAGGGGTATCGTTTTGTCAATATATAGCTAACAATGGGAATGTCCCAGGAAGGATTTTACATATGGAACAATCCAACCAATCAAGAAATTATTACCCAACAAAGGTCCAACTATTTTGCCAAAACTAAGTGGTTTTTTTTTGGACGTGTTACTTTCTGTGCTAACACCTGAAAAGTCCCAGCAAACCAGGATGCATTGGTCATCCGGCTGTCAGCATCCCCTTCCAACTCTAAAATGCTATAATGCTAGAGACAGAACAGACCCACGTTCACAAGGTGTTTTCAGTCTAACAAAGAGACGTAGTGGTTTACCTATGACATGATGAGGGAATGTGGTGCATATACTAGGGTATTCCGTGAGAACTGGTGATGCAATAGGGCTCTCAAAGGGGGAAGACTAGTTTGGACTGGAGACTCTGCTGGAGGTGCTTGAACTAGACCTGAGAACCAGAGCAGTTGTGTTTAGATGGGATTCCAGCTGGGGATGAGCAGAATGCAAGAATCAGAGTGCTTCTGCATGGAAGAGATAACTGAGCACTCGGTGCCTAGCCTGACGCAAGGGAGGTACTCAATGAACACAAGTTCAACCGAGTTCAATGGACCTGGTGACACAGAACTGGGATATGCACAGAGCACCTGTTTACGGTTGCAGACCGTAAAAAGCTCACAAGAGTGAACAACTGGAAATGCAGAACACCACCTAAGAGGCTCTCTTGTAAAATGCTAAGTGAAATAACATGAAATAATACAACAATTTGTTTCTCTTTTTCCTTTGGCACTCCGCGTTTTTTTTTTTTTAATTTTTTTTAATGTTTAATTATTTTTGAGACAGAGAGAGACAGAGCATGAATGGGGGAGGCTCAGAGAGAGAGGGAGACCCAGAATCCGAAGCAGGCTCCAGGCTCTGAGCTGTCAGCACAGAGCCCGAAGCGGGGCTCGAACTCACGGACAGAGAGATCATGACCTGAGCCGAAGTCGGACACTCAGCCGACTGAGCCACCCAGGTGCCCCTGGCACTCCGCGTTTTAATGTTAAATCTAGTGCCCAGAACAACGTAAGAACTAGTTCCCATTTACTCCCTCCACTTCCTTTAGTCAGGCATTGTTCTTCACATCCTGAAATATTGTAGTTTGCATTGCTTTAAAAAAAAAATTACTACCTTAGGGGTCGCCTGGCTGGCTCAGTCAGTGGAGCATGTGACTCTGATCTTGGGGTTCCAGGTTCCAGCCCCATGTTGGGTTTAGAGATTACCTTTTTAAAATTACTACCTGAAAAACACGTTATGGAAAAATTAGAATTAAAGAAAAAGGTAAAGATGAAAGTTAAAATTTCAGTATTCCTCTAAATATAGCCACCATTAATGTTTTTGTGTTCCCTCCCCTTCCCCCACGCCCCTTCCACCACCCTTTTCTTTCGGGATATTGAACTGAATATGTTTCTAACTTGCTTTTTAATTTTTTTTTAATGTTTATTTATTTCTTGAGAGAGAGAGAGAGACTGAGCACAAGTTGGGGAGGAGCAGAGAGAGAGAGGGAGACAGAATCCAAAGCAGGGCCCCAGGCTTCGAGCTGTCAGCACAGAGCCCAACACGTGGCTTGAACTCACGAACTGTGAGGTTGTGACCTGAGCCAAAGTCTGACGCTTAACCCGACTGAGCCACCCAGGTACCCTCTAACTTAATAATACTTCATGAAGATTTTTCCACTTCAATAAATTGCTTGTATATCAGCACTCTTAGCTGTCATCTATTTCACTTAATGGTGATATACTAATGTATTTAACTAGTTCCTACAACAATAGAACCATTGAGATTGTTCTAGGCCTACTTTTGTTCATTTCCTAGAATAAAGTCCTAGAACTAAAAATCACTGGACAAAATCTAGGTGCATTTTATATAATATCATTTAAGGTTAAGAGGTCAGTCCTTGGACAGAGGCATGGGTTCAATCCTCTATTTTCCAGCTCTGTGGCCGTGAGTCCCTTCTTAATCTTTCCAATCCTGTTTTTTCACCTCGTGGTCTCTCTCTCTCCCAAAAATAAATAAACATTTTTTTTTTCAATGTTTATTATTTTTGGGACAGAGAGAGACAGAGCATGAACGGGGGAGGGGCAGAGAGAGAGGGAGACACAGAATCGGAAACAGGCTCCAGGCTCTGAGCCATCAGCCCAGAGCCCGACGCGGGGCTCGAACTCACGGACCGCGAGATCGTGACCTGGCTGAAGTCGGACGCTTAACCGACTGCGCCACCCAGGCGCCCCTAAACATTTTTTAAAAAGATAATAATTGTACCCACTTCACAGGGCTGTTGTGAGAATTTAAGTGGGATAATGTATATGAAGTGCTTAGCACAGTATCTGACATAGAGTGAGCACTGAATATGATCTACAGTTCTTTTGCTAAAGTGATCTCTAGAAAGATATTGTCAATTTTCCCTGATACAAAGGTCATGGCCTTTGAGGGAGCTGATAGGATTTAAACTCCAATAAATGTCACAAAGTAGCAATACATGCTGGTCCTTGCCCACCAGCATGACACTGAGCAATGTCCCCAAGAACATCAGCCTATCCTGTTTTAATCCAGTCCCCCTAGTGGCCAAGAGACTGAATTGTCAAGATAACTAAACTAACATTGTCTTTTCAAGGTTGATTCACAAAAGGGAAATACAACAACCTCAATTTTTTTTAAATAGAAAATTTGTAATGGCCCAAGTAACACTCCTCAAGATCAGGTGATGTGTGATCTGAAAGTTACTAGCCTACTTTCCCAAATAGCTGTGGTTTGTCCCTGGTGAAGAAGAATAAATCTGGCTGAAGCAATGGTTCTCAATCTTGGCTGAACCTCAGTATCCTGAAAAGTAGATTCTCCAGAGATTCTGATTTAATCAGACAGTAGTGTGACTGAGTATCAGAATTTTTAAAAGGCTCTCCAGGAAACTCTATTAGTCAGCTGAGGCTAGAGACAGTTGGCAAGGATGCCCTCAAATTCATCTTAACCACTTTTTTTTAAGTGTGTTTATTTATTTTGAGAGAGAGAGTGCGATCCGGGGATGGGCAGAGACAGAGAGGGAGAGAGAGAATTCCCAATCAGGCTCTTCACTGTCAGCACAGTGTCCTACATGGGGCTCTATCTCATGAACCATGAGAACATGACCATGAGATCATGACCTGAGCAGAAATCCAGCTGGACGCTCAACTGACTGAGCGACCCAGGTACCCCATCTTAACCTCTTTGCCATCCATTCCTCAAACAGAGGGACTACGGAGAAGTTGCTTCCTCTCTCACCAATTCCTCTGCTCTTAGGAGAGTTCCAAAAAGAATAAGCAACAAGCGTCAATAATCCCCTTAGGGTCTAACTTCTGGTTGCCTCAACCTGGCTAGAAATAAAGTGTGAGCCACAAACATGAGCCACATAAGTAATTTAAATTTTCTAGTTAGCCACATTTAACAAAGGAAAAAGAAACAGGTGAAATAATTTTAATAATAGTTTATGTAACCCAAACATATCCAAACCGACATCACTTCAAAGTGTAATTAATATGCAACATTATTAATGATCTCTTTTACATTTTTTTCATACTAAGTCTTGAAAAAATTAGCATTTTTTTTCCATATCAAGTCTTTGCATTTTTACACTCCAAGCACATATCAATTCAGACCGGCCATTTGAAGTACTCAAGAGCCATATGTGGCTAGTGGCTGCCATTTGGACACTCCAGGGCTAGGGGTTAAATGCAAAGGAAGTATCCTCACTGGGGCTCAGCATCCCTTATAATGAGGATACGGCAGTGCTGTTCCTTGGCATTGTTGTTACAAGGATCAATGAAATACCTGTTACGGCACTGGGTGGTTAGTGAGCTCTTGACAATGTTTAGTTTCTCTTGTGCTAAGGGGAAGAGGTGCACTGGGTTAGGTGGTAGATAGAATGACTCCTCTCTAAAAGAGGTTTTTTTGATTTTTTTTTTTAATATGCTTAACCCATGTTCCCTTTTGCTAACCATAAAAAGTTCATGCTTTCCTTCCGTGATATTTGTATTTGAAAACACAATTAAAAACTCAATTTCGTGACTAAAAATAAAAGCAATAGGACCAAAGATTGCCTTTGTTGTCACTCTCCCTCCTCCAGCCTAGAAGCATGCGCCCTCTCTTCTCTGCCTATTGTAAATTCTGCTCTAAAACATCGTTCTCATTTCAAGGCTGCTGTCTCAACCTCAGACCAGCCTTGCATTCGTGGAAGGTTTTAAATTTAAAATAGCTTCTTTATCATTACAAAATAATATGCTCTGAAAACAAATATCGGAAAATACAGAAAAGCAGAAAAGACAAAACTGGAACCAAACAGATTCACACCATCCACGGAATAAGCACAATAATACCTGGGGTAGATTCCTTGAAGCAGTGGTTCCGGCCTCCCCCCCTCCCCCCCGCAGCGGCCAACAACCCCCCCCCCCCCCCCCCCCGCTGTTCATCAAGGATCACCTGGGCACTCTAAGTTATATGATGCCTGGCCCCACCCCCAGAGACTGTGATTTAATTGGACTGGATGCCACTAGGGCATCAGGATTCTTCTTTTAAGTGCTCCCCAGGTGGGACGCCTGGCTGGCTCAGTCAGTGGAACGTGCAACTCTTGATCTCAGAGCTATAAGCTTGAATCCCACATTAGGTGTAGAGATTACTTAAAAATAAAATCTTAAATAAATAAATAAATGCTCCCCAGGTAAATTCTAATTGAGCACCCAAGATAAGAACCAGTGCTCTAGAGCAGTGAGTCTCAGACTTTAATGTGCACACCAATTGTGGTGATCTCGACAAAATGCAGATTCTGATTGAGTAGGTCTGGAGTGGGGCCCCGGGTATGAATTTCTATTAAGGATGATGCTGTAGCAGCGGGTTTATCAACCATATTTTTAATATTCCAACCCTTAGCCATGCATAGATATCTATATGTGCTTTTTTTGCCCTAAAAATTCTTACCATAATCCTGTCTCTTAACCTGCTTTTTTAATTCAACAGTTCATTACGACCTCCTTTGCATTTTAAAATAGTACCTTGTGCAAGGGGTGCCTGGGTGGCTCAGTCAGTTAAGCATCCGACTCTTGATTTCAGCTCAGGTCATGATCCCAGGGTCGTGGGATCAAGCCCTGCATCGGCTCTGTGCTGGGCATGGAGCCTGCTTGGATTCTCTCTCTCTCCCTCTGCCTCTCCTCTGCTCACGCTCTCTCTTTCTAAAAACTATTATATATATATATATATATTATATATATATGTATATACTACATATATATAATATATATTCTGCAAGATCATTTTAATTGGCATCATGAAATTTCATTTTACTATTGTAGATCGCTTAGTGCAGTGCTTTGGGAGTGGGGGGGTTGCAGCTGGTGTATCATATAGTCTGGGAAGTTCAACCCTTGACTCTATTCTGATGAGGTAGACCAGAGATAGAGCTCCACAAACAATTCTTCTATACTGTCCCTCTCTCCTCTTCCCAGACCTTAAAACCACTGATTTAACAATTTCCTATTTTAGGGGCACTAAACTTCCAGCTGTTTTTCAGGCAAACATAGCAAAACATTTTCTGGAAAAAAAAAAAAAGACAGATCACATCAATCTCATGAAGTAAGCTTTATTATCATCTCTATCTTACAGATAAGTAACATTTTCATGTGTAAAAATTTGCCCATGAGATTCTGCTATTCACTTGGTTTGAGAATCATCAAAATTCTGATTAACCCTTTGGTGCTTGTGGGAAGGACAGCAGTGTTTCTTAGATAAAGCCAAGCTCAGGGTGCTGGGCACCACCCGCCCCCTGCCCTGCCACATCCCTGCATTGAGGAACAAGGGCCCCAGACAAAGTCACGTGTCTTCCGTGGCCACAGGCAAAAGGATTACAGCAGGAAACTAATGCAAGGTCAGCCTGGGAGTGGCCAAGCCAGCAGCTATGAGGAGCTCTGCTATAAAAATCCCTCCTCAGGGCTCCTGAGTGGCTCAATCAGCTCAGATCAGGATCTCATGGTTGGCGAGTTCGAGCCCCCCATCGGGCTCTGTGCTGACAGCTCGGAGCCTGGAGCCTGCTTCTGATTCTGTGTCTCCCTCTCTCTCTAGCCTCCCCTGCTCACACTCTGTCTCTCTCAAAAATAAATAATAAAATAAAATAAAAAATAAAAATGTATTAAAAAAAAACCCAAAAAACAAAAACCTGCTCATCAGACAGGAGGCAGTACCATGAGACAGAGAAGCCAGAGAGGCCCAGTGGCCAAGAACTCTTGAAAAGCAGATGCTTGGAGAGAGCACAAGCCATGAGGCAGAGAAAAGAGGAGAGGTGGGCTGACAGCGACAGAAGTGTGAGAAGCAGAAACAGAAGAGGGCTGTGTCATGCTGAAAAGTGGGCAATCTCCTGCCAGGGTGGAAACCAGTCACTGTCCTTCAAGCGCTGCGTCCTGGACCCCCTCCTGGTCTCTGAGCTGTGTTCCAATGAAGCCCTGCTGGGAAGACACACAATTACTGTGGGGGCTCTTTGCAATAATTGTGTACCCTCCTGCCCACTAAGGAAAGGGAATTATTTAAGGTAACTGAAAATGGGGTGCCTGGGTTGACTCAGTCGGTTGAGCATCCAACTCTTGATTTTGGCTCAGGTCATGACGTCACGGTTTGTGAGTTCAGTCCCAAGTCGGGCTCTGCACTGACAGCATGGAGCCTGCTTGGGACCCTCTCTCTCCCTCTCTCTCTGCCCTCTCCCCCACTTGCATACTCTCTGTCTCAAAATAAATAAATAAACTTAAAAAAAAAAATAAGGTAAGCCAAAAAAGACTTCATTACAAGCAAGAGTCCAACAATACACACTCCCCGTAGTTCTACTCATTTTTAAAAATTTTATGAATAGGGCACCTGGGTGGCTCAGTCGGTTAAGCGTCCGACTTCGGCTCAGGTCATGATCTCGCGGGTCCGAGAGTTCGAGTCCCGCGTCGGGCTCTGTGCTGACAGCTCAGAGCCTGGAGCCTGTTTCAGATTCTGTGTCTCCCTCTCTCTGACCCTCCCCTGTTCATGCTCTATCTCTCCCTGTCTCAAAATAAATAAAACGTTTAAAAAAATTTTTTAATTTTATGAATAAAAGATTTAAAATCTGATTTTAATGGAAGAAGAATGAAAACACAGGGTAACTGCATGAGGGTGGAGACTGGGGGATCCATGGGGAAAACAAGAGAGGGGAAAAGACATTGCAGAGAGGATCTGGGAGGGGAAGACGAGAACATACTTCTTCCTCACTAGCCGTTCTAGACTATTCCAAGGAAGTTGACTAGACTATTCCAAGGAAGTTTGACAGTCAGAAAGAGGATCCAACCAGTGGCCGGCATCAGAGGGAAGGGAAACTGAGCTGCACAGTGCTGGGCCAGAAGGTGCTCAGGGGGCACTGTGATGACCAGAGCAGTCCAGATGGTGTAGGGAGCAGATGACTAACTCCCCGGAGGTGGCCTTTGCTCTGTTGATGACCAATCAGAAGTAGCCACCAGAATTGCCCACCTGGAGTCCAGTCCTTCCAAGAATAAAGATTCCAGTGCACTTCAGAGAACAGAACTTAGGCATCCAAAAAGTTCCCAGAATTTTCCCGAAGACAAAAGATGCACAGGCGAGAACTGGAGAGTCAGGAGCC
This sequence comes from Lynx canadensis, assembly GCF_007474595.2. Lineage (NCBI taxonomy): Eukaryota > Metazoa > Chordata > Mammalia > Carnivora > Felidae > Lynx > Lynx canadensis. The sequence goes on from NC_044307.1 coordinate 41,006,583, forward strand.
AGTAGCTTCCTGTGAGCAATGGGCTTACTGATTGATACAAGTCTTCAGCTACCATCGAACTCCCAGATAAGCCTGGATTTTACACGTATCTCTCCCAAAGCTCCTATCTAGTGACATAAGAAGAACAGTAATAACAATAGAGAATATGTGATAAGTCCTTCATGTGGCCAGATGCCATGTCAGAAGCCTTAAGCCCATTATCTCATTTCATTTTTACATCAGCCTTATGAAGTAGGCACTAAGACTGTCACCACTTTACAGATAAGCTGATGCCTCAGAGAGGCTCATTAATTTGACCAATGTCATATAGCTAATTAGAGCAGAAATGGGATTCCCACTATATCTGTCTTAATCCAGAGTCTGTGCTCTTGGTCACTGGAGCCATACTGACTCTCTAATCAATTATGACGTTAAAAGGAAATATAAAGATGATCTAACTTCACAGTTCCATTTAAAATATGAAAACATGCTCAGGGCACCTGGATGGCTCCGTCAGTTAAGCGTCTAACTTTAGCTCAGGTCATGAGTTCGAGCTCACGGTTCATGAGTTCGAGCCCCACGTCAGGCTCTGTGCTGACAACTCAGAGCCTGGAGACTGCTTTGGATTCTATGTCTCCCTCTCTCCTCTGTCCCTCTCCTGCTCACACTCTGTCTCTCTCTCTCAAAATAAGTAAACATTAAAAAAGAAAAAGAAATATGTTCAATACCTCACCATTTCATAGAGTTATGGACTTGGAAAATTATAAAAGAAAACCCAGGCACCCCATTTGGTAACTGATGGTGAAGTCAAGCCTCTAGAGGCAGCAGTTTTTCATCTGCAAACATAGCCAGAAGTTTTCTCATTTGTAACACACTGAACTCGTTCCAGAACCTTCCACCTCAGCATTCTCCTGGTGGTAGATAAACCCTGAAAAGTCATTAAGTCTTGAATTAAACAGGCAAATCAAGCTGGTACAGTGAATTAAACACCATCTTTCATCAGAGAAAGGGATCAGCAAGTCCCTAAACCAACAGAGGGCTTTAGTGTTTATCAGCAAGGGGCGACTCCAGACCTTGTTCCAGTGATGCAGAGAGGGCCTCACATATTTCCTCTGGGAAGTGTCTACAAAGGTGACTGGGGGACCACAGAATTGTGGGGGCCAACTCTGAGGACTGTGGAGAAAGGAGTGGTAGAAATTCCTTTTACTTTGTCCTATTTTATCAGGCCTGCCGAAGAGAAACATGGTCTGTTGAACTAAATTCTTATCCAAACAATACAATTAACTTCCTCCTCCTCCTTTTCCTTTTCCTTCTCCTCCTTTTCCGGCTCCCTGAAGCTTCCAGAAAGTAAATTTTACATCTTTCATTCAATATTACCTCTGTGCCTGCTGAGACTAGAGTTTACAGCGTGTGTCCGCTTAGAGACAGGCCTGACCCTGCCAACTGTGGTTTGATCTGAAGGATGGTGAAGGGCCAGTCTGTCCAAGTGCTGGACACTATTATTGTTTAAATTTACTCATCAGATGGTTCCAATGCTGTTGAACGATTCAAAAGCATAAAAGGGAGAGCAAGCTTTCAGACCCTTTTTTACAAAACCAGGTTTTGATACCCAAAAGGAAAACTACAAATTTCATTCATGAATATAGATTTTAAAAATCTAAAAGATTTGGAGCGCCTGGGTGGCTCAGTCAGTTAAGCGTCTGACTTCGGCTCAGGTCATGATGTCACGGTTTGTGGGTTCGAGCCCTGAGTCAGGCTCTGTGCTGACAGCTCAGAGCCTGGAGCCTGCTTCTCCCCTCCCTCTGCCCCTCCCCTGCTCATGCTCTCTCTGTCTCTCTCTCTCTCTCTCAAAAAAATAAACATTAAAAAAAATTTTTTTAATTTTAAAAAGCCAAAATATTCAACATTAATTTCTGATAAAATATCTTAATAAAAAGTAGAATATCTCCTTAACATAAGAAATGTATGCAGTCAAACCGAAACCAGCATCATGCTTCATGGTGAAATCTAAAAGGGCACCAGTGAATCTAAAAAAAAGACAAAGATGGCCTCATTGCCACTACGATTTCATGTTGTAGTGAAGGTATAAGCCAAAGTAATTCTAGAAGGGAAAGAAACAGGAAGTATAAAAATGAGTAAGGGAAGGAAAATTTTCATTATTTGCCGATGTTATGATTGTATACTTTGAAAACTTAAGGGCAAGAGAATGTACCACAGTATCTAACTGCAAAATAAATACACCAAAATGGACAGCTATCCTATCAGTAAATGACTCAGACCTGAGAAAATAGAATTCGAAGTTGGCATCAGGAAAGATAAGAATCAAACCAATTGCACCGCAGCATTCCCACAGGCTCAGGAATTGGTGGGACAAATTACCTTTGGAAGTGAAGGAAGGATTAAAGCAAAGAACTGATTGAAATACTGTTAAAGAAGCAGTTAGAGCCCTAAGTGCCCTCTCAACTCCCTGCCTCACCACAGGAGAAGACTGGGGATTTATAGTCTGGAATGGGAAAGCCAGGGAGGTCTCCGGTTTTAAAGACATTAGGAACACTTGGGTTCAGGGGTACGAGATGGAAAACAGGCGTAGGTGTAAGCATGGGTTGCTGAAATTTCTGCCCTCTTCCACCTCTGCTCCTAGAAGATAGTAGACTGGCTTTCTCTCTTCCAGAAGGAGATTAGAAAAGACTTACCTGGGGAATCCAACCAGCTGATAAAAGACATAAAGCTATAGACAAGGGTCCCCCCCAGTGAAACCATTCAGCCAGAACATGCAACAAATCCTTTCCTATGCCTGTGAAGCTTCCAATCAGCTTAACTAGGAGCAAATGACCAAAGATCACCCACCAGGCATCTGAGGAAAACTTCTAACATGAAGCATAAAAACCAAATGTGCAAACAGAAAAAGGAAGTCAGAGGAAATGGATTATGCAATTATGCAAGGAGAAGAAAATGAAAACAAAGACACTAAAAACCATTACTAATACTCTTAGAAAAATAAGGGGCCTGGGTGGCGCAGTCGGTTAAGCGTCCGACTTCAGCCAGGTCACGATCTCGCGGTCCGTGAGTTCGAGCCCCGCGTCGGGCTCTGGGCTGATGGCTCAGAGCCTGGAGCCTGTTTCCGATTCTGTGTCTCCCTCTCTCTCTGCCCCTCCCCCGTTCATGCTCTGTCTCTCTCTGTCCCAAAAATAAATAAACGTTGAAAAAAAAAATTAAAAAAAAAAAAAGAAAATAAGAAGCTATTGTGACATTGCAGCCACAAAATAAGAATAGAATGCTATAAAAAAATGGAGAAAAAGAGTAAGAGAGATTTTGGCATTTAAAGACATGATATCAGAGAGTTGTTTTTAATCTACAGAAGGTTTGGAAGATGATGTGGAGAAAATCTCCCGAGTATAAAGCACAAAGACAAAAGAGATGGAAAATAGGAGACAAAATATAAGAAAGTTAGAAGTCTGGTCCCAGAGGTCCCATACCCAAACAACAGGAGTTCTAGAAAGCATAAACAGTGAACATAAAAGGAGGGAATTATGAAAGAAATAATTCGAGAAAATTTCCCAGAACTGGAGAACATGAGTTTCCAAATTGAAAGCGTTGCACACGAAGAATTAAAGTAGACCTGTACTCGGGTATATTGAGGTAAAATTTCAGAGCAACGAGAACAAATAAACAAAAATCCTCCAAATCTGTGAGGAAAACCAAAGACCCGTATAAAAGATGAGGGATAAAGATGGTTTCTGACTTCTATCACAGGAAGCTAGAAAGCAATAGAACAATGTTTTCACAATTCTGGAGTGGCTTTCAACCTAGAGTTCCATATTCATAATACCATTACTCAAGGATAAGAGTCAAATAGAGACATTTTTAGATGTAAATAAAAGTACCTCCAAGGCACCAATCCTTATAAGGCTGTTGAAGGATATGCTTCACCAAAACATGATCGTAAACCCAAAAAAAGGGACATCTGATATCTCAAAGCTGGAGCTCTGTCACAGGAGACAAGCTGAGGGAATCCCCAGGACAAATGACAAAGGGTGGCAAATATACACCCGGCATAGAGAACAACCAGTCCAGATGTTTTTCACAAAGACAAAATTGATACAGTAATAAATCTTGAGGAGAGATTTATAAACTAGCAAAGAATTTGAAGTGGAATTAATCATAACAAGATTAAGAAAAACAACTAAGTGGGGCGCCTGGGTGGCTTAGTCTGTCAAGCCTCTGACTCTTGATTTCAGCTTGGGTCATGATCTCATGGTTTGTGAGTTCAAGTCCCACGTTGGGCTCCGTGCTGTCAGTGCTGCTAGATTTCTCTCTCTCCCTCTCCCTATTCCTCCACTGTTCAGGCTCATGCCCTATTGCTCTCTCTCTCTCTCTCTCTCTCTCAAATAAATAAATAAACTTAAAAAAAAAAGAAACAACTAAGTAAATGGGGGGAAAGAAACAATTATTAACTCCAGGGAAAATGAATATTGAATACTAAAGGGCATTATAAATCTACCTATTTGAAACAATTTGATGCTGGTTCAGGAATGCACAAACAATTACAACAGATTAAAGAGTTCGGGAAAAGTCACATAAACAAATGACAATTTAAAATGTAATTTGGGTGGGGGCTCCTGGGTGGCTCAGTCAGTTAAGCCTCCGACTGCAGCTCAGGTCATGATCTCTGAGTCTGTGAGTTCAAGCTCCACATCGGGCTCTGGGCTGACAGCTCAGAGCCTGGAGCCTGCTTGAGATTCTGTGTCTCCCTCTCTCTCTCTGCCTGTCCTCTGCTCACACTCTGTCCTCTCTCTCAAAAATAAATAAAAAAAAAATATTAAAAAAAAGCAGATGTCTGTCTTTCTTACTCTCTATTCCCAAGTAAATCCTAGATGGAGTTTTGTTTTTTATTTTGTTTTTATTTTGGAGACAGAGAGAGAGCGTGAGCAGGGAGAGGGGCAGAGGAGAGAGACGAAGGGAGAATTTAAGCAGGCTCCACACTCAGCGAGTAGCCCACAGGGATTTGATCCCAGGACCCTGGGTCATGCCCTGAGCAGAAATCAAGAGTAGGACATTCAACCAACTGAGTCACCCGGCACCCCCTAGATGGATTTAAATAGAAGAAATAAAGTCATAAAAGGTACAAGAAGAAAACATAGGTAATAGCGTATAAACTTATCGTCAGAAAGAACTTTTAAATAAAATACTAAACCTAGTGCCATAAAAGGAAAGATTAGTAACTTTGATTACATAAAAATGTAAATCATTCCTTTAGGGGGAAAATCATGAAAAAGTCAAAGACTAACCAAAAAAAAAAACCAGAGATAATAGTTGCAATACATATAACAGCCAGAGAGTTATTTACCTTAACATATAAAGAATATGAACAAATCAATAAAAAGGACTGACAATTCACTTGAAAAATGAGACTAGGGAATTTACTTATAGAGAACATACTAGTGCTTTTTAAAGACATAAAAAGATACAAAGTGGTTAATTTTGCTCATAATTAAGCAATATAAGCAAAAAAAATGCTATTTTATCTGCAAGATTGGCAAAGATTAAAAATGCTATAATCCTCAATGTTGACAAGAATACAGGGAAACATTTATTCTCACATACTTTCAGTGGGAGTGTAAATTAATACATTGTCTTAAATGAGGAAATTGGCTATATTTATCAAAACTTGCAGTGTAAATACCATTGAGACCAGCAATTCTACTTCTAGAAATTTGCACTAAACATACATTCTCATATGTATACACAAAATCATATATTAAGATTTGTCCTGTTAGATCTCTTCAGGATCAACTCCTATTGTGCAGTAGGATTCAAGACAAATTCCGCAAGTTGCAGTGTGGGTTAAAGAGTAGACTTTAATGAGGAAAGGTCAGGGTCAACAAGAGAAGGTCTGTGATCCCCACCAACCTATTTGCCTCTGGAGGAATATGCTAGAACCAGGCAGTCTACTGTATATGCAGTGTGGGTTTGTTTTCATGGGAGGGACCCCAGTTCCCTGAGACAATCCCTTCTTTTAGGACAAACTTGAGAACCATCTTATCAGTCAAGCACAGTTTGGACATTGTGCCATCTAGATATGGTGCCAGCCAGAGTTTAGACATAGGGTGAGGCAAATGAGACCCCTATCTCTGGTGCAAAATTTAAGCCACCACCAAAAATGCAATAATCAAGATAACATATTTTAATAAAATATTTTAGGGGCGCCTGGGTGGCGCAGTCGGTTAAGCGTCCGACTTCAGCCAGGTCACGATCCGTGAGTTCGAGCCCCGCGTCAGGCTCTGGGCTGATTGATGGCTCAGAGCCTGGAGCCTGTTTCCGATTCTGTGTCTCCCTCTCTCTCTGCCCCTCCCCCGTTCATGCTCTGTCTCTCTCTGTCCCAAAAATAAATAAACGTTGAAAAAGAAAAAAAAATTAAAAAAAATATTTTAAAATAAAATCAATGTATAAGCCAACATGACCTGCCATGGCACTATTACTGATTCCGTCTTTATTTGGAGTGTTGATATTTCGTTCATCATGGGTTTTTGGATTAACTTTGGTTTTTTTTTTAATATTACATCAAATATTTTTTTTTCATTACTGAGATTCGAGGGCCTTCTTAAATGTTGCATCCAAGCACCATAGTCTCAACCCTTTTGCCATTCTTTACTGTGTTGTCTGGGAAAGCCAGCCCCCCCATCCCCCCATGCCTGGATGAGGAAGCTTCCAGTTCTACTGGTGAGTTCAGGCAGACCACTGGGAGAAGTAGAGTGGAGGGAAGCCCCAAGTTCTGACTGGCTCATTGTCTAGACTGTCTAGAAAAAGCACTTAAGGACAGTCACGGTACAGTTCAGTCAAAGATGTTCACTGAAATGGTAATCAGATAGAAAATGGTTGAGGGACACCTAGGTGGCTCAGTCGGTTGGTTAAGCATCCAACTCTTGATTTCGGCTCAGGTCATGAACTCACAGTTGGTGAGTTCGAGCCCCAGGTCGGGCTCTGCGCTGACAGTGCAGAGCCTGCTTGGGATTTTCTATCTCCCTCTCTCTCTGTCCCCTTCCCCACTCTCTCTCCTAAAAATAAATAAAGAAAAGAGAAGGGTTGAAAGTAACCTAAATGGCCATCAATGGAAACTACTTAACTTTTTAAAAGGAATTCTCTGCATCTGTTAAAAAAAAATAAACAGGGGCGCCTGGGTGGCGCAGTCGGTTGAGCGTCCGACTTCAGCCAGGTCACGATCTCGCGGTCCGGGAGTTCGAGCCCCGCGTCAGGCTCTGGGCTGATGGCTCAGAGCCTGGAGCCTGTTTCCGATTCTGTGTCTCCCTCTCTCTCTGCCCCTCCCCCGTTCATGCTCTGTCTCTCTCTGTCTTAAAAATAAATAAACGTTGGAAAAAATTAAAAAAAAAAAAAAAATAATAAACAAGACATAAAAGGTGACTGGAAACAAGGTATGGAACAACTTATATAGTACAGTGGTCCCCCCCACCCCGCTTAATCTGAGGTTTTGCTTCCTAGGGTCTCAGGTACCTGAGGTAAACCATGGTCTGGAAGAAGATAATCCCTTCTGACATATATTGTCAGAGAGTCCATGGCGGCTATATCCCCCTGCCTGTGTCATTCCTCTCACTTTTTCTCATCACGTGGCCAGGTCATCATCTCACATCATCACAAGAAGAAAAAGGTGAGTACAGTACAATAAGATATGTTGAGAGAGAGAAAGAGAGAGAGAGACCACATTCAAATAAGTTTTTTTATAGTATATGGTTATAATTGTACCACTTTATTATTGTCATTAATCTCTTATTGTGCCTAATTTATAAATTAAACTTTATCGTAGGTATATATGTACAGGAAAAAACATAGACTATTATAGGGTCTGGTACTATCCATGGTTTTAGACATCCACTGGGGGTCTAGGAACATATCCCCCATGGATAAAAGGGGACTACTATATGTCTCCTTGTGCATATGTAGCACATGATATATAATATTAATGGTAATACTTATCATTATTCATAATAGATAATCATTCAGTGCCTTATATATGCCAGACTCACTGAACCCCCATTAACATTCTATGAGGCAGACACTATTATTTAATTTTTTATTTAAGTTTATTTATGTGTGTGAGAGGGAGAGACGGAGTGCAAGTGGGAGAGGGACAGAGAGAGAGGGAGACAGAATCCGAAGCAGGCTCCAGGCTCTGATCTGTCAGCACAGAGCCCCACTCAGGGCTCAAACTCACAGACCGTGAGATCATGACCTGAGCCAAAGTCGGATGCTTAACCTACTGAGCCACCCAGGTGCCCCAAGGCAGTCACTATTATTATCCTCATTTTACAGATAAAGAAACTTAAGATTCAGAGAAATTAAGTAACCCTTCTAAAGTCACCCAGGTAACAATTGGAGGAGTCAGGGTTTGGACACAGAAATAAATATTTGTGTATATTCATGAATAGTTTATGGAAGACACAACCAAAACCCTTCATAGTGGTTATCTCCATGCAATGAGATTGAGAATCTAAGGTCTTTTAGATAGTTTGAACTTTAATTCAATTCAATTTTATTTTATTTTATTTTATTTTATTTTATTTATTATACATATTTTTTTAGAGAGAGAGCGAGAGCACACACATGAGAGGAGGAGAGGGACAGAGGGAGAGGGAGAGAATCTTAAGCAGGCTCCATGATCCAATGCAAGGCTGGATCCCGGGATCATGACCTAAGCCAAAATCAGGAGTCAGACTGTCAACTGACTGAGCCACCCAGGCACCCCTGAACTTTGTTTTTATAGTTAGTGTTGCCTAACAAAGTACGGAGTAGATACAAAGTATATACAAAGTATATTTTAATTTCAGAGAAAGAGTAAATGGATTTTTAGTATAAGTACATCCCGCTCAACATTTGGGACATGCTTACACACACACAAAATCATTTGTTGTTCAAATTTCAGTGGATGTCTCCTGTTTGTATTTCCTAAGTCTAACAACCTACTCACAGTGAGCCTTCATTTGGCAAGGCCAGAAATTCCCTGGTTCCTGCCACAGTGAAATAGCAATTCTCCAACAATATGCCGTAATCCAATAAGATAGGGTTTCAACAGGTGGCATAATGCAGGTATTGAAGTTACTCGATTCAGCTACAACATATTAATCAGGATGATTCAGGAACAACTGTGCCTGCAACTCTTATCTTCTCTTTTTGTTTGTTTGTTTTTGTTTGTTTGTTGTTTGACTGGAAAGGGATGAGTTGTCAATCACAAGAAAACTCAGGCGCCCTCCCTGATACAGTTTGACTCTCTCTCTAACTCCTAGAGGAATTCACCCGGTCCAGGCATAGGTTTTTGTCCTTCAAGCACCCTGCCAATACAAAACAGACATACATATTAATGGGAATTTGGGGCTCTAGAGACAGCAACTCCACATCTGGGTCCAGTATCGCAATTTGCATGGAGTCTGAACCACAGAACAGCTTCGGAAGCCTTGCAGACAGCTGTACCCGCCGCCCTTCCGCTAGGTCCGTATCACAAACCAGAATAGGAGGTGTGTCTCCTGGACAGAAGGAGACAAGATCGTCTGTGGGATTCCTGAGGGAGGGGAAGGAATTGGCCTCAAGCTTCCGGTCCTGAGGATGCCGGACACCACGCTCCTTTGAATGTCAGTTACCAGCTGCTTATTGAATGTAAATCCACAAAGGGACATCAAGTACTTCTGCGTCCCAAGCTGTGCGACGGGAATCGGTCAAGTTCAAACAAATGCAAGCTCCATTGTTAAAGAAGAGGAACCCCAGGGATAGGAAAGCCCAGCCCCACCGAGGTTCGTCCCTCTTCCCTGCGCTGCAGAAGCCAGTCCTGGGCAAGAGCGCCCCCTGCATGCACCCAGCATCATTGCCGAGGAAGCGCGGTCTAATTCAGAGTCGCTGCCAGCTGTGAGGATGGTTTTGCCACCGTCACTTCTAAAACCACATTAGGTGGCAGTCCAGTCATCTTACATGTAGCCTCGCGGGGGGTGGGGAGCGCTTTGAAAGGAGAATGAGGGGGTCTCATCACAGTGAGCAGATTAAAGGCAGCATCCATGCATGACCCTTGACTCTGCAGATAAACTGGACATCCTGTCATATATTCAAAGTCCTGGGCTGTGATGAATGTTGATCATTGGCTTTTCTGCTGGCTTCAATTGACTAGCAATTCTGACAAAATTAAGCTCCTTATTCTTCACGTGGATGCCACCAAATACCTAGTAAGGAATCCTTGTTCTGGCAAGATAAGGGAGGCAGGCAAGTGGACCCATGCACAGAGTGATTACAGAGGAACGGACCCTGGCAAAGGCAAGGGTCCAACATATTTAACAACCAACATGCTTCTTTCAACACCCCTGTACGGTTGGTCTTCCCTATCTACTGCTGTGCTTGGAGGTAACACCCTACCCATTGCTGAAAGGTAGATTTTATTTCACTGCTACTTAGCCTATCAAGGCCAAAAGTATGTTGCTGCAACAATTAATTAATTAAGTGAAATCGGCCATTGTGGAATTAAGTCTTCAGGAGCTTATGTAGAAAGTTGTGGAGGAAAAGGACAGTCTTGATTACAACAGTCTTGATTTCTTGCATCTGATTTGGAAACACAATTTCACAACTGGTGTGATTCAAAAACAGGTTTACAACCTAAATATAAAACAACCCTTCCAATGTACCCATCTCTCCCAAGCAGCGTGTAAGGAAAAACAAAAGAATTGATCCCTCATTTTGTAGCTGAGGATGTCCATTAGGCTAGGAACATGTATGAAGAGGCCTACAGTCCTATCACAAGCCAGTCACTCTCATGCTAATTCTTTATCACATTCTGCCATGTTGGCAACACGAAGGAATGAGTAAAAATGGGGTATATGTAAGAGTCCTCCTAATAAATGGACCAAACCCCCAATATTTCTGGTGATGCCACCTATGGAAGGAACTGATAAATACAAATAAGGAGTTTTAAACTTAGATTTGTTAAAGCACAAGTGACGGATTGGGGCAAAAAGTGGGAAAAGAATTATGAATTGGGAAAAATAACAACCAAACATATGAGTCTCAAATGGAATTTCCCTCTATCTTTTGGCCTTTATATAATGTAGGTGGCCAATCTGATGATTTTACTGGGTAAAGTGAGACAGGAACTTATAATTTCACAGTTCGCCAGAAAGATTAAAGGAAAAATGAAAACTCCTTTTAACCAAATGGCGGGTACATTATGAACTTACTGTCTTGGACTCAAACCATGAAGGGGAGAAGGAAGGAGGCTCAGGAAAGACTGAATAAGATCATAAACACAAATTCAGTTACCCCAAATCACGTGAAGTGGTCTTTGATTGAATTTTCCTTTTCTAGTATAGCTGTTCTGATCCTGTTTCTTTTTGTTATGGCTCCTGTTGGTCAAAGATTAGCTCCCACTATATACGGGATCATTCCCTCTACTGGGAAGCAACACAACTGCCAGCCTGAGGTGGCTCTTCGTCCATCAGTTGTAGACAGGCTGAACACATAAGAATCCTCCAAGCCAGGATAGGATGTCTTCAAGACAATAGTCGCATATCCTAATTAATAACATTCAATGAGTATTGCAAATAGAAGACCATATGGGTGTAAGCTCAACTATGGAAGGATTCATTCAACTATTGTAACCATTGGGAACAATAAGGAATGGACTGAAACAAATGCCAATCATAATGAATGGGTGTGTACAGATTTAAGATCATTAGGCATGATTAAAAAAAAAAGGATAGGCACGCTTGGGTGGTTCTGTCGGTTAAGTGTTGGACTTCGTGCAGGTCATGATCTCATGGTTCACAAGTTGGAGCCCCTCATGGGGCTTTGCACTGACAGTGAGGAGCCTGCTTGGGATTCTCTCTCTCTCCCCTCTCTGTGCTCCTCTCCCACTCTCTCTCTCTCAAGATAAGTAAACTTAAAAAGAAAAGTATACTAGTACCTTTTCATCAATAAAAAATGAACACATCCATCCCTTCCAATCTGTGATCAATTTGTTTAATTGACTTAACTTGGGAATCTGGGAATTTTGTTCCTGCAGGTCTGACGGTGGGTGCCATATTGGACTACTCCACTGAGAGTGGGGAAAATACAGGACTATTTTACCAGGCAGAAGACTAATTATCTTCTATGAGAAATCTGACTAGACTAAGAGGAAAGACCGAAAGATATTGACATCAGAGGTTTCCCAGTGAAACCTCCCAGGCAGCTCACCCACCAGCAAACTTCACAACTGATAACGCCCTACTCATGGTTTCAGAGCATCTCATCAGTTTTCTAGTCTCTCACCCCTTTTTAAAAAATGTTTATTTATTTTGAGAGAGAAAGAGGGAGCAAGGACACGTGCAAGCTGGGGAGGGGCAGAGAGAGAGAGAGGGAGAAAGAGAATCTCAAGCAGGCTCCACACTAAGGGGGGAGCCCAGTGCAGTGCTCAATCCCATGACTGTGAGATCACGAACTGAGCCAAAATCAAGAGTTGGACACTCAACTGACTGAGCCACTCAGGTGTCCTTTTAGTCTCTCACTCTTAAAAATATGCCAACATCCACAGATTATAGCGTCTAATATGAAAAAGAGAGAACAAAACTAACAGAAAAAAAAAAAAAACCTGGGTAAAACAAACTATAGAGAGGGAAGAAAACTTCAATAAAATGCCACACCACACCTACCTCAGAGACAAGCTATCGAAACCATAAAATAAGAACTAGATGTTGTCTCAAAAAGGATAGTCAATGATAAAATTGAGTTCCTGGAAATCAAAACTGGAAACAAGGCATGAAAAATTCATTAAAAATTTTAAGATAAAGTTTGGGAAATTTCCCAGGAAAAAAAAAAATCAAACAAAGATGGAAACAGAACAGAAAAAATAAGAGAAATAGACCAGTCTGGAATTCTAGGAAGAAAGAAAAGAGAAAAATAAGAAAGAATTTTTTAAAAAACTAATTCTTTAAAAATTTCCAGACCTTAAGGACATGAGTTTTCATATTGAAAAGATTCACTCAGCACTCAGCACCAATGAAAGGAAGCTGATCCACATCAAGCCATGCTTCGCAAAATTTTAGAACTCGAAGCATGAAGAGAAGATCACTTATGTGGCTCCTGGGTGGCTCAGTTGGTTGAGCGTCCAGCTCTTGATTTCAGCTCAGTTCATGATCTCACCATTTGTGAGATCATGTCCAAGTCAGGCTGTGTGCTGTCAGCTTGGGATTCTCCCTCTCCCTTTACCTCTGCCCTTCCCCTGCTCAAGCACTCTCTCTTTCTCAAAACAAATTAAAAAAAAAAAATTAAAAAAAAAGATCACCTAAGTTTCCAGAGATAGAAAAAATATCATAAATAATTAGAAATCAGAATGGCTTTAGATTTCTCCATAGAAATATTGGAAGACAAAGACAGAAGATAATTGGGAACTGCCTTCAACATTCTGGAGGAAAATTATTTCAAACCTAGAATTCTATACTCAGGCAAACTATCAATCAAGTGGGAAAGCAAAATAAAGATGATTCCATAATTGCAAGGTTTCAAAAATTTGTTTCCCATGCAACCTTCCCCAGGAAGTTACTGCAATATGAATTCTACCAAAATGAGAATGAATCCGAGAATGAAGATGAGAAGACATAGGATCCAGTAAATAGGAGCTTCAACACAGGAGGGATGAAGGGAATCTTAAGGATCATGGAGATTGGAAATTCCAAAGAGAATGTGGAAAGAGATTTCAGAATGTTGCCTGTGTACTAGGCAGGAGTAGGCCCAAGCTTTGTGGGGCTTGAAGCTTATACAATTTAGGGGATCCACTTTAAGAAATAAGATACAATATTACAGATGCAAAAATTAAACATGAAAATGAATATTTATGTAGAATGAAAAAGAAATCTTAATAAATTATAAAATTTTAAAAGCTGACAAATGCCACAAACATCAAAAATCCAGAAAAATATAATATTTTGTGTTAACTGCTTGATCCATGTCTTTAATACCTTTTTTCTCTATACTCTTCAGCTGCATAATTTTCCTCCCAAAAACTTATTGTGAAAAATTTTAAACCTATGGAAAGACACGTGGGTGTCTCAGTTGGTTAAGTGTCAGACTTTGGCTCAGGTCATGATCTTACAGTTGGTGAGTTTGAGCCCCTCATCTAGCACTGTGCTGACAGCTCAGAGTCTGGAGCCTGCTTCAGACTTTGTGTCTCCCTCTCTCTCTGCCCCTCCCCTACTCACCCTCTGTCTCTCTCTTTCTCAAAAATAAATAAAACATTTAAAAAAATTTAAACCTATAGAAAAGTTACAAGAACTTCACGATAAACACTATATTGATACCTACCATTAAATCTTACACTTAACATTTTATTACACTTACTTTGTCACCATTTTGTCCATCCATCAATTCCTCAGAGTTTACATTATTATGCTGCTAAAAATTAACTATAGCAGAGCCATGTGGTAAGTTATGATGACTTTCCTGAACAGCTTTTTGTTTTCCATGGAGTTAATAATTGCCTTTTTTTCAGTTTTCCCTAAACACATCAGAATATTCAACTTCCAAGTCTCCACCAATTGGTTAAATCTTTCATTATACTGAGACACACCCAGTTGTCTATAAATTTTATCTTGCAGATATTTCTCCTGGAGTTTTCTGACCTACTCCAAAATGGGCTAATTGACACGTTAGCCTAGAGCCAGAAGTGTATTTCTCATGAAGCTAATGAAGCCTCAGCTTCAGGAACCCTCCACAGGATCATGAATTTTGTAAAATTTGCAAAGTAAGATATTTTAACTGTGATGAGTTAAATTCTCTCTCTTTCCTATCGAACTTTCCCTCTGTCATATTTTTTTTTTCCACACACTGCAGTTCGGAGAACCAAGAGAAAGTAAGTTGGAGATCCATTCGGTTTGGATTTAGTTGGATTTATTTAGGTAGTGTGCAGTCACATCTGTATAAAGTTAACTTGTTGTCAGCCATCCAAGTAGGAATTGCTTCAGGAATATTTCTACATCCTACCTCACTAACTCACCTGGGGCCATTACATAAAGGTGAAGCGCCAGAGGTTACAACAAGATGTTCTATGGTGTCTGGCAGCAGAAGTAGGTGAGCAGGCATGGAGAAACAAGGTCTGAATGTAAGGAGCCAGAGCTAGTCTGTGGAAACCTTCTTCCATTCATCAGATAAAGGAAATTGCAAGTGATGGATTTAGTTCCCAGCAATTCAGTTTTCTCCTATCAGGAATGTACTGGATAACACAACAAATACAATTATAAGTGCACTGTCCGGTTTTTCTCTTTTGGTGAGGAACACACAAAACTTCAGAATTCTGCTTAAACCTGTAGCAGAACAGTACTATGTATATGTAAAGTTGCTCATTTTAGGGGTGTCTGGGTGGCTCAGTCGGTTGGACGTCCAACTTTGGCTCAAGTCATGGTCTCTCAGTTCGTGAGTTCGAGCCCCATGTCGGCCTCTGTGCTGACAGCTCCGAGCCTGGAGCCTGCTTCAGATTCTGTGTCTATCCCTCTCTCCCCCTGCTCCCCTGCTCATGCTCTGCCTCTCTCTGTCTCTCAAAATAGATAAATGTTAAACAAATTTTTTAAGTTGCTTATTTTATATATTTCCACTACCATAATAAAAACAAACTGTGATTAACAATGCTTGAGAAAAGATTGAATTATCTCCCTATTCTTCCTAGAGAGAAATATCACAAAATCATTGTCATATAACTATATTACAATATAACTATATTAGGAGGATGGAAGAATAAGAAGGGTGTGTGTATGTAGTGAGGGTAGAGGCTGAAAGAGAATGAAATCCTCATCCTTCATTACAGGAAGTGCATAAATGATACCTAAAATGGAAAAAAAAAATCAAGAAGCAGTACAGGGAAGCTATTTTGAGCTATGGAAGCAGCTAAAATAATTCAAAGTGATTGCCTCTGAGAGGACAGAAATGGGAGGAAAGAGAATAGGGACTGCTTTGGTTTTTCTCTTCTTCCTTCCTTCCTTTCTTTTTTTTTTAATATCTATTTATTATTTTCAAATTTTTATTTAAATTCTAGTTAGTGAACATATAGTGTAATATGGTTTCTGGGGTAGAATTTAGTGATTCATCGCTTACATATGACACCCAGTGCTCATCACAAGTGCTCTCTTTAATACCCGTCACTCATTTAGCCCATCCCCCACCCATCTCCCTTCATCAACACTCTGGGTTTTTTGTTTTTGTTTTTGTTTTTTAACAAACTTTGTAGAACCCTGTAAGTCTCTAACTGAAATTTGCGCATGACTAATTTTGGCAAAAATTAAAAATTAAAAAGCTCTTATCCTGTAATTGAGGGATTCCAGCTCTGAGAATTTATCTATCCCACAGATATGCTCATGCATGTGCATAAGGACATTTTTACAAGTTATCTATTGCAGTATTGTCTGTAAGTACAAAAGATTGGAAATGATTTAAGCATCATCAGTAAGGGATCGTTAAATAAATAAAACATATAGCCACCAGAATACTAGGTAGACTATTTTTAAAATGAAGCAACTCCTGGGCGCCTGGGTGGCCCAGTTGGTTAAGCGTCCGACTTTGTCTCAGGTCATGATCTCACAGTTCGTGATTTCGAGCCTCACGTCGGGCTCTGTGTGACAGCTTGGAGCCTGGAGCCTGCTTCGGATTATGTGTCTCCCCCTCTCTCTGCCCCTCCCTCTCTTGTGCTCTCTCTCTCTCAAAATTAAATAAACATTTAAAAAAATTTAAATGAAGCAACTCAATATACATGTGGAGGAATTTCCCAAATGAAAAAGAAAAATACAGAAAATGTGCATGTATGCTACCATTGGTATAGGAACAAAAAAATACTTGTACAGAAACTCTAGAAGGACACACAACAAAATGAAACAGTAATTGCCTCCAGGAGAGGGAACTTGATGGCTAATGGAAGGGGTAGGAGAGTGACTTACTTTTCATTACTAAACACCTTCATGTTTTTATTATTATTATTTTTTAACATTTATTTTTGAGATAGAGAGAGAGAGATTGTGCAGGGGAGAGGCAGAGAGAGAGGGAGACAGAGGGTCCAAAGCAGGCTCTGCACTAACAGCAGAGAGCACAGTGCAGGGCTCAAACCCACAAGCCCTGAAATTACAACCTGAGCAGAAGTCGGATGCTTTACTGACTGAGCCACCCAGGTACCCCAATCCTATCATACTTTTAAAATTGCAGACCAGGGGAGGAGCCAAGATGGCGTAAGAGCATGGAAGATTTTTGTGTGTCTTGCGTGCATGAAATACAGCCAGACCAACACTAAACCATCCTACACACCCAGAAAACTGGAGGAGTAACACAACAATCCGCACAACCTGAACCACAGAATTCAGCAGGTACACGGCACGGAGAGGTGAATTTGGGGAGCGAGAGGCCGCGGAAGGTAGGGAACAGCTTTTGCGGGCAGAGACAGGATGGAGACTGGAAGGAGGGGAGAATACGGAAAAGCACCCCTCCCCAAAAGCAGCTGGAGAGAAAGTGGAAAATTGGAAACAGCCACAGGGACTAAACTAAAAAGGGACAAAGGAGAAAGGAGGAAGGAGAGGGTTTAAATTCCATTAGACTGTAACCAAGGGAGTGCAAGGGCTGCCAACTCGCAGCTCGATACCTGGCGGTGCTCTGGTGGAAGGGCGAATCCCAGGAACAGAGTGGGGTCTGGGAGGTTCTTGGGCCACACAGGGAAAAGCGGTTCCACTGCTGCAGGACATTTGGTCAGAGGCTCTGAGGCAACCTGGGCCCAGTAGACCCCAGAGAATGGCCGCATTCGCTGGTGCCTGGAACAAGGTCGTTAAGGGTGAAGCCGGGGTGCCCAGATGTGTGTTGGATTTTCCATAACTCCCTGAAATGCTGCTGCTACACTGTCTCACGAACTTTTTCCGGGGGCAGGTGGCACCTGGCCACAGTCTCAGGGCACCAGTGGCCAGCAGGGTCCAGCAAGCATTCCTGGGTGCAGCCGACATTAGGCCATTGTCATTTGGCCATTGCTCGGTGAGACCTCCTGTAGAGGGGTGTGAAGGTGTCAAAGCCACAGTCCTCTCGGAAGTAAGGGGGCCGGTGGAAAAACAGCCGCTATTGAGACAAAATTCGGGAGAGGTACTGCCTGGGGCTCTGGTCATGGAGAGTGAAAAAGCAGCGAGTGGACAAGAGCTGAAGACAGAGGGTAGGTGCTCGATTGCTGATCTGGGAGAACAGACTGGGTAGCTGGGTGTCACCATTTTCCCCCTCCTGCACATGCGCATACGCACCTACGAGCGCCCGCAACAATCCACCCCAGTAGGCTAGCAGCGCCATCTAGTGGGAGAGCAGAGCGGTTATACACTGAGCCCCGCCCAACGGGCCAACTTCGCTCTTCAAGAACAGAAGTCTCGCTGCCGGCTTAGTTATGGACCTATAAAGCGCTACATAGACCGACTTCTAGGGGAAAACGAAGCAATTTCAGTCCTACTTCATCTGTTAGCAGGTTCATTACTCAACTTTCATTTCTTTTTTTTCTCTTTTACATTCTTTTTCTTGAATACAGAAAGAGAAAAATTCATTTTTATTTTCAATTTTTATTAAAAATATTTTTCTTTAATTTTATGACTGTATTTTTTACTTTTGTGTAAATTTTTTCAAATTCTATTTCACTTCCATCATGTTATTTTAGTCTACTTCAGTGTATTCACCTTTTCAAATTTTCAAACAATTTCTTTTTTTCTTTCCTTTTCTTTTTTTCTTTCCTTTTCTTTTTTCTTTTTTGTTTCTTTTCTTTTCTGATTCGTTTCTTTTCTTTGTTTTCTGAATGCAGAAAGAGAAAAACTTCATTTTACTTTCAATTTCTATTAAAAATATTTGTATTTAATTTTTTACTATATTTTTTGCTTTTATGTAATTTTTTCAGATTCTATTTCCTTCCATCATTTTATTTTAGTCTACTACAGTGTATTCACTTTTTCAAATTTTCAAACGATTTCTTTTTTTAATCTTTTTACTTTTTTCATTTCTTTTCTTTTTTCTTAAATACAGAAAAGAAAAAACTCATATTATTTTTTTATTTTATCAAAAATATTTTTCTTTAATTTTTTTCTACTATATTTCTTTACTGTTTGTGTCTGTTTTTTCAAATTCTATTTACCCCGTCATCTCATTTTAGTCTACTTCAGTGTATTCATTTTTTCAAATTCTCAAATGATTCCTTCCCCCGCCTTTTTTTTTCTCTAATCTGTCAAACCATTTTCAACACCCAGACCAAAACACACCCTAGGATCTAGCATCATCTATTCGATTTGTGTGTGGGGGGGTGTTTTTAATTTTTAATTTTAATATTTTTAATTTTTAATATTTTTTAATTTCAATTTTCTACCTCATTAATTCTTTTTCTCCCTTCAAAGTGGCAAAACGACAGGAATTCACCCCAAAATAAAGAGCACGAAGAAATGACAGCCAGGGATTTAAGCAACACCAGATACAAGAAAGATGTCTGAACCAGAATTTAGAATCACGATAATAGAATACTAGCTGGAGTCAAAAATAGATTAGAATCCTT
The DNA here is from genome assembly GCF_007474595.2 of Lynx canadensis. Classification (NCBI taxonomy): domain Eukaryota; kingdom Metazoa; phylum Chordata; class Mammalia; order Carnivora; family Felidae; genus Lynx; species Lynx canadensis. Next base: position 41,026,111 of record NC_044307.1, read on the forward strand.
TTCTGCAGAGATAAAAGAAGTAAAAATAGCCAGAATGAAATTAAAAATGCTATAACCGAGCTGCAATCACGGATGGATGTGGCAAGGATGGATGATGGAGAACAGAGAATCAGCGACATAGAGGACAAACTTATAGAGAATAATAAAGCAGAAAAAAGAGGGAGATAAGGCAAAAGCGCACGATTTAAGAATTAGAGAAATCAGTGACTCATTAAAAAGGAATAACATCATGGGGCTGCCTGGGTGCTCAGTCGGTTAAGCGTCCGACTTCAGCCCAGGTCACGATTCTCGCGGTCTGTGAGTTCGAGCCCCGCATCGGGCTCTGGGCTGATGGCTCAGAGCCTGGAGCCTGCTTCTGATTCTGTGTCTCCCTCTCTCTCTGCCCCTCCCCCGTTCATGCTCTGTCTCTCTCTGTCTCAAAAATAAATAAACGTTAAAAAAAAAAAAGAGGATAACATCAGTATCATAGGGGTCCAGAAGAGGAAGAGAGAGAAATAGGGGTAGAAGTGTTATATGAGCAAATCATAGCAGAACACTTTCCTAACCTGGGGAAAGACACAGACAACAAAATCCAGGAAGCACAGAGGACCCCCATTAGATTAAACAAAAACCGACCATCAACAAGGGCATATCATAGTCAAATTCACAAATACTCAGGCAAGGCGAGAATCATGAAAGCAGCAAGGGAAAAAAAAGTCCCTAACATACAAGGAAGGACAGATCAGGTTTGCAGCAGACCTCAGCCACAGAAATTGGCAGGCCAGAAAGGAGTGGCAGGATATATACAGGGTGCTGAATCAGAAAAATATGCAGCCAAAGATTTTTTTAAAACAATTTTTAAAAGGGGGGGCGCTTGGGTGGCTCAGCCGGTTTGGGCATCTGACTTCGGCTCAGGTCCTGATCTTGCAGTTCGTGAGTTCAAGCCCCACATCGGGCTCTGTGCTGAAAGCTCAGAGCCTGGAGCCTGCTTCAGATTTTGTGTCTCCCTCTCTCTTTGCCCCTACCCCACTCACACTTCTCTCTCAAAAACAAACATTTTAAAAATTAAAAAAAAAAAAAGAAAATATGCAGCCAAGAATTCTTTATCCAGCAAGGCTCTCATTCAAATAGAAGGAGAGATAAAGAGTTCCCAGACAAACAAAAATAAAGGAGTTTGTGACCACCTAAACCAGCCCTGCAAGAAATTTTACGGGGACTCTCTGAGGGGAGAACAGATGGAAAAAAAAAAAAAATATATATAATATATATATATATATGTGTGTGTATATATATATAGTGTGTATATATATATATATGTGTATATATAATGTGTATATATATATATATATATATATATATATATCTATTACGAAAGGACCAGAGAACACCACCAGAAACTCCAACTCTACAAGCATCATATGGCACTAAATTCATGTCTTTCCAGTACTCACTCTAAATGTCAATGGACTCAATGCTCCAATCAAAAGCATAGGGTAACAGAAGGATAAGAACCAAGATCCTCTATCTGCTTCTTACAAGAGACCCACTTTAGACCTAAAGACACCTTCAGATTGAAAGTAAGGGATGGAGAAACCATCCATCATTCTAATGGTCAACAAAAGAAGGCAGAGTAGTCATATTATATCAGACAATCTAGACTTTAAAATAAAGGACTGTATCAAGAGATGCAGAAGGGCATATATCATAATCAAGTGGTCTATCCACCAAGAAGACCTAACAATGTAAACATTTATGTGCCAAATGTGAAAGCACCCAATATATAAATCAATTAATCACAAACATAAAGAAACTCAATCGATAGTAATACCATAATAGTAAGAGACTTCAACACCCCACTCACAGCAATGGACAGATCATCTAATCAAAAAATCAACAAGGAAACAATGGCTTTGAATGACACACTGGACCAGATGGACTTAACAGATATATTCAGAACATTTCATCCTAAAGCAGCAGCATATACATTCTTCCCAGTGCACATGGAACGTTCTCCAGAATAGACCACATACTAGGACACAAATCAGCCCTAAGTAAGTACAAAAAGATCGAGATCATACCGTGCATATTTTCAGACCACAATGCTATGAAACTTGAAATCAACCACAAGAAAAAATTTGGGAAGGTAACAAATATTTGGAGACTGAAGAACATCCTACTAAAGAATGAATGGGCTCCACCAAGCAGTTAAAGAGGAAATTATAAAAGTATATGGAAGTCAATTAAAATGATACACCACAACCCAAAACCGCTGGGATGCAGCAAGATGGTCATAAGAAAAAGTATATAGCAATCCAGGCCTTCCTAAAGAAGGAAGAAAGATCTCAGATACACAACCTAACCTACGCCTTAAGGAGCTGGAAAAAGAACAGCAAATAAACCCCAAACCAGCAGAAGCAGGAAATAATAAATATTAGAGCAGAAATCAATGCTATCGAAAGCAAAAACACAGTAGAACAGATCAATGAAACCAGAAGCTGGTCTTTGAAAGAATGAACAAAATTGCTCAGTTTGATCAAAAAGAAAAAGGAAAGGACCCAGATAAAATAAAATCAAGAATGAAGAGGAGAGATCACAACCAACACAACAGAAATAAAAACAATAATAAGAGAATATTATGAGCAATTATATGCTAATAAAATGGGTAATCTGGAAGAAATGGACAAATTCCTAGAAACATATGCACTACCAAAACTGAAACAGGAAGAAATAGAAAATTTGACAGACCCATAACCAGTAAGGAAATCGAATTAGTAATCAAAAATCTGCCAAAAAAACAAGAGTCCCAGGGCGAGATGGCTTTCCAGGAGAATTCTACCAAACATTTAAGGAAGAGTTAACACTATTCTCTTGAAACTGTTCCAAAAATAGAATGGAAGGAAAACTCCAAACTCTTTCTATGAAGCCAGCATTACCTTGATTCCAAATCAGACAGAGACAACACTAAAAAGGAGAACTTTAGATCAATGTCCCTGATGAACATGGATGCAAAAATCCTCAACAAGATATTAGCAACCGGATCCAACAATACATTAAAAAATTATTCACCACGACCAAGCAGGATTATACCTGGGATGCAGGGCTGGTTTAATATCTGCAAAAACAATTAATGTGATTCATCACATCAATAAAAGAAAGGACAAGAACCATACAATCCTTTCAATAGATGCAGAGAAAGCATTTGACAAATACGCATCCCTTCTTGATGAAAACCCTCAAGAAAGTAGGGATAGAAGGATCATACCTCGAGATCATAAAAGCCATATATGAACAACCCAACGCTAATATCATCCTCAATAGGAAAAAACTGAGAGCTTTCCCCCTAAGGTCAGGAACAAGACAGGGATGTCCACTCTGCCACTGTTATTCAACATAGTATTGGAAGTCTTAGCCTCTGCAATCAGACAACATGAAGAAATAAAAGGCATCCAAATTGGCCAGGAGGAGGTCAAACTTTCACTCTTTGCAGATGACATGATACTCTATATGGAAAACCCAAAAGATTCCACAAAAAAAACTGCTTGAATTGATTCATGAATTCAGCAAAGTTCCAGGAGATAAACTCAACGCACAGAAATTGGTTGCATTCCTATACACCAACAATGAAGTAACAGAAGGAGAAATCAAGGAATCGATCCCATTTACAGTTGCTCAAAAACCCATAAAATACCTAGGAATAAATCTAACCAAAGAGGTGAAAAATCTCTACACTGGAAAACTATAGAAAGCTTATGAAAGAAATTGAAGAAGACACAAAAAAAATGGAAAAAGATTCCATGCTCCTGGATAGGAAGAACAAATATTGTTAAAATGTTGATACTACTCAAGCAATCTACATATTCAATGCAATCCCTATCAAAGTAACAGCAGCATTCTTCACAGAGCTAGAACAATAATCTTAAAATTTGTATGGAACCAGAAAGACCCCAAATAGCCAAAGAAATCTTGAAAAGAAACCAAAGCAGAAGGCATCACAATCCCAGACTTCAAGTTATACTACAAAGCTGTAATCCTCAAGACAGTATGGTATTGGCATAAGAACAGACACTCAGATCAATGGAACAGAATAGAGAACCCAGAAATGGACCACAAATGTATGGCCAACAAATCTTTGACAAAGCAGGAAAGAATACCCAATGGAATAAAGACAGTCTCTTCAGCAAGTGGTGCTGGGAAAACTGGACAGCGACATGCAGAAGAATGAACCTGGACCACTTTCTTACAGCATACACAAAAGTAAACTCAAAATGGATGAAAGACCTAAACGTAAGACAGGAAGCCATCAAACCCTTGAGGAGAAAGCCGGCAAAAACCTCTTTGATCTTGGCCGCAGCAACTTCTTACTCACATGTCTCCGGAGGCAAGGGAAACAAAAGCAAAAATGAACTACTGGGACCTCATCAAAATAAAACCTTCTGCACAGCGAAGGAAACAATCAGCAAAACTAAAAGGCAACCAACAGAATGGGAGAAGATATTTGCAAATGACATATCAGATAAAGGGTAGTACCCAAGTACCTTGATCAAATATCAAGATGACCAGACCAAAGGTGGAAATTTTTCTGCTAAACAGACTCAGCATGATTCTTTCTAAGCTAGAATAAGCAGGCCAAGAACAGATTCCAAGGCCTGGTGAAAAAGAGGACTCAGAGTAGCCCGACTAGAGGTAGGTCAAGGACACAGTCTTTGTCACACATCTCACTACACCCAATGAATAATAATTGGAAAGGGTGGAATGTGCTAGCTGGACAATTGCACCTCACAGTATGCCATCCTTCCCATATCTGGAAAAAAAGATGGCCTTGATAAGTTGACTTCAGGGAGCAGAAAACCACAAGACGCCTAGGGTTCCATTCCCAAGAGATAATTTACATCAGTGACAATAAATACAGAAACAATGAAATATTCTTCAAAATCTGTATTTATTTGTCTCTTTCGATTAACATACTGTATGTTTACTTTTTTATTGCCTGAGGACTCTTTACATACTGGCTACTTTATAACATTTTTTTAGAGGCTGGAGGAAACCCACTCTCACACCACAAGCGAGAAAAAAAAATTTGCAATTGGCTGTTATCACTGTCAATTATCTCAGTATGAAAGAGGGAAGTGGATAACCTTGTCCCCAAGAAAAGCAGAGCATGTATCCACAGTCGTAATCATAGATGGACCCATCCTGGTATGACCCTCCTAAGAGAGGAAGATCTCAGTTCAATGTGTTGAAGTAATTCAAGGACAAAAGTTCTCAATCTTTTACTCATGGCCTTTAATAAGGGTTGATTAATTATTTTAAGGTCTGTCAAGGAAAAAGGAGACTGGGTTTTGACCCACTGTGCATGAGGTCGGTTAGTTTTAATTATGAAAAAAAACCTAATAATGAATTTCCCCTAGAAATGGGTCCATGGGGGGAGCAACATAGCTTGGAAAGAACATGAGCCTTGGCCTTGGAGAGTTCAAATTTCGGCTCTGTGGCTGGGCTTCCTCAGTCTAGAATCTCATATGTTTCCATTCTTACAAGTTTTCTTGAAAATTTTCCTTGATAATTTATACTCATCCATTTTTGTTGTTCTTTCTAGAACTCCTACTATTCAGGGTTGTTTTTTTTTTTTATTCAGAGATTTACATTTTCAGTATCTAAGAGCACTTTTTTGTTCTTGAATGTTTCTCCACCCCAGTCTCCTATTCTTTAATGAGTGCAAAATCTGTCTTATTCCCAAGAATCCCAATAAATATAAAAAAGCTTTTTCCAACTCTCTGACTTGTCTCCTCATCTTTCTTATATTTTAGTCTCCTTTTATAGATTTGCTCAAATATCTCTATACAATTGCTTTGTCTGCTCATATTTAAGAATGTGTCGGGCGCCTGGGTGGCGCAGTCGGTTAAGCGTCCGACTTCAGCAGGTCACGATCTCGCAGTCCGTGAGTTCGAGCCCCGCGTCGGGCTCTGGGCTGATGGCTCGGAGCCTGGAGCCTGTTTCCGATTCTGTGTCTACCTCTCTCTCTCTGCCCCTCCCCCATTCATGCTCTGTCTCTCTCTGTCCCAAAAATAAATAAACGTTGAAAAAAAAAATAAAAAAAAAAAAAAAGAATGTGTCACTAAAAGATGACTGGAAGCTTTTCATACAAGGGTGAGGTAGCCCAGGTGCATCATTTGTTGGGGTCTCTTGGGTCCCTCTCCCCAAATTCATGAGTTGAAGCCCTAATCCTCAAGTTGAGTGACTGTATTGGGGGGTGGGGTCCTTGAGGTAATCAAGGTTAAATGAGGTCATAAGAATGGGACCATAATCCAATAGTACTGAAGAGAGACACCAGAGACCTGTTTTTCTCATACAAAGAAGAAAAGCCATAGCGAGAAGGTAGCCATCTGGAAGCCAAGAAGAGAAGTTTCACCAGAAACCAACCCTGCTGGCACTTTTGTCTTAGACTTCCAGACTCTAGAACCATGAGAAAATAAATTTCTGGTATTTAAGCCACCCAAGCAATCTAATATAGAGTCCCACCCCTCTGATAGACTTTCTTTCTTTTGGGCTGGTCAGTCCCTCTGGATACTCTCAACTCCTGCCTGGGAGTTATAAGCCAGCCACTGTGTTCTCAGAGCCAAGATGGGGAATGCACTGGAATGAGTCTGTTCAGTATATAGACTTTGAATTAATGCCCTAGTGTATTTAGCACAATGTTTCTGTCCTTAGCTGTGCCTGGTGTTGCACAGTCCAAAGACCTCAGGTGCAGCCTCTCTAGAGGAAAAGCCTCCAGTCTTCTTCCAGGGTGGAAGATGGGGTTGGTCTAATTTCTTGCTGTACAAATTTTCAAATGATATTCCTGTTTTTAGCATCATCTTCACCCACTCTCAGAGAAACATGCCCCTAACTGGACGTTTTACTGCCCACATAAGAATGTAAGATAAGACCGTGGATACAAGAAACATGAATTAAAACTGTGATCCCCACATAAAGCCAGGGCTTTCAAAGGAAAGTATAGACTAGAAAGGAGAGACTAGAAAAACACTCACTGACTTGCTGAGAGGAAATGACAAGGAAACTTTTACCTTGACCGTGAGTAGGAAAAAAGTATTATTCTCCCTTAAAATTTTATAAACAAGGGTGCCTGGGTGGCTCAGTTGGTTAAGCGTCTGACTCTTAACTTCAGCTCAGGTCACGATCTCACAGTTCATGAATTTGAGCCCCACATCAGGCTCTGTGCTGACAGCGCGGAGCCTGCTTGGGATTCTCTTTCTCCTCCCTCTCTGCTGCTCCCCCCTCAAAAGAAATAAAAATAAACTTTAAAAAGTTTATAAACAGGACAATGCCACACAATTCAATTTGTGTTATTAAGGAACCAGAAGCCAAGAAACTGACATGAAAATTGGTTCTATGTGTATGATCCTCCCAGAGTGCCTGGTCCTGAGGGTATGATGCTTCAAAAATGCTTGGCCTTGCAGAGGCAAATGGAAAGCTACTTTGAAGGTACATGCTCTCAACACAGGCCACTCAAGTTGCCTACAGCTAATGTTAAATGAAGATGATCTCAAAATTCATAATTACAAAGCAGAAAGAAAACAATCATTTAAATGATTAACACACACACAAAGATTAGATTCCCAAGATCTTCACAAGTACAACAATCTAATAAACACTACTGAATATGAATATTTAAAGGTATTAAAGATAGAGGCGCCTGGGTGGCTCAGTTGATTAAGCAGCCCATGTCATGATCTCATGGTTCGTGAGTTTGAGCCCCACATCGGGCTCTGTGCTGATAGCTGAGAACCGGGAGCCTGGTTTGGATTCTGTGTGTGTGTGTGTCTCTCTCTCTGACCCTCCCCTGCTCACTCTCTCTCTGTCTCTCAAAAAAATGAATAAAAAATAAAATAAAATAAAATAAAATAGTATTAAAGATATAAGGCAAAGATTTAGAACCACTTATATAAATAAGTAACAAGATATTATGAAAGAAGAACAGGAATCTTTGATGGGGCGCCTGGGTGGCTCAGTCAGTTGAGTGTCTGACTTCGGCTCAGGTCATGATCTCATAGTTCGTGATTTTGAGCCTCACATCGGGCTCTGGGCTGACAGCTGGGAGTCTGGAGCCTGCTTCAGATTCTGTCTCCCTCTCTCTCTGCCCCTCCCCTGCTCATGCTCTGTCTCTTTCTCTCTCTCAAAAATAAATAAACATTAAACAAAAAAAATTTTTTTAATGACAGGAATGTTTGGAATGAATTAAATATAATTTTAGGAATGACACATGAAATTGTTGAAAATAAACACTCAGTAGATAGTTCAATATCAGATTAGACAGAGCTGAAGGGAGAGGTTGCACACAGAAGATATACCCAGAATGCAGGATAGACAGTTAAAAGTGTAGAAAAATGAAAAAGATTAATAGATAATAGAAAAGCAAGTCATACAGGAGTTCCAGAAGGAGAGAATAGACAGAATGCAAGAAAGATAATATTTGAAGAAATAATGGCTTTGAAGAATTTGTTGCTCATACACTTTAGTCCACAGTGAATGTCCTTTTATACTAAAGAATGTAGCAGATCATATAAACCCTGTCCTCTGCCCACAGTATGATACAATGTGACAGCAGTAACAAAAGATAACAATGCCATACACATTTGAAAATTTTAAACCATACTACATGGGTCAAAGAAGAAATCACAATAAAAATAGAAAATATTTAGCGATGAATGATAACGAGGTTACTATATACCAAAATTTGTGAAATGCAGTATATAATGGAAATGTATTGCCATAATAAATCTATGACTCTAAAGTTGGTCCCCAGGCCAGCACTATGACCCAGGAACTGATAGAAATGCAATTTTCTGTCTCCACCTAAAACCTATTGAATTAGAAATTTTGAAGGTGGAAATCTAGAAATCTGTATTTTTATCAAGACCTCCAGGTGATTCTGATGTATGCTTAAGTGAACCACTTAATGAACCACTGCCTTAAATGTATATATTGGAGGGAATAAAAGAGAAATATTAATAGCAAACATTCAACTCAACTATTAGAAAAAGACCATTAAAATCAATTTAAAGTAGGAGCACCTGGGTGGCTCAGTCAGTTAAGCATCTGACTTCAGCTCAGGTCATGGTCTTGCGGTTTGTGAGTTTGAGCCCTGTGTAGGGCTCGGAGACTTGAGCCTGCTTCAGATTCTGTGTCTATCTCTCTCTCTGTTCCTCCCCACTTGCACTCTGTCTCTTTCTCAAAAATAAATAAAGATTAAAAAACTTTTAAAAAAGGTTTTAAAGTCAGTCTAAAAGTAATGGAAGGAAATACTGTTAACAGCAGAAATCTTCTTTACAATCTATTTTAATAGCTTTATTTCTATATTAGGACCCTTAAAGAAGCATTATCTTTGCTTCCAGGTTGAAACAATCCCAGTTTTCCTCCAGCTTGACTCTGACTTGGTAGTGTATCTGTGCAAGGAAGTTGGGCAAAGAAGAAAGTAACACATAGAACACATTTCAAGATACCACATTCTAGATATCTATGCAGATATATGCATATTTTCTTTCTATAGAGTCATAAGAAAGTATTAAAAATGGGTTTCTTTGGGGAGGAGGGACTTGGGGTAGGTAGAGTCATATTCATTTTTCCTTTTTTTTTTTTAACGTTTATTTATTTTTAGAGAGAGAGTGAGAGAGCACAAGCAGGGGAGGGACAGAGAGAGAATCCTAAGCAGGCTCTGTGCTGACAGCACAGAGCCCAACATGGGGCTCAGACTCATGAAACTGTGAGATCATGACCCGAGTCAAAATCAAGAGTCAGATGCTTAACCAACTGACCCACCTGGGTGCCCTGTCATTTTTCCTTTTAAAATATTCCTACATGGGTGCCTGGCTGGCTCAACCAGAGACCACGTGACTCTTGATCTCAAGGTTGTGAGTTCAAGCTCCATGTTGGGAAGAGAGCTTATTTCAAAAATAAATAAATAAATAAATAAATAAATAAATAATCCTATTAAGTTTGGATTTCTAGTCTTATATCACTTTTCTTTCTAAAAGTGATAAAAGATTTATTTGAACTATGAGATTATGGGTAATTTTTATTTCCTGATTAAAAAGAGGCAAAACAAACAAAACACATGGTTAATATTATTGTTAAAACCAGTAACAACAACAAAAACATGTCCAGACCTGGATTGGATCAGATTTTTTTTGGCCTAATGTAATTCACAATCTCCTTCTGGGAGTATATAGCATGCCTGATAAAATGTGTAAATTTTCTGATAACTTCTAAAGGAACTGAAGACTGGTTCTAAGAAACCTACTCATCCAACTGTGAGTCAAGAGCCTAATTACCTCTAATCAAACACAATTTTCTTTTGTACCTAATCTATTTTTATAAAATGTCCATAACAAGAGTAAATCTTCTTTTAAAAAATTAAAATTTTTAAAAAATATTTATTTATTTTTGAGAGAGAGACAGACAGAGAGGCAAGTGGGGTGGGGCAGAGGGAATGGGAGACACAGAACTGGAAGCAGGCTCCAGACTCTGAGCTGTCAGCACAGAGCCGATGCGGGGCTTGAACCCACGAACTGCCAGATCGTGACCTGAGCCGAAGTTGGAGGCTTAACCGACTGAGCCACCCAGGCACCCCAAGAGTGGATCTGATAGACTAATTGGTAGGCTCCTTTTCCTTTGCAGCAATATTTATAATACATTTTGATAAGTGGTCATAACTAAATTACTTGTAAACGTTTTTCTTTAACAATATTAAATATATTTTAAAATCTCAAAACATTTGGGTAATGTCCATCTCGGTTACAGTCTAAATGATGAAGGCACGATGAATGGCAGGGTCATAGAACTGTAGGAATAAAACGTAATTCTTTCGTTCTTTCGCGACCATCTGTCGGCCTACCATATGCTAGGCTTTGAAAGTACTTGCGCATCTACCACGTGCCAGGCACCGTTCTAGGATCTGGGGATACAAACATGAACAAACGGAGTTGGGGGGAATAAAACTACAGTTCCCACAATGACGTGCTCTTCTGCCTCTTCCCAGGTGGGAGCTTCTTTCCGCTAGTCTCTTCCCAGGATTCTAGTTGTACAGGAAAGCCCCACCTGCTTATCTGCCATTTGCCCACGCTCTCGTTAGAAGATGGACTACAACTCCCACAATGCCTTCGGGGGGCACGCTAGAAGGGTTCCACCTGCTTCCCAGTCCGGTCAAGAGGGACTACAGTTCCCAGACTGCTCTGCTTCCTCTCTTGGGTGTTATTGCTCCTTTTCCCGGTGCCGGACGCTGGTAGAAGCGAGCGAGGAGTGGCCAGGTCCTGGGTTTTCTGTGTCCTTCTCCCCGGCAGGGACGAGGCAGTGACTTGACTCTTGGGCGCCGAGCCCGGGAGGGAGCGCAGGAGGCCGTCTTCCCTCCTATCCAGCTCACCTCACACCACTATTCTTCTTCCTCACCCGCGGCCGCTTGGACGACTCCGGACCGACTACCTGGGACACGGGTGGCAGTCTCTGCAGCCGGGGCTGTGGCGAGGCCGCGGCCCTCGGGGCGGCGGTAGCGGCGTCAGCTCTGGGAGGAAGAGGAGGGAAGATGGCGTCGGAGCTGGAGCCCGAGGTGCAGGCCATCGACCGGAGTTTGCTGGAATGTTCGGCTGAGGAGACCGCAGGGGTGAGTGCCGGGACCCGGGCGGGGACGTCCGGCCCTCGCAGGCCGCGCCCGGGGGGAGGAACTGACTCCTGGAAATCTCGGAGCAGCCCAGCTCTGACTTGGGGTAACGACCTCGCGGGGCTCTCTAGCCTCGCCGTGTGGGCAATGGCCCGGGGAGGCCACCGAGCCTGCCCCTCGCCCTCCTTCTTTATCCTCAAATAGCCCGCAGAGCCGCTCTGTCCGCTGGCCGCCTTTACATTCCCTTTTTGCCTGGGAGAACCGACTGCCTTTCCATTATTCCTCCTTACCCCTCCACTCCCAAGAAGTCCCCAGCACAGGGGCCTTTGCCCTTTATGCCAGCTCTTGGCAGAGGGGAGAGGAAGACGCTTCCTGATTGGGGGTGTAATCGCCCTGCTTTATCTGCCTAATTCCTTTTCCTCAGATTAGTGGAGCCTTGCCTCCTCCACCAGAACATGCTACCCTAACCGGTTCCTCACTTTGTTTCTGGGACTACCCTAGGCACCAAAGGATGCAAACGACACTGTTTTCCCTGTATCCCCCCCGCCTCCCTCGTCAGTGCGTTTTTGCCCAGGTTTGGTCAGTCCACATCGTTGGTAAATGTGCGGAAAGTAGCGTCCTGGGCATGTTACTGAGTGTGAGAAAGCAGTGGTGGAGGCTGGGAGATTAAAAAAAATAATTTTTCTAGGAGTTGGGCATAGTTGGATGGAAAATAAATGTTATCTAACTTTGAGAGAGTAACTTTCACCAAATAGAAACTAATAATGTGAGGTTTGGTCACTGCACAGTGGGGAGCAGTTAACCCCCAAACGTAAACCGTTCAAACCCAGTACTGTAATGAAAGCGTCATAGGAATATGCTCGTGTAAGTTGCAGAGTTGTAAAATGATTACTTTAATAAACTTGATGGCATCTTTCCTCAAGAAGGACAGGGAGCACTCATTAGAACAGACTGTCCAGGATGATTATGAATGGACCAAAACAACCTAGGCCTCACTTCTCAGGCCTCTGATTTTAGGGAGGGGGTGACCTTTGAACACATGTTAATAATCTTTATGAGCAAATTTTAGTGGGGCACCGTGGGGCTGCTGGTGGTGAGGGGTTACTGTGTGTGAATTGTCAAGAGTGGAAGTCAATGACAGGAGTAGAGGTGAAAAGTTTAAAGTGATACATGGTTGAACGATGACTGTTGAATTTTTTTTCAAGTCAACTTGTTTAGCTCTGTTTTCATTTACTTTCTGCTTAATATTGCAACAACCCAAGGATTTTTGGCCCCCATCTGCCTTTCATTTATCAAAGAGAACAGTGTTCCAAGGAAGCAGTCAAATAGGCAAGGTGACAGCTCTTCCCAATGTCGTCATGTCAGTATCCATATTGACATTACATTTGTTGTCTGCCTCAAAGTTTTGTTGTTGTTGTTGTGTTGTTGTTTTATTCCCACTGAATTTTGTTTGGCTTGGCTCCGAGTTACAGGCTGTGTGCCAGACTTTTCCAGCTCTGAAAGTGCAAGTGATTGCGTTTCTCCAACCCTGAAAGCTATCAAGTGATTGGAGTTTCTCCAACTTGTTGTGGAAACCAGTTCTAAAACTGGTACTAGAGACCAATGTAATAATTCCTGTGTAGTGAAATTCTCAAGCAGATATAGTGGGAGAAATTAAGGGAAAAGCAATTGAAATGTATTAATTTGGACTTAATTTGAGTTTGTGACAATCCCAGTCTGAGCTACATTTTACATTTGCTCTGTTTACTTTTAAATGGCTTTCTGAACAATACGATGAAAAAGTTTTTGGTCTAAAGGCCAACAAAATTCCCAAAAGAAGACTACTAGGATATTAAAATTAAAATTATAAAATTAAGGGGCACCTGGGTGGCTCAGTCTGTTGGGCGTCTGACTTCAGCTCAGGTCATGATCTCACAGTCTGTAGTTCGAGCCCCGCGTCGGGCTCTGTGCTCAGCTCAGAGCCTGGGACCCTGCTTCAGATTCTGTGTCTCCTCCTCTCTCTTCCCCTCCCCTGCTCATGCCTGTCTCTCTGTGTCTCAAAAATAAATGAAAACATTCAAAAAATTTTTTTAATTATAAATCAAAAATTTTTAAACTAATATTAAAATACAAGATTCTTCCAGCTATATAATCTGGCCTTACTTTGTGAGGGGTTTATCGTCTGTATTTGTTAAAACCACATAACACTTAAAACTATTCTTTCAGCTTGGTCTATAGCACAGCCCTTCATCACAAATTAAAATGAATTAAAAAAGCTTTCTCAGATTAAAAGCAAATTTTAGAGAGGGTAAACAGAGCAGTTATTTCAGCCTTTAGACCTTTGTTACTGATAATTTCTGGGATCACATCCATTTAAAATAGCTTAATAAGCTTAGTGTCATCTTTCCCACACTTTATTTACATACTGCTTTTTACATTTCTGTTATGAGGAGGAAGGTATGTATCCTAACAAGCTTGCTTCACAAAAGCAGTTATGTGCTCTTTTCGATAATTGTAAGCTTAGGATATTAAAGTAGTCCTCTCTTCTCAGTTTTCTCTTTTTCTTGGTAGAATTGATTCCACAAGTTTTGATTTTTCTAGCATGTCTAATCTATCTACATTTTTTGCTCCATAGATATTATTATAATGTGCTCCATTGGGTGATTGTGACTTAAGAAGTATATATATTGTTTTTCCCCAAGTAGAATAGACCTTCTCATTATAGAAGTTTTATGTAGAGTTTTATGTCTATATTGGATATTTTTTGCTTTAAAATTTTGACAGTTTTGTATATAATTTACATATGTAAATTCAATTCACTGGTTTTTAGTATATTCATAGAGTTGTGTATCACCATAATTTTAGAACATTCTCATCACCCCCCAAAATCATATACCTATTAGCAGTCACTTCCCGTTTTCCCCTAAACTCCTGAACTCTAGACAATTACTTACCTATTTTCTGTCTCCATAGATTTGCCTAGTCTGGAAATTTCATATGAATGGAATAATAACACTATGTTGTCTTTTTGACTAGTTTCTTTCACTTAGCAAATGTTGTCAGGGTGTGTCCTTGTTGTAGTATGTATCAACACACCATTTTGTTTTATTGCCAAATGATATTCCATTGTATGGATATACCATATTTTATTTATCATCGGTTGATGACATTTGGGTTGTTTCCATTTTTTGGATATTATGAATCGTGTTGCTGTGAAGGTTTGTGTGCATTTTTGTGGGGACATCCATTTTCTTTTTTTGTTTTTTTTTTTTTTTGTTTTTTTTGGTTTTGGTTTTGGTTTTGGTTTTTTTTTGAGCATATACCCAGGCATGTAATTGCTGGGGTCTATGGTAATTCTATGCTTAATGTTTTGGGGAACTGTTTCCAAATGACTGCATCATTTTGCGTTTTCACCAGCAGTATGTGAGCGTTCCAGTGAATTTCTCAATATCTGTTGAGTTTGTGAAGTGCTATCTCATTGCAGTTTTGATTTGTATTTTCCTTCATGACTGTAGGTGCTGAATATCTTTTCATGAGCTTATTGGCCATCTGTACATTTTTGGAAGTGTCAATTCAGACCTTTTAACTATTTTTAAATTACATTTTTTTCTCTTTTATTATTGAGTTTCTGTATTTGATTGTGAATGCTTTTACTTCATTTCTAGAACTCTAATTATAAGATTTGTTTAAGATTTTTCTTAACAGAGTCTTGAAAACTTCATTTTGGTACTAATGAGACTGTTGTTCTATAATTAACTTACATGTTGATCATCCTTGTTTGAAAACAAAATCAAATATGGTTAAAGGATACAATTTTTAAAAAATGTTTAAAATGTTTTTTCAATTAATTAACTTTTTAATTTACATCCAAGTTAGCATATAGTGCCAACAATGATTTCAGGAGTAGATTCCTTAATGCCCCATACCCATTTAGCCCATCCCCCTACAACCCATAAAGGATACAATTTGAATTGGGGACTAGAATAATAATCAGATGCTGTAATAAAAGGCTAACCTCTAGGGAGTCTTTCATTTTTGTGTTTATTACACTTGCTCTTTATCCCAAGGCTTAAATTTAGCATTCAAAAAAAGAAAGCTCCTGGAAACGTTGTCGTTGTCCGTTGTCGTAACATGTTTACTTTAGTGGAGTGAGTTGACAGTTTCTTCACTTCCTTTATGGATGACTTCTAATAAGATAAGTGCTTATTGTTGTGCACACTGGTTTGACAGCCACAGTGTCTGAAGGACAAATTAACATGCAGTCAAATTACAAATCTCAATAGTTGGTCATGATGAGGAAACAGTTACAGTTAGCTTATGTTAGTTAGAGCTAATAAGAGAAGCTATTGATTTCATTCTTCTGAGATACATGTGAGCCATTATTGTGAAAGGCAGCCAAAACTTTTTTTCCTCCTGTTCAGTTTTTCATAACTTTTTTTTTCAATCTATATTGTTGCCAGTCACTAATTGAACATTTCTGGTATAGAATTCTTGTGTGATTCTCTTGTTTTATATATTAAGTGTTTAAATTTAATGAAGTTAAAATGCTTATAATAGATCCCAAATCTGTTAGGTGGTTTTAATTTGGAGCATATGCCTGCTTTTCCTGAGCCAGATATGCATATCTTTTTAATAATTTATAATAATATATTATAAACTGTATTTAGGATGAAATGCTCTACTAATAATTTGTAATATAATATCAGTACAAATTATATACAGTAATGATATTATGTTATATATACTGTATGGTAAATATTATGGTATTATATATTAATAAATATGTAATAGCATACATAATATTATAATATACCAAAATAGCATAGTCTATAAAATTTGCTGATTTTTTTTCTTAGTAGCTGATATTAGTTTCTGAATTTTTTGTTCAAGAAATCTATAAATAGAAGGGTGCCTGGCTGGCTCATTTGATACAGCATGCAGCTCTCAATCTGAGGGTCATGAGTTCAAGCCCCACATTGGGCATGGAGCCTAAGAAAGGAAGGAAGGGAGGGAGGAAGAAATCTATGAACAGATTTGACCTATCAGTGTTGTTGGAGCCACAGAGCACATAATTTCTTTAGAAAGTATCACCTTTTATTCTCCCTGGATTAAAATCCTGCAAAAGTGGCTTCAAGAAAAATAGGAACATAGGGACTCCTGGGTGGCTCAGTCGGTTAAGCGTCCGACTTTGGCTTAGGTCATGATCTCGTGGTCCGTGAGTTCAAGCCTCACGTGGGGCTCTGTGCTGACAGCTCTGAACCTGGAGTTTGCTTCAGATTTTGTGTCTCCCTCTCTCTCTGCCCCTGCTCTGCTTGTGCTCTCTCTCCGTCTCTCAAAAATGAATACATGTTAAAAAAATGTAAAAAAAAAAAAAAGAAAAGAAAAGAAAAATTGGAACATAAAACATAAGAAAAACAAAAATTGTTGTTAAAATAAAAGCTTTAAATGTATTATAAATTAACATTGCCTGAAACATAACTTCCTAGGATCATAGGAGTAAATTCTTTGAATCATAAAGCTTAATTTTTTATCCATAAACACTAAATTGCTTAGGACAAATGGATTATCTTCATTCATGTTTTGAAATAGGGTTTCTGATAATGGGTGAAAAACTAGACATTTACCCTTAGATATGGCAAAAAAAAATGTTTTTTTTAGCTCAAAGAATTAGATTCAAGTTTGCTTGTTGGTTGATGCCTCTTTGCCTTTTACTATTGACTACTGTTTTTTTTAACTAGCCCTTTTTATAATTACGGAACTCTGTGTGTGTGTGTGTGTGTGTGTGTGTGTGTGTGTGTGTGTGTGTGTGTAATTTTGATTTCAAGTTACTTCTCTAAAGAGAGAGAATCCTTAATCCGCGCTGTTGTTTTAAGAGTAATTTAGTCTCTTAGTTGCATAAAGCAAACACAACTAAGTTGGTAACATTTGGAAAAGATAGTTTCACTTTAGGGGTGAAAAGTTTTTCCACTGTGTTCTGTTACAAGCTTCAATTCAATCCCTCAACTTACTAACAAAGTTTTTACATTTTTAGTACACATGAAAATATGAGGTTGATTAGAAAGTTAATATATATGTCCTCATGTATATTTAAAATATCTACATGTAGTTATTTTTAGAGGGAAGGGAGTGGGTAAAGATTGTACAAGTAATAGTTAAAACGAAGACCTTATCCTGTTGTCTTATGGTGTTAGACCTTACTAGAATGTAAACTCTTAACAAGGATGTACATGAACTTTAGTTGTAATCGATAGGTAAACATTGGACCTATGAGTTAGCAGTTCAGTTAACTGCATTTTTGTAGAAGTGAGTGCTTTCATGTATTCTGATTTTAAATGCTTACCTGGTTGAGAGCCAGAATAAGTTGCAATTACACAAAGCAACATGGGGGACAAAGAAACACTGCAGAATTGGCAGGGATAAATGACAATATAGGGGAAAGACTTAAGATGTAAGGAAACACAAAGGGAAAAGAAAGGAGGTAGTTTGAAGGATGCCTTATCTAGGGCTTATTTGGTTGGTTTTTAGAGACTGCAGGCCTGGATCTAGTTTATCTCTGCTTTCATTAAAGCTACATACAGCATCTTCTGCAGTGTCAATGTTATAGGACAGTAAGTAGTATAAACATATTTATAGTCATTCAGGTAACAGATTTTACTAAATGCCCACTGCAGCCAGGTTATGTGTTAGACCCAGGGGAGTGGGAAAGGCAGAGGGAGTGAGGAATGGGCTGAGAAAGGCATCTTAGAGAAAGTGAAACATAAACTGAGAACTGAAGAATGAGTAGAAAGTAGCCTGAAAAGCAGAGAGAGAAGCAGTACAAGTCAGGAGGAGGAAACAAGTATGATACAAGACAAAAGACCTTATAAACCACGTTGAGGGAATTGACTGGATGCTAAATACAAGGGGAAGCTGAATGACATGATCTCATTGACACTTTGCAAGAATCATGCTGGTAGGGAGGCTGGAAATGGACTGTACAAGGGCAAGATTAGTGGAAATGACCAGTTAGGACCTTCTTGCATTAATAATGGTGAAAGATGGGAGTGGGGGTTTTGGGATAGAGTAGCAGAGGTAGTGCCTGTGGAGATGGATAGATAAAGAAATGAGATGGATTCATCAGATTATTTAGGAAGCCTAGTAGACAAGACATGATTAATTGGATGTCAGGTGAGGAAGAAGGAAGATTTTTCAGGTTTTCCTGGTGTGGATACTTAGGTAGATGCTGGTATGTAAAATAGGGAAGTGGGGAAAATGCTGGTTTTTGAGAAAGGATAGTGGAGATCATGAGTTCAGTTTTACACATAGTGAGTTGGTGTTTGAATCAGGAGTAGCTGTTTCTTCCGTTTCTCTCTACACTTACCAATGCTTCTGGTCACCAAATGTAAGTTTTTCCCGCCATACCTAGCCATTCCCTAATTCTCTACAGACACCAAGTGGGTGTCCTACAATTCAATTCACTTCTGACCACTATGCACCTGGAGTTAGCATCAGATCCCACAGGTTAAGGGCTCAGTCCCACAACACTGCCCCCCACTACTTAAGCTGCCAGTCACAAGCAGTGGGTCCTCAGGTTGCCCAGAACTTCTGTCTGACTTGGCTACAAATCGAGGGTTACCATGACCCTGCCTTTGAGTTCAATAATTTGCTAGAAGGGCTCACAGTACTCAGGGAAATGGTTTATTTACTAGATCACTGGCTTATTGTAAAATTCTGTAGCTTAGGAATAGCAGATGGAAGAGATGCGTAGAGCAAGGTATGTGGGAAGGGGAACAGAGCTACCATGCTGTCTCTGAATGCACCAGTACTTACGAGTGTTCACCAACCCAGCAGCTCTTTGAACCCCAACATATAGACATTTTCTTATGGAGGCTTCATTACATAAGTGCAATTGATTAAATCATTGGCCATTAATGATTTAAGTGCATCTTCCAGCCCCTCACCCCTCCCCAAGTTTGGGGGTGGGAGCTGTAATTTCCAACCTTATCACATGTTTCGTTCCCTCTGGTAACCAGCTGTCCATCTTTAGGGGTTTTCCAAAAGTCACTTCATTAACCTCAGTTCTAGCTTGGTTGAAAGGAAATTGTTATGAATAATAAAAGATACTCCTTTCATCTTTATATCACTTACCACTTAGGAAATTTCAGAAATTTTAGGAGCTCTGTGCCAGGAATGGGAAGAAGACCAAATATATATTTCTTACTATAAATCATGATATCACAGTATCTGTTAGATATCTAAGTATAATTATTCAGGTAGTTGGACATAAAAGTTTAGAACAGAAAAGTGGCTTTTGTTTGTTTCCATCAGGGAGAGCGAAGGGAAAAGGGCTTATAGAGAGTTTGATCAGGGAAAGAAGGCATAATTGATAGAACAAAGCCTCTTGTAGACTGATACTCATGAGACTGGTTATTAATCCATGAGAAGTGTAAGTGGCATATTGGCTATTCATGTTCACTGCATACTCTTCCTATCAGCAAACTGACAATGAGAATTCAAAAGACAATCAGTATATCATTTGAGCAAAGCAGTAGAAAGGAAGTCAGATGGGCTCAATGGCTAGTGTCATGATGATCTGTGGTGGTCATTTGCATGTGAACTGCCTACAGAAGATTGCTTTAAGAGTCATTTTGAGGAGAGGGGATCGTTTTACTTTAAGTAGAATTCTGAAATACTTGGCATTTTTATCAAGTTCTAATGAATTTTGCCCTTTTTGGAAAGAGTATACAGTTATGAGTGATGCCAACGAAATAATTTATGGGACTCTTTTTATCCTTATTTTTGTGCCTAAAAGAATAGAGAGTGGGTTTATTCAAATGAGCAGTTTGACATTGTGTAAGCCTACTTTTTCTTTTTTCTTTTTTAAAGAAATGGCTGCAAGCAACTGACCTCACTAGAGAAGTGTACCAGCATTTAGCCCACTATGTACCCAAAATCTACTGCAGGGGTCCCAACCCTTTTCCACAGAAGGAAGACATGCTGGCACAGCATCTTTTGTTGGGACCAATGGAATGGTACCTTTGTGGTGAAGATCCTGCGTTTGGATTTCCAAAACTTGAGCAAGCAAACAAACCTTCTCATCTTTGTGGTCGTGTTTTTAAAGTAGGAGAACCTACATACTCTTGCAGGTAACATACTGTAATTTTCTTTCTAAAAGCCTGTTTTTTACCTTTTTTCCCCTGAAACCTTATGTTTTTGTTTTTTAAATTAGGGAAATACATACATATTAAGAAGTGGACACAACAATATGTATGGTCTCTTAACTAATAATGAAACAGATATTCATGTAATTATTTTCCAGGTCAAGAAATAGAACATCATCAGCATTCCAGCAAACCACTGTGTGCTTTCTCCCTCCCCTGTAATTAACTGCTGCCCTGGCTTCTTTAATAACTTCTTTGCTTTTCTTGTTAGTTTCTTTAGTTCCGGTGTATCTACTAATGTTCAAGGTATCTCACATTTGGGCGGTGGGATCCCTATCACACTAGTATCGTCCTTTGCACATTGCTGCCTTAGTTTTTGGTACTTCTTTGCTTTCTGGCACAAGATGTCCGCAGCTCACTTTGTACTTAACTCCGATCCACATGTAGAATCAGCCATTTCTACCAGGAGTTTATTTAAGGTTGGAATGGTAGTTAGAAACCATTATCTGGGTGCTATACCGTACTTACTTGCCAAGGATAACTTTACCTTTTTTTTTTTTGTTATTTCTTGTTGAGAACTGAGTGTACAAGTAGAAGATGGAGAGGAAAGTGTCCTATTTCCTTTAAGACCATCTATTCCTATTTCACAGAACTAGTTGTTGTCAACAGTTTTCCTATGTATCCTTCCAGAAATTTCCTCTGCATATGCAGGCCCGTATATATGGCTATCTTACACATTATGCAACCACACATACAAAAGGGAATATGTGTTATATATACTGGGCTAAATTTTCCTTTCTCTGTTTAATAAAATCTTGACTTCTGTCCATATCAGCTGATATTGCTAGATTAAATATTGCGTTGTGTGATTGTACAATTTATAGAGGCATTATGTAACATTTTTTTCCTTAACACTTTTTCCTTAAAATTTAATGAATTCAATTTTGGTTAAGGACTATAGATGTCTGTGGTTGTCTTTCTTTATAAGCATGGTCAGAATACCAATGGAGATCTTTTTGTATTTTGAAATACTGTTCTAGTTTTTTGTTTGTCTTTATAAAAACTTCTTTGAGTTCTCTATGATATTGGAAGCAATAAATCTACTTCATGATGTACAGATGAGGAAACTGAGATACACTTGTTCCCGTAATGTCCTTTTGTAGCAAAGGGATCCAGTTCCAACACTTGTATTTGAATGTTGTATCTTTTCATTTTCAGTCTGGAATGTTTTCTCAGGGTTTTTTTTTTCCATGATCTTGATACTTTTGAAGATTACCAGCCAGTATTTTTTAAATGTCTGCCCGTTTGGTCTATCTGATTCACTTATGATTGGACTCAGGTTGCATCTTTCACAGGAATATCACAGAACTCACATGTTTTCATTATACCTTACCAAGTGGTATGTGATTTTTGATTTGTTTGATAGATGGTGATGTTAGTTTTGATCACTTGATTAAGGTGATGTCTACAAGACTTCTCTACTGTGAAGTTACTCTTTTACTCTTTATAATCAATAAGTATTTTGTGGGGAGGTACTCTAAGCTATTAAATATCCTGTTCCCTATCACACATTCAATTTATTCATTTGTTTATATCAGTATGTATGCATGGAGGCCCATTATTCCTGTGCTCGAATAGTTCTAGCTTTGACTCTTGGGAGTCCCTTCAGGCTTTGTTATTTTCATGTCCTCAGCGTTCTTTGAACAATTCCTTGTTCCAACAGAGATGTTTAGGGCACGTCTTGGACTTTCCTCTGCTCTAGACCTGAAAGTAATCATTTCTCTAAGGAGCCTGGTTCCATTTTAGTAGAGATTAGTGTTAAGAAATAAGATACTAGGTGTGCTTGTTGCTATTGGTATGTCACTAATCCCAGGCCCTCTCAGTGGATCTATATTTATATCTGTCTATAGATAACATACTGAAAGAAATATTGAAAACCAGGCATTTACAATAATCTCTCCAGTTCCAATCCAATACCACAGGCTTCTCTCGTTTTCTCCCTTTGCATATTTGTAACTTCTCTGATGAATCTGATTCTCATTATCCTAAATATATGTACTTATTTGATCACTTCCTTGTATGCAGCCATTCTTTTGCTGCTGTTGCCATTGCCATCCAGCTCTGCATAATTGCCCTCCTTCCCCCATTTGGGCTTCATATGCTATTCTGGGCTATGGTGGCCTTCCCCCACCCTTGTTAGGGCAGATCTAAAAGAAGAAGGCTTACTTTAAGATGCATGGTCATGGGGGCTCAGTTGGTTAAGCATCTGACTCTTGATTTTGGCACAGGTCATGATCTCACAGTTCTGTGAGTTTGAGCCCCTGCATCGGGCTCTGCACTAACAGTTCAGAACCTCTCCCCCTCTTTCTCTGCCCTTCCCCCTCTCTCGTGCATGCATGCTCTCTCTCTCTCAAAATAAATAAACTTAAAAAAAAAAAGATGCATGGTCATGGCCCTTGTGCTAAATCAGCTGGGTGTCTGTCTTGACTGAAACTCCACAGTTCTCTAGCACTGCTTACTGGACCTCAAGTATCTCTGTGCCACTTTTGATTCCATAGTGGCCATTCTCTGGTAACCTTGGAGACAAGTCTGGTAAATAAACTCTGCATGTGCAGCCCAGCCCTTAGCCAAGAACTCATCCACAGGTGACCCCCACATACACTTCTGTCCCTTCCTGGTTACTTGATTTGCACATATTCCCTCTCTGGTACCCTGACTCAAGGCCGCTAGCTGTTTTATCTGCTCCAAACATTGATCTAGTCTCAGCTCAGTGGGACCTTCCTGCAACACTTAGATTCTAGCTCATTGTGCCACAGGTGGGAATTCACACCCTGAGTGGGAGATCCTCATGTATTCATATAGTTTTGTGGTTGTGTACAGTAGGAGTCTGGTTCTGTTACAACCAGAAGTGAAAGTCCCAATATTTATTTTAACAAAGAAAGTTGCTTATGTTTTGTTGAACACCTTTTAGGTGCCAGATTTAATGCCAAGTACTTCATGTAAAGTTACGTTTAATCTTTCCATAAACTTCTGAGATAATATCCCTGAGGAAACTGAGGCTCAGAGTGGTTAAGTGACTTAACCTGCAGTCATAAAAATTGAAACCAGGTCCCTTGGACTCTTAACTCCATGATCTTTTCATTTTACTTTACACTGATTCTCATATATTTGTCTGTTACGAATTTTTCACTCATGTTCAGTAAAATGAGGGGGGAAAAATAGGAAAAATGTTCTGTTTCTCTTGCAACTAAATTTGTTCAGTTCCTAAATTTTGAGAGATGTCCTTTATTATTAAAATATTAGCATATGAAGTGAAGGCAGTGAACCAGGTAGTTTTGCTTTTTCATATTTTTAGGAAAAAAAAAAAAAAGCAGCCCTTTTTTGTGGTCATTCTACTGGCCCTTAAACTCAGAAATCTGGGAACTACTACTAGCAGTAATAGTAATTACCCAGTAAGGCTCTTGTTTCCTAAGCAGAAAATCAAGTTACATTCCAGTACTGTCTTCTGTACTACAAAGTACGGCAAAGAATATTAAATAAAAGTATTTGGGCTGGAGACAGAGCTTTTGGTGACAGTATTGTGAACTTGGCCTGAATCCTTTACTCCCTCATTATCCTTGGTTAGACTAGTCTGTAAGGTACTCTTTCCTGATGGGAGATGCTTGGCACTTATAAAAGTCTCATGCGTATTAGATGCTCAGCAAATATTTGTTGAGGAAATGTCTATTATGTTGTTCAAAGTACGGAGGACAGTTTTAAAGGTATTAATTTGCTATTCCTATGTGAGTTAAATTGCTTGAGTATTTCTAATTTTTGCCCATTTCCATACCTGTCCAGTGGCAATATCCTGTTTATCGTAAGCCAGCTACTTTGGGAGATGTTATTCGTGATTATGTACAAAAAATCCTTCCCACTTGAGATTCTTAACTTCAAATATTCAGTTATACCCAGCCCATTAATTAATAGGGCAGCTGGTGCTACATGTACACAACACATTGATCTCTCTTATGAATTTATTGCCATCTCATTTAATCTTCTAACCATAGGCACAGTGTTCAGGAATTTTGTTAGTTCCAGGAATTTCATATATGTCTGTGTGGGTCCATCCAGAGGAGAAGAGGTTAGGTACAGGTTTGAATGCTTTATATGGAGGCCTTCATTAAATTGTCAAGAGTTCTGGATCTTCCATTACCAGAAGATCAAGTAAGAAGTATCTTACTGTCTTTTTTTTTTTTTTTTTAATGTTTATTTGTTTTTGAGAGAGAGACAGAGACAGAGTGCCAATAGGGGACAGGTAGAGAGAAAGGGAGACACAGAATCCGAAGCAGGCTCCAGGCTCTAGGCTCTGAGCTGTCAGCACAGAGCCTGACGTGGGTCTCAAACCCACAAGAAGTAGGACACTTAATTGGCTGAGCCACCCAGGCGCCCTGAAGTCAATTTCTGAAAAGCAATAGCTGAGGCTGTTCTTTGTGTTTCTGTCCTTAATATACCCTTACTATACCCTTGACTCTCTTTAGATGTCAACAAAGTAAAAATTTTCTCCTCACAACATGAGGTGTTCTCCTACTGATGGTGCCTTCCTTTTCATTGATCATATACGTCCTCTAACTATACAATTAGAATATCCAGAACTGGGATGAATAGATTAACCTAAACCGTCACACTGTAGTGAAATGAATTTAAGCATCCGACTCTTGATTTCAGTTCAGTTCATGGTCTTGCAGTTTGTGAGTTCTAGCCCAGCATCGGGCTCTGCGCTTATGGTGCAGAGCTTGCTTGGGATTGTGTGTCCCCCTCTCTCTGCCCCTCCCCTGCTTGCTCTCTCTTTTTTTCTCAAAATAAATAAACATTAGAAAAAAATTTTTATAATAATAGACAGAAAACATACATTTGGCTGTATCTTTCAAAAGGTACAAGAGTGTATGCCATGAAAAATAACCTTCCTTCTCCATCCCTTAATTTCCCTGTTTTCTTATCCAGAAGTGATCACTGCTAGTAGTTTCTATGTATTCTTCCCGATGCAAGCATTTATATATTATTCAGTAAATGCTAGAATATGACATAAACTGTTTCCACCTTGCTTATCTTATTTAAAATTTGTCCTTAAAATTGTTATATAATATTATATATAGAGAGAACATGCTCACTTTGTCTTATGTTTTTAATGGCTGATTATTATTGAATGAATATCCTATCCTTTATTTACTAGCCTTCTATTAATAGACATTTCGGTTGTTTCTAGTATTATAAATAATACTGCACTGAATATCTTTGTATGTCTTTGTGCATATATAGATGTAGATCCACAGGATACATTCCTAAAAGTAAAATTTCTAGGTCAAAGGATGCATACATTTATTTCTCCTTTCAGACCAGCAGTAAAAACTGGAGACGAAATGAAAAGGAGATGATGTGCTAGTTTGAGGAAGAGAATCAGTATGAGGGACAAACAACAGAAACTACAATGGGTGTGTGTTGGGAAAGTTTGGAAAATCTATCTTCTAGCTAGCCTTACAGGGAGAAGAAACCAGAAAGTACAGGCTAGAATGTGGCAGCCAGAAAGAGGAGGCAGATTGGCCAATTATCTGAACTGTGGAAGAAAGAAAGCAGTGTCTGGTGACCTGCATATAGACAGATAAGTAGCCTGGGGTGGGAGAGAAAAATTTAATCTATAAAGGGCCCTATAGGGCCTAAATTTGGACCACACTCTTAACAGCTCTTTCTAAACTTTTCTGTTACCTGAAGTTGGCCACACTCCAGGTTAAAGGCTCTGTCCTTCACAACAAGACTATCCAAGATACAACTGCAAGTTTAGAGATTTTCAGGGACACCCTCAATTCTGATCAGCTGGCTGCAAATTTTGGGTGTCTCCACAGACTACTTTAGATTGCATAATTCACTAGAACAACTCCTAGAACTGAGGAAAATGCTGTACTTAAGACTGAAGTTTTATCACAGCAAAAGGATACAAATCAGAATCAGCCAAAGAGATACATAGGCAAGATTTCTGAATGCAAAGCTTCTGTTGTCCTCAGGGGCACATTATCTTCCTGGCACATTAATGCATGGCAGTACACAAACAGTATTGGCAACCAGGGAATCTCACCCAGGCCTTGGTGCCCAGAATTTTTATTGGAGTTTCATTAGGTAGGCATGACTAACCGAATCATTGCCCACAGGACTTAATGTCCAGCTCCACTTCCCTTCCCAGAGGTAGGGCTAATATTACGTGGCTGAAAGCCCCAACGCTCCATTCATATGGTTTGTCTTTCTGGAATAGCCAATCCCCACTCTGTGTCATTCATTAGTATAATAAACTATCAGGTGGGAGGGGCAGCATAATAACAAAGATACTCCTATCACAGGGGAAATTCTAAGGATTTAGAGTTCCCTCCCAGAAACTAGGACAAAAGCCAGCCAAATTCTTTAATTACACAGTTGTTGAGAAAGTAAATGAGATCCTTTGTGTATTGCTTTCCAATATTTTTAGCACAAGGTAAACTCTTAGTAAATGGCCATGCTGGGGTCCTGGGGATGAACGTCTCCTTGTTAGTCCCATGTCTCATGTATTCCTAGAAAACCAGTGCCCTGGTAAAATGACATGGAGCCTATCACTTGGAAAGATGAAATATAGTTATTGGAATTCTAGGTGAGTTTCTAAACTAGATCCTTGAGAGATAAAAGTGGTTTATGTGTATAGGATAGAGATTTTCTTAAACTAGAAAAATGATATTCAGGAGTCTTTTATGTGTGGTTCATAGGAAGGGGATTTGTGAAGCGATTTAGGTTGGTTTTTCTGCAGTTACTGGTTCATAATTTCTAAACTTGTGTAGGTCATAAATTATTTTTGTCAGAAGAAGCTATCTGTTGTCAGGCAGTAGGCTAATATTTATGATATTTGTCTGTACTTAGTTAGCTATTAGGAAAAGTATAGTCAAATTTAACACTTGTTGGGGCACCTGGGTGGCTCAGTCACTTGAGCGTCTGACTCTGGCTCCGGTCATAATCTCACAGTTCGTGGATTTGAGCCCCACATTGGGGCTCGCCACTGTCAGGACAGAGCCGCTGTGGATCCTCAGTCCCCCCTCTTGCTGCCCCTTTCCCACTTGCACTGCACTCTCTCTCAAAATAAATAAACATTAGAAAAAAATTTTAACACTTGTTATTCCTTTCGAAATAGAGATGGTTGTTCTTAGAGGCAATAATCTTAGTGCTGATTTTGATCATAACTCTATTTTGCCATTTGATAACCATTAAGAAAAATAAAATATTAGTAGAATATGAAATACTTAGTGTGGTATAAATTTTGAGTTTAACGCTTCTGTTAGATGTAAAGAAGTTAGGTTTAATTCCATTGTTTTCTTTGTATAGTTAAATTGAGAACTTTTTTATTATTATTAGATTTTTATTTATTTAAGTAATCTCTACACCTGGCATGGGACTCAAACTCATGACCCCGAGATCGAGAGTTTCATGTTCATCTGAGTGAGTCAGCCATGAGCCCTCACAACATTTTATTTTATTTTTTTTTAACTATTTAAAAACTTATTGCGTGAATGTTATAGATAACCAAAGGTTATGGTTGGGAGTTAATGCTCCCATCGGGAATATTCTTAGCGTGTGTTTCCAGGTAGTACCTTATGATGCTTTACTGTAAACTATTAAATGCCTTTGCTCAGGTTTAACTTTTTTTTTTTTTTTTAACTCTGATTCTGTTGGTCTTGACAGATGAAGTTATGCTAAAACTAATAAACAACCCTACATTTTTGAAGACTTTAACTATCCAAAATACATTACTCAGACTGTGTGACCCGTTTAGATCAGTGAGGGCAGTGGGTGGAGGGTTCTGCTCTGGTTAGTTGTTTAATAGCATGTTACATCTCCATAAACTTAGCATCATGCTTTTTAGGGTCCAGCACAGCAAGGGAAGAGTAGAGCCAGAGGGTCTTGCCCAGCAAAGAAATTGCACCAGCTCGGGATTAGCCACCCTGCCCCTGTCCCTTTAGTCAGGACTAATCAGAAGGCCTCTCTGTCCAACTACAAAACAGGGTGTCTGGAAGAGATGCAAACTCTGTGGCTGAACATTAGAAGTCTCTTCAATGATTTTTTAGGGCTATGGAGTTGTTTTTCCTTCCTCCCAGAGTAGTTATGATAAAATGAGGTAATCTATATAAATAAAGTACTTGCAGAACTATATTTATATATGTAAAAAATTTTCAACCAAACACTGAGTCTTCAGATGAGTTACTAAGCCATGAGTAATACATCAAGCAGAGGGGTAAACATACTCTGTGTGGAAATATAAAGCTCTAATGTGGAAGAATGAACCTCTTATTTCTAGTAAGGAGAGTTTGTTTAGTTTCTTGGTTTTTTAAAAAACTTGAAAACTTGATCTCTTTTTAAAAGCTGAGTTCTATTTTAAGACTTTCTTTTTGACGTGAATACTCCAGAGATTGAAATCAATGCTGTGTTAATTTAAAAACTTTTAGTTACCTCTGGGGTGCCTGGGTGGCTCTCAGTCTGTTGAGCATCCAACTTTGGCTCGGGTCATGATCTCATGGTTTGTGAGTTCGAGCCCCATGTCAGGCTCTGTGCTGACAACTCAGCCTGAAGCCTACTTCAGATTCTGTCTCTCTCTGTCTCTCTCTCTCTCTCTCTCTCTCCCCCCCCCCCGCCATTTGTGCTCTCTCTTGAAATAAATAGATAAGCATTAAAAAATATGTCTATATTAGGGGTGCCTGGGTGGCTCCGTCGGTTGAGTGTCCAACTTTGGTTCAGGTCATGATCTCACATCTTGCAGGTTCGAGCCTCGCATCAAGCTCTGTGCTGACAGCTCAGAGGCCTAGGAGCTGATCAGATGTGGCTCTCTCTCGCGCGCGCTCTCCTCTCTCATGTCGCGCGGTCGGCTCGCCCCCCCTCGCACGCGGCCCCCCAAAAAGAAAAGAAAGAAACAGGGAAAACAAGGGAAAAAGAGAGACAAGAGACGAGAACGAGAGAGAGGAGACAGAAGAGAGGGGGAGACAGAGAGAGAGGGGAGAGGGAGGGAGGGAGGAAGAGAGGAAGAGAGAACAGAGAGGAGAGAGAGGGGGACAGAGAGAACGGACACAGAGAGATGTAGATATAACATATTTACGTAATATCGATGTTATATATACGTAACATTATACATATTAAATACTATTTTATATATAATACAGTTATATACGTATAAGTATTATATATATTAGTTATTTCTAATTATGGATAGCAACAGGAATGAAAATTATCCTGTATATATGCAGTTGTGGCTTTTTTCCATTTAACAATTGTCTGGAGTGTTCTCTGACAGTATATATAAATCATCATTCTTTTAACTGCTGTATTTTGATAGTAAGTTCAGGCCATGATTTATTTGATTGCTTTGTTAATGAAATTAGAAATGGGTACTTCGAGGGCTTTTTCCTATAATAAACTCGAGTGCAAAAAACACCCTGTACATATTTGTACACATCTCTTTTTACACGTCTCAGTATTTTTCTTTTAAGTTTATTTTTATTATTTTGAGAGAGAGATAGCAAGTGGGGGTGGGGCAGAGAAAGAGGGAGACAGAACCCCAAGCAGGCTTTGTGCTGTCAGCACAGAGCCCAACATGGGGCTCAAAGTCACGAACAGTGAGATTGTGACCTGAGCCGAAATCAAGAATCAGACACCAAACCAACTGAACCACCCAGGCGCTCCTGTCTCAGTATTTTCAAGGTCAATGCCTAGAAATAGAATTTCAATGCTGTGTGTTGTCACTGTGAGCTTCAGTATGTTGGAAATCCCCTTGTCTGCACTGCTCTCTCTGCCCTGGAAGTGACAGGGAGAGGGCAGTTGATATTTCCTAGGTAATTGAGATTCCTGTAGTTGTCTAACAGGAGTCTTACATTCTTGGTTTACAGATTGAGATCCATTTTTATTTACTGTTACAGTTTGTTGCAGGATCAAACAGGAGTACCTGGCATATAATATCAACTTTATATGCATGCCTTTGTCTAGATGTTAGGAAATAGTAGAACTATGACTAGATACTATGGGCTGATCCTTTCAGGTAAGGAAAATCAGATTTATATCACCAGAATTTTCCTGTTCATACCCAATTGAGTTCTTTTTTTTTTTTTTAAGGGAAAAATTTGTATATTTTCAAAAGGCCACAACTCTTAATTGTACATTTTTGATAATAGTTAACCTCATGACTCTGAGCAGAAAACAGCACAAGCTTCCTAAAAGTTTTTTCTCCTCACATAATTAATGCTTTAAATTGTTAATAGCTATAATTATGGAAGATGGCATTGTTGAGCTTGTAATTTTTCCTATTCCCATTGGTATTTATTGATGATAAATGGCTTTATTAAAAAATAATGATAAAAAAAAATAGTTAACCTCATGTAACTCACATCCCTTCAAGATACATTTCCATCTGACTAGAAATTTCTTCTTAGTAGCTCTAGCCCCTAGGTGACCACTATTCTGATAATTTCAACTTAGATTAGTTTTACCTGTTATAGAACTTCATAAAATGAAATCACTCTTTTGTGCCTGGTTTTACTCACATAATATCTATCAGATTTATCCACGTGGTTATGATTACTGGAAATTGGGTTTAATTTTAATTGCTGAGTAATAGTCCATTGTATGAATGTACTATAGTTGCCCATAATCCATTGTCCTATAGGTAAACATTTTAGGTGTTTCCAGTTTGAGGCTATCATGAATAAAGAAAGCCTCTATGACCTTTTTTTTTTTTTTTTAACAATTCTATTCTTTTTAGTGAAAAAAATTTAATTTAAAGGAAAGAAAATGGTAATTTATTTCATAGATCATATCAGTTTATACCAGCGTTGTTTTAAATAACATATTAAAGTACTAGGTGTTATTATCCTTTACGTAACCCTACTTCTGTGTGTTTTAAATACCAAATAACATAAATCTTCCTCCATTAAAAATCTTCAGCTTTTGGGTTGTCTGGGGGCTCAGTCGGTTGGACGTCTGACTTCGGTTCAGGTCAGGATCCCATGGTGTGGGTTTGAGCCTCGCATCTGCCTCTGTGTAGAGCCTGGAAGCCTGTTTCGTATTCTGTCTGTCTGTCTGTCTCTCTCTCTCTCTCTCTCTGCCTCTCTCTGCCCTCCCTGACTCATGCTCTGTCTCTCTTAAAAATAAAATAAACATTTTAAAAAGTTTTTTTTAAATCTTCAGCCTTTTTATGACAACATTTTAGGAATATTAAGATACCATTTAAATAACCTTTCTAGACAGTAATCTAATACAGTGAACATTCTTAGCTGATACATTAATTGCTGGCTGTTACCATTGCAAACAAGTATTTTATGGACTTGTGTTTAATTTTTCATGGATAATCCTTAGGAGCAGAATTGCTGGGTTGGAGGGCAAGTATATGTTGACTTAAGAAACTTCAAAACTTTTCTCTGAAATGGTTCTTTTGTTCCCCACCAGTGATGTCGAAAGTTCCACTTGCTCCATATCCTCCCCGACATTTGATGTTGTCATTTTTTTTAAATTTTTGCTATTCTGTATCGTGGTATCTCATTATACTTTTTTTTTTTTTTAATTTTTTTTTTTTTTAAATGTTTATTTATTTTTGAGACAGAGAGAGACAGAGCATGAATGGGGAGGGTCAGAGAGAGGAGACACAGAATCTGAAACAGGCTCCAGGCTCTGAGCTGTCAGCACAGAGCCTGACGTGGGGCTCGAAACTCACGGACCGCGAGATCATGACCTGAGCCAAAGTCGGCGCTTAACCGACTGAGCCACCCAGGCACCCTCTCATTATACTTTTAATTATCCCTAATGACTAATGATGTTGGTGCAGTTTTACATGTACTTAATGCTCATTCATCTAACTTCTAAAGTGTTTTGTTCCAGTCTTTTGTCTATTTTTTATTGAACTGTTTGTCCTTTTATTATTGAGTTTTGGAGTTCTTTATGTACTGTGGATACGAGTCCTTTTGTCAGACATGTTTTGTGAGTAGTTTCTCCTAGCCTGTGGCTTGTCTGTATGGTGTCTTGATGACAGAAGTTTTTAATTGTGATGCCAATTTACCAGTTTTTTTCTTTTTGAATGATTGTTTCCTATGTTTAAGCAATGTCTGCCTTCCCCCAGGTAGCAAAGATAGTCTCTCTGTGTTCTTCTCTAAGTTTTCTTTTATCGGCTTTTCTATTGTAGATTTTATGTCTGGTTTATGATCTGTCTCAGACAAATTTTTTTATAGGCTTAAGGTAGGGGTGAGCTGCATTTATTTATATGTGGATGTGCACTTTTTCCAGTACCACCTGTTATTTTCCCCTTTGGATGCTTTCGTGCTTATCAAAACCCATTTGACATATAAGTATGGGTCTATTTCAGAACACTCTAATCTACAGTAGCCCTTTTTATCCACAAGGGATATATTCCAAGTCCCCAGTGGATGCCTGAAACATGCATAGTACCAAATCCTGTATGTACTATGTTTTTTGCTTGTACATACACACCTGTGATAAAGTTTAATTTATAATGAGGCACCGTAACAGATTAACAGCAATAACTAATAACAAAACAATGGTTATAACAGTATGCTGTATAAAAGTTATGTGAATGTGGTCTCTCTCAGAATATCTCTATAATGTATTCACCCTTTTGGTGATGACAATGAGATGATATAAATGCCTACATGATGAGATGAAGTTAGGGGAATGACATAAACATTATGAACCAGCTTTAGGGCTATTTTTAGCCCTCTGACCATGCATCAGAAAGATGATCATCTGCTTCCAGACTATAGCTGACCACAGGTAACTAACTGCTGAAAGTGAAACCGCAGATAAGGGGGAGCTGCTATAGTCCATTCGCTGAGATGGCTATTCTTACTGCAGTAACCGCATTTTCTTGCTCACCGTAGGTTTGTAGCTAGCCTTGAATTGGTTACTATAAATCTTAAATTTCTGTGCCTTTAAATTTTCTTTTGTCTATTTCAGGTCATTTGCACTTTGTGAATTTTAGGATTATAGTTTGTCAGTTGTTATTTTTAAGAAAGACTGCCTAGGTTATGATTAGGATTGTGTTTAATCTGTGGATCAGTTGGGGAGAATTGACGTTTTAACAATGAGGTTTGTAGTCCTTGAACATCATATTTCTCCACTTATTAAGGTCTTCTTTATATTTAAAATTTTTTTTTATTTCTTTCTGAGAAAGAGAGACAGAGACAGAGAGCATGAGTGGGGGAAGGGCAGGGAGAGAGGGAGACACAGAACTCCATCCAGTCTCTGAGCTGTCAACACAGAGCCCAGTGTGGGGCTTGAACTCATGAACTGTGAGATCATGACCTGAGCCGAAGTCAGATGCTTAACCAACTGAGCCACCCAGGAGCCCCCTATTAAGGTCTTCTTTAATCTCTTAGCAGTGTCTTACAGGATTTATGTAGAAGTTGTGCACGCTTTTGGTTATGTTTATTCCTAAGTATTTTATCGTGGTATATTTTTTTCTTAGTTTCCCATTTTTTTCTGCGAGTATAAAGAAATACAGTTTGTTTCTGATAATTGAACTTATGTCTTGTAACCTTGCAAAATTGGCTTAGCAGTTTTTTGTTGTTTTTTTGTTCCTTAGGATTTTTATATAATCAGGTCATTTCTGAATGGGGACAGTTTTATTTTTTCCTTTCCAGCTTTTTATTTCTTTTTTGTGCCTTACTGCCTTGGTGAAAGTAGGACATTCTTGCCTTGTTCCCAGTCTTAGGGGATATAGTCAGTCTTTCACTATTGAGTATAATGTTGGATATAGTTTTCTCTTACATACCCTTGATCTCATTGAAGAAGTTCCCTTCTATTTCTAGTTTGCAGAGTTTTTAAAAATATTACAAATCACTATTGAATATTGTTCACTGCTTTTATGTTGCAGCTTTTGGGATTGTCATAGTTTTCCTTTTTCTTTTTTAAAGGTTTATTTATTTATTTTGGGGGGGACAGAGAGACGAGGGGGAGAATCCCAAGGCTCCGTGCTGTCAGCACAGAGCCCACTGTGGGGCTCAATCCCATGAACAGTGAGATAATGACCTGAGCCGAAACCAAGAGTCAGGTGCTTAACCAACTGAGCACCCAGGCACCCCATTATAGTTTTCCTTTTTTATTTATTAGTGATTGCATTGATTGATTTTTCAGATGTTTTTTCATTACTGAGATATGCAGAGCTTGATTATCGTGTATTAACTTTCATATATTACTGGATTCAGTTTGCTAATGTTGTGTTGTCTGTCATTTTCTTGTAAGGTCTTTGGTTTTGATATCAGAGTTAATGCTGGCCTTATAAAATGAATTAGGAAGTATTTTTTCTATATTTTCTGAAGAATCTATGTAAAATTGATATGATTTCTTGCTTAAATGTTTGATAGAATTTGCCAATAAAACAAACTATCAAGGCCTGGTATTTTCTTTGAAGGAAGTTTTTGATAACAAATTTCTTTGATACTTTTTACAGTATTCAGAACTTTATTTCATCTTGTATGAAGGAATGTGTTTCATTGTATAATGTTAAATTTATTGATACTAAAGTCATACATAATATTTGCTTATGCTGTTGATGTCTATGGTATCTATAGTGAGGTCCTCTTTTTCATTCCTGATGTTAGTAATTTGTGTTTTTCTCTCTTCAATCAGATTTATGAATCTTTTCAAAGAATCTGACTTTTGCTTTGTTAATATTCTCTTTTATCTGTTCTGTTTCACTGATTTCTGCTCTTACTGTTACTCTTCTTTTGCTTACTTTAGGTTTAACAGCTTATATTTTATTCTTTAATCTGTCAGTTATTTGTAAGTATATTGCTTAATTTCCAAATACTTGAAGCTTTTTCTAGATACATTGTAACTGATTTCTAACACAAATGTTCTATAAGGTTTTGGTCTTGAAATTTATTGAGACTTGTTTTATAACTCAGTCTGAATGTTCCATATGCACTTAAAAGTTGTGTTCTGCAGTTGTTGGATATAATATTCTATAAATGTCAATTAGGACAAGGTGATGGGTACTGCCATTCAGGTCTTCTATATACTTATTTATTGATTTTTATTATGACTAGCTTTTTTTATCAGTTACTGAGAAAGGGGTATTAAAATATTCAGATGTGATTGTGGATTTATTTATTTCTTCTGTCCGTTTATGTTTTCAGTTATAAACTCTTATTAGCCACACATAGATATTTATAATTTCTGTGACTTCCTGATGTATTGATCCTTTTGTCATTATGAATTGTCAGTATCCTTTATTTAATTCTGGTAATATTCCTTGTTCCAGGTCTATTTTATCAGATGTCAATATAACCATTCCTACCTATCACAGCATATCCATTATACTTCTGGGGTTTTTTACTTTATTCTGTGGTTGCCCTAGAGTTTGCAGTATATATTTACAATCAATCCAAGTTTACTTTGTCTGAGAAAGTTTTTCTTGCTCCTTCACTTTTGAAGAATAATTTTGCAGGTACAGAATTCTAGGTTGGTGAGGTTTTTTCCTTCAGTATTTTAAATATTCCACTCTACTCTCTTCTTGCTTGCATGGTTTCTGAGGAGAAGTCCAGATATAATTCTTATCTTTGTTCCTTTATAGGTATGATGTTTTTCTTCTCTGGCTTCTTTATCTGTCATTTTCTGTAATCTGAGAATGATATGCCTAGGAATAGGGTTTTTTTTTGGCATTTATCATACTTGATGTTCTCTGAATCTTGGCTTGGTATCTGACATTAATTTAGGGAAATTCTCAGTAATTATTGTTTCAGATGTTTTTTTCTGTTCCTTTCTCTTTCTTCTCTTTCTCTCCTCTGGTATTCCTATTACACATACATTATATTTTTTGTAGGTGTCTCACATTTCATGGATAGTTCTGTTTTTCTTCCCGTCTTTTTTCTTTTTGCTTTTCAGATTGTTGAGATATTCTCAAGCTCAAGGATTCTTTGCTTAGCCATGTCCAGTCTCCTAATAAGCCCATCAAAGGCATACTGCATTCTGTTATAGTGTTTTAATCTCTAGCATTTCTTTTTGGTTTCCTCTTAAGATTTCAGGGGGCGCCTGGGTGGCTCATTCGGTTAAGTGTCTGACTTCAGCTCAGGTCATGATCTCACGGTTCGTGGGTTCAAGCCCTGTATCGGGCTCTGTGCTGACAGCTCAGAGCCTAGAGCCTGCTTTGGATTCTGTGTCTCCCTTTCTCTCTGCCCCTCCCCTGCTCCTGCTTTGTCTCTCTCTTTCTCTCTCAAAAGTAAACATTAAAAAATAAAGATAGATTTGGGGCACCTGGATGGCTCAATAGGTTAAGCGTCTGACTCCGGCTTAGGTCATGATCTCACAGTTTGTGAGTCTGAGCTCCATGTTGGTCTCTGTGCTGACAGCTCAGAGCATGGAGCCTGCTTCGAGTTCTGTGACTTCCTGTCTCTCTGACCTTCTCCTGCCCCTGCTCACACTGTCTCTGTTTCTCTTTCTGTGTCTCTCTGTCTCTCTTTCTCTCAAAAATAAATAAACATAAATAAAAGTTAAAAAAAAAAAAAGATTTCCAGCTCTGCTTACATTGCCCATCTGTTCTTGTATGCTGTCTGCTGTAGCCATTAGAGCCCGTAACATATTAATCACAGTTGGTTTTTTTTTTTTGTTTTTTTTTTTTTAATTTTTTTTGTTTTTCAACGTTTATTTATTTTTGGGACAGAGAGAGACAGAGCATGACATGGGGGGGGCAGAGAGAGAGGGAGACACAGAATCGGAAACAGGCTCCAGGCTCTGAGCCACAGCCCAGAGCCTGACGCGGGGCTCGAACTCCCGGACCGCGAGATCGTGACCTGGCTGAAGTCGGACGCTTAACCGGACTGACGCCACCCAGGCGCCCCATAATCACAGTTGTTTTAAATTTCAGGTCGGAT
This sequence comes from Lynx canadensis, assembly GCF_007474595.2. Lineage (NCBI taxonomy): Eukaryota > Metazoa > Chordata > Mammalia > Carnivora > Felidae > Lynx > Lynx canadensis. The sequence goes on from NC_044307.1 coordinate 41,063,763, forward strand.
AATTCCAACATTTCTGACATATCTGACTCTGATTCTGATGCTTGCTCTGTCTCTTTAAACTGTATTTTTTTACTTTTAGTATGTTTTGATAGCCAGGCATATGATATACTAGGTAAAAGGAACTCTATAGGCCTTTAGTGATGTGGTAGTAAGGCATGGGGAAGGGCAAACATTATAGAGTCCTACGATTAGATCTCAGTCTTCTAGTGAGCCTGTACCTCTGGACTCGGAACTTCAAATGTGCTTCTCAACACTGCCCCCATCCTCATCTGTCTTTCTGTGGGGCAGGATAGCTAGAGTGGGCTGGAATTGGATATTTCTCTTTCCCAGGCCTGTTAGACTCTGATAAAACCCTAGCAGGTTAGGCTGTGATTACAGTTTCTTCTGAGGGCAAGACTATTATTATTTTTTAAGTTTATTTATTTATTTTTGAGTGGGAGGGGTACACAGAGAGAATGAGAGAGAGTGAGAAAGAGGATCTCAAGCAGGCATTGCACTTTCAGCGCAGAGCCCAGTGCAGAGTTTTTAAGAACAGAATGCCCTTGCATATTTCACAATGGTCCCTTTTTTTTTTTTTTTTAACCCTGCTGGAAACAGGAGAGGATTTTTTCTCTGATGTTCACTGTGAGAACTAGTAGAACTCCAGGAAATAAAACTCACCAACGTGAGGCCCTGATGTCTGGGTCACTCTCCAAGTGCCCAGTGACTGAAGTTTTTAATCTCTCCGATGTTCACACTGAACTGAGCCTCCAGCAATTTGTCAGGTACAGTTCAGGTTTCCTACCTCACCAGTGGTACCTATAGAGGTTTGTGTTTGTTGGTTTCTGCTCTCACAAGTCAGTATTCTCTGTATTCATCTGTTGGTCTCTACAATTTTGGGGGTAGCAGTTTGTCCTGTGACCTCACTTCTTTTGTAAATCTAAGAATAGTTATTGATTTTTCAGTTTGTTTAGCTTTTTATTTGTTAGGACAGTGCTGGTTAACCTCCAACTTTGTACATGCTGGACTGGAAACTGGAAGTCTGCGTTCAACTTTAAGGATATTTTCCTGTACATAGAATTCTGGTTGATAATTTTTTTTTCCTTTTCAACAATTTTAAGGATGTTCCGTGTCCTCTGACCTCTGTTGTTTCTGATAATGTCAGCTTTTTATTAGCATATCTATGTTGCTTTGTGTGAAATGTGTGGTTTCCTCTAGCTGCCTTCGAGATTTTTACTTTTTATTTTTCTTTTCTTTGAGAGAGGGAGGAGAGCACGAGCGAGGAGAGGCAGAGAGAGAGAGAGAGAAGAGAGGAGAGAGAGAGAGAGAGAGAGATCTTAAGTAGGCTCCACGCACAGTGAGAACCCAACACAGGGCTTGATCCCACAACGATGAGATCATGACTTGCGCCAAAATCAAGAGTCAGATGCTAACCAACTGAGCCACCCAGGCACCCCTGTCTTTGGATTTAGCAGTGTGACTGTGATACGTCTAGCTGTGCATTCTTTGTTTTTGTCCTCATGGGGTTCCTTGAGTTTCTTGGAGCATAAGTGATGGCTTGAACCAAATTTGGGAAGTTTAGATTATTACTTTTTCAAATATATTTTCTGCATTTTTTTCCATTCCTGGGACTCCAGTTACACAGTAGTATAATTGAAGGACTAATTAGAACCACATAGTAGCGCATATGTATAACTTATAAATATGTGTAAAGTTGCTGTGAATATATGTGTGTATTATGAATATATTTACATAGATAGTGCATAGTCTAAACATTTTAATGAGAGATGCATGACCCAAGAGAGTTTGGAGATGACTGCTTTCACTAAAGCCCCAAAATCTCAGGAATCTGTGTGTACTTCCACCAAACCAGTATACCTTTAATATGACAATTAACAACTGATCCTTAACTGTACACATTTGTCTTTCTGTTAAAGATAGGCTCCTAGAGAACAAGGATCTGGCTTTACTTTTCTATATAATTATGTAAAAACATAAAGACATTGGCTCTCTAGTTGGTTTTTAGGAATCCAAAAATGCTATGACAGGCAAAGTAAACTGGAAGTCACCAAAAATAGGAGAAGCACTGGAGAAAAATATCCCAGCCAAAAGATAACGTATGTATGTTATGTATCATATTCATATGATACAAAGAGAGCTGGAATAGCAGTTTTCATATCTGACAAATAGAATTTATGGTAGAAAACATAAAAGACACAAAAAGGCAACCAAATTAAAAATGGGCAAAGAATCTGAATAGCCATATCTCCAGATGTTCTTATTGGTTATTTTGTACAAACTTGTGATACCACAAACTACTAAGTTGGACAATTTTTTTTCTTAACAAGCCATTGCATTGTTGGTTTTGTTTTTTAACATAAGCCCTGCAGTCACCATGGGGCTTGAATTCATGACCCCAAGATCAAGAGTAACATGTTCTACTGACTGAGCCAACCAGGTGCCCTAAGTTGGACACTTTTGAAAAGATGAATTGTATGTGAATACATCTCAATTTTTAAAAAGCAGTCTGTATAGGGGTGCTTGGGTGGCTCAGTAGTTAAGCGTCCGACTTCGGCTCAGGTCATGATCTCATGGTTCATGGGTTCAAGCTCCGCGTCAGGTTCTGTGCTCACGGCTCAGAGCCTGGAGCCTGCTTCAGATTCTCTGTCTCCCTCACTCTCTGCCCCTTCTCCACTCACACCCTGTCTCTCTCTCAAAAATAAATAAAACATTAAAAAGCAATCTGTGTATTTGGCCTTAAGGGAAACTTCAGTTAATTCCCAGCTCAGAGCTGTACAGATTGTTCTCCCACTATAGTTAAAATTAGAACAGCAAAAGGGTTAGGTTAAGTATGTTTAGAAACTAACATTGCTAATGTTAAGTAAACAGATATCACTGAAATCACTAAGGAAATTTAGAAATGGAACTGAATGATAAAACATTGTGTGTTGAAATTTTTGGGACATAGCTAAAGGAGTATTTAAAGGATATATATACCTTTAAATTATTTGCTAAGAAAAAATAAAAATTAAAGATAAGCAATACAGTGGAAACAAATGAAATGAAAACACAACAATCCAAATATTTGGGATGCAGCAAAAGTAGTTCTAAGAGGGAAGTTTATACCAACACAGGCCTACCTCAAGAAGCAAGAAAATCTCTAATACACAACCCGAAACCTTACACCTAAAGGAGCTGGAAATGAACAAAATTCAACCAAAGGAGGAATAATAAAGATTAGAGCAGAAATAAATGATATAGAAACAAAAAACCAATAGAACCAGATCAGTGAACCCAGGATGTGGTTCTTTGAAAAGATCAACAAAATTGATAGACCTCTATGCAAATTATTTAAAGAGAGGAAGACCCCAACTAACAAAGTCACTAGTAAAAGAAATAACAACCAACACCATAGAATATAAACAGTTTTTACAGAATATTATGAAACCTATATGCCAACACAATTGGACAACTTAGAAGAAATGGGGGGTGCCTGGATGCTTAATGGAAGAGCTGTGACCCTTGATCTTAGGGTTGTGAGTTCAAGCCCTAAGAAAAACAAAAATGGAGGCATCACAATTCCAGATTTCAAGTTGTATTACAAAGCGGTAGTAATTAAAACAGTATGGTACTGGCATAAATAGACACATAGAGCAATGGAACAGAATAGAAAACCCAGAAATAAACCCACAACTATATGGTCAGTTAATCCTCAACAAGGAGGAATGAATATACAATGGGGAAAGACAGTCTCTTCAATGACTGGTGTTGGAAAAAAGGATCACTTTTTCTTTCATCATACACAGAATAAATTCAAAATTTATTAAAGACCTAAATGTGAGATCTGAAACCAGAAAAATCCTTGAAGAAGCACAGGCAGTCATCTCTCTCACATTGGCCATAGCAACATTTTTCTAGATATGTCTCCTGAGGTGTGGGAAATAAAAGCAAAATTAAACTGTTGGGACTACATCAAAGTAAAAATTTTCTGTGCAATGGAAGAAACAATCAGTAAAGCTAGAAGACAATCTCTGAATGAGAGAAAATATTTGCAAATGACTTATCTGATAAAGGGTTAGTATCCAAAATAAATAAAGAACTGATATACTGAATACCTAAAAAACAAATAATCCAGTTAAAAAATGGGCAAAAGACACGAACAGACATTTCTCCAAAGAAGATAGGACCGGTGGGGCCACTAGACACATGAAAAGATGCTCAAATCACTCATCATCAGGGGAAATGTAAATTAAAATTGCAGTGAGATACCCTCATAAACCTGTCAGACATGGCTAAAATCAAAACACGAAACAACACGTATTAGTGAGGACATGGAGAGAAAGGAACCCTCATACAATGTTGGTGGGAATGCAGCCACATATGGAAAATGTATTGAGGTTCTCAAAAAATTAAAAATAATAGAACTAACCTGTGATCCAGTAATCATACACTGGCTATTACCCCCAAATTACACTAATTCAAAGGGATATATGCACCCTATTTTTATTGCAGCATTATTCACAATAGCCAAACTATGGAGGCCGTCCAAGTGTCCATTGATAGATGAGCAGGTAAAGAAGATGTGGGTATATGGGGTGCCTGAGTGGCCCTCAGTCAGTTAAGCATCCAACTTCGTCTCAGGTCATGGTCTCGCAGTTCGTGAGTTTGAGCCCCACGTCAGGTTCTGTGCTGACAGCTCAGAGGCTGGAGCCTACTTTGGATTCTGTGTCCTCCCTCTTCTTCTGCCCCCTCCACCACTCGCAACTTTGCCCCCCCCCCTCAAAAATAAACATTTAAAAATTTTTTTAAAAAGATGTGGTATATATTACACAATGGAATATTATTCAGCCATAAAACGGAATGAAATCTTGCCATTTGCAACAATATGGATAGAGCTAAAGAGTATCATATGGAATTTAAGATACAAGCAAAGGAAGAAAATAGACAAACCGAGAAACAGACTTTTTTTTTTTTTTAAAGCTTATTTATTTTGAGCAAGAGATAGCAGGGGAGGGGCAGAGAGAGAGGGAGAAAGGAATCCCAAGCAGGCTTCATGCTGTCAGCATGGAACCCAGCTCAGAGCTCGATCCCACAGACTGTGAGATCATGACTTGAGCCGAGACCATGAATCTAAGGCTCAACCAACTGAGCTACCCAGGTGCCCCAGGAACAGACTCTTAACTGTAGAGAACAAACTGATTGGGTTTACCAAAGGGTAAGTTGGTGGGGGATAGGGGAAATAGGTGATGGGAATTAAAGAGTACACTTATCATGATGAAAAAAAGAAAAAATAAATGATTTTTTAAAAAGGCTGTACAACCTATCATCCTGGCTCTGTCTGCTGAAAGGGCCTAGAAACCAATGGAACTCCTGAAGCAGGGAGCACACTGATATAACTAAGTATTTGCATAAATAAATAAATAAGTAAATAAATAATGGGAGAGAAGGGATGTTTTCAGTAGTTTTTCCATACTGAAAATTCCAATTAATAAAATAGGAAGGAGGGAAATAGAAAGTCACAATTAGGCAAATAACACAGCAGTAATGTAGACGAGATCCATTGGTCGATGCTAAACGAGTGGCTGAACGTTTGAGAACAGATATTTTGCATAGTCTCAAAGTATCTCTCCCCAAATAGATTTAGTTGCAAAAGATACAATAGCACTTTGTAGTGAAGAAATCTGACAGACACCACCTTAACAAAGTAAGCAACGTTAACCGCCACCAGTACTGAGACCTATCGAATCAGCATCATGTGCCCCCTGTTTGATGTACTGAGAAGGCAGAGCACCACTTCTGTGACATCGCTTCTGTGGTATTCTTGCCAGAATGCATAACTCAATCGAATCATGAAAACGTCAAACCCAATTGTGCGACCTCTGCAAAAACTGTGACAAGTATTCTTCAAAGGTATGGTCACAAAAATGGAGAAAAGACTGAGGAGCGTTAGAACTTGGAGGAGACTAAGGAACATGATGTCTAATGCAATGTGGGATCCTGTATTGTATCCTGAGAGAGAAAAAAAAGGATCATAGTGGGAAAACTGAGACTTTTGAATAAGGGCTGTAGTTCATAATACTGTGCCGATATTAATTTCTTTGTATTGTTAACCTTGGGAAAAATTTGGTAAGGGTATAAAGGAACTCTGTACTATTTTTGCAACTTTATGAGTAAAATTATTTCAGAGACAAAAAATAAAAATATACAGGGTAACATTCAGCTCAGTAAGTTAGAAGAACAATTGAGTATACTCAAGGAAAAAGAAGAGAAAAAGTTCGGAAAATAAAAGATGTACTGACTCTCGGGCGCCTGGGTGGCGTCCGACTTCGTTTCAGGTCATGATCTCACAGTCGTAGGTTCGAGCCCTATGTCGGGGCTCTGTGCCGACAGCTCAGATCCTGGAGCCTGCTTCAGATTCTGTGTCTCCCTCTTTCTCTGCCCCTCCCCTGCTCACGCTCTGTCTCTCTCTGTCTCTCAATAATAAATAAACGTTAAAAAAATTTTTTATTAAAAAAAGATGTGCTGACTCTGGAATTGTTATGCCATTTTTCTTGCAAGACTGAATAAGAGAAAGAGAATGTAGTACATAAGATTCAAAATGAAAATTGAAAATCATACTGCGTTTCTTTTGATATCGTATCTTGCCAAGGCTAGGTCCTCTACATTGCTGTGATTGAAAGCAGATTACTTCGTGGAACAGGCTATGAAGGTTGCAGTGTCCACAATCTGATTCTAGGAGTTGAAAAATTGTCTAGTACCCAATAGGTACTAAGTTGTTTGCGCCTATTTGATAAGCAGAACAATTACATGTTTCTTTTAGTCAAAGGGTACCTGAAAAAAAAGAAATATAGAGACACTGAAGATGCCATGAACCAAGAAAGTTTGTTAACCTTTGAAATACGAGAATTATGAACAACTAAGTTCTTCAAAAATTTTAAAAACCTAGATGAAATGGATAAATTCATAGAAAAATGATAGGCAACTTGAATACAGTATGAGAAACATTAGAATGGTAATCAATATCTTCCCTCCCACAAACCCATACCTAGATGACTTTATAGGTAAGTTCTAACAATTTCAAAGGAAATTCCTCTCTTACACAAGTTACTACAGAACATGGAAAAAGAGTGAAAACTGCCTTAACTCTTCATGAGGCTAATATAATCTTGATTTCAATCCCTGATAAATTCAAGACATAAAACTGTTTTTTTCATTAATGTAGCTGAAAGGATCCTGAATAAAATATCAGCTTGTCAGCATCTAAGAATATTCTAAAAGAGTGATGCATCATAATCAAATGGTGTTTAGTTCAGGAATCCAGACAGTTCATCTTTAAAATCAATTATAATGTAATTCACCATTTAATAGTTGAGAGAAGAAAAAATGTTTTCCTGATTTGATTCTGTAAAGCATTTTATAAATTTCAGTAATTGTTTTATGATATAAATTCTGAGCAAAGTATATATAAAACTATTGAATATTTGGGTTTTAGATTTTTAGAAGCTTTATTATGGACATTTTCAAACATATTAAAAATAGAGTGAATGATGTTATAGATCTGACATGTACTCATTGCTCAGCTTCAGCAATCACCAATAATATGGCAACTCTTTTATGCACACACGTATACACACACACACTTTTTTTCCTTGCCCTGCCGGATTATTTTAAAGCAAATTCCAGACTGCATGTCTTCTTATGAGTCCTCAGAATATAGCTTTTTTCTCTACAACCATTAACATCCTAAAAATTAACACTAATTCCTTAACATTATCTAATATCTAGCCTGAGTGGAAATTGTCCTGATTGACTCATAAATGTGGATTCAAAGTTCACACCTTGCATTTGGCTGTTACTCCTCATTTTTTCTTTTAATCTATAATAGCTTCTCTCCCTCTTTTTTTTTTTTTTTTCCTTTCCTTTTCTTTTCTTTTACAGTTATGTCCCTAAGAAAATGGGTCATTGTTCTGTGGAATGTTCCACATTCTGGATTTGTTTGTTTGTGTCCCCATGGTGTTGCTTAACATGTTTCTTTAGCCCTGTATTTCCTCTGAACAGGTATTAGGTGTAATAAATTGTTATGTAGTATTGGAGGGGGTATGAATACTAACTTCATGAATACTGATGTGTAATTCTTAATCTTCATGTCAGGAAGCACATTATGCTTGTCTGGTTTTTTGTTTAAGATGATCAGTGGTGTTCGGTATCTTGCAGATGCAACCATTATAAAGGTCTTCGTTATCCTTTTTATCTAATGTTTTAGCAGTCACTGATGCTTGTTGTCTAGATCATTATTTTTTATTAGGGGGTAGAAAATAACTTAGTTTTTTTGTTTGTTAGCTTGTCGTCTATAGAAGAAAAACAGTCCCTCTTCATTCCTTTGATTAGCTTGAAGTTTATATAGGAAAGGCAAGATATATTCTTGATTTTTTTGTAGAAGGGCACTTTCTTTGTAAACCTACTGGGAACATAATACTAATGGATACCCTTTAGAGATGTTTTACTTTAATATTTAAAGTAGGCAAAGATGCCTACTATTACTGCTGTTGTTTAATATATTACTGGAGGTTTCTTGTCAACAGCATAAAGAAGAAAAACAAAATGGTGTAAAGATTGTAAGGAAGAGAAAATTGTCGTTACATACAAGCTATATACTCATTTACTCTGGGAGAAAACAAAACAGAATCAACAAACTATTAGAACTGCCTTGAGTTCATCAAGGATGCTAAAAATCAATACTGTTTCTTTTCATCATCCTTAAGCAACTAGAAAATGAGTTGTTTTTTTTTTTTTAAAGGAGATTGGAAAGTTTATTGAATACACCACAAGGGAGCAGTGGGCAGGACAGCAAAGGAGAGACTGCCTAGAAAATGAGATTTTGAAAAAATATTATTTAAAATAAAACCTATAGAGTACCTAGATATAGTCTAATCAAGAATATAAGGATTCATATGAATGAAAACTTTACAACTTCAGTAAAGACTTAAGAAAGAATCATGGATGTGATAATTTACTCTTATAATGATGTTCTTACTCTTGAAGCTTATCAATAAATTCTAAGTAATCTCTGTCAAATTTTAGCTGGATATTTTTGAGGCTCTCTATACACTTATCCTAAGTAATGTGTCGAAGAATAAAGAAGAGTTGTGAATAGCTGAGCCAGCATTTTCGAAAGAGAATAAAAGGGAACTTAACCTGCCAGATATTAAGACCTACTACAAAGCCACAGTAATATAGTTTGGTATGGTGTAAGAACAATAAATCACTGGACACATATTAGAGCTTATAGACCAAAGGAGATGTGGGACCTTTATAAAGATGACCCATAACCAATAGATAAAGTTAAATCATTTAGTAGATGGTGTTGGAAAAAAATAGCTCAGTATATATTGAGAAAAAACCTTATTCTACATGATATACAAAGGTACAGTTGTATTCCACCTAAAGTGGAAGATTAAAACCAAAAGATGAATAGAAGAAAAAGAGGAATATTTTTGTGACTTGGGTTGGGGAAAGAACTTCCTAAAACCTCACAGTATAAACCAATTGCATGTGTGTGTGTGTGTGAATTAATTGCATCAGAATAGGTAGTACTATTTAACAAAGGACCCATAGGCAAAATTAATACACAAGTGACAAAAAGGAGACAATATTTGCAATGTTTAATATTGCCAGGTGCCATTATTCCTCTAGATTAGATTCTGCAAATAAGATAAAAGAAAGCAATCCCGCAGAAAAAATGGGCAAAGACAATTATAGAAAAGGAAACCCCAAAAGTAATAAGCATATAAAGAGTTGCTCAAAGATACTAGCGACCAGGGACATGCAGATTAAAACAATATGACATTATTTCAAATATGTTGACCTTGCACATATTAGAAAACCAGATAAAACCAAATGCTGATGAAGATGCAGGGCTATAAAAACCCTCATACACTAATGGGGGATATGTAGCCACTCTGGACTGTATGATGGCACTCAGAATAAGAACTTAACGTGAATTATGACCCAGAAATTCTGCTCTTGAGTTTATATGCCAAAGAAACGTCGCAGACATATCTGTAGAGAGAACATTTACACGATGTTATTACAGCATTGTATAGTAGAAAGGCATTGGAGGTTGTCCAGGTGTCCAGTGCAGGGAGAGTAGAGAGAGAAAATATTTTGGGTACGTGACATAGCATACTATGTAGCCAGTGGAAACAGCAAATCAGATGTACACATACAAAATGAATGGATTATGTTACAGACGTGTAAATGTAACGATGAGATATATAACACAATGAGAGTTAACATGCATTAAAAATACATGCCACTCAGGCAGCTTTCCTGCCAACACGGGTCCTGTCCTGTGCTTTAATAAAATCACCTTTTTGCACAAAAAAAAAAAAAAATGCACTCAAATACATTTTGCAAAAACACATACAACTAAAAGGGCACACAATAAGCACAGTAGAATGGTTGCCTATCAGGATACAGGAGCTAGGCTAAGGTGAAATTTAAAGATGTTCCTAACTCCACATCTCATTTCATGGAAGTGTAGGGATTCTTTTGTGTAGGATATGATCTGTAAATGTGTCTAGCTGGCAGTATGATGAAAGCAAATGAAACGACTGAAATAAAATGGGAATTTGATATCCCCAAATCTAGTGTGAGATCTACACATCTACATATCCAGAATGAGAAGCAGGTTCTTAAGCTGACTTCATTGCTCAAAGATCTCACAGATCTTGAGAATAATATTTCCTTCTACCACCAAAGCACTTCCCTATTCTGGCTCTTCTAGGATGGATTCCAATTGAAATATTATGTTGTGATATATACAGTTATTTTATGACACTCTGATTTTTTTTTTTCTTTAACTTTACAGAGACTGTGCAGTTGATCAACTTGTGTTTTATGCATGGAGTGCTTTTTGGGAAGTATTCACAGAGACCATCGATATAGGGTAGTAATGCCCAGATAATAACCATACCCACTATTAAATTTTATATTAGATACCTTTCTGTCTTTTTTAAATTCCAAGATTTAACACTAAAAGGGGAGAGACTGGTTTAAAATGTGTTATTTTAACACCATTAAACATATGATAGCAGTGTAGAAATGAATTATGAATCCAGGCTTCCTGAATACATGGTTTAGGAAAGACAGCACAGATATCAGCTCCTGCATATTGCTTTCAGCTAGTTTGTTTTGCTATTTTTCTATGTTATTATCTTCATAATTCTAGGTTTATGCAGAAGGTTATCAAAATTAGAGGATAAGATGAGAGGTAAAGTGGGAGGGAGGTTCTGAAGGGCAGGACATGGGAGAAAGGGAGTAAGGAAGTGTCAGGATTATACATTTAAGAAATGCTTTGTTGGTCATTGTCTACAGAAGATTTGTCATTTCTTAATATTAAAGAGGCATCTACTACATCGCAGAAGAGGGCCCAACTCCAGAACATAAGACCCACCTATTTTATTATTTTTTACTGCTATAATGCAGTCAGTACTTTGCAAAAGTCAGGTATGTTTGCTTTTAAATCAAGGATATGAACAAAAGACAGTTTATGCTAAGCCTGTCCTAAGCCTGTCCTGGTTCCTCTACTAGAAATGAAGGCAAAGCCATGAGCATTCAAAAGTTAAGGAAGTGTAGTAGCTGGAACTTTTCACCCTCAAATGAAATAGTAGAGGAATATTGCAAATCTTATTATTAATTCAGGAGCCCTGTTGGCTCAGGACTTTTCCTCCGGTTTGTTTTTTTTCATTCTACCCGAGTATTGCTAATAATGAACTAAAGCAGCTACAAAATTAAGACCCCTTGTGTCTTTGTATGGTTTTTATTTTCAGAAGTCAGTAAGAGAATCCCAGTTTTCTTTAAGCTGTTCTATCTATATCTCGGGTAACCAGAAGAAGAATAAAAAACTATAGGGTTATCATTTTCCAAATGGCTGCCTCCTCATGGTTTGTGGGTTTTTTGTGGGGTTTTTTTTGTTTGTTTGTTTGCTTGTGTTTTGGCATATATCCCTGCAGCACCCTGGGAATAATTGTCACTTGTGGATTTACATTAATTATATTTTTTATATATAACAGATACTTTCTTTGGACAGTATGTAATAGGGCTCATTCTGAAATTTTGCAGCAAATACCCACTCCTAAACTCTCTCGTGCAGTATTTTTTTAAGGCAGAATTTCCTATAATTAATGAGTTGTATTCTTGCTAGATTCCTGAATCATTGCCATATCTTAGGGACAGTATGAATAATTCTTGAACCCTGCAGATGGTGGAAAACCTTTTCTGACCCAGACAATCCACTTTACATTTCTGAGCTGCTTTCCTTGTCCAAGAATGCTGTTTAGAGGGTGTTAGAAAAGGAAAAAACAAACTATTCTGTAGTTTTTGGTTAGTCACTTTCTCTTATCAGGTGCAACAATCTTCTAGGGAAAAATAACCATAGTAATCTTTTACAGCTCTTGAATCTGTTATATTACATTAGAGCACTGTAACCAGGTGACATAATACCAAACATTGTACCAAAGCCCAGCAGGAAAACCCTGTTGGTTTTCCTAATTAAGGAAGTCATGTAGGGTAGGCACATTTTACCTCTTTAAACTAGACTAGACACTACAAAGTAGCTTATTTCATTTCAGAATCACTTAATTTAGGCTTATTTAAGCTTTAAAACATCAAGAGGTTTGGCATTTTATTTCATTTTACTCCTCAAAAGAAATGAAACATTTTAAGCGATGTTATTTCCTTAGCACTTGCTATTCTTATTTATAATCTGATAGCCCTCAGTAAATACTTATTGACAAGATACTTTACAATTTTTTTTCAAGATGACAACATCAGGAGGTGGAGGTTTCTGTGACTGTGGTGATACTGAAGCTTGGAAAGAGGGTCCTTACTGTCAAAAAACATGAACTTAACACCTCTGAAATTGAGGAAGAAGAGGTAAAAACGTTTTCACAAAGTGTTTTTAAGGAAATACTGTTTTAACCACAAGTTTGAAATATTTTCAGACATAAGAACTAGGTTATGAGAAATGAATAAGCAAAATAGTCCTGTCACTCTTACCAGTGACTAGACCTACTTTGAAAGGTCTTTACATTTATGGATGTCATACCATTGCTATTAGTACTCACTTGTAATTCTGGAAGTTTAATTTAATTTGACTTCTATTCGAGGTTTGTTTTAAGTCCTCATTTATTATTGAAAGATTATTTTTTCCTATGTGTATAGATTAATTTTGTTGTTTTTTGTATATTTGTGTTGTGACTAAGATTTTGTAGGCCAGGTACCCTTCTTTTCTGTAAACTATACGTGGGAGCCAATTCTAATCACCATCTGGCATATCAGTGTCATTGGATATGTGATGAGACCAAGTATAAATAGCAAAGTACAAATTACAGTCACTCCAGCTGTAAATATGTGCTTTTTAAAATTCTCGATTCTGCATTATTTTCTCTAAATGATATTTGTAATGATATAGTAGACTCTTACTAATAATACTTAAATCTCTGCTGCTATTTTCTGACAGTTTGATGTTTGATTCAACACCCTCATTCAGATTTTATTTTTAAATGATAGAGAAGTAGATACATTCAAGTACTTATGCATCGTTAGCAGCTCTGCTACAGATTTGGGGCAAGTGAACATTAATAGTACTTCCTGGTCCTCATACCTTACAAGTCTCAAATATTGACCTGCACTTTATGGTGCAGGACAGAGTCTTTTAGACTGTGTTCCACTGTGCTTAGGACAGATTAAAATTTGTGTGAAATGATTGAGTGCTATGAAAAACATATATTTGTGTTTCATTTGCCTTGTGTAAGTGGTGTAGGATTTGCAACAGACACCCAGTGATTAAGTTTCAGATTTCTCCACTTCTATTGGAGGAGCTCCATTTTTATCTCTTTTATATATTGGATTTCCATTTGTAAAAATACAAGACAAATATTTGACAAAAAGAGCTGTACTTTTAATTTAAAACAATGAAGACTGGTATAAAACTATGGGAGAAGACATTGCAAATCATATACAGTAGTCCCACCTTATCCATGGAGGGTGTGTTCCAAGACCCCCTGTTGATATCTGAAGTTGTGGATAGTACTGAACCCTATAGATACTAGTTTTTTTCTATTCATACATACCTATGATAAGGTTTAATTTATAAGTCTAATTTTTGTCAGTAAGAGACTGGTAATAACTAATAATAAAATAGGACATTATAACAGTATATCATAATAGAAGTTAGGTGATGTGAGCACTCACTCGCTCTCATAATACTGTACTGTACCTACCTTTCTTGTGATGATGTGAGATGATAAAATGCCTACTTTGATGAGATGAAGTGAGGTGAAGGCCATAGGCATTGTGACATAAAGTTAGGCTACTGTTGACCTTCTGACCATGCCTCAGAAGAAAGAGTATCTGCTTCCAGTCTCCCAACTGACCTGGTGGTGACCGAAACCATGGATAAGGGGGGACTTAATGTATCTGAGAAAGGTTTCGTATTCAGAGTATATATCTTACAACTCGACAACAGAACCACAAACAACACAAAATGGGCAAAGGACTTGAATAGACATTTCTCCAAAGAAGATATAATACACATGACCAACAAACATGTGAAACATAGTCAGCATCATTAGTTATTAGGGAAATGCAAATTGAAACCACTTCACACCCACTAAGATGGCTATAATCAGAAAAAAAGGAATGTATGTGTTGGTGAAGATGTAGAAAAAGTGGAGCCCTGGTACATGCCTAAAGGGGATGCAAAATAATTCAGAGCCATGGAACAGTTTGACTATTCCTCCAAAGATTAAACATAGAATTGCCGTATGAGCCTGTAATTTCACTGTTAGGTATGTACCCAAAAGCACTGGAAGCAGGTGTTTCAAATGAGTATCAACTGTAATGTCTATCAGTAGATGAATGGATAGACAAATTGTGGTGTACAGATAACGTACTCAGACATAGAAAGGAATGAATACTGATCCCTGGTACAACTTGGATGAACCTCCAAAACATTATCTAAGTGAAGGAAGCCAGACGCAAAAGAACACATATGTCTGATTCCATTATATAAAATACCCAAAATAGGTAAACTTGTAGACAAAGCACACACTGGTGGTTGCCAAGGGCTGGGGAAGGGGAGAATGGCAAAAACTGCTTAATGGGTAGGGGGTTTTACTTTGACGTAATAGAAATGTTTGGAACTATAGAAAGGTGGTAGTGGTACAATATTATGAATGTACTAAATACCACCATTAGTTACTTTAAAATGGCTGAGTTTCTGTTTTGTGAATTTCACCTCAATAAATTACTTAGAAAAATCTTAGGGCTTTGTACCTTTTAATCTTTGTTTAGATAGACTGAAAATAATTTTTGAATAAAATTTGCTTGCAGTTACTCTGTTGACTTTATCCTCGTACATCAGTTGGTAGCTATCAAATATTGACGACTTGAGTTAATTTCCTGTTAGGAAGATGTTAGCAAGATTGCCTGCCGGCTTAAGTTATATGGTTTCTGCGTGGAGAATCTATACTGCAGCAACTTGACAGAGAATAAACCTCCACACTCTGCCATTTAATTCCAATTAAGAATTCAGTTAAGAGAAATGAAGTCCTCAAGGATAAGACTGTAAGAGAAGCTATTTTTAAAATAGCATTTTGTTGAGCATTCCTGGTCCCCACTCAGTAAATTTATACATAATCTAGGGTTTTTTATCTTTTATGCTTAAAATGGAAGAAAGCTATAAAATATTTGCAATGTACTTTTTTAGTCTGTCATAGAATTGTTTTTATGAATGTAATTTTTTATATACATTTAGCCTGCATCTTAAGAAAAAGTTGGAAAAAATATACCTGTATATTATCAAGTATATACTTGATAATACACTTCTCTAGGGATAATGTTTAGCAGTTCCATGGATCTTCTCAACTCTTGGCATTTGGGATGGGACTTTTGTTGTTGTTATGTAGGCCAGGGATCAGCAAACTATGGCCCCACAGAGGCCCGTTACTGGCACCATCATAACTAAGAATGGTTTTATATTTTTAAATATTTGGAAAAAATCAATAGGATGGTGTCTGTGGCATGTGAAAATGGTAGGAAATTCAGATTTCGGTGTCTATAAACAAAACTGTACTGCAACACAGGTATGTTTAATTGTGCATTGTCTATAACTGCTTTTCCACTGCAACAGCAAAATTGAGCAGCTGTAACAAATACCCTGTAGTCTACAAAAACTAAAAGACTTAGTATCTGACTCTTCACAGGAAAAGTTTGCTGATCCCAGATACATGCTGTCAGAAGCATTGTGTTTACTCTACTTATTTCCCACTCACTAAATGGCAGTAGCATCTCCCATCACTGTGGCAACAGTAAATGCCCAGCCAGGTTTCCAGTGGGCCCTTTGGGCATGGGGATAAGTAGGGAGTCTGGACTGTCTCTTTTGATCATCTTCATAGGAACTATAAGAAGTTTCTCTTCCGTCTCTGCATTAGGAAGTGTTATGTTTCTCTTGCTATGGGTCTGGTAACTGATTCCGTTTCCTTTGTTGAGGCTTCTGGGAAACAGAGCCAAATGTTTGGAAACAGTGCCTGTGTGTAGTAGCTATTTGGAAATTATATGATCTGCCTTTACAGTAAACATATTATCACCTAATTTTCCTACCTTTATTTCTGGTTTTGCCCACTTGTACATCTATTTTTTTAAATACTGTCTCATTACACTGATGTATTCTTAAGTTGCTGTAAAACCTTTTTGAATGAAATTTAATTCAGTAACAATGCACTGAATGAACGACCTCGGTGAAGACTTTTTTTACCTGAAATTTTCCCTTATCGATACTGCTCTCATCTCAAATGAATGCAGATTTGTGATTATTAATAGCTAAAAATTATGCCAAGTACTATACTTTGTTTATCTCATTTAATTCTCAGAACAGTCCTGTTAGATAAGTACTGCTGTTACAGAGATTTTATAGCTGCAGAAGCTTGGGTTTTAGAGAGATTTAAAAACTTGCCCAAAGTCTTTTTTTTTTTTTTTTAAGTTTATTTATTTTGAGAGAGAGAGCACACGCAAGAATGCGAGAAGGGGAGGGGCAGAGAGAGAATCCCAAGCAGGCTCAGCTATGTCAGTACAGAGCCCGATGTGGGGCTCGAACCCACGAACCATGAGATCATGACCTGAACTGAAATCAAGACTCAGACACTTAACCAACTGAACCACCCAGGTGCCACCCAGAGCGTTCTTAATGGTAATTTGAACTTCAGTAATGGAACTCTTTAACAGTGTATTGCCCTGATTTTATTTTTTCTCCAAATTTTATTTAAATTCCAGTTAGTTAGCCAGTGGAATATTAGCTTCAGGTATAGATTTTAGTGATTCATCACTTACATACAACACCCAGTGGTCATCATAGCAAGTGTCCTCCTTAATATTCATTACCTATTTACCCCATCCTTCACCTACCTCTTCTCTAGTAACCATCAGTTTGTTCTCTATGGTTAAGAGTCTGTTTCTGGTGGGGCACCTAGGTGGCCCAGTCAGTTGAGCATCTGACTCGGTTTTCAGCTCAGGTCATGATCTCACATTTTGTGAGTTCGAGCCCCACATTGGGCTCTAAGTTGACAGCACAGAGCCTGCTTGGGTTTCTCTCTCCCTGTCTCTCTGTCCCTTCCCCACTTGTGCTGTCTCTGTCTTTCTCAAAATAAGTAAATAACTTAAAAAAATTTTTTTTAAGTCTGTTTCTTGGTTTGCCTGTCTTATTCCTGCCCCTGTCATTTGTTTCTTAAATTCTACATGTTAGTGAAATCGTATGGTATTTGTCTTTGACTAACTTATATCCATTAGCATAATACTCTCTAGCTCCATCCACATTGTTACAAATGGTAAGATTTCATTCTTTTTTTATGGCTGAGTAATATTCCAGTGTGTGTGTGTGTGTGTGTGTGTGCGTGCACACACGCATACATATACATATACCACATTTTTTCCATTCACCAGTGGATAGACATTTGGGCTTCTTTCATAATTTGGCTATTGTTGATGATGCTACATTGCACTGATTTTTAAAGTAATTTTTAGCAGTGGAATTTTTTTTTAATAAAAGTCTAATTTAAAAATCTTAATAGGGGTGCCTGGGTGGCTCAGTCGGTTAAGCGGCCGACTTCGGCTCAGGTCATGATCTCACAGTCCGTGAGTTCGAGCACCGCATTGGGCTCTGTGCTGACAGCTCAGAGCCTGGAGCCTGTTTCAGATTCTGTGTCTCCCTCTCTCTGACCCTCCCCTGTTCATGCTCTGTCTCTGTCTCAAAAAAATAAATAAACGTTAAAAAAAAAATTTAAAAATCTTAATAATAACAGATAAAAGTGGTATTATTTTTTTATTCCCGTATAATTAGCATACAGTGTTATATTAGCTTCAGGTGTGCAATATAGTGTTTCAACAATTCTACACATTACTCAGTGCTCCTCAGGATTAAGTGTACTCTTAATCCCCTTCACCTATTTTCACATGTCCCCCCACCCACTTCCCCTCTGGTAACTAACAATTTGATTCCCTATATTTCAGAGTCCGTCTTTTGTTTGTCCTTCTTTCTTTGTTCAGTTGTTTCTTAAATTCCACATATGAGGGGCACTTGGGTGGCTCAGTCAGTTAAGTGGCTGACTCTTGGTTCAGCTCAGGTCATGATCTCATGGTTTCTGAGTTCAAGCCCTGTATTGGCTCCATGCTGACAGCATGGAGACTGCTTGGGATTCTCTCTCTCTCTCCCTCTCTCTCTACCCCTCCCTTGCTTGTGCTCTCTCTCTTTCTCTCAAACTTAAAAAAAAAAAAAAAAATCCACATATGAGTGAAATCATACGGTATTTGTCTTCCTCTGCCTTACTTCACTTAGCATTATAACTTATAGATTCATACACATTGTTTCAAATGGCAAGATTTTATTCTTTTTATGGCTGAGTAATAATTCCATTGTATACCTATGCTACATCTTTATCCTACCAGTGATCACTAAAAGTGGTATAATTATTAATTTATTTTTTGTAAGTTGAATTGTGTATTAGTTACTTGTTGGAAAGTCAACTTGTGAAATAAGTGAGGTTGTTTTGATGACTGGTTTCAAGTTTATTACTAGTTTTAGTTGGGCAATATAGAGAAATGTATTTTTCCGTATCCATAGCTTATTTGCATATGATAAGAGTTAAATTATTATTATAATACAGTATATGCTTACATTAAAAAAATTCAATGGGGAACCTAGGTGGCTCAGTCGACTGGGCATCCAACTTCGACTCAGGTCATGGTCCTTGAGGTTCGTGAGTTTGAGCCCCACGTTGGGCTCTGTGCTGACAGCTCAGACCCTGGAGCCTACTTTGGATTCTGTGTCTCTCTTTCTCTCTGCCCCTCCCCTGCTCATGCTCTGTCTCTTTCTCTCTCTCCCAAAAATAAATAAACATTAACAAAATTTTTTAAAATTCAAACATTACAGTAGTGTATCACATAAAAGACTAGTTTTCCATAACCCCCACTGCCTTCTAACATAAGCACAGATGATCTTTTTAACAATATGCCTTGTATTCTTCTGGTTTGAAAGAAGAATAACTCAAGTTGACTCACTGACAAAGATGTGTATTTTCTAAAATAAACATACTCAAAGAACTAGTTATTAGTCATAGTTGATAATACAACATAGGATGAGATGGTCATTTATTTACTCATTCCAACTGACTTAATGCTCTCATAAGAGCAATTTGAGCAGAAGTCTTTCTTAGTGTTTAATTTACTATTGTACATATGAGTAGACTTGCGCAGCCTAGTATCCTTTCACTGCAGAAATAATTCTTTTTAATCAGTGATCATTTTTCAAGAAGTTGACATGTGTATCCAAAAATAGCAGAAAAATCTGTATTCCTTGGCCTGCCCCAAATTTGGCCAATGTAATAGCAAAGTTACCAGTTGGTGATCCCCAATATGTAATATAACACATTTTAGAGTATATTTTTACATTACTATTTTAAAATACAGATAATTCTATATTTTTAAACTGATGTACAATTCAAACAGGAAACAGCTCTACCAGGTCCTGGGATTTTGTACAACAGTTTGAACACTACTGGCCTGGATTCTCAAGAATTGGCAGCAGTTTCTCTTTAAGGATCTGTTCCGTGCTTATAAATCTTGTTTGTTGTAATTGTTTCATCCTCTGATGTCTTGTAACGTGGGACATAATTGTGAGAAATGGAATAATTGTAAGATAATATCTCCAAGGAAACTGAATTTTCTACTTTCTATTTGGTGTAGCATGAGGTTCATATTGTTATTAATACCCATACTTTTATGAATCCCCAGGATGTACCAGTTCTGGTTCCTTCTTTGTATGGATTGTTTCACTATGTTAATCATTTCTAGCCTCTATAAGAAATAGTCAAATAAACTATGCTGGTAGGATAAAAAAATTTTCTTACATGGGACATATAAAGCAATCCATTGAGAAGAGTTGTGTAGGTTAAAAAGTGCTGTAAGACTTTGAAAAGTCTTCTTACTCTTCTTACTTTTTCTTCTGTTCTTCAAGCTCTACACCCATCTCCTTTAGGATCTTTGTCTTGTTTTTCCTCCATTCTTTTTATTTCCTCCTCTCCATTTGTTTTGTGTCAGTTCTACTAGGCTTATCTTTGGTGAGGATGCGCAAAAATGTCTGTATCCTTCATGTATATTTGCAAGAATGTGTTGATTCCTATTCTATGATGTTGGAACATACTGATTATCTTATTTGAGAAATGAATATAACACTAACTAGCCATTAAGCTAAATAACATGTTTAGATTTAAGAGAAAGCATAAAGATTAAAATCGTGTAAAACACTTTGCCTAAAAGGTATGATAAACTCAGTGTATGTTTATAGTAATACTTTTTCACATAACCTAGAAATTTTGTGACATACTCCCAGTTAAGTATAAGATGCAAAGTTCCCTGTTCCATGCATACGCAACATGCCCTGATGAAGTAAAGTAGACAAGGGAATCAAGGGGTAGTTTTCTGACTTTGTTGATTTCTTCCCTTTAGAATCCTCAAAATCAGGCTCTCCTTCATACCTGTAAAACTAAATATTGCTGGTCTGCCCTCGGATAACATTCCTTTGTTTACTCTGGAAATTGGGATTAGGAGGATATGAAGCTATAAAGATGGTTTGATGTTAAGTTTTAAAGATCTTGGAATGCCTTTCTAATAAAATGTTTAGATTTATGCATTAGGCATTGGGGTGCCATTGAACATTTTTGATTCAGTAATTGGGATCATTATGAACAAAGTGTTTTAGGAAACTGGATTTGGTGGGATGTAATGTACAGGCTCAAACTGAAGAGAAGCCGAAGCTGGAAGATCAGCCAGCTGTTTACATTAGTATTTTGAGGTAAGGGAAGATGAGAATTAATGTGCATTTAAGATGGTTGCGTTTTTGTTTTTTTTTTTTCTGTTCTTTCAGGATCCTCTTGTGCATTTATCAGAAGATGTGATAGCAAGAACCTACAACATTTTTGCTATTATGTTTCGATATGCAGTCGAGATACTAACCTGGGAAAAAGAAAGTGAACTGCCAGCAGATTTAGAGATGGTGTAAGTGTGACACATTTATTCTTCATATTCGTATTTGCTCAAACTCAGTTTTAACCATTTTGATTCTAATTCCTCAAATTGAGTTGGAGCAAGGATAGAAGGATAGAGCATAATCTTTTCTTTCTTAATAATTACTTTCCCACAGAACAACTCTTTTGTTTTATAGCTTTTAAATATGTGTGATCCACTTAGTTGGTAGAGGTTTCTCCCTGTTAATTGATTGGTTTAGTTAAGCCATGTCAGGGCTCTGCCCCTGGTTTCAGGCACAGGCAGTTTTCTGTTCTTCATGTGATAAAACTGGTAACTCTAATATTTTTACCATTTGTACTTAGATTATTGAGGAGGTTGCGAACATGTGACCAGAGAGCTGGATTGGGCCATAGCTGTTTTAAGGGCTTCCTTTTCCATGTGTTGTGCTTGCCTCAAGCAACAGTCTCTTTAAATCTAACCGAAATTGTTGGAATTGTATTCATATTTAAGGTTGATTACAAGTTGAAGTGAGGGTCTGATGAACATTGGTGGTTTCTGTTTTGCTTTTCAGTAGTATTCTAGATAATTAGGTTGTGGGTTGTTTTTTTTAAAAAGTAAGGTGTTAGCTATATCTTTTTGGAAATGTTGAAAATGGTACCTCAGGAACTTGTCTTCACATACAGGTGTACCTTGTGGGTTTTGTAGGTTGGGTCCAGACCACTGCAATAAAGTTCGCCACATCAACTGACTCTTTTTTCACTTGAACACTTAGAGGCCATTATAGGGTTATTAATTGGCCTATTTTCAATATTGTGTCTCAGGGAACAGGGAGGCCCCAGGAGAGGAAGACAGACGGGGAAACAGCTGGTGGGTGGAGCAGTAAGAACACACACAACATTTATCAATTAAGTTTGCAATCTTATGTGAATATGATTCCGAGTGCCCCAAAACAATTAGGATAGTAACATCAAAGATCAGTGATCACAAATTGCCATAAGAAATATAGTAATGATTAAAAAAAGTTTGAAATATTGTAAGAATTACCAAAATGTGATGTAGAGACAGGACATGAGCAAATGCTGTTGGAAAGATGGCACATTGATAGGCTTGCTCAACATAGGGTTGCCACAAACCTTCAATTTGTAAAAACAAACAAACAAAACCCCACAGTATTTGTAAAGCACAATAAAACAAGATGTGCCTGTACTTCAAGTTGGGAGCCATTGATCGAAAGCCCAAATTTAGACCCTAGAGCATAGAAGAGTTTTGTTTTTTAATTTTTTTTAATGTTTATTTATTTTTGAGAAAGATAGACACAGTGAGAGCAGAGGAGGGGCAGAAAGAGAGGGAGACACAAAATCTGAAGCAGGCTCCAGGCTCTGAGCTGTCAGCAAGGAGCCTGATGCAAGGCTCGAACTCAATGACCTGTGAGATCATGACCTGAGCCGAAGTCAGACATTTAACCGACTGAGCCACCCAGGCACCTCAGAAGAGTTTTGTTTTTACCTTTTTGTTCCATTGTAGGTTCAAGGCTACCAATATATAAGGGAAAAGAATCTAACTTGCTTCTTTTATAATGTTTTCCCATGTTAGTAAACTACCCAGAAACCTGAATCACCTATACCCATTTAGATTTCAAGTCCAGCTGGTTCTCCCTCCATCAAACCATTCTACTTCTGGCGTGCCTGGGTGGCTTAGTCGGTTAAGCGTCCAACTTCGGCTAAGGTCATGATCTCACGGTCCGTGAGTTCGAGCCCCGTGTCGGGCTCTGTGCTGACAGCTCAGAGCCTGGAGCCTGCTTCAGATTCTGTGTCTCCCTCTCTCTGACCCTCCCCTGTTCATGCTCTGTCTCTCTCTGTCTCAAAAATAAATAAACATTAAAAAAAAAAAATTCTTCTGTTCCTCTCTATTACTACTATCCTAGTCCAGATTAATTAATCATTCAGCAACATGGCCTCCCTAACTGAACTGCCATATCTACTCTTGTCCCTTAAGATTCATTCACACTGTAGCACAGTGAACTTTAAGGCAAATCTGACTATATCTCCTATTTTAAATCCTTCAATGCCCTTAGAATGGCAAAATCAATTTCCATTGTAAGGTCTTCAAGATTTCTGCCTGTCTCCAACCTAATCTTCTCCCTCCCTGTGTTCCAGTTCCTAATACTTCCCTTTGCCATCTCAGGACCTTTGCATTCACTCTCCTCTAGCCCAGGTTTCTCAACTGTTGGCGTTTAGGACCAGATTAGTTCTTTGTTATAAGGGCTGTCCAGTGCATTCTAGAATTTTTTTGTTTTATTTATTTTTTTAGTAATCTCTACCCCCAGCATGGGGCTCGAACTCACAACCCTGAGATCAAGAGTCACATGCTCTTCCAACTGAGCCCATCAGGTGCCCAGTGGATTGTAGAATATTTAGCAGCATCCCTGGCCCTTATACAGTAGATGCCAGTGACATTCCTGCCCCAGTCATGACAACAAAAAATGTCTCCAGACATTGCCAAATGGTCCTCTGTGGGGGACAGAGAATTGCCTCTAGTTGAGAACCACTGATAGCCAATTCTGACTTTAGGCGTCAGATGACTTCTGTGGCAGTTCTTCTCTGAAGTCCCAGACCTGTTTTGTCCAACTGCAGCATTCTGTTTTTCTTGATAAAGGCTAGTTCAGTTAGAATTACATGTCTAATATATATCTTCCCCATCAGATGGTAATGTCATAGAGCATGGGGACCGCGGATGACTTTGCCATAGATATGTGCCCAGTACCTAGCACATTCCCTAGAGCAAAGTATGCTCTTACTAAATCAGCCTGGAGCTAGAGAATATGCAATTAGATAATATATAATTAATGTTTTATGTCACAGAGAGAAGAGTGATACCTACTATTGCATGCTGTTTAATGATGAGGTGCATACCTATGAACAAGTTATTTATACCCTTCAGAAAGCTGTTAACTGTACACAAAAAGAAGCCATTGGCTTTGCAACTACAGTAGATCGAGATGTAAGTAATTTCATTATATTGATGTCAGATAATAAATTGAACTTTCATTACAGATAAATTATTCTGGGAATATTGAGTTAGAGGTATATATGTCTAGTCTTTTTTTTTTTATTTCATTTTAATATTGGCCCAAATACATACTGGGTATTACTGTAATCTGATATTCCATAGAAAGTTTAGGAGGAAATGTAGATACAGTTGTCCTCATTCTACCCAGTGATTAGAAATAGTCAGTTATGAAAATAGAAAGTATAGCAGCCTAGAAGAATAAATGTCATATTGTTTAAAGAACTATACTTATTAATGGCTTGAAAATGTTAGGATGGTTTTGAAGGAAAATATTTTAATTTACTTTTCATCATTGAATAGAATGAATGTTATAAATATTAAAATTGGCCAGAACTGTTATATGCATAAATATGTTTATTTGTTTACTGGTTGAACAGTTTTAATACTGAATATAGTATTTTTACATGTTAATTTAAAATTTTTTCATTTACCAGGGACGTAGGTCTGTTCGATATGGAGATTTCCAGCATTGTGAACAAGCAAAATCAGTAATTGTGGTAAGTAATTTCGAAACATGCCCACAGTATTATTTTTTTATTTAAAACTAGTTCTGTATTTTGTTATTTATGAACGCATTTTTCTGCTTTCATGAAGGTAAAGCCAGCATCAACCAAAAGTCATATTTAATGATGTTTCTCGAACATTGCATTATTGCTTTATCTAGTTTTTTTAAGCTGTGTAAGATTAATATAGAAAATGAATGTTTACATGAGATATATTTTCTGCCTTCCTATTTCTCTATCAGAGACATCTTAGAAAGTGTTTCATTGTTGTTTTGTTTTTGATAGGGTGTCACGTTACTTTTTAGGACTTAAACTGGCCTTTAGCACCAAGATTAGAATTCAAGGGAAGTTGTTTCTTGGTAACTTATAGCAAGGTATGCTGCATATATAATAGCACTTAGTGTATTATTTCTCTAAAAGAAAACTATTTCCCATGTTTATGTTTATTTTTAAAAAGTAAGAATTATTTTAAACTATTTCATGTAAATGCATTTTATGTAAATGTCCTTTTAAAAAATAATTTTGTGTATTGTGAAATATTTTAAATATACAGATAAAAACAGAAATGACACAGTAAACACCTGTATGCCCACATTATACAACATTTCCTCATACTTTATGTAAATAAAATAATACAGAGTACCCAGTATGATTCCTTTAATCTTGCTCCCTTTTCTCCTACCCTAGGGATAAGTACTTTCATTAATTCATTTGTTCATTCTTGTGTGTGCCTCTATACTTCCATTTATTAAATCTGTCAACATTATATGTATTGATTTGGAGGCCTTTAAACATTATATAACAAGCTTCATACTGGATGTATTATACTGCAACTTTTCATTTCGGTGTTGGTTCTACATTTATGTGTGTTGATGCATGTACCTGTGAAGTGTTCCATTGATAACTTTACCATAGTTTTTCCATTCTCCTGCTGATGGACAATTAGGATAATTCCCCCCCACCCCCATCACTAACAGTCCTTTTATGAACATTGTTTTGTCTCCTTGTTGCATAGATACAAAGGTTTCTGTAGGGTATATACCAATAAATGGAATTTCTGAGTTGTTAGGATATCAGCATTTTCATCTTTATTAGATTTTGCCAAGTTAGTCTCCAAAACAGTGGTACTAATATACATTCCCACCAACAGTGTATAGAGAGTTCCCATTTCTCCACAGCTTTGTCAAAACTGTATGTTGTCAGATTTTTTAACTTTTGCCAATTTAATGTGTATGAATGGCATCTCATCAATTAAATTTGCATTGCCTTAATTATTGAGTACCTTACTTCATGTTTATTTATGTTTTCTTTGAATTTCCTATTCGTACCCTTTACCAATTTTTTTCATTTAATGTTTAGGATAAACAGAGCACTCATAGATTATCAAGTAGGAACAAAATAGAAAAATGGACATAGGATATGAAAAGGCAGTCACAGGAGAGAAAATCTAGGTGGTCAGTGTATATGAAGAGACTCATTTGTTACTAATCAGTAAAATGACAAGGAGATTTCATACTCATCAGGATGGAGAAATTAGAGTTATAAAATATCTTACTGGCAGAGATGCAGAGAATAGGAATACTTGTGTAAAACTAAATTGCTATAGCATTTTAGGAAAATAATCTAGTAGCATCTATGAAAGTTACCTTTCCTAAGAATTTATCCCATAGAAATGTAAGCACTAGGAAGTGTGTGTACAAAGATGTTCAGTACTGCTTTTTTTGGAGTCAACAGAAGACTGAAACAAAGGGAATATGAATGCCCTTCTCTAGAGGATGTTTGAATAAATCCACACCACAGAATATCATGAGTCATTAACAAAAAAAATCAAGTTAATGCAAAGATGCACAAGAGTATATATAGTATCCCATTTTTATAAATCAAATAAAAATCTTTATAAATGTATACATGCATAATATATACAGATAGAGAAAATATGCAAAGATGTACTGTCTTTTTTTTTAATATGAAATTTATTGTCAAATTGGTTTCCATACAATACCCAGTGCTTATCACAACAGGTGCCCTCCTCAATACCCATCACCCATCCTCCCCTCCCTCCCACCCCCCATCAACCCTCAGATTGTTCTCAGTTTTTAAGAGTCTCTTATGGTTTGACTCCCTCCCTCCCTCTCTTTTTTTTTTTTTTTTACTTCCCCTCCCCCATGGTCTTCTGTTAAGTTTCTCAGGATCCACCTAAGAGTGAAAACATATGGTATTTGTCTTTCTCTGTATGACGTATTTCACTTAGCATAACACTCTCCAGTTCCATCCACGTTGCTACAAAAGGCCAGATTTCATTCTTTCTCATTGCCAAGTAGTATTCCATTGTGTATATAAACCACAATTTCTTTACCCATTCATCAGTTGATGGACATTTAGACACTTCCCATAATTTGGCTATTGTTGAGAGTGCTGCTATAAACATTGGGGTACAAGTGCCCCTATGCATCAGCACTCCTGTATACCTTGGGTAAATTCCTAGCAGTGCTATTGCTGGGTCATAGGGTAGACCTATTTTTAATTTTTTAAGGAACCTCCACACTGTTTTCCAGAGTGGCTGCCCCAGTTTGCATTCCCACCAACAGTGCAAGAGGGTTCCCGTTTCTCCAGATGTACTGTCTTAATGTGGGTTATGGGGATGGAATGAAGTTGGGGTAGAAGGATGCTCCAAACAAAAAAATGAGAAGGGGGAATAAAAATTAAAAATTGTGTTAGACTTAAATAGACATTTCTTCAAAGAAAGTATATAAATTACCAATAAACACACGGAAACATGCTCAACATTACTAATCGTTAGGGAAATGCAAATAAAAACCATGACGAGATACCACCTGATACCCATTAGGATTGCCGTTATAAACAAACAAAAACAATAGCACAACATCGCAAGTGTTGGTAGGGATATGGACGAATTGCAACCCTTGTGCACACTGCCGGTGGGAATGTAAAATGGTACAGCCACTATGGAAAACTGTATGGTGGTTCCTTTAAAAAAAAATAGAATTACCATATGATCCAGCAGTTTTACTTCTGGATATATACACAAAAGAATGGAAAGCAGAGCCTCAGAGACATTTGCACAGCTATGTTCATAACAGCATTATCATTCACAATAGACAAATGATAGAAGCAACGCAAGTGTCTATTGGTGGGTGAATGGATAAAATAAAATCTATATACATACAATAGAATATCATTCAGTCTTAAAAAGGAAGAAGATTCTGACACATGCTACATACAACCTGGATGAACCTTGAGGACATTATGCTTAGAGAAATAAGCCAGTCACAAAAAGATAAATATTGCATGATTCTTTTTATATGATACCTCTAGAGTTTGATAGGTATAGAGTTTGGGTTTTGCAAGATGAAGAGAGTTCTGGGGATTGGTTACTCTACAGTGTGAATGTACTTAACACTTCTGAACTGTACACTGAGAAACAGTTACGTTGGAAATTGTAGTATTTTTTTTTTGAAGTATCAATAACATCACTTCTGTGCAGTAAAGCAAATTATTTAAATAAACGTGTAATTGCATTTAAGAAATTAAAGACCTAAAACAAATGTAAGCTTTTAAATAAATTCTAATTGGTGGGGCAGATTTTCAAATATAGGACCAAAGATTCAGGTTACTCATAAGCTGTAACTTCTTACTTTGTTGTAAGAATCCTTAGATTCTTTCTAGAAAATTAGGATCTGAGTAAGGCAAGCCAAGTGGTATTTTTCTTACACACATACATGAAAAATTCTATAATGATGAGAGTGTAGTTACATTAAATAAAAATATTAGCTTTTTTCTATAAGATAGCCTTTTTAAGTTTGTTTTTTCATTCTACCATTTCTTTTTAAGAGAAATAC
This sequence comes from Lynx canadensis, assembly GCF_007474595.2. Lineage (NCBI taxonomy): Eukaryota > Metazoa > Chordata > Mammalia > Carnivora > Felidae > Lynx > Lynx canadensis. The sequence goes on from NC_044307.1 coordinate 41,092,753, forward strand.
CAGTAGACAGACAAAGCCACTCAAAGTTCAAGTTATGCATTCGTCTATTGTGGCACATCAGAATTTTGGTTTGAAACTTTTGTCTTGGCTGGGAAGTATTATTGGATATTCAGGTAGGTTCAAAAAAACTATTTTGGAAAAAAAAATCAAGTGAAATAATTTCTTGCTTTAATTTCACATTTTAAAATACCATCTCAGAATATCTTTATGCACAGAAAAACCCACATTTCCCATATTTTGATCCACAGGATTTTTTATATGCATACAAAGGATTCTGTCCTCAAATAAATGCAGGAAATATTGGATTAAACAGTGGTAAATGACATTAGTATGCTAATGAAATCTAAATCTCACAGACTTGATACAAGAACTTTTTTTTTTAAACAACATTCTGTGGAACTCTGTTCCACTGAGCAAGCTGGAGAATACAAGTGTAAATAAAACCTAAATGATTACCAGTTTAGAGGATACAACACTAATGTTGAAATTTTTGTTTTGACTCCTCCAGATTTTGGTTACTAATAATTTGCAGCTCTGAACACTTGCAAATTTGAAGTCACTGATTTGTATTTACTGTCTTTGTCTTTCCACAGTCCACAAATTAAATCATCTTTCTAACGTGGTGGTAACAGAACAAAGAACTCTCATGTCTAATGCCAAAAGTACAAGTTTGGCATATAAAATATAACACAAAAGAGAAAAACAGGAATACATCTAAGCTGTTTGTCATACTGTTTTTCAGGCAAGAGAGGTGGTTTGGATAAATGACATTCTGAGGTTTATTATAAAGAGAATTTCTAAAATATTTATCTTAAAAGAACATTGCCACATTGTGAACTGACAGTTGAAAATATTGAGGTGTGGAAATTTAGGAGACCATGTTTGCTTGCCTTTTAAATAAATGTCTCTCCAGTTATTTTTGTTATCCTCGTATATTTGAGTTTTGGTGTTTTCTATTGGATACCTGTGTGCCAAATTCTGTGCTACAGTAGTAATGAATAGTAGTATCATGGAAGCAATTTTCTATCAAGAAATTTTTTGAGATATTTACCTGAAATAATTTAAAGACTTTATCTTTTATTTAATATTTATGTAAGTGTTTCTCTTTAGCCTTGTAAAAAATTTCTATGCAGTGACTTTTAGAACTAAATTTTAAAATTACTCCATTTTTACCTGATTATTTTGCATGCTTCTAGAAGACTAAAAACAGTAATTTTAATTATAAAGTATGAAACAAAAAGGTTATTGAAGTTTTGTTAATGCTTATATTCATATTTGAAGAACTTTTTTTTTTTTTTTTTTTTTTAAGTTCAGCATTTAGAAGATGTAGCAATTTGTCTTCCAGGACCTCTTCATAGTAGGTACACATAGGTACACAGGGAACGTTTGTTTAATGAATGGAAGCATTTTGCAGAACACTAATAAATGGACTGAGATATAGTACAGAGGCTATGCATTTTTTTTTAATGGTAGCACAATTCTATATTACACCTACCTTCAGTTATCATGGGATGTAACAGTTTTGCTATAATCTGGTTTAATTAGCATAGGTCCTTAAAGAACAGTATTTAAATTTTTTACAACATAAGAGATCGTTGACTTTCTGATAGACTTATATTTTGGTATTCTCGAATAAGAATTGGTATATAATGCAGGATTTAGAATTTTCCTCCTTTTTGTGAAAATGTTAATAAAATAGTTAATATATTTACCTTTTCTGAATAAATTTGACCTTTAGTAAACATGTAAAATTCTATAGATTCGTTAGAACATTTCTATTAAAATGTCATTTTATTTTAATACTTAAAGTTACTATTTCATGACTACTTTTCTTCCTGTTTTAGATGGGCTTCGCCGAATTTTATGTCAAGTCGGTTTACAAGAAGGGCCAGATGGTGAAAACTCTTCTCTGGTGGATAGATTGATGCTTAATGATTCCAAATTGTGGAAAGGTAATCTTTTAACTACTTTCAAGGTATAGGGGAACCTTAAATAGGTAATTGGGAAACTGTTTTTTTTTTTTTTTCATTTGGGAAGGTATTTAATAAATATACTTAACAGTTTTTAGAATAAGTACATGTAGTCTTGTTCTCTGGAAGAAACAAAAACAGATTTTGGAGTCCAAGACCTAAAGTAAATAGCCTTTATATTTTGTTAGAAAACCATTTTTAGAAAAACCAATTTTTTGAGAAGCAGATTGCAGGGTGCCTGGGTGGCTCAGTCAGTTGAGCATCTAACTCTGGATTTCAGCTCAGGTCATGATCTCATGGTTCATGAGATAAAGCCCTGTGCCGGGCGCTGTACTGATAGCACAGAGCCTGCTTGGGATTCTCTCTCTCTCTGTCTGTCTCTCTCTGCTCTGTCCCCCCCCAATTAATAAATAAACATTAAAAAAAAAAGTAGATTGCAAATATTTTATACTGAATAACATGTACAGTTTTGCCCTTGAGACTTAAAATACAATTGTTCACATAAATACTTTGGAAATGTAATTTTTGGTTTGTTTGATATATCCTTATTTTACATCTGCTCTTTTCGTAAAAGGTGCTAGGAGTGTGTATCATCAGTTGTTCATGAGCAGTCTACTTATGGATTTGAAATATAAGAAACTGTTTGCTGTTCGATTTGCAAAGGTAAGTAGTTTCTCAGTTTTGAAATTTAACAAAATAGGTTATATATGGAGTAAATATAACCTGTGATTATATCCAGGCTTTGTAATATTAGCAACTAATAATAATATGTTACTTGTTGATTTTAAACCCTAAGAAACTTTGTAAGTGATCTTTTTATCTTTTATCAATAGAGTAAAATTCTAGCTGTAAGACTTTTCTTGTTCATCACCTGCCGCGATAATACAAATATCCAACTGTGAAATGTGTATGATCTAAAATGATAAATGAAGAATTTAAACTTATGCCGTGGTGAATTATGGTACTATTCTCATTGAGATTTGTATAAGGAAAAGATCATCTTAGCTGAAATGGCATGGATATATGGATGTGATTTTAAGAATCATGAATTCTTGGAGTTCCTGGCTGGCTCAATCAGAAGAGCATGTGACTATCTCAGGGTCATGTGCTGGAGCCCTATGTTGGGTGTGGAGATTACTTAAAATAAATAAAACTTAAAAAAAAAAGAAGAATCGTCAACTCTTGGTTGTTGATATTGTTGAAGTATGTTCTCCCTTTCCATAGTATGTGCTTGTTTTTTTGTTTTCACCTGAATTAGGAATTCTTAAGGAAGCATATGAGGATCATTTGGGGAGCTCTTTCAAAATATATATATATATATATTTGTGTATCATTCTTAAACTTGCTGAAAAGCAGATTCACCAAGAATGGTGTCTAAGCATGTGTCCTTTGAAAGAGCCATCAGGTGATTCTGATATACATCCATAAGAAAGAAAAGTCTGGTTTCATCAGAGACCATGTAACACTGCTGTGGTTTAGCCCTGCCAGTATATACAATAACATCCCAGCATTTTAGAAGCTATTGCTCCTATTTGAGCTCATAAATTGCCATCATGCGTGAGAAGATTGTATAGTGAACCGGTATTTATACAAAATTTAATTGGTAGAAGTCATTTCAGTTATCATTCTCATAGCAGTGTTATCTTAATTGATTCCTCCAGCACTGACTTTTCATTATAATCCTTAAACATTTGGTCAATGTGGATTAGAGGTGAATCTCCCCCTTGTTGTTTAGAATTACCAGCAGTTGCAGAGAGATTTTATGGAGGATGATCACGAGCGAGCAGTGTCCGTGACTGCTCTGTCTGTCCAGTTCTTCACTGCACCTACTCTGGTGAGTAGTGCTTGCCTTTTCTTTGTAACTGATAGCTGGCACTCCTTGCCTTTTTTTGCCTTCTTAATAGAACTATGAGCGTTTGCAGAGTGATTATGTGACAGATGACCACGACAGAGAGTTTTCAATCGCAGACCTCTCGGTTCAGATATTCACGGTTCCTTCACTTGTAAGTACGAAAAGATTAAGAAGAACTTTCTTGTTTTCCATTGACAGAAGTAAAGCCTTAAAATAATAGAGAATGAAGATCTGTATATTCCTGAATAGAATAATATTTTATTAGTGGATGATAGGACGTTAGGCACCTTCAACCATTCTAGAACATATCCTTCAGTATGTAATCTAAAGAGAAGAAATCATTTAAGCTTAATCTCTCTACTTTCTCATACTACTTCCCTGAGGTTTTGAACTGATGAGTTAAAAATTAAACTGAGTGGTTTAACACATGCATCCATTAGAAACAGCATATTGTATACAAACTCATATTTTGAGAAGCTCCCTCCCCCATCCCCGTAAGGGAAAGGATAGCTAAGGCAACTGAATTACAATGACTGTGGGTGGTCTTGTACTAAGTTTCACTAGTTGCTCAGGAAGGCATCACTATGTTTTAGTGCTATACAGAAATTAAAATTCATATTTCATTAATTTAACAAAAATGTATTGAGCATCCATGATTTATCAGGCACAGTTCTAGGCTTTGGGAACACCGTAGTGAACAAAAACTGATGCTGTCCTTGGCCTCATGGAACTTAAAATAATGGGAAAGACTCACAGAATTCATTAATTAAAATTATAATGAAAACTCAAGAATTTGGTTGTTTTGGGGTGCCTGTGTGGCTCAAATCGTGAGCTCACAGTTCACGAGTTCAAACCCTGTGTCAGGCTCACTGCTGTCAGTGCAGAACCCGCTTTGGATCCTGTCCCCCTCTTTCCTTGCTCCTCCCCCACTCACTCTCTCTCAAAAAATAAAAATAAACATTAAAAAATAAATAAAATTTAAAAACATAATTTGGTTGTTTTGAGAGAGAATAATAGATCTGACCTTTTCCCAAAGTTCAGAGACAGATTCCATAGATAAGGCACCTTTATGTGGAGTCATGAAGGAAAGTTCATTTAAAGGGACCAGCACTTGAGAAAGTCTGGTGAGGTAGGAAAGTTCCTATACAGGAAACAGAAGGAAAGCCAGCACAGTTGAAGATTCTTGAACACGGAATAAAATGTGACCAGAAATGAAGGTGGTGGGTGCCAGATTGTATAGAATTAAGAGTACGGTGTGGTTATTTTACTAACGAGGTACCTTTTCCAGTTTTTTTGTTCATTTGTCTTTAATGAGCATTTTTCCCCCCAAATTACCTTTATGTTCATTTAGTACAGTTGAAGCTATCTGAAGTCTGTTTATCCACTAATGAGATATTATAGGCCAAATTAAAGATTTTGGTTTTTATTTGAAGACTATGGGAAGGCAGTGAAGAGTTTTAAATGGTAACATTTACATCATCACGTTTGTGATTTCTTAAAAGATCATGCTGTTTGTAATTTGGAGAACAAATTGACAGGGGGGCAAAAGCAAGTGTGCGGAACCTCATTAGAACCTGATGCAATGATCCAGACCAGAGTTGGTGGCAACTTGAGCTGGGATCGTGGCAGCAGATATGAGTGGTGAGAGAGATTTAGGTAGTAAAATCCATAGGACCAGCCAGACTTGGGTTTGAGGGGTCAGTTGGTGATTGGTTGTTAGATTCAAGGGAAAGTATAAAGATGATTCCCAGGTTTGTAACTTGCAGCCCAGTAAGTGTTGTGCCACTTGCACAGGGGGGGTTGGAGAATGAGTAGGATTTATGAAGAGAAAGAGTGATGCTTTCATTTTAGTCAGGGATGTTTGAGAAGCCCCTGAGATAATCCCATGTGTATCCAGATGTTTCCTCCATTGATCTTTTTGTCTATTTCCATGTCAGAACCCAGTTTTAATAATTTTAGCTTAATATTCTATTTTGATATCTTCTAGAGCTAAATCCTTTAGTATTAAAGATGAACTAAAATCAGTTTGTCAATTCTTCCCTCCCCCCCCCCCGAAAAATGAAAGACACATTAGGATTTTGATTGGAAAGGTATTGTATTTATAGATTCTTTGCGAAGAGCTGATATCTTTGCAATATTAAATATCTCCATCCAGGAACATAATTTGTCCTCATGTGTGAGGTTTTATTTTATGCTCTTAGTACAAGTTTTATAGTTCTCTTGTTAGGTCATACACATTTTTAATTTGGCTATGGCTTGTATGTAGAAAAAGTACTGATATTTGTAGATTCATCTTGTATCTGGCCCTCTTATTAACATTTCTTCTAACAGTTTGTGCTGATTCTTTGGGATGTCTAATAATCTACAAGTAATTTTTGTTCCTTCTAATATTTCAACTTTTAATTTTTACTTCTTGTGTGATTCCTTTAGTTAGAAACACTAGAAAAAAATAGTGTATGTGTTCATTTACTCAGAGCTCATTTATTTAGCACCTTTATTGAGTAGGTACTGTTTTGGGCCCTGGAGGTAAGCATTGCAGTAAACAAAGCAGACAAAAGTCCCTGTTACCACGGAATTTATAGGCTGAGAAGAAACAGATATAAAAACATTTGCATACTGTTTATAAATCAAGCGTTGGTAAGTGCTATGAAGTAGAAAAGCAGGTTAAGGGGATCGAGAGTGACAGTGGGGGGGGGGGGGAGGGGGTGTGCTCATATTTTATACATATCAGAAGGCCGCTCAGAGAAGTGGTTTTTGAACAGGAAACTGAAGGAAGTGGGAGATGAGTCGTGTGACTAACTAGTGGAAGATGAATTCATCTGAGATGAATGTGCACTTGGCATTTTGGAAGAAGGAACCCCAGACAGGCCAGAGTTGCTAGATAAATGAATGGTCAGTGACCTCACTGAGTTTAGGGATAGGGGTGAAGATGCAGTGGGTAAGGCCATTGCAAGAGCTTAGGTCTTTTGCCTGAAGAAAGTAGAAGAAGGCAAATAATAAAGAGCAGAAATTAATAAAACAAAGCAAATATACATGAGAAAAATCAATACAACCAAAAAAGTTGGTTCTTTGAAAAGACCAAAGAAGGGCGCCTGAGTGGCTCAGTTGCTTGAGCATCTGACTTCAGCTCAGGTCATGATCTCACGGTCCATGAGTTCGAGCTCCACGTTGGGCTCTGTGCTGACAGCTCAGAGTCTGGAGCCTGCTTCGGATTCTGTGTCTCCCTCTCTCTAACCCTCCCCCGTTCCTCTCTCTCTGTCTCAAAAATAAACATTAAAAAAAAAAGACCAAAGAAAAGGAATAGGTTTCTAGAAAGTCTAATAGGAAAAATAGAAAAATTTAATTTTATTTTTTTATTTTTTTTTTTACGTTTATTTTTGGGACAGAGACAGACAGAGCATGAACGGGGGAGGGGCAGAGAGAGAGGGAGACACAGAATCGGAAGCAGGATCCAGGCTCTGAGCCATCAGCCCAGAGCCCGACGCGGGGCTCGAACTCACAGACCGAGAGATCATGACCTGAGCTGAAGTCAGACGCTTAACCGATTGAGCCACCCAGGCGCCCCGAAAAATTTAATTTTAAAAAGGACTATAAAAAAATCACCGATTAAAAAAAAAAACAGATTTTTACAGATATTAAGGAGAAAAGAAGGCAATATTGGGACCAACTTAAATCAATATATTTGGAAATTTGGATGAAATGAACAGATTCCTAAGAAAATCCACAGGTTATTAAAAGAGAAACAAGAAACAGAATCTTTAATTATAATAAAAATTTTCTCACAAAGAAGTCTCCGGTCCCAAATGGCTACACTGGAGAATTCTTCCAAACGTTTGAGAAAGAAATAACACTGGTCTTACATAAATTTTTCCAGAAAACAGAGAAGGAGAATATACTGGCCAGTTTAATTGAGTTTTCTGTAATCTTGATACCAAAACTCAACAAGGCATTCATTACAAGAAAAGAAAATTACTGGGGCACCTGACTGGCTCAGTCGGTTGAGCATCTGACTTCAGCTCAGGTCATGATCTCACGGTTCTGGTTCATGAGTTTGAGCCCCACTTGGGCTCGAGCCTGGAGCCTGCTTCAGATTCTGTGTCTCCCTCTCTCTCTGCCCCTCCCCTGCTCGCTCTCTCTCTCTCAAAAATTAAAAAAAAATTTAAAAAGAAGGAAATTACCGTCTAATCTCTCTCACATATGAGGTTGCATAAATCAAATCAAGCATTATAGAAAAAGGATAATACATCACAACCCCATTTGGTCTTTTTCCTTAATGCAAGAGCAGTATAGCATTTGGGGGAGGAATCAGCTGGCATTACTTACCTTATTAACATGAAAAGAAAAAAATTGTATCAAATGCTTTCCCGGAATTCATAAAAATTCAACACTCATTCATAATTTAAAACAAAAATACCCCATAGCAAAGTAGGAATGAGAGAAAACTTTTAATAGAGTACCTAAGAACAAAACAAAAAACAGAAACCTAAAGCAAACATTGTACTTAATGGTATTAAAAGCTTTCCCCCTGAGATTAGGAATGAGAAAGATTCCTGCTTTTATTCACCACATGGTAGACTGCCATTCTTTCTGTAATTTCTTGAGATAGATGTTTAAGTCATTGACTTTCAGCCTTTCTTTGCTGATATAAGGCTTAAGTTTCTAAGCACAATGTAAGCTGTATTTCATAGTTTTGTTATGTCCTATTTTTATTATACAGTTCAAAAACTTCACTGAGTTCCTTAGTGATCTCTTTCTTGACCCATTTTTTCTTCGTGATTAAATGTCTTAGAAATATATTGCTAAATTTTAAAACACTTGGGCATTTTCTAATTATTTTGTTATGAATTCTAGCTTAATTTCACTGTGATCAGAGAACATGATCTGATTTCAGTCCTCTGTTGAGTGTAGCTTTGTGGCCCAGAATTTTTTCATTTTTGGTAAATGTCCAATGTGGACTTGAAAATAATGTATATTCTCCTTTATCATTGGGTACAGTGTTTCTATATGTCACTTAGGTGAAGTGTGTTCATTTTCATTATGTAAATCTTTTTTTGTTTTGTTTTTTTCTTTTTGTAAATCTTTTATATACATACTAATTTTTTGTCTGTTTGTTCCGTCAACTATTGAAGCATCTATAAGATGGGCTATATAAGTCTCCCACAGTGATTGTTGGATTTGTCTTTCTCTTTTTGTTTTTTGTTTTGTTTTTTTTTAATGTTTATTTATTTTTGAGAGAGAGAGAGAGACAGAGTGTGAGCAGTGGAGGGGCAGAGAGAGAGAGAGAGAGGGAGACACAGAATCTGAAGCAGGCTCCAGGCTCTGAGCTCTCAGCACAGAGCCCGACATGGGGCTTGAACTCACAAACTATGAGATCATGACCTGAGGTGAAGTCAGACGCTTAACCAACTGAGCCACCCAGACACTCCAATACTTTCAAATTTTGTTTCCTTGGAGTAATTTATCTAATATTATAGCAACAACTCCTTTTTTTTTTTTTTTTTTTTTTTTTTTGGTTAGTGTTTGTATTGTATGTCTTCTCCATTGTTACATTTTTAAGTTTTGTGTGCCCCTAAATTAAACTTGTATCATTTTTTAAAAGCATGTATTTCGGATTTGTTGTTTATCCAACCTGACACTCCTAATGATATAAGCAGGTTACTGCCCATTTAATGTAATTACTGGTATATTTGGCTTTGTATTTGCCATCTTATGTTTTTTTTTTCCTGTTTGAACCCACCTGTTTTGTGTTTTTCCCTTCTCTCTTACCTTCTTTTAGATTAAATAATTGTTATTTCTTTTCCCCCCTATTAACTTGTTAGTTGTACATTCACTTAGTATTCTCTTAAGGGTGACTCAACAGCAGTTTTACTCAAAGTGTCAGTAATGACAGGATAAAAGGTTTGGACCAGAATGTGAACCAACACACTGTTGCTCTCAGCAAAACTCCTGCTGTGAGAAACAAATGTCAGCTAAATTAAACTGTTACAAGTAGTTGATTTACCTTCTTGTCACAACTGGCAGCAAGCAGTTGGCAGGCCACTGGTCCACGGAGTAGCTTTCAGTAGCACTGCCCTTGAAGTTAGGAAGTGCACCCCTGATATTGCAAGCAGGTACCATATTTCAGCCCCTGAAGAGTGGAAGTCTGGACTTCACCATTCAGCCTTTGCTGGTGTAGATGGGGATAGAGCTACAGTTTTTTCCGTAGTGGTTGGCTAGAGTGGAGGGGTTATTGTCGGAAAGTTTTCTGTCCTGCTGAGTTACTTCTTTCCTGTGGCTGACAGAGCAGGCTTTTATTGGGGCTTTTTAAAAAAGCCTGTGCCCATTGGCATTTTCAGGTTGCCAGCTTCTTAGATCTCTCTGCTGTGTCTTTTCTTGGGGTCTCTCAGGTCCCTAGCCAGTCTGCCTTCTTCTGGCCACCATTCTGAATCTTGTGGTGGTCTTTTGCATATGATGTCCAGAATTTTGGACATGGTGTACTTAGTGGGAGGACTAGAGAAAAGTACATCTACTTTCTCTTGCCTGATTCCTGAAGCAAAAATCCACTCTTTTTTTTTTTTTAAGATTCCAATTTTCTGATAAAATCCTCCATTTTTTCCTCAATTTTCTGAACATGTAAATCTTAGCTGTGTCATGGTCTTATAATGTCATTATCTAGATCATTTGTATTCTATTCCGATTTAATTTTTTTGTAATATTTTACCCCTTTTGGTTTTTTTAGTCATTTGGAATGCTTAATAACTTTTTATTGGCATTTTGTCTTAGGTTTCAGCAGTCTTGCTATGATTTATGTAGGTTTGGTTTTCTTTATATTTATAGATATTGGAGTTTGTAGATACTGTATCTCTAGGCCGGTGGCTTTCTCGGTTTGGGAAATTTTGTAGTCATTCACGTATGGTTTCTGCCCCATTCTCTTTCTCATTGCCTTCCGACAGGATGGTTTTCATTAGAAAATCTTAAGACTCTGTGTAATATCTTCCTCCCAAGAATAGTCCCCTTACTGTGAGGCAGATAGAGTGAGGCAATCAGTCCACTGCGGGATTGCTGTGACTCCAGGTTGTTTTGGCAAGACTCTGTCTTCTGGTCCATCGTCATCCCGCAACGTTGCCCTGGGAGGGCTCCCACTTTAGAGCCTGGAGTGCTCACTAGAGTTCCTCCCCTCTGTAGGCTCCTGAACTCAAGTTTTGTTTCCTCAGCTTGCTGAGGCTGCCACATCACTCCTTTGCCCTTCTAGACTTTCTGCTCTTAGACTTCTGTCCTGCACAGCTTCAGAATTTTGCAAATGTCTTAAGGGGAAAACTGGAAGAAAGTTGGACTCCATTCCCACCCTTGTGTTCTTGCTAGAATCCTGGGCACCTCACACCATGGGACAGCTAAAATCTCAGGGTCTTCTCCCCATTACTAGCAGCTCTGGCAGACTCTTTCCTGGGATCTTCAGTCCCATTTTGCCACACTCCCAGAAGAGGGAGATGCTGAGGGAAAAGCAGCTGCAGGATGTTGGCTCACCTCCCTGTGCCGCTCCCCTTCTCGAAGGTTTTATCCCCTTGAACCCTTGTGGCCTCAGGGGGTCTCTAATGATTTCAGACTTTTTGTTTCTAGTTGATCTTTTCTGGTTGTTCTTGGTGGAAGTGTTGGTCCGCCTCAAGCTTATCCCATCATGACTGGAAGAATGCATGTAATAGTTTCTTGAAAAAGCACCATTAGTGATTCATATGCATATCTCTGCTTAAAAACCACTTGCCAGGGGCGCCTGGGTGGTGCAGTTGGTTAAGCGTCCGACTTCAGCCAGGTCACGATCTCACGGTCCGGGAGTTCGAGCCCCGCGTCAGGCTCTGGGCTGATGGCTCGGAGCCTGGAGCCTGTTTCCGATTCTGTGTCTCCCTCTCTCTCTGCCCCTCCCCCCGTTCATGCTCTGTCTCTCTCTGTCCCAAAAATAAATAAAAAACATTGAAAAAAAAATTAAAAAAAAAAAAACAACCACTTGCCCTAGATATTAGTGAAATGTTTCATATGAGTGATAGAATCCCATTTATTGGTCTTTTGGGTTAACTGAAAATTCAGCCTTCATTTTTAAATAGTTTGGTCAAGAGCCAGTACTAATTCAAGTGACAAGACTATCTTACTTGTTCTAACTTGTTTTGATCAAATGTACCCTGATTTATAGTCAGCATTACCCCTGTATGCTCTGTCATATTTAGTTTAATTAAAAGTGTGTGCACGGGCCATTATTATTCAGTAAAGTTTTTCAGAGTCTTAGGGGGAATGTTGGCCCATTTTGAATATGCTGTTAGATATGTAATGAGCCTTACAACACAAAATTGAATATAAATTACATAAAATGAATAAAACTGTAGTTAAGGTAAGTAGCAGTAATATATTTTAAAGCAAAGTGAATTGTAGGCATATAAAAATCAAGCAGTGTTTTAGGGTGAGTGGTAAGAAGTACTGGAACTGTATAATAATGTTAGATTTTTAATGTTAAAGATTACCTTGAAAGGTTAGCAACAATCTAGGCATGAGGTGATAAAGCCAAGCACCAACTTTTTTGTCCTTCTTTTCTGTTGGAACCTTGGAAAATATGCTTTCTTAAGTTTTCTTTTTAGAAATAGCAATGCCTGAATAACTCCCATTTTGTTTCATTTTTTAAATTTTTCTTTTAACGTTTATTTATTTATTTATTTATTTTTATTTTTTTTTTTTCAACATTTATTTATTTTTGGGACAGAGAGAGACAGAGCATGAACGGGGGAGGAGCAGAGAGAGAGGGAGACACAGAATCAGAAACAGTCTCCAGGCTCTGAGCCATCAGCCCAGAGCCTGACGCGGGGCTCGAACTCCCGGACCGCGAGATCGTGACCTGGCTGAAGTCGGACGCTTAACCGACTGCGCCACCCAGGCGCCCCAACGTTTATTTATTTTTGAGAGACAGCGAGAGACAGCACAAGAAGGGGAGGCACAGAGAGAGAGAGAGAGGGAGACACAGAATCCAAAGCAGACTCCAGGCTCCGAGCTGTCAGCACAGAGCCAACACGGGGTTCAAACTCATGAACCACAAGATCATGACCTGATTCAAAGTCGGACACTTAACCAACTGAGCCACCCAGGTGCCCCATAACTCCCCTATTTTAATGGGACAGTACTAATGGGCTAGCTGCCTTAATTGATTTTTTTTAATTTGGCACCCACGACAGTTAGAATCCAATCCAAAATTATGCGCTGGATAAACTCTTTTTAACATTCATCTGAAACTGAAAATGCTAAATAAATGCCTTTGTTGGTGAGATACACACTCCATGAATATTAAATTGTCTCTACCAAACTTCCATCAATTTTTGGTTATAAGTCTTACCAGCAAGCTCTACAGAGTTTTTGTAAGTCAGTGAAATTTAAGTTTTCCCAAATCCCCTAATAGAGCAAACAAAAAACCAACAAAGAATATCCTTTTATCTTAACCTATCAGTACCTTCTCTTTTTCAAGCTGGACTTTTGTCTTTACTGTGTAGGAAACTGAACAGAAGTTAATCCTGTTGACTTTTGAGGTTCTTAGACCCTAACTCTTGGCAACGTGATGATGACTTTTGAGTTTTTCAAAGGAATATTTAACTTTATAGATTTTCTCTTTATCTGATGACCTCAGAACTTAACCTTTACATCAAGAACACAACTTTACTATGTTCTTAGACTTCTGTCTTCTGTACTTTTTTGTCCTACTTTTTGGTGCAACTTTATACATTGTTAAATGCTTAATGAGAGACCTAGTTATATAGTCCCCCAGCACCAATAATAACTTGAACCTAAGAGTAATAATGAGGTATTCAAATAATACTAGATCTTCTGGGGGCATCTGGGTGGTTCAGTCGGTGAAGCATCTGACTCGATCTCAGTTTAGGTCATGATCTCACAGTTCAGGATTTCGAGCCCCTCATTCAGCTCTACATGGACATCGCGAAGCCTGCTTGGGATTCTCTCTCTCCGTCTGCCTTTATTTTTATTTAAAACTACTTACTGGGGCACCTGGGTGGCTCAGTCAGTTAAGTGTCCGACTTCAGCTCAGGTCATGATCTCACACTCCATGAGTTCGAGCCCCACATTGGGCTCTCTGCTGACAGCTCAGAGCCTGGAGCCTGCTTTGGATCTGTGTCTCCCTCTCTCTCTGCCCCTCCCCCACTCACACTCTGTGTCTCTCAAAAATATTTTTTTAAGAAAATAAAATTTTTTTTTTAATGTTTGAAGTTGTGTTATTGAAGGCATGAGAGGAAATGTACACACTGTAGATGGACATATAAATTGGTGAGCTTCTTTGTGGAAACAATTTGTTGGTATCAGTCAAAATTTATAATGTACATACACTTTAACCCAGTAATCCACTTCTTTTTTTTTTTTTAATTTTTTTTTTTCAACTTTTTTTTATTTATTTTTGGGACAGAGAGAGACAGAGCATGAACGGGGGAGGGGCAGAGAGAGAGGGAGACACAGAATCGGAAACAGGCTCCAGGCTCTGAGCCATCAGCCCAGAACCCGACGCGGGGCTCGAACTCACGGACCGCGAGATCGTGACCTGGCTGAAGTCGGACGCTTAACCGACTGCGCCACCCAGGCGCCCCCCCAGTAATCCACTTCTAAGAAATTATACTATTCATACATCCTTGCAGTGGTACACAGTTGATATTTGTTGCAACATCTTTTGTAATAAATAGCATAGGACTAGAAAAAGCCCTAATGTCTCATGTCTCACTGATAAGGGCCTGCCTGGCTAAATAAAGTATGATAGAAAAGAATACCTAATGATAGATATAAGGAATGAGGGGGGATCGCCTGGGTGGCTCAGGTCAGTTAAGCCTCCAGCTTCGGCTCAGGTCATGATCTCACGGTCCGTGAGTTTCAGCCCCACGTTGGCTCTGTGCTGACAGCTCAGAGCCTGGAGCCTGCTTCAGATTCTGTGTCTCCCTCTCTTTATGTCCGTCCCCTGCTTGCTGTCTCTCTGTCTCTCTCAAAAATAAACATTAAAAAACTAGGCAAAAAAAAAGAATGAGGGAATTTATATGAACTGATATGGGACAATCTCTAAAATATATGAAGTGAAAAAACAAGTGCGGAACAGTGTTTATAATATGCTATCTTTTGAGGGGGAGAGATAGATGTAATTAAATATGTGCATACTTCTATCTACTTAGTAACATCTAACCCATATAGTATAAATGTATATATGTGCGTGTATATGCATATATGTATGTAGTATATACACATGCACCATCTCTAGAAGAATATGCAGGAAAACTAACAGAGACTGCCTTTGCAAGGGGGACCTTGGGAGCTAGGAGACTTTTATCTGTGTGTGTGTGTGTGTGTGTGTGTGTGTGTGTATCATTTAAATGTATTTATTCAAAAATACATAGATATGTATATACATAGAGACAAGAACAAAAATAAATTTTAAAAAGGAGATTAAGAAGAAATATAGTTTCATACTGAGTTCTACAGAATCTGTGATATGAACCTCTGGATCCTAGAATAATTATACCATACCATTATAGGTATCTAAATGTCTCAGTTAAGGAAAATTTGCAGCCTGGTTCAGACCCCCTCACCCCGAGTTGTCTTTGAATAATGAGCCATGGATATGTCTCCTAACATTCTGGCATCTTTCTCCGTGATATAATTGTTGCTTCATACACATGGCAATTGGAGTAAGTAATTGTTATTTAGAAATACACAGTAATGCATTTATGATATTATATGTTTGCACTGAAAAAGGTTTAAACTTCAAAGAGCTAACCAATGTTGGTGACTTTTTTTTAGATTTCTAGTAAATAGGTTTTGATTACCATGTACTCTGATATACTTCGTCCTAGGCTCGGATGCTCATCACAGAGGAAAACCTAATGACCATTATCATTAAGACTTTTATGGACCATTTGAGACATCGAGATGCCCAGGGCAGATTTCAGTTTGAACGATATACTGCTTTACAAGCCTTCAAGTTTAGGAGAGTTCAGAGCCTTATTTTAGATCTCAAGTAAGCTTTTGTTGAATTATCCAACCACTTGCAATTTATAAAATGTCAGTGTTTACCCATATATTCATTGCTATTTTTATCTTGTTCAGGTATGTGTTAATTAGCAAACCAACTGAATGGTCAGATGATCTGAGGCAGAAGTTCCTGGAAGGATTTGATGCCTTTTTGGAATTACTCAAATGTATGCAGGTATGTATAAACTGACACATTTTAAAGGGAAACACTGGGGGCCCCTGGGTGTCTCAGTTGATTAAGCGTCTGACTTTGGCTCAGGTCATGATCTCATGGTTCGTGAGTTCAAGCCCCACATCAGGCTCCTCACTGATAGTATGAAGCCTGCTTAGGATTCTCTCTCTGCCTCTCTCTCTCAAAATAAATAATCTCTAAAAAAATTTTTCAAAAATAAAAGGAAACACTTTCCTTTTCTTTCTTTTTTTTTTTTTTTTTTGGGTTCATTGAACTGAACATCTTTTTATATTCTTTTCATTTGGGACACATTTCTAAAAGAATAATTTGGGTGACTATAATTTGGACCAAGAAGCTCCTCTTTAATTAGAAACTCTTAGCAAGGTGTAGAATGAATGAGATCCCAGCAGAAGTTCTGGCATCTGCTGTGTTGTTTTTTTTTTTTTTGTATTTGGTTATTCTTCTGGTTACCATTAACATTCTTTCTTTGGGGATTGTAATTTTACAATTACAATATTTTACAATTTTACAATTACAATCTTTTTAATATTAGGCTTACGTGGAAGCATTGTCAAGTTAATTATTTAAGAAACTATAATGTTTGATTTTTTATTTTTAATGTTTCCATATTTCTTTTTCTCTCCTTGATGTGATATTTGTATAATACAGTATAGATCTTATTCCCCTATGTTTAATTCTCTTCTTTGGAAACACCCCCATATACAGAACAGAATCTAGAAACAGAAGCCAACTGGTGTATTTAACCAGTTTTAACTGTAAGAAGGTAGATGATATCCCAAAATATCTGAGCTGCACCATTATGATTCTTTTAATAGCTATCCAGCTTTCGTAAGCAAGAAATAGCAAAATTGACTGATCATTTTTGGAAAACATTCTAGTTTCTGTGTTGGGTGATGGTTCATGATGTTTAGTTTATTATAATACTTCTATGTTTTTTCTTATATCTGTAGAAACAATATCTACTTTGGTCATTTTATTTATTTTTTAAATGTTTTTATTTATTTTTGAGACAGAGACAGAGTATGAGCAGGGGAGGGGCAGAGAGAGAGGGAGACACAGAATCCGAAGCAGGCTCCAGGCTCTGAGCTGTCAGCACAGAGCCCGATGTGGGGCTCGAACTTATGGAGTGTGAGATCATGACCTGAGCTGAAGTCGGGCGCTCAACCGACTTGAGCCACCCAGGCGCCCCCACTTTGGTCATTTTAAATACTTTAGTATCCTCTATTTTCTGTTATTTAATCAGTTCTGACACACCAAGAGTAGTTAGGCTAGGTTCTAAAAAATGATATTCTTTTTTTTTAATTTTTTAATGTTTTTATTTATTTTTGAGAGACAGAGACAGAGCACAAGTTGGGGAGGGGCAGAGAGAGAGACACACAGAATCTGAAGCAAGCTCCAGGTTTGATCTGTCAGCACAGAGCCCGACACAGAGCTTCAACTCATGAAGTGCGAGATCATGACCTGCGCCAAAGTTGGACACTTAACTGGCTGAGCCCCCGGGAGCCCCTAAAAAATTATATTCTTAATTAAGATTCTTTCAAAAATGTATATTCGTATGAAATAATATTTTACTTTCTGTTTTTCTTTTGTTTTCGTTTTGCTTTTTTTTCTTTCTTTTTTTTTAATGTTTATTTATTTTTGAGAGAGAGAGAGAGACAGAGCTCAAGCAGGGGAGAGGCAGAGAGAGAGGGAGACACAGAATCCAAAGCAGGCTCCAGGCTCTGAGCTGTCAGCGCAGAGCCCGATGCAGGGCTCAAAACTGAGCCGAAGTTGGACACTTAACCAACTGAGCCACTCAGGCACCCCATGTTTTGCTTTCTTTTAGTGTCTGAGAAATTTTAGTTGCAGATTCAGAATAAGTATAAAGATTTTGTTGCAGTATATTGTAAAATATATTTATAAATTCAGTAACATTTTAAAAGCCTATCCAATTTCTTCTAATAGTTTGGTCTGTAGATGATAGGGTTAAAAATAATTTGAAGGATTGTTGCAGTGAAATATACATTTTATTGTTTAAAACATAAAAAAATTTGCCACAAATAATTTGTTTTATACTGGGATTTTTAATTTATATTTTAGAGACTGTTATATAAATATGTAATTTAGAGTTGGACTTACACTACTTATTCTTGTTAAAACTTCTACTTTGTATGTTTTTGTAATCAATATATATTTCTTCTATATTATTTCTTAAGTGCCCATGTAAGAGAACAAATAAAATTTTAATCCATTTTAAATCTTTTTGCTTCCTTTAAGGGGATGGACCCAATTACACGTCAAGTAGGACAGCATATTGAAATGGAACCAGAGTGGGAGGCAGCCTTCACACTACAAATGAAATTAACACATGTCATTTCAATGATGCAAGACTGGTGTGCTTTAGACGTGAGTTTCCTCTAGGGGTAGGGGGTAAGGCGATAAATGGAGGAGGGGAAATAAACAAATTCCTCAGTAAATTCTGAGGAGATCTGGAGAGGATAGTAGTGATACTTAACTCATAAAACAGCATATTTTCCTCTCTTACCTATAAATTCCATAAAAGTTAAAATTCTGAATCCTCAGAAAAAAATTGGAAAATAGAGGAAGAAATAATCCACTCTCTCTCTTCTCTTATGTTACTATCTTCATTTTTTCCATAATCCCATCTAGATTTTGAGCATATAAAAAGAGTTTAGAAATTTATCCAAAAGTAAAGCTTTACAATTGTTACATTTGTTCTGTCTTAAAATTATTTTGCTTTCCTTTGGCTATAAAGTCTAGATGAGAGCCTGTGTAAGTTGAGAGGTAAGAGAAGACTTCTGTGAGATCTGAACTATGTGTCAGAGTTAACTGGTCAAAGAGTAAAACATATTCCTGACTGAGAGACAGCTGCATCATGCTCTGTGATAAGAAAGAGTATGGTTGGTCCAGAAGCTGTGAGAAGGCTCAGGTTGGAGCACAGAGGTTGAAGGTAGAAAAGTGGACAGGTGCCTGACTTTGCAGGGCCTTGGAAAGAAATTTGGGTTTTATTCTAACAAATTGAGATGCCACTAGTGGCTACCAAGCAGAAAAAGTGACATAACCCAGTTTACATGTTTTTTAAAGTCATTCTGTGTGGAAAATAGATGGAGGAGGGAAAAAGTAGAGAGATTTAATAGATGGTTGGCTTTCCTTTGAGTTACTGGAGGTGATCAGTGCCAGGTTTGAGAGAAATTTAGAAGGTGAAATTGCCGGTTTGGGAATAGATTGGACAGTGGGAAATGAGGGAAAGGAGGGTATTGGAATAACTTCTAGATTTCCACAGCTGTATGGAGATGTCATTCACTGAGACAGGGCACTGGAAGAGGGGGAGTTGGGGGAGGGAAGATTGAATTTGGTGTTGCCTATATTGATATTTGAGGTACTTACCTACTGACTCTTGGTCGAATTTGAGGTGCTTATTCAATGTTGTAGAAACCCAGCCTTTTAAATAACTTACAGAAAACCCTCTTTTTTAGGAAAAAGTGTTAATTGAAGCTTACAAGAAATGCCTTGCTGTATTGATGCAGTGTCATGGTGGTTTCACTGATGGTGAACAGCCAATCACGTTAAGCATTTGTGGACATTCAGTGGAAACTATCAGATACTGTGTTTCCCAAGAAAAAGTTAGCATTCACCTCCCAGTTTCTCGCTTACTTGCAGGTAAAGCATTTCTCCCCCCCCCCCCCAAAGGACCCTGAAATCATCTTTTAAATTGTTGTTTGTGACTAATATTTATTGAGCACTTAGTACACGTTATACTGAGAGTTTGCTAAGCATTGACTTAATCATCATCCGCGTGTGAGGTAGGTATTGTTATTGAATTTCCTTCACGGATGGGAAGACTGAGACACAGAGGTGACTTGCTTAATGTTATGTGGCGAGAAAGAGAGTGGGGATTGTGAGGTGGTTTGGCACCAGAAGCCATCTTTATAACAACCATACCATAGCACTTCTTCAGACTTTTTTTTTTTTTTTTTTTTTTTGAGAGAGAGAAAGAACATGCATGAGGGAAGAGCAGAGAGGCAGAGGGAGAGAGAATCCCAAGCAGGCTCTGCACTGTCAGCACGGAGCCCAATGCAAGGCTTCAACTCACAAACCATGAGATGATGACATGAGCCAAAGTCAAGAGTTAGATGCTTAACCTGAGCCACTCAGGTGCGCCCCCTTCAGACTTCTTCACTGCACTTAATCACCTGTTGTTACTGCTTAACTCAACCCAGATTTAAGGTCTGTGTTGTTAAATTCAAATTGCTGTATCACTTAAGTGATTGCTGGTAAACTGAAACCACCCCCAAATTTTTTTCTCTCCCTCCAAACTTATTTATTGATAACCTTTTTAGGGATAGTTTTTTAATCATGAGTGGTTGATTTACAAGTCATTTATATTTGGTAGAATATTTGAGGCTGCCACCTTGCAGCAACCAAAAACTTTGAATATACATTCGTCCATCTCTGCAGACTCATTTCAGTATAGCTTCCTTCTGTATTTCTTGATTGCAGGGATTCTTTTTTTTTAATTGTAGGAAATCTTATCCTGCTCACATACTGTTGTTCCCTTTAGTTCCATTTTTAACTGAGAGAGTAGAAAGAAGTTCTAAAGGTAGCTATTTTTACTCATTGCAGCATTTGTAATTTGTCTTAAGTGTATGGCTCAGTAACCTAATATGACGTGAAAGTGGGGTGCGTGTGTGTATGTGTGTAAGAAATTGTAGAGAACTGATACCATTTCTTCCTTAAACGTTTGGTAGAGTTCGTCAGTGAAGACGTAAGAACCTGATACTTTCTTTTTTGGAAGGTTATTAACTACTGATTCCATTTCTTTAATGGATGTAAGTTAATTCTAGTTATCTGTTTCTCCTTGTATGAGTTTTGGTAGTTTGTGTTTTTCAAGAAACTGGTACATTTCATCTAAGTTATCAAATTTGTGGGCATAGGGCCATTCCTGGTATTCCTTTATTCTTTTAATGTCCATGGGATCAGGACTAATAATCCCTGTTTTCTGAAGGCAATTTTTCATTGTTCTGACCATTATCCCATCTTCCTCCTGCTAGAGCCTAGCATTAGAATAGTCTTCTGGAAGTTGTGAAGATTTAAGATAACTTAGCCATCTGGATATTAGTAGTACAACAAATGGAACAACAACCAAAAAAACAAATGGAACAACAAAAAAGCACTTAGTATGAAATTATGATTGTGGGAAGAAATCTCTTATTTCTGTAACTTGTTCAGGCCCAGTTGTGTTTCTGTAAGTGCTTTGAGCATCCTGAACCTGTTGATAGTCAATATGAGCGGGTAACAGCATGGTGTTGTGGAAGAGTATTCAGCTGGAGTGCAGGAACGTTGGTCCTGTTTACTGCTCAGCTGCTGATCTTTGCTGCCTTTAAAAATCTGGTTGTATGATGGAGGCTGATGCTGATAGTTACCCACAAGGAAAATAGTACCCTTCAGATGTACTAATTTCTGCCTAGGTGTCTACCACTCTCAGACCTTCTCAGTGAACATTTTTGAGCATTCCACTCACTGTTGATAAAGCTTGGCCTGAATGCTTATAATCTAATTGAAGAGCTAAGCAAACACATACAAAATAGTTCAAGAACAACTTGGAGTGTGTACTAATGGAGGTTGAGTGTCAGAGTGTCAGAATGAGACTCAAAATGTAGGTCTTCTCGGGTGACAAAAGCCTTAAGCCAGGCTTGACCCACATGGCCAACATCCACTGATAAGATTAGAAAAACCATTCCCTGTTTAGACAACATAAACAGGATAATTAATTCTTAAGTAACAGAATTAACTAAGGTGGAGCTATACAAGAGCCCTTTGCAGTCAGGAACTTAAGAGGCTTTGATCTTAAACTGGAAGTTCTGGGGAACTTAATTCTGAGATCAGGATCCACACAGACCATGAATCCCAGAACCAGTTTCCCTGTTCACTTGCCAGAAGGATCTCTCCTACTATACTTTAAATGGGAACAGACTCCATAGCCCAATGAAACATGACCCTTCAAGTTGGCATAACATATATAAATTGCTTTAATAGTTCTATAACTGCTTTTGTGTGTTTGTATGTCTAACATTTATCTCCATAAAATGTCATCCGTGTATATCAGTACATGTAATTAAGACTGTGGTTCTAAATGTGCCTTTGATCCAGAGGGTCATTAGAATATCAATTAAAAAGCTTCATTTATGGATGCAATTCATTTTCTATCTTAATTTGTAATGGGATAAGTTCCCAAAGAAAAAGAGAAAAGAAGTTAGATACAAAGTTGAGTGAATATTTAGGACTCTTTTCTAAGTGACTTGCAGTTGTAGAAATACTTTTTTGTGGGGCGCCTGGGTGGCGCAGTCGGTTAAGCGTCTGACTTCAGCCAGGTCACGATCTCGCGGTCCGTGAGTTCGAGCCCCGTGTCGGGCTCTGGGCTGATGGCTCAGAGCCTGGAGCCTGTTTCCGATTCTGTGTCTCCCTCTCTCTCTGCCCCTCGCCCGTTCATGCTCTGTCTCTCTCTGTCCCAAAAATAAACGTTGAAAAAAAAAATTTAAAAGAAATACTTTTTTGTTTATTCTTCCATGCAGGTTTACATGTATTATTAAGCAAAAGTGAAGTGGCATATAAATTTCCAGAGCTACTACCTCTAGTAAGTAGTACTAACATTTAAAAGTAAATACCTATGTATTATGTTCCATGTATTTGCAATCAGTTTGAAACAAACTTTATTAAACAAGAGTTCTCCAGAAAAACAGAACCAGTGGAAGAGTGTATCCACATGCATGTGCACATGGGTATGTAAGTATGGAGAAAGAAAGAGACAGAAAAAAAAATGGATTTATTGTAAGGAATTGGCTCATGCACTTATGGGCCTGACAAGTGTGAAATATGCCTGCCTGGCAGTCTGGCATGGCAGGCTGAGGACCCAAGGAAGAGTTGATGTAGTCTGAGGACCAAAGGCAATCTGGAAGCAGAATTTCTTCATCCTGTGTTTTCTCTTAAGGCCTTGAACTAATTGGATGAGGTCCACCCACATTATGGAAAGTAATCGGCTTCACTCAGAGTCTACTGATTTAAAAATTAATCACGTCTACAAAATACCGTCACAGCAACATTAACTGGTGTTAATCAAAAACGGTGCCATGGCCTGTCCAAGTTGACACATAAAATTAACCATCACACAAACGTACTTTGAGTAATTTTAACTACTGTTTTATATAAAGTTTCCATCCCTATCAACCAGTCTTCTTCATAGAGTTGAGATTTTTGAGTATTTTTTTTTGTTTTATTTTTTGTCTTTACAGAGTGAACTTAGCCCACCCATGTTGATAGAACACCCTCTTAGATGTCTTGTTTTATGTGCCCAAGTACATGCAGGAATGTGGAGAAGAAATGGGTTCTCTTTAGTAAACCAGGTAAGTGTATTTTTAGTTTATGAATAGTTTTCATCCATTCCTTTGACTTCTGTGAAGGTTATAATTTTCAACATACTTAAGTCTTTGAAAGTTGAGTATCTATATTAAAATTGTTCAAGAAGATAAATGTAAGGTTAAACCAAAATGTTTCTTGGAACTTTTATTCATACTTTGTCAGAAACAATATCAAAAGTACAAATGAACTTAATTTTCTTGATATTTAACTTGAGATCATTTTTTAGAACAACAAATGTAATATAATAAAAATTCAGATTTCATCCCTTTAAATTGTGGTAAAAGTTCTATTAGATGGTTGTCAGAGGGGAGGGAGTCGGAGGATGGGTAAAATGGGTGAAGCTGAGTGGGAGGTATAGGTTTCTAATTTTGGAGTCAGGATGAGAGGCACAGCATAGGGAATAGAGTCAATGGTATTATAATAGTGTTATATGGTGACAGATGGTACCTATACTTGTGAGCACAGCGTAACATGTAGACTTGTCCGATCACTGTCTTGTACACCTGAAACTCATGTAACATTGTGTGTCGACTCTACTTCAATCAAAAAAAGCTCTATAGTAATTAGCTCTGAAATTGAGGTTTTAAGTTTTAGACTTCATCAAGTCTTGGTATAGATAAGGTTTTCCCCCCATTTTTCGTAGCTATAAACCTTACAGAAGTAACTTTCTTGGGAGAACCAGAAAGTTGGCTGCAAAATGTGAACCATACAGTGAACACTGAAATCTGAAAATTTCTAATTAATCTCTGCTAAGATAGTATTAACTGTTGAGGAAGCCACATTGTGTGTTGGTGCATGTGCACACACACACATTCACACTTGCATTGAACCCATGTGCTCTTGGGGATTGGGGAGAGGAGGGACCTGCACAAATAAAAACCTATTTGCCCAATGTAATTATTATTATTTTTTTTTAGATTTATTACTACCATAATGTGAAATGCAGGCGTGAAATGTTTGACAAGGATATAGTAATGCTTCAGGTAATGAATTAAAAGCATTAAACTTACAGTTCATAGGGAATTGTTTTCCTTGTTATTTCTACAGAACCCAGCACTTAGGATTACTTCCAAATCTGTAACTTTAGCCTAGCCCTGTCTACTGAGCTCCAAACTCATATGACTAAGAGCCTGTAGAACATTTTCATCTAGATTTCCTGGACACATCTCAGATTTAACATATTCAAACTACTCTTATTTCCTCCATACCTTCCTCCTATCTTGCGTTTCCTACCTTGGTGTATTGTTCAACAGTGTATATAGTTGTTAGAGTCAGAAACCTGAAAGCCGTCCTTTTTTCATTGTCCTCTGATTAAAGCCCCAACCCCCTTAAACTGATTTGATTTCCAAGGCTTGTGAAACTTACCTTTCTTAAAATTCTCTGAAATTGCCATGCTCTGTCTTAAGTCTTAAACTCTGCACATTTCTTTCTTTTGCTCCCTAGTTTGCCCACCCTACCTCCTTCCTTTTCCATTTACCTAGTGACTTGTTTTCCTGCATGTCTTAGTGTTCAGGGTCACTTTCTCCAGAAAGCCATTGCAGACACACAATAATGTGGCTACGTATCCCATTTGGGAAGGCCCATAGCATGGTGCTCATCCCCAGCGTAGCTTTCATAGCTCTGGATTGTGGTTGCCTATTTACTTTTTGTCCCCTCCACTAAATCATGGCAACTATATCTTAGTCCCTGTTTGTCTGTTGTGCACAGCACAATATTTATCACATAGTAGTTTTTCCATATTATTGCTGTGGATTGAAAAATTATAGAAAAGTTATGGAATGTAAATTTCAAAAATGATTGGTTCAAAATAAATTAAAATCCAAGTTGATTTAGAATTTATACAGATGAAATTAAAGGAGAATTAAACTAATATTTAAAAGCTGTTACTTCAGTTAGTATAGTTTTTATCAGCAAAAATTAGTTTGAGAGTTCTTGATAACAGTCTAATATCACGTATATAAAAAGTACTAGAAGCTTAATTGCCATATCACGTTTCTCTCTGAGTCCACATACTAGACGGTGATAGGAGAATGCTGAAATAAAACTTAAGAACTGCATTCATGGGGCTGCAAGTAATTCAAAGCATTAAAAGGAAAGAGAACCTATAGTCCATGTTACTCTGATGTGTTGGTTTAGAGGAGGGTTGTTTTGTTTCTATTTCATTTTGTTTTACCAACTTAGATTCTTGTCCACACTTGTAGCTTCCACAAGTAGGGAATTGGGCTAAATGGGTTTTCGTCTTGTATTGGGATTGGTGACTAAGCTGTTTTCACCTATGCAGCCCAAAATATCTTTCACTAATTATTTAGTAACCCTTTTGACCTCCCTCTTTTCCTTTATCTCAAACATTAAAAAAAAAAAAAAAAAGACAGGTGTCTCTATGATGGATCCGAATCATTTCCTGATGATAATGCTCAGCCGCTTTGAACTTTATCAGATTTTCAGTACTCCAGACTATGGGAAGAGATTTAGCTCAGAGATTACCCATAAGGTAAGAGCATGTTTTATAAGCCCGTTTATAAGCCTCATTTAAAGAAGTATCTTCCATTCTTTTGGGGTACATTCATCACCTGAGATAATACAGTACTGGTATTCTTATCTCTGAACTTTCTCTCCCCCCACTTGCTACAGGATGTAGTTCAGCAAAATAATACTCTAATAGAAGAAATGCTATACCTCATCATAATGCTTGTTGGTAAGTTTGGATTGGTTGCGACCTTTATATTGGCTTTTGTGGTGGCAAATAGTTCAGAATTTCTGAGCTATGTTTCTTTTAGTTGAGCGGTTCTTCAGTTTGGGGGGAAGGTTAGAGCATCCACGTCTTTCTCCCCTCTGGTTACTGTAGCACCAAGAGTGATGGTCCTGTGGCAATTTGGAACAAGAGAGTAGACCTACTGAAGTAGAATAATCTGAAAGACTCCTTGTCTGAGGAGAAAGAAGGGGAACAGAAGAGTATAGCAAGCAAGAATAGGATATTTAGGATCTATTTACTGTTACTTTATATCTTAGGGATGTTTCCTCCCATGGTTTTGTGTCACAAAACTGTTATCTTGGCTTTAGATACAATAATAATAATAATAATAATAATAATAATAAATTAATAGAGACCTGTGGCTAATAGATGCAGGTTTCTTTTCTTACTGCCTGTATTTTCAGTCTTGTCACCTCCATCTTTCCTATTCTTTTATCCTATACCTTCCCCACCTCCTCTGCTATTTTAGACTCTGTAGTTCATAGAACAGAGAATCCTGGCTACTGCCAGGAGGTGATATCTTATTTGCCACTAGATAGAAGGACAAAGGAAGGCTCCCCTCCCTGCTACCATGTGGCAGATGGCGGGAAAAGCAGTTTCCGAGGCTACTGGTTCAACTGCTGCTGTACCACTTTTCTACTACATCCAGTTCCTTCCTGCCTTCTGATCCCATTCTTTCAAAACAGCAACCAGAGTTTTCTCTCCTCTGCCCAAACCCTGCACTCACTTGTTGTGTCTGAGCCTCAGAGGTTAGGAGCCGCTCTCACCCTAGCTTGTTGCCAAGCCAGTTGCTACCTTCCCATTGCATAGAAAGAAAAATATATTGTGTTGCGTGAATTATAAGTATATACTGCTTAAGTATGCTGGTTATGTTAAATGTGTGGATATGTACTTTTGCATTGACAGGAGAGAGATTTAGTCCTGGAGTTGGACAGGTAAATGCCACAGATGAAATTAAGCGAGAGATTATCCATCAGTTAAGCATCAAACCTATGGCTCATAGTGAACTGGTGAAGTCTTTACCTGAAGATGTAAGTACCTATACCTTAAAAAAGAAATTTAGAAATTCTTCCCTCCCTGTCAGGCTAGTGTGTAGAGATTACTTCTGTATACCTTTTCTGGTGGTAAAGACTGCAATTCTAGGACATGTATAACTCCTACTAGTCGCTCTTACTAGAAATAATTAGAGGGGTGCTTGGCTGGCTCAGTTGCAGAGCATGTGACTCTTGAACTTGGGGTCATGGGTTTGATCCCCATGTTGGGCATAGAGATTACTTTAAAACAATTTTTTAATGCTGAAAAAAAAAGAGAATACTAGGGATGGGGGATAGAAAAGAGCATGGAAGTAGAATCTCTTACAGGGAATTCTTAGAAGAAATAAGGATGCTAAATAAAAGTAAACCTGGTCTTGGGGCGGCTGGTGGCTCAGTCGGTTGAACGTCCAACTTCAGTTCAGGTCATGATCTCGTGGTTCGTGAGTTCGAGCCCCGCGTCAGGCTCTGTGCTGACAGCTCAGAGCCAAGGCCCTGCTTCGGGTTCTGTCTCCTTCTCTCTCTGCCCCTCCCCCGCTCACACTTTGTGTCTGTCTCTCTCTCTCAAAATAAATAAACATTAAAAAAAAAAAAAAGTAAACCTGGTCTTGAGAACTGAATTTATGTATCCAGTAGATAAGGGCTTGTTATAGAGTCTTTACTACAAAGTTGCCATGGGTGGTATGATGTTTAACCTAGCGTATTGGAGAAGGAAGTGAGAAAATACCTGCCCGGCTGTGTTGAGCAAACTGAAATTTTCCAGAGCTTTTTCCTCCTGAAGCATTCAAAAACTCTTCTTAGGGAGCCATCTCTTTTCCTTCTAGTGAATGTAAAATAATGTTCATGGGCATTCAGAGGCTAATTATAACTGTTTCTCCTCTAGGATCTCAAGGTCTTTGGCCACCTATTTTTCAGCCACAGGGTTTTTCAGATAGATAACCAACACTTATTGTTAGGAGTGGTCCTTATTTCCTTGAGGCTTTTCAAAATGTTTCCCCAAATTTGAAACATAGATCAAAACTTTCAACCTTAATGTTCATTCTTCTGGGATTTAAACCCCTATTTGTTTCATAGTAATACTTCCTTTAAACTTTGCATTATGAAAAATTTCAAATATCTATAGAAATAGAAAACATAACAGAACCCATCTCCAATTTCTTTTTTTTTTTTTTAATTTTTTTTTTCAACGTTTATTTATTTTTGGGAGAGAGACAGAGCATGAACGGGGAGGGGCAGAGAGAGAGGGAGACACAGAATCGGAAACAGGCTCCAGGCTCTGAGCCATCAGCCCAGAGCCTGACGCGGGGCTCGAACTCACGGACCGCGAGATCGTGACCTGGCTAAAGTCGGACGCTTAACCGACTGCGCCACCCAGGCGCCCCTCTCCAATTTCAACTAGTCTTGTTTTATCTTTACCCCAACCATGAATCCCTGCCCCCCCCCCGATTATTTTGTTAAGAATGTCAAGTTTACCCACAGATGGCACACGCTCTCCACCATCCAACCAAAACCACAGCGTGAGTTTGCAACAGGGGAGGGAAAAAAAAAGAATCAAAACTTCCAAGGCCCTGGTTTTTTTCTTAAAAGTACTTGAAAAAGGAAAATTCATTTGTGTTTTTTATTTACATTTAATATTTTTTGTATGTATTGTTAGGGGTCAACCATTTTTAATGATCTCAGATGACCAAACCAGCCTTTGGAGTGTTCTCTGTTCTACTTCTGACTTTACTTGTGGTGGACCATGTTCGTTATAATTTCAAAGGAGGAAAAAAAAAAAACTTTGAAAAAAAAACAAACAGAAACAACAACAACAAACAGTCTTAATTCTGAGCATTCCAGTAACTTTTTTTATGTATGTACTTAGCTGTACTATAAGTAGTTGGTTTGTATGAGATGGTTAAAAGGGCCAAAAGTAAAAGATTTCATTTTTTTCCTTTTTGTCTGTGCTGTTTTATTTATTTTTTTGGCCTATTTGATGTAGGTGTACTGTTGTACAACAGTAATCCAGAATTTGATTTTGCTGAGCTGTTCTAACCAAAACAAAACAAAACAAACAAACAAACAAAAAGCCCAGAAACCAGGTTTACCATTTCATCTATAACTAGAATTGTATGTGTGTAAAACAATGGTTCTCGGCCAGGGACAACTTTGCCCCCATGAGACATTTGGCCAGATCACCACTCAGGGCAGGGTCATATGGTGCTCCTGGCATCCAGTGAGCAGAGGCCAGAGGTGCAGCTGAATATCCTGCAATGCACAGGACAGAACCCCCACAGCAAAGAATTGTCTGCTCTAGATGTCAGCAGGGCCAACATGGAGAAACTGGTCCAAAAGGACTTTTAGGAAAACTTGTCTATCCGTATGCCACGATCACACCTAAAAGAACAATAATTAATAATTTCTTAATATCACTAGATATCTAGTCAGGATAAAAATTACTTGTGCTTTTTTAATACAGGAAACGAATCCTGAGTTGCTAGATGAGAAAGCAATTACAGTTTCACTTCGACTTTAGAATAAAGAAGAATACAATTTAAAACAGCATTTTAAAATACATCTTGTACAAAGTAATGGCAACTATATTTACCAAACATTTTTGACCAGAGAATTCTTTAATTAGAATTCCTATTAACATCTTGTTATTAATAGGATATGATTTCGGAAATG
This sequence comes from Lynx canadensis, assembly GCF_007474595.2. Lineage (NCBI taxonomy): Eukaryota > Metazoa > Chordata > Mammalia > Carnivora > Felidae > Lynx > Lynx canadensis. The sequence continues at coordinate 41,122,661 of NC_044307.1, forward strand.
CTGTTTTACCAAAAATAGATAAGAAATTAGTGTAACCTTCACGAAATGCTAAATATCTTACATAAATTTTAAATGTTATGTGTACTTTGTGCTTTTAAGTTAATTCCTTTTGAAAGCTGTCACCTTGAAACCGTAGGATAGTGACTTATTTTTAACTGTATGAGTCTGAATGAATGTTAGCTTATCAACTAAGTTTCCCTCGTTATGTATTAATAATTATGTTTACTATGGAATCCTCAGCTATAAAAACTGGGATAATAGTATAGCCGCTTCATAGAGTTGCTGTGTAAGGCTTAAGAAGAGAAAAGCACAGTGGCACCTGGGTGGCTCAGTGGGTTAAGCATCCAGCTTCAGCTCAGGTCATGAATGATCTCATGGTTTGTGGGTTCGAGCCCTGCGTTGGACTCTGTGCTGACAGCTCAGAGCCTGGACCCTGCTTCTGTGTCTCCCTCTCTCTTTCTGCCCCTCATTGCTCACGTTCTGTCTCACTCTCTGTCAAAAATAAAAGTTAAAAAAGAGAGAGAGAAAAGCACAATGTTTAAAGTGCTAGCAGATACACAATTAACATGAAACACACTTGTTTCTCATACTGTTAGGAGAACAAGGAGACTGGCATGGAGAGCGTAATTGAAGCAGTTGCGCATTTCAAGTGAGTTTACTTCCTGTTGTTTCCCGTTCAGTTGTTTTTAATATATTAATTTTTCTTGGTGTTTCCTTTGATGGAACTGAGAATGAAATTGTTGCCTTCAGAGAGTGACAGCCTTTTCAGATACAAATTTCTGAACTAGATTTCTCACTGTCCTTTCACTCTTCTGATCTAGCTCTTCACTCAGTAACTAAAATTGATTTATGAGAATGTTCACTGTGCTCAGAACCAGTGTTCATAGCTGATAGTTTCAGATAATTGACATTAAACTGAACAGATGACCTAAGGCAGTGCATTGAGCTTTCTTAAAACTACTTTCTTCGTTTTCATTTGAATGCGCCTCCTAAGTTATGGGATGGCCTTTGAATACTGCCTTCACTCTTCCAGTGCATTGCCCAGTCAGTAAACCATTTTTATCCCCACTAAGGTTGTTGAGGCAGCTTCTCAATGCTGCTTTTTCCTTGCTCCCACCCCAACAGTAATGTCTTTATTTTTGTTGATTATAAAGATACAATATATGGGGACATCTGGGTGGCTCAGCCAGTTAAACATTGCCTCTTGATCTCAGCTCAGGTCTTGATCTTGGGGTCATGAGTTCAAGCCCTGCATTGGGCTCTGCACTGGGTGTGAAGACATTAAATTAAATTAAATTAAATTAAATTAAATTAAATTAAATTAAATTAAATGATACAACACTTGCTTTTAGAGAAAATACAGAAATATATATAATATATATAAAAGGTATATATATATATGATTCTCTAAACCTTAAAATTGTACCTACTTTTTTCCACTTCTACTCTGATAAGTAGAACTTATCAGAGATATCTTTATATGTCAAAATTTAAAAATTATTATTACTTTTAGTGATGTTCAACTGTTTAGAGGTGTCGTAATGTGCATAACCTATTCCCTATAGTTAGACTTCGAATTGTCACTACAATGACCATCACATTCACCTGTCCAGTTAGGATTAATTCAAAGTGGATGTGTCAGGCAAAATGATGTACATAGAGCTTTGCTGTAGATTGCCAAATTAACCCATAGAAAATAGTAATAGCTTACATCCACCAGAAGTAAATGAGAGCTTTGATTTTTTATTCTGTTATCTAAGCTTGTCTCATAAATTAGTGTATGACTTTAGTAATAATATTTTAAGGACTTTTTTTCCATAGAAAACCTGGATTAACAGGACGAGGCATGTACGAACTGAAACCAGAGTGTGCCAAAGAGTTCAATTTGTATTTCTATCACTTTTCAAGGGCAGAGCAGTCCAAGGTAATTGTGAAAATTAAAAGTGTACTGAGGAAGAGCTGTGTTTCTTTGTTTTTCCTAAACAACTTTTACTGCTTTTCAGAGATTGAAAAAGGATACATTTTTATTATAGAAAATTTGAAAAATATAAAAAGTATAATGAAGGAAAGTATAGATTACCTAAAATATCACTTCCTAACATTTTGGGTTCCCCCTCCCCATACATAAGATCTTTTGCTACATACATAAGATCTATATAATTATATACATAACCACACATATGTATTTTACTGGCTTTTGAAGACAGATTGTCAACCTATGTAATAGTCAGTTAAGCCATTTTATGTTCATTTCAGAATTGCTACTACTTAACATGTTTTCCAATAGAAATTTATGGAATTTTCCTCATGAGTCTTAGTCAAATTTTGTCTTTTAGCAGTCTACTCTTAAAATACTTTTTCAGTAGATGGCGTTAATTAAACTTGAACATGAAGCTTTTGTTTAGTTTTAGATGCGTGTTGCAGAGCTCAGACCCAAATAACTTTTTTGGTTTTGGTTTGTATATGTTTCCCCTGCTTTTTAAAATAAGAAAGAACTCCTTGGGGTTTGGGGGGTGGGGGGGTGGTTAGTGGGGAAAAAAATAACCTTGATGTGTCGGTGTGGGGAGGGGGGACTATATATAAAACTAAGGGTAAATCTCTTCTAAAATCAGAAGATGAGAGGCACCTGGATGGCTTAATCAGTTAAGCATCTGACTTCGGCTCAGATCATGATCTCATGGTTCCTGAGTTCGAGCCCATCATTGGGCTCTCTGCTGTTAGCATGGAGCCTGCTTCAGATCCTCAGTTTTCCGCCTCCACCTCTCCCCCCACACCCGCCAACAAAAAAAATAATAAAGTAAATAAATAAGTAAAATGAAATCAGAAGATGATATGACAAAGACTAACTTAGTAGTTTTGGGTATTAGGTGGTTGTGCATTGCTAATTCCCTGTCCAAATGTCTTCCTTTCTTATTAGGCAGAGGAAGCTCAACGGAAATTGAAAAGACAAAATAGGGAAGATACAGGTACTTTTAATCTTTCTAAAACTCTCTTGTCAGTCTCTTCTCCTTGTTAAACGTTTTCTATCGACTGTAATGATTATCCTTGATGAAGTGAAAGATTTAAATATATGCTTTCCGAGGGAACATTCAAGGCTAATAAATATGCAAATATAGGAATAATTAGTACTGAGTCACCTTTGGGTTACTGATTTTGTCTCAGATCCTAAGACATTTCTAGGGAAAACAAAGCTTTCCTCTGTACTGCTTCTATTTATGTAGCTGTTTTTATGCATTTGACCTTGAGAAGGTAAAATATAGTTTTAACATGTAGTATTAGTGGATATTCTTTGAATGAAGACCTATCAAAAGTATCTAATACAGGGATAGGCTTGTTTGTTTTTGTTTTTTTTTAAGCATGTTCTACAAAGAAACCAATAATAACTTTATTTGTGCAGCACTTCCACCTCCAGTTCTGCCTCCATTTTGCCCTCTGTTTGCAAGTCTGGTAAACATTTTGCAGTCAGACGTGATGTTGTGCATCATGAGGACAATACTGCAGTGGGCTGTAGAACATAATGGATATGCCTGGTCTGAGTCCATGCTGCAAAGGGTAGGTTTGAAGACATTTATTATTTATATTTCTGTGCATTTTTGGTAAAAGCCAGAATATTCTTGTCCATATCTATATACAGACAACTTAGCACAAAATGCCATGTTACCTTAATTTGAAATATAGTAATATTATTACTGTTTTTTGTGTCTGACAGCGAAAATGATAGCCAGGCAGATATGTTTTTATACCACATGGTTGTGGTTCCCTTTTCTTGTTGGCCTATCTGCTTCTCATTGATTGTTGGTGATATGTCTTTGTTTATGCAGTACTCTGACGTTTGTATAATGTGTTATCTTTGACCTGTGTTTTTTATTTAATTCCCTCAAAACCCCCGTGGGTTCATCAGTATCTGTATTTTGCAGTTGAAGAAATTGAAACTCACAGACTAATGGTCTTATAGCTAGTAAGTGACATGTCTAGAACCTTGTTGGTATTTTACTTTATAGCTTTGATGTAACTCATTCTTGAATTATTTATTTATTGAATTCACACAACATCCCTTTTGGGTAGATACAACTTTTTCCATTATGTAGATGAGCAAGTCAGTTTTCAGTGAGATTCAGTCAGCTTGTGTGTGTTACTCAATTAGTAAATAACATAATAGTAATTATTCAGTTAATAGACTTAGCCTACTCTGTACCTTATTCTGTGCTAAGTACTTTTACGTGCAATATTTGCAATCTTCAGAACTCTAAAGGGAAACTGGTTTTTTCCATTTTAAAGATGATGAAATTAGGCTCAGAGGGATTCCCTGAAGCCATGTAGCTTGAAAGCAGTGAAGCCAGGATACAGATGAAAGTGAGCATTCTTCCAGAGCCTTCTTCGAAAGCTACTTTTCTTTCCATTGTCTCAGCAGCCTCAAGTATCTCATTGGCTAAGATGTGTGTATACTTATACCCCCCTCCCATTTATAAATATGCTTAAAACGTAAAAGCACAAAGCTATGGTCTACTAGAGACCATCAGTATTATCTGAGCAAAAGATTTGTCGGAAATGATGGAGAAAAAAAAAGAGTGAAGGCTATTTACCTTTTGTGTACATTTGCTTTGTGTCATTCAAGCTAACCTAATTCATCCAAGTCTCCAACAGCCACAATAGCCCTTTGTGTGGGGAAACGTACAGACGCCATACATACATCTCCTTCAAAAATTGAGGAGCAGGATAAGAGCAGTAAAAATGCAAATAGACTCAGTGTAATTTTATATTTTCTTAGAAGCCTGGTAAGGAATTTTTTGCGAGATATAAAGAAGAACTGTAAACATCATTATAAGTTACGTGGCATTAGAAATAAAAGTATCTGTCTTTCTGAGATGATTAAGATTTTTAGTCCTTAGAGAAATTTAAGTAGAGAGTATTGTAGACTAGCTCATTACATGATAGATGCTTTCAGCTCTAATTATTTGGCCACTGAGATTCTTTGAAGATTTTTTTAAGACCATAGTATAGGGATAGCATAAAACTGAAAAGTACATATTATATGAATGGTTGGTCAGAGTTTGAACTTAATAAAAATTAGTACTTCAGCCTGTTTTTTACTGCATTTAGTCTTCAGTGGTTTGCTTTATCTTTTCTCAATCATGAACATTTTTGTTATTTCTTACAAACATATGTACTTGGTTTTTGATTTACTAAAAGTTACAAAATATTTTTAGGTGTTACATTTAATTGGAATGGCACTTCAGGAAGAAAAACAGCATTTGGACAGTGTCACAGAAGAGCATGTAGTAACATTTACCTTCACTCAGAAGATATCAAGTATGTATATACACTTTTTACTAAACTAATTCAAGATACCAGTGATTTTAAATATGGAATATAACCTCTTATTTGCTCATGTAAATTCTAAACAGGTTATAATGGATCCAAATTTCTGAGGCTGTATGTATTCATCTGTGTGTTAAAGGTACTAGATCAGATCCTGATATATATTCATAAAAATACTTAGGGACTGTGCATACTTAAAATACATAAATTTTAATTTATAAACTGAAAACCTTAATGAGGAGTCCTTAGTTTGAAATCAATGTAGTGCATACATTTAAATTCTCACATATGCTTTTGAAAACACAAAGTATGCTATCAGGATTTCACTTCTACATTATTGCTGTTACCTTATAAAGACACTGAAAAGAAGAAAATGTGCTATAGGGAATTAGTGTATCATTTTATGTAAATTAATGTGATTTTTTTCTCAAAGGCCAGGAGGCTTTTTTTCTAGCTTTTTTTTTTTTTAATGTTTATTTATTTTGAGAGAGCGTGTGCATGAGGGAAGGGGCAGGGGGTGAGAGAGAGAGAATCCCAAGCAGGCCCCACACTGTCAGCATAGAGCCTAACGCAGGGCTCAGTCTCCCCACTTGAGATCATGACCTGTGCCGAAATCAAGAGTCAGTCACTTAACTGACTGAGCCACCCAGGCACCTTTTTACTAGCTTTTTATTATTAAAAATTTTAAACATACAGGCAAGAGTTGGTACAGTAAACATCCATGTACCTACCACTTAGATTCAGTAATTAGTACTTTGCTATATTTACTTTAATATTTGCACACTTTTTAAAACCATTTGTTTTAGCCATCGTGTTTCTTCTCTAAGGAAAAGGTTTTCCTTTACTGATTTTCAAAATAAGCAGTTGGTCTAAAGTTGCCTTCAGTGGTGACAACTGTAAATCTTTTTTGTTTGCTTAGGACGGTTGTGTTTTTGGTTTTTAATATTACTCTTGGAGGGCACCTGGGTGGCTCAGTCTGTTGACTGACCAACCCTTGATTTCAGCTCAGGTCGTGATCCCAGGGCTTTGGGATTGAGCCCCGTGTCGGGCTCCGCACTGAGCGTGGAGTCTGCTTAAGAGTCTCTTTCCCTCTCTCCCTTTGCCCCTCTCCCCTGCTCACATGCTCATTTTCTCTCTCTAAAAAAAGAAAAAAATACTACTCTTTGATTTTTATTTATTCAGTGCTTTATAGTCACATATCAAGATTTCCTTTTTAAAATAGTTTCTTTTTGAAGCTTAAACTGCCAATCTTGGTCAGTGGGAATCTATTCAATTGGCTTCACTGTTCTTTTGACCCAAGCCCATTAGTATTTGCGCACCACATTGCTTTCTGGCACAAAAGATGCCCCAGGCACATTTGTGCTTTCCCTGCCCCAGACCTACAATCATCCATTTGCTGAGGTATTTTAAAGAATTTATGGTGGTATCCTGGGAGTGACAGTAGGTGTTATGACAGGAGTGGTCTTATTTGCTGCTAGTTCTCTATTTTTCCCCTTTTGCCCTCATCCAGGAAAGTGGGAGGAAGACAGGAAACTGCCTTTCCCCACTGAAGACTATGTTGTTAGGTGCCAGCCTTTCCCTATTCTTTTCTCTGTCAGTATTTCTTTCTATGGATTAGCATTGTATCTTGTGCCGTCTTTTTTTTTTTTTACTTCAGGATAACCACACAGAAAACTCCCTAATTTCATCCACTCATCACTATACAATCTCAGACTCTGTTTCTCTTTTTGTCTTTCTTTTCAATAATCATCATTTTCTCTGAACATTCTTTACATTTCTCTTTAAATTTTTTTAAATGTTTTTATTTATTTTTGAGAGAGAGAGAGAGACATAGCGTGAGCAGGAGAGATACAGAGAGAGAGGGAGACACAGAATCCAAAGCAGGCTCCAGGCTCTCAGCTGTCAGCACAGAGCCCGATACGGGGCTCGAACCCATGAACCACGAGATCATGACCTGAGCCAAAGTCGGACGCTTAACCGACTGCGCCACCCAGGCGCCCCTCCTTATATTTTTCTTTAAACATTTTATATAATTAAAACACACTCGGGGGGGCGCCTGGGTGGCGCAGTCGGTTAAGCGTCCGACTTCAGCCGGGTCACGATCTCGCGGTCCGTGAGTTCGAGCCCCGCGTCGGGCTCTGGGCTGATGGCTCGGAGCCTGGAGCCTGTTTCCGATTCTGTGTCTCCCTCTCTCTCTGCCCCTCCCCCGTTCATGCTCTGTCTCTGTCCCAAAAATAAATAAAAACTTTGGAAAAAAAAAAAAACACACACACACTGTTTAGGGGCACCTGGGTGGCTCAGTCGGTTAAGTGTCCGACTTCGGCTCAGGTCATGATCTCACAGTCCGTGAGTTCGAGCCCCGCGTCGGGCTCTGTGCTGACGGCTCAGAGCCTGGAGCCTGTTTCAGATTCTGTGTCTCCCTCGCTCTCTGACCCTCCCCTGTTCATGCTCTGTCTCTCTCTGTCTCAAAAATAATATACGTTAAAAAAAAAAATTTAAAAAAAAAAAAACACACTGTTTAGAGTCAAATCCCTAAACTATAGCCACAGAACTTTAGATCTGAAAGAATATTAAAGAGTGCATAGTTTAGTCTCTTCCCCTCCTAGGAATATTTTGCCTAAATGGCTGTACTTAAAGAAAATCAAGACCTGGACATTTCTGACTATAAAACTAAATCAGCTAACATGAGATTAAGTATACTCTTGAGATTATGGATTTGACATGTATGTCTTTCCCTCAAATAAAAAATAACTTACAGAGAGAGAAATGGATTTTATTTTGAATCTAGGTTTTATTAAAAGACCAAACACGTTGATATATTTTTACACACACACACACACACACCCCTGTAATCCAGCTCTTTTCTTAGACTTTGTAAAATCTGAGGTAGTCCTTTCAGCTGGGTTTTTATTTAATCTTGCTAAAAGCTATGTTAAAATAATCATTTGGTGTAAGATGCCCGTTTTGAATGATGAAAGCATTCTAGTTAACAATTTGTTTGAAAAGTACAGATACATTACATTCTTAAGAAATATTGAAAATTTCTAAAAAGCAGAGCTGTAATTAAATGATGGGCAGATGATGTTATAAGCAACTTTATTTATCTTCTCATGCACAGTAATAAGCACTGTGAAGTGGTAGCTGTTGTTATCGTGAGTTTTATTTTTTCTGCCTTAGAACCTGGTGAAGCCCCAAACAACTCTCCTAGCATACTGGCTATGCTGGAAACACTACAGAACGCTCCCTACCTAGACGTCCACAAAGACATGATTAGGTGGATATTAAAGGTAAAATTTCCTACATCGCTCTGCTTTTTTGCAAGAAACATTCAGTGTTTGTTATCTTTAAATTTTGATAATATTTCATAGCTTCCAAATAACTGATCCTTTTTGTCATAGACTTTTAATGCTATTAAGAAGATGAGAGAGAGTTCGTCCACCAGTCCCGTGGCAGAGACTGAAGGAACCATAATGGAGGAGGTATAAGAGGCAGCATGTGGTCCTACTGCAGCATGGTAGCAAGTTCACTATAAGTAATTTAACTTGTCTGCAATAAGTTGGTAGTTGATATTCACAAAAAATGTGAATTCCAAGAAACGTGCCACTATTTATTTATCTTTATTTGTTGTAGCAATTTTTTTTGCTCTGCCTTTTTTTTAACAGGTTAAAAAAATCTTTTGTTTAGATAAATGAGATTATAAAATAGTTTTTAGCCAGTATTTACAATAAAGATAGTTCTCCCTTGGGGTAAAAATGTGCATTTAGCATCTAATGGTCTAATTAAATGAAGCATAATTTCAGAGTTCAAGAGACAAAGACAAAGCTGAGAGGAAGAGAAAAGCCGAGATTGCCAGGCTCCGCAGAGAAAAGATCATGGCCCAGATGTCTGAGATGCAAAGGCACTTTATTGATGAGAACAAAGAACTCTTTCAGCAGACTTTAGAACTGGATGCCTCTGCCTCCGCTGTTCTTGATAATAGGTAAAAAATAATCAACATTTTTTAATCTCTTGACCATTGGTTTCTCAACTAGAAAAGATGTTGCTTTTCTTCCTTAGAAGTATATTTTTGAGGTGCCTGGGTGGCTCAGTTGGTTAAGCGTCTGACTTCAGCTCAGGTCATGATCTCGTGGTTCGTGGGTTCGGGCCCTGCTCAGGCTCTGTGCTGACAGCTCGGAGCCTGGAGCCTGCTTTGGATTCTGTGTCTCCCTCTCTCTCTGCCCCTCTCCCGCTTGTACACTTTCTCAAAAATAAGCATAAAATAGGGGCTCCTGGGTGGCTCAGTCGGTTGAGCGTCCGACTTCGGCTCAGGTCACGATCTCACAGTTCGTGAGTTCGAGCCCCGCGTCGAGTTCTGTGCTGACAGCTCAGAGCCTGGAGCCTGCTTCACATTCTGTGTCTCCCTCTCTCTGCCCCTTCCCTGCTCATGCTGTGTCTCTCTCTGTCTCAAAAATAAACAAACATTAAAAAAAAATTTTTTTTAATAAATAAACATAATATATATATATATATATTTTTTTTTTTTTTTTTAAAGAAGTACACTTTTAACCCTGAAGTACTTTAGAAAGGTTGGTAGGTAAATTTTACAGCTTCCAATTATAGGAATTACTCTTAGAATTTGAATTTATTGATATATGTTTATACATATATATCTGACTATAGATACCATGTTTCTGCTCAGGGTGATGGGTCACACAGAACACCCTTGACAGTCATAAAAGAATGAGTGCACTAGGGTCAGTTAAGTGAGTGTCTGGCTTCTGTGTTGCATATTGGATTGCTGTGAGGATTACAGGAGATGGTTTGATATATGTGAAAGACTTCTGCCGCTCAGATCATCAAAACCACATGTGTGGAATATGTACCTATCTGGAGTCCACTGTTTTATGATTAAATGGAAACTTCTTAGGCTCATTGATGAAACTCATACACTTTTTATTGCAGCCCTATGGTTTCAGATACGACACTTACAGCATTGGGCCCAGCACAAACTCAGGTCCCTGAACAGAGACAGTTTGTTACCTGTATATTGTGTCAAGAGGAGCAAGAGGTGAAGGTGGAAAGCAAGGCAATGGTCCTGGCAGCATTTGTTCAAAGATCAACTGTATTATCAAAAAACAGGAGTAAATTCATTCAGGATCCAGGTAAGTCATTCAAAGCTAGATCCTCTCCTCCCCCTTAATGACTGCCACTCAGGTGTGGCACAGAAATTTTATTAATCTAATAATAACTCTGTAGTGTTGGTGGTGTCTTAGGCAGCCTTACCATAGGCAGAAATTTTCCAGTTGACAGATGTGGAAACACTCCAGAAGGTTAACTATCAGTCCTGAATTACATAGCTGGTAAATAACAGATTCAAAAAAAAGCTTTTCTTTGTGATAGAACATTAACATACTTGGTACTTAACAGTCTTTCCCATTCTTTAGCACACTTGTAAAGTCCTAGTAATTAGTTGGCACCCTGAAATAATAATAATTTTGTCTCATGGATCGATCCAAAATGGAACCTCTTGGGAATGGTTGTGTGAGTTACATATGTGAGAAGCAGTCCTTGAGCCAGATTGTGATGTGAAGTAGTGATAATATCACGGATAGCGTTCCCCAGAAAGCAGATTCTTGAAGTAGAGATTACCGTGCAAGACATTTGCTTGGAAGAGCCTTGGAATCAACATCTCTGGATGGAGAGGAGGGAAGCAGGTTTGGGCAAAGGGAGAAGGTGAGCTTCAATGCAGTCCCCCAAAGACCTCTTCCTACCCTATGGGAACTCTGGAGCTGGATGGCCCTTTGGAGGTGTCCTGAGTTGGAGCGAGGGGGACTGGTCTTTAAACCCCAACACTGATCAGTGACTGGTTGTGGGCCATCTCTGGAAAGAGGTGTGACTTTGAGTGAAGCAGTTGTCCCTTAAAGAGGAATAACAATTAAGTGCCCCCTTCCAACTGCTGAGGAACGAGTAGGCCATTCATTCCTCCAGGGGCATCTAAGCTGCACATTATTGTTTCCATCACAGACACTTTAATATCAATACTCTTAGATTTGTTTCTATGTGCATATGCCTCAAGACTTCCAGTAAACTTCTTGAGAGTAGAAGCTGTGTCTTAGGAATTTGCAAAACACTTATTTAGCAAGTGCCTTTTACATTGTAGAATTGAAAGCCCACTTATAGGATAGCCTTTTCTCCATAAGGAAAGTCTTCACAGTGTGGATCTCAAGCACCTAGTTGAGAAAGACTGATGTGCTTCATCTTAAAAAATGATCATTTCAACTAAGCGGTTTATAAATTTCATTCTAGGCCAAAGATAAAATTATCAATTTTATTTAATTAGTTCTTTTGTGAAGAAAAAACTTGGGCTGTCTATAAGCAGGTTTTCCAAATGCTTTCACAATTTATATCAGAAAAGATTGTATTTATGCTGTGACATTTGCACTGTTCTGGTATATAAGCCAAACTGAAACTTGAGTAATTGTTTGTAGAATGTTGTGCAATTTCTAAGATTACTAATTTACATAGAGAATTCCAAAAATTCCAAAAGCAGCCAGGCACCCATCTTATGTTTATATTCATGTTTTTATCTCCTTTGAATATAAAAAATTAGCACCAGAATGGAAGGCTCTGTCTGAATTACTCTCTTTCCCATCTGGGCTGCTGTCCTGGACATTTTGCTCCCCCTTTGGCTCTCCTTTGTGACTCTCCTTTGCATTAGTGTATTTAGGCAGACTCTCCCCTAGGGGGCGCCTCATTGCTGCCACAACACCTTTACTGTGACCCAGGTGTCCTAAAGTATTAAAGACAGCCCAGTGAAGAATATTCCTCTTACCAGCTCAGGGCTTTTGGAGGGAATGGGAGTCTCTCAGTGCCCTGAAAGTGTGGAATGTTCAGAAGATTGGATGTACATAATACAGAACTCCAGTTTCAGTTAACAATTCAGGGATGTTTAATTTGCTCAGGATGATGAAAATTAGAGTCTTGCTTTCTCAATAATCCAGGGTCTTAAATAAATTACTAGTATCTCAAAGGAATAAACTAGCATTCCATTTCAAGTATGTGACCCCATATCAAGGATTTCACAATTTAAAGTTGTACATTTGTTATAGGAAGATTAAATGCTTGGTTTGTTTTGTTTTGTTTTGTTTTTTGTTTGTTTGTTTTGTAATGCAGAAAAATATGATCCATTATTCATGCACCCTGATCTGTCTTGCGGAACACACACTGGTAGCTGTGGGCACATTATGCATGCCCATTGTTGGCAAAGGTAATTTATATTCTTAATATTAGTCAAGAGAAGCTTATCCGAAGGCTCGAAATTAACTTTTTAAATAAAGGAAATTTCATTCTAGAGAAAGGGAGAAAGAACTAAAGATGGTAAAGGAAAAACTGTATCACTGCCTGATAACAAAACTGAGTTGCTTTGTCATACGTGTTAAAGGAGTGACTTAGAAGCTTCATAGTATATCAGCTATATCTTTTAATATGGGGATCTGTGTGACCTAACAAACTGGATGAAGAACAAGATTTTTACGGTGGCATAAACCCTAGATGAGTAGTGTCTTCCCAGGGTGTGCACTCTTGATTCTAAAGGTGTTAGTAACTTGCCTTGTTACTTCCTGAGATTGTCGTGGCTCCCCGAACTAAGATGGAATCACCTTGAATTTGCTCTACTTTGGTACTTTCTATGCTTCTGCAAAACCAGCAAATCAGTATGATTATTCTGGCACTGTGCTCATTGAATGATCATGTACTTCCTCTAACAAGTAGCCACCAGCCCTGGGGAAGTGACAAGACAGCACAGGGACCAAGAAATTTGAAGATGTAAATTCTTGTATTGTGGAAACAAATTAGTTAAAACGTTGAAGCTTGTGGCTCTCATTGAAAAGAATTACCGTTGTTTTTGATACCTCATGTTCTCTAATTGTAAAGGTATTTTGATTCCGTTCAAGCTAAAGAACAGCGAAGGCAACAGAGATTACGCTTACATACAAGCTATGATGTAGAAAACGGAGAATTCCTCTGTCCCCTTTGTGAGTGTTTGAGTAATACTGTTATTCCTCTGCTGCTTCCTCCGAGAAATATTTTTAACAGGTAAGTTTGGGCTCATAAAACCTTTGTATTTAAGCAGTAGTTTCCTTTGAAGATAATGAGATAATTAAACCAGGGTGGGGGAAAAATCACTCTAGGTAATTGCATAATGTTGTCCAGATACTTTTTTATTTAGTCATTTCTTCTGGTAGACCAATGAAATAAGATTTTGGTTTTTAGAAAGAAACGGGCCAACATTTTGTAGTTTCTTGGTCATCCATGTACATCATAGAAGGTATAAAATTCCTGTGTGTTTATGAAAACTGTCTCCTTTGTTTCTAGGAGCCTACTTTAAATATTTTCCTCATACTTTGCAAGAGATGCCCAGGAAATTGATAGGCAGTAGAGGAACTGCTCAAATTGACTTTATTGACTACTCTAACAGTTAAATATAATTTTTTACAATCTTTTGGCTGACAGTACACCCTGAGGAGTTGGTCCGATAAATGCAAATCTACTAATGTTTTAAAATGGAACATTTTTGTTATTTCATAATCTCTAGGGTTCTTCTAGTTAATAGAAGCGTTGGGCATTGTTATTTCAGATGTGAATTCAATACTGTCTGCTATTCAAATCTGGTTTTTATTTACCCGTTTAGAATTGTGCTGTCTACCTTACATGCACAAATACTGATTCAAGTTTTGTGAATATGAATCAACTGTTAATTTCTGTGCTATGTGGATTCAATTCAAAATGAAGTTCTTTTCAATTTTAGGAATTCAAACTATGGTGTCTTAGTTTATGCTAGCACAAAATCTTCTTAAAATGCTATTCGATTTGAGTGTAAGCTCCTACTTTTTAATCATAACAGAATATCATGGTGACCTAATCTGCCTTTGAACTGAAAAATTAATCATTATTAGATTAATGCACATAAAAAGAAAAAAATTACCTTTGTTGTGTTTTACCCATCCCATGAAGGTCAATTACAACGTAGTCATGAAGAACACAGGCTTTTTTGGAGTCTGATATACCTGGATTTGAATGCCAGATCTGTCCTCTGTGTGGCCTTAGTCAAGTTTCATAGCTCTCAACCTCAATTTCCTCATCTGTAAAGTAGGGAAAATAATGTAACCTGTTTCATAAGATTATTGTGAGGATTAATTCTAATACTGTAAAATGCTTGTTAAGTGCCATATGTTAAACACTCAGTAAATACTAGTGGTGGTACTGTAAGTGTGCTGTTTAAGAAATATTAGCAAATTCCAGTATTGTGAAAAAAGACATTTTTGACAAATAGTGTTATTAGCATCATAGTGACAGATAATACATTTTCATTTCCATTGGCAGGTAACTATTCTTATTTTTTTAAGGCAACAAATTTCCCCCTAGCTTTTTTTTTTATATATATTTGAAGTGTGTTTAAATTATTAGGTCCATGATCATTTAAAGAATCTTTTTGTGTCATAAACTAAGCAACAGCAACAGGATACTAAACAGTCTGTATAATCTTTTCTAGCAGGTTAAGTATTTCAGACCAACCAAAACTGACTCAGTGGATTAGAACAATATCTCAGCAAATAAAAGCATTACAGGTTCTTAGGAAAGAAGAAAGTACTCCTAGTAAGTTCTGATAACTTGCTTTCATTTTTCCCCTAAAGTCTGAAATTATTGGAAAATGTAGTTTCAGAAGAAACTATTTAAGAATATTTCATTTTGGGGGAACCTGGGTGGCTCAGTTGGTTAAGCATCCGACTTCAGCTCAGGTCATGATCTCGCAGGTTGTGAGTTTGAGCCCCGTGTCGGGCTCTGTGCCTAGAGCCTTCTTTGTATTCTGTGTCTCCCTCTCTCTCTGATCCTACCCCACTCATGCTCTGTCTCTCTCTCTTTTTCTCTCTCTCTCTCTCTCTCAAAAATAAACATTGAGATAGCTTACAAAAAAAAAAAAAAAGAATATTTTATTTTAAGTAGACTCCATGCCCAACATGGGGCTTGAACTCATGACCGTGAGATCAAGAGTCTCATGGCCTACCAGCTGAGCCAGCTAGGCACCCCTATTTAAGAATATTTTAAAAGTGAAACTTCTCATCTTAAAATTTGACTTATTTCCCCTCCCCTTTTTTTTGAGTGAGAGCACATGAGCCGAATTGAGGGGCAGAGGGAGAGAGAGAGAGCGTGTGTGTGAGAATCTTAAGCAAGCTCCGTGCTTAGTGCAGATCCCGATGCAGGACTCAATCCCATGACCCCAGGGGATCATGACCTGAGCTTACATCAAGAGTCGGACATTCAACATAAATACTTTTCACTTCTTCCCCCATTTTATTGAAGAGTTTCTGGGGGTGGGGAATGTAACTGAGTATTGCAGAGCCAGCTGTGGTTCTTGGTGGACTGACTCACTTTATTGTTGGCATTACCAAAGACCTCCCAAGTTTCATAAACATGTACTGCACTTAACGACCTGTGCTAAAGCCATCTGAGCAGAATTTATACCATTGGTTTTTATAGAAACAAAACAACATACTCTCCTTACCTTCCCTAGCTGTGTTCTGGTGGCTATAATATTAGGAAAAGTGTAGTTGATCACAGAAGGTGCCTTGGTTAATCAACAATAGTATTTCTCATTCTCTGAATGTATCTCGTACCAGTCTTTATTAATGGAAATTTTTCCTGTCATTTTTTAAATTTCTTTGACCTATATTCAGAATAAAATTTATGAGTGACATTTATAGAAATGCTGTAGACTGATGAATAATAATGTAAAATGCTTATTTCTGTCTAGATACTGCTTCTTCAAAGAATTCAGAAAATCTAGATGAATTACAGCTTCCTGAAGGGTTTAGGCCTGATTTTCATCCTAAGTGAGTATATTATTTTATTTCTTTTAAATTTGTTCCACTTGAAGTGAAAAATATAGTGGTTAGAATATGATTTGTCAAGCTAGGGAGCAAAATATTATGGAACATTGATCTTGAAATCTGAGGTTTAAGCATTACATGATATTTATTGCGAGTTTATTGATAGAAACCAGTAAAGTGTAAATTCTAGAGCTAGACTGCTTGATTCAATTCCCAGCAGCACTACTTACAAGCTGGGTGACTTTTTTCAAATTGCTTGACTTCTGTGTACCTCAGTTTCCTCATCTGTAAAGTACAAGTACTAATATCTATCTCATAAGTGTTGTGACATAATACATGTAAAGCCACCTGGATGCTGTCCCTGGCATAGTAACTCAAGAAAAACAGTACTGCAGGAGTGTTGATGCATAGGGGCACTACTTGCACCCCAATGTTTATAGCAGCACTTTCAACAGTAGCCAAATTATGGAAAGAGCCTAAATGTCCACTAACTGACTAATGGGTAAAGAAGATGTCATTTATATACACAATGGAATACTACTTGGCAATGAGAAAGAATGAAAACTGGCCATTTGTAGCAACGTGGGTGGAACTGGAGAGTGTTCTGCTAAGTGAAATAAGTCACGCAGAGGAAGACAGATACCATATGTTTTCACTCATATGTGGATCCTGAGAAACTTAACAGAAGACCATGGGGGAGGGGAAAGGGGAGGGAAGTTACCGAGAGGGAGGGAAGCAAACCAGAAGAGACTTAAATACTGAGAACAAACTCTGAGGGTTGATGGGCATTGAGGAGGGCACCTGTTGGGATGAGCGCTGGGTGTTGTATGGAAACCAATTTGACAATAAATTATATAAAAAATTTTTAAAAATAAAACTTAAGACAACTAGTTTAGCTTTGAATAAACATATAATAAAGACACGTAAACTTGAAGAAAAAAAAAACAGTACTAAAAAGCTTAAATAGAGAAAACATTATTTCTTTGCCTCCTACTTCCCCTACCCTCACCCCCATCGCCAGTCCTATGATTTGTTTGTTTCTTCCCCCATTTACTTCCATATATCTAGTTAAAATGCGTAGTTGACTGACTCTTGATTGATCATTTTTAAGCAGTTTTCTTTCTGTTGCCTGGCACTTTAGAATTCATCTCTTACCTCTGCCCTGTCTACTGCTCTTCACCGGTGTCCAAGTAGAGTTATTTCATAATTTTTAGTTAAATCAGTTGGCAGTTTTACATTATAATTATTTCTACTGGTAGAAGATACATGTTGTTATTTTATTTCCTTTCTTTTATATAATTGTCTCTTTCTGGTGGTTAATGATCACCTTATTTTTTTCATGTACTTGGTTTTCTATGTGTGTATTACTTCCCACCCCTGCCCCCCACCCATAGTGTAATAGATCTGTCAAATGTCTAGCAGTAGCTTTTGTAACTGCTCAGGTGCATGAGATGATCTTCTATCTTAGAACTTCCTCCCCCCAGCCTACCCCCCCCGCCCCCCCCCCACCCCCCCCCCCCCCCCCCCCCCCCCCGCCTCCCGGAGCCTCTCTCTGCCTGCACTGATCAGGACGAGGCACAGCTGTCACCCTGAGACTTCCCCTGGCCATGCCCCTCTTAATTTACTCCCTTGTTTTGCATAGGTGCACTCTCCAGCAGATTCCTAAGAAAGGGTGCCTGGGTATTAAATGTTCATGTCTGAAAATACATTTACTTATCCAGATGCTTAGTTTATGGCTAGGGTATAGAATTGTAGGTTAGAAGCAATTTTTCATCTAGATTTTGAAGGCATTGTTTTCTAAATTCTCGCCATCTGTCAAGAAATTAACATTATTCTGATTCCTGTTCCTTTGTAACTATTACTTCTGGAAACTGTTGGGATCTTCCCTTTAATTCCCAGTGCTCTAAAATTTTTCTGTGATGTTCCTTGGTATATGAATCTTTTTTTCACTCATTTTGCTTCATTTTCAGTAGACTCTGAAGATACATATCCTTCAGTTACGAGAATTGTTCTATATTTCTTAGACAATTTTCTCCTTTTGATTTTTCTGTTCTTTGAGATAGTCCTGCTGTTAGCTCTCTGTTGGCCCTCTTGGACTGATCCTCTGAGAAATTTATCTTGCAAGTTTGCTGGTTTCTATACTGTCTTTGTTATCTGTGCATTCTTTTTTTTCTACCGGTTTGTTTTGGTTTATCTCTTTGGTCTTTGATTCTTTCCTTAAATGTTTACTGGTCCTCGGGTGACTATTCAAGAATAAGTCACTGGAAAGCTCATTGGATACCTGGTGGGCAGGTTGAAATTTGCTGACCTGTAAACTTCACAGTGAAATGATCAGGCCCCCACCAGTCTTTTGTGTGGGATCCCCAAATGCCAATGTGTAAAACGGCTTCCCCCTGAGGATTCTTCACTGGAGAAACTAAAATCTATGGCAGTGGGTATGCATTGCCAATGTGCTTATGATGGAGAAAGAGGTCAAGGGTCCTTTTTTAAGATTCAGTATGTAGACTTTCACCAAATACCTTGTTTTCAGCCCTGGGCCTCCCCCCTGCCAACCACAATAAAGTATAACTCCTCTCACACAGGGATAGTTTGCATGTCTTTAATTCCTGCTTTGCACACACTATCTCTAAATAGTTTAAGTGGTTCAATTCCAACATAGCAAATGGCTGTTAAGAAACTAAACCATTTGAGGGGTGTCTGGGTGGCTCAGTCAGTTAAGCATCTGTCTCAGGTCATGATCTCATGGTTCATGGGTTCGAGCCCTGTGTCATGCTTTTAACATGCTGATAGCTCAGAGCCTGGAGCCTACTTCAGATTCTGTGTCTCCCTCTCTCTCTGCCCCTCCCCCTGCTAGCACCCTGTCTCTCTCTCTCTCTCTCTGTGTCTCTCAAAAATAAACATTAAAACAAAATAAAAAGAAACTAAACCATTTAATTAATGTGAGCACATTATTTTGAGCTAATTATATACATGTTCACTGCAGGAACCCCTATTCTGAGAGCATAAAAGAAATGCTAACAACATTTGGAACTGCTACTTACAAGGTGGGACTGAAGGTTCATCCCAATGAGGAGGATCCCCGTGTGCCCATAATGTGTTGGGGTAGTTGTGCATACACCATCCAAAGCATAGGTAAGAGATTTATAGTTGTGTCTTGCTGTAAATCACAAGTGTATGCTAAGATGCATTATGTGTAAGAGCCTGTATTTAAATGAGGTGTTTAAAGTGGCAACAGCATGAAGAAACAGCATAAAGATTTCAAAGCAGGCAGTGTATACTGACAAACCATTAGACTGATAGTTTATAAATTAAGCACAGCAACAGATAACTCATTTTGGTGGTGGTTATAGCTTCTTGTTGGTTGAGGGGTTGTGTTTTCATTTTTACTTTTTCATCCAGAGTTAATTCTTGTGAAACGACTTAAAGATTTCACAACCTGACAATATCGTGCTTTCAAACATGCATAACATCAGATTTATCATCTTAACCATTTTTAATCCGCAGAAAGAATTTTAAGTGATGAAGATAAACCATTATTTGGTCCTTTGCCTTGCAGACTGGTGAGTTGTTGGTTTATTCAGTGCACGGAGTGGTGGAGTGGGAATTCAGTGGGTCTGCTTGTCTGTAATCTGAAGAACTTGAACTGGTTGTTTAAGGATAGGTTCACTTCTTTCATAGTAAAACTCATTTTTAAATTTTTTTTTTAGTACGTTTATTTTATTTTTTTTTTCAATATATGAAGTTTATTGTCAAATTGGTTTCCATACAACACCCAATGCTCATCCCAAAAGGTGCCCTCCTCAATACCCATCACCCACCCCCCCACCCCCCATCAACCCTCAGTTTGTTCTCAGTTTTTAAGAGTCTCTTAAAACCCATTTTTTTATAATGATACAAGAATTCTTTATGATTTTCTTTTAAACAGAGTTGAGCTCTTTTCATCCAGAGATCTTAGTTAAAGACATGAAAAGTGGGAAAAAACTAAAAACCATTCTAGTTCTTGAATTTTTAATGCTGTAATTAGAAATATAAAACAGAACACACCCTCTACCACACTTGACTGCCTTTTATGAGCAACATGTAAATAAGATTAATGTCAAGACAGTATAGTTAATGCTGAGAAAAGTGAGGAAGGAATATACAAAGCTTGCTAATTTTTACTGTGTAGTTAGTATCACTGCCGGCTATTCAAGTTTCAAATCATAAAACTGCCCTTAAGAGCAAAATCATATCAATTTATTCATATAGTCCACCTGGGGAGATTAAAAAATGCCTAGGCTCTACATGGGTCAATTAAATTAGAGTCTCTGGAGAGACTCTGGAGAGTCTTCACCTCTGCTACAGTGCCCTCAGCAGACTCCTCCTCTTTATGATGGCTCTTCAAGCTTTGGCTTCCCTGGGAAACCTCAGAGCCATGCTCTGTGAGTGGGATATCCCTCTTCTGTGGTACTGCCTCCTTCAGTTGTCTCTTCCCCCATTCCTTCCCCTTCCTCTCTAGTCCCCACACACACACACATTCCTCCCCCTCCAGCCAGGGCTGTAGCTCCTTGAGTGCAGGAGGAGTGGGGTGAGTTTTCATTTTAAGATCCTCAAAACCAAGACTAATGCATAACAGGTCCTCAATACCTGTTGAACCAAACAACATTACAAAAAAATTGGAAAATAGAGAATGAAGCAGGAAAAAACTATCAACACACCACTTGTCTTTTTCATTAGTGTGTCTAAACTTGATTAATTTTGTTCCAGCTATATTCTGCACTTCACATCAAGGATTTTCTCATTGCTGCTGCCTAGTCCCCCTAACAGTTTTTGATGGTTGCAGACACCTTGATTTGTTACATCCATCTTCTTGCCCATAGTTTTCCCAGTATTTAGAGGATTTCCCACATTTTACAGCATCTCTTTAGAATAAATATAAAGAAATACTGCATCACATTCTTGAGAGTCTTTGTTGTTTACTATTTGTTTTGATGCATGTATCCTTTTCCATAGAGAACCAGCAGCTTGGCTGTAAGGAGGTAGCTTTGGTTTATTCTGCATACAATTAGATATTCCCCATTCCATTCATTCCATGTTAGAGACAGGTCATTACGGATGTCACGGATTCTGTGCCATACCAGCTAGAACGATCCTAGAGAGATCTCATGTGAATCCAGCTTTGCTTTGACTAGCTGTGCTTTGAACTAGGATTCCTGAAAGGAGAGAATTATAGTTGACCCTTGACAACACGGGTTTGAACTGAACAGGTTCACTTATATATGGTTTTTTAACATACATACATACGTATACACATACATATACAGTATATATATATATATACGTATAAACACATACAAAATGTGTATATAACACATACAGAAATGTGTTAATTGTTTATGTTATCAGTACGTATACATATATACACATACAAAATGTGTATATAACACATACAGAAATGTGTTAATCAACTGTTTATGTTACCAGTAAGGCTTCTAGTCAACAGTAGGCTATTAGTTGTTAAGTTTTGGGACAGTGACAAGTTATATGCAGGTTTTCAACTATGGGGGGAGCGTGGTTCAACTCCCCCAATCCCCACATTGTTCAAGGGATCAAACGTACTTCATATGCTGGCTTCTTTGTTAATTGCATCTATCTCTTTATTTCAGGATGACTGTCTTAGGTCACTAACAAGGTTTGCTGCAGCACATTGGACAGTGGCATCACTTTCAGTGGTTCAGAGACACTTCTGTAAACTTTTTGCATGTGAGTATTAACATGTGTACCATATATGTTACAGTAATTTCTCATCTGTGATTTCATTTTTGGTGGTGCAACTTTCTCCATTATGAAAAATATTTTGGTAATACTGTTTGCCTTATGTACAAGTTCTAGCTTATAAGTTCATATATATCTTATAAAGAGATGAATATAAACTAGGGTATATGCATTTTAAAAATAATGTAATGCTTATGTTGGCATATGAGGTGTGCTAATGTATTTTTCTTTAACCATTTAGCATTGGTGCCAGATGACAGCCATGGAGACCTTCCATGCATATTAGATATCGACATGTTTCATTTGTTGGTGGGTATCTTGTGACTTGTGTTTGAAGTTCTTTATCTTACTATATAATTATACCTTAGATTTGGTGAGTAGTGTAAAGGCAGACAGGAGAAGTTGTCATCTGTCATTCTTACTACTTCTGAGTATAGTTCTTTTCCAAAAGAAAATGTTAAGGAACGTAGTTGAGAGGCTTGACCTCTCTTATTTTGCTTTGTAACTGAGGTCAGTAATTTGACCTCGTTATGTTTTTAACCTATAAAGAAATAGAAGTAACACTAGTAATGTAAGGTCAGGCTGCTGCTGACCCATACAGTGTTTTGGGGCAGATGAATCCTGTGGTCATGTTACTTAGCAACAGACAGCCCTTTTTTGTGATTTAAGGAGAGCTGTTTCTTCTGAGCAGGTGCAGTCTGGTACCAAGGCACACCATTGGCCAAGCAGTGGGTGGCTCACTTTCAGCCCCACCTCAACTGGGTCCCCTTACATGGGACACTGAGTGCACCCCCACACA
This sequence comes from Lynx canadensis, assembly GCF_007474595.2. Taxonomy (NCBI): domain Eukaryota; kingdom Metazoa; phylum Chordata; class Mammalia; order Carnivora; family Felidae; genus Lynx; species Lynx canadensis. Next base: position 41,145,398 of record NC_044307.1, read on the forward strand.
TAGCAACCCCACGTGCTGTCCCCTTAACCTTTTGGGGCATCAGATTCTGAACCTTTAAGTTGGTTAGTACCTATCTCATATGATTGTGTCCGAACTCAATGGAAGGAGCAATGTGAAGAGCCTAGAGCAAGGTGTCCCTAGTAAATGTTAGCCATTGTTACTGTTTCCATTGCTCCTGTGAAGACCACCACCACTAGCACCACTCATCTAGGCAGCAGGAGGCTAACGAGAGAACTGGCATCTACTGTACCTGACCGTTTTCACATCCATTCTCAGTTAGCCCTTATATCCTTACTGCTGTGGTATTAAGAACATATATATATTATCTCTAGTTTACCTGCAGGGAAACTGAGGCTCAAGGTGTTATCTAAAAAGCTCATAAAAAGAGCTGGGATTCATATCTAGATTTTTGTATATCTCAAATCCGTGTTTTTTTCCACTACTTACTCCCTAGAAAGATTTCAAGTGTTACCTTTATTACTACTAATAAGGTCAGTATTAGGGAATCACTGGGCCTGTGAAATGATGGTGCTTGTGAAGAGCCCATTAGTCTGTATGTCATTTCATTTCGCCAGTCCCAGTGGAATTTCTAAGATGTGTACCCTTTAAGAACAACGATTCTGGGGGGGGGGGGGGGGGGGGGCAGGGGGCTGAGCTCCGAAGGAGATCATGTTAAGAAACTGGAAATGTCTTCAGCCGTGGAAGGAAAGGTGACCTGTCTGACCATCGGCATCTGGTATCTAGGTGGGCTTGGTGCTCGCTTTCCCCGCGTTGCAGTGTCAGGATTTTTCTGGGATCGGCCTTGGCACTGGAGACCTTCACATTTTCCATCTGGTCACTATGGCACACATCGTACAGATCTTACTTACCTCGTGTACAGGTAACTCCTCTTTGTCAGATTCTTGAAGGAGGAAGTACTTGAGTTTTCTCGATTAAACAAAAAAAAGAAGAGGAAGAGGTGCCTAGGTGAGAATAATGCGTAGATTATAATTAGGCTACTTCTTTTTGCTGTTCACCCTCATGGGGAAAGTTTTCAAACAAATTCCTTTCTCCTATTAAAATCCCCTAGCAGTGTGACTGTTCTTACTCTTTATTTCATAAGTTTAGCTAATAGTTGAGTGCCACAGAATTGTTTAGCTGATTTTACTCACAGCCTGCTGCCTGGCACGCTGAAGTACATTGGCTTCCTCTCCTAAAGCCTACTGGCTCCTCGTTAGGACAGAGAGTGACGCTGCTCACACCCGAGGGGTTAAAGTTCTTTGTATTTTGTGCACGGATTTTCATGTATGTGTTAAGCGCGTGAATATATGTGAGTGCTGAAATAATGCGGTCATTCATCCATTTAATAAGCAGATATGGAGTACTGATATTTCCATATGTTTCAGAAGAGAATGGCATGGAACAAGAAAATCCTGCCGGTGAAGAAGAATCAGCAGTTCTTGCTTTGTATAAAACACTTCACCAGTGCACAGGAAGGTGAGGTCATAATCCTTACATGATAACAGTTTCCCAAATATGAGTAGGTGATAGCATGAAAACGGAATTCATTTGTTAAAAAAAGGGAAATTGCTGCCTGTTGACATGTTTAAAAGAGAAGATGAGGAAGTGATCCCCAGGACTTCTAAAAATATTTTTTTAACTTTTTTTTTTTTTTTTTTTTTTAATTATTTTTGAGAGAGAGTGTGAGCCGGGGAGGGGCAGAGAGAGAGAGAGAGAGGCACAGAATCCGAAGCAGGCTCCAGGCTCTGGGCTGTCAGCACAGAGCCCAATGCGGGGCTCGAACCCACGAACCATGAGATTGTGACCTGAGCCGAAGTCGGACGCTTAACCTACTGAGCCATCCAGGCACCCCAAGAAATTTTAATATACTAACATGATTGGAAGTCACTGAGAAAGGAGTAATATGCAGAGCTTCCCACATGTATTTGGCCACGGAACCTTCTTTTGCTCAGAGGATCTGGCAAAGTACTATTCTAAAGTATATGTTGTCTTGTTAGGAATTTTTTTTTTTTTTTTTAAATGTTTATTGTTGAGAGAGACGAAGAGAGCGGGAGAGGTACAGAGAGAGGGAGACACAGAATCTGAAGCAGGCTCCAGGCTCCCAGCTGTCAGCACAGAGCCTGACGCAGGGCTTGAACTCACCACGAGATCATGACCTGAGCTGAAGTTGGACGCTTAACCAAGTGAGCCACCCAGGCACCCCAGGTATTTTTAAAGTAATATGTAGGACTGGCCAGAGTGCAAGGGAATTATTAGAAATCCATGTATTGTTGGAGTCATTGTGATTTGTTACAGCAGTTTCCTTAGCTTTTTAACAGTGTCTGTTAAACAGGTCATAATCTCATGGTTTGTGAGCTTGAGCCCCACATCGGGCTCACTACTGTCAGCACAGAGCCTGCTTCAGATCCTCTGTCCCCCTCTCTCTGCCCCTCCCTTGCTTGCATATGTGTGCGCGCGCGCTCTCTCTCTCTCTCTCTCTCTCTCTCTCTCTCTCTCTGAAAAATAAACATTAAAAAAAAATGTATGCCAAGGACCCTGATGTTTATTCTTGGACTGAGTTATCCCATTTCTGAGAATACATGCTAATAATGTATTATAAGAATAATGCTAATAATTCAACATATAGAAAAACCTACAGGCGGGGCGCCTGGGTGGCTCAGTTGGTTAAGTGACCGATTTCAGCTCAGGTCATGATCTCACGGTTTGTGGGTTCGAGCCCCTTGTCGGGCTCTGTGCTGACACCCGAGAGCCTGGAGCCTGCTTCAGATTCTGTGTCTCCCCCTCTCTCTGCCCCTCCCCTGCTCACGCTCTGTGTCTCTCTGTCTCTCAATAATAAATAAACATAAAAAAAAAAAAAAAGAAGAAAAACCTATAGGCATAAAGATGTACACTCTGATATTGTTATATTAGCAAAGAATTTAAAGCAATTGCAGTGCAGAGGAATAATTTGCTATAGATTATGTATTCCAGAATATTACAATCCTAAAAACAGTTATGGTTTATGATGTTCTGAAAAACAAGCTGATTTTAAATTTTATATGTTACAGTTAGAGCTATGTAAGACATAAATGAGTGTGAAAATAGTTTGCCAGAATAATAGTGTTGATAAAAGGTTCTAGAATAGTGGATAGTTTTTTATTTCACAGATATTCTGTCTATATAGCTATATTACTTTCATAAAAAATTTTTTAATGTTTATTTATTTTGAGAGAGAGCACAAGCAGGGAAGGGGCAGAGAGAAAGAGACAGAATCCTAAGCAAGTTCTCACTGTCAGCACGGAGCCAATGCAGTCCTCGATCTCACGAACATTAAGAGTCGGACGCTTAACCAACTGAGCCACCCAGGCACCCCTACTTTTATAAATTTTAATAACAGCATTGAAGGCTATAGCATTATTTATACCAGACATCCTGTAATGGGGCTGCCCACTTTTTTAAGCCTCTGTTCCACTGATGCCAAATAGCAGTTGTCCCTGTTCTCATACTGTTCCAAAACTAGAATGACCTTTTCTCATTAGGTTTCCCAATTATTTTTCTCTTTTTAGTGCCTTGAGAGAAACACCGTCTGGCTGGCATCTGTGGAGGAATGTCAGAAATGGAATAATGCCATTCCTGAAGTGTTCTGCTTTGTTTTTTCATTACCTAAATGGAGTTCCTTCCCCACCTGAAATTCAAGGTAATTTCTACTTTCTTTCAAAGTGTGAGAAAGGTATGTAGTTACATACTTTCACTCCAGCAGTTTATAATTAAGGTGCCTTATCAAAATGAAAACTTAGAACGTAGCTAATTGACTGTGGTGATGTGCACCATTATAGAATAAAAATGCATATTTATGTATAGGTCTGATTTTATTTGGATCTCAGTAGTAAGTGTACTATTTTTGTACATTATTTTGTCCTATTTTTGTACATTTACATGTACAATACATTCATTTGGCTTTCGGATGTTAAAATGTTCAATTTTATGTTACTTGTAACCTGGGTTCTTCAGATAATAAAAGAGGAAAACTCACAACGTCAAATGTTTCTTGACTTGAAATGTGTGGCATTAATGTTCAGAATACCCCTAATTACGCATATGTGATTTTAATGTAGGAATTCATTTGCTATTTTCAGTTGATTCCTATGTTCTGTTTTGATTCATTTCACAAAAGTGTAGTACAAAGGCAGACTTGAAGTTTATGGTCTTTGTACCTCATAGTGCCTGGCGCAGGGCCTGGGGAGCCGCACGTAAGGCTGCCCTCTCAAAGTCCGTTGACCAGCAGCTTTGTCCAATGAATAGTGTAGACTTCCTAATCATTTGCAACGATGATTAAAGACAGTGCTTAAATCCATCTCTCATGATAAAATCATCTCCTGTTTCTGCACCGCTTTCTACTTTTCCAGAGCACCCGTGTGTTATGACTGTCACTTAATGCTCACACATAACCCCAGTGAGGTAGATCGTGCTGGTCACCATTTTGCAAACGGCAAAACTGAGTTACCAAGAAATGGTGACCAGTTTGGCGTGGGAGTTGTCTGGCTCCACTCTCAGCTGTGTCATTTCCTGTGGACCCCTTCCACGTGCCCTCTTGTGAACTTCTACCAGTTATGTATCTAGTAATTCAAACTCTTTCATTGTGCCCCCCCCCCCTTTTTTTTTTTCTTTAAGCTCTGCTCTTGTTTACTCTCCTACAGGATCTACTCTTAGTTGTTATATGCATCACTCTTTTCTTCTCCATTTGCAGTTTCTGGAACAAGCCATTTTGAACATTTGTGTAACTACCTTTCCCTGCCAAACAACCTCATTTGCCTTTTTCAAGAAAACAATGAGATAACAAAATTACTGATTGAAAGGTAATGATTACACACTCTTCTTCCATTAGATTGAATAGTTCTAAGGAAACAAACTTAGATTTATCACATATTACAAAATTCTCAGATAGTGAGCCTGTGTGATCGATCAGTCTGTGTGATTTATTCTATAATGATTCTGTAATGATTAGGCCTTCTTAGTTAACAATTTACCTTTGTGGTTAGGTTTTTGCCAAGCTAGTGAACAGCATAAGCAGATTTGTTTAGAAGGAGAGTAGTGGTAGAAATGTTTATTTCCTTATATTAACTTACTTGTTAAGGATTCTGTCGTGTAGATTTTTGGAACTGAAAAACCTTGAGGGTTATCTAGTCCAGTACCCTCACTTTATATTCGAGAAAATTGAAGTCTAGAGAAAGTTACTTGTCAATCATGTCAAGTTAGTTAAGATGAAAATTTGGCTCTTTTACCCATAGAATGGGAAATATTGGCAAGTCATATATCTGATACAGGATTAGTATTCAGAATGTATGAATATATGGCCAGAATTCTTACATCCCAACAAAAACTCAACTACCCATTTTTTTAATGTTTATTTATTTATTTTGAGAGAGAGCACGAGCCAGGGAGGGGCAGAGAAAGGGAGAGAGTCCCAAGCAGGCTCCGTACTGTCATCATGGAGCCCGACCCAGGGCTCGAACCCACAAACTGTGAGACCATGACCTGAGCCCAAATCAAGAGTTGAGCCACTCAGGTGCTCCAAAGCAACTACCCATTTAAATAGAAGCAAAGGAGTTCTCCAGAGAAGATACACAAATGGCCAATTAAGCACACAAAAAGATGCTCAACAGCACCGGTCATTATGGAAACAAAAAAAGAACCACAGTGAGGTACTACTTCACACCTATTAGGATGGCTATAATCAGAAGGCAGACAACAATAATACATGTTGATTGGTGAGGATGTCAATAAATTGAAATCCATGTGCATTGCTGATAGGAATAGAAAATAGCACAGCTGCTCTGGAAAATAATATGGCAGTTCCTCAAAGAGTTAAACATAGAATTATCATATGATCCAACAATTTAACTTCTAGGTATATATTGCAAAAGAATTTCAAACAAAGACTCAAGTAGATACTTGTACAACCATGTTCAGAGCAGCATTATTCTTGGGAGACAAAAGGTAGAGCAGCCTAATTGTCCAACAGCAGATGAGTAGGTAAATAATATGTAGTTTACATACAGTGAAATATTACTCAGCTTAAAAAGGAAGGAAATTCTGACTCCTACTACAACATGGATGAATTCATCTCAAAAACATGCTAAGTGAAAAAAGCCAGTCACAAAAGAAAAAATACTGTGTATTTCCACTTATATGAGGTATCTACAGTAGTCAAATTCGTAGAGACAGAAAATAGAATGGTGGCTGCCAGAGGCTGGAAGAAGGGAGGAACAGGCTAGTGTTTAACAAATACAGAATTTCGGGATGCCTGGGTGGCTCAGTCAGCTTAGTGTCCGACTTCGGCTCAGGTCATGATCTCGCGGTCCATGAGTTCAAGCCCCATGTCGGGCTCTGTGCTGACAGCTCAGAGCCTGGAGCCTGTTTCAGATTCTGTGTCTCCCTCTTTCTCTGACCCTCCCCCGTTCATGCTCTGTCTCTCTCTGCCTCAAAAATAAATAAATGTTAAAAAATAAAATCAAAACAAAATAAAATAAAGTAAAGTAAAATAAAATAAAATAAAATAAAATAAAATAAAATAAAATAAAATAAAATAAAAAATATAGAATTTCATTTGGGAAAGTTGAAAAAGTTCTGGAGATGAGGCTCCTGGGTGGCTCAGTCGATTAAGCATCCAACTCTTAATTTCCGCTGAGGTCACAGTTCATGAGTTCACACCCCTCACCAGACTCTGTGCTGACAGCATGTAGCCTACTTGGGATTCTCTGTTTTCCTCTCTCTCTGCTTATCTGTGTCTCTCTCTAAATAAGTAAATAAACATTAAAAAAAAAAGTTCTAGAGATGAATGGTAGTGATGGTTGCCCAATAATGTGAATGTACTTAATGCCATAGACTTGTACACTTAAAAATGGTTAAAATGGTAAGTTTTATGTCATGTATATTTTGCCATAATTTAAAAAGAATTTAATAGGAGTATTCTAACTCCAAATACTAAAAGGTTGTCATTAATTCATACTGGTTTTTCCAGAGTGTCCCAAATTAGTGGGGTGATAGTTAGGCTTTAAGAAAATCACAGGTCATATTCTTCTGATTTTAGAAGTTGAAGCAAAATACGTATTCCTCCAAGCTTCTTTTGATGCAGTAGATATATGAAGGCAAGAAGGTTTATTTTTCTCTTACTGGATTTAGAGAGGAAAAAATTCTAGTTCTAACCCTTCAAAAGTTAAGTGTTTTTTTTTTTTGTTTTTTTTTTCTATTTACCAATGTGAAGTTGGTGTCATCACATTGAAGTTAAAAGATATCTAGAAGGTGAAAGAGATGCTATAAGGTAAGTTAAAGATTATCAAAGATTGGGGGCGCCTGGGTGGCTCAGTCGGTTAAGCATCCAACTCTTGATTTCGGCTCAGGACATGATCTCACAGTTGGTGAGTTCGAGCCCCTCGTCGGGCTCTGTGCTGAGAGCACAGAGCCTGCTTGGGATTCTCTCTGTCTCTCTTTGCCCCTCCCTCCCTCCCTCCCTCTCTCTCTCGCTCAAAAAAAAAGAAGATTATCAAAGACTTGGTTGGGTGGTGAGAGGTAGGCAACAAGCAGGTTGTAAGTGTGCCATTCCTTTAAAATTGACCTCCCAGACCTTTATAAAGTGATTCCAGGAGGTAGAACATCCTGCTTTCATACTTTTTTCTTCTTAGTCTAACAAGAGTTTATAAAAGAATCAGATTTATGAGGAGCGCCTGGGTGGCTCATTCGGTTGAGCGTCCAGCTCTTGATTTCAGCTCAAGTCATGATCCCAGGGTTGTTGAGATTGGGCTCTGTGCTGAGCACGAAGCCTGCTTAGGATTCTCTCTCTGTCTCTCTCTCTCTCTCTCTCTCTCTCTCTCTCTCTCTCTGTCTCTCTCCCCTTCTGCCCCTTTCCCCCGCTCCCATGCGTGCTTTCTCTCCCTCTCATTAAAAAAAAAAAAAAAAAAAAAAAAATCAGAATTATGAATATAAGTATAGTGCATTATTCTTGGCAGAAGAAACAAATAGCAAAGTTACTGTGTTTTAGAATGTTAGCTTTTTTAAAAATGTAGGTCCTGATGCACCTGAGTGGCTTCGTTGGTTGAGTGTCCAACTTCAGCTTGAGTCATTATTTCACAGTTCGCAAGTTCGAGCCCCACATCAGGCTTGCTCCTGTCAGCCTGTCAGCACAGAGCCTCTTTGGATCCTCTTTCCCCCTCTCTCTGCTCCTCCCCCACTTGCACTCTCCCAAAAACTAAATATTAAAGTAAATAAGATAAAAATTAAAATGTAGCTCCTTTTCCAAGTTTTTGTTAGCTTTGTTTTTCCCTTTTATTATGGAAAATTTTAAACTATCCAGAAGTATGAAGAATAATATGAGGCTCCACATTCCTGTCACTCAGCTTCAGTGATTATCAAATCATGCCTTTTTTTTTTTCTTCATTCACTTTTTTTAACCCCCTTCATTCCTTTTTGACATTAGCTCTATTTTGATTCCATAGTAAAGTATGCTATCCTGGGTGATGACAGATGTATTTCATCTGTTAATCTCTCCTTGGTTCTATTGTATACATCATCCATAAAAATCAGAAGGCCAGAGGAGATTGGCTGTTCTATTTCTTTGATTTTATAAATAGCCTGTCCCAAATCTAGAGATGATAGCACCCTAATTTTAATAGGTTGAGCCATGTGGAATTCTGATTGTTATAAGTCAAAAATGGTTGAATGTCACCAGTTTCATATGGTTCAACCCTACTGTCATGTGGGACAGTAGTTCTCTACTTGAAGTATGCATCATAATAACTTTGGGAACTTTTTACTCAGGCCTAGAGGTGCCTGGCTGACTCAGTCAGTAGAGCATGAGACTCTTAATCTTGGGGTCATGAGTCCAAGCCCCACATTAGGTGTAAAGATTACTTAAAATTTTTTAAATCTTAAAATAAAAATACCCAGGCTCCTACCTACCAAATCCAGTTTCTCTAAAGTTGACATGTGTGTCTCCCCAAAATTCCCCCCAGGTGACTCTGGAGTAAGATCTGTCTCAGTAACTCCCCCCCGGCTGTCTGTCCCTGTGGTAGGGACAGAAGGGGCAGGCCATGTCGCACAGTGTGTGCTGGGCATAGATGAGCACTGAGAGCAGGTCCTCACATACCAGTTGGATTTGGGTCTTTTACCTGAATTAACTTGTCACAGAACCAACAGGGCCAGGTATCGCTAAAGAAAGTCTGTGTTTTCTACTGCCTTCTCTCCTCCAACTCATTTCTGCCTCAAGATCACCCTTAGTAAGCATATCTTTTGTGTCTTACCCTGAATTGTATGGTTGGGCTCTCCATTACTGTGCTGTTTCCTTAGAAGCCCAGGGAGGAGTGTCTTCCCTTCCTTCTCAGAGCTCCCACATTCTCACTTTAATGGGGCAGGTACTAAGTACTGTCTGCTACCTCGATAATGTGTTCTGAGCTCTTCAAGTAAAACTGTAAACCCTAGGGCCCTGTGTTATTTAAGAGGGCCTTTTTAGGGGCACCTGGCTGGCTCAGTGGGAGAGCATGGGACTCTTGATCTCGGGGTTGTGAGTTCAAACCCCATGTTGGGTGTAGAGCTTACCTAAAAAAAAACAAAAGATAATAATAATAAAGACACTGCATCAAAAAAAACGAGTGCCGTTTTAATTTCTGACTATGGCTTCTCATACCACTCATGCCACTGTGGTAACACCCAGTCACCCAGATTCAGTGTTCATTTTTTTTTTTTTTTAACTAAGAGTTACCTGTCATTGTTATAATAGGACTTCTAACTTGTTTTTATGTGTTTTTGTTGGTTTGTTTTGTTTTGTTTTAGCTATCCAAGAGAATCCAACAAATTAATAGACCTTCCAGAGGATTACAGCAGCCTCATTAATCAAGCATCTAATTTCTCGTAAGTTCTGATAATTAAGTGTTGAGCCTTTCCTGCCATTGGAAGCACTCACTTCTCTACACAGAATTTAAGGAATTTTGTTGTTGTTCAGCCTCGTTTGGGTAGGAGAATTATAACGTTGGTTAGAGTTTTACCCTGCCCGACTTGTAACAGCATCATTCCAGCACGCTTCAGAATAAGATACGAGAAACGGGGCAGTGGGGGACAAATTTGTCACTACGGGTTATCTAAATAACCATTTACACTTTAATAAGAGCCCTTGGTAATGTTTTTAAATGTTTGACATAGAAGCAGTATAAATAATAATCCGTAGTATGAAAAATGGAACGTTACCTAGATGGTTGAAGCTGCCGTGTGTATTTCTCCCCTGGTGCTTCCTCCTCCCCTCACAGAGATCTACTGTCCTACCAAGGTGTTGAGCCTTCCTGTGCATGTACACGTTAGCCGCAAACGTTTATATTCCCAAACAGCATATATTTATTTCACATGTTCTAGGCTTTAAAATGGCACTCTACTGTATATACTCTACAGTTTTTGTCACTCAGCAAACTTCATAAGAGTTTGTATACATTCGACATACATAACTTACAATTCATCACTTCTCACTCTTGTGTAGTATTTCATCACAGGATAGCAGAATTTACATGTTTTTTTCTCCTATTGATTTTACTTACCGCTTCTCCAATTGTTGATAGATTATTTCCCATCCATGGTATTTGCGTGAGGTGTTCCCAATTTTAGAAATAAATTTGCCTGGGCCATAGAATATAGGCCTCTTTAGCTCTTCTTAATATTGCAAAATTTTTCCAGGGTGGCTTTACCACCGTCAGCTCTTTAACTACTCTTTGTTAGAGCAATGACTTGAGCGCTTTCTGTCCCATGGAGGTGCCCCAAATCAGGTGGTGATAAGAGCAGAGCCCCCACTCTGTGCCTTGTGTGTGGAACTCTGCTGTGCTCCCAGAGCTACTGCTGTCAGACGGAACTGGAAGGGGAAGACGTGGGAGCCTGCACCGCTCACACCTACTCCTGTGGTTCTGGGGTGGGCATCTTCCTCAGGTGAGGCCCGCTGGGCGCTTTTTCCTTCGCATCTGCCGTGGTATATGAATGTTGAGGGACAGCACAAGAAACCACTGTGTTGCAAAGAATTTTGAGACTGCTGTTCTCCTGTGTTTTTCTCATTAGAGGAACAGCGGAGCCTCCTCTCGTCACAGCTCATATTTGGCTCATGCTGTCTCTTTGCTGCTGCTTCCATGGTCATCCTTCCCACCTCCATGACAATTCAGTTCTGCTTTCTTTGTGCCTCATTCTAATGTGAAACTGTCCTTGATTTTCTGCCCAAATCCAATCAGAATTACTACCCTTGTTTCCTTATGGCTTGGGATCCATACATATCGCTGACTGTTGACCCTTGAACAACACGGTTTGGAACTGTATGCAAGTCCACTTACATGTCAGTTTTTTTCAGTAAATACAGTACTGTAAATGTATTTTGTCTTCTTTCTGAGTTTCTTCATAACTGATAACATCTTTTCTCTAGCTTGCTTTGTTACAAGAAAACAGTATATAATACATAAAACATGCAAGATGTGTGTTAATCATTGTCTATGTTATCGGTAAAGCTTCCAGTCAACAATGAACTATTAGTAGTTAAATTTGGGGGGAGTCAGAGCTTATACACAGATATTCAACTGCACGGGGAGGTTGGCACCCCTAACCACCGTGTTGTTCTCGGGTCAACGATGGTTGTATATATTAGATGATATACAGCCAATACTTATTAGTGACTACTGTGTAGTGGGCTTTGAGAGTGCAGTAGTCAGCAAGACAGACAAAATCTCTGCCTTTGTGGAGCTCATTTTCTAGTGTGGGAGATAGAAAATAAACAAGGCTGATACGAATTTAGAAAGCGATACACTCAGAGGACAAAAAGTAAAGCAAGGAGAGAAATATGAGATGGCAGATGAGGAGTTGGATTTTAGTTAGGGAACCGGGGAAGGTTCCCTGAGAAGGTGACTTTTGAATAACACCGAAAGAAGTAGGAAGAAAACTCTAGGCAGGAATAGCAATTGCAAAATTACTGGGAAATTTGCCTGCTGTGTTCAGGAAACAGCAGTGAGGCTAGTGTCACTGGAGTAGTGTGCACAAGGGGAAGTATTGTGGGGCCTGCTATGTCCTGGTGACATACCAGAGTCAGATGGAAGCCAGTTCAGGGTTTGAAGGAGAGAAGTGACATGAGTTTGAGCTCCCCTGGGGCATAGATTATATACGTATCTTAGGTATCTTAGTCCCCTGGTACCTGACAACTTCTTACACATGACAGGTTCTCAATAAACGTTGAATTGAGCCGAATTATTAATACACAAAAAAGGTCAGGCAAACCTCTCAAAGGGTTGGGGAGATCCATTTTTAAATAGCCCTGAGGAGAAATATAAAAGTAGCATTTTCTCTTCTCTGGCATATTTCAAAATTCTTTTGGTCATGTACAGTGTTGCATTGTGTTTCAAGCCAACCTAATTCAGAATGTTTTTGTACATTTTTTCAATGAACAGTTTCTTCATAATAGCTGTTAATATATCAGTCACTATTTTATGCTTAGAAGTTAATGATCTTTCTCACACTTAATTTTTTAAATGCTAGTATTATATGAGTCAGCGATTCCTAACCCAAAATGTGCCTTGCTATATTGCCTTACAATGCAATCATTACTGGTTACAATACAATCAGTTTAATTACTTTTAAAACTTGGGTGGATGTGTTGATACTTTAAGTGTCTCTGCTATAAATGCTGTTTCTTCTCTTCCAGCACTAGTGTTGTTTATTTTTATAAGACTCGAGTCCATTAGGAACTGAATCCGGACATCCGTTACTGATCTAGAATGTATAAATGGTCTCTCTACAGAGTACGGGAATGTCAGGTGCTATTTTTAGCTGGCAAAACCAAAGGCTGTTTTTATTCTCCTCCTTACCTTGATGACTATGGGGAGACTGACCAGGGACTCAGGTAAGGGCCCATGCTGGGGGGCTGGGTTGGCTGACCCTGGGCCTCCAGAGCCTTCAGTACCTGGTGAATGTGGTAGGCCTGAGTGAGGTCCGCCTGCCAACAGCCCAGGGGCTGTAGACCTTCTGTTCTGGTGGAGGTGGACTCTTCCAAGGAGGGCACCCTGGCTGCCTCGCTCGCCATTACCTTTCCCAGCCCTTAGAATTTCATGATGGCCATCAGAATAGACAAGAGGAAAGAATAGGAGAGAGTACAACTTTTTCCACTTATCACCCCAGAGAACCGTTGAAATGGCCATGTGGCGTCCACAGCATCAGAACACTGTGACGATAGCCTGTTGTGACTTGTGTGGCTTTGTATGAGGAGACCCATTGTTGTTCAGGTGATATAAAAGAGCAAATCTTAATTGATGAGAGATGTGTGTGGGGCTGGCTCTCGGTAGAGCATGGAACTTGACTTCAGGGTTGTGAATTCAAGCCCAAGTAGGGCTTGGAGCCTACTTTAAGAGAGAGAGAGAGAGAGAGAGCGAGATGTGCTTATCTTATTAACTTAAGAGTCTGGGAACAAAGAGAACATACAAAACAAGACAACAGTATATGAGGCTTAATCACTTCTCCTCTGGCTGCTTCTATTATATCATAAGAAAATGCTAATGGCACTTCCTCAAGCACTATAAAAGAACTTCTTTCAGACCATCTTTTCGCCCAGAGGAGGTGAAAGTCTTAACCTAGACAGAACCATCCAGCCTTGGGGCGGAGAAAATGAACGCCTGGAAACCAAAGCAAGAGAAGTAGGGGGCTGCTCCGGGCGCTCAGCTGCAAGGTTACCCGCATATGCCACCTGGTGCTGGTTCTCCTGTTGCCCCAAGGAGCGTGGGCTCGTACGGTAAAGAGCCCTGGTTAGCGAGTGACAGGACTGGTGTGCTCTGAAGCAGGAGCAAAGGCCACCAGCATGAACTCACCAAAACCTTTGCTTTGGGTAAATTAGACCCAGAAATTATTCACATTTGGCTGCTTTGCTTATTAGACTCTGGCTGAAAGACAGCACTCCGGGGAACATTTTTACCCTTGCAATTTTCCTCCCATTCCCTCCCCTGCCTCCTCCCTTCTTACTTAACATTTTAGCAGCAAAGTGGACGATGAATGGGTAGTTTTAGCTTCTCCCCCTACACTCTCCTGCCCAGGCCCACCCTCCCTTCCCTCACCCCAGTCTGAGTTAAGTTTAGCTCGCATGCATTTTTCCTCTTCTTTTCGGCACTTACTCCCTTCAACTGCTCCTAGCCAGCCTTCAGAGCTAATGTGTTATTAGCCACAGTCTCGTGCAGAACAGGAATTTTGCAGAGGATCTTAAACCAGTACTCGTAACTGTTCCTAAATCAGGAAAGGTTGGGGTGTAATAGATGAATAAACAGAACGCATCCTGAGTGACGTGCGTCTTCCTTCTAGACGGGGAAATCCTTTACACTTGTGCAGAGAGCGATTTAAGAAGATTCAGAAGCTTTGGCACCAACACAGTATCACGGAGGAAATTGGACATGCACAGGAAGCAAATCAGACACTAGTTGGCATCGACTGGCAGCATTTATAATTACTTCACTACCAAAAACAGAAACTTGGAGTTTTATAACCCAGTTGGCTTTTCAAGAAAGAGAATAGGAAATAAATTCTACTGAATTTGGAAATCAATTCTTTATTTAAGCTTTCCTTCCTAGTTTTGTTTTCATAGTTTCTGGCTCCAGGGACTGATGAAAATCACCTTCCATCAGCGGATTTTCTTGCACTGTTTGCTGTGTCCCTCAAACGTAACTGCTTGAGTTTTAGGATCCAGCGAGAAGCACTCTCTTCCCCAGCTGGGCACGACCCTTTGTGGGCATGTGACTGTGTTTGACCATTCCCAGTAGTCTGAGCCATGTTACATTACTGATCACGAGGAACTCCAGGCCTGAAGCTGATTCGACAGCGGCAGGAAAGTCTCTTTGGTCTCTTGGGGTCACACTTCTTGGTCCCTTTCAGTGACTCTCAACACTGGGATTGGGTCGCTGTCCCCTCCGCTGACGGGACCCTACCTCTAAGAGCAAAGCAGTGGATCTTGAAAGCGGCAATCCCTTGTCTCCCATCGCTGTGAGCGGGTTGGGGCATGTGTGCACCTGTGGGACGAAGGGGAGAGGCATTTGCTTTGTATGCTGGGTGGTTTTCAGGGCTATAGAAGTTGGGTTTTTTTGTTACATGGTTTTTTGGTTTTTGTTTTTTGTTTTTGGCAAGACTTTTGGCTTTGAGAGAAAAACTCATTTTAAAGGGCTTTTTGAAACCTTAGAGTATCCTAATTTTTCAGACAATATATTCCCATTTCTAAGACTAAACCGAGAGATTGTATGCATCCTGAATCAAACCTAGGAGAAAAAATTAGAACTCGTTGTTTTGAGGTTTCCCTACCCCTTCCAGCATTTCCTGGAATAGATGAACTGCTGTTTACCTGCTGGCTCACTTAGTACATTCCTGGGACAGCCTGTGTGCCCAGGCTTTTTATTATTTTTAAACATTACTGTTCTTACTAAGAGGTGCCTTCCCAGAATGATAGCCACTTAGTAAAATAGCTTTTAACTCTTATATACTACACAGCCACTCTCGTTTGATACATGTGTGCTGAGAGCTTGAATACCCACGGAGAGTGATGGCAGATTTAGTGGAGGAATACATTCTGAGCCTCTCCGAGGTGGGGCTAAGGGCCAAATGAATCATAAGAGGGTCTTGGATTTTTTTAGCTAATGAAAGTTAACCCTTTCACTCAGTCCGTTTTGAATTGCATCTGAAAGTTCTGTTCCACTCAGCTTTGCATACACTGCAGTAAACCCAGGAGGAAGATCAGGATTCCAGACTTTAGGCTAAAATAAGTGGGAATGCAGAAGCCACATTCACTGCTTCTTCCACGGTAGTGTGTGACAGGAACCCATCCTCTGAAAGGATGATCTTAACCCTTTTTGCTTGGTACTGGCTCACCTAGCTGAGAGGAGGACCAACAGGAAGAAAATCCAACTTAGGACCCAGCACTCTCCCCCGTTTTCTGGCCTTCTGTTCATAAGATCTGAGGCTGTGGATGGCACAATGATTTTAATGTTTATTTTGGCCTTTTTCACATCCCCGTTCCTTTAGCGTTAAGTCCAGCTTCTTTTGGCTTTTCTCCATATCTTCACCAAGCTTAAAGTAAGTCCAGGTTCCCTCTCTGTAAATGGATTATAAACATTTTTACCAAATCATAACAATACTCTGGCTTTCAGGAATGACTTCATAGAAGTCTGTTGTTAGCAGAGGGTGTCCCTGGATTTCATTCTTTGAGAATGTCAGGGAGTCTGATGAATTTACATGAAACAGCAACACACACACCCTTCCAGTTCCTGGTGTGTGCATCATTAAGCTAATTGTCTTCCCTACCTAATGAATCATCTTAGTTTTTATGATTTTTTCCGCATGTATTATGTTTATTGTAGAAATGTTTATATAACATCCTTTCCATATCAGGGAAAATCATATCTGTTTAATAAATTGGCCATAACTTTAATATCTGTGGACATCTTGTAAAATTTGGAATGTATCATATGTAAAAAGTTTAAAGATATCCAAATAAATGCTTTAGGTGTTGACATTACTTTGAGTCTGCCTACATTTTCTTTGTTTTGTCTCGCACACTTAAATGCCATGGAAATGTTCCCCATGTCACCTTGCTACAAATAAAGTGGAACATCTGTATTAGCTTGAAAATTAAGAGGCTTATATTATTAGTGTTAATTATGGCCATTAGCCAAACCAACTTGACCTTACCAGAGAAAGCTGGATCATCATTTCAGCTGATTAAGCTTCATATTCATTGGCTGCAACAGCTCGTGAACTTCTGAACCATTTTGAACCTCGAATCACGGGAAACAGAGCACTCAAAGTCTCTTCCAGCAATATGACCTGTCTTCAGGTTTATACTCTTCTTGCTCTTTCTTCCCTGGTAGTCTTCAGGTCCTTGTTCTTACACACTCCCCAGACATTCTGTGCTTATGAGAGACACGTGGAGGAAGGAAGCTATGTCCTTAATTTGCAGGAGAGTCATTGCCTACAAGAACTCTGCTGTGCTTTTCAAAATCCTCTTAAAACAGAAGGCATAAACTAAGAAAGCAAGGTTTCCATGTGTTCTCCCTGTCTTCTAGCTTTTAATGCTGCTCCCAGCTTACTCTCTTCCCTGGTCCAAATGTCAGCAGTTCCAAGGGTCATTAAGCCCTCTGACACACTCCTTGCTCTGTCCTTATTCTTGTTTTTTTTAAGTCAAGTGTATTAAGATATTTTACAAATAGTAAAATTCATCCTTTTTAATGGACATTTTTATGTATTTTAACAAAGGCATACAACTACTGCTATCAAACAGAACAGTTTTGTCTGCCCAGGACATTCCCTCAAGCCCCTTTTGTGGTCACCTTCTTCCCCGGTCCTGACCCCCAGACAACCACTAATCTTCCTGTCCCTTTGTTTTGCCTCTTCCAGAATGTCCTATAAATATGTATCACATGTAGCCTTTTGAGCCTGGCTTTTCTAAGAAGACTAATGCATTGGAGAGTCATCCGTGTTCCTTATGGTTGCTGAGCGGTGTTCCACTGTGCAGATGTTTATGCAGTTATCAGGTGTGAAGGACATTTGGGCGGTTTATGGTGATTATGAAAAAAATGAAAACATTGTGTAGGTTTTTGTGTGAAACTACGTTTCCATTCCCCTTGGGTAAATAGCTAGGAATTTTCTTCTATCTTAACCTGCTGTATTCCATCTTTGCACAACATTCTCTAACTTTGCTGTTTATATTCATCCTCTGTTTGGGAGGACAAAACACCATCAGAAGTTAAAAGACTGATGTTTCCCCCTCCTTCAAGCAAATCTCCTGTCCACTGAGGACCAGGAAGTCATCCCTCTCTCCCTGGTCTTCCATACCATTCGCCCCCACATTCCTGTCCCTAACACGGTGCTGCTGGCTGGCCACCCTGTCATCGGGAGCCGTGTTCTCCTCTAGTAGCAAGTCAGAGACCCGAGTTGTCTTGGTCTCCCTTCCCTCCCCCACTCGGCCCCGCTCCTGGCTAAGCTGCAAACCTGCTGGCCTAGCATTACAGGTGCCCGGACAAGGAGGGGCAGGGGAGCGTGCCGAGCAAGCACCTAATCTTATTAACCTATATTGAGGTTACTTGGGGTTTATTTGCTGGTGGTTCGGTCCTGGGCTTGAATGTGTTGCAAGAAGCTATGGGTTCTTGAACTGAAGCCACAGATTCCAGCACACTTGTCTTCCTAAATGTTCAAAATAAGCAGCTAGTACCTACTCCTTCACTCTGGAGAAAGTGTTTTAAAAGTGGAAAAGGCCTAATGTTCTGTCTTACCTCTCACCCTGCCCCAAGGAAGGCCTGCCAGACTTGAAAACCTGGTTGAGTCCCCTGGGAGAAATGAATTTATACTGGTCCCAGGAAAGCCTGAGGTCAGACACAAGGAAGACCCAGGTCAGAGTCTTGTTGGCCGCTACCTGAGAAGCCCTGTGAAGTGTAGCTCGCCCTACGTCTGCTTGAACCAACTGGGGATATTTATCATAGGGTCAGTTCACCCTTGGTCCTCCCAGCAGCTCTCAGATTCTAAGGTTGCTTACATCTGCCCTATAACCTGGCCCCACAGAGACTTGTGTTTCCCTGTTTGGGAAAATATGTTTTGACCAGAGCAGGGAAAAATGGTTTGGAATTTTTGCTTATATCACTAAACTAAGATTCCACACATGAAAATATTAAATAAATTCAGCTCTGGTCTGAACTGGTCAATGTGGAGAATATTTGGGATAGCCTTATAATCAGTGTTCTTGCAGATGAGATGGTGAGAGGGAGAGGTGATGCCCTGACTGGTAACCATGCTTCCCTTTAGGGTCAGGTTCAGTTGGGTTTTGTTAACAAATACTGGCTAGAATTGGGAATCATGTGATAACATACAGTCGAATAGGCTAAGACAGTGTTTAACACAAGTGATTTTCACACAATATAATTTTTAATGTCTATCGTACAGCTGTTAACAGCACAGTTACACATGAGCCTAGAGCAGCACTTTCTCGATGGTTCTCAGCACTCCCAAGGGGAGAGAGTTCCAGGACCCTTGTCAGAGGTGGCTGACTCCCTCAGCATTTTCAATGTGGACCATTCTTTGGTCTCAAGGAGACTCCAAAGTCTAATTAAATTAAACCTGGGGCCAAAGTCTGAGAGTGTCCAAATGTTTGTTTTGTTCTGGTTTGGTTTTTTGGGGTTTTTTTTTTTAGTATTTATATATTTTTGAGACACAGACAGAGCCTGAACGGGGGAGGGGCAGAGAGAGAGGGAGACATAGAATCTGAAGCAGGCTTCAGGCTCTGAGCTGTCAGCACAGAGCCCAACACGAGGCTTGAACTCACAAACCCGTGAGATCATGACCAAAGTCAGATGCTTAACTGACTGAGCCACCCAGGTGCCCCAAGAGCAAGAGTGTCCAAATGTTTTAATGCCTGGGAGAATGAGAGCTCCAGAACATGCCCCAGGCAGCACCCAAAGTCTTATTGTCTCCCCACTGAACACTCAGCACAACAATGAAGCCTTTCTCTCCTTCCCCTAAAAGCTTCCCTTTTCTCTCTTCCCTGAAAGAAGGTAAAATTTCTCTTGGAGTCACTAGCTCAGGAAGATGGACTGAGTTTCAAAGAATCTTTAATACAGAGGCATTGCAGAAATACTGCTTTGCAGGATAGGTATCTGGGGAAGGAAACAGGAAGAAGCTTCCAGAGGATGCTTTGCCCTCCACTGTAGACCATTAGTGTCACCCATGCGGGCTGTTGTGGCCACCTGTGTGGGTCTAAGAGGAGAGGCCCAGTGTCCAGAGGGTAGACTCTTGTCTCATTGTTACTCCTCCTCCAGTGAAGAGCAGCCACCTAGTCCAGTGCTTCCACAGACAAGCCAAAGGAGGTCACCTGGCACTTCAGGGGCGTGATGTTGCCGGAACAGCCAACAACCTGACTTCCTCAGCCCATAGCTCACTCCAGGCTAAGCGAGGGCACGGGGATGTGACACAAGAGCAGCCTTTAACTCTGTTTTTGGTGAGGAAAATAATCCCCTGTCTTTAAGTTCTCTTGCCCCATGATTGAAGAATTCCTCTCGTGGGCCCTCAGTGCTTTGGAGAGCCCATTAGCCTTAGAAAAGTATAACTATCCCCCGCCCTGCACAATTACACAAACGAAATGGCTGTCCTGTCAGTCTTGGCATTTAAAAACAGAAGAATGACGACACGGCCAGTACATTTTTCAGACTCCTGTGCTTATGCACCAAGTGACACTTTGGATGTAGAATGAAACAACTTGGAGCCTGTAATGGCAAACTCTTAAAAAGGGGAGTTGCCCTCAGTGCAGCCAGTAGTAGCCTCAGGGTGGAACTGAATTCATGTGCTATGAAGAGTGATCCACTGAGAGGCGCCCTGAGTCCACCATGAGGGCATATCGGGAAGTAGTGGGCCTGAGCCGGGGCTCATTCACTAATATTTTAAGTCATTCAACAAATGTTTGCCAAACGGTTTTAGGGACCCTAAACTTTAAATCCCACCATCAGAAAGAGTCTCTGTAGTAAGATGGCTGCCCTCCTTGGGAGATTCAGATTGGATAAGTGGGGTATCCGCTTTCTTGGAGTCCGCTACTTCTCAGTGTTCAGGAGGGGAGGGGGCCCAGGGCCATCAGCCAGCCTCTGGGGCCTGGCCTGCGTCTGCACCCTCGGCTTCCACCTGGTTACTCTTGCCCAGCTTTTTCAAGCTCTCCAGAAAGGCCTTCCAAGTCTCCGACACGCTCTTTTCCAGAAGCCAGCCCTCACTCTCGCACTCAAGGTCTTCGGGGTTCGACACACCTTCCAGTGCTGTGTGCAGGTAGCGTAGGCCAATTGTGATGGACACCTGGTGGGGAGAAGAGACTTAGAGGAGGTCTGGGAGAAGTAGGTGGGGACTGAGGTTGTTAGGAAACCCTGGAAGCCACCAGCCTCTTCACCCTGGGGGCCCTTCGAGTGTGACAGGCTCTGCTGAGTCTGGGTTGGTGAGGGCCTGCCCACCAGCCTGGCCTGGTGCTCAAAATAGCTGTCTTTTCTCCAGCCTCATCTCCAGCCCTATTCTCCTCCCTTTCTGGCCACCCTGGGCTTCTTTGGGTCCCATCCACACTTTCTTCTCTCCAGCCTTTACCTCTTGCTGTTTGCCTTAAACGTTGTTCCTCTCCACGCTCCCCCTTCAATTCAGCTTCAGCCCTCGGTGAGTGACCCTGCTACTCATTCTGCCTCCTCTTTCTCTCCAGTCTCACCCGTTCTGGGGGGATTAGTCCTAGGTTTCTCCTCCTTGCACCCCCATCCCGTTCCTAGCACATTGTTTGGCACATATGAGGTGCTGGGTAAACTATTTGCTAGACAGAATTAAAAAGTCACCTCCTTTTCAGCAAGCAATATTATCATATGTGGTTTCCTTCTACTTCTACTATTTTAATTAGTGTGGGGATGAGTGGGTGATTTGTTTGCGTTTGTTCACTAGTGGTCGCTGTAGCAGGCTGTGGTGCCAAAATGCCTGGGTTCAAACCCCAGTCCTGATACTTAGCCAGCCACGTGAGTAAGAAACCTCAGTTTACTCATGTGGTTTGCAAATTTTCAGATGGAGTGTCTCCTGCCTCTTGTGCATGCTGTGACATGTCAGGATGTGTAGAGCATTGTACGTGGTGCCCAGTAAGGATGAATAGATGTGTCAGCTGTAATTGGTTATCAGTGTGGTAAGTACTGTTTGCATCTTTCCAATGTATCGTGTTACCCCTTGTTTCTACATAGATTCCCGCTTTACTCTCTTACATTTCTCCTTTCGTGGTATAACAGACTCTGAGCTGGCGAGGCCTGCTCATGGAGACCGTCCACCCCCAATGCATCTTGTTCACTCAGTCTCCCAGCCCATAGAACAGCACCCAGTGGTGGTAGGGCTTCAGTAAACATCTACTAAATGAATGCTATGGGAGCACTTTATAATTGCAGTGTGGATGACATTAGTGATTGATGTTTTAGGTTTTCGTTATTGTCATTGTCCGTTGAAAGTTTAATATAATGTTTATGGTGAAAAAAACTCACCTCCTCCAGGACGTCCTCCTGGTGTACATACTCCTACTCTGATTCCCTCCTCCTTTCCTGAAGCAGGTCTACTGCTGCATTATGAATTTTGCACTTGGTCATGGTCCTCCCTTTGGTTCATGAGTT
This sequence comes from Lynx canadensis, assembly GCF_007474595.2. NCBI lineage: Eukaryota > Metazoa > Chordata > Mammalia > Carnivora > Felidae > Lynx > Lynx canadensis. The sequence continues at coordinate 41,167,549 of NC_044307.1, forward strand.
AGATGTCACCTCCTAACTGGATTGTGAGGCCCAGGAGAGCAAGGCTCAAGCCAGAGCCCTATCTTAGTTTAGCCACCCTCATGCCCATCACACAGCTCTGCCAACTGAAGGCCTCAGCTAAAAGTCAAGAGCATTTACTCCCTGTTCACAATGAGCTGGTCCTCATCTCATACAGTCACTAGCTTCCTGGAAAGGCGAGGAAACTGAGAGGCAGCCAGTGGAACCCTGTTTTCCCACTGTTAGCCTTTCAGTCTTTTCATGGGTTTTCAGGGTACATGAGCTTCTGACCTTCCAGCAGTAAGCTTCTCACCTCGCTCTACCCATTCATTCCCAAGACTGTGCCTCAAGTAGTCAACAATCAGTAAAACGTCATTCATTTGCCTTGACATGAAAAGAAACCCTCCCTTCCCCAGCCAGCCTACTCCCAGACAATACAGTACCTGCAGTGTGATGTGGTGAGTTAGAAGTAGTCATCTCAGCCCAGGGCACAGCTACATGTTAAATTCCATAGCACTAAGAGAGCGACTTACTTAAAGGAAACTTTCAGTGAATCTCCTCTAATGGGCATACTTTCCCCACTGATATTTCTGGTTTTGGACTTCTGGATTTTGGAGTGGATTTTCTGCTGCCAGCTGAAAGCCAGAGCCCCGGAGTCACCCTCTGTACCACCTTGGTTTACCACTCACACTCGCTCTCAATCAGCACCCGGGACAGCGCCCAGCACTCAGGTGTTTAAGAAATAACTCCGATAAATGAATGAATGACATCTTGCTACATCCCAAGTTCTGTCCAGAGAGGAATTAAGCCTTATAGGTGAAATCAGATAAATCCACAAATAATTAGAATAACAGGTAAATTGCTACCAGAATCTTGAGAGAAGCACAAATCCAAATAGCTCCCATTTCCTGGACATAATACATATCACCCCCTGTTCCCCCGCCCCAGGAATCCCAAAGCCAAGTGCTGTCGGTCCCATATAAAGAGATGTTAAGTAACTTTCCAAGACCCCAGACTGAAAAAACAAAGGCACATGATGAACCTCTAAAACATGCAAAGTGAAAGAAGGCAGACAGAAAAGGTCACATATTTTGATGGCATTTATATAAAATTTTGTCCAGGATGGATAAATCCACAAAGCTGGAGCACACATTAATGGTTTCCAGGGGCTGGAGGGGTGGGAGGCAGGGGGCGGGAGATGGGAAGTATGCTGCTTAATGGGTAGGAGCTTCTCTTTGGGAGTGATGGAAATGTTTTACAACTAGATAGAGGTGGTAGCGGATGTTGTAGTAGTTGTACAACATTGTGAATGTACTAAATGCCACTACGTTGCTCACTTTAAGATGGTTCATTTTCTGTTCTGTGAATTTCACCTCTATCAATTATTTTTTGAGTGATAGGAGAGAAACAAAAAATAGTAGAGGTGCTGGGGTTTAAACTTAGGCCTGCCTGCCTGACCCACAGCAAGGCTGAGGGCTGCTTCTGAGGAGAGAGGCAAGCGCTCCAGGCTGGGCCCCACCCGTTAAATCCAAAAGGGGCAGGTGACCCCCACTCCCCTCGCCCCCAGCTGGCCCAGAGCCTACCTCAAAGAGCCAGACGAGGAGTGTGATGGCGCCCATGGAGTTCATGAGGCTGCCGTAGTAGCTTAGCAGGGCGGCCCTGCAGCCACGCACCCACAGGTTGAGCTCCTCTGTCTGGTGGTCGTAGCTGTAGTGAGCCGAATTGTTGGTGAGCTGGTACTGAATGCAGGGCCGTGGCGAGTTGGGGTTGCAGCAGCTGAAGGGAACTCCATCCACCAGGTATCGCCCGTCCACATTGCTCTTGATGCGACTGGAGGAGAAAGATTAGGGGCTTCTCAGACTTCTCACCAGGGGCCAGTTCCTCCCATCCCACAGCTCTGAAAAACTGTAATATTCATTCATCCATCCATCCATTCATTCATTCATGAAATAATAAAGGCACCTACTATGTGACAGCCACTGTTCTAGAAGCTGAAGGTGGAGAAATGACGCTAGAAAACCAATGTCCCTACTTCCTAGAGTTTGTGTTCTTGAGGGTTGAGACAGATGATAAACCAAGAAGCGAGTAAATAAGGAATACAGAAATGCATCCAACCACACTTTGTACTGCCAGGCCTCTGCATGCAGCAATTTCTTGGAACCATGTCAGCCTGGTAGGACAGGTGGTGACTGGAACAGGACTGCCTAGCGTTCGTGGCCACAGCCTTTGCCCCGCAGCCCCTCTGCAACCTTACCTCTAAAAAGTCACTAGGGACCAAGGCTCCCTCTGGCCAGATGGGTTCTGTTCAGTATATATTTCCAGAAGGCCTGCTGTAGCCCAGGGCCTGTGCAGGGACAGGGAATGAGACTGGAAACAGTTACAGTCCTTGCCCTCAACTTGCTTGCTGTCCACAGTGAACTCTGCCCCTAGCCAGGTGGCATCTCCTTACTCACCTGAAGGCTGAAGCCCGTATTACTTTTGCACTTCCATTTGTAGGTATATATTTGGTTACGGCGCACCATACATTCATGTGGGTTCAGAATTCAAAAGGGGCAGACATCTTTACTCTGAAAGTTCTCTCCATCCTCATCAGGCATCTGAGTGTGTCCTACCTGACCTGAGTGAGGTTACCCAGGTGTCTTTATGCACCAGAATTCATCAAGCTGCACACTTAAGATTTGTGCACCTGAGTGTATGCATGTTATCTTGAATCACAAGGTTTTTTTAAGTTGCACAGACTTTTACAAACATGAGAGTAGAATGTATGAGAATAGAAATGTAATTATTTAAAATAGAAACTATAATTCCAATTCTGGGTATCTATCTGAAAAAAATGAAAACGTTAACCTCAGGGGCACTGGCTGGCTCAGTCAGTGAAGCATGCGACACTTGATCTCGGGGTTGTGAGTTCGAGCCCCACATTGGGTATAGAAATTACTTAAAATCTTGAGGGGCGCCTGGGTGGCTCAGTCGGTTAAGCGTCCGACTTCGGCTCAGGTCACGATCTCGCAGTCCGTGAGTTCGAGCCCCGCGTCAGGCTCTGGGCTGATGGCTCAGAGCCTGGAGCCTGCTTCCGATTCTGTGTCTCCCTCTCTCTCTCTGCCCCTCCCCCGTTCATGCTCTGTCTCACTCTGTCTCAAAAATAAATAAATGTTAAAAAAAAATTTTTTTTTAAAATAAAAATAAAATCTTGAAGAAGAAAAAAAGAAAACATTAAATCAAAAGGATACATGCATCCCTGTGTTCATTGTAGCATTATTTACAAAAGTCAAGACATGGTAACTACTTAAGTGTCCATTGATAGGTGAATGGATAAAGAAACTTTGGCACATACACACACATACACACACACACACACACACACACACACTGGAATATTATTCATCTCTATAAAAAGAAATCTTGCCATTTGCAAAAATGTGGGTGGATCTTGAGTACATTATGCTAAGTGAAATAATAAAGACAAATACCATATGATCTCACTTACATGTGGAATCTAAAAACAAACCAAAGAAAGTTGTGGTTGCCAGGACAGGTGTGGGAGATGGGCAGAATGGGTGAAAGTGGCCAAAAGTCCTGGGGATGTAATACACAGCATCATGGCTATAGTTAATAATGCTGTATTGAAAGTTGCTAAGAGAATAAATCTGAAAAGTTTCTTATCACAAGAAAAAAATTCTGTACCTAGGTATAGTGATAGATGTTAACTAGATGCATGGTGGGGCTCATTTTGCAATATATGCAAATAGCAAATCGTTATGTCGTATCTGAAAACTAATGTTGCATGTAAACTACACCTCAATAATAAACATAAATGATAGAAACTGTTTTCAACATTCATTGAAATGATAATTTCAGTGTTTAGCTTCTAAATGTCCATGTTTAATCTCCAACTCATTCTTGTCCCTTGGCCTCCAGATCCCCCCAAACTGTAGCCAACTGTCTGTCCTTCTAAAAAGACTTCATACCTGATAAGCAAACACAGATTCTGCAAATGTTCTTTTTCTTCTTGTTTTTTACCCAAATGATAATGTCCTGTCTTGAACCTTTCTTTTTTCCCTTAGCAGTATCTTAGAGATTTTTTGTATTTATCAATAGAGAGTATTCTCCAGGTTTTTAATGAGCTACACGGTATTGCCATTGCACAGATGGTCCTGGGGCACTAGTCAGTTCCCTACTGATAGATGTTTAGGGCTTCCCCAATCTCCTGTTAATTCAAACATTGTGCATATTGTGGCTATATCTAGAGGGTAAATTCCTAGGGGGGCATCCCTGCATCAAAGTGTGGATCCATCTGTGACTGCCCTAGATCCCTGCCATATTTCTCCCTGGTGTTTGTAGAATCATACCCCCAACAGACATGCACAAGAGAACGTACCCTTCATGCTGTACCCACATGGGTTCGATTTTTGATCTTTGCCAACCTGAGAGATAAAAAATAGTATCTCAGGGTTGTCTCAATTGCCATTTCTCTCATTACGAATGAAGTTGAGTATCTTCTGATATGTCGAAGAGCCATTTGTGGTTCCTTTTCTGTGAACTGTTGATCAGTATGATTAGGACTTTAGGAAGGTTCTGTACATGTGGCCTCCTTGGTTCCAGAAAAGTCCTCACCTGGGTTATGGTGACCATATTTCCAATGGTCTGCAGTCCCTGACCTCTACTTCCTAGACAGGACCCCAGCCGAGAGAATGGGTGGTCCTGGGTGCACAGGACACCTGAACTTACTCCCAGCTCATCCCTCTGGACAAGGTCCTTACCCTCTCTGGGCCTCAGCTCCCTCATCTGTAAAATGGAGTTGACATGAGGATCATATGAAGGGATGTGTGTAAAAGGTCTTAGAAAAGTGGCTGGCACATAATAAGTGCACAGTGAATGTGAACTCATGGCTGAGGCTGGGCAGGGTGGAGGAACGAGAGCCTTCACATGTGCTCCGTGTGCCCTCAAGCAACAGCTGTGGCAATGGAACAGACCATTCACCACCACTGGGCAATAGTCACTTGTGATCGGGTGGCAGGGTCTCTGCCAACTGTGAGGAAGAGGCTCTGAGAGCCTTCTGTGAGGATAGCAACCATGTCTGTGAGGGCAGAGCTCACCCCTGGCCTGAGGCCGTATCAGACGTTTGTCACTGGCTGAAGTGGTTGCTACTGAAGTACTTACTTGAGCCCAACTGAGTGCACCAAGAGCACGGTGGGAGCAGAAACCACTCTGCTCTCCCCCTGCAGCCCGTCGCTCGGCACCTGGCGGCGGGGCCCGAGGTGGTCCCGGGTGGGAGGACTGAAGCAGAAGGGCTGTCAGTTTGGGTCTCCTGCCCCGCTCTTGAGAGGCCAGTAGTCCCTGGACACCTCAGCAGACAGTAGTCTCCCACCGATGACCAGCCCCAGCAGGCCTCTTTGAGGCTGGGGTCTCCGAGCTCAGATGCTCTTCGTCCCTCTGCCTGACCTGCAGGCTGTCCCTTGGGCCTGCTCCCAGCAGCACAACATCCCACCTGGGCCATTCCCAATGTCCCCATGAGAGGAGTGGGTATAGTGGGAGGAGCCAGCCTTTGAGTCGCAAATCTACATTTCTGATCTGTGGGACTTCATCCTCTGGACCTGTGTGAGGTGGGGATAACTACAGCCCCTTCTCGGCCGTGGGGAGCTTTAAATGAGTCAGTGTGAGGAATGTGCTTGACACAGGCCCTCAGAGAAGGCCCCACGCAGAGCCACCTGGGCAGGACCTTGCAATCCACCAGATTGTTCTATGGAGGCAGAAGTGGTGCCCTGAGCAGGGCAGGGCGGGGCCTCACCCAAAGCCAAACAGGAAGTGGAAGACCAGCCCACAGCAATTGCCCACTCCTCCCATCAGAGTTTCTTCAGAGCCTCACAGGTCTCTCTCCTGTATGTTGGCTTTTCTATTTAAACTTCATGAGAAAGCGTGATTCCCTCCCTTGTTCCCTGTCCCAGAAGCCCTTTCCTGTCCACCATTCTCTCTCCTTATGCACTCTCAGGTGTCCCTAAGCTGGGGTAAAGCCTACAGACTTGCCCCATACATAGTACATGTATATCTGAAGTGAAGGCCAGGCCTGCAGTTGTGTGGGCTGAGGCCAGGAGAGGCTCTGAGCTACCCTCACTCTGCAGGCTGGCCTTCTGGAGACCACTTATCTTCCCACCTCACCTCACTCACTCCCCCAAATGGGGAAGCCACCTTGCTAGTCTCCTTAAGGCAGAGCCGTGTCTCCCCCCACAATGCCCCCCCCCCCCGCCCCCTGCAGACTGGGGATTCCTGAGGTCAGGGCTTGTCTTGCCTCAGACTGAGGCTCCTTGAGGACAGGGTTGTCTCCCACCTGAGACTGGGGCTCCCTGAGGGCAGGGCTGTGTCTCCTGTTTGTGTCCTCCCTCAATACCTACAGTACTTTATATCCAAAACAGGTCCTACCTTAATCAAGACCCTTACAAGCCCTGGTGAGCCCTGAGCAGACCAAGATTTGTAGCCTGGGAAATACTCTGATATAAATAGCCAGCTCACCACCTAAGGAGCTTTGTCTTAAGAGGGTGAGTGAGGCCTTAATCTGTGGTTAGAACCAGGACAAGCACTGAGTAAACAAGGTGATTCTTCTACGGGAGAGGGAGGGCTATTTCTAGAATTGTGGGACTCCAACAGATCTCAGGCTGGGGGTCGGGGAAGCCACAACCTCCATGAAGCCAGTCCTGCCTCCCCCATGCTAACTTGGGTCTTCTCCTCAGGGAGCCCCAGCCTGAGGAGAAGACACACCCCTGCCTCAGGGAGCCCCAGTCTGAGGGGAGACACAGCCTTGCCCGTGGAGAGCCTCAAGCTGAGGGGAGACACAGTCCAGCCCTCAGGGAGCTCCTAGCCAAGGTCTAGTCTTCTTGAGATGTCTATAAATTGTTCAGGAAGAGTGAAAGGAGCCTGTAGCCTGTAGGTTCCCTGGGTGGGATGAGAAAGTGAGAGGGCTTGGTGCCAGCTTCTCCCTCAGGCTGAGGGCTCGAGGCCAAGCCCTCCTGGCTGACGGTTTCTGGTGCCAAGGCCTTTTACCCTGAGACACTAAAGCTCTGCTTATCCAGAAAGCAATGGGGACCTTGAAAGGAATTGTCTGAAGACTTCATGTCTCTCCTCATGTGATGCAGTAAGATATACACAGGGCACCCTAGGAAATGTTCTTGCCAAAACCAAACCTGAATCCAAGCACACCTCAGCCCTGACTATTGGCTTATGGGGGAAACACAGGGGACTGAAGAACAAGTTAGATGACACCACTTGGCTGCAACTGCTCAATCCAGAATGTGAGGAACGAACTCTTCAGAACAAGTGGCCCAGTTCCTCCAGTACTCACATGGCTGGACAGTAACCGTTACAGAGAAAAGGAGATGAAAGAGATCAGAGAACCAAATGCAAAGTGTGGACTTGGTTTGGATCCTGATTTGAACAAATCAACTGTGAAAGATACTTTGAAACAATAAGAGAAAATTGAACAGACCAGATATTAGATGAGATTGCTGCTGGTTTTGTTGGGCATGATTGCTATTGTGCTTATATCAAACAAAAACAAAAAAGCAAAAAACAAGCAAACCCTCTGTACCTGTTAGAAATGCCTCCTAAAGTATTTATAGGTGAAAGGAAATGAAGGTCGGGATTTGCTTTAAGATACTCAGAGGGTAGAGGCGCCTGGAGGGCTCAATCGGTTGGGCGTCTGACTTCGACTCAAGTCATGATCTCACAGTTCGTGAATTTGAGCCCCGTATCAGGCTCTGTGCTGACAGCTCAGAGCCTGGAGCCTGCTTGGGATTCTGTGTCTCTGTCTTTCTCTGCCCCTCCTCTGTTCATGCTCCGTCTCTCTCTCTGTCTCTCTCTGTCTCTCTCTCTCTCTCTGTCTCTCTCTCAAAAATAAACATTTAAGGGGCACCTGGGTGGCTCAGTTGGTTAAGCATCTGACTTCAGCTCCGGTCATGATCTCGTGGTTCATGAGTTCGAGTCCCACGTCAGGCTCTGTGCTGACAGCTCGGAGCCTGGAGCCTGCTTCGGATTCTGTGTCTCCCTCACTCTGCCCCTCCTCTGCTCTCTCTCTCTCTCTCTCTCTCTCTCTCTCTCTGTCTCTCAAAAATAAATACACATTAAAAAAATAAAATAAACATTTAAAAAAATAAATCAGTAATAATTTAAAAAAAAAAAAAGATACTCAGAGGGGATAATGTGTCTTTGGAAGGGGGATATAGACGAAACAAGAAAGCGAAAATGTGCATATTTGTTGAAGCTAGGAAAGGTGTACATGGAAATTCAGGATAATCTCTCCGCTTTTGTGAATGCTTGAAAGTTTCCATGATAAAAGTTGAAGTGCAATAAAACAAAAGAAGCGCTGGCTGAGAACTCCAAACCTGTGTCTCGATAACTTGCTCTGAAGAAGATTCAGTCGCTGAGGGAGGCCGCATCCCTGGACTCTGCTCCTCCCTCCGAGGGCCTCCCCCAGTTATAACGGAGCATCTCCCCACCCCCAGAAGCACCAGGCCGGAGCCGGTGAGAAAGTAAACACAGAAGGCAGAGCAGAGCCCAGCCTCGCATGCCCAAGGCCGTGGGGAGCCTGGGCGGGATCTCTGGTTCCTATGCGGCTACCTCGTGATTTTCTGAGACCCTGGCACAGAAGCACTGGAATCTAGTCATGATCCACAGAAGTTTCTCAAGCATCTCTGCCCACACCTTCCAGTGTCCCTCTGGAGGAGGACAACATGGAGGACAAGAAGGGGTGAGAGGGGACAATGAGGCGCCACCCCCAAAGTGGCCTGGAGAATTCGAAGTTTCGGTCAGTTAGGGCATAGATTCATTTAGCAAGGAAACTGTACAAGGTGACTTTAACATCGCTGCAAAGCAGCACAGCAGAGTGGGAGGAACAGAATTAGAACCTGGCACTCCGTACAGTGGGAGATTCTTTGTCATGGAAAGGAAGGAAGTTCTAACAAATGTGGCAACCTGGTTGAACTTGGAAAACGTTATACCAAGTCAAAGAAGCCAAGCCTGGGGCCGCCTGGGTGGCTCAGTCGGTGAAGCTTCTGACTTCGGCTCAGGTCATGATCTCACGGTTCGTGGGTTCAAGCCCCATGTCAGGATCTGTGCTGATGGCTGAGTTTGGAGTCTGCTTTGGATTCTCTCTCCCTCTCTCTCTGCCTCTCTCTCTTTCAAAAGTAAACATTAAAAAAAAATTTTTTTAAGGCCAAGCCCAAAAGGACCAATATTCTATGATTTCATTCAAATGAGATGTCCAGGAGAGGGAGGTCTATAGAGACAGAGAGGAGATTATAGAGCAGGGCCATGGAAGCTAGGGAGTGAAAGCTGGAAGGTACAGGGTTTCCCTGCCATGTGATGAGCACATTTTAAAGTGGACTGTGGCATTGACTAGTGGCACAGCTCTGTGAAGAGGCCAAAAACCATTGAATCATCCACTTTAAATGAGTGAGTTGTAAGGAATGTGAATATCTCAATAAGGCTAGTTTGTAAAAGTGTACCCCCCCCACCGCTTCCTACCGTGAGATCTAACCTGAGGCTCAGATCTTTTATCTATCAAATAGAGATAATACCTGCAAAAATTACAAACGCCCCAGAGAGGGGTTTTGTGCAGAATAAATGTGGGACCTGGCAATATAGTGATAGGGGGCAGAATAGGGGGGTGGGAGATGGCCACTGGGCTTTTTGAACCTGGGACCACTGGAGGAGTGAGGGGTGGGGAGATTGTCAATTCTTATAAAAAGCCTTCAATTGATATTGTTTAGATCAGGAGCCTTCAGGAAACAGCCCTTGATCTTAAAGATTCCCTTGAGAAGTCTCCAAAAACCAGCCACCCCTCCATGCTTGTCGGGACCACAAGCTCCGTGCTCAGTTTCCTGGGGGACCAGTAGTGGGGGGCATACCTAAGGAGGTCCTAGGGAGCCCTGTGGGCAGGAACCCAGCCCTGCTCTCAGGAGCTGGACTGGAAATGTTCCCTGTAGCCCAGTCCAGCGAGGTGTACATGGTGTGAAATGGGAAGAGATCCCCCACAGCCTGCAGGAAGGACCAGAAGTCATGGGCACTAGGCACTGCCCACGCGCAGGACCAGTGTCACTGGAGGATCTCGGTGCATTTTCTGCAGACTTCCCGCCCTCTGGCCAGCTCACTGCTCCTGGGATCGCCTCCCAGAGTCCTCAGGGTCAACCAGGAAACTGAGGCCCACCCCAGCCTCTTTGTTGGCCTCTCTGAACTTGGTGGTGAAAGGAAAAAGAGAAAAAGATGAAGCATTCCTTTTAAAAAATCTTGGTGGAAGGGGCGCCTGGGTTGCTCAGTTGGTTGAGCGACCAACTTCAGCTCAGGTCATGATCTTGCCGTTTGTGGATTCGAGCCCCGCATCGGGCTCTGTGCTGACAGCTCAGAGCCTGGAGCCTGCTTCAGATTCTGTCTCCCTCTCTTTCTCTGCCCCTCCCCTGCTCAGGCTCTCTCTCCCTCTCAAAAACAAATAAACATTTAAAAAAAAAAATCTTGGTGGAAGATGACCCAACTCCCTCAACCTGCCCTCCTGCTAGGCCCCACCCCTGCTTCTCTTTGCTTCTGCTGCTCCTGGATCCTCGCCCTGAGGGTGCTGCTGAGAAAAGCCAGAAAAAGGTAAATGCTTACCACTTCTCAATGCCTGGCCTCTCAAAAAAAGAAATAAATACATTTTATATGGTTCAGGGGAGGATTTGGGGAGTCAGCTTTGTCCGGTAAACTTAATAATCCTCCTAAGTAAAGCAGTGAAGATAAGAACAGGAAACAGTTTGAGCGTCCAGGGAAAGGGAGGGAAAAAGTGCCTCTCCACGTTGTCTCATTCATTTCTTCCTTCCTTCTTCCCACCAACAGATAAAGGTTGTGCCAGCGCTGACCCTCAGGCAGATCCAGCCCCATGAAGCTTTCTAGACACAGCCCCGAGGAGCCTGCCCTCGCTTACAGGTGTTGCCCACTGTCATTAATGTGAGAGTCTGTGGGACACAGTGAGGTGGTCCTCTCTCTGCAACAGTGACCCTATCAGGCTGTACCCTCAGCAGCACAGGAGTGTGACTGTAGGTGAGGCATTTCAGGTCTACCATTGTGTCTTGAGACCAGCTTTGTGGCAAGTTAAAACCAAGATACCGTTTCTTCCCGGAAGCTTAGCCTAAGGGAAGTAGGAGAGAGACAGAGGAGCAAAAGCCTCAAAAGAAGCTTACACTGGTATTCTAATAGAAGCAAAGAAGAACAACCTAAGGGCCTCCCTGAGCATAATATGATGCACCAATTAAACATGGTCATTTTAGACAAGCCCTGGATGACATCACTTGCATGTAATATCTGAAAAGCCAAACATCTAGAAACAGAGGCTAGCATGGCGGTCACTGAGGGCAGGGAGAGGGAAGGGAAGAGGTTGGTCAAAGGTTACAAACTTCCAGTTATAAGGTGAGTAAGTTGTGGGGATCTCATGTACGGCCTGGGGATCATAGTTAACAATACCGTATTATGTGGGAATGCAAGCTGGGGCAGCCACTGTGGAAAACAATATGGAAAAAAACTAAAAATAGAACTACCCTACGACCCAGCAATTGCACTACTAGGCATTTATCCAAGGGATACAGGTGTGCTGTTTCAAAGGGACACATGCACCCCATGTTTATAGCAGCACTATCGACAATAGCCAAAGTATGGAAAGAGCCCAAATGTCCATCAACGGATGAATGGACAAAGAAGATGTGGTCGGTGTATATATACAATGGAGTATTCCTCGGCAATCAAAAAGAATGAAATCTTGCCATTTACAACTACATGGATGGGACTGGAGGATATGATGCTAAGTGAAATTAGTGACAAAAATCATACGACTTCACTCATATGAGGACTTTAAGAGATAAAACAGATGAACATAAGGGAAGGGAAACAAAAAGAATATAAAAACAGGGAGGGGGACAAAACAGAAGAGATTTATAAATATGGAGAAAAAAACAGAGGGTTACTGGAGGGGTTGTGGGAGGGGGGATGGGCTGAATGGGTAAGGGGCACTAAGGAATCTACTCCTGAAATCGTTGTTGAACTAGATGCCAACTAATTTGGATGTGTTTTAAAAAATAAAATTAAAAAAAAAAAACCAATACTGTATTATGTACTTGAAAGTCGCTAAGAGAGTGGACCTTGAATGTTCTCGCCGCAAGAAAGCAATGGCAATTATGTGCTGTAATGTAAGTCTTAGCTAATGGTAGGGTGGTAATATAAGTGTATCAAATTAATGCCTTCTGCACCTTGACCGTACACAATGTTGTCAATTATATTTAAACAAAGCTGGGGAGGTGGGGGGGGGGCATAATTGTTTTGGACATTATGCAAATACTATATTATAAGATTACCAAATGGGGTGCTCAGTTGTATTTATACCATGGTTACAGTATATATTATGTAAATGTTCACGTGACTGAACAGGAATGTGGAAAAATGAAAGCCATTTTCTTTTTTGTGGGTGAGAACCTGGCTTGAATTCCTTTTCCTGTTTTCCTTTCTCTTAATGTTGTCACCATATTTTCTTGTGTAACAGAGAAACTGTTCAGGTCACTGGAGTTAAGATAGTTTCACTCCAACAAGTTGGTATGAAGCATGGAGGTGGGGGGTTTTGTTTTGGGGGTGGTTTTTTTTTTTTTGCTTTTAGTTTGTAAGATTTTATTTTTAAGTAATCTCTGTACTCAACATGGGACTCAAACTTACACCCTGAGATAGTCTCATGCTCCGACTGAGCCAGCCAGCTACCCTGCATGGAGGTGGTTCTGATCAAGCTTACGGTTTGACTGAAAATTTAGACCTGCCAACCACTGAGAGTAGAGCAACCTGGAGAATTTCTCTGCTCTGGGACAAAAGGAGATTTGGGGATTACGGAGAGATTCTCTAAGTCTCTCCAATGACAAATCGGTGCAGAAGGCAATCAAGGAACATGACAGGAAAAAAATGACAGCTCTTTCTTATTTGCTCACAAAGGCTGTTTGTACCTTCAGCTTCTCCTCCTCTCCCACCCCCATCCCCAGGAATTCTGCTCATCCCTCCTGGGACAGCTTGTGCAAATCATGCCACCTTGTGCCGTCCCTGCAGGCCCGTCACCTCGGAAGGGCAGAGCCATTTATAAGCTTCTCCTTAATTAGGGATTTGTAACAGTAATCCTCACCCACGAAAAAAATAGAATCCCAAGCAATGACCTTCAATCTGACTTCCCTTGCATGTGAGGTGCAGCTAAGCTAGCCATCTGGGCTTCGTGGGTGTTGTCCGGGCTCCGGCCATGCCCTGCTGTTAGTGTGTCCAGCACCCTGCATGCAAGTTCCCTTGGACTCGCCCGCCTTACTCAGGAAAACCATTTGGACCCCTCGCCTCAGCCAGGGAAGGGGTTGAGCGGGATGGAAAGAAGAGGTAAAAGAAAAGCCAGTGTCTCAGGACCGGCTGCCCTTTCCCTAGAAAATGACCTGAGACCCACAACGGCGAGTCTCTTGGGAAGAACAGTGTGCCGGAGTGAGCCACTATTACCTCCAGCACAAAGGATGAGTTTCTCTGTTCCTCACCAGTACCTCCCTACATCACACTTCAGGATTTTATTTTTACACACACCACAAATACTTTAGAAACTTTATCGCCTCACACTATCATGATTCAAGAAGTAAACACCAGCAGGCATTTAATAAGCACTTGCTGTATGCCAGACTCTAGACAGAGCTAGGAGGTGACCTCCAAGATTATCTATTCCAGGGGTGCCTGGCCGGCTCAGTTGGAGAAGCACGGGACTCTTGATCGTGAGTTTGAGCCCCAGGTTAGGTATAGAGATTACTAAAAAAATAAATTAATTTAAAAAATTATTCCAATACCTTCATTTTAAAGATGGGCAAGGAATGGAGCGCCTGGTTGGCTCAGTCGGTTAGGCGTCCAACTTCAGCTCGGGTCATGATCTCGTGGTTTGTGGGTTCAAGCCCCACATCGGGCTCTGTGCTGAGAGCTCAGAGCCTGGAGCCTGCTTCGGATTCCGTGTCTCCTTCTCTCTCTGTCACTCCCCCTCTCCTGCTTTGTCTCTCTGTCTGTCTCTCTCTCTCAAAAGTAAATAAACACTAAAAAAAAATTTTTTTTTTAAACGGGCAAGCAAGAATCCAGAGTGGCAAGCCACTCACCCAAGATCACAAGCTAATTTACAGCCAAATTATACAGCCAAGCCTACAGCGTAGACTTGCTGACTGCCCTGTCCTCTGCTCTTGCCACCACACCCAAGGACGAACACCTTGAGAGTAGATGCTGGTGTCAGAAGGTTGGAAAACAAGGGAACTCACCAGGGAATTTAAGCTTCTGGGACTGAACCCATCAACATCGAGTGAACAAGACAAAAAAGCCAAATAACGTCTCAGTAGATGTCACCTATGAGTGCCTCATCCCTACGGTATGAAGTAGACACACATGCCTGGCTGGGGCTTCCTCCCTGGAGACTCCTGTCCAAGCAACTTATATAACTTGACACCTTCCTCCCACCTTAGCCGCACATTAGGTCGAGTGTATGATACCGCCATCTTTATAGGTCAAAAATGTTAGCGTATCGGCAATTTCACATGGGCCAGCTGAATCCAGCCTCACACACACGGTACTAAGTCGTGCACACACAGCACCCCATGGGCCTCCGAGTCCCCAGCCAGCTCTGACCCCAGGACTGGAGAGCACTCACTCTTTGACTTCTTTGGAGGAGAAGTCCAGGTAACGATTGCTGATCCACTGAATCTCAAACCAGTCTCGAAAGCCATTGTTGCCGCAGCATTTGAACTCGATCTGTAGCAGGTCGATGGTCTTCTTCATGAAACACCGGCCGGGGGTGTCTGTGTCTCGGTAGTACTTCATGCCATTCTTGAGCCCCTGGGCCAGGGTGCTCTCCAGGGAGCCCCGCATTAGGAAGCAGCAGAGGGCCACCAGGAAGAGGACAATGTTGAAGAGGACACAGACGACCAGATAGGACTTCAGCCAGGGCTTCCACTTGGCATACTTGGAGGGGTCCAGGGCGTCATAGCAGATCTTGCCAGCCAGAGAGTTGAAGACGCAGGACAGCACCCCCATCCCTATCAAGGAGTTGGGCACAAAATGGCTCTCTGAATTATTCATCACATCACTCCTCTTCCGCAGCTCGATCTTAAGGAACAGCCCTAGGCTGAAGATGACGATGCCAGCCAACACGGAGAGCCAGTTCATGAGCCAGAGCCCTTGGGCCAACTTGACCCGCTTCTTCTGGTCAAATTTGACTTTCAGCAGCGCCATACTTGCTGGGTGCAGTCTAGGCAGCTTCCCAGGACACAGCAACCACTCCTGACCTTAGTGAGCCCGGGGGCTGAAGATTCAGGGCCTTGGGAAGGGAGCAGGTGGCCCACGCTTCAGGGAGCTGCTCCGGGAGCTGCCCATGTTGAGCCCCTTAGCCCGGGACCCCCGTTAACTCAGTAGTGGTAACAGGGGCCTCAGAGTCGCCGCTCATGAAGGGGCCAGTCTCCGCGGTGTTGCGGCAGCGTCCTTCCCAGCCAAGGAGGGAGAGCCTGAACGCTGCAGATTAAAAGTGGGGTCCACAAGACCTCACGCTAATCTCTTTAGCCAGCTTCATCCCATTAGATAAAGCCGTGCTAGTTTCAGAACATGGCCAGAAGGAGCCTCCACGAACGCCCCGGAGCAGAGAGCTCTGGGTTCAACATGAAGAATCAGGAACAGAAACAAGACTGGCCAGGGGAATGGGCTCTCCCTGAGGTCTGGCTCAGATCACGGGTCTCCCCAGAAGCCCGTTTCCAGGCCAAACGCCTTCAAATCTGAAACTTTCTATGAGACAAAAGACATTGTCATCCTAGTTGGAAAAGAAATGATTGTAAGAAAACATTTACAACACGTAAAAAAATAAAAAATTAGTAAGCGTTTGTTTTTTTTAAAACCCCCACAACGCACCTGGGTGGCTCAGTCGGTTAAGCATCCGACTTCGGCTCAGGTCATGATCTCGCGGTCCGTGAGTTCGAGCCCCGCGTCGGGCTCTGTGCTGATGGCTCAGAGCCTGGAGCCTGCTTCGGATTCTGTGTCTCCCTCTCTCTCTGCCCCTCCCCTCCTCGCATGCTCGCTCTCTCTCTCTCTCTCTCTCTCTCTCTCTCTCTCAAAAACAAATAAACATTAAAAATTTTTTCATTGGAAAAAAATTGAAAAGAAAGTACAGAGAATTCCCATAAACTCCTTTCCCACAACCGGTTTTCCCTAGAATTATCATGTTGCGTCTGTGTGGTACATTTGTTACAACTAATGAACCAATATTGGTATTATTGTTATTATTAACTAAAGCCCATAGTTTACATTAGGTCTTGCTTGTTGTGTTTTAAATTCTGCGAGCTTTGCCAAATGCGTAATGTCACACATCCACTATTATCAGATCATATAGAATCGGACAGGAAAATTTCGCTGCTCTTAACCATCTCATGTTCCACCTATTCCTTCCTCCTTTCCTCCCTGCCCAACTCCGGGCAGCCAGGCTCTACAGTGTTACCTTTTCCAGAATGTCATATAATTGGAATCATAGCCTTTCAGACTGATTTATTTCCCTTAGCAGTATGCACTTGGTGTCTCTTCATGTCTTTTTTGTGGCTTAATGGCTCATTTCTGTTAATTGCTGAATAATATTCCACTAATATGGATGTACCACAGTTTATCCATTCACCTATTTAAGGGCATCTTGGTTGCTTCCAATTTTGGGCAATTATAAATAAAACACTGCTATAAATCCTTGTATGTGGGTTTTTCTGTGGACAGAACTTTTAAACTCATTCGGGTAAATATCTAAGTACAATTGCTGGGTCATATGGTGAGAGTATGTTTAGCTTTGTAAGAAACTGCCACATTATCCTCCAAAGTGGCTGTACCATTTTGCATTCCTACCAGCAATGGAGGAGAGTTCCCGTTGCTTCACGACCTCGCCAGCATTTTGGGTGTTAGCATTCTGGATTTTTGGCATCTCACTGTGGCTTTAATTTGCATTTCCCTGATAACATATGATGCGGAGCATCTTTTCATATGTTTATATGCCTTCTTTGGTGAGGTGTCTGGCCCAGGACTTTTGCCCACTTTTTTTTTTTTTTCAACGTTTATTTATTTTTGGGACAGAGAGAGACAGAGCATGAACAGGGGAGGGGCAGAGAGAGAGGGAGACACAGAATCGGAAACAGGCTCCAGGCTCCGAGCCATCAGCCCAGAGCCCGACGCGGGGCTCGAACTCACAGACCGCGAGATCGTGACCTGGCTGAAGTCGGATGCTCAACCGACTGCGCCACCCAGGCGCCCCTTGCCCACTTTTTAAACAGGTGGTTTTGGGGCTGTTTTAGGCTGTGACTTTTTGGAGCGTAATTTATCTATCTCCATTAAAATCTAAAATACACATTCCTGATGACTCAGCACTGCCCCTTCTCAAAGAGTCTGTGCATAAGCACAAGGAGTTTTAAGAACAAACCAACTCTGTCCTCAAATTTGTGCCCACCTAATACCATGCTGCCCATCAGCTCAGGGTAGTAAGTGGCTCAGCTCTCCCACCTGGAACCTCCTTTCTTCCCTTATGTGGGGAAAATTGGATCCACTATATCCACTATTTGCATGCTCCTCTTTAAGATCTCCAAATTACTAAGAATCAAACGAGTATTTCTCCAGAGAGAGGAGATACGGAACAAAGCTATAAAGACGTACGTTTTTTTCCCTCCAGCTCAGTCACCTGAGAACAAAACAGCTATTCCATTGTTCCACTCAAGTTTGAACTCTATTTTGGGAGTGGCCAAGGCCAGGTTCTAAGACACACAGGAAAATTAGTCTTATTGTTTTATTGTCACACCACATTTTGGATTGAAAACAACATTATCCGGAGTGATCACTCTTCTAATAACCAAGACTTGGCTTCTAAACAAGCTTTGCCTCTCCAAGGAATTTCAACACTTCACCATCGGAAACATTGAAAAGAATGTACTGCAGTTTCCGGAGTTTGGCTTTGTTTTTGGAGGTTTTTTTCCCCCAAAAGAGAATGTTCAGACAACCAGAAGCATGACCGGACTCAGGTGTCACACACACAGAATCTGAAGACGCCTGTCCTGAGAGAAAAAGGGTGTGGGTGACAGTGAA
Source organism: Lynx canadensis (assembly GCF_007474595.2). Classification (NCBI taxonomy): domain Eukaryota; kingdom Metazoa; phylum Chordata; class Mammalia; order Carnivora; family Felidae; genus Lynx; species Lynx canadensis. The sequence continues at coordinate 41,185,681 of NC_044307.1, forward strand.
ACGATCTCAGGGAACTCCTTTCCAGCACACAGCACGCATGTGGACAAGAGAAATCAGAGGGAAGGAGAGGAAGAAAAAAATTAATGTAGAAACAAGAGACAAAAATATAAAAATAGTTCTCCCTGGGATAACCCTATTAGCCAAGGGCCTCTTTCTCCTCAATTGATCAGTTGTACAGCGTGAGGAGGGGCAGAGTGGAGCCCCGGGCTAGTCTGTGGATGCCCCCTGGTGGCCAAAAATAGAATGACTTCATTGTTTGGAAAAGGGGAGATTTCCCCTCTCCAGCTAGAGTGGGCCATTGTCTAGAAAGGAACAAAGAGAAAAAACAGACATTAGAAATGTCGTTGGTGGGGCACCTGGGTGGCTCAGTTGGTTAAGCGTCCAACTTTGGCCTAGGTCATGATCTCGTTGTTCCTGAGGTCGAGCCCCATGTCGGGCTCTGTGCTGACAGCTCAGAGCCTGGAGCCTGCTTCAGATTCTGTGTCTCCTATCGCTTCTCAGCCTTTTGGCTAAGATCAAGTGCAGATTCTGTGTCTCCTTTCTCTACTCCTCTCCCACTAGTGCTCTCTCTCTCTCTCTCTAAAATAAATAAAACATTTCAAAAATTGTTTTAAAGAATCATACATGTTGCTGCATATAAGTGTAGCCTGTTTGCATATATAGATCATACCACATATGAACCATTCTCCTGTCGGTAGATATATGGGTGATTTTTAGTGGGGCTTTTTTTTTCTTGTGTTGCTTTTATGAACAGAGCTGCTTAGAACATTTTGTACATGTCTCCTGCTGAGCAAAGCTTCTCTGGGGTATAACCCTAAGAGAACTGTTGAAGAGGAGGGGGTGTGAATCCTCACCTTAACACAGTGATGCCAAAGTGGTTTCCTTAAGCAATCAGGGCTGATTTGTTCTCCCGATGTGAATATATGAGCCACATCCTCTTACTATTGAGTCAGACTTCTTAACTTCTGTTTCTCTGATTGTAATTGTGGCCTTCATTTGCATATCCCTGGTTACTAATGAGTTTGCGTAACTTGTCATAAATTATTTGCCAGTATAAGTAAGTTCCACAAGTCAATCACAAAAACACCAACAAGCCCAATGAAAAATGGGCAGATTGGGCTTGTTGGTGCTTTTCTGATTGACTTGTGGAACTTACTTATATTTTTCTATATAATATTTATTGGGCATTTATACCTGTCACAATGATTTTCTCCTAATTGCGACTTGACTTTTTGCTCTCTTTATGTCATCTTTCGAAGATCATAAGTTCTTATTAGTAAAATTTCATATAAGTTCTTTTTTTTAAGTGTTCATCTTTTTTTAATGTTTGTTTATTTTTGAGAGAGAGAGCACGAGCAGGGGAGGGGCAGAGAGAGAGGGAGACACAGGATCCAAAGCAGGCTTCACATCGACAGCAGAGCCCAATGTGGGGCCCAAACCCACAAACCGCGAGTTCACAACCTGAGCCAAAGTTGGACACTTAACCAACTGAACCACAGAGGCACCCTTCACATAAGTTCTTAATGGTAGAATTTTCCAATTTTTTCCTTTGTGGTTAGTGCTTGTTTTAGAAATTATTCCTTGCACCCTACATAGATACTATTATCCTCCATTGCCTTCTAGAGGGTTAATCATTTCCCTCTTCTTAAGATTTTAATGTTTTCAGGGCACCTGGGTGACTCAGTCAGTTAAGTGTCCAACTCTTTTTTTTTTTTTTTTAATGTTTATTGATTTTTGAGACAATGCAAGAGACAGAGTGCAAGCAGCGGAGGGGCAGACAGAGGGAGACACAGAATCTGAAGCGGGCTCCAGGCTCTGAGGTGTCAGCCCAGAGCCCGACACGGCGTTTGAAGTCACGAACCGTGAGATCGTGACCTGAGCCAAAGTCAGACGCTCAACCGACTGAGCCACTCAGGCACCCCTAAGTGTCCAACTCTTGATTTCAGCTCAAGTCATGATCCCAGAGTCATGGGATTGAACCCATGTTGAGCTCCATGCTGACGGTGGAGGCTGCTTAAGATTCTCTCTCTCCCTCCCTCATTCCCCTCCCCTGCTCTCTCCCTAGCTCTCTCTCCCTCTCTCTCTCTCTCTCTCTCAAAAAAAATAATAATAAGATTTTAACATTTTTGGAATAGATGTGTGTGTGTGGTATGATGAAGGGATATGATTTAATTTTCTTCCCTGTGGATAATCCCAGCACACCATTTATGAAATAGTCTGTCCTTTCCCCAACAGTCTGCACTGCCCAGTCCTAAATTAGGTTTCCATACATGCACAGATGTATTTTTGACTTCTCTCTTCTGTCCCATCAATTGTTTTATTTATTCTTATGTTTTCATCATACTTTTTAATTAAATAAGTCTTCATATCTGATAAAGGGCAACACACACACCTTTTCTTTTTTCATCAATAATATCTTGCCTGCTTATAACTGATGTATAAAAATGTTATGCTCTTGGGGCGCCTGGGTGGCTCAGTCGGTTAAGCGTCCGACTTCAGCTCAGGTCACGATCTCGCGGTCCGTGAGTTCGAGCCCCGTGTCCGGCTCTGGGCTGACGGCTCAGAGCCTGGAGCCTGCTTCCGGTTCTGTGTCTCCCTCTCTCTCTCTGCCCCTCCCCCGTTCATGCTCTGTCTCTCTCTGTCTCAAAAATAAATAAACGTTAAAAAAATTTTTTTTTTAAAAAATGCTATGCTCTTGAGGCACCCGGGTGGGTCAGTTGGTTAAGCACCCAATTCTTGGTTTCGGTTCCAGTCATGATCTCACAGTTTCAAGAGACTGAGCCCCATGTGGGGCTCTGTGCTGACAGTATATAGCCTACTTGGGATTCTCTCTCTCCCTCTCTCTCTCTGCCCCTCCCCCACTTGCACTCTCTGTCTCTCTCAAAACAAATAAATGAACTTAAAAAATATTTAAAATGTCATGCTCTTATTACCACTAATAATTTCTCTGTTGCTTATTTTGGAGTTTTTATGCGTGTGACCATATAACCCACGAAAAGTAACTTTTGCTACATCCTTTAAAATCCTCATAACTGGGGGGGCGCCTGGGTGGCGCAGTCGGTTAAGCGTCCGACTTCAGCCAGGTCACGATCTCGCGGTCCGTGAGTTCGAGCCCCTCGTCGGGCTCTGGGCTGATGGCTCAGAGCCTGGAGCCTGTTTCCGATTCTGTGTCTCCCTCTCTCTTTGCCCCTCGCCCGTTCATGCTCTGTCTCTCTCTGTCCCAAAAATAAATAAACGTTGAAAAAAAAAATTTAAAAAAAAAAAAAAAAATCCTCATAACTGGGGGTGCCTGGGTGGCTCAATCGGTTAAGTATCTGACTCCGGCTCAGGTCATGATCTCCCTCCTAGTTCCTGAGTTGGAGCCCCACATTGGGCTCTGTGCTGACAGCTGAGAGCCTGGAGTCTGCTTCAGATTCTGTCTCTCCCTCTCTCTCTGCCCCTCCCCCACTAGAGCGCGCGCACTCTCTCTCTCAAAAATAAATAAACATTAAAAAAATTTTTTTAATCCTTTGTTTTACTCCAACAACTAAGATTTTCAGTACAATTTGAATAGAGATGATGACAACAGGGATCCTTCTTTTGATCTTGATCTTAACTTCTAAATGATTCACCATTAAGTATCACGGCTGCTATAGGTTTTAGCAGGTACCCTTAACAAGTTAAGGAAGTTCCCTTCTATTTCTACTTTGCCAAAAGTGCGTTCTCATAATTTGATGCTGACTTTTATAGGAGGCTATTCTACCTCTACTGAGATAATTGTCTGAATGTTTCCCTTAATCTCTTAATGTGATAAATTAAATCAGTCCTTTTTCTAAATTAAATCAGATCAGACTAGCCTTGTCTTTCTAGAATAAACCCTAGTACATTATCATCTTATATACTTCTGGATTTGGTCTACTGCTATAATGTTATAATCTTCACAAATATATTTGAGTTAGATTGGCCTATAATTTTCCCTTCTCATAAACTTCATGTCTGACTTGAGTTTCAAGGTTATGCAGACTCATACCATGGAATGGGGGTAAATTCCTTCTTTTCCTATATTCTGGAAGAGTTTGTGCCAGGATGATACTACTTCTTCCTTACATGTTTGATAGAATCTACTGTCAAAACCCCTGGGGCTGATGTTCTATTTGTGGGAAAGTTTCAATTATGGCTCCAATTTTTGAATAGTTATGGAACTGCTCAGTTTTTCTGTTTCTTCTGTGGCAAATTTTTCAAGAAGCGTATTCATTTCATCTAGATTTGAAATTATTGGCAGAAAAGTCTTCACTGTATCTCCTCATTATCTTTCTAATATGTGCAGCACCTTGGTTTCTTCTATGGTTTATATTTGCCTTCTCTCTTATTTCTTGACCCAGTAAGCCAGAGGTTGGTTAGTTTTATTAATTTTTTCAAAGAATCAGCTGATAAGGCTATTTGTTGGTTTTTCAATCTCTGTATTGTGTTTATGTCATTGATTTTGCCTCTTATCTGTATTTCCTTTCTTCAATTTCTGCTATTCTTTTTCTAACTTCTTTTTTTTTAAGTTTATTTATTTTTGAGAGAGACATAGAGAGAGTGAATGGGGGAGGGACAGAGAGGGAGAGAGAGAGAGAGAGAGAAAGAGAGAATCCCAAGTAGGCTCCACACTGTTAGCACAGAGCCTGATGTGGGGCTCAAACTCACAAACCATGAGATCACGACCTGAGCCCAAACCAAGAGTTGGACGCTTCACCAACTGAGCACCCAAGCGCCCCTTGTTTTTCTAACTTCTTGAACTAGATGCTTAGCTCATTAATCTTCAGACTTTCTTCTTCTATAAGCAATTCAAGGGCAAAAAGAACCATACTCTTTATGGACAAAGCACAGATATACATAATAAATAATAAAGCCCAGCACACAAATATACAGTAGTATATCTGTGGTCTTAAAATTACATAGACAGGGATTACATAGGTGATTAAATAAAAATGTCTGAAATGTTTCCTTAAGGGGATGATAAGAGAAAAGTGGAGAAACACCGCCCTAAGACAAGGAGCTGTGAGAAAGTAGTTAATTTGGGAAGTTCAAGTGACACCAATTGGGAGGGAAGAAGTGATACAGGAGGGAAGGCAGCCAAGAAAGAGTGTGCTCTCAGGCCAGCTGCCACAGAGGGACTATCCAAAAGGAAACACCTCCGAGTTATCCCGTGTGCACTGAGGGAGCCCAGGTGTTTGTTTATTCCCTAACTCCTGGCCAGCTTTTATTGAGGGCTGCTTCGAGGGAGTAATTCTTTGGCTCTTTTGGCCCACCACACAAGACAGCACGATGGCTTTGGACAGTCTTGGGAACCAGAGCCTTCCGGCACCAAATATCGCCAGTAGCCTGCAATAGCCCTGCTGGGGCACAATAAAAAGTCCAAGAGATATAGGTGGTCAGTGGCCCCCTCTGTTACACTATTATTACTTAAAATAATAGAGGGGCACCTGGGTGGCTGAGTTGGTTAAGCGTCCGACTCTTGATTTCGGTTCCAGTCTTGATCCTAGGGTCATGAGATTGAGCCCCACGCTCAGCGTGGAATCTGTCCTTCCCCCGCTCATGCTCGTTCGTGCACTCGCTCTCGCTCTCTCTCAAAAGAATAATAGAAAGTGCTCTTAGGAAAAATTTTCCGATATGAATAATAACAAGCAGCACTTTTTATAAAGCCCCCTCGGGGACGTATCTGTCACGTAGGTGCTGCTGGACTGAACCATTAGTGGATTCCTTATTGTCAGTCACATGTCATCAGGCCACTTCAAGTCTAACGCATCTTTCCTAGAGATGTTGTGTTATAACTTGTGTTTCCAAATGCAGGAAACACACTTAATACCATAAAAATACCAAAGTTGAAGATGACGAGAAATGAAAATCAAGTAGGCTGCAAATATATAACAAACATAAACTAAATATGTATGCAGCCAAAAAAGGTAAATTGTTACTGTTCCTTTGGGGGAAATTTTGTGCACGAACTGGATCTACTAAGGGTTCTTAAACCACAGCTTCAATGGAATGTTCCTGGTACATGTCCATAAGCATTCTCATTGCTCAAGGACCTTGAAACTCATTCAACATTCCTGTCATGTTTCTGAGAACTTTCCAGTACTGATGAGATGTACATGAATGCCCCTCTCTCCTCCCTCCTTCATTTCCTCATCAAAGACTAGGGCTGACCTTTGTGTAAGCCTTTGGTTCTTTTATTTTTATTTATTTACTTTTTAAGATTTGTTTATTTTTGTGAGAGAGAAGCAGAGAGAGAATCCCAAGCAGGCTCCACACTATCAGTGCAGAGTCCCATGCAGGGCTCGAACTCATGAACAGTGAGATCATGACCTGAACTGAAATCAAGAATCAGACGCTGAACCGACTGAGCCACCCAGATGCCCCAATCTTTGGTACTTTTATGTTAGCATTGGAAGCTTCCCCTGTTCATTTATTTTTTCTTTTTTCCCTTCCTTCCTTCCTTCCTTCCTTCCTTCCTTCCTTCCTTCTTTCCTTCCTTCCTTCCCTCCTTCCTTCCTTCCTCTTTCTTTTCTTTTCTTTTCTTTCTTTCTTTCTTTTCTTTCTTTCTTTCTTTCTTTCTTTTTCTTTTTTTTACTTAAGCTCTATGCCCAACATGAACTCACGACCCCAACATCAAGAGTCACATGCTCCACTGACTCAGCCAGCCAGGTGCACCACCCTGTTCTTTTCTTGTAGAAGTCATTCTTTGGTCTTTCTGAGAAGTTTCTCCTCTGATATCTCATCTTTTCTTGAACGTTTCCAAAGAGACAGTGATTTTGCTGAAATCACTTCTTGACTTGGAGACATACTGGATTCTCTGTATCTAATTATGCTGACATGCATTCTGAAGTTTTGCCATCACGTGGATGTTGGCTGAATTGGCCTACACTTCCCACCTCCTTCAAATCTTTCTTTCCCTTAAAAGTTGTGCCTCACAGAGATTGCAACAGCTTGACCTCAGAGATTATCTCATTCGCTTTTCTTTTTTTCTCTATCATCTCCAAATATCCTGATTCTTTTTCAAAGAAACTGAGGAAATCTCGGAAGCCTTCCCAAAGGAGGTGACATTTGGCTTGTGCATAATTTTGGCAACTGTACCTGGACTCAAGTGTGAGAACTGCTTGAGAAAAGGCCAGGAAGTATGGCAAGTGTTATGTACTGAGTTTCTTCCATTTGTTCCTCCAAATCCATTCTTCACTTTCCTCCACCCTGTTCTTGTGTCCTGGCAGATGACTGATGTGGACTGTACCAACAGACTTCCTTGCCCTACAGTTTCCAGTTGGCCTCAGCCAATGAAAGGCACCAACAGAAGACAGTGGCATTTTTTTCATTCCCGTAGTAGCCCCGTCCCTCCACCAAAGGCCGCAGCTCCTATCAGGTAGTGCTGTCTCTCTCCGGGTTCAGGTGACAGTTTTGTGCCTTCAGCCCTAGGAACGAGTGATAACAGGTATTGCCCCGTCTCTTTCTGTTTCTAAACTCTACCCACAGCTGTGTACACAGCTCCTGATTTAAGTAAGCTCTTCTCAAATTATCCATTTTGAGCGTGCCATCTGTTTCCTGCCAGGTCCCTGATTGATACAGTGTGTTTGATTAATGGGTATTAGTTCAGACTAGTTGGAGCATGAAGCGCGTGTGAGGAAACAGCAAAACATCACGTAGGCGCAGTAGGCTGGGAGCGGTGGTGAAGGGGCCTGTCTTCCAGGCAATGGGAACCTCAGGGGGGTTTAGACCAGGAGAAGCGTTTAGCAATCAGAGATGGGGAGATGAGTTAGGAGACGATTACAACTGCTATTACAGGAAGGTAACCTTTTATAATTATCAGATTGGCCGAGCACCAAAGATGTGACAGCGCAGCATGTTGATAAGGGTGTGGAGGAATAGCACTCTCAGATATCGCCAGTGAGGGCATAAACTGATAACACCTCTTTGGAAGGCAACGTGATCATATCTGTCAATGTTATAAATGTTCGTAACCTACTGAGCCAGTAATTCCTCTTCTAGGTACTTAGCCTACAGGTAATACTGCACACACGCTGAATAATTTATTGGGGCGCCTGCGTGGCTCAGTCAGTTAAGCGTCTGACTTCAGCTCAGGTCACGATCTCGCGGTCCGTGAGTTCAAGCCCGCGTCGGCCCCTGGGCTCTGGGCTGATGGCTCAGAGCCTGGAGCCTGCTTCCGATTCTGTGTCTCCCTCTCCCTCTGCCCCTCCCCCGTTCATGCTCTGTCTCTCTCTGTCTCAAAAATAAATAAACGTTAAAAAAATTTTTTTTTTTTAATTTATGTAGAAGGCTATTCGTTGTAGCATTTTCCCAATGGCTGAAGACTGGAACAACGTAAATGCCCATCAATTAGGGACTGGTCAGCAAGTATGGCACAGTCCATGGAAGGGGACGCTATGCAGCAGTTAAAGAGAATGAAATGGCTCTATATGTACTCACATGGAAGATCTCCAAATATAACGTTAGTGACAAAGGTAAGGTGTCTAATACTATACACAATATGCTTCTATTTGGGTGGGAGGATAAAAGGGTATCTTGCACTGAAGTTTGTAAATGCAAAGACCAGAAGAACAAAGGAAACCAGTACAGGACGGTTGCTTTTTGATGAGAACTGTATGGCTGGGGTCAAAGGAAGGAGGAAGATTTACTTTTTATTCTAATCTTTTTGTACCCCTGCATAAAGTATCTAGGTTTTAATATCAGTTCTAAAAACCAGACCATGAATAGCTTCCTTGGTGAAATAACACACAGCTGAAAGGCATTCGACTAAAAAACACTTTATAATAGAACATTTGAATTCCTGAGCAGAATGTTGAGCTTGTTTACCAGGTAGGTAAATGGACTCGAATTGTCTTGCTTGGTCTTGTCAGTTCTTAAAGTTCAGAGTAAATAGTATCTGCAAACTTGGAAGGCAGGCCTTTGAACAGTAACTGCTTCCTTCTGTGACTGTTGCTAATGCAAGTAGGTGGTGGGCAGAGATGTCAGGGAATTCAAACCTTGGATGGGTGGTTGATACAAATGCCTTACTTCAGGTCTTGTCTTTTCTTTTTAATTTTTTTTAATGTTTATTTATTTTTGAAGGAGAGAGAGACAGAGTGTGAGTGGGGGAGGGGCAGAGAGAGAGGAAGACACAGAATCCAAAGCAGGCTCCAGGCTCTGAGCTGTCAGCACAGAGCCCGACAGCACAGCATGTTCCAGTTCATGCTGGAACTCATGAGCTGTGAGATTATGACCTGAGCCGAAGTCAGCCGCCCAGCCGACTGAGCCACCCAGGCGCCCCACTTCAGGTCTCTTCTCAACTGGAGAGGTTATAGGGCACTACCCCACCAGGGTCCTTGGAATTTCTCTATCGTGATTGTTCTTTCGTTCATTTGACCTTCATCTGGACTGTACACTTGAGAAAGGAAGACCACGTGCTTGTTTACCATGGTATTCTTAGTGCCCAGCGCTGAACAGGTGCATAGTAGATGCTCGAATATGTGCTCAGTTGAATTGAACATGGCTTTCGGTCATGTTGCCCCTGCACCTCTTGAAACTTAAAGCTGGGTAAATAATTGACCCTTCATTTCCCCTCATCTTACTTGCAGTGTCCAAGTTATTTTCTTCATAGGAGAAGAAAAATAGTCAAATAATGTGATGAAGTTTTTGAGTTGGTGATGAGACTTTTTAATTTAATGCAATGTAATTTAACCTCTGTGATACTAGAGTAATTGCATGTTGTTTCTAACACATTGTATTACCGTGTAACATTACCCTACAAAGCTGAATCTTTTTATTGTTCTGCTTTAGTGCATTTCCTAATATAAATAAAACTTTTTTGGCAATAATAACTTCTGCATTGCAATCAGAACTTGAGCGTTAGAATTTATATGTATATTGGCCATTTCTCTTATTCATTTAAGAGGGGTTGAGACTGAAGTGATACAATGGAATACTGTACTAAATTATGTCTACAAAGACAATCATAAATGAAATTTAATAAACTCTGATTGCTTAACTAATGTGTAGTTTTATTGCTTTCCTGGAGTTGGTTTTAACGAAAATATATGGTATTTACACTTACTGGTGCAATATGCTCTCATTGTAATGACCATTAAGTTTGCTTAATAAAAAACTTACTAAAATAACTCTAATTAATGCTTTTCTGAAAAGTAATCTCGGGGCACCTGGGTAGCTTAGCTAGTTAAGTGTCTGACTCTTGATTTTGGCTCAGGTCATGACCTCACGGTTTGTGGGTTTGAGCCCTGCATCAGGCTTTGTGCTGACAGCACGGAGCTTGCTTGGGATTCTCTCTCCCTCTCTCTGCCCCTGCCCTCCTTTATGCTCTTGCTTTCTTTCTCAAAAATAAATAAACTTAAAAATCTTTTTAAAAATAAAAAGTAATCTGTACACCCAGCATTAGGATTGAACTCACCACCCAAGATCAAGAGTCACCATGCTCCAGTGACTGAGCCAGCCAGGCACCCCCTAATTAATGCTTTTAATTCAGAGGTGTGACTATAATTTTTTTCTTTTGTCAAAACAAACAAACAAACAACCAAGGCGCCTGGATGGCCCAGCTGATTAAGCGACCAACTCTTGATTTTGACTTAGGTCATGATCTCATGGTTCATGAGTTTGAATTTCGTGTCTTATCAATGCAGAGCCTGCTTGGGATTCTCTCTCTCCCTCCCTCTCTGCACCCACCCCCCCGCTTGCCCAGTCTCTATCTCTCTCAAAATAAACAAATAAAGTTAAGGAAATCATCATAGTTTAAGTTTAGGGAAAACAATAAAGTCTAACTTTCTGAAATGGCATAAAGACTGGAGAGGACAAGAACAGGCAAGATCTGCTAAGCATAGAATGGATGTGATCTGGAAGTCTGATGTTACAAACTGGCCAGCTCAAGGACCAGATGCAGACTGCAAAAAAGTTTTGCTTGGCTTGTCAAATGTTTTTAAAATGCCTAAATTTATCTTCCAAGTCACCGGTCCCCCATTCCCTATTGACTTTCTCCCAACCACCTTACTCATTGACTTTACCTGCTGGGCCCTAGTAAGCATCAAATGCCTGGAGAATGGCGACATCATTAAAAGAAGTAACAGAACTTGGGAAGGAAAGAAGTGAAAATGGAGATTTTAAGAATATATGAATTTGAAAGGCTGATGAACCCACTGACAGAACTGTCCACGTATGTTGAGAGTTGAGGCTCTAGAGAGCATGGACACAAAGAAGCTAACAGCAAAATCCTGGGCATCTCTCAAGTAAGGGCTGTAAGTCACCAGAATCACAATGACGGGGGACAATGCAAGAGAAACAGTGTGGAGCAAGGCTATGGAGGTCGGGAAGAGAGAACTTCGAAAAGATACAGGAAAGCCCAGCTGAGATTAGTTAGCATTAACTATGGCTCAAACTGCCATGATTTTGTGATTTTATTATCTATTACAAACTGCATGGATTTTTTTTAGATGCAACTAGTTAACGGTCCTTTAAAAGTGCAGTCCACAAAAATGAATCGCAAGCCCGTTAGTGCCAGAAGCATGGCTTTTCCTGAAGGGCACCTGGTGTTAAACTATCAGTCTTTAGGAGCATAGTTTTCCTAGTCCCCGTTTCTTTCTAATGTGAAGATATGTTTGAGAATTTCATTACATGTTGTCTTTTTCTTACCAGCATTAATTCTCCTGAGCAATAGATTTTTTTAATCTCTCCTCTTTGGAGATGTTGCAAACTGTGAAACTGATTAGGATTCTGTTTCAAGTCAGCTAATAGCCGAGGGGGGAAAAAAATTCTGGTTTCACCTCCATCTAAAGAATAGAGCTTGGCAGGCCACATTTTTTTACTGGCTTCATTTCTGCCTCATTGACTCTACCCTTGTTCCTCCTTCTCATTTGTTATCTTGTTACATTTCACACATCCAAAAAGCCACCTTAAGTCCTTTTTTGGAACAAGCCAGAACATATAAATATTAAACATATACTTAAGGTACGATAAGCACTTTAATACTTATGGTCATTATTAAATTCAAATCATGTCTACAGATACAAGGCACTAGACCCCAAAAAGCTTTTCGAAACTCTTAGAACTTTCCATTTAAGAATATGGGTGAGAACATAGAGCAAAAACCAAATTTATAATAGTACCCAATCACAGCAAAATTTGAGTGGAAAAAATTAAGACTCGGCTATACGTTTCTGTGTGAAGATATGTAACATTTATTCCTGAGAATTTAGGAAAAGCAATTTGCCCTCTTTAATGACTCCGGAAAGCTCTCTTTCCAACTCAACTAACGCTATTCAAAATCAGTATGTTCCAGGGGTTGAGAAGGTGGGCTCTGGAGCCAGACCACCTGGTTTCCCAGTCCCCTTGAGCTGTGTGACTCTGGCAACTCACCTACCTCACTTGAAAAATGGTGTTCACAGAACCTACCTAAGATTTTCTGGACTAAACGTCGTGTTTACATGAGTCAGGTGCTTAGAATAGTGTCTACAACCTTTTAAGTGAACAAAAAATCTGGTAGCTATAATTATTTTGGTTTCACAGTTGGTAAGCCTCATGAGTCTCCTGGGGTCAATGCCAAAACTTTGGATCCAAACAAGTCGATGAGTAGCTGGATTCCGGAAGCCCAAGCTAATGTGTACCTGAAGACCAGAGTCCTTCCACCGCCCTGCTGAGTAATACCTATGGAAGTGAAAGTTTCAAGTCAAGAGCTCTCAAGGGCTAGTGTTTTCAGGTTTGATAACATACTTCCACATTAACTGCCTCCTACTAGAGCCCTACAAATTCATTTATTAAGTATTTATTGAGGGTCTACTTTATCATGCAGTAAGTTTTAAGTACACAAAGCATTAATAACCAACATACACGGACACTCTTTACCTCTGTTTCAAACTATCATAGTCAATTAATTAAAGCTACTACACATTACCAAAAGAGCAAAAATGCTTCAAAGTGTTAGGCCTGTTGTGAATTTAACGGAAATCACAAGTAGGAGCCTAACACAATCTCAAGGCTGAAAATACCGAAAACATACAAAGCGTGATAACAGTAAGTAAACTTTGAGATCCCAGTAGCAGGAGTCGGTCCCACATGGGAAGTATTTGGTAGGAGTGAAGAATATAGTGACAACTGCTTAGTCCCACTGGACCATTCGCTCTTCTTCAGGAAGAATACTCCAGTTTGGGGAGGCCATATCCCGGGCCAGCCAGTTAAAATCGTCGACGTCGTTCCAGTTATTTTTGCTCCTATCTAAACCAGAGCCCTCGAAGTCCTTGTCGATACCCGGGTAGCTCCAGGTATAAGGGGCGAACTGGATCCCGCTACAGTCTTCCACGATGGCCCTGCTGGTCACCTGCAAGAAGATGCGGGTGTCTCTCGTAGTGTGTACGCGCAGCTGTTGGCAGGCCACGGCCAGCACGCAATCACTGCAGTCCTCCAGGAACACAGAGGTGGACACTGGGCCGCAGAGCACCGTGCAACTTCGGGCTTTGGCCAGCCGCAGGGTGTTGGGATTGCCATACAGTCTGACTGTGCATTTGCTCAGTTCGGTCAAAAGAACGTCACGCTGGTGCAGCTCCTCTGCCCTCTTCTCCAAGACTTGGGACTCCACGTTGGAGAAGCCGAAGACCCAGCTGGAGCCGATGCCTCCCTCCTCCTTCAAGGGCGGCGGGGAGGCCAGGATGCCTTCCGCCGCCGGGGCTCCAGGAGCGGAGTCTACTTTGGCGGCCGAAGCAGCGTCCTTCCTCCGGGTCTTGAAAGCGAAACGCTTCTTGGGCTGCAGCTCCTGGCGCCGCTCGGCCAGGGTCGTCTGTAGCCGCGTCAGCGCCTCCTGTCCCTGCCGCAGGTCGTAGGCGGCCAGGAACAAAACCGAGTCGTTGACAAGTTTCTGCAGGCCCTGGAGCCGAGCGGCCGCCTCCTCCAGCCGCTCCATGGATTCTCCGCCCTCCAGAAGCTCTTCCACGGCCGCTCGCTCCCGAGCGAAGGCGGCAGCGAAAAAGTCGCTTTTCTCCTCCTCCACCTCCTGGTTCTGCCGCTTTTGCTTCCGCCTTTCCACCTCCAGTTGACGCTCTTGCTCTCGTCTCTGAAGCCGCTCAGGCACCAGGCTCCGGTCCCGCTGCGACCCCACGGCCCCATTCGCCGCCGCAGCGGAGCAACCAGCAGTCTCCATCTTGACTTCAAGCTTCCTTTCTCCTGCCTTGCTTCCTCCTGGCGCGCCCTGCGAGAGGCCTCCCACCAACGCGTCCTGTGATTGGCCGGACATGCTTACGTCAGCCCCGGCCTTATTTTCTTAGCCCATTGGCTCCTCCGCGTCGGAGAGGGCGGGGATATGAGGCGGGGCCGATTGACAAGGGGGGTGGGGAGACAAAGGTCCTTGTGGATGGGTGGGGTGGGAGACAGGAGGGGGAAGCTTTTTTTCCTCTTAAAGGGGCAGGACTTATATCCGGGATTGTGGGGTGAGTTGCAGCAGCGGCAGCTGCACATGTGGGTTTGTTTATAAGAACAAGGTTAGAAACTCGCAGGCCTCCCCCTCCCCCCAGCTCCTCCCTACTACCCCCTTACAGGCCGGAGATCCGCTACTGGTGGGGGGAATGTGTGCGTATGGTGGGTGGGGGGACAGGTAGTGGTGAGAAAGATGGAGGGGGGGTGGAATATTGCACCGCCCGGCCCGCGTCGGAGGAAGCGGCAGCTGGAACAGCTGGCTAGGGAGCCGCTTGCATGCCTCTGGTTTTTTCTTTTCCCTTCCACCACCCCCTCCCCCAACCCATTCCTGCCGCCCCCAAACCCTCATTCTACCCGCCTTCCCCCCCTCAGCCGCTGCAGTTCCGCGTGGCCTGGGTCTCCTGGATTCCCGCAGGCACTTACGGGGGCGGGAGTAGGCGAGGGGCACTGGGATGGGAGAGACTGGGTTTCTCACTGCAACCGGGTTCCGGGGACCCAGGGGCAGTCTAAAAACGGATTACTATTTTTTTTGGCCAATTGCTGCAGTCGGAGGGGTGGGGGCGGGGGAGGGTGAGATTCCACACCCCCTTCCTCTTCCTCCCACGTCCTCCCCCCCTTCGAGGTCAGTCGCTCTGCAGCTGCGCGCCGCTGGCCGCGCGGGGGTGAGACCCGAGCCCGGGGTTCTGCTGCTCTCCCGTGGGACCGTCGGTCTTTAGGAAAGCGTTGGGGGAAATGTTACATTATTTCTAGGGTGGTGGGAGGGATTTGTCACCGGAAGTGAATGAGCCTAGCCTAAAGTCGGGATCAGCCGGAGGTGTGAGTGGGCAGCCAAGCCGGCGCAGTCAGTAGCAAAACGCAGGGCCACCGGCCGGCTGAGAGCGGGGACGCCGCGGGCTGCGGGCGCACGGCAACCTCGCGTGCTCGGGACAGCCCGGGGAGCGCAGGGCGCGCCTTTGACCGCGCCCGCCTTGCCAGGCTTCGGTTTCACCCTGATCTCCACCCTCGTTCGCAGCCTCCCATCGTTGCTAATTGGGGTATTTGCCCAAGAAACTGTCCGTTGAAAATTCACTGATACACCTGCATTTTGATGCATAGAAAGATGGGAGGAAACGAGAGAATTACGACTTATTTCCAGTTTTTCACGCCCCACTCTCCTCTTTCCGTTCCCACTTAAAACAGCAAAACACACGTAAATTCCCTTATTTTTCCACTGAAAGCAAGCACACATCGCACTGTTGGGCAAATTGTGCGTCCCGGGGGGATAGGGGTGGGGGTCCCGGTGTTTGTGTGTGCAGCAGATGGGAACCGGGGTGCTGAAAAAATCCTGTGCTTAACGCTTGTAGTATGTATTCTTCGTTTTCGTTCGCTTTGTTTTCATGTGCAGACTAGACGAGGCTTTTTGTGTGGTTTGGTTATGAGGCTGGTGAAAGAAATATAGCTGGTTAACTTGTCTAAGCCATACGGAGGCGTACAATAGCTGCGTCATTTTATGAAAAGTTGATTTAACCAAGGAAGGTTTAAAGAAGATTTATTTTGCTAGGGGGAACGACCCCCAAAACAAAAACCTGACTTGCCTCCCTTAAGTTTTTCAGCAATTGAATCTGTCCCACTCAAGTTTGGAGCCAACCGAGGTTTACTGGAGCTGCAGGTGCAGTGAGGCAACATTTCTGCATTAGCCATAGTGGACTATGGGTGGTCGTTAGTGTCTGTATCAGAGGTGGAATTGAATGTCATTAAGCCTTCCCAAGAGCTTCATTTCTGCCCCCAAACAGGTTTTGGCATAGAGGCCAAGAGACTTTGGAAGTTTTTGAATATTTTAAGTTGGGCAGT
Source organism: Lynx canadensis (assembly GCF_007474595.2). Lineage (NCBI taxonomy): Eukaryota > Metazoa > Chordata > Mammalia > Carnivora > Felidae > Lynx > Lynx canadensis. The sequence goes on from NC_044307.1 coordinate 41,201,926, forward strand.
TCAAACTTTTATGAGAAGAGGTAAAGGACAAAAAGGGACAGGTTGTTGGAGGCAGTTTCAAAGACCGATGTTGGGCCTGCGTGGGAATGGACAGTGGTCAGTGGTGTGGTCATCATGAAGGATTGGCTTGACTGTTCTTTACATACCCCAGCACAGCTGCAAGCCAAGGTAGGTAGGTGGTCAGAACATGAATATAAAGCTACGTTTCTATGTTCAAAAGCAATAGGAGGGTTATAAAACTGCCAGCAGTGCCGGACTGTATTTGTGTCTTTTTTCTGACATTTGAGGGCAGACAATTCAGTGTGCATCCTTGAAATGGATCCCAGCTCCTGGGAGGTAAGTGCCTGTTGAGTGGAAGGAAAGAGGGTGATGTATTACAACGATGTGAAATGTGGCAAAAGGCAAGCAGCTTGAGAGTTCTGAATCCTACTTTCATAACCTTCAGGAGTTTGTGAATCAAGTACTACCCCTCTTCTAGACATCTTGAAAGAATTCTAAGGTATTACAGACTTTAAAAATTATTTAACAAAAATTTATGGTTTGTGGTTCTATTTGTTAGATTTACTTTATAAGAAGATCCTGAAATTTTCAAGCATAGGAAAGGGGACAGTAGAGGTGATGTGTATGTATCACCCAAGCTTCAACAATTACCAACTGACAGTCCGATTTCTTCTGAATCTCTGACCACTTACACACCCCATCACCCTGATTATTTTACAGCAAATCCCAAACATTATATTATTTCATATTTCATAATCTATAAATATTTCAATATGTCTCTCAAAATAATGAGGACTACCTTTTCAAAGTTTACTTATTTATTTTGAGAGAGTGAAAGAGAGTGTGCACAGGGAGGGGCAGAGACACAGGGAGAGAGAATCCTAGGCAGAGAGAATTCCATGCAGTGTGGAACCCAATGCGGGGCTTCATCTCGTGAACAGTGAGATCGTGGCCTGAGCTGAAGTCGAGAGTCAGATGCTTAAAGCGACTGAGCCACTCAGGCGCCCCTACCTTTTTAAGACATAACCACATATGGGGTGCCTGGGTGGCTCAGTCGGTTAAATGTCTAACGTCAGCTCAGGTCATGATCTCATGGTTCGTGGCTTCGAGCCCCGCGTCGGGCTCTGTGCTGACAGCTCAGAGCCTGGAGCCTGCTTCGGATTCTGTGTCTCCCTCTCCCTCTGCGCCTCCCCTGCTCATACTCTGTCTCTCAAAAATAAATAAAACATTTTCAAAAATAATTTAAAAAAACCATAACCGCATATCACCACACTCCAAAAAAGTAGTGATATTTCCTTATCATCAGAGTTCCAGTCTATATTCATATTTCCTTGATTATCCTATAATTTCCCCATTTTAACTTATTTATTGAATAAGGAGCCAAAAAAGTTCCATATAATGTGTCTAGCTGATATGTTCCTTAAATCACTTTTAATCACTTTTAAATCCTGCCCCCCTACCAATTGTTTTGTTAGAAAAGCCTGATTATTATTAGTTCAGTAGAGTTTCCCAAGTCTGGATTTTGCTGGTTATGTCTCCATACTGTGTTAGATGTTAAGTATTTGTCGTATTCATTTGATCTTGTAATGTCATAAAGTGAATGTTTATGTATTTATGCTGCAGGAAATGAAAGTATCTCAGTACAGAAGACAGTTTTTGGGTGTCTAGGCAGCCAGGAGTAAGTCCTTTTGCTGTTCTGTGGAGTTTATCAGAGACCCTGTGTAGATGAGAGATACCAGGCAAATAAACAGTTCCAGGCCGTTTTCTGGTAGCTCAGTTCCAAAAGAGGCGGTATCTTTCAGCAGACGTTGACTATTGGATATAAAGCACTCATTAAAGAGCTCTCCACGCAAGTGTCAAATGTTAGGCAAATTTTCCAACTTTCCGGACCATGAAAGATGACCGCGTGAAGGCATGTGCTGTCCTTGAAAAGACACCACGTTGGTCTGGGAAGCAGGACAGGAGCAGGCCCCTTCCTTCCACCTTTGCCCCTGGCTCTCATATGCTCTTCAAAACCCTTCTTTTTCTGGAACTGTTTTCATCATTGTGCATCTAATGCCTAGCCCAGAGGCTGGCACCGTTCATTAAGCCAGCATCAGTTTATGAAGCACTTACTGTGCCCCACCCCTCCCCCACTGAGCCCAGGGAGGCCCTCAGGCTGCCAAGGTGAATAAAGACAGGCATAGCCTCTTTCCTCTTGGGGAGGCCTAACCTGGGCAGATAATGGCACAAATATGTAAAATTGTAACAGTGACAGTGTTACAGAGGAAAAGAGGAACAGTGAGTGCCTCCAGGGGGAGGTTTGACCTTGCTGGGGAGGTCGGTGAAGGCTTCCTTGGGGGTTGAGCTGAGGCTGGAAGGGTGACCAGGAATCGATAAGGAGAAGTGAGTGAACACTGGAAAGTGTCTTCTAGATGTATGGGCTCATGGAGTCACTGGTGACTTTGTGGAGAGCTGTGCCAGAGGACTGCTGTGGGCAGGAGGCATACCACACGAGTGTGAGCAGGGATGGAACGCCGTAACCGAGCTAGTGAGACAAAGATAAGTCTTTGGAGAAGTTTGACCATGAGGGGGAAGGGCCACTAGCTGGGGGTTGGGAGGAAGCCAGTGAGGTGGTTTTTTTTACAGAGAAAACATAGGTTCATAATACAAGGATCCTGAAAAGGCTGGTGGGGGCAGGGGGAAGGGGGGCTGGGGGCGTTGGGGAGAGGGAGGCTGGGGTGGGGAGTGGGGGCTGTCGGATCCAAAGCACAGGTGCAAGGATCAGCCCTAGATAGAGAGCTGAGGCAGATTCTCTATTGCAAGGCTGTTTTAACTTTTTATTGTGCATGTTTCCCAACATACACAAACTTTTTGACCTCAACCCACAGTCACAGATACATGGTAACTGAAACAGAAGCTTTAAGAAACAGTAAATACTCTTACTGTGTGCAATAGATACTATTTTCTATTCTACTTACTGCCTTTCAAAAATGCTGATCAAGGCCCCCTACATTAAACTGCAGCGTTTTTTCTTTTGTAAGGTTTATGTATTTATTTTGAGAGAGAGAGCATGAGCAAGGGAGGGGTGGGGGGGTGGGGGGGGTGGGGGGGGTGGGGGGGGTGGGCGAGGGCAGGGGGGGAGAGAATCCCAAGCAGGCTCCATGCCCAGCGCAGCATGGAGCCAGAGGTGGCTCAGTCTCTCAAAGACAGTGAGATCTTGAGCTGAAATCAAGAGTCAGACGGACTAAGCCACCCACTACCTCCTAAACTGCAGTTTAAACATGCCACATCAGCAGGGAGGGTGCAGCTATAGGGAAATTTGTATGTTTGGTAATTGGCAGATGAGTCAGATGGTTTCTGGGTTCTCTGTAAAAGTAGGCAGTGAGGGGCGCCTGTGTGGCTCAGTTAAGTGTCCAAATAGCTCAGGTGATGATCTCATGGTTCTTGAGGTTCTTGAGTTCGAAACCCGCATTGGGCTCTGCGCTGACAGCTCGGAGCCTGCTTGGGATTCTCTCTATCCCTCTCTCTCTCTGCCCCTCCCCTTCTTTCTCTCTGTCTAGAAAAGAAACAAAATTGGGGGAGTAATAGGTAATTAGGTTTATCCCCCCCCAGCTTTATTGACATATAATTTGATAAATAACACCGTGTGAATTTAAGATATACAACGTGATGGTTTGAGATATATATTGCAAAGTGATAACCACAATACGTTTAGTTAACATATCTATCACCTCACATAGTTACCTTTTCTGTATGTGTCTGGTGAGAACTTTTTTTTTTTAATTTTTTTTTTTAACGTTTATTTATTTTTGAGACAGAGAGACAGAGCATGAACGGGGGAGGGTCAGAGAGAGGGAGACACAGAATCCGAAACAGGCTCCAGGCTCTGAGCTGTCAGCACAGAGCCCGACGCGGGGCTCGAACTCACGGACCGCGAGATCGTGACCTGAGCTGAAGTCGGCCGCTTAACCGACTGAGCCACCCAGGCGCCCCTGTTGAGAACTTTTAAAATCTACTCTCGAGCCGCCTGGGTGGCTTAGTCAATTAAGCGTCTGACTTCTGCTCAGGTCACGATCTCACAGTTGGGTGGGTTTGAGCGCCACATCGGGCTCTGTGCTGACAGCTCAGAGCTTGGAGCCTGCTTCGGATTCTGTGTCTCCCTCCTACTCCCCCAGCCCCCGCCGTGCACACGCACTCTCCTTCTCTCAAAAAATGAATAAACATTTTAAAATTTTAAAATAATAAAAACAAAAGATCTACTCTCATAGCAACTTTCAATAGATGATACAATTAACTATAATCAGCATGCTGTACATCACGTCTCCAGAACTTACCCATCTTATACCTGGAAGTTTGTACCCTTTGAGCATCTTCACCCATCCCTCCACCCCCTGACTTTTAAAAGCATAATCTACATTTGCTATGACTAGTTTCTCAGTTATCCTTCCCTCCTCAGCCCCTTCCCCTACGACTTCTGCCTCTGCCACTTTATTTGAAAGTGAGAGTGCCCACCTCCCTCCTACCTTCAAATCCATTGCTGTTTGTAGCTCAAAGCACTCGAATACCCCTTCTTGAAGCACGGCTCCCTGGTTCTGTCTTAGTCCCCTGTCCACCCCAGATCACTGCTGCTTCTTGTCTCCCTGACAGACTGAGAGAGAGAGAGAGAGAGAGAGAGAGAGAGAGAGAGAGAGAGAGAAACAGAGAGAATCCCAAGCAGACTCCACGCCCAGTGCAGCATGGAGCCAGAGGCGGGGCTGGATCTCTCAAGGACAGTGAGATCTTGACCTCAGCTGAAATCAAGAGTCAGACCGACTGAGCCAGGTTTCTCTCCCAGTACCCCTCTTCTCACTCGTCTCACCTCCTTGACCAGCTTACCATCTCCTTGGCCTGCTGTCCATGTGCTGACCACCTCTCTGATGCTTACCTCCTCCTCCACCTCTCTCCTGAACCCAACCCTGAACTGCCAGTACCTTTCTAGATATTGCCATGTAACCATTTACTATCCTTGTAACTGTCTTCTATCCAAAATACATCATCTTAAGTAGATGGCCTAAAATGAAGTCCTTATTGCCCCAGTGGTGTCCTTTTTCTTCTGTGTGTAAGTTTCAATCCTATTTTGCTGCATGACCATCCCCAAACTCACCGGCTTAACAGTAATTTATTATTTTTCACAGTTCTGTGGGCTCAGCTGGGGCTGGAGGCCCCAAGACTGCCTCACTCCCAAGTCTGGGGCCTTGGTGCTGGCTGTCGCCTGGTGCAACTCACTGCTCGGCCTCTCTCTCACGCTTGGTCTCTTAGCACGCGGTAGTTCGAGCTTAAGCTTTGCGTGCTGGCTGGCTTCCAAGGGAGCACAGGCAGATGCCACGAGCCTCTTAAGGCTCGGACCGGAGTTGGTACCGTGTCACTTCCAGTGCAGTCATGGGGTCAAAGCAAATCACAAGGCCAGCGCAATTCAACAGGAGGAGAAACAGACTCCGCCTCTTGAAGGGTGGAACAGCAGTCACTCAGGTGGAAGGGATTGGCAGCCGTCTTTGCAGACGACCCACCATGCTGTGTGTGTGTGTGTGTATAAATATATAAGTCGTTTTGTTAAATCTTACATGGCATTTACCGTGTGCCAGGTGATGGCTGCGCACCTGCATGTATTACCTCATTCAGTTGAAACATGCCCGTGATGTAGGTACTATTGTTATCCCCATTTAACGGATGGATAACTGAAGAAGCGACAGTGACTTCCTCGGGACCAAGAGCTACTAAGTGGCAGAGCTAAGATTCGAAGTGGGTCAGCCTAGTTCCTGGGTCCAAGCTTTTTAACACCACCCGTCTGATCATGATACCACACCCGATTGTACTGACAGCGCGTCAGTGGGCTTCCGAGCCCTGTACCTCCCCAGCCACGTCTCCCACCGTCGCCTTTACTCCAGCCACACCAGACCCTGCCAGGACACCTACACGCCATGCCCGCTGCTTCCATTTGTACCTGCCGCACTTACTTAATCACCACCGACCGTAGGCTTGGCCCTTTGCTAGGTGCTGAACACACACACACGGCTCCCTTGGAGCTTACAGCCTAAACGAGGGACACGGACAATGTCGGGTGATACATACTAAAACAGGGGAAATCTTGGGCGTACTCAGATCACACACAGTAACCTAACCCAGACCAGGGGAATGGGGTGGGGGGATGTCTTTTAGTAAATCGCAGCTGCATCCTGCAAAATGAGCGATCTCCAGCCAGGAGAAGGGAGAAAGCAGTCACTCGTGCATGCCTTTCCGCAGATACTCATAGAGCGCCAACTATGATCTGGGCACCGTTCTAGGTACTAGGAATGCAGCAGTGAAAAAGACAGGAAGTCCCTGGCTTGATGGCCAGCAAGCTAGAAGAGCTCCAGTGCCTCTAAACAGAGACAGGGCATGTGTAACAAACCTGGACGTGAGAAAAAGAGCAACGTCCTCAACCCTGGTTGCCCGTTAGTACCTATGGAAGGCTTTACAAAATCCTGATGCCCACGGCCTTCCCATGAATAGTTCAGTCATAACCCCTGGGAGTGAGACCTGGCCACTGTTTTTTTTCTTTTTTTTTTAATGTTGATTTATTTCTAAAGAGATAGAGTGCGAGCTGGGGAGGGACAGAGAGAGAGGGAGACATGAAACCCAAAGCAGGCTCCAGGCTCTGAGCTATCAGCCCAGAGCCCGACGCGGGGGCTTAAACCCACGAGCCCTGAGATCGTGACCTGAGCCGATGTCGAGGCTTAACCGACTGAGCCACCCAGGCACTCCATACACTGGTATTTTTTGAAGCTCCCCATGTGGTTCCAGTGGGCAGCCAGGGTTGTAAGCCACCGCGTTAGGGGACCTGTGGCCCATGGAAGCCGGAAGTGGAGATCAGAGTTGAGGTTAGAGTAGTGAGCAGGGGCCAGACCGCCAAGGGTCTTGTAAATCCCGTCAGGCGGTTTTGGCTTAATCTTGAAAGCACTGGGAACTTTCAGCAGGATTTCAGCAGGGTAATGGCAGAATCAGATTCTTTTTCTTTCTTTTTTTTCTTTAACAAAGGATCAGGCTGGATGCTCTGTGTGGAATAGATTCACTTGGAGCGAAAGTAACAGTATGAGTTTGGAAGCTGTTGTAGGAGCCCAGGAGAAGTAGAGATACAGGAGTATGGTGATGGGTGAGGACAGAGAAGGAAGGGGTAATGTGTGAGAGATTTAAGAGACTACACAGGACTCTGACTCACTGGAAGTGAGGGATAAAGGAGGGCAGAGAATTGTGGAAGGTACTGGCTTGAGGAGCTGGGTCCATGGTGATCCTAGTACAAGAGACAGTGAACCAGGGAAGATCGTGTTTGGAAAGAGCTGGTACGTCCATTTGCGACCTGCTGCTTGCTTTCTTGTCCTGCTGCCTGTGATCCTATGCTTAATCTCTATTTGACAGCACTCGCCTCCTACGAGACCTATTTTACACACCTCTTCCAGGAAGCCTATCAGGATTATTCCTTCCATTGGCTCTGGATGAATGTTTATCAGGTTGTAAAGTCAGTATCTATTTACAGATATGTATTCTACAGCTTGGGCTTCTCCAAGCACAGAAGTGTTTTATTCCATGCTGTCTGCGTAGCACAGTGCCCAGAGCGCAGGAAGTGCACGATAAATAGATGTTAAATAGATGAGTTGATGGCTGAAGAGCTGGGTCAGAAACAGGAGTTCTCCTAGGACTGTGATTAGAAGTGGGTCAGGGGCTTCTGGTTCTCATTTCTAGGGTAAGGGACAGACAGAGTCCAGGGGCAAAAGAGGGTATTTGCTGAGCTGATCAGTAAAGAGGCTGAGTTAGAAGCACCAAAACTGTTGACTATAAAATAGAGAGACATATAATCAGCTATCTAAATTGTCTTTTAATAAATGCAGGATGGGGTATTAAGAAGGGCACTTGTTGGGGCGCCGGGGTGGCTCAGTCGGTTAAGCATCCGACTCCTGACTTCAGCTCATGTCATGATCTCACAGTTTGTGACTTCCAGCCTGGCATCAGGCTCTGTGCTGACGGTGTGGAGTCTGCTTGGGATTCTCTCTCTCCCTCTGTCTCTCTATCCCTCCCCCACTCATGCTCTGTCTCTTTCTCAAAATAAATAAATAAACTTAAAAAAAAAAAGAAAAAAGGAGGGTACTTGTTGTGATGAGCATTGGGTGTTCTGTGTAAATGATGAATCACTAAATTCTACTCCTGAAACCAATATTACACTATATGTTAACTAACTAAAATTTATTTTTATTTATTTTTTTATTTTTTTTAACGTTTATTTATTTTTGAGACAGAGAGAGACAGAGCATGAACGGGGGAGGGTCAGAGAGAGGGAGACACAGAATCTGAAACAGGCTCCAGGCTCTGAGCTGTCAGCACAAAGCCCGACGCGGGGCTCGAACTCACGAACCACGAGATCATGACCTGAGCCGAAGTCGGCCGCTTCACCGACTGAGCCACCCAGGCGCCCCTTAACTAACTAAAATTTAAATAAAAATTTGGGGAAAAATTGTCTTTTGAATATAATTTCGAATTCCTTTTGTGGCAAAGGCATGTAAATCTTTTAAAGCTTCCCTGCATGTGTTCTTTCTCTTATGTCTCTTCCTGTCAGTAAAGTGGGGTGATGGTAAAAAGTAGACAGATCCGAGTTTAAATTCTGATTACTAGCTGTGTGACGTTGAGCATGGTACGTAACCTCTCTGAGCTCAATTTCCCCCAACGGTAAAGTGGGGGGAAAGAAAGATCTATTTCTCCCAGGATTGTCGTGATGTGAAATGAGGTAATAAAATAATGTGTGGGAAAAGTACCAAGCATTGGGCCAGGCCTGTAGTAGGCCCCTGACAATTGCCAGGTTCCTTTCTGCCTTCCGGTTGCTGACCTTTGTTCCTTAGCACCTACTTCCCAGCCCTCTAGACAAGTGGTGGGACCAGAATGTGCTATGTGCATGTGACCTTCTCAGAAAGGGCCCTTTAGGGGCGCCTGGGTGGCGCAGTCAGGTCTGCGTCTGACTTCAGCCAGGTCACGATCTCGTGGTCTGTGAGTTCGAGCCCCGCGTCGGGCTCTGGGCTGATGGCTCAGAGCCTGGAGCCTGTTTCCGATTCTGTGTGTGTCTCTCTCTCTCTCTGCCCCTCCCCCGTTCATGCTCTGTCTCTCTCTGTCCCAAAAATAAATAAACATTGAAAAAAAAAAAATTTTTTTTTAAAAATTAAAAAAATAAAAAAAAAAAAGAAAGGGCCCTTTAATGTCCAGCCTTTCTGCAATTCTGGGGCATATTTAGGCAGACTTTGCATGCAAATAGTGTTGCAAAAGAAAACCAGAGAAATCTAGAAAGAGGGAGCCGGACAAGGTCTGCTGGACCCTTTAAAACCAGGACAAAAGCTAGCTTATAGTTTAAGAAAAAAATAAGGATACGCCGTGATTTTTTTTTTTATGACAATTAATTCAGTTTGAAGAACTATACTGAGAGATCATATCATTTTTTTCTCTCTCTTTCTGTTTTTTAAGTATTTCTTTTATGATCGCCTACCTGAAATCTTTACTTTGGGGAAACCACTGATCTAATCTTACCTCACCTTACAGGGAGTGTAAAACAGTTGTATGTTATGTAATATTAATGGCTATTTTCTCAAACACTAAACTCTCTGTAGACACCATAAGGGCTGTGGTCGTGTCTACCGTTTTTTCTATTCCATAATCCCATCATGCTTGGCATGAAAGGCTCACAATAATTACCTGTCAGAGGAATAAATGAATTATTCAGCCCGGGTGCTTTAGAATCCTAGTTTTTTGTTTTTGTTTGTGTTTTTTTCAAGATCCAAAAACCAGTTTCTTTTTAAATTACATATGTGTGTATATAATGTTTTTATTTATTTTTTATTTTTTTTTTAACGTTTATTTATTTTTGAGACAGAGAGAGACAGAGCATGAACGGGGGAGGAGCAGAGAGAGAGAAAGGGAGACACAGAATCGGAAGCAGGCTCCAGGCTCCGAGCCATCAGCCCAGAGCCCGACGAGGGGCTCGAACTCACGGACCGCAAGATCGTGACCTGAGCTGAAGTCGGACACTTAACCGACTGAGCCACCCAGGCGCCCCTATAATGTTTTTATTTAAATTCCAGTTAGTTAACATACAGTGTAACATTCGTTTCAGGTGTACAATATAGTGATTCAACACTTCATACCACACCTGGTGCTCATCACAACAAGTGCACGCTTTAATCCCCATCACTTACTTTACCCATCCCCCTGCCCACCCCCCCTCTGGTAACCATCAGTTTGTTCTCTGTCGTGAAGGGTCTGTTTCTTGGTTTGCCTCTCTCTCTTCTTTTTTTGTCCCTTTACTCATTCGTTTGTTTCTGAATTTCTGCATATGAGTGAAATGATATGGTATTTGTCTTTTTCTAACTGACTCAGCATTGCACTCTCTGGCTCCATCCATGTCACTGCAAATGCCAAGATTTCGTTCTTTTTACGGCTGAATCATACATATTCCGTTGTATATATACCTCATCTTCTTCATCCCTTCATCAGTCAATGGCAACTTGGGCTGTTTCCATAATTTGGCTATTGTAAATAATGCTGCTATAAACGTCAGGGTGCATATATCCCTTTGAATTCGTATTTTTGTGCTCTTTCGGTAAATATCTAGCAGCGTGATTGCTGGATTGTAGGGTAGTTCTATTTTTAACTTTTTGAGGAATCTCCATACTGTTTCCCAGAGTGGCTGCACCAGTTTTCATAGAACCCTAGTTTTTAATGATATTTATTTTCATTGATGGAGCCAGTAAACTCCTTGAGGGACTCTGTTCTCTAATGCCCAGCAGGGCAGGTGCTCAGCAAGTGAATGAGCCTCCTGGTCATGCAGAGATGAGACATATCCAAGAGAGGATAACCCAGGAACCTGAATGATAGGGAGGAGCCATCAGGTACTTCCCTTATATTATCTCATTTGATCTCCATGGTAACCTTGCCAGGAGGGTAATAATTTGAAGCAACAGCAACTTTAAGATTCATTTTTTTGTTGTTGTTTTGCTTACTTCTTTATTTTGAGAGAGAGAGTGTATGCACTCATGGAGGGGCAGAGAGAGAGAGAGAGAGAGAGAGAGAGAGAGAGAGAGAGAGAATCTCAAGCAGGCTTCATACTGTCAGCACAGACCTGACACAGGGCTCTATCTCAGGAACCTTGAGATCATGACCAGAGCCACTATCAAGAGTCCAATACTTAACCAACTGAGCCACCCAGGCCCCTCAGTTTTAAGATTCTTTTAAAAGATATTGCTGAATTTTAACTCCCAAACAGATCTGAGTTTTTAATACAGATTGAGGGGGGCAGACGTGGTGGGGGTACCTTTTCTACTTTCGTTTCTTTCTTCTTCAGTGTGAAGGGAATAGTGACCCACAAGGTTTTGAGATAATTTAAAGGCTTTTGTTGCAACGCTCATTTATTAAGATCAAATGCTTTTAAAGTATCCTGGCAGTCGAAAGTTAAATAAGAAACAAAAAAATTACTCCTCTAAAACTCTTCTGCCTAGAACTTTTAAGGTCTTCTTTAAGTAGGACTTCATTATTTGCTGTAAAATGCCACTTTGCTGGGAAATGCTACAAACTACTATATTAAGACATAAGTTCCAACCCAATAAGGTCATGAAATCCATTTAGTTGGATGGCGGTCTGCGTTGTTAAAAAAATGGCAAAAGAAGGATTCCTAGCTGACTCAGTCAGTAGACCATGCAACTCGATCTCAGGGTTATCAGTTTGAGCCCCACATTGGGTGTAGAGATTACTTAAAAATAAAATCTTTAGGGGCACCGGGGTGGCTCAGTTGGTTAAGCCTCCAACTCTTGATTTCGGCTCAGGTCATGATCTCACAGTTTACGGGATTGAGCCCCGCATCAGTCTCTGTGCTGGGAAGCACAGAGCCTGGTTGGGATTCTCTCTCTCTCTCTCTCTCTCTCTCTCTCTCTCTCTCCCCCTTCCCCCATGCTTTCTCTGTCTCTCAGAATAAATAAACTTAAAAAACGTTTTTAATAAAATCTTTAAAAATAAGGCAAAAGAAACAGAAGATGTCAGAATGCATTGTGTTGCATAAACGGGTTTATATTATGTATATATGTTTTATGTATACATATACATGACTTGCCAGATAAAATGTATTTCTTTTTATAAGTTATAGTCAAAAAAGTTTGAAAAAAATGGTTTTGTGAATGACGCCTTGACATTATGGTGTTCAAAAGCATTCATTGGCAAGGATGAAGGGACATTTTTTTGTGTCATTATCAAGTGATGGCAATAAGGAAATATGGGTGCTGAGCTAATTTCCTGCGGAACGTCTTGTCAAGTGGGGACCTGTTTGTGCTGCACATACTTTTCTCCTCCTTTCATTTGTAAAAATACTGAAGGTTTGCTCATAAAAAGTGAAAGATTTGGATGAGGGACCAATGGCATATAAAGTTTAGGAATGTGCATATGTAACAGGCTACAGCGTGAGGGTTTGTGGCTCTAACAGTTGTGAATTCTACTCTCTGGAAGGGAACCCAGGGGTCCCTGCCATGTAGTAACTCGAAATTTGCCGAGGCACAAATCTGAGTACATCCTAGGAGGCCTATGGGTAGGGAGATAGTGATTTCGCTCATGAGTGAGCCCCGCCCCCTGCCCTTCATCTCCATTTTTTCTATTGTTTTATTATTTTTAAAAAAGATTTTTTAATGTTTATTTATTTTTGAGAGAGAGAGAGACACAGAATCCGAAGCAGGCTCCAGGCTCCGAGCTGTCAGCCCAGAGCCCGACACGGGGCTTGAACCCACAAACTGTGAGATCATGATGTGAGCTGAAGTCAGATGCTTAACTCACTGAGCCACCCAGGCGCCCCTCTAGTCTTTGTTTTTAAGAGCATAACTCCCTTCAGGTAATAAGGGGTGTTTCCATCTGAACAATGACCATGAAGTGAAAGGAGAAGCTTGTGATGTGAAGACATGTCAAGAAAGACAGCTTCTTGACAAAGGTGTGGGTGCCCAGAAAGCCACAGCTGCTGCAGGTATCCTTGTGTTCTACAAGCTGGTCATTCCCCGGAGGTCTCGGGAGGAAGCTGTGCCATATGCTTTCCTGCCTCTTTAGAACCTGGGGGGTTAAGCCAGTCGGTATTCATTTCCTGTATAGCCTCTAAAAGATAGAAACTTCATGTGTGGAAATTTTCATGTTTGTTTAAAAAGAGGAGAGATTGTATGTTTTGTGTATAGGTTTTGTTTGGTTTCTGCTTACTGGCCGGTGCTTCTGGATCGATTGCTTTGGGAACGAGTGCGTAAAGCTCTCGGATAGTACCTGAAGTCGTTACGCTCTTTAGGATTCTGTGTTGCGTGTCTCGGGTTGGCTGAGAGTTGAGGCCTTCCCGCCACTCCGGAGGGGAGAGGAGCATTTGGGGACAGGACAGGGATCGTCAGTGGAGAAATCAGGACCTTCACATGTAGATGCTGACTCTTTTGAGAGCATTGCAATAAAGTCACTCCTGGGTTGACTCACGTGCCCTTCCTCGAAAACACATAAACCGGGTAACTGCCCATTCTCCAGTATTGGTTGACCTGAAGCTGGCATTCCATAATGTGCCTGTGAGTCACGGTTGGAACGTAGGCAGGGGGAAAGAGAGGAAGAGGAGAGAAGCATGTTGGTTTATCAGGATATGAGAAATTGTGCCTCCTTTTTTATTAAAAAAAAAGGGGGGGGCACCTGGGTGGCTCAGTCGGTTAAGCGTCCGACTTTGGCTCAGGTCACGATCTCAAGGTTTGTGAGTTCGAGCCCCGCGTCGGGCTCTGTGCTGACAGCTCAGAGCCTAGAGCCTGCTTCCCAGTCTGTGTCTCCCCCTCTCTCTCTGCTCCTCCCCTGCTCATGCTCTGTCTCTCTCTGTCTCAAAAATAAATAAAAACATTTTAAAAAATTAAAAAAAAAAAAAAAAAGTTGGGCTGAGATTCAGTCATGCTGTACCTTAGATGTCACCAGGAGTCCACCTCTGCTTTCTCAGCTCTACATATGCAGAGGCTGAGTGGGCACCTCACCTAAATTGATTAGGTCCAGGGAGAACTTGTCCCTACCACCCCAACCACCTGTGGCCATGTGTTGAGTGCCTCCTGCCTCCAACGCCAGCCAGGCACCTTGATACAGTAACACAGGACATTATTTTTTCATTTTAAATGTTTATTTATTTTTGAGAGAGAGAGAGAGGGAGAGCGTGAGCACTAGTAAGGGAGGGGCAGGGAGCAAGGGAGACAGGATCCGAAGCAGGACCTTAACCGACCCTTAACTCTTGATGGACTGAGCCACCCAGGCGCCCCAATAACAGCAAACACTTAGTAAATGTTCCTATAATATATTGACGCAAGATGCTATAGTTGGCCCTGGGATGAGGGTGTGTATAAAAATGAACAAAACGGGGCGGCTGAGCTGCTCAATCCATTAATTGTCTAACTTTGGCCCAGGTCGTGATCTCACAACTAGTGGGTTTGAGCCCCGCATCGGGCTGTGTGCTGACAGCTCGGAGCCTGGAGCCTGCTTCGGGTTCTGTGTCTCCCTCTCTCTCTCTGCCCCTCCCCCACTCATGCTCTGTCTCCTTCTCTCAAATGTAAATAAACATTAAAAAATTTTTTTTCTTAATTGACCAAAGCATAGTCCTTGCCTCCTTGAGGCTCATGACCAAGGGATGGACATAAGGACAACTAATTATAAGTCAAGCCAACTGCAGTGTGTGTTACAAAGGAGAGAGGAAGTTCCATGGAAGTACAAAGGAAAGATGGAAGGGTGCCGGGCCATGGCAAGAACATGAGCAGAGCCGGAGAGGCACCGGCAGTATTTGAGGAGCTTGGAGTAACACCACGTGGCAAGAGTGGAGAGTAGTCGGAGGGAAGGTAGAGGGATGTGGTGGATGATGGGCTGAAGCCCACCTTCATCATCCCGAAGTCACTGGGGCCCCTTCGGAGGTTTTGAGCAGGGAGCGAGGCATCTGCTTTGTGTTTTAGGAAGAGAGGTTGATGAGAATGGATTGGAGCAGGGGAGATTACCTGCCAGAGGCCACTGCAATGGTTCGTTGGGTGAGTGACGGGGCTTGACCGCGGCCAGTGGAAATGCAGTGGAGGGTACTCAAGAATGATTTGTACTCCACAGCCAACCTGTGAATTTATAATGGGCGCGAGCCTACCCAGGCACTGGAGTGGTTAGGTCAGCTGGCCAGAGCACACCTTTTAAAATTGAAGTACATTAATAATCAAAGGATTACTTGGTGAAAATGGAGGTAAGGCGAAAGGAGCTGGATGGTCTGCAATGACCTTTCACTCAATCTATAGCAGTTCTTGTATAGTAATAATGATAAAGCTCAGTCTCCAGCGGGTTGTTACCCTTCTCTGGAGAGATACTTGGCCCGCTGCAGCCGGAGGCACTGCTCTCCTGGCCAGCACTGCAGAGAGGCTGGTGGGTAGCCTGTCAGGGATCTTTTGGGTTGCAAAAAAGGAAACTCACGCATAGGCGCACAAGGAAAATGAGGAATAATTATAAGGAAGGAAAGTCTTCTAACCCAAATGCTAGAAAGGCAACCAGGTCTCGTGGGGCTTAGAATATCATCAGGCAGGGGTGCCTGCGGGGCTCAGTCGTTTAAGCATCTGACTCTTCTTTTCGGCTCAGGTCACAATCTCATGGTTCATGAGATCGAGCCCCACATCAGGCTCTGTGATAACAGCACGGAACCTGCTTGGGATTCTCTCTCTCTGCTCCTCCCCAGCTTGCGCGCACACACACACACACACACACACACACACACTCACTCTCTCTCTCTCTCTCTCTCTCTCTCAAAATAAATAAACATTTAAAAAAATGAAGAAAGAATATCATCAGGCACTTTCTCCAGCCCTCTTCCCTCCCTCCACACCCAGTGAGAATCTCTTCTTCTCCCTGACACACCGACCTTCCTATTCCCATCCCCTTGCATGGGCCCCATTACAATTGCTCCAAAATGGTGGCCTTGACCCTTAGTCTTTCCAGCCATGTAGTCTGTTCCCCACAGCTGAGTCAGTTTCTGTGTCCCAACTATTAATACAAGCAGAGAGGATCCGATTGGTCCAGGTTTGGTCCTGGGTCTTTCCCCAATCTAGTTAGGCTGAAGATGTGATGTGATAGATTCTTTGACAAAAAACAAAATGATGGTAAATAATGGATAACTCTAGCATTTCTGGTATTAATGTTCAGCTCTGCCAGACTTGATGAATGACTCTGTGTATTAGTTGTCTATTGCCGTATAACAAAATACCTCAAAATTTAGCAATTTTTAAAAAATTTTTTAAGTAATCTACACCCAATATGGGGCTCAGACTCAACCCCACAATCAAGAGTCACATGCTCTGCCAACTGAGTCAGCCAGGACCCCCCAAAATTTAGCAGTTTAAAACAACAAGGATTTATTATATCCCAGTGAACCCCCGGGAACCATTTAGCTGGGAGTTTCTGCCTCAGGGTCTCTCATGAGGTTGTAGTCAAGCTGGTCTCTGGGGTTGCAGTAACATGAAGGGTGGGCTGGGAGATGATCTACCTACACAATAGGCAGAAAGCCTTGGTGCCTCACTGACTGTTGGCTAGAGACCCCAGTTCCTGGCCATGTGGGTCTCTCCATAGACTGAGTGTCCTTAGGACATGGCAGCTGGCTTCCCCCAGAATGTGTGATCCAGAGAGAGCACCTCAGATAGAAGCTGCTGCCTTTATATTCTCACCTCAGAAGTGGTAAACAATCACTTCTGCCCTATTCTGTTGGTCACCGTGGTACAAGGTGGGCGGGGTGCATAAAGGTGAGAATACTAAGAGGTGAGTCTACCTGGGGACATCTTGAAGATAAGTTACCACACTCAGTCAACAGACATTTATTCAGTATCTACTTGTGTGCCAGGTGCTAGGAATTCAGAGCTGTGTGACACAGAGTTTCTATCCATGAGGGGCTCTCTGTCTAGTGTGGGGAAGCCTTAGAAAAACAGACCACCATGTGTCCCCTGAGCTCTCCCCGCTGTCCAGTCATCTTTCACACTGCCAGCATACTTATCCTCATAAAATTCAAATCTGTTCATATCAGTCTCTTATTGAAACCATCCTCAAGTGGGTCCCCTTTTTGCCTAAACAGGTTTTGTTTTTGTTTTCGATTTTAATCACCACCACAGTAACAAATACTTTTTTTTTCTGTAGGTAGACAAAATACCATATGATTTCACTTATGAGTGGAATCTAAAAAACAAAACAAATGAAGAAACAAAAAACAGAAACACAACCATAAATACAGAGAACAAACTGGGGGTTGCCAGAGGGGAAGGGGACGGAGGGATGGGCAAAATGGGTGAAGAAGAGTGGGAGATATAGGCTTCCAGTTATGGAAAGAATAAGTCATAGGGATGAAGGACACAGCATAGGGAATACAGTCAATGGTCACCATAAGAGCATTGTATGGTGAGGTAGGAGCTACACTTGTGGTGAGCATAGCATAACATACAGGGTTGTTAAATCACTGTGTTGTACACCTAAAATTAATGTAACACCGTGTCAACTATACTGCAATAAAAATAATAATAATGAGAAATTTTAATCATCGCCACAAGAAGAAATATACACAGTAAAACCTTGGTTCGTGAGCACAATTCATTCTGGAAACATGCTTTGTAATTCAAAGCACTCGTATATCAACGTGAATTTCAAGAACCATTGGCTCAGTTGTGATCATGTGATGTTCGCTGTCACGTACTAATTGTATTGCAAGACCTCGCTCATTTATCAAGTGAAAACTTATTAGAAATGTTTGCTCGTCTTGCGGAACACTCGCAGAACAGGATACTCGCAACCCAAGGTTTTACTGTATATATTTTTAATTGAAGTGTAGTTGACATATGGTATTATATTAGTTTCAGGTGCACAACACAGTGATTCACCATTTATATACATTATGAAGCGATCACCAGGGTAAATCTAGCTACCATCTGTCCTCGTAGAAAGTTGTTACATATTATTAACTATATTCCTATGCTGTACATTGTACTTTCATGTCGTATTTATTTTTTATCACAAACCAACACATATAATAGATGCATTTATAACGAAAACAAATTTCACAAAAAAGTTTACCTCGCTACCTGTGATATATTCAGGTATTTTCGATTCCAGGCTGTTTCATTTTTTTCTGAAAGCGAGTCACAATCTCATGAATTTTACAACCTATTGAATTGTGACCTGCAGTGTGGAAAGCAACAGGCTAAAAAGTCGTCCAGACTCCCTGCCATGAGCTACAAAGCCCCCCAGCATAAAGTTCCTCTCCCTGGAGTTCTCTCCTATTTAGAGTGCTCTTACTCATCCTTTAAAACCAGGCTTTAAAGTGTCTCCTCTTCCCCTCTCTTCTTGGATAGAATTGCCCGCTCCCTCCTCTGGCCCCTAGAGCATTTCACTTGGTAACTATCCATCCGGCTCTAGGGCCAGCCCCGGAGTCTACAATGTATTTTCATGGAGTCTCTCCAAAGTATGTTTAGGTAGAAAGACATGGAGCAAATTAGCATCACACAAATGATGATGTTGCAAATGAGCGATGTGCAGGTGGAGGGTGTCGCGCGCGTGGGTTTCCTGTCGATGGAGCCGCATGCTTGCAGAAACAGGATCCCTCCCCCTGGGGGCCACAGTCTCGCCCGCGCGTCCATCTCAGGTACAAGTCGCACCGGAACTTGCCGCTGGGGTTCATTGCCGCGGTTCATTTTAGCTGCTCAGGTCTCTTTCTTTCTTTTTTTTTTTTTAATAGATGCTTTTTTCATTTGTTTGTGTTGATAGGGACAGCCTGGTGAGAAATGGAGCTTCAGGCAGCACAGATAGAAAGATCTCTCTATCTGCACCCGCCCTGCGGGGTGGGGGCGGGGGTGGGGTGGGGAGGGTTTCCTTTCTGAAGTGGTATGGAAGGAGGGTTTTGAGGTTTTTGAATATTTTCTTCTGAGTATCTAAGAAAGAGATTTGTTTGCCCACATTTACACTATTTTGGCAGGGTAGCAACCTGACAAAATATTTTCTGGTTGGTTTTGCCTTTACGTGGTTTTTATTTTTTTGAGGGGGAAAAAGAATCTATCTACACCTTGGTTAAATTCTACTGAAACACAGTGGCTGTTTTCTTTTGACTTAAGGGTTGATGCCAGTAAGATGCCTAGGTCCAGCCTCTTGGGAGCTGCTGATAGACCATTCTGTGAGCCATAACCAAAAAAAAAAAAAAAAAAAAAAAAAAAAGACATAAGCAAAAGTAATTAAATTATTCCTTCTCCAGTATTCTCATTTCTGCATTTGTCAACGGCTGTAACTGCCCAAGGATATGTTGACTTGGTTATGGTGTGTGCATATTTGGGGGAGGGAAGTGAGGGGTGAAGACAGACCGTAAACAGATTATTACTGTAGAATATGAGAAGTAGAATAATAGAGGTATGTATTGCGTGCAGAGAGAAGGGAGTCATTTACTCCCAGCAATATTTTTCAAATGAGGGTCACCTCTATTAGTAGATCATGAAATGCATTTACAAGGTAGCTAATAGCATTTCTAAAAAAATTTTTTTTAATGTTTATTCATCTTTGGGAGAGAGAGAGAGAGAGAGAGAGAGAGAGAGGGAGAGAGGGAGGGCGGGGGGTGGGGGGAGCAGAGAGAGTGACTGACACAGAATCTGAAGCATGCTCCGGGCTCTGAGCTGTCAGCACAGAGCCCAATGCGGGGCATGAACCCACGAAGTGTGAGATCATGTCCTGAGCTGAAGTTGGAGGCTTAACTGACCGAGCCACCCAGGCGCCCTGGTAGCTAATAACATTTCTAAAAGAGACTAGACTGAAATGCAGTTGACAACATAGGGGTTAGGAGCACCAATTCCCCCACACTCTTCAGTGTGTAGTCAAAAATCCATGCATAACTTCTGATTCCCCCCAAAACGTAGCCACTAACAGCATACTGTTGATGGGAAGCCTTGCTGATAACATAAACGGCCAATTAACACATACTTGGTATGTTATATGTATTACGTGCTGTATTCTTTTAAGGTGTTTTTTTTTTAATGTTTATTTTTGAGAGAGAGAGAGAGAGCAAGTGGGGGGTGCGGGTGAGGGGAGAGAGAGAGAGAGAGACTGAGGATCCAAAGAGGGCTCTGTGCAGACATCAGAGACCCCGATCGATATAGGGCTCGAACTCATGAACCAGTGAGATTGTGACCTGAGCAGAAGTGAGCCGCTTATCCGATAGCCACCCAGGGGCCCCTTACCGTGCTGTATTCTGACAGTAAAGTAAGCTAGAGAAAAGAAAATGTTATAAAGAAATCTACAAGGGGGGTGCCGGGGTGGCTCAGTCGGTTAAGTGTCGAACTTCGGATCAGGTCATGATCCGGCAGTTCTCAGGTTCAAGCCCTGCATCCAGCTCTGTGCTGTCTTTGCCCTGAGCCTGCTTGGGATCCTCCACCCCCTCCTCCCTCTGCCCGTCCCCCGCTAACTCTGACTCTATCAAAATAAAATAAACTTAAAAAAAAAAGCGGGTACCTGTGTGGCTCAGTCGGTTGAGCGTCCAACTTCAGCTCGGGTCATGATCTCACAGTTTGTAGGTTCAAGCCTCCGTCAGGCTTGTGCTGACAGCTCAGAGCCTGGAGCCTGCTCTGAATCCTGTGTCTCCCTCTCTCTGCTCCTCCCCTGCTCATGCTCTGTCTTTCTCTCTCAAAAATAAATAAACATTGAAAAAATTTTTTAAAGGTTCCTCTCTCTCTCTCTCCTCTGCTCACATTCTCTCTCTAAAAAATAATAATAACAAATTAAAAAAAATTCATATGAAAGAGGGGCACCCATCTGGCTCAGTCTGTAGAGCATGTGACTCTTGATCTGATCTTGGGGTTGTTAGGTCAAGCCCCATGTTGGGTGTAGAGATTACTTAAAAATAAAATGAAAGAAAGAAAAGAAAAGGAAGGAAGGAAGGAAGGAAAGAAAGAGATTCATCAGGAAGAGAAAACACATTTACAGTGCTGTACAATAAAACAATCTGCATATCGGTAGACCCGTGCATGCTCTTCAAACCCTTGTGGTTCAGGGATCCACTGTGTATCAAGTTGCATCCTCCATGGTAAATTTAGATATTTTTTCCCAAAACCTTTGTTTTAGTTACATATTTATTGCATGGTAATGTGAGATCTATTTCTTCGGAGTGTCAGGCACAGATGTTTGAAAGCCACTGCTTGTAGGGGATGGAAGAAGTCACCCCCAGAGGAGGTGGCATTTGAGCTGGTCTTTGGAGAATGGTGGACGTGCCCCCAAAGAGGAAGGGCATTCCTTACAGAGGAAAAAGTATACGCCCACACTGGGCAAGTCTGTTCCGGGGCAGGATGTTCCCCGTGACTGCACCTCAGGGTCCTGGGAGACGAGAGGCTGCAGGTGCTTCTGGGAGGCAGGTGGAGTAACTAATGGACCACTTGACAATATAAATGTTGGCACCCCAGCCCTCCCCAGAAATTCCAAGTCTCTGGTAATGGGTTTGGCCTTGGGAATCTGTATTTCTAATACGCTTCCCTGGGCAGTGAGGTGCTGATGGGGGTGTGACGAAACCAGTGCTAGGTTTGCAGAGGTGATTTTTGTAGTAATTTAGATAGAAGGTTGAATGGAAGGAAGTAACATGGGGAGGCCAAGCGAGACAGAGATGAGGACCTGAAGTGAGGTGAAGGCAGTTGGAGAAGAAGGGCTGCATTTGAGGGAGATTTTGGAGGTGGGTTGCATGAGCTAAGGGAAGTAAGAGAATGAGAAGGAATCGTAAATAATCCTAAAATATCTAGGGGGTTGGTCTATGAACACAGAGACTAGAGAGACCACATTCAGAAGGGGAGAGGATTACTGGAGTTTTGGTTTGTGCCCATGGCAGGGCAGGGACAATTCAGTTTTCACCATGCCCCATGTGAACTATACCTTCAGAGCATATCCGTCCTTTGCTCTGATTGCCTGTCTCTGAACAACCTTCTGATTGTCTTAGAGCGGACTCAAGTTAATCTAACTCACAAGGGACTGATACATACACGCCCAACTGCTGGTTGACCGGTATGATTTACAGTGAGGGATGTATACACGTTTGCAGGTGTAAAAGTACTTACGCCTTTGCTCAGGGTATCAAAATACCTGGAGAATGGAAGCAGTATGTAAAAGATTTAGGCGAGGGGTGCCTGGGTGGCTCAGTTGGTTAAGCAACCGACTCTTGATTTCAGCTCAGGTCACAATCTCATGGTTCGTGAGTTCAAGCCCCACATTGGGCTCCGTGCTGAGAGCACGGAGCCTGCTTGGGATTCTCTCTCTCTCTCCTTCTCTGCCCCTCTGCTCATGCTCTCTCTCTCTCTGTCTCTCAAAATAAAGAAATAAACTTTAAAATAAATAAATAAATAATAAAAGATTTAGGCGAGAGAGAATTGTATGGTTTGCAGAGTGTTGCATGTGGGCTCTAAAAATGCCTGATTAACTTTGCTGCGCTCAAATAAGAATGTGACTCTTCAGTAATCAAAATACTTTGTGGAGGTTACAGTGTCTACACTCCCTCTATCTTAGAGGCTGACTTTCTCATCAAATTCTGAGGGCGCTTTAATTTTTTTTAACACTTATTTATTTGGGGGGGGGGGGGAAGGACAGAGAGAAAGGGAGACACAGAATCCGAAGCAGGCTCCAGGCTCTGAGCTGTCAGCACAGAGCCAGACGCAGGGCTGGAACTCACGAACTGTGAGATCGTGACCTGACTGAGCCACCCAGGTGCCCCACTGAGGGTGCTTTAAAGCAGCAACTTAAAGCCTATGAGACTCCTCTTCTACTGCCTCTCTGGTTCACCATCCTCCTGGGCCTGGTGGTGGGGAAAGAATGCTCTGTTTAGGAGAGGTTAGGAGTGCTGGCAGAGCACCAGAGAGGCTGGGGAGTTGGTGACTGACACATCCCAGCCATGCCTTCCAGCCACGTGTGATGTCCTCCTTAACCTGATGACTGTCCTCCCCCTCACATACTCTGTGGGGAAGCAGGCTAGATGTGTAAGACAGCAAGGCCAGTGGGAGTGCTGAATGCCTTTTTTTTTTTTTTTTACAGTTCTGTTATACTCCTTATCCTTGTACTAGAAGCTTGTAGGAGTTCAGACTTTTTAAAATCTGTCAAGGAAAATAACCAGCTTGAAATATGTCATGACTAGAATAGCCTTAGTCTCTACAAAGATGATTTAAAGTGTTTATATTCATGTATCAAATAATGTAGGCAAGGTTTTGAAAACAGTTGTAATCCAATAAATTGCTTGTTTGGGATTGCTTTGAAAACAGTTCCACATTACTTCTAATGATAGTATTAACAGTCACAAGAATAATGGTAACTATTATTGGATATTACTATATATCAGGTTCTTTTTCAAAGTTTATTTATTTTGAGACAGTGCATGCACATGCATGAGCGGGGAAGGGGTAGAGAGAGGGGGAGACAAAATCCCAAGAAGGCTCTGAGCTGTCAGTGCAGAGCCTGGCACGGGGCTCGATCTCAAGCACCATGAGATCATGACCTACGCCAAAATCAGGAGCCAAGCCGGATGCTTAACCACTGAGCCACCCAGGCGCCCCACTACATATCCGGTTCTAAAGCAAGGATTTTGTACACCTGACATCATTTAACTGTCCCTCCACCAACCTGAGATATAGGTATGTTACCTTCATGTTACAGATGAAGAAACAAAGGTAGGAGAAGTTTAAAAAGTAGGCAAAGAGATCACTTGGCTAAAAAGTGGCGGTGATAGAGCTCTAACTCTTGAGAGTGGTGGGGAGTGGGAGGAGGGAGAGGAAGAACCATTGGCTTCTTCTGCCTGTGATCCATTGGGCAGTGGTTTTATGTGGTTCTAGGAGACTTACTGCACTCCCTTGATATATAGGTCTCTAGTTATAGATTGATTTCATGTGTTCTAATGCATCTTGTAGACTGGGCTGTTTTTCTTTTATCCCACAAGTACTGATTGTGAGCTAACTACGTACAAAGTACTCTGCTAGGCCCTCAGAGAATAGTAAGCCCTTGAGGAGCTCCCCGTCCAGGAAGGAACATGAGAGAGAGAGATTAGGTTGAATCATAGGAGATGGCCGTTGGGAAATTACATGGTACGTACTAAAATAAATCACTGATACATAATTAAAATAAGGCAACATGGTATTAGCTAAATATTGTGACCTCTCATACCTTTCAGCTACCATGCTAAACATTTTGCATGCACTAGTTCCTGAATCCCTAAAATAACTCTCAGACATGATTATAATTGTTCCATTTTATAGATGAGGAAGTAGAGGCTCTGAATGGTGAAGTGAGTTGCCCAGAGCCACGTACCTCGGATGTGACAAAGGTAGAATCTGAACCCAGGTCAGCCTGAGTACAGAGCCAACGCACTTAAGCCCCAGAATATAAGTACTTCTAGAGGTACAAATAAAGGTATACGCCTTATTTATACACATTGACCATTTAAAAATTTTTATTTCACAAACACTTTATAGAGCACTAACTCATCTGATACATTTTGGTATTTCTGTGATCAGGACACATCTGGTCATGCATATTGCTACTTCCTCTCAGCATTTGCACTCTTCCCCTTCTGAGAATGGCCCACTAACCAAGGGGAGCATTTGGAGAGAAAATACAAACAACAACAACGACATGTATTTCACCTTGTATTATGCGGACATGGAGTCTTTCTTTATGACGTGTATTTGGAGGCACAAACACATGCTAGAACACTTCAATTATAATTTAATTTCTTCCTTTTTTTTTTTCCTATGTCCACTTGCCCTTCTTTCTAAATCACACACAGAGATGGGAATCACAGGAATGACCATTTAAATTGTACATACTTTGCAGGCAGTACTGTTAAAGTGATTTGTATATAGTCAAGCCACTCTAAGAACTTTCCTCTTAAAAAGCTTCCAAATCGTACATTCGGATACCAAAATCCTGTTGATATAAACCACAGTTTAAAATTTTATGTATAAAGGCATATCCCTTATTTAAAAAAATTTTTTTTAATCACATGGGAAAAAATAAAGTTTTTTATTTTGTTGTATTATTTAACGATGTCCATTTTGGTGGTGATCTGGCGAATCTGAGATTCTCCCCACTGCTGTTCTGGGATTTTGCAACACACCCCAAAATTTAAAATTAGATTTGACAGCTGGCATTCTCAAAGTATGTTGTCACAAATTAGAGGGCTGTCCCCTCTGCCTATGCCACAGTGTTGAACTCTGTTTAAAACAGGAAGGGGTGTTTGTTCCCAAGATCCTTTTTCAGGCCTTGAAGAGGGGGGAGTTTTAGCATCAACCTGACTTGGGGTCCCCCACCAGCCCTTATTAGATTGATGACCCCAGGCAAATTACTGAAATCATTGGGAGCCTTAGCTGCAAAATCAGGACGATTAAACCTTACTCTACAGGCTTGTGTGAAGGTTTAGCCAATAATGTATATAAGTATGTAGGTGGTACTTAGTAGGCTCTCAGGAAATGTCGGTGCTCTTATACTTTGGACATTCTTTAAAAATCCTGCAATGCCCCATACTCTTTATAAGTATATAAATTCAGTTCTGTTTGGCGATCTTTTAAAGTCAAAGTTGTGTTTCTTTGGGGTTTTGGGTGACTCGGGAGAATAGCTTCCTGAAATCCATTAATATTTCATTGGAACTGTAGAGCAACAGCTGTAGAACTTGCTTGGTAGGCCCTAATTGCCATGAATAATCCATGAACTCTTTTGAAATGTAATTCTTCGAAATGGGTATTATAATTAAATTCCAGCCAATCCAAGGGCACTTTAAAACATGTTTAAAAATTTCCCAAGCCAATTAGAAAACTGGTTGGTCCAACTGTCAAGTGTAGAGAAATATGCTAATTTATGCAAAGACTACTGTTCCAGGAAGGCCCTGACTGAATGTGAAGCACATTTTCTGAGAAAACACCTCGGTGATACTATGTGATACTAAATCACTGAATATATTTTTAAGGCATGTCCAAATACAAAGCATACATTGTGAATGACAGAACAGCAGTTACTAGGGCAAGATGTGGTTTGTTTTTTAAAAAGATTTTGTATCTTGAATATGACAACATTGTATGCCAACCTTTACATTTTTATCTTGTGCAATATAGGTTAGTTACAGTATCCTTATAAAAGCAAGCAAGGTGCACTAGTGTTATGTTTTTTAATTCTAAGGGGGTATAGAAACTAAACAGTTTCCCTTAATTTAAATCTAGAGATAATTGTTATTTGAAACTCACCAAATATCTGGGGGACATGGGTCTGAATATTCTGTTTATCCGCAGGACTCCCACTGCTCTATGTATTACAAACTAACTTAAAATAATTTGGAACATTTCTGGGGCTTACATATGGAGTTTTTAAAAATCCAAATCACATTCTCGTCCAATCCATCGTTTACCTGCCCTTGATGTTTATTTAAAAGAGAACGAGACCCCCACTGTATTTTTGTGGGCATTTACAGGAAAGGTAAATATAATTAACCTAGACACAAAGGCACCCCTTCCCAATCTACACTATCATAATTAACATTTACATAAACGCTCTGAAGGCTAGATGGTTTATGGAGACGTCTCAACAGTTTGAGATTTGAGATTAAAAACGGGTGGTAATTATACTTGCACCAAAGAGTGTTAAAAGAGTGGGTAGCTCCCTTTTTAAGACTGGGAATCATTTAATGAAAATTCCACAAATGTAGTAATAAAGGATATCTACATAAAGAGAAGGCAGTAGGAACTGGATGTTTTGAGAGTGACCTAATCAGCTCCTGACCTTCATCTTGGCCGCTAAAGTTGTGTTGTGTTTTGTTTCTTTTTAATGTTGACTTACAGATATCACAGATAAGGTTTCACAGCATTCCGGAATGGGAAGAGAGGGTGTTGCAAAGGAAAGCCTAGTACATTTAAAAGTTAGAATGAATCAGTTATTTGCCAAATAACTAAGTAAAAGTGTTGTTTTAGTTTTAAAAAAGGTATATGCAAAAAAAAAGTATTTACTGGTTCTAATCAGAGTTCTAGACAAATATTGTGGGTTTTGTTTTTAACCCCCCAGGGCCCTCCTCCCCCGTCGAGCTAAAACTGGTGTGTGTGTGTGTGTGTGTGTGTGTGTGTGTGTGTGTGTGT
Source organism: Lynx canadensis (assembly GCF_007474595.2). Taxonomy (NCBI): domain Eukaryota; kingdom Metazoa; phylum Chordata; class Mammalia; order Carnivora; family Felidae; genus Lynx; species Lynx canadensis. Next base: position 41,229,090 of record NC_044307.1, read on the forward strand.
GTGTGTGCAGGGCGCCTGCAAAGAATAGCACGCATCTTGTAGATCTTAAAAAAAAAAAAAAAAAAGCCAAATAAACCTGTTTCTTGAATAAACCAATACATTTCTGAAGTTAAAAAGAATCCCAAAGGAAACAGGAATGGACAGCTTGGGAGCTTGATTTTGGAAAAAAAAATTTTTTTTTTAATTAAAAAACCCCTAATCTCCACATTTTTTGCTAGGCGAGAACCGAAGTTTGGAGGTAGACGAGCAGGCGAGCGGTTTGCCCGGGCGCAGAGCATGAAGGCCGGGCGGGCGCGGGGAGCGGGCGCCCGCCGCCCGGCGCGGGGGTGAGCGAGAGAGAGAGCGGAGCGCGTGTGGCCGGCGCCGCTCGGCCGGGAGCTCCCGCGCCCGCGCCCCGCGCCCCGCGCCCGCCGCCGCCGCCGCCGCCGCCCCTGGTGCGATGGCGCAGAAACCCCGTTGACAAGGCACTGCTTTTTCATGACGGTGAGTTTCCCTTTGAGTGTATTATAATTTTGTGATAAAAATTTCAAGGAGAAAAAAAAAAACACACACAACCTCCTTCCTCTGCCTCTTTCCTTCGGGGAGGGGGAAAGCGAGGGAGGGGGGGCTGGAGATCTATCTCCAGACAGACAGAAAAGAAAGAGGAGCAAATTAAACACCGAGTTGCCAAAACCAGGATATTAGGTTTCAGCCCAGAGAGCTATTGGCTAAGGCTGTGTTTTTTTTGGGGGGGGGTGGGTTTGTGGGTGGGTGATGGTGGTGGTGGGTGGATGTTTAATGGACACGGAGAAAAGGGGAATCGAGTGTTTATGCCTTTCCCAGCGCCGCCCGGGCCCCGGGAAGACCAAGTTCAGTGTCTCGGGCGGGGGCGCGGGCGGGCAGGGGGCGGCGGGGCTGGGCTGGGGGTGCCTCGGCGGGGTGGGGGCCCGGCGCCTTTTTTTTTTTTTTTTCCTTTTCCGCGGATGCAAATTTCTGGAGCGGGGAGAGGGAGAGAGCCTGGGAAGGGGGGTGGCGTGGCGGTTGGTGGTGGGGAGGAGAGGGGAGGGAAGCCTTTTAATGACTCATTGATTGAGCCGGTTTAAAATTAGTTGTGTGCGCGAGTGTGAGTGTGTTTTCCGCCCCCCGGAGCCGCCGGGAGCCGGGAAGGAGGGAGCGGGGCTCGCCGTGGGGAGGACGGCGCGGCGAGGCCGCGAGCAGGGGGCAGGGAGGGCCAGGAGTGACGGCGGGCGAGGAAGAAAAATAAGCTTTTCCAATCTCCTCCCCTCGGTTTTCCCCCCCTCATTTCTTTTCTCTCTCGGAAGCTCTTGGGTGTGAATCGCATTTTCTTTCTTCTCGGCAAAATGGACCCCGCGTCTCGGGAGGGGGAGGGGAGAGGGTGGGGAGGGAGGCGGCGGCAGGGACCGGGTTCCTTTTTCACCCTGGCTGCTTCTTCCCTCCGCTTCTGCGGGCGGCCGCGGCGAGAGCTCGGAGCCGACCGCCGGTCCCAGCCGGGGCCCGGTCCTGCGCGCGCGACCGCCGGCGGGACTGGCTCTTCCCGGTCGCCTCGCCGCCTGGCTCGGGAGCTCCGCCGAGGACCCGCGGTCGGGCCGGACCAGCCCTCGCGCCGCGCCGAGGACCCGAGGCCCACCCAGGCACTTTCTGTCGGGCCCGCGCGGCCGGACCGAAGAGACGAGAGGCTGTGGCGGCACTGTTTTGGCCGAGAGCGCGCGGGCCCGACGCGGTTCGCGCCCCCCGAGTCGCCCCGAATGCGGGATCTTGAGGGGGGGGGGGGTGGGCTGCGGCTGGAAGGCGCTAAGATGGCGCTGGGCCTGGCCCGTCGCCAGGGCTGGTGGCGCAGTTGCTCCGCGGGCGCCATCTTCCTTGGCGGCGCGGGCGGCGCCCTTCGCGGACGCTTCTCGGGCCCGGGCGCCGGGAGGGCGAGGGCGACGGGGAGCCACGCTTGGGGTGCAGAATTCTGCAGATGGGGCCGGAGCCGAGGCCGGGGCCGCCTAGCCTTGGCCTTCCCCGTGCCCCCGGACCCAAAAGACGAGGAGGCCGGCCCGGAGCGGGAAGGGACCGGGGCCGGCGGCGTCCTGCTCCTTAGCACTTGTGTTGGAGGGAAGAAGTGGGCTTGGGGTCGGACCTTGCGGCCGGCGGGCTTCCTCTCTGAGCCCGCAGACCCCCTCCGGTCAAATTTGGAGGGGAGGGGGGGCTTCTCGTTAGCTCTTCTTGGGCCTAAAACTGCACGGCTTTGTCTTCCCTGGCCTGGCCGAGAGCAGGGCAGGGCATGGAGGCTTTTCCTTCATCCTCTTCCAGTTAGTTTTGAAGAGTAGAGTCAAACCAGGTTACAAAATCGCAGGAAGAAAGAGTCGAGGACAGTGTCTGCCTTCTAGTGACTCGGTTCTCGATTGGCACCCTACGTTAGTTTTATTTCTTTAGTTGCTTTATTTTAAAACAGTCCTGGAGAGACATTTATGTAGTCAGACTGTGAAAAGGTTATGGGTTCCAGTGATTTGAAACATCTTGTTGGCTTTCATTTTAATCATTCCAAATGGTAGTGATTTAAAACAGTTCTCAGAACTCTGATCCGAAAAATTAAACTCTCTTTGAAACGCTTAGACTTTTTTTTTTTTTTCTTTTCCTTTCAAAAACAAAAACAAACCCACCCCGCACCGTTTTGGGTCATCTCTTTCTCATCGATATAATAAGGCTTCTCAGTTCTCTGACTCCCCAGAGTATTGCCTTAAAATCATTCATTTAAGTATTTATCTGTCGTGTCGTAGGTCTGTATTAAGAGATGCGTGTGGGTTTTAACTGTTTTTGTTACTGAAAAGATTATTGGGAGGAGGAAAAAAGTCTAAAGCTCTCATCTCCCTAGGAGTCCACAGAGATGGAAAGTAAGTAATTTTCTAGTGGATAAAAGTAACATCGGGGCACCAGTAAGTGCGTCCTTGTGTTTATAAACAGTCTATATAGTGGCCGGTTTATCCCCTTTAATAAGACCTTACCATATATTGAACACTACTCCATGTGTGTGTCTGGTCCTTTATTTAATTCTTATTTATATCAGCCCTGCAGTGTTGATTTGATTATCTCTTTATACCAGAGGATCACCCAGATACACAAATTGCTCTTGGTCTCATGGTTTTAAGTGGTAGAATTGACATTGGGTCCCAAAAGCCATGTTCTTGGCTTTACACACATGGTGTCCAAATCCGAGTTTCAAAAGCAACTGGAGTGAGATATGTTTAAATACAGATTTGTAACCTCACCTTTGCCCCCCGTGATTTGTTAGGGCCAGTAGGGTTTTTCTGTTACTGTTGGTTTCCCCAAAACATCTGATGTGTTACACAATCTCAGTTTTAAGCTTCTGACTTTCAACTTCCTGCTGTCCCTAACGCCTAATTTTGAAATTCTGGCCCACCCAGCAAATATGTAGGAGTCTGTGTTAGTCGACAGCTGTCCAGGTGATTCCACTGTGACACAGATATGCATTTGGAATATCGCTATACTATATACCGCGTGCTGTGCTGCTGGCTCTTTTTTGAATGGAAACGTGAGGCCCATATCGCTTTGAGTTTCAACAGTTTTATTGCTCGTTCTTTTTTCTCCTCTAGCTGCCACTTATCAAATTATTGAACCTTTTCTTACAGAAAGAAGGTTTAGGTATTCTAAGACTTTAAAATCTCAGTACATTTTCAAATGTGTATCTCCTTCTGCTGAAAAGTTATATAACATACAGGCTTCTAGGTCTAGCTGGGCCATCTAGTTTAGTCCAGACAGCTGTGCAACAAAAATAGAATTGAATCTAGGATTGATATAGAAATGAGGAATAGGGTAGAAAAGATTCAGAGGTGGGGGAGGGACCTAGAAATAAATCCTTGGGGGAAAGGATTCTTTTCAGAATTTTGAATTCCGAGGATATCTTTTGGGTTTTGGGAAGTAGGATGGTGAAGTGGCTCTAAACATGAGACCTTTTAAGAACAGAGGAGGCTTTCAGGACACTGAAGGTCAGGAAGAAACATCCAGAGCAGGTGATGAATAGCTGACCTGGCCAAAATGGGAGGAAACTAAGCGATAAAAATCATTAACTTCTCTGGAGCAAGAGCCATGTATACTTGTTCTGTGCTTTCCTTTCTTTATTTCTTTAGTCACTGTTGTGTTTAATAACTGCTAGGGGGAATGGTTAAAAACTTTTGTGATGCAGATGTCAAAATTATGTTATCTTATGCGCACATTTCTCTCTCCTTCCACATTTGAACATTTTTATAAGGAGCGACTCTTAAGCACCTGTGTGCAGTCCGTGACCAGTGTAGACCAGTGGGCGGGTGGAGGTCTAGGCTTTGACTGTCCAGTGTGCTTTTTCTCCCTTTGTGTTTCATGGTAAATGCCAAAGTAATTATATTCTTTGACTAAAACCCAGTAAAGCTTGAAAGGAGAAGAAATCTAAAATAAACCTGCTCAGAGAGGAGGAGGAGCATCTTCATTTTATTTTATTTTTTTTAATATTTATTTTGTGAGAGGTAGAGTATGTGCAGGGGAGAGGCAGAGAGAGAGAGAGGGAGATAGGGAATCCCACTCAAACCCACAAACCATGAAATCATGTCCTGAGCTGAAATCAAGAGTTGGACGCTCAACGAATCGACTGAGCCACCCAGGTGCTGGACTAGCTTCTTCATTTCATTTTATTTTATTTTATTTTATTTTAATTTTTTTTAATGTCTATTTATTTTTGGCAGAGAGAGAGACAGAGCATGAGCAGGGGAGGGGCAGAGAGAGAGGGAGACACAGAATCCAAAGCAGGCTCCAGGCTCTGAGCTGTCAGCACAGAGCCCGACGTGGGGCTCGAACTCACGAACCGTGAGATCGTGACCTGAACTGAAGTCAGCGCTCAACCGACTGAGCCACCCAGGCGCCCCAGCTTCTTCATTTTAAAGTAGCCTTTAGTGGGGGGTGCCTGGCTGGCTCAGTCAGTAGAACATGTGACTCTTGATTCCAGGGTTGTGAGTTCAAGCCCCACATTGGGTGCAGAGATTACTTTTAAAATAAATTAGTTAACTTAAAAAATTAAAGTGGTCTTTAGTGGGATTCAAGGCAGACAAAATCTCTGCCCTCATGGAATTTAGAATATAGTGGGGAAGACAGGAAGTAAGTTAAACACAAATAGTCATGATAATTGGAGATTAGAAAAACAGTAAAAAGTTAAGCTGGTAGATCTATAAGAATGTGTTGTGGGGAATGACTGTTTTAGCTAGTGAGAGTCAAGGGGCATCCCTTTAGAGAGTGATACTTGAGCTGAGGCTTGAAACATGAGCTTGTACTACTCGCTGTGTGGAAGCTGGGGAGACAGTCCTAACCTGTGAACAAAGTGCAAAGACCTAGAAGGCCCAGAAGGGCATGGGTGTTAGAGAGAAGCAAGAGGAGAATGAAATAAGAGTTGAGAGATCTTCTAGGGCCTCCTGTATTCGGCTCTACCAGGAGTTTGGGGTTTTGTTTTATTCAAAATAACAATCTATTGAAGGGCTTTCATTGGGACAGTGGTTATTATTATTTGGTGGGTTTGTTTTTGTTTTTGTTTTAGAGAGAGAGGGTGCAAGTGAACGAGGGGCAGAGAGAGAAGTGGGGCTCATCCAATGCAGGGCTCCAGCCCAACTGATGTGGGACTTGAACTCACAAACCGTGAGATCATGACCCGAACCGGAGTCAGATGCTTAACGACTGAGCTGCTGTTTTTGTTTTCAAAGATCACTGCTGCTGTATGGAGCAAGAGGGGAAGTAGACAGGGAGGCTATTGCAGTAGCCGGCTCAAGACTGATGGTATCTTAGGCAAACACAGTGGCAGTGGGGATAGTGCAGGGTAGATGGTGGGATTCAGATGTATTTTGAAGGTGGAATCAGAAGTATTGGCTTAATGAGTAGAGACGGAGGAATCAAGGAGGCCTTCAAGTTTCTAGCCTAAGCTTTGGTGGCCGATGGTGCCATTTGCTGGTTGGAGAAGATTGGAAGAGGAACAGGTAGGAAGGGTGGGTAACGAGTTCTGTGTGGGACCTGTTATGTTTTTGAAATACTTGCAAGACCTCCAAATGGAAGGTCAAGTAGGCAGTGAATATTCAAATTGAGCTGATGGGAGTGGACATAAATTGTGGGAGTCACTAGCATACGAACAGTATGTCATGGAACTAGTTGAGATCATTTGTCATCATAGAAGTCTTAACATCGAACCCTAAAACGCTTCCAGTGGCTGAAGGTTGGACAAAAGAGACTGAGAGGGCCATTAAATGGGAAGAATGGATTATTCTTTTTTTTTTTTGTAAATTTTTTTTTTTCAACGTTTATTTATTTTTGGGACAGAGAGAGACAAAGCATGAACGGGGGAGGGGCAGAGAGAGAGGGAGACACAGAATCGGAAACAGGCTCCAGGCTCTGAGCCATCAGCCCAGAGCCTGACGCGGGGCCCGAACTCACGGACCGCGAGATCGTGACCTGGTTGAAGTCGGACGCTTAAGCGACTGCGCCACCCAGGCGCCCCTGGATTATTCTTTTCAAGAGAGAGAGAATGGTCTTCTCTGCCAAATTCTCCTGAGAGCACTGAGGATAGAGAAATGACCGCTTGGATTTGTCAACATGGAGGTGGCTGTTTGACGAGTTTCAGTGGCATATGGGGATGGAAGCCAAATCAGAATGCACTGAGGATGGGATGGGGTGACCGTAGCCCGCCTTTTGGGGAAGTTTTGCTGTAAAGTCTGGAGAGCGACAGCACAGCAGTGGCTGGAGAGGGAGGTAGGGTTGAGGAAGTGCTTCTTTTTAAATGGCGGGGAATGGAAGAGCATTTTTAAATAGACTAATGGGAATATTTAAGAGGGAGGGAGTGACTAACAGAAGAGAGATAAGACTACCAAAGGAGCAGAATTCTTGAGAAGGTGAGAAGCTATTCAAAACACAAGAGGGTTTGCCTTTGACAGGAGTTAAGACGACTTGCAGAGTGGCAGGAGAGGAGGCAGAGAATATGGGCACAGCGCAAAGACGCTTATAAATTGGGGATGGAATACACGGCTTTACGATCTGTGTTCTCAGTGAAGTCTGAGTCAAGACCAGCAATGAAGAAGAAGGGGTGTGCATGGTCTGAGGTGAGAAGGACGCCTCACCTTGGACAGCAGGATTGTGAACTAAGTCCCTGGGAAGCAGGTAGGATTGCTGCACACAGGACTGCCCGGCTGTGCCTCGCCTCTGAATTTGAAGTGAAACCGGTCCATCCAGTTGTGTAGTTTTCTGCCAGCTATATCCAGCTGTTACAAGGGAAGCCAAGAGCAGGCAGGGGATTGGTTTGACTGGGACTGGAGTTTTACACCCTACCCCATCCCCCACCCCCACAGACAGCAGAGAGAAACTAGGACTTAAAGGTGGTTTCAGGGGACTGTTAGCTGGGTAGGAAAGCAAGAGAAGAGAATGGGGGTGGGGGCCATGAAGTTAACCATGAGACTTGTTCTTGGTTAATAAAAAATGAGTTAATGGGGAAAGAATTTAAAGGTGGGTTGATGAAAAATCCTGGAGTTGGATAATAGCTGCAATGGCACAGCAGTGTGAATGGGCAGAAGGCCACTGAGCTGGACACTTAAAACAGTACATCATGTATTTTACCGCAATAAAAATAACATCTGAACATTTGTGGAACTGCAGATGTTACTTGCACACTGCCTTGGACTGTTTGCAAAGTACTGCATTTTTTTTTTTTTTAATGTTTGTTTATATTTGAGAGAGAGACAGAGTGTGAGTGGGGGAGGGGCAGAGAGAGGGAGACACAGAATCCAAAACAGGCTCCAGGCTCTGAGCTGTCAGCACAGAGCCCGACGAGGGTCTTGAACCCACAAAGCATCCATGATGTGAGCCAAAGTCCAATGTTTAACCGATTGAGCCACCCAGGTGCTCCTAAAATACTGTATTTTCTATGGAAGACAGTAGCTTTAAAAATTGTATCTGAAATTACCGGGGCTTAAGGAGAGTATCTCCACTTTATCATGGTCCCAAACTTGAGTGTGCAAAATAGTCACCTAGAGATTCTGGAGTGGGACCAAGAAATTTTAAATTTTTTCTTAACCTGTTCACTGACTTATTCTAACCCTTCAGCATAGCATTTAAAACAAGCCTGGCATGGGGTGCCTGGGTGGCTCAGGCAGTCGAGTGTCCCCTTCTTGATTTCAACTCACGTCCTGATCTCACGGGTTCGTGGGATTGAGCCCCTCATTGGGCTCTGTGCTGACAGTGTGGAGCCTGCTTGGGATTCTCTCTTTCTCTCTCTCTGCCTGTATGCTGCTGTGTCTCCCTCTCAAAATAAATAAATAAACATTCTTTTAAAAACCAGAGAAGCGGGGCGCCTGGGTGGCGCAGTCGGTTAAGCGTCCGACTTCAGCCAGGTCACGATCTCGCGGTCCGTGAGTTCGAGCCCCGCGTCGGGCTCTGGGCTGACTGCTCAGAGCCTGGAGCCTGTTTCCGATTCTGTGTCTCCCTCTCTCTCTGCCCCTCCCCCGTTCATGCTCTGTCTCTCTCTGTCCCAAAAATAAATAAACGTTGAAAAAAAAAATTAAAAAAAATAAAATAAAATAAAAAAAATAAATAAAAACCAGAGAAGCCAGGCATTTGGTAAACATTTGTTGACTAAAATGTTTGACAGTCCAGGTAGAGTAAAATGATAGGAACCAAAAGGAAAGGTTTTTGAGATTGGTTGAGATCAACAGTGCCTTATACATTCTGATCTCTGTGGGTGATGAGAAAAAGCAGATTATGGGCTGAGGAAGGAGAAAGGAAGTATTGGGAAAATCATTTTTTTTTTTAATTTTTAACGTTTATTATTGAGAGAGTGTGAGCATGGGAGGGGCAGAAAGGGGGAGACACAGAATCCAAAGCAGGCTCCAGGCTCCCAGCTATCAGCACAGAGCCTGACTCGGGGCTCAAACTCACAAACCGTGAGATCACGACCTGAGCTGAAGTCGGATGCTTAACCGACTGAGCCACCCAGGTGCCCCGGGAAAATCATTTTTTAAAGATTCAGACAAAACCAAATGGCACTCCCTTCAACCACGCCTTTCTGCATTCTTTGAGTGACGTTCATTCACCTTCTCATAAGGTCCTGTGTTCCTCAACCTGCCTACAGAATAAGTAATAGTAAGGTGAAATTCGAGAAAAAGAATGGGGTAGATGATAAGATTCAAAATAGATGTCTGTGGTCTCCACTGGAAAGATAGCAAGGTCATTTGTTAGGGGTGGAGGCAAAAGGCTCGGAGTTTAAGGAGAAAAGGAGTCAATTTGTGGAATGTATCAGATGGGGGGGGGGGTACCAGAAATGGGACTTGACTATAATGAGGCAATGTGAATTAAGCTAACATAGGAGATCCATCTCTCCGTGGTCAATATGATCTATAGTAGAAGTGGAAAATACAGTGAGGGGGAAGGGTTGTTCAATTAGTGTGGAGAAGTGGGAGAGCTGACAGGAAAGGAATGGGTTGTGGACTTTAAAGGAAAGCCCTAACATGGAGACCTTGTAAGTGTACCTCACTTTGTGGAAGTTGGAGCCCAGGATGTGTCTCTGCTGGGGACGGCTTGCCCATTTGTAGTGCAGTTCAGGAGAGTTCCGGGGCTGTCCGCATGTTGTATGGGAAAGTAGAAGAAAGAGGTCTTGGGGGGGAAGCGGCTGTGGGGGCTTTGATCTATTTTTTTTTCCCTCACCTCACATTGCATCCAATCAGGAAAAGATCCTGAGACCTCACTGTACTAGATCTTAAATCCAGGTTCCCCTTCCCCTTAATCTTTATCACCTTTAATTCATATGGTTGTGACTTGATGATAAATTTTTAATAAAGTTGTAAAATTGAACATTTTCTGGTTTTGTGGGTTCTTTGGCTGTCTTGCAAACACATTAAACATTTCTATTACCTGAAATAAAAAGGGTGAATGTGAAAATGTGAGGGAATGAGGTATGAAAAGTATTGTCTTTCTAGCAAAGGCTTATCTCAGTTCAACCAAAATCCAGGATGCTTCCTTGTATCATCAGAAATTATGTTTTCTGTCCTCACCTGTAGTTGGAACATTTTCACAAGGAAGAAAATAGGGGGGAAAGAGAAATAATATTTGTTAAACCTTAACATTATTTCCGGCCCTGATGTTTTAATATTATTAAATTCTCATAGTAACCCTGGAGGTAGGTTTTGTCTGTAGAGATAATGAAACTGAGGTTTACAAAGGATAGATAACTTACCCAAGGTTCCATTACTAAGGGTCAGAGCTGGGATTTGAATGTATACTGTAGACCCATGCATCATACATTTTGCCATCAGTATTAAGCCCGTGTATAGATTTAATTGACAGATGACTGCCTACTGAACATTTTAATATATTAAAATTGGATGACCTTGATTTCAGTAGAAGGACTAGGGAAAAGTAGTGTTTTTGGTGATAAATAAAAACTGCGACCAAAAACACCAGAATCTCTTATGGTGATCAATTCTAGGTCAGAGCTCTTATTCTGCCCCTTCTGCAGATAACTAGGTTTTTATTTGCACAGTAAGGTGAGTCAAACATGGGGACCGTTTTAGCTCTATATTTGGTAGCAATCAGAGATTATGAATCATATCTTTCACTTAAAAAAAAATCCTAATTGGGAAAGAGAACACTTAGGACCTTAATTAAGCATGATACGGTGCAGCTCGAGTTGTACCCGTGCTTAGAATGTCAATACAAGCACAGTAATTAGAAGTACAGATTTGGGGTGGAAGTACTTAAAATGTTCAGGAGCACCTGGGTGGCTCAGTCGGTTGAGCATCCGGCTTCAGCTCAGGTCATGATCGCACGGTTTGTGGGTTCAAGCCTCCATCAGGCTCTGTGCTGACAGCTCAGAGCCTGGAGTCTGCTTCGGATTCTGTCTCTCTCTCTCCCTCTCTCTGCCCCTCCCCCACTCACGCTCTGTCTCCCTCAAAAATAAACATTAAAAAATGAAATGTTCAAAGTGTGATTCACTTTAAGGAAACATTCTTTTAAAGAGGCCATACTGTAAGGTTCAACATAAGGCACATTTACTAAGTGTGGCCAGTAAGATAACATGTCAAAAGGAATTTTTATTTCCTTTTTGACTGTTCCAAAAGGCTTAGCCCTGATAGGCAACAGGAGTAAAAGATCGTGAAACACTCACCCTGTGGGTTCTTGAGTTCACCAGGGCTGAGATCTACAGCTCTTGAGCCGCATGCTGCTTACTGAACACTCTGAGGTAGCACATGAGTTCTTCATGCAAGGCTGCAAGAACTAACTTGAATTTTCCTCCTTTGCCCATTGAGAACCAACTCTATCACTGCTTATTAGTGGGAAGCCTAAGTTGGGGAGATGAAGAATTTCAAAATCTTGTGGTAAGTGTCACGCTGGAGAGAATCTCAAAATTTGTTATGTGGTCCGTAAATATTTTGACCATAACTAAGGAGTAATAAAGCTGCTATTGTACGTATTAGAATCAACCACCCATAAAAGTTGCTTGCAGTATATTTCAAAATGACCCCTTTTGAACTTTTTTTTTAACGTTTATTTATTTAGAGAGAGAGAGGGGGATCATGAGTGGGGTAGAGGCAGAGAGAGAGAGGGAGAGAGGGAGAAATCCCAAGCAGGCACTACCCTGTCCTCACAGAGCCCATCGTGGGGCTCGATCTCACTAACTGTGAAATCACGACCTGAGCCGAAACCAAAGTCAGATGCTTCATGGACTGAGCCACCCAGGCCGCCCCTCCTTTTGTACTTTTTAAAAAGATAAATCAGCTTATCTGGTTTCTTCAATTTTTAGTTTAGAGTTTTTAGTGCTCCTTAGAAAATATTTTACAATGTTATGGCCACCCCCATCAGTGTATTTTTAGCAGTAAGTTTTCAAGCCCTAAGCATTTCCTCTGAATTTAAAAAAAAAAAAAAGCCATAGTTGTTGAATAAGCTTAGTTTCAGTGCAGTATAACTGATAGTTTTGTGAATATAAAATAGGGTAGTTTATAATTTTTTTTTTTTTTTCAGAAATCATTTCTCAGGGCACCTGGCTGGCTCAGTCATCTCAGGGTCATGAGTTTGAGTCCCACATTGGGTGTAGAGATTACTTAAAAATAAAATCTTAAAAAAAATCATTTCTCAATAAACAGAACTGGAGAAACCTGGATGCCATTTTGAGAGATTAAATTTAAAAATCTTTGTGTTTGTCAAAGTTGTTACAAAGTTAAAATTCACGGCAATGAAAGTTAGAAAACTTCAGTTTTTTAAACTAGAGAAAATTTTAGTTTTTTAAACTAGACATAACCTGGGAAGTAGAATACTAGGATTTTCTTTTCATGTGAGAACTGTCTTAAAACTTAGAAGTAACTCTTTCCATGTATAGACAACTATTACCCACACACACAAAAAAATCACATTTTTTTTCCTCCTGATTATTGAGCGTAAAAGTTATTTTCATGTGGTTTTGATTTGGAAGTATTTCTTCCAGGATTTAAAATAAAAATGCATGCTGCTATATTTAGATTTAACTCTGGCATTTCCTAGAAGTGCAAAGAAATATATTTAGAAATAGGTCGCTTTATTCTTCCTATCTGTATTCTGATTCACCAGATCTGTGAGAATCTTAGGACTGGAGAGCTCCATGGAAGCCAACCCCTTTTCTCTGGGTGTGATCACACTTAAAAGATTAATATTTACTAGATATGTTTGGGGCTGCTTTTATCCATAGACCTCAAGATGGCTTTTTTGTTTTACTGTTTTACATGTTTGTCTGACTTCATATGTCACATGATACCCTTATTATTTTCTGTTACAGCATATATCATGTAGATAAAACAATCTGAAAGTAAATGTCCAGAGAGAATAATACAAAGAGAAATGAAATTTGGGTAACCATGCTGTTTGAAAAAAAGGGGTGGGGAGGACCTTTACATACTTAGCAATGTAAAGTGGACATTATGCCATGGAAAATACCAAATACTTACCAAAGAAAATGTGCTTCTCTTTTTTAGATGGTATCTTCTGAGTACTAATATATTACTGTACATGTTTTTTTCATTTACATGGTCATATTAAAGTTTTACGGTTAAATTAGACAAATAATCGATTAAGAACTTACCCTAAGTCGTGCAGGAGTCTGTTTACAGAGCTTCCCCTTCAATCCTCATGGAGGAAGTTATGCATGTGCAGCAGTCAAGGTGAGGAAAAAATCTGCAGCTAATTTAATTTTTTTAATATTTGTTTATTTTTGAGAGAGACAGACAGAGTGTGAGCAGCGGAGGGGCAGAGAGAGAGACACAGAATCCGAAGCAGGCTCCGGGCTCTGAGCTGCCAGCACAGAGCCTGACGTGAGGCTTAAAACCACCAACTGGGAGATCATGACCTGAGCCGAAGTCAGATGCTTAACCGACTGAGCCACACAGGCGCCCGTCTGCAGCTTGTTTAGAAAGCTGTCTAAACTGTTTTTCAGAAGTACACACGTTGGATATGCAACACAAGATGCACAATATAGAGAGATAGGCTCAAATGTTCATGTAAATGAACACTTTAAATACCTGCATAATGTGAATATAGGTAAGTTGTTTTTTAAAATGCATTTTCTTCATGAGTTAAATACCCCCCCAGCTAGAACTTTCTATTATTAGATCAAAAATTGTGACATAAAACCTACATGACATGGGGCGCCTGGGTGGCGCAGTCGGTTAAGCGTCCGACTTCAGCCAGGTCACGATCTCGCGGTCCGTGAGTTCGAGCCCCGCGTCGGGCTCTGGGCTGATGGCTCAGAGCCTGGAGCCTGTTTCTGATTCTGTGTCTCCCTCTCTCTCTGCCCCTCCCCCGTTCATGCTCTGTCTCTCTCTGTCCCAAAAATAAAATAAACGTTGAAAAAAAAAAATTAAAAAAAAAAACAAAAAAAAAAACCTACATGACATTAACCTTTTATTTTCGTCACATGTTGCATAAATTCCCAACTCGTAACTATCATTTAAAATATGTTCTGGGGGCGCCTGGGTGGCTCAGTCAGTTAAGCGGCTTCAGCTCGGGTCATGATTTCGCGGTCTGTGAGTTCGAGCCCCGCGTCGGGCTCTGTGCTGACAGCTCAGAGCCTGTAGCCTGTTTTAGATTGTGTCTCCCTCTGTCTGACCCTCCCCCGTTCATGCTCTGTCTCTCTCTGTCTCAAAAATAAATAAACGTTAAAAAATTTTTTTTTAAATATGTTCTGTGTTTCATATTACCTAACTATCAAAACATTACCTTGTGCTTGACTCTCAAGAATGTCTTCAGGTTATAAGATGCCATGAAAGATGAAAGTCACTAAGCAAATATTTTCTTTTCAGAGCATGACATGGATTTGGGGTGTGTGTGTGTGTGTGTGTGTGTGTAGAAAATACTTCATCCTTTTAAAATTAATTTAGGGGCGCCTGGGTGGCTTAGTCAGTTGAACGTCTGACTTTAGCTCAAGTCATTATCTCGCTGTTCCTGAGTTCGGGTCCCCCATCGGGCTCTCTGTGCTGACAGCTCAGAGCCTGGAGCCGGTTTCCGATTCCGTGTCTCCCTCTCTGTCTCTGCCCCTCCCCCACTTGTGCCTGCGTGCTCTCTCACTCTCTCTCTTTCTCAACAATAAATAAACATTTAAAAAAATTAAATTAATTAAAAATTATATGTTCTAAATTTTTCTTCTAAAATTTCCTTCTAGAGTGTTTCTTTTCTAAGCAGAATGTCAAAAATGAATATTTTTTAAAAATATTACTGTCTACTGTGAAAGAAAAAGGCACTACACTGATATTTCATCATCAAATATTTGTTAAATGCTAATTTTTTTTACAGAGCACTTGGAGGTTATGGGAATACATAATATAGCTAGTTGGATAATAGGGGCACCCAGAAAAATACACAACAGTATATGGTAAGTACCAAGTGAGTAGCACAAGTGAGAGCAAAAGAGAGCCTTTGATTAAAGTGTGTGAGAACATCCATCCATTCATTCATTCAGCAATCAACTGAGCATCTAATTTGTGCCAGGTGCCATTCTAGACTCCCAGATCCCTCAGTGAGCAAAAGACCAAGGCCCTGCTCTGGTGGGAAAACAGACAATAAACCTAGATAAGCACTGTAGTAAGTAATGGGGGGGGGGGGGCGGGGAGGCGGGGATAAAGCAAGATAAGGAAAGTGTAGAGTGCTGGGGGATGGGAAGGTGGTCATGGTAGGTCATGATCAACTGAGCAGAAACTTGAAGGAAGTAAGGGGCAAGCCTGAGGATATCCGAAGGCACAGCATTCCAGGCAGAGAGCAGCCAGTGCAAAGGGCCGAGACATGAGCATGGCTGGTGAGTTCAAGGCATGGCAAGTCAGCAAAGGATAGAATTGGGGGTGAGGGGTGGAGACAGGGAAAGCCATCATGTAAGGCATTGCAGGTTTTCACAGCTGAGCACAGAAAAGGATTTTGTTTTTTATAGTGAGGAAAATGAGGATTCATTGGAGGGTTTTGGCTTATGTTTTAAAAGGACTACTCAGGAGGTTGAGATGAGAATAGATTGGAGGGAGTAAAAGAGTGAAAGCAGAGAGACCAGATGGGATATGATGATGGTTTGTATTAGGGGGGTGACAGTGGAGGTAGACAGTGGAGGATTCTGGATCTATTTTGGAAGTATAACCAAGGGGCTTTCTTGATGGATGTGGAGCATAAGAACGAGCAGTCAAGGTTTACAGATAGGAAATGGAATTTGAACTGGAGCCTAAAGGGATTTATTGACCATGAAAAGATGGCATAAGCAGAGAAATTTAGGTGGGAAAGAACTAAATTAGGTGAGGAGTGTAAGAAAGGGGCAGGACAGGAAAGTTCTCTGATGGAGTTAGAAGTCTGTAAAAGAAAAAAAAAGGACGGCTGGGAAGGGACTTTGGGATCAGTTTGTGAAAGGCACTAAATGCAAGGTCAAAGTAGATGAATTTTTCCTTTACATATTCAAAATCATAAAGGTTTTCAAACAAGACCTAAAAAGAAAAGACTATTGTGATAAATAATAGCTTTGGAACCAGACAGATTGGAGTTCCAACCCTTGCTCTTCTCCTTTCTGTGCTTTTTTTTTTTTTTCTTTTTTAATGTTTATTTATGTTTGACAGAGAGAGAGAGAGAGAGAGAGAGAGAGGAAGACAGAGAATGAGTGGGGGAGGGGCAGAGAGGGAGACACAGAATTCTAAGCAGGCTCCAGGCTCTGAGCTGTCAGCACAGAGTCCGACTTGGGGCTTGAACTCACAGGCGAGTTCACCTGAGCCAAAGTCGCTTAACCGGCTGAGCCACCCAGGGGCCCCCTTTCTATGCTGTCTTGAGTAAATTATATCACCTCTCTGAGGGAATGTGCCCAGTTTCTCCCTCTGGATTGAGAATTTACCTTTCAGAGGAAGTTTGTAAGGATAAAGTGAGATCATCGTATAAAGATTTATATAGTGCCTAACCCATTTGGGTGTCAGCTATCACTGCTTTTTAAAATTATTATAGGGGCGCCTGCCTGGGTGGCTCAGTCAGTTAAGCGTCAGACAGTTTCGGCTCAGGTCATGATCTCACAGTTCATGAGATTGAGCCCCACGCAGGGCTCTTCACTGACAGCATGGAGGCTGCTTGGGATTCTTTCTCTCCCTCTCTGCCTCTCTCTCTCTAAATAAACTTTTAAAAATTGAAAAAATAATAAAAGTTATTATAAAAAGTAATATTAAAGCAGTGTTTCATTAGACTAATCTGCTAACAATCAATGAATGAATGGTTCCTTTAGGAAATGAAATGAACATTTTGCCTGAAGTGAATTGCTCCTGTCAGCCAGTATTTCCTTCCAAAACTGGGCATTGCCCCCTTGAAATTCCTATTAGTTGTCCAGTAGTATACTTTGATCAGAACAGCAGGAGATATAATACAGAATTTCCTCCTTCCCTCCCCAGACATTTAGAGATCAAATCTAACAGATGCCCATCTTGACATTCCCAGTTTAGTATAGAAGATCCTCTGAGAATTTAGCAGCAGAAACCTGACGTCACTTTAAAACCCAGTTTCCAAAAATTAAGGTCCTGCTGAACACAATTCTGCAGAACACAAGATTTAGAAAATGCTGGGAAAGTGAAAAAAGGCATATGGGCTTTGATTTCATTTAAGTATAAAAATATACCTAAAAAATAAAAATGTACTAAAGAAAAAGACTGAAAAATCATGTTCCACGGCATTAGTCAGCTCCAGAGCCCGTAACAAAATACCATAGGCTGATGGGTGGCTTAAACAACCGAAGTTTATTTTCTCACAGTCCTGGAGGCTGGGTAGTCCAGCATCTATCTGGGTGCCGGCCAATTTGATCTCTAGGCAGGGCCCTCTCCCTGGCTTGCAGACTGCTGTTTTCTCACTGCGTCTTCATGGGAGCTCCAGTATCTCTTCCTCTTATAAAAACACCAGCCTTATCAGATTAAGGCCCTACCATTATGACCACATTTAACCTCAGTTACCTCGTAAAGACCCTGTCTCCAAACACAGTCATACAGGGGGTTAGGGTTTCAAACACCAGCTTGGCAAGAGACAACAGTTCAGTCCCTAGCAGCCACCTCTAGGCAGTGGTATCATAAGTGATTTTCATTTTCCTCTTTAGAAATTTCTGTACTTTCCAAACTTTTCTGCGGCTGTAGGGGTTGAGTGAAATTAGATTCTACTTCTAGATTCCATTTTTATGAGATGCCTAGAGGAGTCTAATTCATAGGGACAGAGAGTACAGTGGTGGTTGCCTGGGGCTGGAGGGAAAGCAGAATGAAGAATTAGTGTCAAATGGGTGACAGAGTTTCTGGTTTTCCAGGTGAAGACTTCTGGAGATGGGTGGTGGAGATGGTTGCACAACAATGTGAATGGACTTGATACTACTGAACGATACACTTAAAAATAGTTAACATGCGGGAGGCACCTGAGTGGCTCAGTCGGTTGAGCGTCCGACTTCAGCTCAGGTCATGATCTCACACTCCGTGAGTTCGAGCCCCACATCAGGCTCCGTGCTGACAGCTCAGAGCCTGGAGCCTGCTTCGGATTCTGTGTCTCCCCACTCTCTCTGTCCCTCCCCTGCTCATGCTCTGTCTGTCTCTGTCTCAAAAATAAATAGAAACATTAAAAAAATATTTTTTAAATAGTTAACATGGTAAATTTTATGTTATGTGTATTTTACTACACACACACACACACACACACACACACGCAGATATTCCCAACCCCTTCCCACCAGGAACAAAAACAAAAAACTTCTAAAAAGTACACAACTTTTGGAGTTAAACAGATGGTTTAAGTACCAGTTCCATGTTGATCTAGTGGTTCTCAAACTTGAGTGTGCATTAGAATTACCCAGACGGCTTAACACCCCCTGGGTTCCCGATCCAGTAGGTCTGGAATGGGCCCAAGAATTCACACTTTTAACAACCTCCCAGATGCTAGAGAACCACGGGCCAAGAGCAAGTCTTGGTTCCTGGTTTATAAAAATGGGCATGTGAGCCAGATGTGAGGCTTCTGTGAGGATACCTGATCCAGAAGCTCTCAGCATCAGCTTTAGTTTCCTTTTAGCAAATTGCTTGCTTTTATTCTCAAATAATTTTTGGATTTTTTTCCCCATGTAATAATTATGGTCATTTGACACAAACAGAAAGAAATAACTTCTTTTTATTTTACTTATTTTTTTAGTAAGCTCTACGTGGGGCTTGAACTCACAACCCCTGAGATCAAGAGTTGCATGCTCTACCCACTGAGCCAGAAATAACTTATTTTTAGAAACATATATTAAGGTATTTAAATATGTGAGAAGCATTAAAATTTAACTTTGTTTCTTAGAAGATTAGGATTATTTCAGCTCAATGGCTAGACTAGGGTTATCTTTGGAACTGATATTTAATGATCAACTTTTTTCCTGTTTCAAATTAAATCTGCACATGTATGTATGGTTGGCAGGGTTATATTCTGGTGAAAATAAGGGCTGTGGCAACTCCCTTCCCTTCACCTCTTGCATAAAAAAAAATTGGCAAAACCTCTAGGAAACCCTATGTAAATAATTAGGGTAAATATTATTCCTATCACTATAGCTGTTCTTAAAAGTTCCACTTTGTGGCTATCCATAAGAGCTAACAAGGGGAAAATGGCCCTGTGAGCAAGTGTTTTACCTTAACTAAATTCTACAGAAGTCTGTAGATTGGGACTGTCCAATATGGTGACCACTAGCCATATATGGCTATTAACCCTTGAGCCATGACTGGCACCAGTTGTGATGTACTGTAAGATTTAAAGACTTTGAAAAAAATGATGTAGAATGTCTAATTTGTTTTGTATTAATTACATGTTGAATGGTTAAAAATTAAAATATTTTATTAATGTATTTATATTAATATTTTCCATTTAGTCAAAATATTTTTTGATATTATGGACTAAATATATTAAAATTAATTATACTTAAAAATATGGCTACTAGTAAATTTTAAATCATATGTGGCTCTCACTTGTGACTCATATTTCTGTTTGATAGCTGAGCTCTTCTAGACCTTCCAGGAATTAATAGGTGTTGGGGGTGGAGTTGGGTAAGAAAGGAGGGCTCTGTGGCAATGGTAACATATGAAACATTGACTTTTAAAAAACAAGAGGTCTGGGGCGCCTGGGTGGCGCAGTCGGTTAAGCGTCCGACTTCAGCCAGGTCACGATCTCGCGGTCCGTGAGTTCGAGCCCCGCGTCGGGCTCTGGGCTGATGGCTCGGAGCCTGGAGCCTGTTTCCGATTCTGTGTCTCCCTCTCTCTCTGCCCCTCGCCCGTTCATGCTCTGTCTCTCTCTGTCCCAAAAATAAATAAACGTTGAAAAAAAAATTAAAAAAAAAAAAAAAAAACAAGAGGTCTGATATGCATGATGAATTACCGGGAAGTCTGTGTATGTGTATATATAAATACACATACATGTGTATTTGCAGTATATATATGAAATTGTATATATACATATACTGTATATATATGAAAATTTTTTTTTAATTGTAGAATTTTCATTGATGGAATAGTGAGGTTTTTTTGCCGTGGGAGAAAATGTTAAGATTCTCGACTGCTATCTTTTAGTATGGGAAACATTTCTAGAAATTGAACCTTCCAAAAATCATGTTTCCACCCACAGAGATGAGAAGCAGTATCTCTTGGGAACTAGAGATTTGAGTTCAAACCTCTGTCTTGCTACTTACAAACTCTGCAGTGTTGGGCAAGCATCTTATATTCTCTGTAAAAATAGAGATAATAGTGCGTACCTGGCAGGACTGTGTTAGAAGGGTTAGAACTGTGTGAAATGCTAGCAGAGGGAAGGCCAGTAGTAAATGTTAGCTGCTATTACAGTTTTTATTATCTCATGTGTCTTGGTATATCAACTAATAATAAAAGGGACTTAATTTTACTGTAAATACCCATGCTAGTATGTTTATTTTCTTGCGTATTGATAATGCTTTCTGTAATTTGGAAAATTATTTCAGATGTAGCTCTTGCCTTTCTAATAAGATTACCAGCTACTCGCAAGCTGGGACATATTATTATGTTTGTTTAGCCCTGCAGGACAGACTTACCTAATAAATAAGTAATCGTTGAATCCAGTGCTCATTATTATTAGTATAGTAATTATAATGGTACTGCTTAATATATCATGCTACCTTAACGTGCTTTCTTCAAGAAAAAACATATGGATGTTAAGGGAATCTTTAACAAAAGTTGCAAACTATCATTAGAAGTTTAAGGAAAAGTCAGGGCGCCTGGGTGGCTCAGTCGGTTAAGCGTCCGACTTCGGCTCAGGTCATGATCTGGCCGTCTGTGAGTTCGAGCCCCGCGTCGGGCTCTGTGCTGACAGCTCGGAGCCTGGAGCTTGTTTCAGATTCTGTGTCTTCCTCTCTCTCTGACCCTCCCCCGTTCATGCTCTGTCTCTCCCTGTCTGAAAAATAAATAAATGTTAAAAAATAATAATAATAAAAAAAAAGTTTAAGGAAAAGTTAAATAATGACAAATCTTCATAGGGGAATAATTTTACTCAGTGAGGCAAAATCTAATAATTTAAATATTTAGAGAGGGAAGTAGGGTGTTCTTTAGGCACGACTTTGAAGACATAATGAAGCAAGAAAAAATTATTCTTTTTTTTTTTAATCTTGGGCAAGTTAATTTGTGTCTTTTTTTTAATTTTTTTTTTTTTAATTTACATCCAAATTAGCATCTAGTGCAACAGTGATTTCAGGAGTAGATTCCTTAGTGCCCCTTACCCATTTAGCCCATCCCCCCTCCCACAACCCCTCCCATAACCCTCAGTTTGTTCTCCATATTTATGAGTCTCTTCTGTTTTGTCCCCCTCCATTTTTATATTCTTTTTGTTTCCCTTCCCTTATGTTCATCTGTTTTGTCCCTTAAAGTCCTCATATGAATGAAGTCATATGATATTTGTCTTTCTTTAATTTCACTTGGCATAATACCCTCCAGTTCCATCCACGTAGTTGCAAATGGCAAGATTTCATTCTTTTTGATTGCCGAGTAATACTCCATTGTGTGTGTGTGTGTGTGTGTGTGTGTGTGTGTGTGTGTACCAACCACATCTTCTTTATCCATTCATCCGTTGATGGACATTTGGGCTCTTTCCATACTTTGGCTATTGTCGATAGTGCTGCTGTAAACATTGGGGTGCATGTGTCCCTTTGAAACAGCACACCTGTATCCCGTGGATAAATGCCTAGTAGTGCAATTGCTGGGTCGTAGGGTAGTTCTATTTTTAGTTTTTTGAGGAACCTCCAAACTGCTTTCAAGAGTGGCTGCACCAGCTTGCATCCTCAAGGAAAAAATTATTCTAATTTGTCCAAAAGAATGATACTGAATAATGTCAAGAATAGAACTACGGGTCTATCTTACCTTTTTTAATTGACGTATAATTGATACACAATGTTGCAGGTGTACAACGTCGTGATTCCACAACTCTATTCATTATGCTATGCCCACCACAGCTTAGCTACTATTTGTCACCATCTAACACTATCACAGTACCATTGACTATATTCCCTATGCTGTATATTTTACCCCCCATGACTTATTCATTATATAATCTGGAAGCTTATGTCTCCCACCCTCCTTCACGCATTTTGTCTTTCCACCCAACCCCTGCCCCTCTGGCAGCCACCACTTTGTTCTCTGTATTCATGGATCTGTTTCTGGTTTATTGTTTGTTTTTTTAGATTCCACATATAAGTGAAATCATATATTTTTCTTTGTCTGACGTGTTTCACTTAGCATAATACCCTCTAGGTCCATCCATGTTGTCACAAATGGCAGGATCTCTTTTTTAATTCTTTTATGGCTGAGTAATATTCCAGTGTGTGTGTTGTGTGTGTGTGTTTATATATCACATCTTTGGGGCGCCTGGATGGCTCAGTCGGTTAAGCGTCTGACTTTGGCTCAGGTCATGATCTCATGGTTCGTGGGTTTGAACCCTGCGTTGGGCTCTGTGCTGACATTTTAGAGCCTGGAGCCTGCTTCAGATTCTGTGACTCCCTCTCTCTCTGCCCTTCCCCTGCTCATGCTCTGATTCTTGATCTCTCAAAAATAATATATATATATATACACATATATATATATATACACACATATATATACATATATATGTATATACATATATGTGTATGTATATGTATATATATGTATATATATGTGTGTGTATATATGTGTGTGTGTATATATATATATATATATATATATATATATATCTCACATCTTCATCTATCAGTGAGCACTTAGGTTGCTTCCTTATCTTGGCCATTGCAGATATTGTTGAAATACACATAGGGGTGCATATATCTTTTCCAATTAGTGTTTTCATTTTCTTTAGGTAAATACCCAGTAGTGGAATTACTGGATCATATGGTATTTCTATTTTTACTTTTTTGAGGAACCTGCATACTGTTTTTCTTAGTGGTTGTACCAATTCACATTCCTACAAACAGTTTGTGAGGGTTCCCTTTTTTCCACCTTGCCAACACTTATTATTTCTTGTCTTTTTTGATGCCAGCATTCTGACTTGTGTGGAGTAATATCTCATTGTGATTATGATTTGCATTTCCCTGGTGATGAGTGATGTTGAGCATCTTTCCATGTGTCCGTTGACCATCCATATGTCTTCTTTGGAAAAATGTCTATTCGGGCGGATCTGCCCTATTTTATTTTTTATTATTAAAAAAACATTGTTTTAATATTTATTTTTGGGAGACTGAGAGAAAGGGTGCAAGCAGGGGAGGGACAGAGAGAGAGGAAGACACAGAATCCGAAGCAGACTCTAGGCTCCGAGCTGTCAGCACAGAGCCCAACGGCGGGGCTCGAACCCATGAAGCGTGGGATCATGACCTGGGCCAAAGTCGGACACCTAACCGACTGAGCCCTCCAGACACCCCAGGTCTGTCCTATTTTAAATAACCCAAAAGTAATATAAGATAGGGTCAAGCCAAATGAAAAGTTTTTATGTTTTCCCTAAGGAAAAGGGTTGTATTGTAGGCACCAATGTCTTAGAAGATGGGACTGTGTTCTAAATCAGTTATACAGTTTCCCCTAACATCACTCAATTCTGGTACATGTGACTGCTACTTTGAGAATGAAGTGGTTTTAAATTAAAGAAAAAAACGCACAGTGAGTTGGCCTTAAAAATAAATTTAGTATTTTGTTCTCAGACCACTGGAGGCCGTCCATAAGTTACTTGACTCCCTTATTTGAGGGTACAGTAATCTATAGTAGAATAGCCCAGAAGTGAGTAAGGGGTGCCTGGATGGTGCAGTTGGTTGAGCATCTGATCCTTGATTTCAGCTCAGGTTGTGATCTCATGGTTGTGGGTTTGAGCCCCACGTTGGGCTCCACACTGGGCATGGAACCTCTTAGGATTCTCTCTCCCTCTCTCTCTTACCTCTCCCCAACTTTTACTCACAAGCACTCTCTCTCTCCAAAAAAAAAAAAGAATATACATATATTTTGGGGCACCTGGGTGGCTCAGTTGGTTGAGCTTCTGACTCTTGATTTTGGCTCAGGTCATGACCCCAGGGTTGTGGGGTTGAGCCCCACTTTGGGCTCCGAGCTGAGCATGGAGCCCGCTTAAGATTCTCGCTCTCTCTCCCTCTGCCCCTCTCCCCCACTCGAGCTCTCCCTCTATTAAAAAAAAAAAAAAAAGGTGAGTACACAAAAGGGTGTTAATTCAGAGGTCCATTCAATTCTAAGCACTCATATAAAAACTAGAAAAGTACGTGATTTATTTATGTAACTGTTTTCCACTTCGGATGTTCGGGAGAATGAAGATATGGATTTTGACGAAGCTTACCAGAAAAGACTGTTGCATGTTTATCATGAAATTTGCCTTTGTGTTTTACACTGGTCCAAGGTTGAGAATTTTGATGAGCTTTTCCACTGCAGTCTTGTGCTTGTAAGTTGTAAAATGTGTTTCTGTTGCTCTCCACTAAGCATACAAAATATTAGCTTTACTTGACTTCCTTACTCAGGGAATTTTTTGATAACTTTGGTGATGCTGGAGAGTGTCCTTTCTGCACAGTTGGAATTGCCAGCTTGCTGCTACCATCCTGTGTATCTGGCAGCACCTTCAACGTCTTTGCAAAAATTACATCAAACAGTGTTTAGAAATGACCAGACTGTGCTTAGCAAGTATAAAAATAGCTTGTGGATGATATTCAGATGTTTAGAATCCCACTGTGTTTTGTTACTGCATTGAGTTTATTCACTTCACATGTTGAACAAGTGCCCTGGGCCCTAGCAGTGCACAGGCTCTATGGACCGACCCCTAAAGGATCTGTGGATAGAAGTGTGGGGAGGGGAGACCATGAACTTGGATATGAAGAACATTGCATGTTACTTTCATTAGACTCCAGTTGAAATTTATCATTTCCTAAATCTATGAATGAAGGCAGCCCAAACCATGAATTAACAATGCCTGGGAATTTGTTACTATTAGAAATATTTTTTTGTCCCATTACATTTGCAAATACCTGAAAAAATTACGATCTTCCAAAAGGTAGTAGTTACTAGACTCACCACTAAATCTTGTAAGAATGTGTTGATGAAGAATCACATATATAACTGTATCACAATTTTTAAATATTTTTATAAATGTGTTTTTTATTTTTATTTTTTAAATGAATGCATTTTTTTTTTAAAGTCCTACATATATTATGAACTTTGAAGTATTACTCTGGCAAGGGATCCATAGCCTTCACCAGACAGCCAAAAGGCCCACAAAGGGTCAAGAAACCTCCTCCCTCCTTTGGGGGATTTCCTCCCACAGCCATATCTGGTACCTGTCAGTAGTTGTGGGGTGAAGTGCCTCAACTTCTTTCACACCACTGCTTCTAGGGTTAACTTTAGCCGATGAGCCCTGGGTCCTTCATCTCCCTTCAGTGAGATTTAAGTGTCAGACTTCGGCTCAGGTCATGATCTCACTGTTCGTGAGTTCGAGCCCCATGTCAGGCTCTGTGCTGACAGCTCGGAGCCTGGAGCCTGCTTTGGATTCTGTCTCTTCCTCTCTCTGCCCCTCTCCCACTCATGCTCTGTCTCTCTCTCAAAAATAAATAAACATTTTTTTTTCAAAAAGATTTTTTGATGATAGATCTACAACTGGTTATGGACCACTAGTTATGGCCTTGTTTTTTTTAGTAAGAATATTCATGGATGCTTTATTATTTATTGTTATTTTTTATTTCAAAAATTTTTTTCATAACATAAAATTTTCCATTTTAACCATTTCACGTATAGTTCTGTGGCATTAAGTACATTCACACTGTTGTGCAGCCATCCCCACCATCCTTCTCCAGAACTTTCTCATCTTCTCCAACTGAAACTCTGTTCCTTGTAGTCTTTTGATAGAAATAAGTACAAATATAAATTCCCTTCACATGGCATTTCTTAGGGTTTATAAAAGAATTTACATTAGATGGAAGTTTATGTCTTTTAAATGGAGTGTAGAAAAATGAGATTAATTTAGCTTCTTAAAAAAATTATTTTTGTAATGTTTATTTTTGAGAGAGGGAGGGAGAGTGTGAGTGGGGGAAGGGCAGAGAGAGAGGGAGACAGAGGATCCTAGAGCAGGATCTGCTCTGACAACAGAGAGCCCTATGTGGGGCTCAAACTAAGGAACCAGGAGATCATGACCTGAGCTGAAGTCAGACACCTTAACTGACTGAGCCACCAACGCGCCCCTAATTCAGCCTCTAAAAGTTTTTGTAGAAACTGAAATTTTGCTTGGAGTAATACAGTATGTTTCTTCATATTCTTTCTTAAATCCTTCTTTAAAAATATGTGTTCATTTTGGGTTTTGTTTTTTTTTAAGTAGGCTCCACACCCAGCATGGGACTTGAACTCACAACCCTGAGATCAAGAGTCTCATGCTCTGCCGACTGAGCCAGCCAGTTGCCCCTTAAATCATTTTTAAGTTTAAAAAAATTTCTCTCATTTTCTTCCCCTTAAAAAATTTATTTTGTGTACACGTCGTCCTTGTGAATCTACTTTTACTAAAGGGGACCCTGGACATCTCTTCCTTGGTTAACATCATTGACTTCGTAAAATGGAATTTTGTTTGTTAAATATTGTTAGCTGTTTTTATAGGGCTTGTTTTTCTTGGAACATACCATAAAACCAAAATATTTTGAATGTTACTCATTGAGAGAGAGCAGTGAGACTCAAGAGTTTGCAAAATAACTTTAACCAGAATGCTAATAAAAAATATTTTTTGCTTATAATTACTACCGTTTCAAAGTATCTTTTAAAAGCAGTTCCACACATAGGGACAACAGTACCTACAAACTACACTAATGGATAACAATGGCATCCTATTATTTTGAGGAAATACAGAAAAAGATTCAGCAGTTTTTACTTTTTAATAGCTTAATTATTACCATGCTGTATTTCAGTGAATTCTTGACTGTAGGATTGGAATGCAAAAAGCAGTCTTTTTTACTATTGTTGTGACTGGTACTGCACAGTAATACCCGTTGTTATTAAAAGTAGAAAAAGTCACATTGGTAGGGCTTTTACTTTTATTTCATTAAGCTGTTCTCTGAAAGATGGGTGCCTGGCTGGCTCAGTGGGAAGAGCATGCGACTCTTGATCTCAGGGTCATGAGTTTGAGCCCCACATTGGGCATAGAAATTACTTACATAAATAAAACTTTAAAAAAATTTAAGTTTATTTATCTTGAGAAAGAGAGGGAGAGAGAGAGTGCGTGCACAAGCAGGGGAGGGGCAGAGAGAGAGACAGAGAGACAGAGAATCTGAGGATGTAAGTAAGACTTACCTTTGGCTCTTCTCCTTTTTAATGCCTGTTCCTGAAATTTTTGCTAACGTGTTTTTGGTTGATACTCGTTCGTCTTTCTGGGTGGTTAGTTTCAATGTTGGCATCGCTTTTTTTTGCTAAGTCAGCTTGTTGTTGGAGCTAAGGCTCTAAATGACTGTTTTTAGTGGAAGAAAGTAATAAATGTGGCAGTCGATGATTAAAACAGAAATTCGCCTTTTATTTGGAAGTAAAATACAAGAATTCTTTAACTGAAACAGTAGTATAACTGAAGAGAACTGACTTATCTTTTTAATATGTATTATTCTATATACTGAAGTATCGTGATTTATCATAAAGATAGTTTCAATTTCACTTTACTTAATATTTAATAGCAATCAGGCTAGCAGCATTTCTTTTTTTTTTTTTTTAATGTTTGTTTATTTTGAGAGATTGAGCATGCACGTGAGCAGGGGTGGGGAGGAGACACAGAGAGAGAGGGAGAGAGAGATTCCCGACCCAGGCTTGATCCCACGAACCATGAGATCATGACCTGAGCCAAAATCACAAGTGGGACGCTTAACTGACTGAGCCACCCAGACGCCCCTAGCAGCATTTCTTTGTATCATTTCTCAATGATTTCCTGTATATTATTTTCCATAGTCGTTAAAATGTTCAATCTCTTTTAAAACATAGTAAATTATAACAACATTTTTTGGCAGGGCATCTGTTTTTTTCCCATATGATTGAGTTGTTTTTCTTCCCTGTAAGGTCTAGTGTTGGTACTCTCAAAAGCCATGCAAGGCTGTGCCAGAAACTCTTCAACTTAGACTTTTACTTGTGAGTCTTTTAAGGAACACGACTATTATTAATATAATAAATGTGCTAAAGATTTGGGAACTCCAAGGAATTATTCTGTTTATGTTTAGTACACAAATCCCTGTTTTAGGGAAGTTTATTTAATACTAAATAGATTATTATGGAAGGATACACAATCCTTTTGTCCTATGAATCTTAAAAAATGACACTTCCTTATGCCTCAGAGATTGAGTCATCTGATCTGGAGCAGAGATGGGGAGTCAGTTGACTTCTCATGACTTTTTCTACGCAGCAGGAATGGCTGTCTAGACACGTAAGGGCCCAGCATAAGCCAGTAGATCCTGGGCATTGGATGCTCCACACTGCATCCCAAATCCTGTGCTTTGTGATGCGAGAAAGTGCTCATGGG
This sequence comes from Lynx canadensis, assembly GCF_007474595.2. Lineage (NCBI taxonomy): Eukaryota > Metazoa > Chordata > Mammalia > Carnivora > Felidae > Lynx > Lynx canadensis. The sequence goes on from NC_044307.1 coordinate 41,257,593, forward strand.
TAGCCTAGCTGTATATTTTTGGCAACTAAATAATAAGGAACTGACATCACCCGTCGAAAAGTTAGTTTTTTAGACCAAAATCTTAGTAAAGTTATTCAATAAAGTAAAAGACATTTACTAGACACGTTTATATCAGGCATTGTCCAAAACTCAGATAATACAAAGATGGAAAGAAACTGCCCCAGCTTTCATGGAACTTGTAAATTAACAAGGGGACCAGAAAAACAAAGTTTTGTCAACACACCTGTCAGATGCTAGTAACATGTCAGATGTGCTCTGGGGATACAAATAAGTAAACAATTAATTTTGCTTGGGGGTTTAAAAAAAATAGTATAATTTTACTCAAAGCCTTAAAAAATAGGCAGGCATTGTCAGTTGGCCACTTGGAGGTGGGTAGGAAGGTCTGTCTTCTCAAAAAGATAAGTGCAAAGCGAAAGAATTTAAAAAGTGATGTGATCGTTTGGGGGACATGGTCAAGATGGCAAAGAACCAAGGGTCCCTTCATTACAGGGAGGGTAGGGTGGGCAGGGATTCAAAATGAGGCTAGAGCTTTTTCTTTCCGTGCCAATAGCGTTCTTGCAGCCATGGTGAACGTTCCTAAAACCCACCACACTTTCTGCAAGAAGTGGGGTGAGCACCAACCCCACAAAATGACCCAGTACAAGAAAGGCAAAGATCCTCTTTATGCCCAGGGAAAGTGGCGTTATGACAGGAAACAGTGGCTACAGTGGGCAAACTAAGCCGATTTTCCAGAAAAAGGCTCAAACTACAAAAGAAGATTGTGCGGAGGCTTGGATGTGTTGAACCCAACCCAGATCTAAGAGAATGCTGGCTATGAAGAGATGCAAGCATTTTGAACAGGGAGGAGATAAGAGAAAGGGCCAAGGGATCCAGTTCTAAGCTTCTTATTTTGCTACATCATGAAGACAATAAAACCTTGAGGTTATGTTCCCTTCATTTGGTTGCAGTTGGTCTTTTGAGAGGCAGGTAAACTAGTGCCCTCAATAAAATTCCCTTTGTGGGGAAATTTATGCTTAAAAAAAAAGCGGCTAGAATCTACTGTAATGAGCCAGTGTTTCCAGTTCACTGATGCCAAAAAACACGACGCAGTCTAAAAGTTGCTCAGCTTCGGGATGGGTGTCTTAGCTGCTCTTCATCAGTCTTCTCAAAGCACTGTAGACTCTTTTTACTTAAATTTGGGCTGTGCTTTAGTTGAGAATAGAAGATAGGCGTAGCGAGGATAATCACAGAGAGTAATGTCTGATCAGTGTCGAAAGACATGGTGGTTGCTTTTAGAATTCTAGGTAGAGAATCCTAAGGTTGTCAGAGAAGGATTCGCAGAGGTTCAAGCTACCAGGAAGAGCATTCCAGGTAAGAAAATTGTCACCTGGACAAGGGTGGGGGGAGTGCACGTTGTGTTTGGGGGCAGGAGAGTGGCAGTTTGGCTAGAATAGCATGTAGGGGAAGAGCAGGAAATGACTTTAGCCCCATTGTGCATTCTAGGCTTAAGTAGAATTATTTTCCACTTTAGATTGTTCTCCCATAGGAATAACCTGGTCTTCAAAAAAAATACACTTTCTTGGGAAACTAAAGTAGGTTTCAAGGAGAAGGGCCTGGGGTGCCTGATCCTGTTGGAGCTTTTGCCATCTTGTGGCCAACATACTGGAAAGGATGATAGGTTCATTTCGAAAAATGTTCACTAACAACAAGGAGATATCACTTCACACCTGCTAGAATGGCAAAAAAACAAGAGATGTCAGCAAGGATGTGGACAAAATGGAACCCTAGTGCACTGTTGGTGGAAATGTAAATTGGTGCAGCCAATATGGAAAACAGTATGCAGGTTACTAAAAAAATTAAAAATAGAGCCACCATATGAGCCAGGAATCCCACTTTCAGATATATAGCTGAAGGAAATGAAATCACTGTCCCAAAGAGATATCTGCACCCCCTGTTCACAGCACCATTATTCACAATAGCCAAGATATGGAAACAACCTAAGTATCTGCCGATGGATACATCCATAAAGAAGTTGTTTTATACACACACATGCCCATATACCTACACTGGAATATTGTTCAACCATAAGAAAGAAAGACACCCTGCCATTTGTGACAGCATGGATGAACATTGAAAGCATAGCATAAACTAAGTGAAATAAGTCACACAAACATAGACAAATACTATATGATCTCACTTATATGTAGAATGTAAAAAAGTTGAACTTGCAGAAGCATACTCAGTTGGTGATTGGTTGCCAGAGGCTGGGTTTAGGAAATGGGGAGATGTTGGTCAAAGGGCACAAACTTCCTGTTATAAGATGAATAAGTTCTTTAAAAGGGGGGGTTGGGGGAAGGGAGTGCCTGGATGGCTCAGTTGGTTGAGCAACCAACTCTTGATTTAGGCTCAGGTCATGATCTCGCAGTTCATGAGCTCGAGCTCCGCATTGGGCTCTGCGCTGATAGTGTGGAGCCTGCTTGGGATTCTCTCTCTATTCTTCTCTCTCTCTCTCTCTCTCTCTCTCTCTCTCTCTCTCTCTCTCTCAAAATAAATAAATAAACTTAGAAAAAATAAGATGAATAAGTTTGAGGGATCTCATGCGTAGCATGATGACTGCAGTGTATTACATACTTGAAATTTGTTGAGAGTAGATTTTAAATATTCTTACCACACAAAAAAACTGGCAAGTATGTGAGGTGATGGAGATATTAACTAACCTTATTGTGGTCATCATTTCACAATATACACATGTATCAAATCATCACACTGTATACCATAAACCTATACTGTCTTATTTGTCCACTATATGTCAATAAAGCCAGGGGTAAGAAAGAAAAAGTCTATTGAGGCTTTGTAATACGTATGCCAGGTGCTATTCTGGATGCTGAGGTTCACTGGGGAATAGATGCAAACTTCTGCCCTGATAGAGCTGACATTCCAATGTAAATGAGTAAATACTGGATAGAGAGGTATGGAGAAATACAGGAATTACCTGTATTTGATGGGAAGGAGTGGAAGGAATGATACTGAAAGTGGTTTAAGTCATATGCTCCCAAGTAAGATTTCACCTACAGCATTTCCCTTCAGTCAAACTACCAAAAAACTGAACCCTTTCTCTGAGTTTGGAGAGTAAGCAGCCTCAATTTGTGTCTCTGAGCTGACCAGAGGCCCTTGTTTGCAGGTCCTACCTGACTGTAGTTGGGGACAGGTTCCCCAGGTTGCCTGAAATTTGCCTGAGTATGTGTTATAACATGAGGGAAAGAGTGACCAACCTCAGAGGGTCAAGGAGAAAACTCCATAGTAACCCCCAATTACTGGTGAATCTCTGCGGGAGCTGGAGGAACAGGATTCCACGTTTGATTTTTTTTTTTTCTTTTTTTTTTTTGGTGTACTATATTTCCTTTTCGTTTTTTTTTTCGTATGTCTTTTAAAAATTTTAATTCCAATGTAGTTAACATATGGCGTTATGTTAGTTTTAGTGTACGAGGACTCCATTGGTTGTTTTTTTTTAATGTTTGTTTATTTTGAGGGGAGAGGGAAGGGCAGAGAGAGGGAGCAAACAGGCTCCTCACCTTCAGCATGGAGTCTGACATGGGGCTCGAACCCATCAATTGTGAGACCATCAAAAGTCGAAATCAAGAGTCGGACACAACCAACTGAGCCACCTAGGTACCCCACAATGTTTTCAGTAACCAACTTTAGGGGCGCCTGGGTGGCTCAGTCAGTTGAGCATCCGACTTCAGCTCAGGTCATGATCTCATGGTCCATGGGTTTGAGCCCCACATCGGGCTGTCCGCTGACAGCTCAGAGCCTGGAGCCTGCTTCAGCTTCTGTGTCTCCCTCTCTCTCTGCTCCTCTCCTGCTCATTCTCTCTCTCTCTCTCTCTCTCTCTCTCTCTGAAAAATAAATAAACATGAAAAAAAAAATAACCAACTTTAGTCTATATTATTTTGAAGCAAATCCTAGACATCATAGTAATTGAACTCACACCTGCTTCAATATGGATCTCTAAAGGATGATTTTTTTAAATATAACCCCAATTTCATTATTCTGTCTAAAAAATCTTAACAGAATGTAATATATCTGTAAGTCCCACCAGGAATTACAAAATTTCAATGTTGGTATTCTCTAGGAATTTGTCAGTTTGTTAGAATTAAACTAGAATTATGTTGGGGTGCTTGAGCTGCTCAGTCAGTAGAGCATCCGACTTCAGCTCAGGTCATGAACTCACAGATCGTGAGTTCGAGTCCTGTGTCAGGCTCTGTACTGACAGCTCAGAGCCTGGAGCCTGCTTTGGACCCTGTGTCTCCTCTCTCTGTTGCTCCCCCGCTTCCTCTCTCTCTCTCTCTCTCTCAAAAATAAATAAAGATTAAAAAAATTTTTTTGACTAGTATTACATGCGTTTTTAATCATGTGAGGTCTTTGGGAACACAGTCTTTGCATAAAATGCAGCTACACTATATTTAAACCCTGAATGAATATTTATTTAGTGTTTCTTATACCTGTTTATGTGCTCTTTGCTGGGAATATGAAGATGAATATGACAAGATCCCTGCTTTTGAGGATAGCTCTATGATATTGTCTTATGCTGTTAATTTCTAGGTGATAGTCTATTAGTAACATTTAAGTTTGAAGTCAGTCTAGTGTGTTAATCCACTGTAATTGAGCCATAACTTAACACTCCTACAAGCTATGCAGTATGAGTTCAGAGCACCCCTCATTGCTGGAGGGCTTTGTTATTTTCTGAGTTTGGTATCTCTTGAACCACCTCAGCTCTGAATCTAGATGCAGCAAAGACTTTTGGGACTCAGCCAATGCTCTTTTGATAACCTCCTTTGTTGGGACCTGGGCCCCCAGCCTGGTGCAAAATTGGCAGCTGAGACTGAAAGAATATGACAAAGAGAGGCCTGGAAAGCTTTTCCCTGGGACCATCTCTGCATCAGTCAATGTGTATACAGGTCTTCTGTCTGTGGATTCTTAAGTGGATCTTGAAATTTTGAGAGGCCATTAGTAAACACGGTTAGCACAATTTTTCTGAGTCCCGAAGTTCTCCAGTGTATATGTTTCTGGACAATTTTAGAATCTGTTAATGTTTCTCACACTTGAGATCTCAGATCACCCAAGGTTATTTTCTCAGACACTAGCTTGAGAAACACTGATTTGTGTGGTTAATGATTTTATAGTCAGTAATCTTAAGGTTATTATCACTGTGTTGGAATTTATCTTAAAGAAGTTTGATGTGTTTATTAAACAATATCACTATTCTGTTGCTAAAATAATCATGATTCTTGATTTTTATGGATCCTTGGGTTTTCTTTTTTTTTTTTTTTTAGTGTTTGTTTATTTTTGACAGAGAGAGAGAGAGAGCGCGCGCGTGCGCAAGCATGAGCAGGGGAGGGGCAGAGAAAGAGGGAGACACAGAATCCAAAGCAGGCTCCAGGCTCCGAGCTGTCAGCACAGAGCCCGACGTGGGGCTCAAACTCACGAACCGTGAGATCATGACCTAAGCCGAAGTCGGACACGTAACCAACTGAGCCACCCAGGCTCCCCATGATCCTTGGGTTTTCATTTTCAGATTGACCACTCTTGATGGTCATTCTTTCACAACACACAAAAACCACTGCATTCTAGGAGTTGGAGAAGTTAAAAGGTTTTCAAACTTGTTTTCTCCTAGCTAAATGAGAATTGAAGGGGGAGAAGTGGAACATCATAGTGTCTCCACCACCAATATTTAGGCCTCCAAGAAAGCTCCTGGACACCTTGGAGAATCCTAGGTCACCAGGGAACAAAGTTTAAAAATCATAGCTGTGGCTATTAACTTCATTTAGGGGTGGACAAATGGGCCCTGAGAGATTGGAGCTTGTCGGTAATCACACAGTTAGTTAATGTCAGGTATCCAAAACAAGCCCTTTGCCTTCCAAATTCAGTGTTCTCCCCGATATGTCCCTTGCTCTGTAAACCTTGCCAGACTTTGCCCTGACCCCCTGAGGTCGGCCACTCTTTCCCCCCACCTTAGGGCACATTGTTTAGCTGGCTGGGTTTCTTAAATATGAGGTTTATTTCCATCCTGCCTCACTCTAAATAGGAATTAAAGCAGCTTTTTAAAGCCTTCAAATTCTACATTTCATGAGGTGAACCAGGGCCCAATACTGCCTACTTAATGGTCATCTTTTCCGATGGAGGAATTTTTTAATCCCCAAGTTCTTCTAATAATATTTCTTAGTCTTTTCTGTCTTCTCTTCATTGCTGCTAGAAGACATCAAAATGAAGGAAGTTCTTTGTTGAATAATAACTGAAAAACTCAGAGCCCATTGTGTTGAGTTTGATTGCTTCTTTGTATTGCAAATGAGTATAATTGTGAAAATACAGTCATGTTTTCTTTTCTAGTAAAATGTCATATTATTTTACAAAAAAGCCCAGGAGCTTCACCTGAAGAAGCTTAAGAATCCCTGCCAAAACTCTCAGCACTTCTCACATTGCATTGTGATAAATTATTGAATGTCTCCCTTCCAAAAGAAAGTGGGTGCCTTAAAATCGGAAACCATGGCAGAAAGTTTCACACTGTCTTGCAATTACAAAATTTAATAGCCCACAACTATTACAATATAGTAAAAGGAGTACAAAGAGAATACTTTAAGGGCGCCTGGGCAGCTCACCCCTGTCAGTTAAGCATACAACTCTTGATTTTTGGCTCAGGTCATGACCTGCCAGTCTGTGGGATCGAGTCCCACGTCTGGCTCTGTGCTGACAGTGCAGAGCCTGCTTGGGATTCTCTCTCTGCCTGTCTGCCTGCATCTCCCCTACTAGCTCGCGCTCTCTCGCGCTCTCTCTCTCTCTCAAAATAAATAAATAAGCTTTAAAAAAAAAGAGAGAGGGGGCGCCTGGTTGGCTCAGTCAGTTAAGCATTCTACTTTGGCTCAGGTCCTGATCTCACAGCTTGTGGGGTTAAGCCCTGCATCGGGCTCTGTGCTGACAGCTAAGAGCCTGGAGCCTGCTTCAGATTCTACATCTCCCTCTGTCCCTTCCCTGCTTGCACTGTGTGTGTGTGTGTGTCAAAATTAAAGAAACTAAAAAAAAAAAGAATACTTTATAAAATTTTTTAATGTTTATTATTTTTGAGGGAGAGACAGAGAGCAAGCAGGCAAGGGGCAGAGAAAGAGGGAAACACAGAATTGGAAACAGGCTTCAGACTGAGCTGTCAGCACAGAGCCTGATGCGGGGCTTGAACCCACAGACCATGAGATCATGACCTGAGCTGAAGTCGGCCACTTAACCAACTGAGACACCCAGGTGCGCCAAAAAAGAATATTTTATATCTTAATTGACATAAACAGCTACTTGCCCTGGGTAAATGGTTATTTTATGGCATAACTTTTTGATCATGACACTCATTGGAAAATTGTTCGCTAAGACATAGTCATTCACTTTTCAGCATTGCTTTTACAGTCCTAGAAAAATATTAAGTGTGCTTACATTTATTATTTTTAATTTATTTAATAAATAAATCATCATTTATTAACTTTAAGTGTGCTTACATTTATTATTACATTTTATGTCATGCTCATTTGATATCCCTAGCCTTAATACAGTACCTGGCACATAGTAGGTGCTAAATGTTTACTAAATGAATAATGAATAGTGACCAATTTTATTAAAGATACAGATTAAAGAAGCAGCTTTCCTCCTTCCCTAAGCTATTCTGCAGGGTAGAAAACAAAAGGAGGCATGGGATAAAACTGTACGATTGATTTAGTTTCCTCTTCCCCCCTCCTCAATATACTCTGACTTATCATTTGTGCTAATGAATTCATATAAACTGTCGTTACCTCCTAACGTGATTTTTTTTTCAAAACCTTAAAAATAGCCGTTGTAGGGCTGAGATGGAGAAACTGGGACTGAATTTACTTTCCTGCGTTAAAAAAAGTTAAAAATAGGGGCGCCTGGGTGGCGCAGTCGGTTAAGCGTCCGACTTCAGCCAGGTCACGATCTCGCGGTCCGGGAGTTCGAGCCCCGCGTCGGGCTCTGGGCTGATGGCTCAGAGCCTGGAGCCTGTTTCCGATTCTGTGTCTCCCTCTCTCTCTGCCCCTCCCCCGTTCATGCTCTGTCTCTCTCTGTCCCAAAAATAAATAAACGTTGAAAAAAAAAATTTTTTTTTATAAAAAAAAAAAAAAAAAGTTAAAAATAGGATAAAATATATTAAACAGTGGTTTTGAGACATGGGAAATCAGGCAGCATGGAGAGCAACTCCTGAGAAATGGAAAACGAATGAGGTGAGCTGTATTTGTACTTGTTCCAACTTACTGTCTGGAGAGAGTTGCCAGGCCACAGCATAGGGAAGGGGACCCCAGATGGAGTCTGATCATCCTCCAGGGATGAACTGATGTGGTTGGAAGGGGAAAGTGGCTCAAACACAAGGCACAGTACCGGAGAGGAGAGTGCTACCCAGACAGAAAACGCCTGAGTCCTCAGCTGATGACTGGTCAGTCCATGGGGGCTGAGGGACAACTACCCAAGTCCTGGGAGAGAACCACCCAAAAGGATCAGAGGAAACAACGCTTAGAGCTCACACAGGGCAGAAAATGGTTTGTGTTCCCACCTGTGAGAGCGCGAAAATCCTTGCAATCCATGAGACATCAACAAGGTACGCCATCAAGTGAAGGGTACTGCCTCAGGATAGGGCAAAACTAGCCCTAAGGATTGACAGAGCTTAAAAGCAAGCCTCAAGACGATCAAATGATTTAATAAGAACTTAATTTTGTCCTAGACAAAGTTCAAAAATATCTGCAGGGATCCAAAACTATCCAGCACTCAATAACACAAAATTAACAATGTCTGGCATCCAATAAAAATGTACCAGGCAGGGGCACCTGGGTGGTACAGTTCAGTGATTTAATTCCAGAACATTTTCATCATCCCAAAAAGAAACCCCATACCTGTGACATCTAGGTCTTTGCAGTCTTTTGCTAAAACCAAGAACGCTGCACTGGATATTCTTACACACGTGCAAAAATACCTGTAGGACAAATACCTGAAAATATTTGCCAAGTAGAATAATTTGAAATTTTGAAAGCTATTGCTAAATTATTCTCCCTAGAGGTTATGGAGTTTACACTCTACTGGCAAAGCATAAAAGTTGCTGTTTCCCCACTTCCTCACCATCATGGTCCTTTACCAAACTTTTATCTTTACCAGTCTGATAACTCGTAGTATCTCATTGAAATTTTAATTTATATTTCTCATGTTCAAAGAGAGGTTGATTATTTTTATATGTTTAGGGGCTACTTTCCTTTTTTAGTGAACTGATGGTTCATGTTTGATTTTCTGCAGGGTAGCTGTCTTTTTGTTTTGTTTTGTTTTTTTGTTTTTTTTAGGGGAAGAGAGAATCTTAAGTAGGCTCCATGTTCCGTAAGGAGACAGACACGGAGCTCAGTCTCACGACCGTGAGATCATGATCTGAACCGAAATCAAGAGTTGGATGCTCAACTGACTGAGCCACCCAAGTGTCCCTGTTTTTCTTTTGTTGTTGTTGTGTTTATAGAAGGTATTTGTGTATTAGGGAGAAAAGCCCTTTGTGATATGAACTGGAAGTATTTTTTCCACTTAATGTTTTTTTGGGTTTTTTTAGTCTTTGACTTTGTTTACTTTTTTCCTTTATCATGCAGAATTTAAAAATCTGATGTCAAATTTGTCAATCTTTTCTTTTATACTTCTGTATCTTGTGACAGACTTTCCCTACTCTAAGATTACAAAAAAACTATTTCTCCCATGTATTCTTCAGTACTTTAAGCTTCTCCTCCCCTCTCTGCCCCTATTTGTTTGATCCATCTAGAATTTATTTTTGTATAAAATGTAATTATGGATCTCCGATCTTTTCTCCATACAGCTAACACCTTTCCCCCATTGATTTAAAATGTCACTTTTATACTGTGTCCTCTTGATTAAAAGCCACTATTCAAAGTGTTGACTCCGATAAGGACAATTTTAATACTAGCTTTAATTTTTTTAAGAGTGGTAATCCGGAGCACCTGGGTGGCTCAGTCAGTTAAGTGGCCAAATCTTGATTTCGGCTCAGGTGATAACCTCACGGTCTGTGAGTTCGAGCCCCAGGTCGGGTTCTGTGCTGACCGTGCAGAGCCTGCTTGGGATTCTCTCTCTCCTTCTCTCTGCCCCTCCCGTGTTTGTACGCATGCACACATTCTCCGCCCCCCCCCTCAAAATGACTAAATAAAAATAAACTTAAAAACATAAAAAGAGTGTAATCAGGTGTCTGAGGCAGTGATTTCTGACCTGTTGGGATGCCTGTCAGGATTCTGTAAGAATCCTGGAAGAATTCAGGAAGAGGCCCCTTCCCTCTGTGACAAATCCTCCTGTCATCAGCTGCTGTTACTGAGGGGAGTGTGTCTCCCTCAAGTGTGTTGGGCCAAGAAGTAGTTTTTAACCATTGACCTAGGGGGACTTCTCTTTCACAGAGCGTTCTAAATTTCACCTAGTGATTCCAGGGTGGTTACTTTACAGAGGAAAGAGCCTCAGCAAGAGTCCAGAAGGAAAGGGGGAGCCTACCTATCCAAAGAAAACTAAACTCTTTACCTTGGAGACATTAGTTTCTGATCCTCAGGTTGTCTTCCCACACTAGAATTGTCAATTTCTACACCTCTCCTTTGGGAAATTGCCTTTGGTGGACCATGTGTCCTCCTGGGGAAAGGAACTACTGGGTTAGATGTGGGATGACTGTGCTTTGGCAGTGTGCAGAGCTGGGGACATAGCGATAAGAGTCATCTCTTTTAATTTGAAACTCTTTAAAGTCAGAAAAGAGGATGGCCCTTTAAAAAGTGGAATTCTCCGGGTACCCCTGACTATAAAATAGACTCGTGGAGTTCTACCCACAGGGGGCTAGCGACAGAGGCTTGTGTGGTTGGATGGATGCCACTGACTAGGACAGATGTCCCCAGGGAGCATTCTGTCAAGTGTTGGAGCAGCCCCTTCAGTTTGATAGGGGAGGATGCACAATGGCTTTTACTTTCATCCAAAGTTGTGTAAGTGTTCTCTTGTTTACGCCACTCAAGGAGTAGCTGGTCACTTTGAACTTTGGGGTAGCAGATGTTCTCAGTGCTTGAAAGTCCCAGTGGCGGTGACACCTTGGTAGAGTGACCGGCGCTGACATCCTTTCTCAGTTTGTTAACCTTTGGGTGTCTCTTCCGCTAGAGGAACGTGTACAGGTGTGAAGTCGTGAGGGAAGCTGGGATAGTTGGGAAAGGTTGTTGTGGTATAGGCTATTTTTCCCTTACATTTTCATTAGTTTGTTCCAGAAACTATGGACACTATAAATAATAATAAATCATATCCACTTTATAGGCTTCATGATATGTCCTAATTGCCTAATTTATTCCACGTGATTGTGATGTCTGGGAGACGAGCTCATGGCCCAGTAATGAGCTGTGGCTGATGCAGTTCTACCACATAAAATATCAGGATTTAAGGGAGGCTTCCCACAGATTTCTCTGTATCTATTTAATGATCGTTTTCCTGCTTTTCCTAGCTGTGGCATTTTCACTTCTCAGAAGTCTGGTCTTGCTAGCATGTTCCTAAGTAACTCCACATCTGAGGCCTCAAAGCACATTTCACCTTGCCTGCCACCCTTTTCACACTTTAGCCTGGATGTTACCCTTGGATCGGCCTTCCCCCTCTTCTTCCTCCTGTGTCACCCACCATCTCGCCTCTCCACCAGAGTTCCACTCAGATGCCTGCTCGTCACCCCCAGGCCATTCAGCACCTGAACAAATCCCCCCACTGTGGGAAGGTCTCACATTGGGGGATACTTACCCCTTCCAGACCCTTCCTGGGGAGAGCAAGTTTCCTTCCATGTGGCAGGAGCCAGTTTTGTACTTGTCTGGCCTCGTGACTGAGAGGATGGGAGGTCTGGGGGAGCTGGAGAGGAGATGGCAGTTTTAACCAAGGAAAAAACACGGAGTGGAAATGATCCCTTCTGCCTTCTTCGGGCGTGTCCCTCTTCTGGGCATCTCTTCAGGATTTCATTCCTCCGTCCAACTGCCGTTCACAACTGCCCTTTCCAACTGCTCCAGAACTCTTGGCCCCGGCATTCCGTGATGTAAATTATTCCACGCATGGCTCGAAATGGGTGCGAAGCAGTGTTGCCAGGTGTCGGATCACTAGTGTAAGTTTACCGGATCTCGGGGGAGGGACGAGAAAGGGGGAGAACTGCTCTTGGAATTTGTCCGGTTGTTACCATTTCAGCCCGGAGCACAGTCACTGCGCTGGCTGAGCTTGATGCTGGCGGTGGCTGGGGAGAGAGGGAGCTTGCTGGGGGCTGGGAGCCGGGGGTGAATTGAGGGTTGAGATTTTCCACTTTAAAGATTCCAGTGATGGGATGTAGATTGTTTGGAATTGAAGGGTTGGCGGTGCTGCTGCTGCTCCTGGGGGAGGAACCTGGGACCTCCAGGGCAAAGCCAAAGCCAAAGCCTGTAGCAGTCCAGCCTGGAGCTATGGTGTCTCCTCTGTCTCAGAAAAGTAGGGAGAACCGGCTTTTCTGTTTCTGTAAAGAGAGCCAAACTATGGCAAGAAATCCACATTGCTCACCGTGTTTGGAAACACTCGGTCATAAAACTCAAACACCTCTTGGATGCATGAGATTTTTCTCTAAAACAAATACTATTTTCTCCCCTTTTGCACGATATGTTTTGAGGAAGTTCCTGTTCCTGGTTTACGGTCCCTTTGGGGAATCTGTGTGGGAAGGATTGCCGCCAACTATCTTTGATTTATCTAGATTCCTTTTTGACTTGTAAGTTAAGGATTTGTGTTCAATAAAAACAACTTAAATTGAATATTTAGTCTCTTGAATAACCACAAAATTAAAAAAAAACTCCCATTAAAAACAAGCAGTTAAAGAAAAAGCTTCCATGAATTACACAGTTATTTAGGAAAGTATAGAGTGTATTTTTGTGTGGCGTTGGCGCGACTGGCTTTAATCTGCTTTCTAACCAGCGTTCTCTTATTCCTTTTGTGTAGTTGTCATGGATGATGACGACGACTCGTGTCTCCTTGATCTTATTGGGTAAGATGCTCATTCCAGAACCAGGGTGAATCAGATGTGTAAGGTTTGCCGTACTAAAACAACCTACTAAGCTAGCATATTAAAACTGGGTGGGTTTTGGGGGCACCTGGCTGCCTCAGTCAGTGGAGCGTGTGACTCTTGATCTCAGGGGCATGAGTTCAAGCCCTACATTGGGAGTAGATTACCTAAAATTTAAACTTATACCCCAATGTTTATAGCAGCACTTTCAACAAGAGCCAAATTATGGAAAGAGCCTAAATGTCCATCAACTGATGAATGGATAAAGAAGTTGTGGTTTATATATACAATGGAATACTACTTAGCAATGAGAAAGAATGAAATATGGCCTTTTGTAGCAACGTGGATGGAACTGGCGAGTGTTATGCTAAGTGAAATAAGTCATACAGAGAAAGACAGATACCATATGTTTTCACTCTTATGTGGATCCTGAGAAACTTAACAGAAGACCATGGGGGAGGGGAAGGGGAAAAAAAAGTTAGAGAGGGAAGGAGGCAAACCATAAGAGACTCTTAAAAACTGAGAGTAGGGGCGCCTGGGTGGCTCAGGGTTGAGCGTCTGACTTCAGCTCAGGTCATGATTTCATGGTTCATGAGTTCGAGCCCTGTGTTGGGCTCTGTGCTGATGGCTCAGAGCCTGGAGCCTGCTTCGGATTCTGTGTCTCCCTCTCTCTCTGCCCCTCCCCTATTTGTGCTCTGTCTCTCTCTGTCTCTCAGAAATAAATGTAAAAAAAAAAAAAAAAAAATTAAAAAAAACCTGAGAATAAACTGAGGGTTGATGGGGGGTGGGAGGGAGGGGAAAGTCAGTGATGGGCATTGAGGAGGGCACCTGTTGGGATGATCACTGGGAGTTGTATGGAAACCAATTTGACAATAAATTTCATATTAAAAAAAATAAAAATAAAAAAGCTGGGTGTGTTTTTAAAATAAAAATCAAGGGGCACCTGGGTTGCTCAGTTGGTTAAGCATCCGACTTCAGCTCAGGTTATGATCTCACAGGTTGCAAATTCAAGCCTTGCATTAGGCTCTCTGCTGTCTGCACAGATCCCACTTCAGATCTCTGTCTCTCTCTGCCCCTCCCTGGCACTCACGTGCATGCTCTCTCTATCTCTCTCTCTCAAAAATAAATAAACATTTAAATAAATAAATAAATAAATAAATAAATAAATAAATAATCAACATAGATTAACAAAGATATTTGGATATGATAGGGTTCATACTTAGGTTATCCTTTATTAAATTTACTTTCTAACAAATCCCAGAGACAGAAATAAGTGATAATAGGAAATGGAACAACATCAGGAAAATCAATAATAAAACCAAAAAACTAATAGGGGCGCCTTGGTGGTTCAGTCAGTTAAGCATCCAACTCCTTGATTTTGGCTCAGGCCATGATCTCATGGTTCATGAGATTGAGCCCCACATCAGGCTCTGTGCTGATAGCATGGAGCCTGCTTGGGATTCTCTCTCTCTCTCTCTCTCTCTCTCTCTCTCTCTCACTCTCTCTCTCTCTCTCTCTCTCCAAATAAATAAATAAATAAACTAAAAAAAAAAAAAAACACCCACAAAACAAAAAAACTAATAAAATCGTTTAAAAACAGGGAGAGAATTTTACTCAGGCTATGTCATTTTCTTTTGACCCTAGTGAGAATGAATCCTAAATACAGGTTATGTATTTATTTGCTGATTTCCTTTCCTTGTTGTTGTTTTCCAGAGACCCACAAGCATTGAACTATTTTCTACACGGACCTAGTAATAAATCTGTAAGTAATACTTAGAACATCACAGATATAAATTTTGTTCCTTCTTTACAGTTAAAGTAATCACCTTATTGAATTTGTACCTTTGCAGAGCAATGATGACTCAACTAGCACAGGATATTCTGCAGCCAATTCAAATTCAATTTTCGCCAACTCCAGTGTGAGTATTGGAAGCTGAATTCAGTGGTCAAGTGTTTCTCCCTCCTTGCTGCCTTGTGTCCGGAGGCTTTAATCGCCTTGGGATCCTGATGGGAGTTATTACCTTGTCTCTTATAATTGGCATGGAAGGAAATCTACCGAATGGTGCTGACATTGTCTCCTTTTAACTTAGTCAATTAAGATAAACTATATGAGATTTACTTTGCCATTTTCCTGACTTATAACCTAAGAAAGCCATATTAGGATGTTTAGGGACTTGTTACATAGCTTTAAAGAAATTACTCTTCATTGTCGTTACTTACCAAACATTTTCATCTTAAAACGAGAAAAAAAATTAATGACTGAAAATTACTGAGCATTTAGTATGTTCTTGGCACCAACCGTTTAGCATGATTAACCTCATTAATCCACGTGATAACTCCAAGAAGTAGGTTCTATTATGATCTCTATTTTATGGATGAGGAAACTAAAGCACAGAGAGTTTAGTACTTGCTCAAAATTATACAGCCAGGAATTGGAGAGCTAGGATTCTTCCTCAGATCACCAATTCTGTATTCCATATTTTCAAGCTCTAGGAGTGTCCAGACAAGAAACCTGACCTGGGGGATAGGGAAGTCCTGCCTACAGGCTATGTCCAGATGACTACATTCAAGCCTATCTTAATCAAGTGCCTTCTTCCATCATGGATGGTAGCCCAGAGTCAGACTGCCCCAAGTGTGAATCCTCACTCTGCTACCTCCTAGCCCTGTCACCTTGGATATGTCACTAAATCTCTATAGAGTTCAGTTTCCTTATTTATGAAACCAAGAGAATAACAGAACTACTTCTTAGGTTGGTCAACATTAATTGACTAGTCCAGGGAAATTACTTGGTACAGTGCTCAATAAAGATTAAGTTATCATCAGGGCCTTTATTTCCTTTCATCTATGACATGGAATGGTATTCAGAAAGCCCTTGGGAGTGCAGAGTTCTTTCACGTATTTGAGTGTGTCAGATCATAGGATGTATGACACATCCACATGCTACAGGTGGCTTTGAAGTTACAACACTGATCTCCTGTAAGGCTTGTGAATCAGTAGCACTTTTGAAATTCATTCTGAACGAGTAATAATTTTATGTGGTGCCATTAAGCACATAAGGTAGATATTTAGCCTGTCCCTTGACGTGAATGATTTTTATTTACCAACTCTCCCCCTTCCGTGTGAGTATGACTTCTGACTTTTCAGACTGCCAGTATGTATTTATTGGGAATTTCTATTACATCATGGGAGGTGAGGTAGAAATTTTTTTTTTCAGTAGAAATATTTTTCAAGGATGGCCGTTTAAACTTATGGCCTGTTAATTTGTACATTGTAAAAACATTAAACTGTGTATGACCATTCAGGAGATATCCATTGTTGTCTAGATATTGTTCCGCAAAAAAAAAACATCTCCTTGCTTTCATTTGCTTTCCCCATTTCCTTTCGGAGGACTCCTCAAGTCCTACCGCATTGGTCCTGCTTCAACTGTTGAGGGTTGAGGGTCAAATGATCTAGTCTTCGGTTTTCTACCTAGTTCTTCCCATCATCTATGAGAATCTCTACACTTTTGCAAGGTTGCATTGACCTGTTTTTAATTTTTTTTCTTCATCTTTTTTTTAAATGTTCAGTGGCATTAAAATACTTATGAAATTTACCATCTTAACCATTTTTAAGTTCAGTAGTGTGAAGTACATTTGTGTTATCCCTACCTGTGGATTCCGTATCTTTTCTTTTATAAATTTTGACATGTCCCAAGAAAAACTGGTAGACAGTGGAGTATGTCTTATTTATCATGTTCGTTTCTCTTCATATGCCTGTGTTGTCTCTAGTTGGAATGCCCATTCCTAAGGATTCCTTAAGGACAGAAACTAACACACAAGTGGGTGCTTGATGACTAAAATGTCGATGGACTTTTACTTTTGAATAGGACACTGAAATCGTTTTGAAAGCGGCGTAATAAGCGGATTCCTTCTAAGAAATCGAATGACCGCTCACTCGTGTGGGAAGCTTGTTTTCGTCTGGACTGGTCTTGCCTGGGGTGGTAGGGATAGAACTAGACATGTTCTGAAAAGCCTGGAATGACAGGGCTGAATCTGGGATACCTTCTGGACCTCTAACAGAACAGTACCCAGAACTCCCCAAATTCACTTAGATTCCTGTCGTGCAAAGGACTAGACATGGCTATTTCTTGGATGCTTACACACCCTGGGCCGAGTCTCACTCAAGCCCTGGACTGGGAGCAGTCCTGAAAAATAAAGCCTTTGTCAGTATCTGAAAAAATGGAGCTAAACTCCAGGTAGTCATCAGTATGATCCTGTTATGTATCTATTTTCTATGAACTAATTTACCAGAGCGCTGAATGTGTACGCTTACAGAAATAATGTTAAACGTCATCACGAAGGAAATTCAGTATCAGAATAAGCTGAGCACTTTGAAGAGCTGTGCCTGTTAGGCTTTATTCTATTCAAAAGTGAGGTTTGTGTTGTGTTGTTTTAAGAGCTTCTTTCAAAGGTTGGATATGCCAGGTAACATACTTGTGTATGTTTTTTAGAATGCTGATCCTAAGTCATCCCTCAAAGCCGTAAGCAACCAGCTTGGAGAAGGGCCCAGTGATGGACTGCCACTTTCAAGTAGCCTTCAGTTTCTTGAAGATGAACTTGAGTCTTCTCCTCTTCCCGATCTCAGTGAGGACCAACCTTTCGACATTCTTCAGAAATCCCTGCAGGAGGCCAATATCACTGAACAGACATTGGCAGAAGAGGCATATTTGGACGCCAGTATAGGTTCAAGCCAACAGTTTGCACAAGCCCAGCTTCATCCTTCTTCATCAGCATCGTTTACTCAGGCTTCTAATGTTTCGAATTACTCAGGTCAGACGCTGCAGCCTATAGGGGTGACTCACGTGCCTGTTGGAGCATCATTTGCAAGCAATACGGTGGGGGTGCAACATGGCTTTATGCAACACGTGGGGATCAGTGTGCCCAGCCAACATCTGTCTAATAGCGGTCAGATTAGCGGTTCAGGTCAGATACAGCTAATTGGCTCATTTGGTAATCAACCCTCCATGATGACTATTAATAACCTAGACGGATCTCAAATCATATTGAAGGGCAGCGGGCAGCAAGCCCCATCAAATGTGAGTGGAGGACTCCTGGTTCACAGACAGACTCCCAATGGCAACTCCTTGTTTGGGAGCTCCAGTTCCAGTCCCGTAGCACAGCCTGTTACCGTTCCATTTAACAGCACAAATTTTCAGACGTCTCTACCTGTGCATAACATCATCATACAGAGGGGTCTTGCACCAAATTCAAATAAAGTCCCGATCAATATCCAGCCAAAGCCTATCCAGATGGGTCAGCAGAATACGTACAATGTGAACAATTTGGGAATACAGCAGCACCACGTTCAACAAGGGATCTCCTTTGCCTCCGCCAGCTCACCCCAGGGCTCCGTAGTTGGTCCGCACATGTCTGTGAACATCGTAAACCAACAGAACACAAGGAAACCAGTCACCTCACAGGCAGTGAGCAGCGCTGGGGGTAGTATCGTTATTCATTCTCCCATGGGCCAGCCTCACACACCCCAAAGTCAGTTCCTCATACCCACAAGCCTTTCTGTCAGTTCCAACTCGGTACATCATGTCCAGACCATAAATGGGCAACTGCTTCAGACTCAACCTTCTCAGCTCATCTCCGGCCAAGTGGCCTCAGAGCATGTCATGTTGAACAGAAACTCTTCCAACATGCTCAGGACCAACCAAGCATATTCTGGACAGATGCTGAACAACCAGAATGCCGCCGTCCAGTTGGTGTCTGGGCAAACGTTTGCCGCCTCTGGAAGCCCAGTGATTGTCAATCATGCCTCTCCTCAGATTGTTGGTGGACAGATGCCCTTGCAGCAAGCGTCACCAACCGTATTACACCTGTCACCTGGGCAGAGCAGCGTGTCCCAAGGGAGACCTGGCTTCACCACCATGCCCTCGGTGACCAACATGTCAGGACCTAGTCGGTTCCCTGTCGTCAGCTCATCCAGCACTGCCCATCCTAGTCTTGGGTCTGCGGTTCAGTCGGGTGCATCAGGATCAAACTTCACGGGAGATCAGCTGACCCAGCCAAACAGGACTCCAGTACCGGTCAGTGCGTCTCATCGTCTTCCAGTTTCTTCTTCCAAATCTACCAGCACCTTCAGTAACACCCCTGGAGCGGGAACCCAGCAGCAGTTCTTCTGTCAGGTACATTTGCTTTATCGCACAAATGTTGGGATGATTCCAGAAAAGGAAAATGGAATGTGTATTTCACAGAATATAGTTTTCATCCTAAACTCCCAATTTATTCATTAACAACTCTCTTTTTTTTTTTCTTAAGTTTATTTATTTATTTTGAGAGAGAGAGAGCAGGAGAGGGGCAATGAGAAGGAGAGACAGAATCCCAAGCAGGCTTCACGCTATCAGCGAGGGACCCGATGTGAGGCTCGAACTCACAAACTGTGCGTGAGATCATGACCTGAGCTGAGCTTAACCGACTGAGCCACCCAGGCGCCCCTCACTAACAATTCTTTTTTTCATTAACAATTTTCAACTTGTGATTGATTGCCTTTTTTTCTTCCTAATTAAAAAGATTTGTTTTTTACTTTTTATTTTATTTTTTTAGTTTAGAGAGAGAGAGTGAGTGTGTGTGAGCAGGGGGGAGGGGAGGCACAGAGGGAGAGAGAGAATCTTAAGCAGGCTCCACACTCAGCAAGGAGCCCGACACAGGGCTCGATCTCACGACCCTGGGATCATGACCTGAGCCGAAATCAAGAGTCGAACACTCAACTGACTGAGCCACCCAGACACCCCCTTAATTAATATTTTTCATCCATCATAGCATTGTGGTTTGGAGTGGGGCTCTAGAGTCAGTCTTATGGATTTGAATCTAAGCTTTATGACATAGAGCAAGTCTTACTTTAACTTACCTCTCTAGACTTAATTTTCTTCATCAGCGAAATGGACATATATTCCCATGGGGTTATTGGGGGGATTAAATGAGATAATCCACACAAAGCACTTAATGTAGTCCCTAACAGCAAATAGCAAATACTCGATGAGAGCCAATTAATACATATACTTGATGAAACGTATGACAGGCATTTAAAATGAAAGCTTATGGTAGATTATTTACTTACATCATATAGTAAGCCACTAGGTCACATAGCTATGGACTGGGTGGAGACGTTGTGACTGCTTCTTGGGTGTCAGTCAGAAAGGCTCAGGGACTCAGTACGATTCATCAGTGGGTAACTGCCCTGCACGGGAGGGATGTATACAGAGGGAGGGATCCAAAATTACCATGGGCAGTTGGTAAACCCACAGAAGGATTATGTTTCTAAAAATCGTCTCAAATGTCATCAGCTTTGGTCCTGAACCCCTATCTGTGGATCCTTGAATTCCTCCTCTAGCTTCTAATTCACGCTCATCCTGAGCACTGTCCGTAGTTCCAGCTCCACACCCCGCCTTCACCTCTGTGGTCGACCCTGTTTCGTCCTCCATTTCCACTGCCTTGCTCCTCCATGTTTATTTATTTATTTATTAATGTTTATTTATGTTTGAGAGAGAGAGAGACACAGAGCATGAGCAGGAGAGGGTCAGAGAGAGAGGGAAACAGAATCCGAAGCAGGCTCCACACTCCAAGCTATCAACAAGTGTCCGATGTGGGGCTCAAACTCACGAACAGTGAGATCAGACCTGAGCCGACGTCGGACGCTTAACCGACTGAGCCACCCAGGCGCCCCTCCTCCATATTTAGATGTACTCAAAAACCTCTCCGTGCTGGGTACATCGATAGTTTTCACACTGTATACCTTTGACTTAGTCATTCCACTAAGAGTCCTAGGGAAACAAAGATTATTTATGATCAAGGACATTCAGTGTATTACTTTCAGTGTCAGAGGTTTTGCGTGGGTGTGTTTTGAAATAATGTCAGACTTCTAGAAAAGTCAAAGTTGCAAGAAGAGTATAAAGAATTGTCATATACCCTTCACCAAGATTCCCCAAATGTTAACTTTTTACATTTGTTTTATCCTCCTCTCTCTCTCCCCTTGCCCCCCCCCCATACACACACACACACACACACACACACACACACACACACACACAATTTTGAGAGTAAATTGTAGGCACGATGCCTCTTTAGCCCTAAATACTTTGGACTTCAGTCTAAAAACGGAAACATTTGGGACGCCCGGTTGCTCAGTCGGTTAAGCGTCCGACTTCAGCTCAGGTCATGATCTCACAGTTGGTGAGTTTGAGCCCTGCGTCGGGCTCTATGCTGACAGCTCAGAGCCTGGAGCCTGCTTCAGATTCTGTGTCGGCCTCGCTCTCTGCTCCTCCCCCACTCACACACTCTCTCTCAAAAATAAATAAATATTTTAGAAAAAAGAAAGAAAAAAATGGAAACATTTTCCCACATAACCATAGGTAGTACAGTTATCAAAACCAGGAAATTAGCATTAGTACAGCATTTTTACCTAATCTACAGACCTTATCCAGATTTAGTTGATTTTCCCAAGAATGCCCATTATGGCGAAAGGGGGAAAACTTATATTGTTTTGTTTTTATGGTCCCGGGTCACTGTCTAATTGTGTCATCATGTCTTTAAATCTGGAACATTTCCTCCATCTTTTTTGGTCCTTCATGACCCTGATATTTTTGAAGAGTACAAACCAATTTTTATGTAGAATGTCCCTCAATTCACATTTCTCTGCCGTTTCCTCATGATTAGATCCAGGTCATACATTTTTGATAGGACTGCCGCAGAAATGATACATCATCATCATGTGGATTTGTCCCATTCCCGGTGGTGTAAACTTTGAACGCTTGCTTAAGATGGTGTCCGATGCTTCTTAATAAGTTTCTTCTAGGAGATACTTTGACACCATGTCGGTATCCAGTCACTCATCAAACTTGCACGTACGTTAAGTTTCCATTGATAATTCCTGACCAAATCCATTATTATGGAATCTGCTATTGCTGTGATGGCCACTAAATAGAGATTTTCTGATTCCATCATATGTTCTACATTAATTGTTGGCATTCTTCTCTAAGAAAGCATTTCCTTTTCCTCTTTTACTTACATGTTTGTTTATATCAGTATGGACTCAGAGGTTCTTATTTTACTCAGGGGGTTATAAATTGTTGTAGTCACTTATCTTGATGGTCAAGTTACTTTGATGGCCACTGGGCACCCCTCCAAATTGGCTGCTGGTCCTTCTGACACATTTCCATTGTGCCTTGAGCACTTTCTTTAATTTCTGGCAAAACAAGATGTTCCGTGTTTATCTTTTATTTTCCTGACTCTGCCCTGGAACCAATCATTTATTTAAGGAGCCTCATTCCTTCTAGTGGAGAGCAGTATTTAGAAACTATGACCTGAGCACTACACGTTCATTGCTACTGACCTGGGACTTATATATATTTACACACCCCCAACATCTGTAGCTATTTATATATCAATCTGTATTAAAAGCAATGAGCTCCTATTGATACTTCCTATTCTAATCCAGGACCACTGGGTTCATTATTCAATTCTCTTTCTTTTCCATTTCCAAACATCTCCCATGTTTCCTCTTTTCTAACAGTGAGAAAGGCAACTCCACAATATATCTATATAGATATATAGGTATATATAGGTATAGATATATCTATACAGATATATAGATATATAGATATAGATATATAGATGTAGATACATAGATCGATATAGATATATAGATACAGATATATCGATATAGGTATATAGATACAGATATATAGATATAGGTATATCTATTTGCTCAATCCTAGAGTACACAGAAAATGGTTTCAGAATTGCTACACCATACCCCCATGAAAAAACAAACCTACTAATGAGACTTCAGCATCAGTCTACAGTTCTGTCTTTAGCCTAAAGGCATATGGTCAAAATACTGTGTTCTAAAATTAGTTGGGTTAGTGCTTTTCCCTCCTCCCTTGGTGTAGTTATGCTATTCATTTGAAATATAGTCCTGCTTATTAATTGTAGGAGTCTTTCCCCACCACCCTTATTGATTATATCTATTTCATTTCTTTTGAAAGTGTGACCCATTAGCATGGCCCCAAAAGTCAGGGCTCTGCAGAAAGTATACCTTGAGCACCTCACTCCACCCTTCTCCCACCCCTCCATCCTCTCCTGCCAGTTCTCGGCCCCCTCTGTATTCACTGATCTCATTCGTTTCTAGTTATTTATCCTACATTTATTTTTACACAAATGAGCTGATATATGTAATGTGTTAGGTCTAATTTCCCTTCCTTTTTTTTAATGTTTTTATTTATTTTTGAGAGAGAGAGTGCAAGCAAGGGAGGGGCAGAGAGAGGGAGACAGAGGATCCAAAGCAGGCTCTACACTGACAGCAACAAGCCCGATGTGGGGCTCAAACTCACCAACTGGGAGATCATGACCTGAGCCAAAGTCAGACACTCAACCAACTGAGCCACCCAGGTGCCCGCCACCCTTCCCTTCTTATTCAAGTATATCATGCTGTAGATACTCTTCTATACTTTGGTTGCTAAAAAGTTTTCTAAAAACTCAAATGTCTAGGGGCACCTGGGTGGCTCAGTCAGTTAAGAGTCCGACTTCAGCTCAGGTCGTGATCTCGGGGTTCGTGAGTTCGAGCCCCACATCGAGCTTCCTGCAGTCAGCATAGAGTCAGCTTTGGATCCTCTATCCCCCCACCTCTGCCCCTCCCCTGCTTGTGTTGTCTCTCTCTCAAAAATAAATAAAGATAAAATAAAAAATGTCTAATAATAGAAGAATGATTGGCTGTGATGAAAACTATGCAGCTATTTAAAATGTTTCCGAGGGGAACCTGCCTGGTTTAGTTGGTGGAGTTTGTGACTCTTGATCTCAGGGTTGTAGATTTGAGCCCCACATTGGGTGTAGAGATTGCTTTAAAAAAAAGAAAAAATCTTTTAAAAAAAATTTTTTTAATGTTTATTTATTTTTGAGAGAGAGAGAGAGACAGAGCTTGAGTGGGGGAGGAACAGAAAGGAGGAGGCACACAGATTTTGAAACAGGCTCCAGGCTCTGAGCTGTCAGCCCAGAGCCCGATGCGGAGCTTGAACCCATGGACCATCAGATCTTGACCGGAGCCAAAGTTGAATGCTTAACCGACTGAGCCACCCAGGCGCCCCCCAAAAAAGAAAATCTTTAAAAAAATAAAATATTTTCAAAAAATAACTTAAAGATTTGGGGAAAGACTTACAAAATAATCTTTTAAGTGTACATTTAAATTTAAAATATTTAAAACGTGCATTTAAATGTATAATAAAGAGGGGCACCTGGCTAGCTCAGTCAGTAGAGCATACGAAACTTGATCTCGGGGTCATTAGTTAAAGCCCCACATTGGGTGTAGAGCTTACTTAAAAACATTTTTTTTTAAATAAATGTATAAGATTGAATAAATAATTTGTTTTCACTCTTAGAAAAATGATGGGGAGAGACAGTATGTTGAATTAGAAAACAGAAAACACTCTTGCTTATAAAACACCCAGAAATTTCATTAGAAATACAATAGAACATTAACAGCAGTTCTCTGGATAGTGGATTTATAGATTATTCTCACTTTCTTCTAGTTTTAAAAACTTGCCCCACACAGGAGACATGATATCTGGACAGCATTTATCAAAACATTTATGCATTTTTAAAAATAAGTAAAATGTGCAGGGCATCTGGGTGGCTCAGTTGGTTAAGCATCCGACTTCGGCTCAGGTCATGATCTCACACACAGTTCATGAGTTCGAGCCCCACATCGGACTCTGTGCTGACAGCTCAGAGCCTGGAGCCTGCCTCAGATTCTGTGTCTCCCTCTCTCTCTGCTCCTCCCCCACTCACGCTCTGTCTCTCTCTGTCTCTCAAAAATGAATAAATGTTTTAAAAAAAAATAAGTAAAATGTGCAACTGGTAAAAACTTAAAAACAGTTCCAAGAGAGTTGAGAGTGAAAAGTAAGTCTTCCTGCCAGTTCCCAAGTTCCTCTCCGAAAGCCTGCCACCGCGTCTAGGTACTTTCTCTGTATTCTCCCTGAGAGAGCCTCTACGCATACGGATGGGCACAAATAACTGCAGACGTCTGCTTAACTCTGCAACACGCCATGGGTGTTTTTACTTAATTCCATAACTTGAGGATTGTTTTCATATCAGTATGTGTTGATCTGTTTTATGTTTGCTGTTATTAATGATATATAATCAGCTACGGCATGATCTCTCTTTAACCCCTGTGTAACAAATAATGCCTTGATAAGGAAAAAAAAAGTCTGTCTGAGTCCCAAAAGTTTCAGTTATCCAGAGGTAACAAGAAGCCTCCACTGGCAGCTCCAGAGTAATTTTTTGTGACCTTTAATGCCAAAAAGTATTGGGAACTAGGTCAGTTGCATCAGGCGTATTGGAGTAAGGAGGACACAGCCTTGGAGACCGCATAGTTAGAAAAGTAATGTTGAGGTGTTATCTCAGTTTTAAACCCCCAGAACATCCAGGAACACTTAACAGTGACTCTCTTTTTTACTTTACAATTTCCGTGTAAAATTTCTGTATAAATTACTTTATAGAATGTTGTAATAAACAAAAACACTGGGGCGCCTGGCTGACTCAGTCAGAAGAGCATGCAACTCTCGATCTCAGGGTCGTCAGTTCGAGCCCCACGTTGGGTGTAGAAATTACTTAAATAAATAAATATTAAAAACAGCAACAACAATAACAACACCATTCCCAGGGACCTTCCATGTTTGTCTATTTAGGGAAATTTAATTCAGCAAGTTTTGATCCTGTAAGAGTTAACTCTACAGAGGAGTAAGTTTCTAAATATAAATTTTATTTGGTTTTGGCATAGAAAATACATGTATTTGGTTTAAAATCCAAAAAGTACAGAAAGGTATATACTGTAGTGAAAATTTCCCTCCTTCTGTCCCCCAGCCATCCAGTTCCCTGCAGGCAACCAATGTAACCAGTTTCTTGTAGAGTGAACTTAAGTCCCCACCCCGCCTTTTGTATTGTGAAAACTTCCCAAACCCACAGAAAACTTGGAAGGGTACAGTGAACCCATTCACCTAGATTCATCTGTTGTTTATATTTTGCAACATTTGCTTCACCTGTATGTGTCTTGTGTTTCTCTGTCTCTACATACACACTCACACACACCCACAACCACCCACATACACACACACACGCGCACACACACACACACACACACACACACTTTTGTCTCTGAACCATCTTGAAATAAGTTTCAAATGTCATGACCCCTTACCCCTGAATACTTCACCAGCTATTTAATAAGAACAAAAGGCCGCCTTCAACACAGCCACAATATCACAACCAAAAAAGTTAACATTAATACACTGCAGTTGTATCAGATTTTTTCCAGTTGACCCAATAATTTCCTTTACAACAGTGTTTCATTCCAGAATCCAGAGAGCACTGACATCATCTGTTGTCACATCTCTAGTCCACAGCAACCCAGATCATTTGTCTTGTAGAGTGGCCTCAGTGTGGAGGTCTCTGATTGTGACTTCACGATCAGAGTCAAGCTAAACAGTTTCGGCAAGACACAGAATGTTGAGCTGTCCTATTATTGGTGTGATCACTTGGCTAAGGTGGCTTCTGCTAGGTTTTTTCTCCTCCAGGTATTCAAAGGTACATTTTTTCCCTTTGTAAAGCAGAAATGATCTCCAGGATGGTGCTTTGGGACCTTGTGACTATCCTCTTTCCCAGTCTCTCATCCAGTGATTTGAGACTCTGAGCCTCACCGGAATATTAATTACATCGGTGGTTGCAAAATGGGGATTTTCTAATGGTATTCTCCTATCTATAGTTATTGGCTGGGACTTTTCCAGAAAGAAGAGCTTTTTCTTTCCTTCTCTCTCTGTCTCTCTTTTTCTGAATAACACTATGAACTCAGTTTGTCTGGGGCGGGGGGAGGTGCTTTCATTTTTAAACATTTTATTATGGGGGATTTTAAACATGAACAAAAGTAAACAAAATAGTGCAGTGAGCCCCTGTGCACAATTAGCTTCAGTGCTTACCAACTCATGGCTGTGCTTGTTCATCCATCCCCAGCTAAATTCCCCCACCCCCTGCCCAACATCATTGTGAGGCTAATCCAGACATAGAAGTTCATCTGTGGTAGTTTAGTGCCTGTCTCTAAAAGATCATGCATTCTTTTTGTAGTTAATGTTGCATTCTGTTGCTTTCATTGTTTTTCTTTTTGATGCCTAAAATGTCCCAAATGTGATCAGTGGAGGCCTGCTAAAGACGGCTTCTATACTTTTGACACGGCCGCATCTACTTTGAGAATTTCGTGGCCCAAGACGCTGTGGGCATGTCTTCCTATTACCTAAACCTATTACCTCAGACCTAGAATCAGCCATTTCTCCAAAGAGTCCTGTCAACTGAAATCCCTGAACGCAGAGAATAATTTACAGGATTTAAACTTTCTTGTAAACAGATTAATATTCAAAAGTCAGTGATTCGGGGCGCCTGGGTGGCTCAGTCGGTTGAGCGTCCGACTTCAGCTCAGCTCACGATCTCGCGGTCCGTGAGTTCGAGCCCCGCATCGGGCTCTTGGCTGATGGCTCGGAGCCTGGAGCCTGCTTCCGATTCTGTGTCTCCCTCTCTCTCTGCCCCTCCCCCGTTCATGTTCTGTCTCTCTCTGTCTCAAAAATAAATAAACATTAAAAAAAATTAAAAAAAAAAAGTCAGTGATTAAAGGAGGCAGTTTACAACAGTTTAACCTGCCAAACACAAGTAAACATGTTAATTTAAGTCCAAATCTCTGCAGATCACTAGCAGATTTAGTAGCTTGTAAATTCTTCCAGGGCAGCACCCATCATGCTTGCAGGTGTTGGTTGCCATAGTGACCACCCCCCCCCCCCCCCCCATCCCTCCCTGCCCCTCCCTGCTTTCCTTTCCCTCCAGCTCAGCCTGACAACCTTACTGTGAAACCACTGGATTTTCAGACACCCAGACTTCAAAATCTAGGTGTTTTTTCCTCTCCTTCTATACTTTTAATGACTAAATCCTACAGATTGGTCTTTGAAAGTCTCACATCTATTCTTTCCAATAGTAACAAAAATAACGATCATATTGTTGACAACTGGTACATGCCAGGGGCTATCCATATTACTGCTAATCCTTACTTTGGGGCTACAAGTAGATACTGTTTCCACTTCACAGTCTAGGAGATAGAGGTTCAGAGCATGGCCAAATTGCTTAGCGAAGCAGACTGTACCTGCTAGCTGGCTATACTGTACTCTTTTCTGTTTCTCTCCTTTTCTGCATCCTTGCCCTGAACTAGACTTTAAGAGGGACTGCAATGTAATGGGGAAAACAAGAGTTGGATTAGCAGTCAGAGCTTGCTTGTAGGTCCTTCTCTGCCAGGGATGGGTTTTGTGAACTAAGTTTGCGTCTTAAACTCTCTGAGCCCTAATTTTCTCTTCTCTAAAATGAGGAACCCTAGCTATGCGATCAAATCACCTGGGGAGCTTTTTAAAAATATGGATGCCTGGGCCTCTCCTCCATAAATTCTGATTTAAACGGTCTGGAGAAAGGACGCTAAGCATCAGCATTTTTCAAAAGCTCCCCAAGTGATTCTAAAGAGCAACCAGGGTGGAGAACCACTGAGTTTAGATGATTTCCAAGGCCCAATCTGACCCTAATATGTGGACAAATGTAGCAATTATCTGGGTGATTGATTTGCCTTCTGCCTCTTCCTAAAGGCAGATTTCCACCACAGTAATCTTCCTAAAACATTTGCTTGGTGACCTGAGACTCCCCATCGCCACGGGAGAAAATACAACCCCCTGGCCATTAGTTAAGCTTCTCTAGTCGAAAACCCTCCATTTTAGTGAGGCTGACCCCTCCTCCCCACCTCCCTGACTGGCCAGACTCATTGTGAGCCCCATGTCTTTACTGACATGGGCATTCATTACACACGCTTTCCTAACAGGTAGAAATGCATCCTGTCCTTCAGGCCCCCACCCAAAGCCTCTAAAAGAGTGAAGCCTTTTTCCAGTGTCCCCAGATCTCTTCTCTGCACTTTTCGTTCATACTGCTCAACAGGTGCATAATCACTTACTGTGTTAAATGTTTCCTTCCTTCATTCCTGCCTTCAACAGTATTTTAGAACCTCCCAGGGCTACACCAGTCAGTTGCAGAGCAGGAGGCAGACAGATAAGCTGACAGCCACAGAGCACTGTTTTAGACACTCCGGTAGAAGTAATATACCAGATTACCAGTCTACCAGACTGCCTGGGTGGCTCAGTTGGTTGAGTGTCCAACTTCAGTTCAGGCCATGATCTCACTGTTCATGAGCTCAAGCCCCACGTTGGCTCTGTGCTGACAGCCCAGAGCCTGGAGCCTGCTTTGGATTTTGTGTCTCCCTCTCTCTCTGCTCCTCCCCTGCTTATGCTCTGTCTCTCTCTTTCATTAAAAAAAAAAAAAGGGGGCGCCTGGGTGGCGCAGTCGGTTAAGCGTCCGACTTCAGCCAGGTCACGATCTCACGGTCCGGGAGTTCGAGCCCCGCGTCAGGCTCTGGGCTGATGGCTCAGAGCCTGGAGCCTGTTTCCGATTCTGTGTCTCCCTCTCTCTCTGCCCCTCCCCCGTTCATGCTCTGTCTCTCTCTGTCCCAAAAATAAATAAACGTTGGAAAAAAAAAAAAAAAAAAAAGTAATCAGAGCTCCAGGCTCAAGAAAGACACCTCTAACCCAGATGGGATGGTTGGGGAAGGTTTCCTTGAGATAGTGACTTCTGACGGAGACCTACTAAGGGAAGGAAGAGTTACCCAGGTAGCAAGGGCCTGAGTGAAGAATGTTCCAGCAGTGGGAACAGCAGTGCAAAAGCCTAGGGAGAGAAGAGACCGTGATACTGAGGAGACAGCAAAGCAAGTTCAGATGAGATACAGCAGATTTAGGCAGGAAAGGTAAGCAAGGACCAAATCATACAGGACCTTGATCTGGCATGTTAAGGAACTGGTGTCATACTCTAAGCATGAAATACTGAAGACCTACACTAGCCTGGTGGCACTAGAGATTGTGGGAATGGAGTGGTTTGAAGACAATTACGTTAGACCTTCTGATTGACTGGCTATAGCGGAGAGATAAAAATGACACTCTGGACAGTGACACCAGGTTCACTGAGATAGACAGCATGAGAAGGAGTTGTGGTTTGAAGGGAAATTATGAGTTCAGTGTAGGGTATGTTTGCCAAGCCTGAAAACCTGTAGGACAACCAAAGTGTATGATAAACAGCTACCAAAGCACAGGACCAAAATGTGGACGCAAATGAGACTGACCACCATATCCATTGTAACTGAAGTGGTAGAAATGGATGAAATGGATCAGGGTGAGTGTGTGAATAAAGAAAAAGTGGCCAGAAGAGAACCCCATGGCACCTTGCTACTTAGGAGATTAGGAGAAAGAAGAGTCCACAGATGAGACTCAGAAGGTTCCAGAGAGGAGGAACCAATAGGGTCCAGCATTCTGGACGCTAAGAAAAGAGAATGTTACAGGCAGGAGGACAGAGGTCCACAGAGTGAAGCATCACTTGAGAAGCCAGTGGAGGTAAGGATTGGGATGTTTCTGACAGCTTTAGCAATGAGGAGGCAGCTGCTGACCTTGGTAAGACTTGTTTCCATGGAGTGTCAGGTGTGGAAGCCAGAAAGATTGAAGTAGACCAGGGAGAGACTGGAAGGTGTGGTCATGAGCACACACAACATTCAGAAAAATGAAGGTAACTGATAGCTGCAGGATGTAGGGCCGAGGGAATTCGTTTTTTAGGATACGGGGAAGGCTTGAGCTTTTTTTCTCAAAGCTGGTTGGGAAGGAGATGGACATGAATTCCAGGGCACTGGTGGGATTCTTTGTAGAAAAGAGGAGGGATGCCTGTGCCATTGTAACAACAGAAGCAAGGAAAGGTCGAGTGGGGGTGCAGGGAAGGGTGTGGCTGTGGTGGTAGAGTTGAACGCATTTGCACCTGGCTTACGGGTGTGAAGACAGTGAAATAGCGTTCAGTGGAAAATGAGCAAAGGTGCTGGCTGGGAGAAAGAAAGGACCACACAGGCGTGAGGGCCCAGGTGAGGATAGAGGCCATAATTACAGTATGCTGATGAGCCGTGTTGGGGTAGGCCTGGGTTAGTTCTGGATGGTGAACTTCCCAGAAGTCAGAGACCGTGTTGGTGTCCTTCGGCCGCCTTCTCTGTGGTTGATCATGGTGCCCTGTACACAGCCGACGCCCAGGTGCCTTCGTCGAGGTACTTTGGGTTGCAACTCTCAGAAACTCACCGTACGTCTGGGTCGCTCAGTCGGTCGAGCGTCCGACTTCAGCTCAGGTCATGATCTCACGGTTTGTGGGTTCGAGCCCCGCGTCGGGCTCTGTGCTGACAGCTTGGAGCCTGCTTCGGATTCTGTGTCTCCCCACCTCTCTCTACCCCTCCCCCGCTCAAGCACTGTCTCTCTCTCTCTCTCTCTCTCATTAAAAACATTAAAAATTTTTCTAAAAAACAAACAATCTCGCCCTAACACATTTAGCAAAAAAGGAGAACGTTCAGGAAGTCCAGTGCAGCTCCTTATAAGGTCAGAAATCAGGCTTTCTGCTGTTCCCTCAGCCTGTTCAAGATAGCGTGGCCTTTTATCTGTCCTTCGTTGTTCTCTCTCACTCTTCTCCACCAAAATGGCCACCTCAGGCCGGCTTCCTATGCAAATACAGTGGTTTCCAAAACTTAGCAGTGCATAAGAATCAAGTGGAGAGCTTTTTGGAATTTTAAATTCCTGGGGCGCCTGGGTGGCTCAGTCACTTGAGTGTCCGGCTTTGGCTCAGGTCATGATCTCACGGTTTGTGAGTTCAAGCCCCGCGTCGGGCTCTGTGCTGACAGCTCGGAGCCTGGAGCCTGCTTCGGCTTCTGTGTCTCCCTCTCTCTCTCTGCCCCTCCCCACTCATCCTCTGTGTCTCTCTCTCTCAAAAATGAATAAACATTAAATAAATAAATAAATAAATAAATAAATAAATAAATAAATAAAAGAACTTTAAATTCTTTTTTTTTTTTTTTAATGTTTATTTATTTTTGAGACAGAGAGAGACAGAGCATGAACGGGGGAGGGACAGAGAGAGGGAGACACAGAATCTGAAACAGGCTCCAGGCTCTGAGCCATCAGCCCAGAGCCCGACGTGGGGCTCGAACTCAAGAGCTGTGAGATCGTGACCTGAGCCGAAGTCGGACGCTTAACCGACTGAGCCACCCAGGCGCCCCTTTTTTTTTTTTTTTAACGTTTATTTATTTTTGAGACAGAGAAGAATTTTAAATTCTTAAGCCCACATTGGATTTCTGAATCTTGTGGCTAGAACCCAGAAACTTGGTATTTCAGAAGCTCCCCAGGTGATCTTGATGCAGCTAGTCTATAACCCTGCATTTGAGAGCCACTGCCTTTGGGTATCCATTCCCCACCACCACTCAAAATTCCCAGCAGAAGCTTAATGACCCACTGTGGCTCAGTAAGCCATAGCCAGAGGAGCAGGGCCATGGGTGACACGAAGTGACCATACAGGGCCTCTACTGCTGTATACGGGACCTTTGTTCAAATTAAGAAAAAGTGCCCCTCTGAGCCAAAATAGAAAAAGGTACCCCTCTGGGTGGATAAACTGCTCCATTGGCAGGATTGGCACTTTTATTTTACTTTTAAAATTTTTATTACAGAAAGAGCAGGGGAGGGGCAGAGGGAGAGAGAAAGAATCTTAAGCAGGCTCCATGCTGAGCATGGGATCGACATGGGGCTCAATCCCACAACCCTGGAATCATGACCTGAGCCCATATCAAAAGAGTTGGGCGCTCAACCAACTAAGCCACCCAGGGGCCCCAAGCTTGGCACTTTTAGATGGGAGAAAAAGTGCTCCTTCCTTTCCTGAAGTTTAACCCTCAATGCCTCTGGCAGGTAACACACCTTTGTGTCTTCTCCAACCTTCCTGGCTTCAACCCGTTTCTGTGGCAATAGGACAATTCCCAGAGGGGAGTGTGGCTGGACAGAGCCCCCCAGTGGTCTCCCTCATTCAGTAAATGCCTGTTGTTAGGTGAATATTGTCTTGCTAGGTTGTAATTGGTTTCTCTCAAAGTACACCCCAGAAGGGGAGGTTGACATATCAAATATTTTGATTTGTTGGGGTTCTTTGTATGTTTACATGATATCAAAGATAATCCATAGGATCTAAAGCATTAAAATGTATACTGATGTTAGCAGATTTCTTAGAGCCAAGTTCTCAACAAAGTATCCTTAAACAGTCTGTTTGTCAAGAAAATGTATTTAAAGAGCAAGGCTTCTCTAAGAGTTCAGGAAACAGGACAGGTGGTAAATTTCACTTCTGGAAAAGATGGTCAGTTGTGGGCAACCTGAAGTTTTGGGGAACAGGAGAGAGGTGATGGATCCTGAGGGGTTGGGGGGTGGGCTGGGAGGAGGGACGGACCCCCGTGACGTACACTGCAGTGGAATTCATTCACACAGTTTACTGAATAACTGTTTGCTGTGCGCTCACTGTGGTGCCGGCCCCGTTCTGGTGCTGGGAATACAGCAGTGACCCAGACAGACCAAAGTCCAGCCCTGAAAATATATAGACTGGGAGCGAGCGGCGAACTTCTGGAGAAAGAGTGGTCCCTAAGGCACGGAGCTTTCCGAACATACAGACCAGCTGGACTGAGGTTATGCCACTGCAGGGTCCAGGCCAGGCTCCCCCCATGCATTCTGACTCTAACACCACCCTGGCCCTACCCGCCCCAGCCCAACCTGTGCAGTTACCCCACAGTGGGACAACTGGAGTGACCGTCCTCCTCCCGAGGGAAGGCGTACTTGAGGACACAGGCAGGGGTAAGATGAAAACGCACTGATGCCAATGCTTGGCACCCACACAGGTGGGCAAGGGGACTACAAAACACTCCAACATGTGCTCAAACGAGAGGGTCCCCTTCAGACAGTTTCCTTGTTTTTGTTTTTGTTTTTTAATTTTTTTTTTAACATTTATTTATTTTTGAGACAGAGAGAGACAGAGCATGAACGGTGGAGGGTCAGAGAGAGGGAGACACAGAATCTGAAACAGGCTCCAGGCTCTGAGCTGTCAGCACAGAGCCCGATGCGGGGCTCGAACTCACGGACCGCGAGATCATGACCTGAGCCGAAGTCGGCCACTTAACCGACTGAGCCACCCAGGCGCCCCAGTTTCTTTGTTTTTAGACATAACAGTACTTACATTTTCAGGCTTGGACATGAGGTTGTTCTGGGTTTTTTTCCCTTTCACTCTTCTGTGTTGTGAAAGAGCACACATTTAGAAAAAAAATGTGGAAGACATGATCAAACAGTTAACAAAGAATTCAAAAGCAAATTCCCATCCACGTAACCACTCAAGAAATAGAATATTGCCAAGTAGCCCCAGAAACCAGCCCCCTCTATATGCCTTCCGAACCACAGCCCTTCTCCTGACTTTCCTGGTGATCTCTTTCTTGCTTTGCTGTATAGTTTTATCGCTTATGTATGTAGGGGGGTTGTTTGTTTATTTTTTAATGTGTATTTATTTATTTTGAGAGAGAGCACATGAGCAGAGGAGGGGCAGAAAGAGAGAAATCCCAAGCAGGCTCCAAGCTGCCAGTGCAGAGCCCGACGCAGGGCTCGATCTCACGAACCATGAGATCAGGACCTGAGCGGAAGTCGAGAGTCAGATGTTTAACCCACTGAGCCGCCCAGGTGCTGCTGTAGGAATTTTGTTTTGTTCATCTGTTTAGTAACTGTGAATCATTTTAGGTCATGTCTGATAAGTAAGGTGGAAGATCAGGCTGGGTAATGCCACTTTTATTAAAAAAAAAAAAAAAAGTTGTAGGGGCGCCTGGGTGGCGCAGTCGGTTAAGCGTCCGACTTCAGCCAGGTCACGATCTCGCTGTCCGTGAGTTCGAGCCCCGCGTCGGGCTCTGGGCTGATGGCTCGGAGCCTGGAGCCTGTTTCCGATTCTGTGTCTCCCTCTCTCTCTGCCCCTCCCCCGTTCATGCTCTGTCTCTCTCTGTCCCAAAAATAAATAAAAACGTTGAAAAAAAAAATTAAAAAAAAAAAAAGTTGTATACTCTAAAGCAGTAAGGATGACTGACATTCTTCTGTTTTGTGCGAACTAGGCACATTGGGAAAAATTCCAAAACTGTGTATTAACAGCACTACTGTAAGGACTGCGGTCACAGGAACATATTCACTCTGATCCATCTATTCTTGGTGGTCTGATTAGTTCAGAGTTCCACGTAGTATATAGCTTTGCCCTGTGAAGCCACATTTTCCCAACTTTTATCGGTTTGTTTTTTATTCAAGGTGGCCCTTAGTGTTCATCCCCTGGAAATATCTGAGAGGGTGCTCACCATTTTCCCCAGACCTCCCCGCAACCCCAGTGTCCTCCGTGTGGACAGCTACCAACACTAGGAGAGCAGAGTTATGTTCTAGGTGAAATGCTGTGAACACTGGAAAATTTCCCCTCCGGGTTTTGTTACTAAAAATGTATTAGCTGTCTGTGTAGAATGGTGTAGGTCTGACCTTCCCTGCTAACGGAAGGATGAGCAAGGTGACCGTTTCCAACTTTGTAGTGACCTCTTCCTTCTGGGGTGATGTCACATCCCTCTCAGGGCACCTGGGTGGCTCAGTCAGTTAAGCATCTGACTTCAGCTCAGGTCATGATCTCAGTGTTCGTGAGTTCAAGCCCTGTGTTGGGCTCTGCACTGACAGTGCAGAGCCTGCTTGGGATTCTCTCTCTCTCTCTCTCTCTCTCTCTCTCCCCCTCTCTCTCTGCCCCTCCTTCCCTCCCTCCCTCCCCCCCCCCCGTCTCCCAAAAATAAATAAATAAACATTAAGGACACAGAAAGGATGTATAGCTCTAAAAAGAAATCCCTCTCCATTTTTATATTAGAAGAGAGAACCAAATAGATAATTGATCGCTTAGAATAGAAATATCAGCATGAACTTACTTGGCCAATGGTCAGGCATTGCTAAAGACTGTGTGAGTGCCCACATATGAATGGTTGGTGGGAACATTTTAATCAGGCCAAGGTCATAGTTTAAGTCCCCTGTGGGGATGGCTGCACTAAATTCTCAATCCACTGATAGAATAGAAAATATAAAACTGAAGAAAAAAACTCTGAAAACTTATTGCACTATGAAGCAGTAATGACACAGAAGGTTAAAAATTGAGAGTAATTTAAAAGCCCTTTATCATCTTCCTTTAAATGGATCATAGAGATAACAGATCTTTTGGGAGCTAAAAGGAACTTGTCAGTCCCTAAACTTCATCCAGTTCATGTCCTCATTTATAGAAAAGAAGCACTCACCCATTTAAAACATCAGATTAATTTTCCGAATAATATTTTCCTCAGGCTAATATTCAGTTGAATTTACATTTCCCAGTTACACCTGATGTTGACATGATGCGAACAAGAGCCATACCGGTGGCAGGGGTGGCACGTACTCTAGATCATCTACACAGCAGTGCGTGCTCGCAGTAGGTTTGGGGCTGGCGCTTGGGCCCTGACCAGGTGCTCAGAGTCCGTGCAGCACCCCGCCCCCATAGGTTCTGGTAGTTGGGATCATAGTCCCTGCAGGCTAGAAAATTACCGCGGATAGAAAGTGAGCTTCTGGCTCTGCCTTTGTGTCTGGGCACCACAGTCCCGGGGCAAGAAAGCAGTCTGGCATCAACTCAGCATCCCCGTGAATGGCACTGAGAAAATTCGGCTCGCCTGTAGCGTTTTAAAGGGCGCTGCTGGCGGTCCTCCCAGCGTGGTGGGAGAGTGACGGAAAACTCTGCTTTTGTTTTGTAATCTAACCTGACGGTGATGCCGGGTAGGCATTAACTGGCCTAATTGGTGTTTTGAGGAATCTGTTACAGCCTTTAGTCACGAAATTAACTTTTCCTCTTGGCAATATTTTTCGCAGGCTCAGAAAAAAGGTTTGAATCAGACTTCCCCCATATCCGCTTCCAAGACCACAGATGGCCTGAGGCAAGCACAGATCCCTGGCCTCCTGAACACCGCACTGCCAGGTCAGGAGCCTTCACAGTAATCTCCCCTCAGCTGTCCCCTGTCTCCCCAAATCCAGAGGACACTCTCTTCCCATCCTCACCCTGCATGTAGCCCTTCCCATTCAGCCTCCTCCCCACCCTGACCGTTCCTTCTGCCTCCTTTCCCCCCGAATGATAAACCATGTTGCAATCCCCACTTTCATTTTATACACTACTAAGAAAGAAAAACAAAACCCACTTCTAATTAAATTATGATGCACTTAATTTGGGGGGAAATGTGCCGCTTGGAAACAACAAAATCCAGTGTCCTATGGCACAAGGGACTCTGTAACTATCCTCATGTCACTTTATTTATATATATTTGGAATCCCCCCCCCCCCCGCCAAGACTAAAAATATTGTGGGCTATGTCTTCCGTTCCTTCTAAAGCTTTGAATACCTGCACTGCTCAGTAAATACTGAAAAAGACAAAAGCAGGAACACTTGTAATCAGCCTCCTGCTTGGGCCTCCCATCCCTTACATCGTTCGTGAGCATTTTGGGGTGTTGTAATCCTGGCTGGCTGTCCAGTAATACTGCCGTAGTGACTGGCTCGAGGCCTGTTCCTCAGACCTTCGATAATTCGAAACTGTAGCACTGGCAGCTTTTATTTATTCCCATTGATTTATGTATCTACTTTCTATTTATTACCACGTAGGCTTTACTAATCCTGACATCTGCCGCTAGGGCTTCTGTAGATAAATGTACTTCCCACCGTCCTCAGAGCAAGCATTCGTGATAAAGAAATCCTTCTCAGAACATTCAGTAACCCACATCCATTGGCCTCTAGGGGTGATATAAGGGGCCCGATTGACTGTTTCTGTTGTCTTATGTGTTCATTCTAATAGGGCAGGATTCTGGAAGCAAAGTTATACCGGTGTCCTTAGGAACCGCACAGCCACAGCAGGAAAAGGTAGTTGGATCATCTCCTGGCCAGCCAGCTGTGCAGGTAGAGGACAATTTGCATAGCTTCTTCCTAAGGTTGAGCATAATTGTGAGGAAATGTAGTTGTGTCATCTCCAGCTTGGTGGTTGCCGCCTGGTATCATCTACACACAAAAGTATGCTTGCTCACTGAAGACCTTCCCGACAGGCCAGGCTGATTTCTGTTAATGTTTATGGGATTTATGTGTCTATTCTATTTCTCACATTACAGCACTGTCATTTCCTCATGAATTAATAATAGACTGGAAGCTGGGGCTCCTGGGCGGCTCAGTCGGTTGAGCATCCGACTTTGGCTCAGGTCGTGATCTCACAGTTTGTGAGTTCGAGCCCCGCACTGGGCTCACTGCTGTCAATGGGGACCCTCGGATCCTCTGTCCCCCTCTCTCTGCCCCTTCCCCGCTCGCGTTCTCCTTCTCTCAAAAATAAACATTAAAACAATAATGATAATCATAATAATATACTAGTAGCCGATACATAGTAGGCACTAAAAACATGTAGTTTACTATTCAGTGGTATCACTCATTATCATAACTGAAGTAGATCTGTTCCTCTTAGTTATACCAAGAGTTTTTTATTTTTCTGCTGTAGCAACCAGGAATATATGAAATAGTCCGTTTCTGTGGTCTTTTAACCCAACCACTGATCTAAAAAGGAAGGAAAAATATTTTTCTTTTCAGCTTGCTGAGCCCTTAGTTTCTTCTCAATCAAACCCCAATTCATAGTTTAATGAAACTTGTTATAGTCTGGGCCCGCCTGGAATACTCCGTGAAGGATCTGGTTCAATTCTCAGATTCTGACATAAGTCATGTTTGTTCCCTTAACATTGACATAAGAAATGTCCTACTATGGGCACCTGGCTGGCTCAGTCAGTAGAGCATACGACTCTTGATCTAGGGTCATAAGTTTGAGCCCATGTTGGGGTGTAGTTTACTTAAAGGAAAAAAAGAGAGAAATTCCCTACTAAATCACACACCTTGACTATAATAGCTAATGGATTTTCAGATGTTCATGGAGTTGGTACCCACAAATATACTTCAAAAATCTAATGATGCATTTATAGAGTTGGAGATTCAGGCTTTAAATGCAATCCCTTCCAGGGAACTGATGGTACAGCTTTCCATAATCTTGACACGGTGTGACTTTGCTACATGGGTCTGTGGACTGGCTTGTTTTATTTTTTTAGCAGCGTACAGTCCCCATTCTTAGAATATGTACTTGAGGGGCACCTGGTGGCTCAGGCAGTTGAGCGTTAGACTCTTGATTTCAGCTCAGGTCATGATCCTAGGGTGTTGGGATTGAGTCCCACATCGGGCTCTGCACTGAACATGGAGTCTGCTTAAGACCCTGTCTCTCCCTCTGCCCCTCTCCCCAACTCACACACTCTTTCTCTGTAAAATAAAAAATTAAAACAAAGGTTTTTAGTTAAAATCGAAACAAAGGGGTGTTTGGGTGGCTCAGTTGGTTAAGCATCCAGCTCTTGATTTCAGCTCAGGTCATGATCTCACGGTCTGTGAGTTCGAGCCCCACGTTGGCTCTGTGCTGACAGTGCACAGCCTGCTTGGGATTCTCTCTCCATCTCTCATGCTTGTGCGCTCTCTCTCTCTCTCTCTCAAAATAAATGAATAAACTTAAAAAACTTAAAAAAGAATATGCTCTGGATAGGGAATTGAAAATATCTGTAACATAACTTTGTGTAACTACATTCTGCTTATTGTTTCTACAAAAGGGAGTAATAAGAGGTATGTTTTGTCTTTAGGTGGATAGTCATTCAGGAGGACAAAAGCGGCCTGCTACAAAACAACTAACTAAAGGAGCTTTGTAAGTGACCCTTGGAAATGACTCATTTTGATCATTTCTCTAGGTTCCTAACCTTCAATAAATATACAACAGAAGTCAGGTTATAATGTATATATGTGTGTGTGTGTGTGTGTGTATATATATATATATATATGTAATGTATATAATATTTTTTAATGTACTTTGAAAATAACTTCCTATAGTTTGTTTCTATTAGGACCTATAAATGCAGTGACCCTTGAACATCACGGATTTGAACTGTGCAGGTCCGCTTATACGCAGATTTTTTTCTGATAAATACAGAAAATGTATTTTCTATCGATGTATTTTCTGTTCCTTACGATTTTCTTAGTAACGTTTTCTTTTCTCTGTATAATGCATATAATATAAAAACTATATATTAGTGGACTGTGTAATCAGTAAGGCTTCCAGTCCACAGGAGGCCATTAGTAAAGTTTGAGGAAAGTCAAGTTCTCTGTGGGTTTCTGACTCTGCGGGGAGTCAGTGCCCCCAGCCTCCCATGTTGCTGAAGGGTCAGCTGCGTATCATATATAGTTTGAGTCTACTGTTGGCTCTTTTGTTCTTAAGAAGAATAGTTCTTGGTCTTTCCAGCATGCCACATACCCTTCGATTGGCTGAAGGGTCTCTGAGGAGAAGCATGGTTTGGTAAATGCCTATGAAGTAAAAAAACAGAGCTGCCATACTGTGAATAATAACATTCCTGTAGGTCTTAAATTCTTTGCATGCAAATCGCAATTAGGTTTCCTACCATGGATCTCCACTGACATGGGCAATTTCTCTTTTAAAGCATTCTCCAGCAGTTACAGAGGGACCAAGCCCACGCTGTGACACCTGATAAAAGTCAGTTCCGATCACTAAGTGATGCGGTGCAGAGGCTACTCTCCTACCACGTGTGCCAGGGCTCCATGCCCACCGAGGAAGACTTGAAGAAAGGTAAACAGGCTGTAACCCCAGAGTGCCACTGTGACACCAGACACCATCCTATGGATGCCCCACAGAAGAGCGAGAGCCACGTAGCTCCCAGACAGTAGGCACGTTAGTGTTTTTAATCACAGACCTAACTTGTTCCCAATTTACTCAATCTCCCAGTCCATGTTCAGGGTTATGTGGCTTTCTCTTCTCAATATTCTGTGAAGGGATATGCAGATGTCAGAGTATTTTATTGACAGATTTGGGGGCAGTGAGTCCAAAGCATTGTCTGGACTACTGGCTGCAGGCGGGATGGCTCGGAAGCAGGTACTCTAGCCAGTGATTTCTTGTATTGAGGCAGATTGCATACCCTTAGCTGCTACTACCAGTTTTATGAATTAGAGAGATACTTTAGCCCTCACAAGCATTCCTTGAAGAATTCCAAAGTGAGTCTAGGGCATTGCTGTATGTCAAGAAACTGGCAAGAAAGATTAAGGCTGGGAGCCCCATTACCAACCTGGAACCCCGCTATTCCGATGCCTCTCGCAGATGCACAACGGAGTTGGACCTGCCCTCCCCGCCACCCTTCCCACCACCGTCCCCAAGCCTGGACTCTGGTAGTTCCCTTCCACTGCTTGAAGCCCTCCCTCGGCTGCCACTGGTCTTGCTTCCCTGGCTGGGGTCTCTGATCTGAGTATAGTGGTGTCCCTGTCAGTCCCCTGGGAGCTTCCCTGGGAGTTCCCGGGAATAGGGTCCAGATCCCGCATTATACAGGGATGTGAAGACTCGGAGTGATTAGAAAATGTGAAACCTTTGGAGACCAGCAGGCAAGGCCAGAGCCACTGCACCATGACCTGCAGGATATCATGAACTAGTTTGTGTCCTCACATAAAAACCAGTCGGCCCACCCCAGACAGCAGGACTGCGTTGTTTCAACTGTTTTCGTCTTTCATACCATTGAAGGGAGAGGGGGTACGGCCACCTAGACCAGCAGATCATTCTCTGTTCATTGATATTTATTGCACATCTGTGTTACGTGGTTTTCCTTTATAGGTGATGTTAAAAGCGTTATGCTTTTGGCTTCCTGATTTAAGTTAACATAAGCTAGTATTGAAATGACTTGCTTGATCACGTAACAATGGACCATGAGACAAGCAGCGCAGAAGCTTGTTTAAACAAGGAAAGCTAATCTAGGAAGAGAAAACTGTCACAGACAAGACAGGTTTGAGCAATGGAAGAGTAATGCATTTCGGGCCTAAGAAAGAAAAGCCCTAGTGGTGATTTGCACTGTCTTACCATTTTCTCTCTTTCTCTCCTTTTTTTTTTTTTTTTAAGTCGACAATGAATTTGAAACAGTTGCCACTCAGCTCCTAAAAAGGACCCAAGCGATGCTTAACAAATACAGATGCCTGCTTCTAGAAGATGCCATGGTAAAAATGCTGCTACCGCGCATAGTTGTTTTTTTAAAACTCTACAGGTCACAGCTACTAATTCAGAGAGAAAAAAACCTCAGGGAATTACATTTTCCCAGCATAGTTTAAAAGGCACAGATACTACAGCACTTGGCATCTGGTGCGCTTTCCACGCGCGATCCCACCTAGTGAGTGCTGTGGCTTTCCTGGCCCCAAACGAGGAAACCAGTGCTTTGGCTAAGTCATTTGCCTAACATTCCACAGCCAGTGAGCTTGCAGAGTAACGAACAGAGCTAGAAGGTAGACCGGGACCATCTGGTCTGGCTGGGCACCCCCCAGCCGCCATCCACACTCTGATGCTGCCAGCCACCTCTCACCAGCCCAGAGATGTGGCGAAGGTTGTTCAGAGTGACATCTGAAAAGACAAGGTGACAACAGATGTTAAAATTGGTTTTATCTTGTTTTTAACGGAGTGATCATGAACATGCCATAAAATCCCTGCACGATTTAAAAACGTACACCTTGGGGGCGCCTGGGTGGCTCAGTCAGTTTAGCGTCCGACACTTGATCTCAGTTCAGGTCTTGACCTGACAGTCTTGAGTTCAAGCCTCATGCTGGGCTCCATGCTGGACATGAAGCCTAGTAAAAAACATAATTGTGGACAAAAATAAATATAGGGGCGCCTGGGTGGCGCAGTCGGTTGAGCGTCCGACTTCAGCCAGGTCACGATCTCGCAGTCCGTGAGTTCGAGCCCCGCATCGGGCTCTGGGCTGATGGCTCAGAGCCTGGAGCCTGTTTCCGACTCTGTGTCTCCCTCTCTCTCTGCCCCTTCCCCGTTCATGCTCTGTCTCTCTCTGTCCCAAAAATAAATAAACATTGAAAAAAAAATTTTTTAAAAACAAAAATAAATATAAATGTACAACTTGATGGTTTTCAGTATATTTGTAGGGTTGTGCAACAATCACCATTGTCTAATTCCAGAGTCTTTTCATCTCCCTAAATAGACACTAAAATTAGTTTTAAAGCATCCGTTAATTAGAGAAAAATGTAAGATGCCTCAGGAAATGGTAGAAAGACCAAACCTCTTCTGAGATTTTAGAAACAATTCTAAAATAGTATCAGCCTTAACCTATAAATTGGCCTCTTACAAGCAGTCTTAAAAATGTCCCTTGGGAACTTAGTTGAACTACATTATGCACATAGACAGTACAGTGTAAATACATGTGTGTTTATGTTTACTTAACTATGTGTGTGTATATATATACATATATACACACACATATACGTACATATATATACATATATATGTACATATATATATATACGTATATGTGTGTATATATATGTACATATGTGTGTGTATACATACACACACACACACACACACACACACACACACACACATATTGGGGCGCCTGGGGGGTTAAGTGTCCAACTTTGGCTCAGATCATGACCTCACAGTTCGTGGGTTCGAGCCCTGCGTCAGGCTCTGTACTGACAGATTGGAGCCCGAAGCCTGTTTCGGATTCTGTTTCCCTCTCTCTCTGCCCCACCCTTGCTTGCACTCTGTCTCTCTCTCAAAAATTAATAAACGTTAAAAAAATTTTTTTTAATATATATATATATTTACTTACTTATATTTACTTAAATTTGTGCCTCCAAAGCCTGAAATAGTTGTTCTCATTTTAACGACCATTTCAGAAACAAAATGCTGAGATGTCAAAAAAGAGTACCATTTTTGAGGAAAGGCCCACCTATTTGGTCAAATTATCTTCTATTTAAAAAAAAGGTCATGCAATGAAAAGACTTTTAACATATTAGTAAGCAGAGAAGGAAATAAGAAAGATACAGAACAATGTGTGTAGTTGCTACCATTTGTGTGCAGAAATAAAGAAGAATGTCAATGCATGTGTGTGCATAAAATCAGTCTAGAAGAGTCTAGTAACACTGGTAGGTGCAGGTGCCCCCAGGGAAAGGCAGGGAAAGCCAAGAAGGCAGGCTTATTTTTCACATCCTCTTTAGTACCTT
This sequence comes from Lynx canadensis, assembly GCF_007474595.2. NCBI lineage: Eukaryota > Metazoa > Chordata > Mammalia > Carnivora > Felidae > Lynx > Lynx canadensis. Next base: position 41,301,824 of record NC_044307.1, read on the forward strand.
TTGAATTTTGTATCAATGTGAAAATCACCTTTTCCCCCAAAATACAATTTTAAAAAATGCATTCCTACATGATAAGGATAAATGTGACTAAACAGAGGTGCACCTTGGTGGCTCAGGCAGTTAAGTGTCTGACTCTTGATTTTGGCTCAGGTCATGACCTCATAATTCATGGGATCTAGCCCCGTGCTGTTAGCACGGAGCCCTGCTAGGCATTCTCTCTCTCATCTCTCTCTGCCCTCCCCACCCCGTCCCCCTGAGCTCGCATGTGCGTGCACTCTCTCTCTCTCTCAAAATAAATAAATAAACATTTAAAGAAAAAGATTTCTTTAAAAAAATGTGACTAAATGGCACATGACTAGAACCTAAACACCAAATCCTCATGTCTGGTTGCTTCGTTTGTTTCAAAGACACAGTGGGATGTTTGCACTTGTTAAAAGGCATCTGAAATGACCGGACTCTCTCGTTTTTAGCGGATCAATCCCTCTGCTGAGATGGTGATGATCGATAGAATGTTCAACCAGGAGGAAAGAGCTTCTCTGTCCCGAGACAAGCGTCTGGCACTTGTAGACCCTGGTAAGAAACGTCAGAGGGAAAGTAGAGGAGAGGGACGGACTTATGGGGTCCGGGCCATGGGCCTTTGGGGAGTCTGTCTGAACCACCTCTGGTTACAAAACCTGAAGGTACAAAATGAATTCTGGAGGGGATGCCTGGGTGGCTCAGTGGTTAAGCACCCAACTCTTGATTTCACCTCCGGTCATCATCTCATGGTTCCTGAGTTCAAGCCCCACATCAGGGTCCAAGTTTACAGTGTGGAGCCTGCTTGGGATTCTCTCTCTCCCTCCCTCTCTTTCTGCCCCTCCCCTGCTTACCCTCCCTCTCTCTCAAAATAAATTAATTTAAACTTTAAAAATTTTTTAAACTTTAAAATATTATATAATACCAATACAATAAATAAAATGAATTCTGGGGAGAAAAAAAAACAGAATGAGAGCAGTGTAGGCATACTCTAAGAAGGCCTATAGCCTAGAAAATCCAACCTGGAATTTGACATTTGTTACGTGATTATTTTCCCCCATTATAAATGTAAAATTCTCATTCTTTTTCTAGTTTTTGAGAACAAAATTAAGTCAGAAGCCTTCCCCAAAGCATTTAAGCCTCAGCAAATTACTGAGTTGTCCTACTATTTGCAAGGCATTGTAGGGTCCCTGCCCACAAGCTTGTAAATTGAGATGCTCCATTTAAGTACCTTTCTCTCACTCTGTCAGTTTCCCACTAATTTCGTTGAAGGGGAGGAAGAAATTTCCCTCTGTCCAAAGTTTTTCTCGCTGGGCTAAGAATTAAATTTACATAAGACCTACTAATAGGAGGAAACAAAAGTTTTATTTTTTTTTTTTAACATTTATTTTTGAGAAACAGAGCACAAAGTGGGGAGGGGCAGAGAGAGAAGGAGACATAGCATCCGAAGCAGGCTCCAGGCTCCTGGCTGTCAGTACAGAGCCCAACGCGAGCCTCCAACTGTGAGATCATGACCTGAGCCAAAGTCAGAGGCTCAACTGACTGAGCCACCCAGGCGCCCCCAAAAAAGTTTTATTATATGTGTACAAAGGTCCAATAATGAAGTTGAGACTCAAAGAGTAACCAAGGCAGGCAGTTTTTCTACTTTTTAGACAAAGAGACAATAAATCTCTGAGGAATTGATACGATAAAGAGACTTAACTCTGGGACTTCACTTAGTAAGGAATTCAAAACAGAATTTGGACTGGAGTGGTAAATTAGTGAAAAGTGACAAGGGTTGTTCATACATCCTTCTTGGCCCTGAATTCCATGTTTCTGGTGATGAGGATATCTCTCTGCCTCTTGGTACAGGGAGGGCACCTTTCACATGGGGGATTTATTTCCTGCTCTCAGGGAGCCAAGGAGGGTCAGAGTATCCTTGTACAAGCTGTTTTTTTAAGTAGTTTTAATCCAAAATAATCAGTATGCCATTGTGTTATTGGGGTGGCCTGCCCTTGGTCCCTACAGAATGCCATTAGATTTGACCCACAATCTGCCTTTTAAAAATGAATCCTCCCGGGGCACCTGGGTGGCTTGGTTGGTTGAGCGTCTGACTTCAGCTCAGGTCATGATCTCACTGTGCATGAGTTGGAACCCCACATGGGGCTCTCTGCTGTCAACATGGAGCCCGCTTTGGATCTTCTGTCCCTCTCTGTCCCTGCCCCACCTCAGCTCGCATGTGCTTGCACTCTCTCACTCTCTCTCTCAAAAATAAACATTTAAAAAAAGTTTTCTTAACGAAATAAAAATGAATCCTCCCAGGGCGCCTGGCTGGCTCAGTCAGTGGAGCGTGACTCTTGATCTCAGTGTTGTGAGTTAAAGCCCCATGTTGGGTGTGGAAATTACTTAAGAATAAAATCTTAGGAAAACAAACAAAAAAAAAGAATCCTCCAAATAAATAAGAATCCTCCTTACTTTTCTCTGGCCTCTAAAAAATTTTTTTTTAATTTTTTTAATGTTTATTTTTGAGAGAGAGTGCAAGGGGAAGGGGGGCAGAGAGAGAGGGAGACAAGATCCCAGAGTAGGCCCCAGGCTCTGAGCTGTCAGCACAGAGCCCGATGTGGGTCTCGAACTCATGAACTGTGAGATCACAACCTGAGCTGAAGTTGGACACTTAACAGACTGAGCCACTCAGGTGCCCCTGGGCTCTAAAATGTTTTTTTTTTTTTATTTAATGTTTTTTTTTTATTTTGGGGAGACAGAGAGACAGAGTGCAAGCAGGAGAGGGGCAGAGAGAGAGGGAGACACAGAATCCGAAGCAGGCTCCAGGCTCTGAGCTGTCAGCACAGAGCCCGACGCGGGGCCCGAACCCATGAACTGTGAGATGGTGACCTGAACTGAAGTCGGGCGCCCAACCGACTGAGCCACCCAGGCGCTCCTGAAATGTTTTAAATCAAATATCATTATCACAGTTCATGGAATATAAATTTTACCCATACTTGCACCATCCTATAGAAGAAAAGTTTTTATTTCTCCAAGTTTCCTTCCAGCTCCGGTTCCTATTTGCATGCATCATTTATGTATAGTTATAACCGTATGTCATATGCTAAATATGATTTTGTTATTCTAATTGGCTTCCATTTAACATATCTGAAGTCCTTATCATTTGCTAGAGTCTTCAAAATAATATCTAATAAATTTTTTGTAACTTTGAGAATTTAGCTACTCCATTCCCCTACTGTTGGACTATTATTTTCCAGTGGCTTTATTTCCATTCCTCTAACTTCTTTTCCAGTTGTTAAAGATTAAGGTTCTGCCTTGTGTCTGATGTGGCTCATGAAATTTCTAAAGAGAATAAATGATCCTTACACTCAGTCTGAAGGGAGCGTCTGAAAGAAATGCTGTGTACTTAGGAGAATCCTCAAATCTTTCCAAAAAGGAAAAGAATGATGTAGGATATAATTCTATCTCTTTTTCTTAGAACTTGAAATCTCCTATTGCCTTTTGATAAGTTGGGCTTATGGATAAATCTTCCTACTTTGTCACAGCCCCCCAGACCTGCGTGTCACCTTCACCCCCCTCTGTATTGTGCCTGCACAGCCAGTGTTTGTCGGATGGAGTCTTCTTTTTTTATTTATTTATTTATTTTTAATGTTTATTTATTTTTGAGAGAGAGAGAAAGAGACAGAGCACAAGCAGGGGAGGGGCAGAGAGAGAAGGAGACACAGAATCCGAAGCAGGCTCCAGGCTCCGAGCTGTCAGCACAGAGCCCGATGTAGGGCTCGAACTCACAAACTGTGAGATCATGACCTGAGCCAAAGTCAATGCTTAACCGACTGAGCCACCCAGGCGCCCCTGGAGTCTTCCTTTTAAATATTATTTTTAAACTTTTTTAGAGAGAAAGAGAGAGTGCAAGCAGGGGAGAGGGGAAGAGGGAGAGAAAGAGAGAATCTTAAGCAGGCTTCACACACAGCACGGGGCTCAATCCCACGACCCTAGGATCATGACCTGAGCCAAAATCAAAGTTGGACACTCCATCAGGTGAGCCACCAGGCACCCCTGGAGTCTTCTTTGTACATTTCAAGCCTGTATCCCCTACATCTCGTATTTTGTGATTTGATGAAGAAATTCACATTTTGATTCTACAGATGTCATTAAAGCCCTATTTCACTTTTTCTCCTCTTCTGTAACAGCAGTCTGCTTCCGTGCCCTCAACCTCCTAAATCCTCATAAATTTCTCGTGTCATCCTGGGCTCTTCAAGGCTGGCACAGTCCAGTGCTCACTCATAGACCTGGTTCTTCCATACGTCATTGTCCTTCCAAGCAGGTGTCATTTTGGAAACGTGTTGACCATTTGTTTTGTGGTCCTGGCAAAGTGCAGCTACGACTCCAGGTCCCCTTACATGTGTCTATAGGGACCGAAATGCCATCACCCAAAGACAGAAGTAGTTGTATCTACTCCCACCCTGCCCTAAAGCCTCATTCCACAGCCCTCTGCTCCAAGGGAGAAACCAAGCTGATACTAGCATCTAATTTCTGTTTTCAGACTATTTCAGAGCAGTAATTAAAAAACTAGCTAAAGATAACACTAAGAGGGGTGCCTGGCTGGATCAGAACACTCTTGATCTTGGGGTTGTGAGTTTGAGCCCCAAGTTGGGTATAGAGATTACTTACATACATAAGTAAATAAACTTTAAAAAGAGAGAGAGAGAGAGAACACTAAGATATCAAGACAAAGTGGAGGTTTTGCCTGTTTGGTTTTCCCATTTGTCACCCACCAAGCAGCTACTTTTTCAAAGAGGTTTAAGCTTCTTGTCTGGAAGCCATGGTTACTTTCACAGGAAGCCCCCTCAAGTGCGGTGCTTCTGCGTGTTCCTGGACATGAAAGACTGGTTTGCTGGGCTCGGCTGGATTTGCACTTGACCCACTGGGGGTCTGCCATATAGTTCTTCCTGTCTCATTCACTCAATAGTGTTCTTTTTTGCTCCCATTCCCAGAGGGTTTTCAGGCTGATTTCTGTTGTTCCTTCAAACCTGATAAAGCTGCTCATGAGACACAGTTTGGCCGGAGTGACCAGCATGGCAGTAAAGCGCCCAGCTCTCTGCACCTGACAGCCAAGGCCCAAAGCCGAGAACCGACGAATCATGACCAGTTTCATCTAGTGCCTAATCACATCGTGGTCTCCGCAGAAGGAAACGTTTCTAAAAAAACTGAATGCCTCGGCAGAGCACTGAAATTTGACAAAGTGGGCTTAGCACAGTACCGGAGTGCATCCGAAGAGAAAACAAGCCGGAGAGAGTCCACGAAGGCCAGCGAGTGCTCTCCCGGCCCCGAAGGGCACCGGAAAACCTCATCCAGACCAGATCACGGTACTGAGAGCAAACTCTCAAGCATCCTAGTAGATTCTCACTTGGAGATGACGTGTAACAATTCCTTCCAGGACAAAACTCTGAGGAATTCTCCAAAGAATGAAGTTTTACACACAGACATCATGAAAGGGTCGGGCGAGCCCCAGCCAGACCTCCAGCTCACTAAGAGTTTAGAAACAACATTTAAGAACATCTTGGAACTCAAAAAGGCTGGGCGGCAGCCCCAGAGTGACCCCACGGTTAGCGGCTCTGTTGAGTTAGATTTCCCCAACTTTTCTCCAATGGCTTCGCAGGAAAACTGCCTGGAAAAGTTCATCCCGGACCACAGTGAAGGCATTGTAGAAACCGACTCCATTTTAGAAGCAGCTGTAAATAGTATCTTAGAGTGTTAATAGCAGCAGCCCTCCCCCACCCCGCCCCGACACCCCGCCCCGGACAAGTTACATTCTTTCCTGGCAAAAGCAAATGGAAGTGTTCTCCTGTCTCCAGCCTGCTTGACCTTTCATCACAGGTTATTCTTTCTGATCTTCAATCCCATTCTTTGTTTAAGAGCAATACTCGTGGTGGTTACAGGGAGATCCTTTCGTGAAATTAATCCTTGTTAGAAAGCAGTCTGATAGGCCCTACACATTTCAAGTGTTACGAAAGTGCTTATAGTCATTTTCTTTGTGTGTTTGTTTACTTGTTTTATTATTACTATTTTTTTTTTTTTTTTTTTTAAAAACACCATAACTCACTGAGATCACAGTACACTTGGCCCTCGGTAAAATTCTGACAATCATTAAGTCATTTGAAAAGAACAGACTTATTAAAGAAAATCAAACAGGACTGATAGAAGCTACTTTGTGAAAGAATGTCCCACTGCATCTCCAAATTTCGTTGTTTTGGGTTTGTTGTTGTTGGAGGGGAGACCGCACGGTTGTCCCCCCCACCCCACCCCCCACGCCCCGCCCCGGGCCACCTCTGAGCAGTAAGTTGCCGGCTGCTCCGCCAGGGACCCCACAGCCCCGAGGAAGCAGCCAGTAGCACACAAGCAGGGCATTCGCAGGGCTTCCTTGTTCATCGTCTGAGTGCTTTTCCGATGCTCCTGGAGCAAAACCTCATGCTTTTCGGCATACGCGTGTTGAGTTTCATCTAGGGAATGCTCTGTTCTTAGTTGCAACGGCACGACTTGAGAAAATTTTCACCAGGCTGAAATAAAGGAAAATGGAAACCAGTTAAGTGGCACAGTGTACAGGGGAGGCCGGGAGAGAGCCTTGAGGAGTATACTATGTATATATGTAAAAGCATATATATGTTAACTATTGAGAAAAAAAACAAGCGTTTTGCATTTTGTAATTGGATATAGTCAACGTATGCTGTACATTTTTGTTGCTGGGTTTCCTTTCATTTAACCTCTCCGCACCCTCTCCCACAAATAGCCAAGCGTCCAAAGCACTTTTATTTGAAAACTGTGTTGTAATACTTCAGTTTAAACTCTAAGGGGACTTTGGCCTTGTTTATGCTTCTTGTCTGAGAACAGTAGTCACCCCCCGGCAGCAATCATTACCAAAACACAGACAAACCAAAGTTACCAGCCAGCCCCCCACTGAAAGAAAAGAGCTGAGACACGGGATTCCCACTTGAGAGCCAAAGGACATGCCCTGTCACGGTCTGTGTGTGGCCCGTGTTCCTATTAGTGAACATGACTTACTGCTTTATTTATTTATATTTCTTTTCAGGGAGCTTTCCCCGTTTTCCTTCCTTGTGTTCGTGCCCCAGTTCATCCCATCTCGGCTGTTACCTTCATTCCCAGTGTCATTGTAACCAGCCCTTCTCTCCTGTCATTGGGAAAGCGACATAACGGTATTTCGTATGCACTCTGCCCCATGTGCGCGTGCATGTATCTGAGCTATTGAGATCAGGTCATTCTGGTGACAGTGTGGACCCACCCATTCTTCCTCCCATGTGCACGCACTCTCTCATTTATCCTGTTGATCTCTCTGGCTTGAGGGGTTGCACCCACTGGTCTCCACTCTGACGCGTTGCCAGCACCTGTTTCTGGCTGTTGCCAGAATGGGGATGACCCCATTGTCATCATGTTGGGCGCTTCTTTTCCAGATTGGCCTGCGTTGGAAAGGAAGGCTTCTGATTATTGGAAAACACGGCAACGGAAGACCCAGACTCTCTCCCTGCCCCTCTGTCCCTGCACTCAAAGAAACCTCTCTCAGCCAGCCAGCCTTCATAAAAGCGAAGTTCCTTCTCCCCACCCCCACCCGCCGGCCAATAGAACTTGGAAAATCTGGGCCATTTTAGGGTTCCCATTTTTTCCTTATTTGTGCCAACGTCCAAATTGCAGATTTCCCCTTTTTTCCTGTATTGTAACATATTAGAAGGATAAGTTGGTATTGCCAGTTGGAACTTTCTGTTTGGGCCGCCTGGGGTAACACCCTGCCCTGAACCCCATGATTTTATAGGCTCTTCTTCTCTTAGGACTCATGCTCCCCTCATTCCTAGCAAGACTTAAAGGTGGTCCCTCCTAATCAAATTCTTCTCATGGTGGAACTTTCTACCAGGAAGCCTTCACGTAGGCTACTGATGAGTTACGTTAATTATTGCCAATCAGTGGAATTCTTAAAAGATAAGCTTCATGTACATTCGTCACCTCCCTTTCTTCCCCATCCTGTCCTGCTACCCCAATCCCAGCCTTTCTGTATACCATCTCAAAGGGTCTTTTGAGCCCTAACACTTGTCTAGCAAATGGAGAGCCTAATTTACCAAAATGAAACTTGTAAATTTTTGTGTCCTTGTATGTAAGTTTACTTTCTATGGAGGAAAGATTCTAGATAATGACAAATGAAGATTACGAAATGTATTTTACTCCTGTGATTAGGTTTTGCGCACATGGGTCATAACTCGCATGTGGAGCCCCCTCTGGCTAAGGGCCAGAGGGCTCCGCCTCGGACGGCCAGCTTTGAGTTGTTCAGGTTCATTAGTCAAGGTTAATTTTTTAGAACTACTTGTACTCAGTAACAAAAATCATCATCTTTTTTTTTTTTTTCTGTTGTGGAAAAGTGTGCATTTGTTATTAAGCATTTGATTTTGTGTCCTTAAGTACTGCCTAAAGATAAAGCAAATTTTAAACTGGCAATTACGAAAAAGAACTATTTTAGCTCTGAAGAATTTAGTAGATTTTGTTAGATTAGGGAGGCCTTACAGACTGACTTGACTTATAGAGGATGCGTCACTCACTGTCAGTGTGGTGTGGGCTTTATTTGCTTAAATACCTTCATTTGTATAGTATGTCTCACTTGAAATTGCTTTGTATACATTTTGTAAAAATATTTATAAAATGTTTTGTAAAAAAAAGTATAACAAATCGCAGTTTATTTTGTTATGTTGGATAAATACTGTTAAAAGAAACCAGTCAGTAACTATATTGTTAATCCATGGTTAGGAAATGTTTAGTTGGAGATTACAAAATGAAACAACCATTGCAATACAGCCAAAGATTTGGGAAAACGCGCAACTGTGATTGTCTTGATTTTGCAAATAGGAATGGCTCTTTTCCCAGAAGAAAAAGGTAAGTAAGCGTTCAGTAGGAGTTCTACTGAAATAGATTTACTGTTCCCAAACAGGAGCCTAGTGAGGGGATAGGGTTTTCATTGACTGGCCTTTCCAAACAGTTCCAGATTCAACAGAGTTGGTCGGTGAGAAAGTTTAGTCATGTACTTGTCGGGCCTCCAGCCCTATTCTTGTCACGTGGGACCTTTAGGAAGGAAGTAAAAATGGGGCCATTTGAGAAGTTAGATAAATGAGCCTGAATCTGCAGAAGGTTTTCTTCACTGTATTTATTTTGTTTCAGTTAAGGACAAGAAGGCTAAGGCATAGGTACAGAAAACTGTTTTACACAAGACTTACTCCAGAATTAACATGTTTCTTAAAATTTTTCACATATTTATTTATTTTGGAGACAGCATGAGCAGGGGAGGAGCAGAGAGAGAGAGGAAGACACAGAATCCAAAGCAGGCTCCAGGCTCTGAGCTGTCAGCACAGGGCCCGACACGGGGCTGGAACCCACAAACCAGGAGATCATGACCTGAGCCAAAGTCGGACGCTTAACTGAGCCACCCAAGCGCCAACTTTTTTTTTTTTTAATGTTTCAGACTTAACATGTTTCTCTTCGCACACATTTGACCAAACTACACTGAGAAATACCTCTGTAACCTTAACTGTAAATTCTGAGGCGCTTCTGAGTTCTTGCCCTCACAAGAGGGATGCTACCCAAATTGTTAGAGAAACTACCATTGGGTGAAATGTATTTCTGGGGTGAAGGTATAAGACTCCTTAAATTTTTCTTTGGGGCCTAGGTTCCCTTATGCTTGAATTGTGCCCCACCCGCACTCCCACCCCCACCCCTAAAGGAGCAGTCAGGAAACCAAGATTCTGCAGTAATCCACATAGAAGCAGGACGTAATAAGAATAATTACTGCTAGAATAATTGCATCACTGGATGGATCCCTTCATGTCTTTTACGCACTGTTGCTGTGATGCCAAGATTCTCTTGCTAAGGACAAATGTGTGCCCAACATGATGTTCTTTCCCCTCTTCAGACCATTTGCAATGGGAGTGTCCCATGAATGCAGAAGGAAGGATGATCTGGCTGCTTGGTTCGGATCAGACTCTGTTCCCCAGGGGCTTGCCCGGAGGAAAGACCAGGCATCTTCTCTAAGGATGGTTAAAGCCCTCGGTCCTGTGTATGGGGGGCGGGGGGCTGTGTTCCAGGAAAGGGGCCAGTGGATTACTGGGGGCAAAGAGAAAAGGAAGAAAACAATCTGGGGGCACTGAAACAGATCGCTCAGACAACACTCTGGCTGTGCTCTCCTCAAGGGGCTAGGCCCTGGGTCCAGGCTCTGACTCTGCTTCAGCCTTGCCTCTATGCTCTCGGAGACAGAGTGAGGGCTCCTGGGTACCCAGCTGAAGGTGGACAGCATTTGCCACCATACATTTTTTGAGCAGTTTACAGGCACCAGGCTAGATGGATAATTCAGGTATGACCTCTACTCTCAAAGAGCTCACAGTCTAGAGAGGAAACAAGCACACAAATAATTGCATTACATTTGGGAAGTGACGAGTTCGGGAGAGAAGAAACCGGGGCTAAAATTCTTCCCGACCTACCACTTTGGTAAAGTTGTGATCTGTATTCCAGTGCCCTGCTTCTTAGTTCATCCTTAGTTACATTTGAGAAAAAGGTGTGATACTTTGTGCGGGAATGAAGATAAAGGCATTTTGTAATTATAGGGTTAAATATTATGGAGAAATCAGGAGCATTGTCATAGTATAAAATGGATTCTGTAATATGAATCGTCTGTCTATGTTGCTGCCCATGAAAGGCCATTATAAGAAGCCCTAATCTGCATTTCTCACGGGCATATGCTGGAGCCTAGCCTTTGAAAACACTTGGAAAGGCATGAAGATCCTCGGAAAAAATCACTTGTGTGAAGGTCTGAGAAAGCAATACCACAGAGTGGGCAGAAAGTGCTTTGGGCAGCAGAATCTAGAAATGGGTTCTAGTACCTCGTCTAACACATAATTAGATCTCTTAGTGCAACTTTCAGCCTCAACTTCCTTGCCTATGAACTGGGCAGATTTGTCCTGGTCCTCTACTTCCTGAGGTGTAAAATGAGGTGTTACTGAAGAAGTATGGAAGGTGGGAGAAGCTAAGAGCCACTGTCCCTGAAATAATTCAGAAAAGGTTTGGTTTTTCTGTTTTGTCTTTGGTCTTACCCTCCTGCACACTATGTACTTCCTACTCTAGCTTGCCTGTGTCTATCCTGGACCCTCAAAGGCTGCTGGCCTTCACATGTTCTCTCCTTTTTCCTTCACACTTTTGCTTCCTTATGCTTGTTTTTCATCAGGATCAAAATCTGTTGGCCACGTTGTCTTCCCCAACTCCAGGCTCATCTGATCTCTTTCTCACCTGTGTCCTGGTAACCTCATGTCACTCTCTGAGGAAGCAACAAGGAAAGCTGGAAACATAACAAAAGTCAACTTCCTGAAGTCTCATAACTGTCCCTCAACTGTCCAAATAATCCCAGAGTGCAGACAATACAAAAGTAACCTATTGTGGAATATGCTGGGAAAAGAACCCTGGAGTCAATTCAGAGAGCCAGCAGAGGTTTGCCCTGAAAGGACTTTTTTTTTTCTTTTTAATGTTTATTTTTGAGAAAGAGTGAGATAGAGTGTGAGCGGAGGAGGGGCACTGAGAGAGGGAGACACGGAATCCGAAAATAGGCTCCAGGCTCGGAGCTGTCAGCACAGAGCCCAATGTGGGGCTCAAATTCACGAACCGTGAGATCATGACCAAGCTGAAGTCAAACGCCCAACCCACTGAGCCACCCAGTCAGCCACCCAGTCTCTTTTGAGAGAGAGTGAGAAAGGGCACGTGCAAGGGTAAAGGGCAGAGAGAAAAGAAGAGAGAAAATCCCAAGCAGGCTCTGCACTGACAGCGGGGCTGAATCCCACGAACCATGAAATCATGACCTGAGCTGAAATCAAGAGTTGGGTGCTTAACCAACTGAGCCGCCCAGGCACCCCAGGAAAGACAAAGATTGAAGAAAAGACTGAAGAACCGTTAGGCTTGAGAAAGACAGGAACAAGGAAACTCCAGATCTTAGTAGGTGGAAATTCTTAAAGTCTTGCCCCAAACCTATGTTTCTTCCATTATCACTCTGCTCAAGATTCAAAACCCAAAGAAGTTTAGTGTCTCATGCCCCCTCCCACTAGGGAGATGGAAGGAGTTTAAAAGATCTTTCAGAGACACCCCTTCAACTTATGTATTGGGAGGACAAACATTTAGATTTGATACCCTACCCTACTTCATGATTGTACACAATGAAGTAGAGACCTGTCCACAAGAGAAATGGGATGCTGTTAGGAAATGGAAATGGTCATCAGCAAGTCAACAAAGAAGAAAAACACCATTAAGATTTCAGGACATGAAAACCTACCTCATTGCATATAGTTGCATAGTCTTAATCATTCCCAAAAAGGGCCTGTGACAACAGGCCATTCCCCATTCTCATTCGATATCCTCACTTCGAAATAAAAAGTCTTGTATCTTGCCTCACGCTGGGTCAATGCTCAGTAAACATGTATTCACTTAGTGAATAATTTTGGACTGAGGAGGCCTCTATCACTTTTCCTCTGCATCTTGTGGAATGATGGCTTTGGCACTGAGAATAAGTACTCTCTTAGCGCCATCTGCTGGCTTCGGAAAACCTATCCTGAATTGTGGCCTCCAAGTCTCTTTCAGCCACTGTTAGTTAATAGCCCTGAAATTCCTTCTCTCCTACTACCCTCAGTACCAGAGGACCTACCTCTTATCTGTAGATAGAGAGTTACAAAATATTGACCTATTTTTGTTCTTTGATTACTATCTAATAAACGTTTTACACTTTGGTGACCCTTGTTTTTGCCTTTTTACAAAGACACATGTGAAGTGCTAAGTTAGTGAGAAGGAGTCTCACACCAGTCTTTGATTCCAAAGACTATGTTGTCCTTCGACATTTATTCATCAGGTAATGAGCTCTGTGTATGGCACTCTCTCTCTGGTTCGATTAGTTACACAGCACGTACCAATATGATGCTTTGAGGTTAGCTAAAAAGCACCTGCAGGTGCCCACTATTGTGACAGGAGCTGTAGCAGATGGAGAAGTATGAGATAAGTTCCCTGCCTTCAGAGCACCCAATCTAATTAGGGACACAATAAGCCAAACAGTACAGGATAAAGTCTGCGGTGATGCCTATAAGTGCCGAGGGTCAAATAATGACGTTGGGATAAATATATATACTGTACTAAACATGTGGCAATGCCTGAAGACATTTTTGTTTGTCACATCTGGGGCAGAAGTGCTACTGGCATGTAGGGGGATGCTGCTAAACGTCCCACAAAGCCCGCCATGATAGAGAATGATCTGGCCCCAAAAGCCAGTAGTGTCGAGATTGAGAAACCTACGCTAGACCTTTAGGAACCGCCATGAGCAAGGCAGCCATGGTCCCTGCCCTCCTAGTATCATGAAGAAATGTTAAAAATATAATAATGGGATGAAGGAATTTAGAAAAAAGGAAAGAGACTAGTCTTGCTAAAGTGCAATCCATAGACCTGAAGGATGACATCACTTTGAAGCATGTTAAAAAAGTGAATATCAACTCCCCCCTCCCCCACAAACTGAATTTAAAATCTGCATTTTAGGGGCGCCTGGGTGGCTCAGTCTGTTAAGCATCAGACTTCAGCTCTGTTCATGTTCTCAGGGTTTGTGGGTTTGAGCCCCAAGTCAGGCGCTGTGCTGACAGCTCAGAGCCTAGATCCTGCTTCGGATTCTGTCTCCCTCTCTGTCTTTCTGTGCCCCCCCCCCACCCCTGCCAAATAAACATTAAAAAAAATTTTTTTTAATCTGCATTTTAACAAGACCACCAGGTGACTGCTATGCATATTAGTGCTAGAGGCACTGCACTAGAGGTTTCCAGAATACAGGACGTCGGTTATTTTTGTTTCATGAAGACCAGGAAAAAAGGAAGCAAATTCCAGGTGGTGAGAGCTGTACGAGGGAAGATTCTGACATGACAAAGAGGAATTTCTAGTTTTCGATTCAGCACTGATAACTAACCTAGTGTCTCCTGCTGCGTGTCCTACACTCAGACACTGTGCTAAGCGCTTTACATGGAACATTTCACATAATCCTCGCAACTCTATCGCGTAGGTCCACTTTATGGGTAAAGCAAACCACTGTACAGAGGGGTTAAATATCTTGCTCTGGGTCCTGCTGACGGAGCCAGGCTGACAGAACGGAAGCTGCACTCCTTACCATCCGAAATCGTCCACAAACACCTCCACCCACACGTGAGAACCAAAGTCACAGGGGCCCCAGCTCTCGCCATCCAGCAACAAGCCTCTCCCGCCAGACGGTCTCCCTTCCCGCACACGCGCAGCAGAGGGGAAGCGGAAGGAGAGGCGCGCCCTCCACACCGGAAGTCGTAGGAAGTGGGAAGTGTTTATTTACAGCCCAGCCAACGGCATTAGCGTAAAGGAAGGGGGCGGGATTTCGAAGATGACACAGACCCTAGAGTGCTCGAAAGCAGTGCGAAGGAAGCTTTGTGTAATTTTCGGCAAGGAATCTGTGTTAGCGAGACCTCAGCGGTTCACTGCAGCTAACTGGCAGGACTACCCGTGTTATAAACCTTTGAGCTAGAAGACACATCTCTATGGTCAAGTACACATAGAGCGGTCCTTTCTTCCCCACGTGGTGGGGCTGCGCATGAGCAGTAGCCGGTAGCCACAGCTTTGGAAACATGGCGGAGCAAGGGTGAGTGTTTGGGGTTTGAGTTTCTCCAGTGGGGTCTTGAGCATCTGGTGCCATCCACGGTGTTTATTCCTCAGTGGCGGAAAATAAGGATACTTGTGGACTGAAGGAAGAGGATAGAAAAGACTCCAGATTACAGAGAGTGGGGTGAAGAGCAAGGAGCCGTAGGATTCGGCCTGCCGCTCAGGTGGAGGGAAGCCGCCGTCAAATTCGGGTTACTAACCTTGGGGGCAGGCTGGAGAGTGCTAGTCTTGGGTTCACCCAGCTTGACTTGAGTATTGCCCCTGCAGATAGATCTGTACCCGCCCCAGCCCCACGGAGTTTTACTAGGAACGTGTAGCTGTTAGTGTCTTTAAAAGGCTGTGACAGTAAGAGCTTCATGGAGGCAGAGGAGGACTAGTGGCCAAGGGGTTCGTGACTTCTTACTGCTTAGAAAAGAGTGAATGTTAAGGGGTCCGTTTTGAGGACTGGCGTCAGACACCACAGTTTGCAGGGAAGTCTGTCTTTCGGAATTTGAGGAGAGTAATGTTTCTCGAAGCCCAAGAGATGGTTTAGAAGCTCATTGAAAATATGTTCTTTAAACATGATCTCTGATTGCAATTTTCCGTATCAGGCAAAGAAAAAAGATTCCTTTGGTTCCAGAAAATCTCCTGAAAAAGAGGAAGGCGTATCAGGCCCTTAAAGCCACTCAAGCGAAGCAGGCACTTTTGGACAAGAAGCAGGTAATGATGGGGCACCAAGATAAGGGAATTAGAATGTATTTGGTGAGTTATATCTAGCATGTGTTGAACTAGATTTGGTATGGACAGTCCCTTTCCCCGTCGATTCTATTACAGCAGGTATACAGTTCATGTCTTCATTTAACAAATATTTCTAATTTTCTGCGGGTAAAATGAGTAGTTTGTTAAGGAAAAGTGGAGGAGACGTTGTACTATTTGGGTTCACACCAAGTGATTTGAAAAACCAAACATTCTCTTTACTTGGAAGAAAACTTTTTTTTTTGTAATGTGCCAAACAATTTTTGCTACTTGCTAAACGTTTTGAGAAGATACTTATTTTGGAGTCTGGAAGATGAAACAAGCTCATGCTTATTCTGTACTTTATGATCCTTAACACAGTGTTAGGTTCCATAAATGTTTGTTGGTAACGTTGGCTAATAGCATGTAAACTAACTTGTTTATTTATCAGAGACTTTTTTTTTTTTTGGTAGTTTCTGAGTTTTCAAAACTCCTTGGGTATCTCGTTTTTGCCTTATCTAGAATAGAAGATGTTTGCTTCTTTTTGTGGAACATAGTGGGAAATACACTCTATGGATAGTGACCAATGAATTACTGTTGTGGAAGTAAAACTAGAGGCACAGAATGGTGATGGTGGTCTGCCTTTTCTGTAGCAGAAGAAAGGAAAAGAGGTCAAGTTTAAGCGACTGGAATGGTTCCTACATGATTCCTGGCGGCAGCAACGCGACAGGGTGCGCCTCAGACGACTAGAAGTGAAACCTCACGGTTTGGAAGTGCCGGATAAACATTCCTTGGCCTTTGTTGTACGCATCCAAAGGTGAGGAACTTACCAGATTCCGTAGGCTGGGGCAAACTACTGGTTCAGCTTTAGGACCCTTTCTAGGGAGATGAGATTTATAATAGGCTTTAAGCCACTAAGACAAGTTGTGCTAGGAACTTGGGGTTTTTCTCTTTAAGGTTAAGGAGACTGATGTGAGCAAATACACATGAAAATATACCAAGTGCAATGAGGGTCAACTGCTGCAAGGGCAGTACTGGTTGTGGACCCTCTAAAGCAGGAACTTGAAGCTGAGACCTGCAGACATGGGAGGAATTCACGAGTGTTGGGGAAGGCTTTCCAGGCATAGATGCAGAAAGTCCTGAACTGTGGGAATCAAGGCATCCTTCTAGGAACCTTACCAAGGTCAAGTGGATGGAGCGTATTCAGTGCTGGGGAGAGCTCATTAAGCTTTTTCCTCATTGAGGCGTACTTTACCCAGTCTGTCTGCATGTACAACTGCCTCTTCCTATTTCCCCTACCCAGTCATCCAAACCAGAAACCTGTGGGCTTTAAATATCTTGGAGCCCTTTTTATTAACCTCCCTACCATTTCCCATAATCTCTCCTGGACCATCGTATTAGCTAACTGGGTTTCCCTGCCTCTGGTGTCATGCTTTCAGATCCGTCTGATATGCTCTCCTCAGTGGTTGTCAATCAGGAAGTTGATTGTGTCTCTTGTACCTAAAATCTTTTCGTGCTTTTACTGCCCGCAGAGTCCAGCTTCCTTTGCTTGACATGCACAGCCCTCCACACTCAACTCATACACACCCCACACGAAATCAGGGCCCATTCTGTTCCTATAGCATTGCCCCACATCATGTGAGAATGACCTGTTTACATAGCTGCCACCTTCTGACCTCACCTGTGAGGCACAGTCTGTGTCTTGCTCTCT
Source organism: Lynx canadensis (assembly GCF_007474595.2). Classification (NCBI taxonomy): domain Eukaryota; kingdom Metazoa; phylum Chordata; class Mammalia; order Carnivora; family Felidae; genus Lynx; species Lynx canadensis. The sequence goes on from NC_044307.1 coordinate 41,318,976, forward strand.
GGATGCCCTGTAGTGGCAGTCATTTCATAGGTCCTTGCCGGGACTGACAAAAACTGAATAGAACCTGACTTCCTCTGTCGTTCATTTCAGGATTAATGGGGTGAGTTCGCTGGTGCAGAGGACCATTGCAAGGCTTCGCCTGAAGAAGATTTTCAGTGGTGTCTTTTTCAGAGTGACCCCCCAGACCATAAAAACGCTGCGTATAGTGGAACCGTATGTGGCCTGGGGGTGAGTAAGGTGTTTTTGTGTGTGGATTCATATTAGATTGTATGTGAGCCTGATGAGAACATTAGCATGCGAGTGTTATTCTCCAGGGCTCGTGTTGCTGTGTTGAAGAAACATTTTGTGGTGACCACAGTTCCCAGAAATCAGCTGCCAGCCATAGAACTTTGGAACATGGGGCAGACAGCAGGAGGTGGTGCTGCTGCTGATGTGACAAGAAAAGTACCATGGCAGGGCTCGTTCGCTTGTAAGCTAAGGCTGAGTAAGATGCGTAGAAGAGAAATTAATTCTTGGGAGTCTTGGGGCAAAGCTGGGGGCAGTGCTTGTGTAAGAGTAGTGTGTTCTTTCATGGGCGCCTGGCAGGCTCAGTCAGAAGAGCGTGTGACTCTTGATCTTGGGGTCATGAGTTCGAGTAGTCTTCTTTCAAACATTAAAACCCAGCAAGCGCTTGGATTTAGCCATCTTGAGTAGAGGATTCTATAAGGCCAAAGTCCTGGATTGTAAGCCAGTGTTTGTTTTATTTTTGCCTCGGAAAGTAATTTTTTTTTTTTTTTTTTTTTTTGCACAATGAATATTTCTATCCATAAATTGTAATTTTTAATTACATAGGGCCACTCTGGTTTTTTCCTTGCTTGTGTACTTGCAGGCATCCCAGCTGCAGTGTGATTGCACTTTTTGGTGGGGAGAAGGGGTAGTAGGAGAATCCCTCCTCAGCCAGGCTGCAGGACTGAGTGACCAGTGTATGCAGTGTGCCAGGGGCTGATAAGGCTGTACTTTATTCTGCCTCACATAGATTTCCAAATCTGAAGTCTGTCCGGGAACTCATCTTGAAACGTGGACAAGCCAAGGTCAAGAATAAAACCATCCCTTTGACAGACAACACAGTGATTGAGGAGCACCTGGGTGAGTGTTGCAGCTTAGGGGTCAGTTGGGCAGAAAGCAAGGATCTCTGGTGGTCTTGATGTGGGATTTAGGTACTGTTTTTCTTGGAGTCCCAAGAACCTACCGGAGTGCCCAGCTCTGAGCATATAACAGCCTCATAGTATATACCGGGGAAATGTTGAATAAAGGAATCTGTATCCTTATGTTTCCCAGGGAAGTACGGTGTTATTTGCTTGGAAGACCTCATTCATGAAATTGCCTTTCCGGGGAAGAATTTCCAGGCCATTTGTGACTTCTTACGTCCTTTCCATCTCTCAGTGGCCCGTCATGCTACCAAGAATAGAGTGGGCTTTCTCAAGGAGGTGGGCTTACCAGGCTATCGAGGCGAACGCATCAATCAGCTCATTCGGCAGCTGAATTAAACCCAGGTGAGGCAGGGCTGAAAACTGGCCTTGGGCTGATGTGATGGTCCATTCTTTGCCACTTAAAAATTCTTTTTGCATTTACCAGTATCTGAGAGTAACTTTGGCGTTTGAGTGGTAGAGGGCAGGGAGAGACTGGTATCTACAAGTCTAACAGATGGAAATATGCTTGAAACAGTGAATGCCTGGTCAGGACATGGGGCATTCCCATGTGTATCCCAACAATCAGAGGCTAGAAAATGTTGAGTAACAAAAAAATCTTCTGTATTGCTGTGGTCATTTATTTACCTGGCAATGGGGAGAGAATATTAACTAATTTCAGAAAGGATTTGAAGATACAAACCATCTATTTTGTGGAAGGTATCTTAATTTTTTGAAATTGCTTAATCTTAGGTGCCAACTGTCATTAAATTTCTATTAATGAAGTTATGTTTTTCTTCCTCAGAATATCTGAAAGCACAGCACATTGGAGGTGTGTTTTGTCTTTTGGAATTGTTATCAGTATCTTCAAAGAAGATATTTTCTGCTATACCTTCAGAAACTAGAGCGGGGGAGTCAAGGAAAAGATGATGACGTTCCTGGCAGGCACGTCTCATCACAGCCCAGTTCCAAGAAAAAATTCCAGTGTGTTTTCCACGTTGACTACACTGTCACCCCTTAAGTCAGCAGAGGACTCATGCCATGAAAGAGAGAATCCTGCTACGTCATATCTTCCATTCTGGGGTTTAATGTTAGTAAACGAGTATCCAAGCATGAATACAAGACAGCAGTGGACCACGCTCAGGGACATACTTGAACCTGGGGGTTCTTGGGGCTTTGTTTTGGAAGGAATTTAAAATATAGTTACAAAGAAGAGCACAAACACGGTTCTCAGTTGTCTCTGCTGTGAGTCTGTTCTGACTTTTCAGTGACTGCTTTGTGAGCTCTCAGACTTGGCTGGCCTGAAGTGTATCTGGTGGCTTCCTTATCATAGCCTATGGTCGATTTAGTCCTTTTCTCTAGCTCAGGATTTTAACATTTTCTTGGGTCTATGAGAAGGGAAGGACCCTTTCCCAGGAAAATACGTACACTCAAATTATTGCTTGGAAATTTTTATGTTCATAGATTTCTCTTAGGGACCATGCACCTTATGTGAGGAAGTCCTGCACTATCTGGATTGACCACCGGGGCCGTGACCTTGTTAGTCTCCTCTGGTCCCATGTCCTGTGGAAGACCAAAGCTTACCAAGATAGCTTTTTCCCTTGGAGCCAATTGGGTATTTCCTATTAGGATCACAGTGGTGGATCCCGGAGCCCTCTGTACCATCTGCCTCAGGGAAATGCTCCCCATTTATTTCTGCTGGGCTTCAAGATGGGATTTTCTTGGTTTGGCATGGATGAAATTAGTACTATTAGGTCTTTTAGGCCCCAGGCAGCCTTTATTAAACCCTCTCCTTGCATAGTCTAGACTCCAAAAGTATTGCTCTCTACCCTGCTGGTAACCATGTATAGACCACTAGGGCTCCTGGGGACATAGACCTAGAAAGGGAATCTGATCCTGCTTGTGTTTTATTATCAGTGCCCCCCTTCTAGGTGGGCCTTCCTCTGTTCCTGTCACGTCATTGCCTCAATTGTCATGTGAGAAGTTGGTGAGTGTGCCAGGCATAGGTTAAGACTTGAAAACGTTTAACCACTGTGTCCCCTGGTCCCTTATGATCAGCTTTGCTGCACTTTTGGCTCATGGAGCCCTCAAACATAGGTGTGAGGTTGAGTTAGAACAATGCCTTAAAATGTGCCAGGTTATGAGGTAATTAATTAGGTTGGTTGGCTCAAGAGTTAACCTGCCAGGAATAGATGTTAGAGCTTACTCTTATATTTTAAAGCATTGTGAAATCAAATTACTTTAAGATGACGTATCAAAAGCCATGGGAAAAGAGCATTTGTGAATGTGGATGCCCAGGGTTTCTACTGCAGGTACGTTTTATAATAAATACAGGAAGGGGGCACCTGGGTGTCCTGATTTCTACTTAGGTCATGATTCCAGGGTCATGGGATTGAGCCCCACTTCAGGATCCACGCTGAGTGTGGAAACTGCTTAAGATTCTCCGTCTGCCCCTCTCCCATGCTCTCTACCCCACTCCCCTTTCTCTGGGAGGAAAAGAAAAGCTAAATACAAGAAAAACGTTTCCATTCTTGCCTGCAAAATGGAACTAATGTAGCATGTGTGCCTCACACAGTTGTTCAAAAGGTTAAGCAAAATAACCATTAACTTGGAATTCTATGTATATAAGTTATAAAAAATGTACTGCTGAGATGCCTGGGTGGCTCAGTCCGTTAACCATCCAACTTTGGCTCAGGTCACCATCTCACCCTTGGTGAGTTGGAGCCCTGCATCTGGGTCTGTGCTGACAGCTCAAAGCCCGGAGCCTGCTTTGGATTCTGTGTCTCCCTCTCTGCCCCTCTCCCGCTCGCACGCTCTCTCAAAAATAAATGTTTACAAAAAAATTAATGTACTGCTGTATCGTGCACTATGATCTACCATTCCCTGAACAAGTTGTGGAACTATCATTTCTGGGAAAAATTAGTCGTATGATTTGTAGATAGCATATGCTAATTGTGAATTGTTCATGGCTGTCAACATACAAAACTATCAACATACACCACATATATGTTCTAGATGTAGGGAAAACAAAAACCTTAGTTTCAGTAAGCAAGAGTAGGGACAGTAAGCCACGTGGCACGCCTACTTAGAGACTTCAGAAAGTAGTTGTAGGAGCTCTCCCTCTGTTCTAAGCTTCTATCATGACCCAACTGGTTCCCAGAGCCAAAGGTTCTAGTTTTTTGTTGATTGGCTTTTCTTTTAACGCTTTAGGGTTTTGTTGGTCTAATGTATCTTTGAAGTCATTCCAGGGCCAAGTTTAATCATTAAACCTTTTATTAGCTGCTGACCTGGAGAATGGCTAAGATCAACACCTCTTGAATCCCAAGTTCATTTGCCCAACTCACAAGAATTAGCTGAACCGGGAGATAAACACTGACGTTTCCCTACATTACTAACGAAATTGTTCTCAGTGGGTCAAACCCCGTTAGTGTGTCCTCAGTAGCATTTTAAAAATGAAGGCACATCTATGCATCGCAGAGAGTAAAAAGTAGGAGATCTGTTTCAATCATCCGTAAGGGCCGAAACCGGATTTTTAAAATGAGGACCTTGGTCCAGAAATACTCAGATACAAGACAACTCCAATGACTCTCCCAGGAGGCTTAAGTTCAGCTGAGACAGGTCGGGGGCGAATGCATAAAAGATAAATAACCGTGGCCAGCATCCAAGGTCCGAATTTATGCAGAACAGAGTCACGCTCTCCAGGTCTAAAAGACAAAGGACTACGAGCCTCAGGAACCCACTACGTGCCGTCAGGAAGGCGCCGTCGTTGACTCCGCCGAGCCGGGCCCCTCCAGGCGTTCTTCTACCCGGACCCGAGGTCGACGGGATCTGGGTTCCCGGGGCTACGGCGGCGGCGCGGGGGCCTCAGCCGACCCCGAGGCCTCCCAGGGCTTGGGCCTCCGCGGGAGCCGGGGCGCCGTGGGTTCGCCGTGGGTCGCTGTGATGCAGCGCCTCTCCAGGCCCGGGAGCTCCCGGCCCTCCTGGACCAGCTGCAGGAGCTGCGCCAGGGTCACCGAGGCGGGGGCCGACTCAGCCGGCGGCGAGGCCGGGTCAGGGCGGACCCGACCGCTGTGCTGCTCCATGCCGGGGCGCAAGCCTGACATGCGTGCGGGCAAGCACTTCCGGGTGAGGTGGGTGCAACCACCGTCCGAGGAAATGTAGAGGAGCTCGCAGACCATACCAAGCCGGCCCAAAAAGGGGGGAGCACTTGAGAATTGCGACCTGCTCCGCGCAGAAACGCTTCGCGCGCGCGCGCGCGCGCGCACACACACACACACACACACACACGCACACACACACACACACCCTTAGCCCACACCAGAGCCTGCAACGTGCAATGCTTTAGAAGGAACTTGAAGGCTTGCACAGAATGGGCCGTGCATGTAGACACGCTGATGCGGTCAAAAAGACCCAATTTGGCACACATGCATAGGAAGGTGCACATACCTGTTTCCTTTTTTTCTTTTTCTTTTTCTTAAGTAATCTCTTGGGGCTCGAGATCAAATGTCACATGGTCCTCCGACTGAGCCCGCCGGACGCTGGAGTTCAAACTTATTTTCACACATGCACAGAAATGCGCACCTACACCTGTAGAGACCTGTGGCAAGGGGGATCTTCTCCACACCGGACTCCGCAGCTCCAGACAGAAAATAGCTGTGGACAGATTTCCAGTGACCTCAGGAGAACTGGGAACAAGTGACAGCACTAGAAAGTCTTGACACTCTCTCCCCATTTCCTACCATCAAGACTCTATTCCTGGTGTTCCCAGAGGGGATGAGAAAAGATGAAGGCAGGTCAGGTGTGCTACAGTCCCTCTGGCTGCTCAGAAAGTTAGTACAGGGGCGCCTGGGTGGCGCAGTCGGTTAAGCGTCCGACTTCAGCTCAGGTCACGATCTCGCGGTCCGTGAGTTCGAGCCCCGCGTCGGGCTCTGGGCTGATGGCTCGGAGCCTGGAGCCTGTTTCCAATTCTGTGTCTCCCTCTCTCTCTGCCCCTCCCCCGTTCATGCTCTGTCTCTCTCTGTCCCAAAAATAAATAAAAACGTTGACAAAAAAAAATTTAAAAAAAAAAAAAAAAAGAAAGTTAGTACAAACAATTCTCAGGTTTGTAAGTTTATCGAAAGCTAGCCTGATCTGGCAAACACTGTCTTCATCATGTAATCAAAGTCTAACTACTAATAGAACAAGCTGGTGCCATGTATCTCCTGATGTGATGCACTGAGAAGGACACTATGGGTGTGGGAATAATACATCTCTTCTGCAGTATTCCTGCCCAAAAGGTTCACTCTGAATCTAATCTTGAAGAAATGAGCAAAGCAAAGTGAGAGACATTCTGCAAATGACTGCCTGGATGCTTTATAAATGGCAACATCATAAATGTCTCTGTGATGCCCACAAAGATGGTTATTAATATTCTAACTAGGTGGGTGGCTATGCTGACTCTCTTCTGTGGCCCCTCCAGGTCCTCTCTCCACCCTTGTCCACCCAGCTTCCAGCACACTGACATCTACAGACATTGCAATAGGCTTTGGGGTTTGGCCAATGCGGGGTGGGGGGGGGGGTTAGGGGGGTGGGAGTGAGCAGGAGAAGAAAGAAGGAGAAGGAGAAGGAGGCCAGGGTATTTATTCCTCAGTTTCTCTCCCTCCAGGATTCCCACTGGCTGCAGGGTCCTGGTTTCTGGTTTTAGGGCCCTGCCATTGCTCTCCTCACCTCTTCAGGCCTGTTACCAGTTCCAGGCACTACATTATCACTTGGGATTTCCCTTCACCCTTCCACCCTCTATAAATAGTCCCTTTATTAAATTCTCCTCAAATTATCCAATACATGTGTGTCCTCTGTTTCCTGTCCACACTCACCAATAAAGGAATTGGCTCCAGGAACAGCCTCAGATAGAATACTGAGATTGGACTGATCATAAATTCAGAGCACAGGGGAAGCCTCTTTGCAGCAGGGGAAGAACACCCAGATGATTCACTGCATGCACAGGTGTCACCATTACTCAAATTATCCTTGGGCAGGGGTGGGGGGTGGCAGGGGTGAAGTGGATAATAGTGCATTGTTGAGGGAGGGAGATGGCAGAACAAATAGCTGTGGCTCTTCTTCACTATGGTGTGGCCTCGTGTGGCTTCTCATGGCCACAGGGAGAAAACTGGAAATTATCAATGTCTGACAGGAAATGCGAGTGTGGAATCAGGACACCTTGATGGCACCTTGGAGGGGTCCCTCATCCCCTATAGGCAAAGAGAGCCCACATGGCTGAGGGTGGGCACCGGGATGTCATTGTAGGGGTTGCCAAGTTGTGGTGCTAAGTGCTCAGCCCTCTAGGGCAGCATAAGAATATGCTAACATAAGGGCACTGAGAGACTCTGAGATGAAATGGGGACATTTGGGCAGACACTGGCTTCCGTCTCCCCAGACATCAGCTTCAGGACTCTCCCCACCTCCAGTCGTCCCTGGCCCTTGTCAAATCAGATCCCAGAACAGCCTGGGCAGAGAAGCACAAGGCCCACGCTGAGAGGAGGACGCCCAGACAGAAGGAATTACAGATCTTGCTAAACTGTCTTGGCAGGAGCCACAGCAATATGTGTGGGAATGGGTTCTAAGGGAAATAGACCCAGGAGGGTGGAATGTCAGGTTCAGTTTGCCCAAACTCAAGTCCATGGATGCTCATCCAGGATTTGGGATTTAATGTGTTGGCTCAAGCACCTGGGAGAGGCATAAATAGTCTATGAGGTTGGTTAATTAAAGCCTGGATTTAATGGTAGCCTATAGTTAGTAAACTTGAAATGCCAGAATTTCCCTGGCATAATGTAAAGGAAAGAATCCAAAATCTCAGAGAGGTGGGCATGCCAGATTGGATTTATTATGTGCAACCTGCTTAGCCACCCTTCAACACATATTTTAAGGGGATCTGGAAAACACCTCTTTGCCAAAGCATTAAGAAATTCATTGGTGAGGGGTGCCTGGCTGGCTCAGTCAGTAGAGCATGCAACTCTTGATGTCGGAGTCAAGAATTTGAGCACCATGTTGGGCACAGAGTTTACTCGGAAGAAAGAAAGAAAGAAAAAGAAAGAAAGAAAGAAAGAAAGAAAGAAAGAAAGAAGGAAGGGAAGGAAGGAAGGAAGGAAAGGAAGAGGGAGATAAATGCATTGGTGAGAGTCACCCACATCCTTGACTTGCTCTAATGGCTGTCCTCTGTAGGCTGGAGATGCTAGTGGGGGATGCTGGATGAATCAGTAGAACTGGATTCCGTGATCTCAGTGGAAACAATGGTATCCTGGTAGCGTAAAGACCAGGTGGCAATGTTTAACAGCCAAAGGAAAGGTAGCCATAATACCCCACATTAAGACATGGGAAAGAATGGTCTTCCCGTTGGACATAATGACAGTCCTGTGGACCCTCTTTCCCCAGGCACTTTAGGCCTTGTTCAGTGGACTCACGGTGGCAGGGATGGAAGCTATGCTTTGGTTCAGTAATAGTCTTCCCTTCTCTGAGGCTAATCTGGCTGTGACCAGTGCTGAATGCCCATCCTACTTACAGCCCCATGCTGAGTCCCTGACTGGGTACCATTCTCACCTGTTTATAGGCTGATTTGACTGGGCCCTCCTAGCATGGAAGGACTCCATGTGCTTTATCCTCATGAGAACAGACACATATTCCAGGTATGAATTCACCTCCTCTGCCTACAGTCTTCTGTCAGCACCACTATTCTGTCAGCATCAGGTATTCTGATGGACAGAATACCTTACCCATCACCATGGCATTCCACACAAAATCGCCTCCAACCAGGGCTCACATTTCACTGCCAAGGAAATGTATAAATGAGCTCACTCCCAAGGAATTCACTGATCTTACCGTGTGCCCCATGACCTCAAAGCAGCAGGCAAGAGAGAATGGTGGATTGGCCTGCTGAAGGCTCATTTGGAGCATAGCTGAGAAATCACACTTTGCAAGGTGCAGGGGCTATCCTACCCGATGCAGTGTTTCCTTAAACCATAACCATACATGGTCATATATAACCAAGAGGTAGGGGTAGTCAGAGCCTCCTCACTATTACACCTAAAGTCTATAACCTACCAGAAGAATTTTTGCTTCCCATTCCAATAATGGAATGGACTCAGAGGGCGTGGTGATCCTAGAACCCCAGAGAGAAACACTTCCCACCATATGACAATCATAGAACTGATGACTTGAAAGCTGAGATGGCCATGGCCATTTTGGTTTCTCCTGCTACTGATCCAATAGGCAGAGAAAGGCGCCTCTGTAATGTCTCCGTTGGTGAAGCCCAATTACTAGAGAAAATTAGGTTGCTACTGCATAATAGAGATGGGGCTAGATCTGGAGCCCAGGGGAGTCACTGAGGTGTCTCTTAATAATCCTCCCGGGGCGCCTGGGTGGCTTAGTCGGTTGAGCGCCTGACTTCGGCTCAGGTCATGATCTCACGGTCTGTGAGTTCGAGCCCTGCATCGGGCTTTGTGCTGACAGCTCAGAGCCTGGAGCCTGCTTCGGATTCCGTGTCTCCCTCTCCCTCTGCCCCTAACGCACTTGCATTCTGTCTCTGTCTCTCTCAAAAATAAATAAACATTAAAAAAAATTTTTTTTAAATCCTCCCAACCAGTGGTCCCGAAAACTTCAGCAACCCAACAAAGTCAAGACCACCAAGGACTCAGACCCTATAGGAGTAAAGGTTTGAGTCACCCACCAGGTAAGGAACCTGGTGCTGGCAAAAAGGATAAGAAGAATGTGTCATTGGAGTGAAAGCAGGCAGGTGTGATTTCAACTTAGGCCTTGTACCCCTCAATTTCCCCTGCTAACTTATGTAAAGAACACTGGAGGTAGCTAACATCTTCAAAATACCCATCTGTGTTCCTGCTAGGACCCTGGGATATAAAGTACATATTTTAGTTAGAATTGTCTGGGCAGCGAGCAGCAGAAAAACCAAAATAACAATAGTTTACACATGATAAACGTTTCTAAGCTCTTTCTCCTATAAATTAAACTTGGTGTCAAGCAAGCCAAAGCTGGTGTGGTGGCTCCACGAACGTCAGATCATGCTACCTGTGCATCTTTTAATCCTCTTTAAATTAACACCATAGGGGTGCCTGGGTGGCTCAGTCCGTTAAGCGGCCAACTTCAGCTCAGGGTCATGATCTCGTGGTCCGTGAGTTCGAGCCCTGCATCTGGCTCTGTGCTGACAGCTCGGGGCCTGGAGCCTGCTTCGGATTCTGTGTCTCCCTCTCTCTCTGGCCCTTCCTCTCTCTCTCTCTCTCTCTCTCTCTCTCAAAAATAAACAAACATTAAAAAAAATTTTTTAATTAACATAATAACTGAAACATTTCCCCGTGTCATTACAACCTCTTCGGAAAGAATCAAGACTTAGCTCAAGTATCTTCTAAATCATTCTTCCTAAGGCTCACATCAGCTCCAGAAAGGATGATCTCCCTCTCCCGGGACCACACACACACACATGCACACACCATTCGTGACATCTGTTACACTCCAAGTCCCTTGTCTGTTTATGAGCCTGTCTCCTTCCTTGACTGGTGGGAGTAGCTCTTTTTGTCTCATCCCCAGCCCCAATTCCTGGCATCAAACAGACACCAAGAAGTGGTTTGCAATATGAGGATATTCTGAGGCCTGCATAGTATTTCATCCTAGAGAGCCACTCTGGTTTATTTAGCTCCTTCCTTGTTATTGAACTTTCAGGTGATTTTTATTTTGTATTATACCTATCACTGTAGGACTTTTTATTTGATTGATGAAATAGATGCCCCTGTCAGTATTAACTGGAAGACACTTCTACTTGCTACTTCAGCACACACACACATCCTGATCTGGCCCTCTGCAGCCTTCTAATTGGATATGTCAGATTTACAATCGGTAACCGCTTGGTGAATAGCGGCAGTCTTTGTCTAATAAGCACTGCTGCTTTTCCTTCATTTTCTTTTTCATAGCCTATGTGGCTCATCCCAGTTTAGAAGAGCCCTTGGTTTTCTATGTGTATATATGAAAAAAAGGGGAGAGAGGGAGAGATCATCTGCCGTGCCAGGCACTCAGATGGGTACTCCTATCGGACAACCTTGTATGAAGAGCCCTGGAGAGACTCCTGTGAACACACCCCTAGAGTGAAATCCCAGTTCCACCACTTGCTGCTAGGAGATCCTCGGAACTTCGTTTTTCAGAGTCGCAGTTTCCCCAGATGGAAACAGGGATGAGAACACCTGATGGGGTGATTGTGGGGATTTAAGGAGAGGTCTGTGAATAGGACCTGGCTCTTAGTAGGCAGGTCAGCAAATGGCCAAGTTTAATCCCAAGTGAGGAGCTCAGAGAAGGATTTCTCTCAGAGGAGCTCTGAGATCCAACGCCAGCATGTCAGGACATCCTCACAGCCCTGGGCAAGGGCGTCTTTAGGACCCGCAAGACTGTGCCCGCAGAGGGAGATTCTTGGGCTTCTGGAAGGAGGATACCTACCTATGTGACAGCGGGCAAGGAAAGCTTGCAGTGCTTTGGGGATGAGACCTGTAGCCCGGAGCTGGGAGTGGGCCGGTGGGAGGGTAGCTGAGCAGCAGGAGATGGTTCCAGCCGGCAGCCGGCAAGGTAGGCGGCTGGCACAAGGGGTCTTCTGCCTCCCCGTTTCTGGGAAGGTCTTAAAACCCTAAGAGGCCAGAGGGCTCCTTCCCCATCTGTAATGTGGTAACGGAGCCCGGGCCAGCACCTCCCCAGGCTGGAAGGCAGGAGAGTCGTTAGGGACACCTGCCTCCTCCCCGCCCTCGCTCCCTCCCCCTCCCAGCGGGAGCCCGCGCAGACCGTGGGCACCTGGGCGCGGGCTGCGCCTGGGAACAATTGGCGCCCCTGGCCTCCAGGCCTCCCTGAGGGAAGGGGGCGGGACGTCGGAGGGTGCAATAGACAGGACTATTAAAGCAACCATCCCGACGGAAATGGGGTGAGGCTGGAACCAGAATAAAGAATCCTGAGAACCAAGAAGAAATAAACCCTCCAACATAAAAGATATTAACATAGAGAATGTCTCGCAAGTAATAGGGATAATCGATATCCTGGGATAGTAATCGATATCCTCGCAAGTAATCGATATCCTGGGATAACCGATTAGCGCTGGGGGGGGGGCATGAAATTTAGATGCATGTCTTCTATCATACACCGAAATTAATTCCTGATAGAGTTAAATGGTGATGGGGGATTGGGGATTAAACTACACACGCACAAAAAGACAGTAGAAGGGAGAATGTATCCGTTCTGTAGAAGGGCGAGGACTTTCTAGGCTTAAAAGGGATGAGGAAGGCGCCTGGGTGGCTGAGTGGGTTGGGTTGAGCGGGGAACCCTTGATTTGTGTTCAGGTCATGATCTCATGGTTTGTGGGATACAGCCCCATGTCCACATCGCAATGATAGCGGGGAGCCTTCTTGGGATTCTCTCTCTCTCTCTCTCTCTCTCTCTCTCTCTCTGTTCCTCCCCTGCTAGTGCTCTCACTCTCTCTCTCAAAATATGTAAATAAACATTAAAAAAAAAAAAAAAACCAACCGTGAGATAAATCCCATTAGGAAAGACAGATGTGTTGGGGGCGTCTGGATGGCTCAGCCAGTTAAGCCTCTGACTTCCGCTCAGGTCATTATCTCACAGTTCATGAGATCCAGCCTCGAGTTGGGTTCCTGTGTGGACCTTGCTTGGATTCTCTCCCTCTGGCACTCTGCCCCTCCCCCATCTCTCTGCCCCTTCTCCCCCCTCTCTTGCGCGTGCATGCTCTCCCTCAAAAATAAATAAAAAATAAAACTTAAAAAAAAAAAGCTGCTGCATAATATTCACTAATACAGGTACACCAAACATTAATTCATTTGGCCCTTCCCCTAGCGTTGAACAATTACACTGTTTCCAATTTCTCTTGCTTTTTACATATACTACTACTTCAGAGAAAATTTTTGTGCATAAATCTTTGTCTTATAATGACTGACTCATTATTTCATTAGGGTATATACCTAGATGTGAAGTTTCAGGGTCAAAATGACAGCTATAGCTAAAATTTAGTAGAGTCACTGAAAATGGCATTTATGAAGAGGGTTTTTTGTTTTGTTTTGTTTTGTTTTGTTTTTTAAGATTTCATTTTAAATAATCTCTACACCCAACCTGGGCTTGAATTTACAGCCCGGAGATCAAGGAGATGAAGAGTCACTGCTCTACTGACTGGGCCAGTCAGGTGCCCCAAAAGAGTTTCTTCTTCTTTTTTAATGTTTATTTATTGTTGAGAGAGAGACAGAGCACAAGTTGGGGAGGGGCAGAGAGAGACAGAGACAGAATCTGAAGCAGGCTCCAGGCTCTGAGCTGTCAGCACAGAGACTGACATGGGACCAGAACCCATGAACCCTGAGGTCATGATCTGAGCAGAAGTTGGACGCTTAACAGACTGAGCCACCCAGGTGCCCCTAAAGAGTTTATTCTTTTTTTTTTTATTTTTTTTTCAACGTTTATTTATTTTTGGGACAGAGAGAGACAGAGCATGAACGGGGGAGGGGCAGAGAGAGAGGGAGACACAGAATCGGAAACAGGCTCCAGGCTCCGAGCCATCAGCCCAGAGCCTGACGCGGGGCTCAACTCACGGACCGCGAGATCGTGACCTGGCTGAAGTCGGACGCTTAACCGACTGCGCCACCCAGGCACCCCAAGAGTTTATTCTTAAAACAGATTCGATGAGTGGTGCCTGGGTGGCTCAGTCGGTTGGACAGCCGACTATGGCTCAGGTCATGATCTCACGGTCTGTGAGTTTGAGCCCTGCGTCGGCCTGTGTGCTGACAGCTTGGACCCTGAGGCCTGCTTGGGGTTCTGGGTCTTCCTCTCTCTCTGTACCTCCCCCACTTGCACTCTCTCTCTCTCTCTCTCTCTCAAACATTAAAAAAAAAATTTTTTTTAAGGTAGTCGATGTAACAGGCAGGGAATATTCATGAAATCTCTGAAATTTCCCCTCAATATCACTGTGAATCTGAAACTGTTCTAAAAACTAAATTCTATTTTTAAACGTGGCGGGGGCGGGATGTTGTAACAACACTGAAATAAGTGTATTGGGCTTTTTGGCTACAGTGAGGTCAGCCATCAGGAAACCGTCCAAGCCCCGGCTCTGCCACCTGCCAGCTGTGTGACCTTGAGCAGGTCACTCAACCTCTCTGAGCCTCAGCTGCCTCACCTGTGAAATGGAACTTAGAGCGGTTGGCTGGACAGAATGAAGTGTTGAATGCAAGGCCTTGAATACTGCCTGGTGCTCTGTATCCTGTAGATGGCAGGGCCAGTGAGTGGGAAAAGACTTTGCAGACCGTGAGATGCTCTTCAGATGGGAGGGAGTAGGCTGTGGGAGAGGCACCTTGAGTTCCCTGGCGCCTGAGAGGGGATTGGGTTTGGGGGCCAGGGTGGCGGTGGGAGGGGCCCTCACTGGGGAAACGGCTCCGTGGTGGAGCAGCTGAGGTGCAGCTGGGCCTGTGGCCTGGGAGGCAGTCTTGCGGGCACCTCCTCCCGCAGCCCACAGTCTGCAGCTGAGTCCTGCCTCTTCTCAGGTGGGCCATGGCCAGGACTTGGCTGCTGCTTCTCCTGGCCCTCGGGTGTCCAGCCCTGCCCATAGGTGAGCCCCCTCCCTGCATCCCTCTCTGGGCCCCATTCGTTTGCCCAAGCCCACTCCCTAGCTCCTGACCTCCTTGGGTGTGGGTGGGATGTGGGGAGGCAGGACAGACCTATGTGGGGTCCCTGGGAAGGGTCTCACCATAAGCCCACCACTCCCTTCCCCACAGTATTCACCTTCCAGCTACCTCACTCTGGGGCTCCAACTCCTGTTCCCTGGAGTCCACAGTGTTGGTAGTAGGGCAGTCACTTCTTGGAGGTAGATAATAAGAACAAGCTGGATGGGCATCCAGGGAGGGTGGGGACGGGGTAGCCAGGGCTGGGACACGGGCGGCATTGTGAGATCCTCTCCTGTCCTTCCTGTCCTGGACTCCTGCCCTCAACAGTACCCTATCCCAAAAGGACTCAGAATGCCTCAGGTTCATCCCTGCTCCCCCTTCTTTGTGAGTTCTCAGGAGAGGTCCCAAGGCCCCAGTGACTTCCCAAGGGTATTACCCTCAGTTCCTCAAAGATCAAGAATGGAGCCAAAGGACTTGTGTTTAGAGGAGAGAATTCTGGGGCACCTGGGAGGCTCATTTGGTTAAGTGTCCAACTCTTGATTTTGGTTCAGATCGTGATCTCACGTTTCATGCATTGGAGACCCGAGTCAGGCTCCATGTTGACAATGCAGAGCCTGCTTGGGATTCTCTCTCTCCCTCTCTCTCTGCCCCTCCTCTCTAAACAAACAAACAAACAAACAAACTTAGGGGATAGAATCCCATCTAGAAGTATGTGCACGTTTACATGTTATGTGGTGGGGAAAGGCCTTGATCTCTGAGTCAGGGCATCTTCTTTTTAAAAATTTTTAAAAAGTTTTATTTATTTATTTTGAGAGAGAGCATGTGCTAGCAGGCAGGGGAGGGGCAGAGAGAGGAAGACAGAGACGACCCCAAACAGGTTCCACAACATCAGCAAGCAGCCTGATGCTGGGCTCGATCTCAGGAACCGTGAGATTATGACCTGAGCTGAAATCAAGGGTCAGACACTTACCCAACCAAGCCACCCAGGCGCCCCCGCATCTTCTTGATCTAAAGCTGGCTTCTAGTATTTTCATAAGCTGTCTCTTGCTAGGGAGATTAACCATATCCATGTGAAGCAGGGAAAGCCCATGGCAAAAGGTCTGGGAAGGAAGCAGCCAGGCTGAGGAGGAGCAATCCCGGGCAGCTTCATGGAGGAGGCACATGCTAAACTCAACCTGGGGAGTGTCTCTATCTGTACAACTGGACAGGCTCAGGAGCTCACTTTTGGCTTTCTCTGTTCCTTTTGTTTGCCATGCCTTATCAATATTAGTATTGATAAAATAATACTAATACTTTTCTGCCAAGGTGTTTGACATTCATGAACTTTATTCTTCACAACAATTTTACTGGGCTGGTGTTTTTAAGTTTATTATATTGGTGCAGCATTCAAGACTCAGTAAATTAAGTGGACCAGCCAAGAGTCAAACCAACTCTGTCTGAGGCCATGTCCCAGGCTTGATCCACTGTGCCATGTAGCAAAATCTTAGTCACCCTTCCAAGTGGGGCGGGTCTATGGGAGCAGGAGTCAAAGAGACCTGAGTTCCAATCCTGAGTAGGCTACTTACCTTCCACATGCTTCCAGATCAGTTCTTTGACCTTTAAGAAACCTTCCCTGAGCACCCCCCCACTCTGACCTCCCCACAAGATTCTCTGGTGTCTTTTCCTGTGCCCTGGGGAATTTCTTTAGCTTGGCTGCATTTAACTCATGGGGTAAATTTGTGGGTTTTAACGTTTGAGATTTTATTTATATGAAAAGATATCCAACTATTCAAGAATAACATTTTGGTCATTATATATATTGTCACCTTCATTGAAAAATATAAGATTGTAGAAAATCAAGACTATCCCAGAAAATATAGGACAGATGTTTGCAGTGCCCATGTGACTTTTTCTTTTTTTTGAGAGAAAAAAAAAAACTTGCATGAGCAAGTGGGGGAGGGGCAGAGGGGAAGATTGAGAGAGAGAGAGAGAGAGAGAGAGAGAGAGAGAGAATCTTAAGCAGACTCCATAGTCTGTGTGGAGTCCGACTCGGGGCTCAATCCTATGACCTTGGGATCATGACCTGAGCCAAAATCAAGAGTTGTATGCTTAAACCAACTGAGCCACCCAGGCACCCCTATTTTTGATTTTTTAACTATGAAATAATACAGACACTTGAAATAGGTGAATTGTATAATACATAAATTATGTCTGACAGAGCTCTTTAAAAAATATTATAGGGACACCTGGCTGGCTGGGTTGGTAGAGCATGCGACTCTTGGTCTCAGGGTTGTGAGTTTGAGTCCCACCCCACGTTGTATGAAGAGATTACTTAAAAATAAAATCTTTCTAAAAAATACAACAGACTGGAGCGCCAGGGGGGCTCAGTCAGTTAAGTGTCCAACTTCAGCTTAAGGTCATGATCTCATGGTTTGTGAGTTCGAGCCCCGCATCGGGCTCTGTGCTGACAGCTCAGAGCCTGGAGCCTGCTTAGGATTCTGTGTCTCCCTCTCTCTCCACCCTTCCCCTGCTCATGCTGCCTGTCTGTCTGTCTCTCTCTCTCAAAAATAAATAAACATTAAAAAATATTTTTACTACTACAGACCTACAGAAAAGAACAGAGAATAGGGCAACAAACACCTCTGCATATTCCACTGAGATTAACAAATAGTTAAAATTTTGCCATATTTGAATCAGATAAAAGAAACAAAAAGTTACAGATACATTCGGAGCCCTCTTTGATCTCATTCCAGATCTTATTTCCTTCCCTTCCTCCCCAGCGGTAACCACTCTCCTGAGGCTGGCACAACAAGGTATTATAAGAATGTGTTTATGCACCTGCTATCTTTCCCATAGGAAAGGTTCCTTGAGGGCAGGGACAATGTCTTCACCAGTGTTTTATCCCCAGTTCCTGGCACAGAGTATGCCAGATATTGGGTGAGGGATATGATGGATATGATGGGTGAGGGAAGGATGGGTACATGGATGCACGGATGCATGGACAGATCTGCAGATGGACGGTAGAAGAGGTATAGGAAAGACGGATGATGGGGAAAACATGGATGAATCGATGGGTAGATGCAAGAAGAGAGGGATGGATGAGTGGGTGGAAAGATAGATGGATGGTGGAAGCAAACCCAGATGGAAGGACAGAAGTCTATTATGAGGTGCTGGCCTGGGAGGGCACAGACAGATCAAGCCCCCCACAGGTGCATGCTCTCTTACAGGTGTGGGCGGCACACCCTTCCCCTCTCTGGCCCCACCAATCACGCTGCTGGTGGATGGGAAGCAGCAGACGCTGGTGGTCTGCCTGGTCCTCGATGTTGCACCCCCTGGCCTTGACAGCCCCATCTGGTTCTCAGCTGGCAATGGCAGCTCGCTGGACGCCTTCACCTACGGCCCTTCCCCAGAGGCTGACGGCACCTGGACTAGCTTGGCCCAGCTCTCCCTGCCCTCTGAGGAGCTGGCAGCCTGGGAAAACTTGGTTTGCCACACCGGGCCCGGGGCCGGCGACCACAGCCAGAGCACACGGCCCCTCCAGCTGTCAGGTAGGGACGGCGTCTGGGCCCCTGTGGATGCTCCCTGCCCCTCCCCTACACACCCTGGAAACAGGATATGGTGGGAGACAGGGCAGGCTCCGGGCCATGGGGGCATGGAGGGTGTCCACATGCCAACCATCTGAATGAGGTGACGATGGGTAGGATCAGAGCAGGGTGACCTCAGGGCCCTGAGTCCTGGATTTGCAACTCCTTCAAATATCCAGGCTTCAAATATCTCCTTCAAATCCAGGCTCTGATGCATGACTTCCAAGAGGTAATACCTCCTCCCTCCTATTACCTAGGGTTAATATCTGTATCGCCCTATATATGACACCCTACCTATAAGGACCAAGCAATAATTAAATAACAAAATGTTTTCATCTACTTATTGTTTACCCTGCAACAGGCACTGTTACAAACACTTTACATTCATAAACTAGGCCATATTATTTTCCCAATCTTACAGGCACAGAGAAGCTAAGTGACATGTCCAAAGCCAGCTATTATTTTTACTAGGTGACTTACTTCCTCTTTTTGGATTATGGCAGTTTTGTCACCTTCCAAACGGGAATGTGGACTAAAGGTCCCGCCTTTCAAAGAAGGGTGCTAAGAAAACCCATTTCTTGTCTGAAAGTGCTGAGGCACCTCAGCCTCCCCTGGGCACAGAACAGTCGACCGTGGGGAGTGAGAGAGATCTGGGCCCCTGAGAGGAGTCGTAGCAAATGGGCCCCAGGTTCCTACTGCTGGTTCATTTGTCCAACATGCCGTGAATGGCTGCCCTGTGCCAGGCTGGGAGCATAGTGCTTGGGTGGAGGGCAGAGCCCATCCCCAAAGACTCATTCTCTTCTCCTTGACTGGCAGGAGAGACTTCCTCAGCCAGAACCTGCCTCTGGGAGCCTCTCAGGGGTGAGTACTGGGGATCTTGGGCTCTGTTAGGGTCTGGCCTGATGGTTCCACTCTGCCGGGGCGGGGGGTTGGTGGTGTTCCCTGAAGAGGCTGCCTTGCTGGGTTGGGGCACTGGCAAGCCTGGGCTTGAGTCTACCTGTGGGTAAATGGGAGTGGGTCCTCTGACCCCAGAGTACTCCCTGGACACCAGTTGGAAGGTGTAGGTGAGAGTTAACGGGAGGCTCCTTAAAGCTCTCCTTGGGCAGCCCAGATGGATGGTGTCAGCGTCAGAGCCTTGGGAGACTGGGTGATAGACAGTCCCACCACCCAACAGGCAGAGAGAGTCATGAGTCAGGTTCTACTTCCTCACCACATAGAGCATTTGGAGCTGGTTATTTGCCTCTGCATCAGATGCTAATTTCTGCCTGGCCTACATCCCCCTGGTTTGGGGGGAATAAGATAAAATGAAGGCTGGGAAGGTGTGCGTTATTATTACCAGTTAGAGCTCAGGTCAGACACCAGGGAGGACTTGCCCTGGCTTTGGGGAACGGCGGGGAGGAGGAACGGCAAGGGCAGAGGACAAGGCCCCTCTTCCCCAGAGAACGCCCTCCTGCGGGTGGGGCTGACGCTGGCCTCCAGGTCCCTAACTGCTTTTCTCTCTCCCGCAGGGACGCGGGGCCAGGCGCTGCGGCTGGGGGCGCTGCGACTGCTGCTTTTCAAGCTGCTGCTGTTTGACGTGCTCCTGACCTGCAGCCGCCTCCGTGCCCTGCCCTCCACGCTGGGGGACCCCGGGCTCCCCGCGCCCCCCAGGGCCCCCCTGGAGCCCCGCCGTCTCCCGCAGCCTCCGCCCGCAGCAGAGCCTTCAGCTCCAGCCACCTGGATTCGCCGCAGTGCTGGGGGGACGGCAGGCCCGGGGCTCACCCTGTCGCTGCAGCCCCGCCTTCTCGGCTGGGAGTCCAGGAGCCCGGTGTGGGAGGAGGGGACGCTCCCTACCCACCGAGCCTGGGCCTGGTGCTCGTGAGTCACCCTGAATTCCTGCCTCAAGCCTTGCAATCTTTGTGTGTGACCTGCCTCCTATTGCAGATGGAAATTTCCGGCGCTGGGGTTTGTCTCCCGCCTCGGATTGAGGGCCTTCTGAGGGAGAAGGCTGTATCTCTCCCATCAGACCGGGAGCCGCTTGAGGGCGGGGATCCACAGGTACAGGGACCCTTGAGGTGCAGAGAACTGAGAACAATTAAAGGGGAACTTAAATGACACAAACAAATGAAACATATTTTAATTCACGTCTGCCCTGTGAGGAGGGGATTTGGCAGATTTTTAAGAAGCAGAAATCTGGAAGGGCTCCCTTGAGGAAGAGGGCTTCCTGAGGGTGAGACTCTGGGAACTGTAGAGTGATGCCAGGGTTTGGGGAAGATGCTGTCCTACCTCTGTCTCCTCCGCAGGCAGGCATGGGGTGAGGCTCCCTCTCTGTCTCCCCATCCTGACCCAGCCTTTGCAAGAGGTCAGGACGAGGTGCCCAGGAAGCCAGGAAGGT
Organism: Lynx canadensis; assembly: GCF_007474595.2. Classification (NCBI taxonomy): domain Eukaryota; kingdom Metazoa; phylum Chordata; class Mammalia; order Carnivora; family Felidae; genus Lynx; species Lynx canadensis. Next base: position 41,339,749 of record NC_044307.1, read on the forward strand.
GGGGTGCTGGGCCTGATGTGAAGTTTTGTACAGACTTGACAGAAATGAACAGGGCCAGGATCCCAGGGTAACAGGATCATATACAATGCCAAGAGCATGGATATTAATTACAAACTTACACCTTATTAATCAGTTAAGGGTCATTATTCATTTAACAAATATTCATTGAGCATCAACCCTGAGCCAGGCACTAAAGAGTCTTTTTGTTTCCTAAAGAGCGTTCTTACACCGATAGTATATGAGGCCCCCACAGTAGAGTGTCTGGCCTCTGTTTCTCCAGCACTGGCAGGAAATCCAGTCTTTCCAGGGGTTCCTCTCCAGTAATCACCCGCAGGAATCTCTGGGTGCTTTCATGTGAATCCAGGTGTCCCCTAGGCAGCACAGGACAGTCTGCTGGACAAGTGGTGCTACCTTTGTCTTTCTTCCCCCAAGGTGGGCTTAGCAAATGCTCTAACATCACCCCCCACCACCACACACACACATGGTGTCAGTGACATTTCCATCTTTCCTGAGCCTCTGTGCCCTCTCAGCTACTGTTCCATGAAAACCCTCACTATCTGCTGCACAGCTCATCTCTCACCAGCCTGTAAGGAGATACTCCCGCCTCTTTTTGGATTCTTCAAGGAGGGGTATCCCACAACTTCTGGGGACAAATCCGTCCACCATCCCTACATGGCTTGCTCCTTCCCCAACACACAGACTGAGAAGAAGTCTAAGCTAGGCTGGGTTGGGGCAAGGGCATGTCTGGCCATGACCTCAGACTTTCTCCGGCCACTGTCCGTTTCCGGCCCTGAGCTCCTGCCAAACTGATTTGTGCCTCAGTAAATGTCCTTCAGACGTCCTTTTGTTCATTTTGGAATCAGAGCTTCCCTTAGCTTCAACGCCCCTCCTCATTGAGTTCCAATCCCCCAATCCTGCCCTGCCCAGGGCTCAGTTGCCTACTGTGGCTGGCTTAACATTATTTCCCAGGAGGGTTCCTGGGCCTAGGTAAATCACTGGACTTGGCCAGGCTCTGAGTCTCCCCAAGTCTTAAGAAGCCTACAGAAGATGCAGCATTGCAGAAGGGTGTCCTGATCCTGTGTGCTATAGAATTATACATACCACAGCCCCTTCGTATCTAAAGTGCCTTGTCACTTGCACAATTGTTTTGAGCAAGAAGCTAAAATCAGGAAATAACAAGTCAAAAGGCTGAGCATCAGTCCTAAGACTTCATAAAATAACATAAATATCCAATATCTAGGAAGGAAACATAGGGCACTGGGGAACAGAGCCTTGCAGACAAAAGTGTAATTTGCAGACAACTTCCCAGAAAAGCAGCCTTGGTATGTGTGTGTGTCCACAGGACACTGAGCTCAGGGGCAGTCTGAAGCAGCCCCAAAGACCCAGAAAGTCCTCCTCTTGATGAGGAGATGGGAACCCACTGAGCATCTCCTTATGTGGGGTACCCTGTCGTTGCTGGGGAGGCAGAAGGGAAATACAATTGTTCATTAGCCAAGTCCCTGCTTTGTAGGAGCTCAGAATCCAAGAAATAAATAATAGGGTAGAAAAGAGAACTGAGGTTACATACTAATAAAAAAAAAAGTGTGAATTTTTTACAATCTGTTAATAAGCTTTAATTCCACAAACCTATTTGAGGTTGCCAGCTACAGGCAAGTCTTTAACAGCAGCTAGGAGCATCCTTTGTCATCATAAAGATAGAAACTGAGGCTCAGGGTGCCTGGCTGGCTCAGTCCATGGAGCACCCAACTCTTGAATTTGCGATTGTGAGTTCGAGCCCCACGCTGGGTGTAGGGATTACTTTAAAAATTAAAAAAAGGAAGAAAGAAAAGGAGGGAGGGAGGGAAGACAGGAAGGAAGGGGAAAAAAGAGAAAAAAGAAAGAAAAAAGGGAGAGAGGGAAGGAAGGAAAAAAAGCAAGAGGCAAGAGAAAGAAAGGAAGGGAGGGAGGGAAAGAAAGAGAAAGAAAGAGAAGAAAGAAAAGAAAAGAAAAGAAAGAAAGAAAAAGAAAGAAGAAAGAAAGAAAGAAAGAAAGAAAGAAAGAAAGAAAGAAAGAAAGAAAGAAAGAAAGAAAGAAAGAAAGAAAGAAAGAAAGAAAGAAAGGGGCTTGGAGAGGAGGTAATTTGTTCTAGCTCTCGGGGGACAAAGCTGGGATTACTGGGCATTAAAAAAGCTGCTTGAAGGCTGGGGACTGAGTCGCTGTCTCACTTACACAGCCTACCACTGATTAGCAATTACAACAATAATAACAACTATAATAATAATAAAATTTTAAAACAGGTGCTCGCTTAAGTGTTTGCTGCATTACAACCCCAGGAGGGAAGTGACGCGTAAGAAGGCGGCGGCGAAGACCGTCAAGACAGCCTTCTGCACCTCTTGCAGGACCGCCGAGCCCAACCTCGTCCCTTTCAGGCCTAGCCCACAGCTTCCCCTCTCGGCGTGCTGGTCCTCCAGCCGCTCCAGAGCCACCGTTAGTGGGTGGGGTAAGATGCTGCCATAGGACACTGAGGACACCATCTGTTTCCTCATTGGTCGAGGTCGAAAAAAGATCGCCCTCCCATTCGCTGGGGTGCAAGCCCCGGAAAGCCCATTGGCTGCGTAGTCCGCGGGCCTTCGTCGGCTCTGAGGGCGGGCCGAGGCAGCCAGAGGAGGGAGCGGGCCGGGGGCTCCCTGTTGCCCTGGTTACGCCGAGGCACGTGTGCAGTCCCGGAAGCGGCTCCGGGAAGCTGCCCAGCGCGCGCAGTCGGAGGAAGCGCAGCCCGGTCCGCTGGGGTCGGGTCCGGCTGGGCCATGGAGCCGTTGCCTGAGCCCGCGCCCCGGCCCGGACCCCGCTGTCTTCTCCTTCTCTCCCTGCTACTGTTGCTGCTGCTGCTACTGCCGGCCCCGGAGCTGGGCCCGAGCCAGGCGCAAGCCGAGGAGACCGACTGGGTTCGACTTCCCAGCAAATGCGAAGGTGAGGGGGCGGGGCCGGCGGGGAGTATCCTGCCAGAGGGGCGGGGCGTGCAGAGAAGGGGGTGAGGGGGATGCAAGATCCTTGCCTCCTGAGCTAGAGTCTCTTCATTCATTGAAGCTACTGTGTGCCTGGCTCTGTGCTGGATGCTGAGGACACAGGGGCGGGCAAGGGATCAGGTCTCGGTGCACCTGGAGCGATCAAATCGGTACAAAAGAAGCAGTTATAATCCAGGGTGGTAGATGCCATGATAGATAACAGGCTTTGCCGAGTGAGGAGCATCTAATTTAGCCTAGGGATGGGGGAAAGGCTGTGTGTAGAGGAGAGTCAGGGAAGGCTTCGTACAGGAAGCCCAAACAATAATTAGGACTTAGCTGGGTGAAGAGAAGTGAAAAGAGAGAATGTCTTAGGAAGCCACAGATGCAGAGGCCCATAGGCTAAGAAGCAAAGGACAGACAAGTTTGAGGAACTGAGAAAGTATGTATGACTGTTCTTAGGGGAAGAAGAGCCTGAGAAAGTCCTTTCCCCTTTTGGCCCTCACCACAACCTAATCTGTGCAATTGATGGACTCCCCCACTAGCTGTGAGCTCCTTGAGGACAGGACCTTTTCTCAGATATTTATTCACACAATGCCTGGTACGCACCCAGTGAATATTTTTGGAATAAATAGGAATAAACAGGGACTGTGGGTGTGGGTGGAGGAAGGAGAAGGGTCTGAGGCCTAAGGGGAGAAGAATACAGGGCCACTTTGGGACAAGAGTAGAGCCTGGGGGAATTTGGTGAGGGAGGAGGATTTTAGGAATAAGGAGAAAATGAATCCTAAAGGTATAGAAGTGGAGGTGTGGAACTTCAGAGAGAGAAAGAGCACCAGCACCCAAGCCAGTGATCTGGGACTATGAAGGGCCATTCTTCCTCCCCCCATCTCTGTTTTCTCCCCGGACCTTCGCAGCCACTCCTTTCTTCCCATCTCTGTAACCCAAACACCTCAGCAAGTTGGCTATAAATCCATTTCATCCCAATTCAAAGCGTACAGCAGGCCAGATGTTCCCTAAGTCCTGGGAAGTGGGGGTGGGGTAGGTGGTTTGGGACACATAATCCTTTCATTTTCGAGATGAAAGATAAGATGCTTCAGACACGACCTGACTTCACCAGTAGGGCTCCCAGTATGGGTGCTAGCCTGTACCTTGTCCCTCAGCCCTATAAATAGGCAGAGGGTTGCAATGCTTTCCTTTCACTCTTTTTCGAGAACTCTTTTGTGGAGTTCATTTCCTCTCTTTGTTTTCAATCTTAGTCTCCACTGTGTCTCTGATTATCCTCATAGTCTAAGAAGCTCACATTTCTTTCCATTAGGAGGCATTCACAGACTCAGAAGCAGAGAGCTGGCAAAGATTTTAAGAGATCATTCTAGTCCAACCCCATTTTGTAGGTAATGGATAAAGATTAAAAGGCATTTTCAGGGGCACCTGGGTGGCTGAGTCTGTTAAGCATCTGACTCTTGATTGTGGCTCAGGTCATGATCTCACGGTTTGTGAGTTTGAGCCCCCACCTTGGGCTGTGTGCTGACAGCGTGGAGCCTGCTTTGGATTCTCTCTCTCCCCCCCTCTCTCTCTGCCCCTCCCCCATTGCACAGTCTTGAGCGCACATGGGTGCCCTCTCTGACTCAAAATAAATACATAAAACTTGAAAAAAATGGATTTTCAGTCACAGGATGGCTTGGCAAACTCTTAGGCTCCTCTTAATAGTGTATTTGCTTTTATTTATCATTGTTGCACCTTTGTTGTTAAATGCTGATTATGTCTGGCCCACAAAGCCTGCCTCCTGGCTCAGTAGCCTCAGTGGAATAGGCCTTGGCACAGAGGAAGGAGAGCCTGCCTGGAAAAGGAGTAGGTGGGTGTCCAGGAGAGTCTGGGGCCTGTGCCATGAGCCTCCTCCAAGTCTGATTCTGGGTGGGATCCCCAGAGGGGGTCTTGAAGAGGTAAGATTTGGAAGAGTTGGGAAGCAAGGTTGTGGTTGATGGGCACAAGAGAGAAAGGAGGTTCCAGGTCCCCAGGGCCTGGAATCCTAAACGTTGAGGGCGTGGGAGAAAGGAGCAAAAGAGCCAGAAAAGCGATGAGCTCACACAGAGTACAGAACAGAGAGGGGAGGGGGACAGGTGTCCTGGATAGAGAGCCTGGGAGGTGAGCCACCTCGATTCATTGCAGACTCTGAGATCCCAGCCTATATTTTGGAATTTTCATGTGTTCCAGATTCTCCAAGCCATCTATTAATGTGTACGTTATAAAATTTTACCAAGCAAGCCTTCAGGGGAGGTATTTGTTTTGGTGGTGAATTGGTCTCCTACCAAAGTCTGCTGTCAGTGTTACAGTCACTCTGATGGTGTTTAGCCTATAGATCATATTCATTCAGAGGCATCAGAAGCTGCTCGACCACAAACACAGTCTGTCAGCAATATTTATTAAGTATCCAACACACACACAGTCCTTGACTAGAGGAATACAGAAAAAAATCCAATACATGGTAACTCACTTTGGGTACCCTTATGGTCTAACTGGGGAGACACAAAATGGCCAAAGGCCCTCAGTGAGAGCATGGGTCCTGGATCCTGCAGAGGCCCAGATAAAATCAGGAGCAGGTGGGATTGGTCTAGAAGAACTTCCCAGTAGGAGGAGGCTTTTAAAATGAAGCTGGGAGGGGTGCCTGGGTGGCTCAGTCGGTTGAGCGTCTGACTTCGGCTCAGGTCATGATCTCATGGTCCGTGAGTTCGAGCCCCGCGTCGGGCTCTGTGCTGATGGCTCAGAGCCTGGAGCCTGTTTTAGATTCTGTGTCTCCCCCTCTCTCTGCCCCTCCCCCGTTCATGCTCTGTCTCTCTCTGTCTCAAATATAAATAAACGTTAAAAAAAAAAAATTTAAAAATAAATAAATAAATAAATAAAATGAAGCTGGGAGAATGGGCAGAAAAGCCCCTAGAGGGCATTAAGTGCTCTCCCAGGGCCTCGGACAGGTCATGCTTTTAGTGGTAGTACTCCTTATGCAGTAGTAATTATCTGTTTACACTTCTTTCTACTCCATTAGACTGGATCTGGAACCTTGTTTTCATCTGTGAATCCCCGGCAGTGCCTGACACCTAGGAGTTGCTTAATAACTGAGGAAAAGTAAGAGGAAACGAGAAGGTGAATGTACAGAAACAGTAGAAATAAGGCCTCTGGAAGGGATGGAGCAAATTACCTTGGTAGGAACAGAGAGCTGGTAGTGGAACAACATACGAAATCAAGTAATAAAAGAGGCATACAAGACAGTTAGGGAAATTTGGGACAATTGGGGAAATTTGAATGTGGACTGTTAGGTGGTATTAGAATTGTTAATTTTCCGAGTATTAGTATGGTTGTATGGTTGGGTAGAAGAACGTCCTTATTCTCCAGAGATGCATGAGGACATTTTTAGGGGTGAAAGGTCATGATATCTGCAACTTACTTTTTATTTTATTTTATATCTTTTTTTTTTTAATGTTTATTTTATTTTTGAGAGAGTGAGAGCGTGAGCAGGGGAGGGCCAGAGAGAGAGAGAACTGGAAGCAAGCTCCAGGCTCCGAGCTGTCAGCACAGAGCCCGACGTGGGGCTCGAAACACGAACCGTGAGAACATGACCTGACCTGAAGTCGGACGCCTAACTGACTGAACCACCCAGGTGTCCCTGCAACTTACTTTTAAAATGGTTTAGCAGGGGCGCCTGCTAAACGAGCGCCCGACTTCGGCTCAGGTCGTGATCTCTCGGTTTGTGAGTTCGAGCCCTGCGTTGGGCTCTGTGCTGACAGCTCGGAGCCTGGAGCCTGCTTCGGGTTCTGTGTCTCCTCCTCTATCTGCCCCTCCCCTGCTCATGCTCTGTCTCTCTGTCTCTCAATAATAAATAAACGTTAAAAAAAATTTTTTTTTTAATGGTTTAGCAAAGGGGTGACTTGGTGGCTCAGTTGGTTAAGCATCTGACTTCAACTCAGGTCATAGTCTCCTGGTTCGTGAGTTTGAACCCTGCATCGGGCTCTGTGCTGATAGCTCAGAACCTGGAGCCTGCTTCAGATTCTGGGTCTCCATCTCTTTCTGCTCCTCCCCTGCTTGTGCTCTGTCTCTGAAAAAGAAATAAACATTAAAAACAATTTTTTAATGGTTTAGCAGAAACAATGTATATATTGTTGAGATATATTACTATATTATCATATTATTTTATGTTACATATTGGAGAGAGAATGTAGCAGATCACTAACTGTTGAAATGAGCGGAATGTATATAGTTATTCATTATACTCATTCAGCTTTTTTATATGTTTGAAAATTTTAAAGTAAAATGATTACAGAGGGTGGTGGGAGTGGGGGGCAGGCGGGAGCTGGGAGAAATGGAGTCAGCCAGGACTGGACATGGGGCAGTGAATCTTGGAGCCAAGTTTCCCCCAGTGACCTCCATGGGGTGGTCTGGGACTAACTCCTTCCCTGCCTGGGGTGTTGACCCCGTCTGGGAGAGGCATCCACATTGGTGTGGTTTGCTGGGAGCTGGCTTCTATCAGACTCACGTGCACTCAATTGGCTGGGCTGTGTCTCCCTCCCCCAGTGTGTAAATACGTTGCCGTGGAGCTGAAATCAGCTTTTGAGGAAACCGGCAAGACCAAGGAGGTGATCGACACAGGCTATGGCATCCTGGATCGGAAGGCTTCCGGAGTCAAATACACCAAGTCGTAAGTGAAAGAGGGTACCCACCAGCCTGGCCTGCTTTGTTCGTAACGGCTTTAGAGGTTTGGAGTTCCCTTCTCCCTTCCAGCTAGGCAGACCCACCAAAGGGAGGCGGCTCTGACCAACACCTAAGTTTGCCCACTGGTTTTGCCCCCAACTATTTGTGTGGTCTTCATAAGTCCCTTCATTCCACTGAGCTTTGGACTTCTCATCTGTAAAAGCAAGACTGTTGGGCCTTATCTCATTCCCAGACTCTTGGATTTCATGGACCAGTGCAAATTAAAAAAAAAAAAAAAAAAATTGGTAATATAGGGTTACCAATCTTTAATTTTGCCAGGAATAAATATTAAAAGTAAAAATAACCCCCCCAAAAAACTTTCATCAGCCATGATGGTCCTTTCAAAATGAAATGTGTTGGAGCACCTGGCTGGCTCATTCAATGGAGTGTGTGACCCTTGATCTCAGGCTTATAAATTCAAGCCCCACGTTGAGTGTAGAGATGAGTTAAAAATAAATCTTAAAACAGAAAAAAGGAAATATTTTAACATCAAAACTTAATACATTTTGCTTTATAAAACCATCTAAATACTGAATCATTTAGCTTTATAAAAAATGCCTTCCCGTAGAGCTGTTACAATTTTGTCTCTCTGGTCTGTGTTCCAGCATTTCAGAGCCCCCAGACCAGATGACCTATCTTCCTTCCAGCTCTGACTTCCCTTTGGTGAGATGCGCAGGTGTTGGGGTAGCAGGGCTGGAGGGACGGACCACTGACCCACTGGGGCTAAGAGAGGGAGGAGTTCAGCCCCTCTCGTGCTGCTGTCTCTGCAGGGACTTACGGTTAATCGAAGTCACTGAGACCATTTGCAAGAGGCTCCTGGACTATAGCCTGCACAAGGAGAGGACCGGCAGCAACCGGTTTGCCAAGGTTGGATTTGTGCTTGTCCTTCATCCCCACTGGGGCCAGGCCTGGAGGTGTCTAAGTGGTCTGCTGGTGTGGGTGTGATTTGGAGATCATGCTTGGGGAGCTTCCCTCCTTGGCCTCTTCCCATTCTTCATCGACCACGGTGTGCATTTCTCCCCTTCTGAGTGGCCTGGCTTTTCAGTGGCAATAGGCACATTCTTCATGGCCTGGGCCTGCCCATCAGGGCCCTGTCTCAGCCTCAGACTGAAATGCAGGGTGGCAATCCCCGTGGAGGCCTGATCACTTGCTCAGTGAGAGCTCAGGCAGTACAGACCTGTGGGCTTTAGAGATGTCAGAAGACATGGCAGGGTGGGGGTGGGGTTAATACCTCATTCCCCTGGGCCCACTGGGCACGCACCTGGACCGCTGTCAGGGTGCCTGTGTAACATTCAGTGCACTTACTGTATGTGTGAATGGCTCTGTCCCTGAACAAGGAGTTTCTTACAACAAGGCCCATAGTTCTTTGTTTCTACGTCTTCAGTGCCTGGCACATGGTAAGAGACTTGCCTCCCACATTTCTCCACCCACCTACCCTTCCAGTGAAGTCGGTTAGTGAGAAACCCCTGGGAAACCTAGAGAGATAGTCTTAAGCAACAGAAGTCTTAAATTTTTTAAATTTGTATGAATTTTGTATTCTACTCAGTAATAAAACCATGTTTTGCTTTAATATAAAAATGTTTATGGGGCCCCTGGGGGCTCAGTTGGTTAAGCATCTGACTTTGGCTCAGGTCAGGATCTCACAGTTCATGAGCTCGAGCCCTGCATTGGGCTCCACACTGACATCGTGGAGCCTGCTTGGGATTCTCTCTCTCCCTTTCTCTCTGCCCCTCCCCTACTTGTGCTTTCTCTCTCTCAAAATAAATACACTTAAATTTTTTTTAATGTTTGTATTTATTTTTGAGAGAGACAGAGCATGAGCAGGGGAGGGGCAGAGGGAGAGGGAGACACAGAATCCAAAGCAGGCTTCAGGCTATGAGCTGTCAGCACAGAGCCTGACGTGGAGCTCAAACCCATGAACCACGAGATCATGACCTGAGCCAAAGTCGGACGCTTAACTGACTGAGCCACCCAGGTGCCCCTAAATAAATAAACCTAAAAAAAAAAAGTTTAAGATTATTTTCCGTAGCAGTAAAATTAGAAACAACCTAACCATTCACCAGGGGTTAAATAAATTGATGTGGCCATTCAGTGGACAAAACAAAGAATGAGGTAGCTCTTTGTGGCGTGAATTAAAATTATCTCCAAAGTCTGTTAATAAGGCCAGGTGCAGAAGAGTGTGTCTGCTATATACTATTGCTTGTGTAAAAAATGGGGGTGAGGAGGGCAGGATGGATTTGTATGTATATTTGCTTGTATTTGCATGCATTACCTCTGGAAAGATAGAGGAAGTAGATGATGTGTAGGTGTAGTCTCCAGGGAGAGGACCTAGGTAGCTGGCAGAAATATTTTTACAGAACTGGGTCCTCCCTGCCTCACTCATGCCCATTTCCAACCCAGGAAAGGCACAAGCCCTAGGAAGAATTAGAGCAGTGAGCGGGTCTAGACGTGGGGGCGCGAGTGTTCCTGGCCACAGTGAGGGGAAAGAGCCAAGGCACACTTAATTCCTGGGAAAGGAGTATCTATTTCAAAGGGCCAGAAGGCAACAGCAGCCCTTTTGGGGATTTTTGTTTGTTTCTTTAAGTTATTATTATGATGATGATTTTAATAGCGAGAGGGGAAGAGAGAGTGAGGGGCAGAGCGAAAGGGAGAGACTCTTAAGCAGGCTCCATGCTCAGCACAGAGCCTGACGCAGGGCTTGATCCCACAACTGTGAGTTCATGACTTTGGGTCAAAGTCAAGAGTCAGATACTTAACCTACTGAGCCACCCAGGCGCCCACACAGCAGCCCCTTTTGAAAGGGGGAGGTGTGGGGAGGCAGGATAGGTTGTGTGTGATTGTGTGTGTGTAGGTGTGTAGGTGTGTAGGGGTTGTGGAGTAGACCTGAAAGAGGGGAGAGGAAAGTGAGGTCCAGTGTGAGAAGCCTTGAGAGTCCTGGCTTCTCAGAGCTGGGTCCTTGGGCCTCCAGCACCACCCGGAGAGGAGGGTGGGAGGTAGGGAAAGCTCCGCTTCTCATGCCTGGTTGCCTCTTCCAGGGCATGTCTGAGACCTTTGAGACACTGCACAACCTGGTCCACAAAGGGGTCAAGGTGGTGATGGATATCCCCTATGAGCTGTGGAATGAGACCTCTGCAGAGGTGGCTGACCTTAAGAAGCAGGTATGGGCCTTTTGGCCCTCAGAGCCTACCGTGCCCCACGGGGGTGGGTGGGGACTGGGTCTGGGGCTGAGGAAGGCCACCGAGAGCTGGGAGGCTTTGATCAAGTCATCTCACCTCTCTGCCTTCAGTTTCCTCAGGAGAATCACAGCCACCTGCCTGCCCTGCAGTGGGTTGTGAGGCTCAGCTGAGCTCCCCCGGGAGCGAGTCAGTGCTGGGGCTTTGCCAACGCAATGTATTCTGATTCATAGTGCGACGTGTTGGTGGAAGAGTTTGAGGAGGTGATCGAGGACTGGTACAGGAACCACCAGGAGGAAGACCTGACTCAGTTCCTCTGCGCCAACCACGTGCTGAAGGGCAAGGACACCAGTGAGTCTGAGGGAGGGAGAGGGCAGGGTGGGTGGGCCCTCAGCTTTACTGCTTGCCCCCCCTCAGGGGAGGTGGGTAGGGAGGGGACAGAGAAGAGATAAGACCTAGAAAGCACCATACCCTCAAGGAGCTTGATGGGACAGCGTGGAGAAGAGGTACTAAAACCAGGTGCAGAATAACATGGCAGTAACTCAGATGCCCCCAGAGGGGCCTGGAGGCCCCAGAGAGGCAGGAGGAGGGGACCTGACACCACTTCCAGTTGCCGCTTCCGGGGCTGCCCAGTCAGTGCTCCTCACCCAGCAAACCAGTCTGTTGAGGGTGTCTCTCCTCACCCCAGGTTGCCTCGCAGAGCAGTGGTCCGGCAAGAAGGGGGACACAGCTGCCCTGGGAGGGAAGAAGTCTAAAAAGAAGAGCGGCAAGGTCAAGGCCTCGGGCAGCGGCAGCAAACAGAGGAAGGAGCTAGGTGGCCTTGAAGAAGACCCCAGCCCCGATGAGGATGAGGGCATCCAGAAGGCATCCCCCCTTACACACAGCCCCCCGGATGAGCTTTGAGCCTAACCCAGTGCCCCCTGTATCGTGACCCCTGACCTGGAAGCTGAAGAATCTGGGGCACAGCTCTGGCAGGCAGATGGCTATCCCTCTCCAAGCCCTCCCTGCCGTGCCGGCTTCCTGCCGGGAAAGACACAGGGCCAGGGAAGAGCTCAGATCAGCTGCCGTCAGCCTACCGACCTCCTCCCTCTGCCAAGCGGCTGTCCTGACCCAGGCTTCAGGCAGGCCATGCGATTTCATGCCTGCCAAGGACTCCAGTATGAACTCCGGAGGGGCAGGTGTGGAGAGGGCACCCGGCCTTCACCTCCCCTCACTCCTTCCCAGCAGGGAAGCAAGACTACAGGCCTCCCCACCCCTGCTTATCCCCTCCTGTGGACACCTTGCACTCTGCCCGGCCCTCCCCAGGGCTCACAGAGTAAAAACCTTTTGGCCTTTTTTGTTCTGATTTTTGAGTCCCCTCCAGCTCCTCAGAGGGGCCTGGAGTCCCAGTTGTTCTCCTCCCCCTCCCCTTCCAGCCCAGGGGGACCAAGGGTGGAGAGGCGCTCCCATCCCCCATTATTGAGGCTGGGCCTGCCAGCTGTGGGGGGCAGCAAGTGCCAGGAGGGCCCAGGTTATTTTGGGGTGAGGCTCAGGACTGGGCTTTGGCCCTGCCCCTCAGCTGCCTTTGGACTCCCTGAGCTCCCCAGGCCAGGAGGGGCCTCACTTGTGCCCTGGCCACCTGGCTGGGCTCCCGCTGCCTCTCCTCTTTCGCCCAAGGCCTTCCCCTTTGTTGTGTAAACTGTTTACTGGTGACCCCGCCAGATCCCACCCCTCCTTCCCACCTCATCTGCCCTACTTGTTGGTCTTGAACCTTGTTCCCTGATGACCACAGCTGGTCACTCTGCTCTTCCTAGCTATTGTGCCTGGAGTCTGGAGGGGAGGACACCCCAGCCCCCCAACAACAGCTGGTTACACCACGTTCTCTGGGTGCAGGGGAGGAACAGGAAGGCTGGCCTCTAGGGAGAAGGGGTGGGAGGCCTAGGCACCTCTGCATTCTGTCCTGAGGGCAGGGATCAGGCCCTCAGTAGCGATAGGACAGCGGCACGCACTCCCAGGGCTTTAACTTGAACCCTAACAACTCTTGGGGGTGGGTGCCATTAGCCTCATTTTGTAGAAGGTAAAACTGAGGCTCAAATTAAGTGACATGCCCAAGGTCCTGCTGTTAGTGAGTGTGCAGCTGGCACGACTCTGGGTCCATTGTATTTCCCCTACCCTGAAGCTGCCAACTCCTTCACCCAACACCCGGCACTGGCAGTGTGATCCACACTGAACTGGTTTGGTTTCTTAGCCAGAACTCCACCCTTACCAGCATGCCTCTTTTCAAAGGAAAGGAGGAGGCTTCTTAGGAGGAGACGATGGCAGAATGTCCTGCCAGCGTGGCACCCCCACCAGGTGCCCTGTGGGTACCCGCACAGACTCTGTGCTTCTGGCCTGGGCCTGCTGGGCCGGGGGAGATGCACTGCCGAAGTGCCGCAGACTCTGGCTCTGGTGAAATGTTCCAGGGCCTGAACTGGGGGTGTGGGGCCCCTCGTAGCCTGGGCTCAGGCCCACTTCTCCCCTGAGTTGGGGCAGCCAAGGTCATAGAGGGTGGAGGAAACGGAAAAATTTTCTTCCGGCTGGTGAGGCTTCCAACAGGTCCTTGGAGGATGATGCTTTTTTGGGTCAGCCCCTCTGCCCCCACCCATCTCCAGGACCGGTACTGCCCCCTGTTGAAGGGGCTGTGGGCAGTGAGAGTCCAGTCGAGACTCAGGTCCCACCCGGGACTTTGTTCAAGGGCTGGAGCCCAGGGCTGGGGAACCGTTTGCAGCCCCCCTGGACTGTCCAGGATTTCATGGCTAGTCTCTAATTCCCCCATTATGTCACTGACCCACAGCACCTCCGTGCCTGCCTTACATCAGTCCCTAGAGCTTCATTGGTCCTTAAAGTAGGATGAGACAAGACCTGTCCCCTTACCGGGGTGTTGACCCAGTGGCCCAATCCAGACCCAGTCCCAGACCAGAGGGCAGACAGTGCTGTGACTGCTTTGCTCTTTGACCTGTGGCTGCTGCATGAATAGCACCTTGTTCCTCCCCCACCACCACCCACAAGGCCAAGCAGGTTGCACACACTAGCTCTCCACCCACCCACCCCAGTAAGCAGCCTCTCCCCCCCAGCCTGGAAGAGCCAGAGGCAAGATCCAGCTTTCCAGGTTTTTCTTTTTCTCTCCCCACCACACCTACAAGCCTTTCTGAACTTGACTATGCCTTCCACTCTCCCACACCCCTTCTCTCCATAAGATGAGGGGACTGGCTGAGCTGGAGTTAATCTGATTTTAGTCCCTTAATTAGAAATCCTGTTAAAACAGGGTTTCCTAAACTCACCTGAACGTGAAAAGTCACATGGAATGGTGGTTAAACATACAGATGTCTGGGCCCACCTGATTTGCTGGGTTGGAGACCTAGAAGTCTGCATGCTTAACAAGCCTCTCTCATGGTTCTCAAGATGAGGCCAGCTGGACCCCACTATACCAGGAGAAACAGGGTGTCTTGCTAAGAGGGGAGAGGGCCTCAATGAAATCACAAGGTCAGTGTCTTGCCCTCAGAAACACAACTTGTCAGAACCCCAGAAAAGATCTGTCTCTCAGCCATCATCCAGAACCACAAAGGCCGATGGGCAAACCAGAAAGCATTTCTTTCACTTCCATGATTAAAAGAACCACAGGCCCTGGTAGTGGAGTCTCACGGGTTGGGGCTCTGTAGTCTCAGGGGCGGCTGCACAAGGACTCTGTATTTATTCTAGAGGACAATCGCTAGGAAGTTTCTTCAACTTCCCAGTTCCTGGGTGGTATTTCCATGCAGCATCTTTTTGCAGGTTAGAAAATGGTGCTCTTCACACCTTTGACTTCCGTCTGTCAGAAAGTTGTCTTAATGTCAGTTTTGTTAGAATAAGAGACTGACTACCAGGATCCCGCCAGAAAATAATAAATTTACAAACCCATGAATGGCAGTCCCTTAAATATGGAACCTTTGTGTGGTATCCAACTGCCCCGCATCATTTCTGTTCACAAGTGTGAGCAAATGCCTCTTCTTTTTTTTTTTTAAACTCAATTTTTTAATCATATTATTTTAGAGAGAGAGAATCTTAAGCAGTCTCCACACTCAGCACCAGAGCCCAATGCAGGGCCCGATCCCCCGACCCTGGGATCATGAGTTAAGCTGAAACCGAGTCTGATGCTCAACCAACTGAGCCACCCAGGAGCCCGATTATTATTATTTTTTTTAATCTTAAGGCATGCTTTTTGCTACAGATGCATGGTCCAAACCTAAGTGGTTTATAGGAGGGCTCTGTGTACTAATCCTAGCAGCAGAGCCAGTTGAATCTCTCTTAAACATCCTCTGATGGCCTAGTTTGCTCTAGTAAGGAGTTTCACTGGAATAATAGTAACCACTATTTTTTGAGTGCTTACTATGTGACAAACACAGTTGTACATGCTTTACATAATTATTTAACACTACTATGATCTCAAGGCCATGGATTTCTAAAAACTCAAAGTACAGAAAAGTGCTTACAGCTCAATGAGTTTTTACAAACTGAAAACCCAAGTCATCTGCACCCAGCTCATGAAACGTTATTACCATTGCCCCCTACACACACACACACACACACACACACACAGGGAATGTCATCTATTTTGTTTACTGTTGTATCCCCAGCACTTAGTATAGTGGATGGCACAGAATAGCTGCTTAATAAATACCCATTGAATGAAAGGTTAAATAACTTGCCCAAGGTCACACACGAGTGGCCCTAGCAGGTTATGAGCACAGGCGGAATGGCTTCAGTGTCCTGAGGCAGAGCCATGAGGCCACAGTACCCTGGAGCTATGGGTTGGCTTAGGGCACCATCCGCCTCTTACATGGCTCTCTTCTAGAAGGCAGCCCAGCTATGCAGTCTGCTAGTCTATGTCTTCCAAGTTCAACATGGGGAATGCAATTAGGAGCAAGACAACTTTCAAGTCTCTCCCTTTTCAGAGTTTACTGTTGCATATAGGTGAAAGCCAGCTTGACCCTTATGCTGCCCTCAAGGGCTGGATTTTTTTTTTTTTTTCAGTAATCTCTACACCCAACATGGAGTTCAAACTCACAACCCCAAAATCGAGAATCACATGTTCCACCCATTGAGCCAGCCATGCACCCCTCAAGGGCTGGCTCCTGTTTACAATTTCTTTCTTTTTTTTTTTCAAAAATTTTTAATGTTTTTTTTAATTTTTTTTTTTTTACGTTTATTTATTTTTGAGACAGAGAGAGACAGAGCATGAACGGGGGAGGGTCAGAGAGAGGGAGACACAAAACAGATACTCTGTACCCACTGAAAACTCCTCCTTCTCCCCTCCTCCAAGCTCTCCTCACCACTGTCCCACTTTCTGTCTCCATGACTTTGACTACCCCAGATATCTCATACAAGTGGAATCATACAGTACTTACCTTTTTTATTAATGGCTTATTTCACGCGGCACAATGTCTTCAAGGTTTATTCATGTTGTTTTTGTTTTGTTCTGTTTTAATTTACATTCAAGTTAACATATAATGCAATAATGATTTCAGGAATAGAATCCAATGATTCAGCACCTATGTTTAACACCCAGTGCTTATCCCAACAAGTGCCCTCCTCAATGCCCCTTGCCCATTTAGCCCATCCCCCCACCCACCCAAAACCCCTGCAGTAACCCTCAGCTTGTTCTCTGTATTTAAGTCTCTTATGTTTTTCCCCCCTCCCTGTTTTTATATTATATTTGCTTCCCTTCCCTTATGTTCACCTGTTTTGTATCTTAAATGCCACATGAGTGAAGTCATATATGTCTTTCTCTAATTTCGCTTGGCATACATAATACCCTCTGGTTCCATCCACATTGTTGCAAATGGCAAGATTTTGTTCTTTTTGATTGCCGAGTAATATTCCATTGTGTATATATACCACATCCTCTTTATCTTTTCACCAGCTGATGGGCATTTAGGCTCTTTCCATATGTTGGTTATTGTTGATAGTGCTGCTATAAATATTGGGGTGCATGTGCCCCTTCGAAACAGCACTCCTATATCCTTTGGATAAATACCTAGTAGTACAATTGCTGGGTCATAGGATAGTTCTATTTTAAATTTTTTGAGGAACTTCCATACTGTTTTCCAGAGTGGCTGCACTAGTTTGCATTCCCACTGGCAGTGCAAAAGGGTTCCTCTTTCTCTGCATCCTCGCCAACATCTGTCATTGCCTGAGTTTTTTTTTTTTTTTTTAACGTTTTATTTATTTTTGAGACAGGGAGAGACAGAGCATGAACAGGGGAGGGTCAGAGAGAGGGAGACACAGAATCCGAAACAGGCTCCAGGCTCTGAGCTGTCAGCACAGAGCCCGACGCGGGGCTCGAACTCACGGACTGCGAGATCATGACCTGAGCCGAAGTCGGCCGCTCAACCGACTGAGCCACCCAGGCGCCCCTCATTGCCTGAGTTTTAACAGGACTTTATTAAAGCAGATTAAGTCTTATATGGTATATTAAAGAGTCCAAAAAGGGATCCATTGTGATATATCTGCTAACAGAGTCCATGTGGGTGGGTGGCTTCCCTCCCCTCCCCCCAACATCCCAGTGTTCCATCTGGGTAGATGTGGTCAGCAGACGAAAGAGAGAGAGAGACAGAGAGCGAGCACACTGGCACATGTGCGTATGTGCACACGTGCAAACAGGGGAGGGGCAGAGAGAGAAAGGGAGAGAGAGAATCGCAAGCAGCCTCTGCACTGTCTGCACTGAGTCTGACAAGAGGCTCAAATTCATGCACCATGAGTTTGTGACCTGAGCTGAGATCAAGAGTCAGACTGAGCCACCCAGGTGCCCCATAGACAAGAGTTTGTTTTTTTTTTTAATTTTTTTTTTTAACGTTTATTTATTTTTGAGACAGAAACAGAGCATGAACAGGGGAGGGGCAGAGAGAGAGGGAGATACAGAATCTGAAACAGGCTCCAGGCTCTGAGCGGTCAGCACAGAGCCTGACGTGGGGCTCGAACTCACGGACCGTGAGATCATGACCTGAGTCGAACTCGGATGCTTAACCGACCGAGCCACCCAGGCGCCCCTAGACAAGAGTTTTTTTCAGCACCTTGGACTGGAGTTTGGAAATTAGTGTCCATCATCTGAAAAATTAATTTTACCTGTTCTGAATCTAAACAAACACAGATGTCCTCCATTTGTAGTTACTGTACATGCATACTTCACCATTCTAGAATTTTCATGTGTCCTCAAATTGGAATAGCTTGGGAGTTTGTCTGGTTGCAGCCATATTCCCAAGCTAAAGTCTTTTTGCAAACATCACACATTTGGGGATGAAGAATTTACTCCTTTCAGCTAATGTCAAATAAGCACCACATATTAAAAATATCACAGGCACCTGGGTGGCTCAGTCAGTTGAGCGTCCAAATTTGGCTCAGGTTATGATCTCACAGTTTGTGAGTTCGAGCCCCACATTGGGCTTGCTGCTGTCAGCACAGAGCCCACTTCAGATCCCTGTCCCCCTTTCTCTGCCCCTCCCCCACTTGCACTCACGCGCTCTCTCTCTCTCTCTCAAAAATAAACATTTAAAAATAAAAATATCCTCTATTCTTGTTTTCAGTTAAGTCAAATTGTAAATTGATTCATATTCTGGGATCTTCTCTTGCATGGCCCAGGGCCTCACATCTGTTTCTCTAAAACTCACCAGAACTAACAAATAAAACAAAAGGCAGTTTCAATATATTTCGGTGGGTAGAGGACGTGGACAATTTAGAGATGAAGGAGTGAAACTACTTGGTACATTTTGGTGGCAAATAAAGAAGACTACAACAATTAGATAGAATTTTCTAACTAGTAAAATATCAAGGAATAACATCTTCGCGTAGAGAAGAATTGAAACAAGTATTTGTTTTGGGTGACAATATCAATTAATAGAAAAAGTCCATCTGGGATATGATTTGATCATAATTATCCAACTGTTCACTCTGTTGAAAAATTGTGAGAGCATTTTAAACACTCAGAACTTGGGGAATGATTAAACAAGTCATAACACATCTATTCAATGTAGCCATTGAAAGCATGCTTAATGCCAAGTAATTTAAGGTCAAGAGAAGAAAACAAGATTGTGACAGTTAAAAGTTTTAAAAAAAAATAAAAGAAAGAAAAGAAGTAAAAAGGTCCATGAAATTTCATGTGCTTTATGATGTTGACATTTTTTTAAATGCCTCTGGATGAGAAAGAAATCAAATCATTATTAACTTCACACCAAAAATCTTGTTTTCAAATGGAAAGTACATCTATAAGTGACTCACAACCTATACTTTTTTAATCCAAAGTTACTACCAGTATTCATATTATTTTTAAAAAATCGTATTATAGGTCTTTGGGTAAAAGGCTATGTTTCTCAAAAATCGTAAGTATCAGTATGTAAATAAAAACCAAATATTTAAATAAAATTCCTTATCAGTATGGAGAGTACAGCTTTTAGCCTCCAAAGGCTGCAAACCCATCACAAAAATGTTATACAAACAAGAATGCTGTACAAGAAAAAGTTCCTGGGGAAGAGGGAGTGGGGGATCATGTAACACTAAAACAAAAGGAAAGATTCTTTTTATTATTATTAAAAAATTTGAAGTTTATTTTCAGAGAGAGAGAGAGAGTGTGCGCACTAGTGGGGGAGGGGCAGAGAGAGAGAGAGAGAGAGAGAGAGAGAGAGAATACCAAGCAGGCTCTAGGCTGCCAGTGCTGAGCCCGATGCCAGGCTCAAACCCACAAAACTGTGAGATCATAACCTGAGCTGAAACCAAGAGTTGGGCACTTAACTGACTGAGCCACCCAGGTGCCCCAAAAAGCAAGATTCTTAAATAGTTGTTCTAGGTAATTTTTTTTTCCCTTTTTTTCCTCCTAGGTAAGAACAAAATCAAAATGCTGTTTTTGGGGACTAGTTTTATGGAATGACTCTGGAATCAGTGTCTTTATGGCAGTTTCTAAATGAAAGGGTGTGCAAAGATGTCTAAATTTACAAATCAATGCCCTTCATTCAGGATGTACAATTACTTATGTAAATATCAGGAGAAGAAAGTATTCCAAATCACAAGAATACTTGTCTTTAAATATTGAGACCCAAAGAGTTGGGTAAACCTTGTGATCTATTGAAATGATTATCCTGGTCTTTCTAAAGTCCAATGTGGGGCTTGAATTCACTACCCTGAGATCAAGACCTGAGCCGAGATCAAACCTGAGCTGGGAACAAGAGTCAAAAGCTTAACCTCTGAGCCACCCAGGCGTCCCTAAAGGGAACATTTCCCAGCAGCATTTTGAGCCCTGAGAAAATCCCAGGCTTACCTCAGATGTATTCAGAGAGGGTTAAGAGGCAAAAAGTAAATGGAAAAGAGGACATCTGGGTGGCTCAGTGGGTTAAGCGTCCAACTTCGGTTCAGGTCATGATCTCACAGTTCATGGGTTCGAGCCCTGCATCCAACTCTGTGCTGACAGCTCACGGCCTGGAGGCTGCTTCAGATTCTGTGTCTCCCTCTCTCTCTGCTCCTCCCAGGCACACGCTCTGTGTCTCTCAACTAAAAATAAATGTTAAAAAAAATAACTAAAAAAAAAGTAAATGGAAAAGAAATCAATAGTAAGGGAAAAAATAATAAACTGCCTTAGGCCACTTATCTATGTATTTATAACTCCCAGTTCTGTGCCCTTCTAAGCCTGTTGCCAAAAACCTGTCTGTAGGGTCAACATGAGCACAAGACTCTATTACTTGGGCAGGACAGGCTCATTTGAGGCAATCTGTGTGCTACAAATAGGAAGCTGAGAATGATTATATGGGGGCATCTACCTGGCTCAGTCGGAGGAGCATGTGACTCTTGATCTCAGGGTAGTGAGTTTGAGCCCCATGTCAGGTGTAGCAATTACTTAAATAAATAAAACTTTAAAAAAATGGGGGCACTTGGGTGGCTCAGTCAAGCATCCAACTCTTGATTTCGGCTCAGCTCACAGTCCTGAGGTTTGTTCATAAGATTCAGGATGGAGTCGGGCTCTGCACTGACACCATGGAGCCTGCTTGGGATTCTCTCTCTCCTTCACTCTGTGCTCCTGCTCCTGCCTCTCTCAAAAAATATATATATAGGGGCGCCTGGGTGGCGCAGTCGGTTAAGCGTCCGACTTCAGCCAGGTCACGATCTCGCGGTCCGTGAGTTCGAGCCCCGCGTCGGGCTCTGGGCTGATGGCTCAGAGCCTGGAGCCTGTTTCCGATTCTGTGTCTCCGTCTCTCTCTGCCCCTCCCCCGTTCGTGCTCTGTCTCTCTCTGTCCCAAAAATAAATTAAAAAAAAAATATATATATATATATATAAACTTTTGAAAAAAGATTATATGGTCTTTGGGGTTCCTCCAGCTCCCAGATTCTACAGCTAATAAAAGGGGGAGGGGGAGGAGAGCCTCCTTCATTCTAAACTCTATACATAGCTCTTTCTGAAGCCAGACAAACCAAGATAGATAGGGAAGGCTGTTCTCCCTGCCTTGAGCTTCACTGGGTGGTATCATCTTGCTGAATCCATCTCAGTCCAGGGTGGTGTCCTAGGAAAAGACCTTCTGCTTTGGGGAGGAAGGGTGGATGTATAACCAAACCAAAGGGCCAATTTATGAAGTGACAGTGAACAATATAACAGCAAGGGCACCAAGCACTTTCACCCTTAACCCTTGACTTCCTACCCTGTGGGCACCTCCATGGAAAGCACATAGTGTTTAAAAAAGTAAAAATTTTAGGGGCACCTAGGTGGCTCAGTTGAGAGAGCACGTGACTTTTTTTTTTTTTTAAGATTTTTCTTTCTTTTTTCTTTTTTCTTTTTTTTTTTCTTTTAAGTAATCTCTCCACCCAACTGGGGCTCGAACTCACAACCGGGAGGTCAAGAGTAGCATACTCCAGGGACTGAGCCAGCCGGGCGCCTCTAGAGTATGTGACTCTTGATCACGGGTTGTGACTTAGAGCCCACTGTTGGGTGCAGAGATTACTTAAAAACAAAATCTTAATTTTTTATTTATTTATTTTTTTTTTTGTGGAGACGCTGGAGATCGAACAGGGCCTCAAACAGCAGATAGCGCTTTCGAAGCGTGTCAGTCGGTGAAGAATTGGGAGGAAAGGCCGGACTCCGCCTCACGCGGCTCAGGGAAAAGCTTGATGCGTCACCTCCAGGACAGAGGAGCACCTGCCCCCGGGTACGCAGACGATCCCCTGAGCCAGAACTGCTCCTGGACTTGGGTGGCCAGACTTGCATTATCCCAGATATTCGCTATTCATCCCTTTCCTGGCCGACCAGGTCCTCTTTCAGCTAGACGATCCTCCTTTAGATATGCTAATACTTTCCTCCTCTAGGGACGGTCCAGTCCTAGGCGCTGATCTCTGTGTGGACTGGGGAGTTTCCTTTTTTCCCAGCTTGGGTAGGGGTGGAGTGGGCGATCTCACAGTTGCCACCTCTTCTGACCCCTCCCCAGTCCTCCTGATACCTGGCTTAAGAGGGTAGGGGGCTGGGAGGGCCCTTTCCCGCCACGGGGTTGTCCAGAGGGCTGGATCTTCCCGCCGGCGAGAAGGGCTGGTGCAAAACGCCGGGCAGCGCCCTCCCTGAGGCTGGGAGCCCAGCAGGGGCGTGTCCCCGCGCTCACCTGCCATTGGACAGGTGGGGCGGCCGAGCCGTACTATAAATGCGGAGCCGCCCGCCGCGGAGCCAGGCGCGCTGCACGATGGTGGACAGTGTGTACCGCACTCGCTCCTTGGGGGTGGCGGCCGAAGGGCTCCCGGACCAGTACGCGGACGGAGAGGCGGCACGCGTGTGGCAGCTCTACATCGGGGACACCCGCAGCCGCACGGCCGAGTACAAGGCCTGGCTGCTCGGGCTGCTGCGCCAGCACGGCTGCCAGCGGGTGCTCGACGTGGCCTGCGGCACCGGGTGAGCCGGGGCGGGGGCCAGGGAGCCGCTGGCTCGGCGTGGGGGGGCGGGGGGTGTGGGGGACCTCGGCCTGGTCGGTCCGGCAGCCTCCACCTGCGAGCCGCAGCCGGCCCGGGGCGGGACGAGGGGGGCAGAGCGGGCGGGAGGAGGGGCTGAAGACACCCGGGGGCAGAGGGGGCGTGTAAGCACCGCAGGGTGGGGCCTGCCGGTTCGCTGGGGAGGGCGGCGGCCGGGCTTTGGCGCCAGACCGACGTAAGCTCGGGTCCTGGCTGCAGCACTGGTCCCGAAGAGATGGCCTTGGGCAGTGTTAACAGTTAACATTTGTTCAATATTTGCCCGTGCCGCCACGCGCGGTGCCAGGAGCTTTTGGCACATCCGTTTTTAAGATCCTCACATAACCTCATGAGGTAAGGAGTGATACCCCACTTACAGTTGTGGAAATCCCGCCTCAGAGGAGCGAAAGCCCTCTACCTAGTGGAGAGGACATTCAGACAAAACACCATGCTGCACTACCTCCCCTGCACGGGTTCCTAAATTCCAGGAGCCTCAGTTTGCCCCGTCCCTCAAGTGGGGGTAACATTGTCTACCTCACAGGGTTGCCATGAGGATTAATGCACATTTATAGAGTGCCCGGCTCTGAAGAGGTGCTAAAAAACCAAACCCAGAATTTGCTACCTGGTGATAAACCGATTTGCCAGGTCATTTGAGGTCAGTGGAGAAGGCCTAAGGAGAGGAAGCAGAGGAATGGTCTCAAGAGTGGAGGAGACAGAAGTGCCCAGCACAGGGCCTCCTCCTTGCCTTCCCAGGCCCCCTGACTGCCCCTCTTGGCCTCTCATCTCTGACCCTGCCCAGGGTGGACTCCATCATGCTGGTGGAAGAGGGCTTCACCGTGACCAGTGTGGATGCCAGTGACAAGATGCTGAAATACGCGCTTAAAGAGCGCTGGAATCGGCGGCACGAACCGGCCTTCGACAAGTGGGGTATGCAGGTCCAGTCAGGCCCTCCCCACCCAGCCGCCAGGGACTCGGTACTCTCTGCCCTGGGCTCCTTCAGCTCCTGTGCTGGTGTGCTTTGTTTTCCTTAAGGGGGACAGCAAAATTACTTTCATTTCCCTGGAAAGGGAGGCTTATGCACCAGAATGAGGTATCTGGTGATGAGTCTTCTCCCTCCTCCCAAATAAAAACACAGAAGCACGGAGCCATGCTTCCCATCCCTGGCTTCCTCCTCCCTTGACCCCTTCTCCCCTTCCCCCTCCATGTCCATGGTGAGCTCCTCCTTCTAACCGGATGGGGAATCCCTGTGTGTCTCGAAGGGGAAACTGAGGCAGGGTTGCACTTGGTGGAGGTGAGTGCTGCTGGTGCCATGGTGCTACCCTGACCCCTCTTCCCCTTCCTGGTCCCAGTCATTGAAGAAGCCAACTGGATGACTCTGGACAAAGATGTGCCCCAGCCACCAGGGGGCGGCTTCGATGCGGTCATCTGCCTTGGCAATAGTTTTGCCCACTTGCCAGACTGCAGAGGTGAGAGAGGGCGTGGCCTTGAGCATGGCCCCTGCTTTGAGCTGTACCTCTTTCCACAGACCCCTGGGTGCCCGCTCTCCTGACAGAGCAGACTGTTTTCTGCTCCTCTCTGCCTTGGCATCTGTATCCCTGGGGAGGAGAAAGATGGGAGGGAGACTGGTGCTCGGAGCCCTGAGCAGATGGAGCCTCTCTGCCCCTGCCCGGAGCTCAGGAGACCAGAGTGAGCACCGGCTGGCACTGAGGAACATCGCGAGCATGGTGCGGTCTGGGGGCCTGCTGGTCATCGATCATCGCAACTACGACCACATCCTCAGCACAGGCTGTGCACCCCCAGGAAAGAACATCTACTATAAGGTGGGGCCCCTGGGGGGGGGGGGAGGCCCAGAGTGGGGGATGGGGGACGTGATCCTGCGGTCCAGGCCCCACAATGGTTGCAGAGGCTAATGCAGCCTGCACCACCACCTACAGAGTGACTTGACCAAGGATATCACGACATCAGTGCTGACAGTGAACAACAAGGCCCACATGGTGACCCTGGACTACACGGTGCAGGTGCCGGGCGCTGGCCAGGATGGTTCTCCTGGTTTGAGGTACCCACTCGGCTAGGTAGGGGTGAGGAGGGGTGGTGCTGAGGCCACCAGCCCTCATGGTTGGTTGGGGGCTCTGTTGCAGTAAGTTCCGGCTCTCCTACTACCCGCACCGTTTGGCTTCCTTCACGGAGTTGCTCCGAGCAGCCTTCGGGGGCAAGTGCCAGCACAGCGTCCTGGGGGACTTCAAGCCTTACAAGCCTGGCCAGGCCTACATCCCTTGCTATTTCATCCATGTGCTCAAGAGGACGGACTGAGTGCTGAGCGTGGCCTCAGCTCCTACGACCCTCTGCCCAGGCACTGCCAGATCCGTCTGGGGAGGTGGGGACTGGCAGCCCCATATCAAGCCTAACCCCTGGTGCAGACCCTCGGGGTGTGGGGAGGGGCAGACTGCTGCTGGGGGTATGGGGATTTGGGTTCAGGCAAATGGAAATGTGAGCAATATAGTCTGTGCCTTTTTCAGTTCCTGCACGCTTGGTGTTTATATCAGAAGGATCAGGCTCCTGTGGTGCCCGCCTTGCCCTCCCCTGTGGCTCACTCCTTCCACAATCTTGCGCTTTCCCACTGCACCCTTTCAGACCACAACCAGCAGGGGGCAGCATACATTTTATTTTCAGCCAAGACTGGACTCCCTCAGTGCCCCACCCCAGAACTCCAGGCCCAAGCCCCTCCTTCTGAGCAGAGGGTCTTTGGTGTTGGAGCCGGAGCTGGCCTGGGAGGACGAACAGGTAGGCAGGGGATGATGCCTCTGAGCTCTTGTGGGGCTACTCGGCACCTCGGGGTTCTCAGGAAGGTAGGCCGACTTTGGGTGCAATAGCAGCACACTGAGAAAGGGCCCCTTGCTCTCTCAGGTCTCTGTGGGGGCACCTGAGTACCTTTAGCCACTGTGGGCAGGGTCCCGGCTTGCAGGAGGCTCCTAGCAGGCGGCAAACTTGCGCTGGATGCGCTTGTACCGGAGCAGCTCCTGCTCACTGACCGAGGGCTGCAGCCGGGCAGCGGCCTGCAGCAGGTCCTCCATGGTGAGCAGCAGTGCTGAGCTTCCGGGCTCCAGCCCTGGGAGGGGGTGACAGGGGGCAACAGAGGCTGTGGTCTATGTCCGAGGAGGGCAGAGCCCTGGGTAGGCATCTTCTTGCCAAGAGTCCCCTAAAGGTCAACAGTCCCTCCTCTGAAATCTAGGACCAGGCCTGGTTCCCATTAGCTTTTTGGTTCACCTCTGGGGCTGGCAAGTGACTCACCTTCCTCCAGGTCCTGAACCCTGCGTTTGAGGGCAGCTGTCATGGCATCAGAGCAGAGGGAGTAGAGGTCTGCCCCCGTCAGCTGGGGAGGGCAGCGGTCCAGCACGTTCACCAAGCTCACGGAGGGCTCTAGCTTGAATCTGTTGTGCAGATACAGGAAAGGAGAGAAACAGTTTTACCTGGCATCCCCTACTTTGTCAAGAGGCATCCCTGACCAGCTTATTCTGCATGTTGCATTTATCCCCGGACCATCCCAAGGCCCAAGCCCTTTGGGAGTCTCCCCCTAACAGGGCATACTTGCGCGTGATGGCGCTCAGAACGCGTAGCTGGGAGGCGCGGTCCTCGCTCACCCCCACAAACACCAGCTTGTCAAATCTTTAGGGAGATAGGCGGGCATAAGGGTCAGGGAGCCCTGCATGAGGGTGGAGGAGGCATAGGATGGGGGTCAGGGGAGAGGCCCCAGTGGGCCTGGTAGAGGTGAGAGGTATGGGGTGCACACCTGCCAGGCCGCAGAAGGGCAGGGTCCAGGAGGTCTGGTCTGTTGGTGGCCCCAATCACAAACACATCTCGAGTGCTGTGAAGCCCATCCAGCTCGGCCAGGAGCTGAGACACCACCCTACAAATCAGGACATGAAGGCAAGAGAGTCCTTGGCCCTTCCTCGGCCCCTGCCCTACCAGCAGTACCTGTCCTTACAGGTCTTCTCCACAGGGCCACCTGCTCTGCTGTGCCCTGTACACCCCTCCAGGCAGGCCCCCCATTCCGTTCAACGTCCCCCACCCAACTCCAAGGCCCCTATTTCAGAACTGGAATGACAGGTACTCTGGGTGCTGAACACTGTTGCAACCTGTCTCCCATCCCTCCGTCTTGGACCCCAGACTCCATTCTGGCTCAGACCCCCACCTGTCCATCACACCTCCAGAGTCTCCACTTCGCCCCCGGCTTGGAGCCAGGGAGTCCAGTTCATCAAAGAAGATAATGCATGGAGCCGCAGCCCTGGCCCTGGCAAACACTGAGGAGAGAAAGGGAACACACAGGAGGGGGAAGCTCAGGGGGGTCTAAAGTCAGGAGATAGGGGAGGAAGAGCCAGGTGTGACAACTCATCCCTCCAGGTACTAGGCCACCCTGGGCACGTCCTTTGTGGAAAGGACCGTGAGACCTTAGAAAGACCAGGAGCAGCCTGGGGGTGTTGGTAGGCAGCACAAGGGCCATCGGGGTTTGGGAAGGGCTAGAACCTGGGCCCCTCCTCACCCACTCACCTTCCCGCACATTCTCCTCACTTTGGCCCACATACATGTTGATAAGTTCGGGCCCCTTCACGCTGAAGGAGAGGATGAGATTTGTCAGATGCATAAACACACAAGTGACCTCTCAGCCAGCCCCTCCTGCTCCCCAGCCTGTTGCGGCCCCCAATTTGCCCACCATCCCTTCCACACCCCCTCGCCACCTGAGGAAGGTAAGGCTGCATTCAGTGGCTACTGCCTTGGCCAGGAGGGTCTTGCCAGTGCCAGGGGGACCATGGAGCAGAAGGCCCGAGCGCCTCAGGCCCAGGCTCAGAAGCTCTGGGTGCTCTAGAGGGAGCTGAATGGTCTCCAGAATCTCCTTCTTCACCTCCTGCAGCCCGCCCACATCATGCCAGGACACCGAGGGGATCTAGGAGACGGAAAGTGCATGGTTGGGGATATGGTGGTGAAGAGAGCTGCAGTCCTACCTCAAGGACCTGGAGTCTCTACCTTGGGGGCTCCAATGGCCCGGGAGTGAGCTGTCTGCAGCTGCTCCAGTGCCTGCCCGAAATCCTCAGCCAGGAGGGGAAAGCCAGCAGCACACAGCTCCCCCTCATCCTCCTCACTCAAGCCGCCTGCCAAACTGCAAAGAGAAACCCGGGAAGGCCTCTGGAGGACCTGACGTACGTACCCTGACGTACATCAGGGTCCTGGTTTCTCCCCCCCCCCCCCAGCCCCCACCCACAATTCCTCTTGCCTCCTTTTCCCTCCTGTGCCCAGTTTCCTTACCCCAAGTTCTTGATCCTGGCACAGGCTGCCCGGCTGCTGTGGGTCAAAAGGGCATAGAGATCCCCTACCACAAAGCCCTGGGAACCACAGGAAAGGACAACATGAGCAGGGCACAGTTGGCAAGAGCCCTCAGGAGGCTAGTCCCCCAGCTGGCGCAGAGGCCCCAGTGTTGAAGCCTCGGGGTTTTCTACCCTCACTCGCAGGGCAGCTGGATCGTACCACCGTGGCTCAGAATGCGGGGAGGCCTGTGCCTGCCTCAGTACTCACTGCGCACCGCCGTGCCAGCTGTGGCAGCTTCACCTCTTGGCCCAGCGGGAGATGGGCAGTGAGGGCCCGCAGGACACTGAGCCGCTGCCCCTCTGACAGCACGGGCACCTCCAGCTGGTGAGGAAATGCTGTCTGGACGTCGGCAGGCAGGTCCTGGGCCTTGCTTGTGGTGGCCACAGTGATCAGCGGCGGGCAGCTGCAGACACGGAGTGGGCACTGAGGGCGAGAATGTGGCTGGCAGCCCCTGAGCCCTGTCCTGTCAGGAGGCTGGTGCCGTAGGGCAGGGAGGTGGGTGGGTGCTGGGATGGGAGAGGAGGTGAGCACCCCACAGCTTCCTGGATGGGGCTCCATGGGCATACCTTGAGAGGGGGACCTATGCTTCCCCCCTCACACAGGGAGCTCCCTGAGGGTAGAGCCTGTGCTTTTTCTCTAGTGCTCCCCACAAAACACGAGGGAGCACATCCTCCTCCCTCTGAATACCCCAAGCTCCTCTGCTCAGGGCCATCTGGAGAATGGCCAAATGGGTGGGATGTCTGAGAAGCCATTGAGGAAGAGAGGGCAAAAGGCTGAACAGAGATGAGGGTGGCTTGGCCCTGCCCCTTTACAGACCCAGCTCTGTATAATACCTGGTGAGGGGGTCCTCATCGAGGAGGAGGTGACGCAGCGTGGCCACCACACGGGCGTCCTCACCGAGCCCATCACGGTCCCGACCCAGAAGGTCCACGGCTGTCAGCAATAGAACCACAGGCCGGCAGCGCCGGGCCCGGGAGAAGATGGCCTGCAGTTTTGTCTCCACAGCTCCGCTACTGTCTGCACAGAGGTTGGAGCAGGGCACCTGGGGAGGAGACCCCGATGGTCTGTGAGCAAGGGGCAGGTGTGACTGAGGCAGGAATGGCGGGGAGAGGAGCCAGAAGATGCCGGCCATCTTCTTTTTAGAGAGCAGGGATGGGGGAGAAGGTAACACTGGCCAAGTCCTACCTCTTCTTTAACTTCATTCCCTGGACTGTCCAACAAAATCTTCAAACCCCTTCCTTTTTTAAAGTTTCTCTTAGTAGCTGAGAATCATGGGAATCTGCCTGACCAACTGGCCCACTGGGCCGAGGCATTAGGGCCAGGCCAGGGAGGAGGGGAGAAGGAGAATCTGGGCTGGGGAAATGTGGTTGGGGTTCTACTCTCCAGGTACCCTCACCTTCAGTAGGTGGAGGCCAAGGCGGCTGCAGGCTGCAGTGACAGCTGTGGTCTTCCCACTGCCTGGGGGACCATGGAGAAGGACACTGCTGGTTCCTGTCAAGAGGGCACCTCTGCAACCAGAAAACAGACACTTGTCTCCTCCATTCTCTCAAAGTTAAGAGCCCTCAGTAACAGGGGTCCTTGGATCTAGAAAGCAGACAGCCTGTTTCTCTTTTCTTGAGGCATCCCCCTTCCTCCAGGGCTGTTTCCATATGGTGAGGCTGTATTTCCCATACCACCCGTGGTGCTCTGGCGGGGGCATGGAGTATATCCACCAGCCAGGACAACTCCCTTGTCGTCACTGCCTTCAGTAAAGCCTTGACTGTTATGTCTGGTCTGGAATCATGAGGAATTAGGGAAGGGTCTGTGTCTACACTTAGGCCAGTGGTATGAGGAACTGCATCTTTTGGGGCCAGGGTGGTGAAGGACAGAATGGCTAGTGGGCTCCCCAAGGGGAAGGACAGTCTCAGAGACAGCTGTCTCTGGTAGAGATTCTTCCTCCCCAGCCAACCCTGGAGGATGGAGATTATCCCCAGAAAGGAGCCTAGGAATTTGCTTACAGAAAGGACATGGGCGAGTGGCCTGGGCATACTAGTTTGAGGAAGGTCCACCCAATCCCACTCCGGCCAGTGCATTAGGAACTACTTGTCCAGCCCCCTGCCCCTCCAGAGATGTTCTGAGCAGGCTTTCCTCACATCCTGAGGCCACGGCCTCACTCACCCTGGCTGGAGGCGAGGCTTCAGGGCAGCACAGAGCTCGGTCACTAAGGCCTCCAGGCCCGGAGGAGACAAGCTGTTCCAGGGAGTGGATTCTCCTGAAGTGAGCCCTGGAACAGGGCTCAGGGTAGAACCCACCTGTGAAAGGTGGCAGGAAGCTTTAGTGTCTGGGAGTTGTTTCTGCTTCTTTCCCCAGGTCTACTCCCATCCCCAGGGCCTCACCAAGTACAAGGAGGTATGGGCGGTGTCTGCCAAGAAGGCGCTCGTTAGCCCATCCGGAGCTTCCCCAAGGGTTTTCTTCACTTTAAAAAACATCTCCCGCCACCTGAAGGAAAGAAGCCCCATGAATGCCAGACCCAGAGCCCACATACACCCCTCCCTGAGGACAAGGCGGCTGTCTCAATCATAGAGGTCCCCAGCAGGGACAAACTCAAGAGCAGCATGAGTAACGGACATGAGTGTTATGGCATGGTGGGGGGTGGGGAAGGGGAGAGGAGTAGGGGTAGAAGAGAGCGAATGGTCTTCCTCATCTCCCAGGCTGGCCCATGTACATTTTTGAGGGCAGGAGCTCTAACTGTCCTCTACATCCCTCATGACAACCATCAGGGAGCCATGGGGGCGTGATTCTCCGGGTGAATGGCCTACCCACCCACTCCGATGGCAGAAGACACAGCTGCACTAAGCAATGATCATCTGGCCATTTTCACTGGCTTCAGACTACTGTCTTCCCCTCAAATTCATACCTCCCAAGGCCTTCCAAAGCCTCAGCAGGAAGGGCTCCTTGGTTCTTATTAAACAATCCACAAAATCAAATTGCAGATACCTTACTGAAGACAATTAATGATTAATGATTCTCTATTTTGGCTGCACATTAGAATGATCTGTAAAACTTCTGAAAATCAGTATCTGCCACATGTTGTATGATTCCATTCAGCAGATGGTAATTGCTGGGGGCTGAGGGATGGAGGGAGTACAGCGTGACTGTTAATGCGTAGGGTTTTGGGGTGATGAAAACATTCTGCAATTAGATAGTGGTGTTGGTTGCATAACCTTGTGAATCTACTAAAAGCCACTGAATTGTACACCTCAAACGTGGATTTCATGGCATATGAATTATATCTCAATTTTTTTAAAGTGATCTCTAAACCCATGTGGGGCTTGAACTCACGACTCCGAGATTAAGAATTGCATGTTCTACAGACTGAGCCAGGCAGGTGCCCCATCTCAGCCTTTTAAGTTAGCATTTTTCTCTCCTTTGGAAAAAGTTAAAAGATTTCACAGGCCCCAGCTTCACCTTGATTCTGCTCCAATAGGTCTGAGGGGGCTCAGGCATCTGTATTTTTCAAAAGCTCCCCCAGCCATTACCAAGGCTGTGCAAGTCACTGCTAGTGTCAGAGTGAATTAGGGCTCTTCAGTGTCCTAAGGGTGCAGAGTGGGGGAGCGGGTAGTAGTTACTAGCCCAATTTTCCAGATAAAAATGATGAACTACTCTCCTCTTTAATCCTCAGGTAGAAAGGCAATGATTTGGCCCAGACTTGGGCCTCTCGAAGTTCCAATCGGTGCAAATTGCTGTTCAGCGTGTCTCGCAGTCATAAAACTGTTTACTCCGACAGCAAAGTGGATTGGTGGGAATAACTCAAGGCAGAGGGGAGAGGCATACCAGACTGGTATTGTGAACTCTTGCAACTATTAGGGTGGGCAGTTATTGTGGTTAAAAACTAGAACATAAGGAAGACTGTGTCTTACTACTATTCAGGATACATGAACAGTGGGTGGGTCTATAACCTGGAATCTCAATCCTGAGTCACAGTGCACATGGTAAGCAATGGAATCCAAGGAGGAACAGCACTGTGGAGGGTTAGGGGGAAACTCCCCTTCCATGGACAGCGGTAGGACCATCTCAGTGAGTGCAAGGAGCAGACTTCTAGAACACATCTGGGTATTTCTGGGGAATGCTGTGTGTTATTAAAAGCCAGATGGGAGACAGTGCAGCTGGATCCTGCTGGCCTGCTTTGGGGAGGTGGAACTGTGGAAGAGCCTGAAGAAGCTACACTACCAACACTGGAATTCTGTTCCAGGGATCTCAGGAGCCTCCTAGCCGGGCTTTCCTTACCAGGTCTGAGGGAGGAGGGCTAAAGCACTCATCTCTATCTGTCTTTAGGCCAACCTGCTGACCCCAACCCTGCTTTCCAGGACCTATTCAGGGGAAGAACTGTGTGCTCAGCAGCCAGGGAGAGGCAGGCCGCTAAAGGGCCAGAACAGCAGACATCCAGGAACAGAACAGGCTTGCTGGTCTATCTCAGAAGGGTCCAGTGCCTACTTTCCTCTGAAGGTACAAAGGGTGGGCATTCTGTAGGTTTCCTACAGAAAGCTAGCTCACAGATGTTTGCTATATTTAAGATGGGAGACAGAAGTGACTAATACAGGCCTGGCACTTTCTACGAGGCCCCAGTTGTAGATTTGATTTGGGAAAGCTCAAAGAGGCACCGTGAGCATCAAGTGGGGTTACAACATGCACTACCAGGCGCTTCATCTGAGTACCACAACTCTGAGTGAATGAACCAAGCTCTGAACGTTGACCAAGGATGAATCAGATGCTCTAGACAAGGCGTCTGCCTTGGCAGAGGACCCAAGCTGACTAGGCCAGAGACCTTGGGCATGCCAACTCTTAAACCTCAGTTCCTTCAGGCTGGTCCCATCACCTCACTGAAATCCCCTGAACATTGGCTTAGCGTGTCAATCAATTGTGTTCTCCTTCTAGGACATCACTATAGGAAATCAGTCCTGGGGTATCAGGCTACACATTCTCCCCTTTCACAAAGCAGTCTCTGAATTCTCTGCCTCACCATTTTACACGGAACCCCTGTGATCAGAGTCGACAGGGTGGCAAAAGGATGGACTCCCTGTTTTGGGTGCTTGGCTCAGTCATGCTTATATTTCGCTTTATTGAGGATAAAGAAAAAGAGAAGGCCCCTCAATAACAGCAGCAATCTCTCTTTCCCCCATTTTGGGAGATAGGATCAAAAAGCTCCATGTGCACACACTATTGATTAGGGCAGAAATCGAAGCTTGGGTCTCTTTATGTTGAGTATATGGGAAGTGTGGCCCGAAACCTGGTGCAAACAACACTGTGGTTGAGAAGGAAAAGCAAGGAGTCTCATGTTGGTCTAGGCTCTTAAACTTCTTAATGCTTTACATTACCTATGACCACCCAACAAGTTGAGGATAAAACACCTCCCACAGGCAGTAGGCAGTGGTTCTTCATCTTTTTTCAGTCCTGCACCCATGTGAGAACCCGAAGAAAGCATGTACCTTTTCTCTAGAAAAATGTACATGACAAAAACAGCAGTATTTCCTTATATACAAAATTATTCCACACAACTTGCGGGGAGGGGGTCGTAGAACTCTTGCACCCAGGTTAAGAATCCCAACTGTAGGACAGGAGGCAGCTGCATACCTGGGCAGTTTCTCTGGGCTTCCTTCCAGGACCTCTACTTGCCCAACTGTTGGCACACACAGAACATCCCCTTCCTGGACTGCCCTGCAACACAGCAGTGGCCCTGGTCAGCTCACAATGAGAGTCAAGAACATGGGCCTGACATATCCCCACATGTCCACTCCCAACCTGCAGACCATAGGGACCTACTGCCCACCCAGAGATCCCAAGCAGTTGTTCAGAGAACAAGTCTGACCTAGAATGAACTAGGGCGGGGCGGGGGGGAGATGGCAGAGAGGCTAGAAAGGAGGATCAGAGAGCAGTGAGGGGGTGAAGCTGAGTCCTGGCTCTTTGGGGGCCCTCTCAATTCATAGGTTCCTCAGTTTAGAATATCCAGATTCACCTCACGGTGAATTTCTCTTCTATGGACCGCTTGCTACACCAAGAGGCATCTAGCCGCAATACTGCTTAAAATGTGGCTTTGTAAAGTCAAAGGCTCTGTGGGACCTGAATCTAAGGCATGGGATAGGAGGAGAGCAACAAGGGTGAGATGCTATCTTCTTGAAAGGGGGAAGCAGCTAACCTGGGTGTCTGAAAGTGCCGGTAAAGAACATGGTCATAATTTCCATTCGTGCTGTAGTGGGGAGAGGACACAATTTCGATGTGTAACTCTTTGGCAAACAGAGGCCCAGGCAGCACTGAGCAGCTTCCTTTGTCTTCAGGGATGCTGGAGCCTTCCAAGTACCTCTATTAGAGAAATAACCACCACCTTATAACATTCTTCCACAGAGTCAGGCTCTGCCCTACCTTAACGTTAGCAGCCAATATTTCTATTTGCATCCTCTATCCACAAGGCCCGTGGGAGGGGAGGCCTAAGGCAGCAGAACTGAATACCTGTATCTCTTCCCTGGAAACAGAAACCTCTCCTCCTAACGGGCACCAGGAAGAGATTTCTGACTCTGGCTCCAAACAGTTCCCCAGTAAAAATAATCTTTCTGTGATACCTTTAAGTTGGCCCTGAGTCAGTAAAGTGGTAAAGACACTTCACTCCCACAAGCCCTTTGAGTAGCCACCAGGCAAAAACTGGGATTGATATTAATTGGACATTAGTGGGGACACTCTGAATTCAGGCTGTGAGAAACGGATATGATCTCAGTAAAGCTGACTGGATTGGTTCAGCTGAATGAGCTCCAGTCTGAGGACTCCAGAGTTTTTCCTCCATTCAAAAGGAAACCCACACCAGACTCCTATTCATGCATATCTTATATCCTTCTTGACATCTCATAGCACTAATTGGCTATGCCAGCATGATCTAACAGAACTTTCCACAGTGCTAAGAGATGTTATCTACATGTGCTATCGAGCACTTGAGATGAGACTAAAGCAACCAAAGAACTGAGTTTTAAATTTTATTTAGTTTTAATTAATTGAAAAAGCCACAATGTGGCTAGTGGCTTCCATATGGGACAGTGCAGGCCTAAACCACACATCTAGGTGCCTCATTAAATATTAGACTATATTTATTCCCCCAAATACAACAATCTTCTTGAAGTACTCTAAACCAAAAACTTCTCTTAGGTACATTTTTAAAAAATATTAAAATCCAACCCCAGGCACTAAAGATAATAAAGAGCCCTCCCCTTCAAGGAATTTACAATATACAACTGAGAATTAGAGTACATAATCATAACAGGGCAGAAAATAAATACCCTAAGGAAGATACAAAATGCTACAGGAGGAAGAATTCATGTTAAATATGTGGTAAGATTATGTAAGGCTTTGAGAAGGTGGCATCTTTAGATGGGCTTTAAAAGGAAAGGATGGTAGGATTTTAACAGACGAGGCTACAAGAACAGGAAGGAACTTGAAGTCAAGGATAAGCACGAGCAAAAACAACGAGGTATCATCCTCCATATTATTCAGTACAATTCTGGATACACTGCAGCAATTCAACAAATAATTGAGTAGATTAACATACTGTAAACACCTGGTAATTTGACTATGCCTCTCTTCTTTCCCCTGAATAGAGGAAATCCCTTCCCATGCACCACCACACCATGGAGAGTTATATTTTGATTACAGAGAACAGATAAATGAGACTAAGAGACATTAGGATCTAAGGAGTAAGGGACCTAAATTCTACAGCTCTTTTCTTCCAATTCAGTTGAGGTAAGGAAGAGGGAATAAGGGGGTGGAAACATTCCTGACCTCAGTCCTGTATCCTACCTGAATTCTGAGCTCTCCCACTTCCAGGGGATCACAGCCGAGATTAAAAGCCAGAGTGGCAGGCACCAGGGCCAGTCCGTCAGCGAGGGGCTCTCCTGGCTGCCCAGAGCCAGGTCCCAGCCTTTCAGAGAGATCCCAGCGAGGCTCTAGGACCTGCACCTTGGCCAAGTGTGGCTGGGAAGTGTTCGACGACTCCCCGGCCCGGGTCACCCAAACCCATTCGCCCTGGAAGAGGCCCAGGCTACGGAGGCAGCTCCGGCTTACACCCAGTGAATCCCCAGTCCCTCCCAGAACTCCCCGGAGTTGCCGGACTGTGCGGTTAACCGCGAAGGAGGACACCACGGGCGGAGGTGGGGGCGGGCTGCTGTCTCCAGTCTCCGGACCCAGTTTGGCCCGCCCACGGAGCTCAGTGACAGCTAGCCGCGTCCCTGGGCCCAGCAGTCCTTGCAACGCCGGCCGAGTCTCCAGCACCCGAGGTCCGGGGACTGGCAGGGCCTCTCCGCGCCGCACCAGCAGCGGCCCGACTCGCGGTCCGAGCCCGGGCCCCGGCGAGGTGCCAAGCAGCGCCCAGCCCAGGGCCGGAGGCCGCCGCACGGGCCGTGCCCGCACCCACGCCCCAGGGCCCAGAGCAAGGAGCCGCAGCAGCGAGAGGCTAACCAGCAGCTCCGGGGGCCCGGGACCCTGCTCCTCGGTCCCTGCGCCCGGCCCCTCCAGGGCCGCCACTAGCAGCGCCGGCCCTGCAGGGCTCTCCCCTGCAGGCCGCAGGGCCAGCACCAGTCCCAGTCCCGCTGCAGGCCACGGGCCCCCGGGGGGCAGCAGCACCGCCAACGGGGGTGTCTCGGTCGGGAAGGGCTCCAGGACCCGCAAGACTGCCAGCGCCATGGTGACAGACCAACGAGGAAGCCGTTGGAGCGCGGCTTCCGGGCCAGCGCCGCACGCGGTTTCCGCTTCCGTCCGGGGAGGCGCGAGAAGAGTAGGAGGGGCGGCGGGTTCCTGGAGGGTCCTCCTGGAGGGTGAGCCCCGGCTGGGATTGACGGGTTGGTGCCTCTGTGGCAGTAACACATTCACTGCCGTTGCGTAGTCTTTTGAGACCGTGTTTGCAGGGATCTGCCTGCCGCGCCTGCTAGGGATTAACGTGCTCTTCTGCCACGCACTTAGCAGTTAATTGAATGATCAGCGAACTTCCTGCGTGCCCAGGACCAACTTGGCCCAGTGCTAGGAGCTATGGGTGGAGTGTTTAGGAAGGATTCCACTACTCTGTGGAACTCCTACACTTCCCAGTGTGGAACTATAGGCACTGGGATTTGGGTATTGTGGGGAAGGTTACAGGAGGGAGTGGTAGGATAAAACGGTCTCACAGTGCTTATGGGTATGTAGTGGCTCCTGGCTGGATTACTACATGTGATTCATGTAGCCCTGGAGTACTTGGTGCTGCCACATCTGTTTCAACACATCCTACACAAAACCCACGTTCCGGTGTTTCTTGTCCTGTTCCTTCTACTCCCAACAAACTTGAAGTGAAGACAAAACAACTTTGCTTTTTCATTCCTCCAAAACCAGTTGCTCTCCCTTCTGCTCCTCACCCCCACTCCCAATCAGTCCTTGCAGACTGGAGGCCCATGTCCTGTTTCTACCCTGGAGGGATGGGAAGCAGAGCAGGAGGAAGAGAGGTGTTTAAGGCTTCAGTCATGAGCACCCAACCAACAGCTTGCTTCCCAACAAGATTCCATCCTTGTCTCCACCTCCACTGCTCTGTGCAAGTCACTTGGACACTAGCAGGCCACATTTCAAGTTATTAACAATATATTTGCACTTAGAATCAATGGATTGGTTGGTGGTAATCTGCTTTTTAAAAATTATTATTGTTATTCCTTAATATTTATTTTTGAGAGAAAGAGAGTGTGAGCAAGGGAGGTATGGAGAGAAGGGGTGGGGTGGGGACAGGATCCGAAGCAGGATCCTTGCTGACAGCGGAGAGCCCGAGCCCCAGATCAGGGCAGAGAGAGAGGAAGAGAGAGAATACCAAGCAGGCTCCTCACCACCAGTGCAGAGCCCAATGTGGGGCTCAAACTCACCAACCGTGAGATTATGACCTGAGCCAAAGTCGGATGCTCAACCAACTGAGCCACCCAGTGCCTAGGTGGTAATTTACTCTTTCTGGACCTTGTATTCTCCTCCAACCACTGCACAACTTACTTCTTTCCTTCACAGATGAAGAGCTTGAGGCAGCCCTCTACTTTGTACATTAGGCATTCCTGAAAATCTGAGAGTTGAATATTAGGTTTATATGTTATAAGGTATTTCTATTCCTAGCAAGACAAAATATTATTTATTTATTTATTATTATTTTTTTAATGTTTTTATTTATTTTTGAGACAGAGACAGAGCATGAGCAGGGGAGGGGCAGAGAGAGAGGGAGACACAGAATCTGAAACAGGCTCCAGGCTCTGAGCTGTCAGCACAGAGCCCGACGCGGGGCTCAAATTCACAGACTGTGAGATCATGACCTGAGCCGAAGTCGGATGCTCAACCAACTGAGCCACCCAGGCACCCCGACAAAATATTTTTTAAATGATTATAGTTCCTGGAGGTACTTCTAGTCTTAAACTTGAAATTGCCCAGTTCCACAATTTTTTTTTTTTTTTAAGTAATCTGCCCAACATGAGTCTTGAACTCATGATCTCAAGATCAAGAGTCATTGGGGCACCTGGGTGGCTCAGTTGGTTAAGTGTCTGACTTCAGCTCAGGTCATGATCACACGGTTCATGAGTTCAAGCCCCACACTGGGCTCTGCACTGGTGGTGCAGGGAGCCTGCTTGGTATTCTCTCTCTCCCTTTGTCTCCGCCTCTTCCCCACTTGTGCTCGCTTGCTCTCTCTCTCTCTCAATAAATAAATAAATAAATAAATAAATAAATAAATAAATAAGCTTTATTATTTTTTATTAAAAATTTGTTTAGTGTTCATTTAAACATCCCTCTGGGCGGGGCAGGGGCAGAGAGAGAGGGAGAGAGAGAATTCCAAGCAAGCTCTGTGGTGTCAGTGAAGAGCCAGATGTGGCACTCAGTCTCATGAACTGGGAGATCATGACTTGAACCGAAATCAAGAGTCAGATGCTTAACTGACTGAACCACTCGTTGCCCCACATTTTTTTTTTTGGAGGTGCTCCTCCAATTCCACATTTTTTTAAAGTTTTTTTTTAAGTTATTTATTTATTTTTGAGAGAGAGAAAGAGAGAGCAAGCAGGGGAGGGGCAGAGAGAGAATCCCAAGCAGTCTCTGCACCATCAGCACAGAGTCCGATGTGGGGCTCAAACTCACAAACAGTGAGCTCATGACCTCAGCCGAAATCAAGAGTCAGATGCTTAGAGTCAGATGAGCCACGCAGGTGCCCCCAATTCCACATCTTAAAGGAACATGCAAGAATGTACTAGGGACCTGGGGTGCCATGCTGGCTCAGTTAGTTAAGAGTCCGACTTCAGCTTAGGTCATGATCTCGCGGTTGGTGAGTTTGAGCCCCGTGTTGGGCTCTGTGCTGACAGCTAGGAACCTGGAACCAGCTTCAGATTCCATGTCTCCCATTCTTTCTGCCTCTCCCCAGCTAGCACTCTGTCTCTCTTTCTCTCTCTCAAAAATAAACATTAAAAAAAAAAAAAAAGAAGAATGTACTAAGGACCTGAATTGAAATGGATGGAAGTTCCCATTTGGTAGTTCTGAATTATATTACGTGGCTCTGTCCCCTCAGTTTTCAGAGGGTCTAAGGACTGGGACGATGGTGGGGTGGGTCCAAAGAAGATACGCCTACTTTATATAGGCAAGCCCTAGGCCTCAGGACTACAGTGCTCCTCGAGGCCTTGGGAATGGGTAAATAAGTCTGATATCCTGCCTGCTTCAGCACCCACACAGACACAAGTATCCATCCACAAATAAATATCCTTTCTTCCTGGGCTTTTCCTCTATCAAATAATGGTTGGTGGGCATTGCTTTGTATTACCTTGAAATTGTCATTAATCATTGGGAGCCAAATACTACTTCCATGAGATGGGAGTCTACATTTGTTGCCTTTACTTCCATACCTCTTGCTCACTCAACCCATTATAACCTTCCTTCCACTTCTCTAAAACTTTCCTGCAAAGATCACCCACAACTAGAGAATCAAGGTGGTGTTGTTTGAGCTTATCTTAATCATTCCCTGGAATCTGACACTATTGACCAATCCTCTTTTACTTCCTTTGCCACTATGACACCAGTTTTCCTTCTACATTTCTGACAGCTCCAGAACTCATCTTCAACTCCTCCCTTTCCTTTACCATCTTCCCCACATTCCAATGAATCATCAAGTCCTGTTGATTGTACACATTTCCCAATTCTGTCCTTTCTTCTCCATGCCCATGGTCTTTGTCTTGTAAGGTTGCTCTCCTGGTCAAGGGTCACAGGCTTTTGTTCTCTAGAGCCTTCTCCAATTTCTTCACATAGTAAATCGTCTACTGGAGTCAACTTTCTGAAACATACTCTTCCAGCCACCTCTAGGTTTGTGTAATTTATTACATTGTATCTTAAGCATCTGTTTATACAAGTGTGTGAACTTCACCAGTGAACTCCTTGAGGGCAGGAAATGATCTTATCCATTAGGACATTGGCTTGGGCAGGGTGGGAGTAAGATGCATTTCCTGAGACACTCAACAAACAACGAGGTAGCTTTTCCTCTGTATTCCCAAGGGTTCCTATCTAGCTGGTTCCCCAATCCCAGAGCACTTGCAGTAGCAACGGGGACCCTCTTTCCAAAACTGTAACAAACTCAGGATTCTCATCTCATCTCACCAAGGTCCCAGTCACCCAGCCTTCCCCTTTGATTCTCTGCATGCCTCGTTTAGGAAACGGATGCCCTGGAGGACTCTTGGGAGCTCTCTCCGCTAATTTTGCATATGCAATTAGTGGTAATTGCCCAGATGAAGAAAGGTGCCCTTCATTTTAGGGCTTCTTTCCTTCCATTCGTACTGGGCGAAGGAGCAGAGCGGGGAAAGTGAGAACCACTTTAGAAGGGAACCGGCTGCAAAAGAATGGCAGAGGCCGACGCACACCAGACGCCCGAGTGCGGTACTCGGTGCGAAGCTAGGGCTTCCCCTTTTCCCCACCTCCTTCGTTAAGCTCGACCCACTTTAGGGCGGGACCTCCCACTCAGCCAATTCTGGGAGACGAACCCTGGCGGTTTGTACTCTTCCTTTCCAATGAGAAAAAAAGGAAGCAGCTTGGCCCCAATAACCAATCCAAGGAGGCGGCGCCTGGTTGTCAGGCAGGTTTGTAAGAGTTTGGGCCAATTGGAGGCGCAGACACCGCTCGACCCGGGCGCAGCGCGCAGGCGGTGGCGAAGAGACGCCGAGCGGGCCGAGTGCGGCCGAGCAAAGCCGGAGCCGGAGCGGGGCCGCAGGAGCCGGGCTGGGTCCGTACGGGCCGAGATGCCCTATAAACTGAAGAAGGAGAAGGTGAGCGTGGCCCT
This sequence comes from Lynx canadensis, assembly GCF_007474595.2. Taxonomy (NCBI): domain Eukaryota; kingdom Metazoa; phylum Chordata; class Mammalia; order Carnivora; family Felidae; genus Lynx; species Lynx canadensis. Next base: position 41,381,262 of record NC_044307.1, read on the forward strand.
TTTCTTCGCGCCTCCGCCTTGGGGCCTGCGCGGAGCACTGGGAGAGGCCGAGCCAGGCCCGGGACAGCCCCAGACTGACCCTCCCGTCCGGCCCCCGCAGGACTCCCGGGGCCAGCCCTCCGCCCCCGCCGCTAGCCGCACCCCCAGCCTGTGCCGCAGCTGGAAAGGCTCCCTCACCTTGCCTGGGATAGAGTCCCCCGCGTACACCTCCCTCCTTTCCTCCCCTCACCTACCCCCGGCCCAGGGTAACCACCTCCCTCCAGATCTGCTCCACTCCCAGGTCACTCCCCTGCTTTTTCTTCCCGCCCCCACCCCACTCTCCCCACTCCCCACCCGGTTACCCGTTTGGGACAGCCCCTCATCTGAGACCGCACCTCCTTCCAGCCCACCTCCCCCCGCCCCCCATTGCGCGCAGCCCCTTCCCTTTTCTTACGCGCCGGGCCTGGGCCTGGGCCGGCCTTCTCCACCGTCCCCTACAGCCCCTTCTCCCTCCCCGCCAAGCACCTTGACCTAGAACTGCTCTGCTTTCTCTCTCCTCCACCAAATCTGGCCTAGGCCCCTCCCTCTAGTTCTTCCTTCACACACAAACTTGTAAGCCAGGACTGAGCCCTTCCTTCTGTTGATGGAACCTCAGAACGTCAGTGTTGGAAGGGACCACTGAGCGCATTCAGCGTAATCCTTAGTGATACAGATGAGGAGACTGAGGCCCCGACAGGGGAAGGGACTTGGCCAAGGTCACACAGCCTGTTTGGAGGCCCAGCTGCAATATCAGGTCTCTTGACTTAAAGGCCTCCTTTGTACCAAAGCCCCCCTAACAGGCATCAACCGACTTGCAGGTTCATCCTAAATCAGTTACCTTTCCTAATCTGAGCAAGGTCCTCTCCTTTTCCTAATCTTAGGGTAACCTTTGCATTTTTCCAGTTTTGCAGTGCTGGATTCCTGCCTTTCCTGGGCTACACTATCCTCAAATTGGGAATCTGCCCTTACTATCAGATTAATTTTCCTTCTTACCCCAAAGGCCAGCCAACCCCTGGGCACCCTTGACTTTGTCATGGTGTCCTGATACAGGCTTGTGTCTTGATGTTGCCTTCTTTCACCTTCCTCTTCTATTTCCATATTGCCTTCTTGCCCCTGTTCTTCATCCCTGTCTTTCTCTACCTTCTATTTCCTGCTGTTGCTGAGGTCTGACTCAGAGGTGTGGTTCCTTTGAGGTACAGACTCACACAGAGGATGCTAGGATACCAGTTCCAGCCTCCCCCAGCTTCTCCTTTCCTGGGGCTGGCCCCTCGTGGTGGGGCTGGCTCTGGCCTGGTGCTCTGCTCAGCCACTTTATGACCCCAGAGTTGTCTTACTTTCATTTGCCCTCTGATTGGCTGGTTGCTGGGCTGCCATCTCTGACCTTATCAATTCAACTCTTTATCCTGGGGCTTTTGGAGATTTCCCAGGCAGCTCTGATTCTGGGTTGTCTCCATAACTTCACAGGGCCAGAGGTTCTGAGTGTAGGGTTGGTGATGGTGTACTAGGCACTGAACCTCCTGGGGTCCTGGGTTGGCAGGTTCGTGTTCCCCACCCAGACCCTGTGTCCTTGGGGAGTGGGTCTGCTGAAGTGGTTTGGGCAGCTTAGCTGTGAATGATGCACACACAATTCAGCCACACCAGAGGCTAAGGGGGTTCCTTCAAGGAGCATGGAGGGGCATGAAATTCAGGGGAAGCTGGTGAAGTCCCCACCCATCTGTAGTTTTTAGTCTGATACTAAAATGGGACAGACACTGTCCCATCTACAGTAAGCCTTCCTCTTCTAGGTGATTGAGAAGAAAAATTCTTAGACTTGCTGGAACCATAGATATTTGACCATAGTATTTGGCTGGGAAACAACATTGGAAGAATTGGGTTGCACAGAACCAGGCATCTCTGATTCCTTTCAAGGTTTAACTTTCTGCTTTTGATTTCCAGTTGCATTTGGCCTCCTTCAATGGTTAACAAGCCCTGAGGGAGAGGTCGGTGACAGTGTGACTGAGCTTTGCCCAGATGGGGTGGGGACAGAGAGGAGGATCTTTATTGCACATCCATCACCTCTCTCCTTTCTCCTTCATCTCTGCTGGTCCCAGTCTTGGCCATCCTTCACAACCTTCTCCCTGAAGCCTTTCCTGAACCCTCACTTCCCAGTGAGCTCTCCCCTCCTCGGGATTTGTGGAACACTTGATAGGTCACGTATGGTCCTTTTTGTTCCCTTGGACTGGAATTAATTGTGGATAAATCTTTTCTTCCCCCTTGAGATAATAACTCTATTTTGGTTTGGCCTCTTCCTTGCACACAGTAGGCCCTCAATAGATGGGTGCTGAGTCAGTCCCTTGGGGGATTTGCTTCCCTCCTCTTCCCTCATGTTCTGATCTAGGACTGAATCTCTTTTAGGTTCCCAGGTGGCATGCCCCTGCTCCTTTCCACTTTCTTCTTGTTTTTAATAATAGTAATAACGGGCTAACATTGGGATTTTCATGTGCTGTACACTGTGCTAAAGGGAATTAGGTAGTGTGATTGTTGTCACTTAAAAGAGGAGGACTGAGGCTCAGAGAGGCTAGTTAACCTGCCTACAATTCCAGAGCTGGGCCCAAACACAGTATGGGCTCCAAACCTCGGTTCCAGGCCGCAAGTGATGGTTGTTGGGCTGTACTGTGTTGTGTGCACTTGACCTATTCTGCAGGAGCCGGGGAGCAAGAGTGGTGGGCGTGGTTTCCCCATGCCCCCACACATGCCCACATAACCAGGCAGCCGGGATTCTCACGGCACACTCCCTGTTAGGTATGCTTAAGTGCTATAGGGCTGGCGAAGGAGCTTGTGGTCAAGTAGAGAGATGTGACATGTATAAAGGTGGGTCAGCTTTGTCCATGAGGCCCACGTCTGAGGTATGTGTGGTCACCTCAGTGACTCCTGCCTGCGCCCTTCATCCTTTGCCTCTACACGCCACGCTCTGAGCCACACTCCCTGGCCCTTTGGCAAGGGGTCAGTATGCCTGCTAGCCTGGTCAGTGGGCAGCTGGGAGAGTGCTCAGCCCAAAGGAGCGCCTTCCTGCTGGCTGACACCTGGAGCTGCTCCCCACCTGGGAAAGGCTCTCATCCTCCCTGCCCCCTCCTCCAGCCCACGCAGAGCTCTGTTCTCCCAGAAATCCTTGTGCCCCCATAGTCAGTGTGACTTAACACTTGTCACTGAAGGGGCGCAGTTGCCATCAAGTGTCAGAATCTCAGAGCCGAAAGTGACTTCCAAGGTCCTCTGACAGTCTTCATTTAGGGCTCAAACCCCTCCTGCCCGTGTAGTAGAAGAGTCACGAATGCTCCTTTGCTTGAATGCTCTCAGGACTGGGGAGCTTGCATACAGCCGGTTTCTGTGCAGCTGCTTCAGGAGAAGATCCTTCCTATTCGGAGCCTCAGCCTGTCTTCCTGCCACTTTAGCCCATGCCTCTTGGGCTCCTGGATCCACATAGAGCAAGTTGCATCTTTAGTCCACATGGCAGCCCTTCATTTATTCGTAAAACCCCCTCGTGCTCGCCTACCGCTGGGACTCCTCCCCTCCATCATTAGCCATCCCAGCCTTGCAGCTGTTGCTCTCAGGACAGGCTTTTGAATCTGCTCCCAGTATGGGTTGTATTTCGCCAGAAGAAAACCTAGGATTTGTCTTTGTCCCTCCCAAAGTTGGATGCTCACGACGGAACCAGATCCTCCTGAACAGCTCCATCAAGTGCCAAGCACAGGGGCACTTCCATGTCCTCTCCCCATGCCAAGAGCTCTGCACTCCATTTGCTAACTGGACAGAAGGTCATGGGGTGCTGGGGCAACCCTGGCACATGAAGGATTTGTGTGGAGCTTGCAATCAGACCTAAATCCCCAAGTCTTTTTCACATTTTCCCCATCCTGTCCCTGTGCAGTTGCTTTTTTTGGCCCGAGGCAGAGGAAGAGACGCCAGGCAGGCCAGGGCTCTGAGCCAGCGGCCCGGTTCCCGAGGGAGACTTCGGACTAGCGCTCATCCTTGTAGCAGTTCAGGGTCTTACCCCCATCCCTGTCCCCGTGCTTGTCCACCAAGGCACTCTTAGGGATAATTCCTATACCTGATCATGCCAATAGCACCCTCTAGTCTGGATGTTATTTGTAATTTCCAAAAAAAGGCCTCCAGGTCTTTGCAGATGGCCTTGGGGGAGAGTGGTGACTCTCTCTCCTCCAGCATGAGAACCTTAGGCACCCCCCCTGCCCGCTCTAGCCAGAAGCCAGACAGAATAGCTTGTTCCTTAAAGCTCCACACCCTGGTTCTTCCTTGACAGAGGCTCTCCGGGGCCCTTACTCATACAGCAGCCATGTGAGGGGACAGATCATTATTATCATGCTTCATTACTATGTCTTAGCAATGTCTTCCTCACCACATTCCAAACTCTTTGGAGGGACTCCCTTTGTGTACCCCAAGTCCTCCTCCCCTGGGCTAGGTACAGGGTAGATGCTCAGTGGTTCTGACTGATTACTTCCGTTGGACAGAGGATAATTACAACACAGACCTAAGCAGTCCAGATGAGGCCTCTCCCTTCTCCTGGCATCTGCTGACTACCTCCATCTTCCCCCTTCAGGAGACCCCCAAGCTTGCCAAAGGCACGACCAAGCCCAGCAGCTCGGGCAAGGATGGTGGAGGCGAGAGCGCCGAGGAGGTAATGAAAGTGGGCACGGCTCTAGTTACGGTGCAGGCACCAGCTCGAACTGCTCGACGGCTAGTGGGGTGAGGGATCCCAGGGGGCCAGATGTGATCCAGGCAGAAGGGAAGGGGCCTTCCACAGCCTGGGAGGAGCTTGGACAGCCCAGCCAGGTAGCTGCCTTCAGTCAGGCAGCCTGCCCCTTCGGCTGGTATAGAGCAACTACGCTCTGCAGTTCTTCAGACTCCCCAGCAATTCTGGTGAAAGTTATTTCTCTGTCTGCCAACCTTGCGTGGTAAGAATTCCTTTTTCCTTAGAATGAAAAGCTAGGGGTAGCAGGTGCTGGGGGGGAAGGGAAAAAGTACGAGGGTGCTCAGTGGGGAATGAGTGGCTTTGGCATGGCTTGGGGTGGGGAAGGGGTGGGAGTGGCTGGTGTCCTTGAGCCGGCCAGGGCTGGGCCCACTGCCCTTGGTTCTGATCCAATGGGAACCTGCTAAAGGACAGTGATGAGCAGAGGTCAGCACAGCTTGGAAGTCTAGGGCTGTAAAGCAATAAATGGCAAGCAGAGAGAGCACTGGAGGGTGGAGAGACTTAAGTCCAGAGTATGTCCAGGAGAGTTTGGGAGTGTGCTCATTGCGATGCTCAAGATGGTGGCCGGTCCTGTGAACATGTTGAGCAAGTAAGTACCCATCTTACAGAAACTGGTGATCCTTGGTTTCTCTGCTTTTTTGTTTGTTTGTTTGTTTGTTTGTTTTGAGAGGGAGAGAGCGTGAGCGTGTGAGTGAGCGGGGGAGGGGCAGAGAGAGAGAGAGAGAGAGAGAGAGGGGGAGAGAGAATCCCAAGCGGGCTGCATGCGGTCACTGTGGAGGGGCTCAGTCTCATGAACCGTGAGATCATGACCTGAGCCGAAATCAAGAGTCAGACACTTAACTGGCTGAGCCACCCAGGCGCCCCTCTGCTTCTTCTCTCCTGTTCTCAACTGTTTAGAGCCATAGAGGACAACAGGAAACATCTCTGTGATTATGGGCAGGGCTTGTGGATTTGGGGGGGAGAAGAAATCGATTAGCAAGTATTGGAGTTAATCCTGGATTTAGACTTTTCTATGTACTTCTGGTCCCTGTCACCTCTAAAGAGATCTGAGCACTTCCCACACCCCTGACCTTCATTTTAGGCCTCACTTGAATAATCAGAAGAAGCAGGGCAGGTGTGCCCCTCCCCATTTTACAGACATGGGAGTTGAGGACCACAGAAGATGAATTCCTCCTTCCTTTGCCCTTAAACAGTAATTTGAACATGTCTCCAGGATAGACCTTATCACTTTTTGTTGTAACTATTTTTCCAACGTGGGTTTCTCTCCACCAGACTGTGGACTCTGAGGGAGGGGAGCTGGGTATGCTGCTTGAAAGCAGCCGGCACCTTGTTTCTTCCCCACGTCTGTATGCTCATGTGTTTTGTTCTTTGGGCGGGGTGGGGGGGGGGAGGGGAGAGGGCAGGGCGGGCATTTTTATTTTATTTTTTATTTTTTTAAGTAATCTCTACGCCCAGTGTGGGGCTTGAACTCACAACCCTCAGGTCAAGAGTCACCTGCTTCACCAACTGAGCCAGCCAGGTGCCCCTTATGCACTTGGTTCTTAATAACTCATCAGTCAGCGCTCCTGGGAAACACTCCCTCTGGGCCCAGTCTCCCCTTTAGGAATGGTGACATCTGTGGGACCCACAGGGAAGGTGGCTGGGAGCTGGCAACTGACATTCAAAGCAGCAAGACAGACATAGAAATGGGATTTAAAGGGACAGAAAGGAATAGTTAGGGGGCTGTTCTCATCTTTTGCCTAACTCCTACTTGTTCAGTTACTAGATAGATTGGATGTCTTGTCCTAAAAGCAGCCTTCCTTGACTGCCTCCCCCTCCCTCCCCACCAGGACATGGTCAGGGCTCCGGCTATTTGCTCTGCTAGCTCCAGTACCACCCCACAGCAGCATTTACACGGCTGTAATTAAACAATTTGGTGTGAATTCATTGTTTATCCATTTTAACTTTTGTGTTATTAGCACGTGAGTGAGCTCCTTGAGGTTTCCCTTTGCTTCCCTTTGAGCCGCCCAAGGGCTTGGCACATTACAGGTGCCAGGATTTGAATGCATTAGTGGCTAAATAAGTAAACCTAAGTGTTGGAAGTAACCTTGGAGTCTAACCCTCTCCTTTCCCAGATAGGAAAATGAAAGCTCAAACAAGTTAGGAAATAGGCTGAGACCAACTGCTAGGATTTCTCCACTGTCTTTCTGGACACATCTATTTGAAAAAGGAGAGTGTTGAGTTCACCTGGGGCTCTGTTTTGTGAAATGGTGCTCAGGGCTTACCTGTACAGGGCAGATGCAGAAATGCTGCATGATTTTCCAGACATGTACCCATGTGGCCCCAGGCAGAGGGACGGTGGAAAAGTTGGGGGCCAGGCTATGAGGCTCAGGTCATCCAAAGCTGTTTGGCACAGTCCTTCCCTTGCTGTTTTTCTAGTCCAGAATTTGGGGCTCTTCTAGCCAAATTTACCCTGTGTCATGCATTTGCCAGAGCCTTTCCAATTGATGTAATAATTCCAGCAGCCACCATTTAGTTTATTGAGCAGTTACTTGTGTGTTAGGTTCCTAGGGCAGCCATAACAAATGACCACAAACTAGGTGGCTTAAAATAACAGAGATTTATTCTCTTACAGTCCTGGAGGCCAGAAATCTGAAATCGAGGCATCAGTAGGCCATGTCCCTCTGAGGTTCTAGGGAAGAATCTCTTCTGTACCTCTCCCTAGATTCTGGTGGTTTTTAACAGTCCTCAGTGTTCCTTGGCTTATGGATGCATCACTCCAGTCTCCTCCACCTTCACCTTCACATGGGGTTCTGCCCTGAGTGTCTCTGTGTTCACATTTTCTTCCTTCCTCTTTTTTTGTTTTTGTTTAATTTATTTTTGAGAGAGAGAGACAGAGTATGAGCAGAGGAGGGGCAGAGAGAAAGGGAGACAGAATCCGAAACAGGCTCCAGGTTCCGAGCTGTGAGCTGTCAGCTCAGAGCCGGACATGGGGCTTGAACTCGTGAGCCCTGAGATCATGACCTGAGCCGAAGTCAGATGCTTAACTCACTGAGCCACCCAGGCGCCCCGTGTCCACATTTTCTTCTTATGAAGACACTAGTCACATTGGATTTAGGGCCCACCCCAACTTGTTTATGTCTACAAAGACCCTATTTCCAAGTTACGTCACGTTCACAGATGTTGGGTTGACACTGTTCAACTTCCCAGGTGCTGTCTTAAGACCTTTGCTTGCATTTAACCTTTTAATCTCATTTAATCTTCACAACACTCCCCTGAGGTCATTCTGTTATCAGTCATCATCCCCATTTTACAGATGAAACTGAGGCTTAGTGACGTTAAATAGCTCTTACTCAGCTGGTAAACAGCAGAGCTGGAATTCAACCCAGTGTGCTGTGGCTCACGAGCCGATTCTGTGTGTTTTTGTTTTTGTTTTTTGTTTAGACTTCATTATTTATTTTTAAAGTAGACTTCACACCCAGCGTGGAGCCCAGTGTGGCCTTGAACTCACAACCCTGACTGACATCAAGACCTGAGCTGAGATCAAGAGTTGGGAGCTTAACCGACTGAACCACCCAGGCACCCCTCCTGTGTTCTTAATGACGTGATACCCTGTGTCTAAGATTCTGGAAGAGTCTTAGAACGGAAAGGAGCCTTGAGAGATTGGATAAGACTCACTGTTGACCTATCGCTGCAGGCAAGGGTCTTTCCTGCTCTGTCTCTGGAGACAGCAGTTCACTGCCCCGGACTCCACTCGGTGGTGTGCCCTGTCCTGAGTTCTGGGAGCAGGGACAGAGGGAGGAAGAAATTATCTCAGTCCCTCCATGTCAGCCTGTCCTCCCAGTAGCCAAAATTGTTGCCCTAAAAACATTCTTCTGTCTTATCAGTCCTCTACTTAAAAAGCTCTGTTGGTTTGGGGCGCCTGGGTGGCTCAGTCCATTAAGTGTCCGACTCTGGCTTAGGTCATGATCTCATGTTTCGTGAGTTTGAGCCCTACATCCGGCTCTGTGCTGACAGCTGAGAGCCTGAAGCCTGCTTCGGGTTCTGTGTCTCCCTCTCTCTGCCCCTCCCCCACTCATGCTCTGTCTCTCTCAAAAATAAATAAAACGTTAAAAAAATAAAAAGAAAAAGCTCTGTTGGCATCTCATTGCTTTTAAGTTAAAATTCAAATTCACACTCTGGACCCCTCTGAGGGGGCCCTGCCTTATTTTTCTAGCACCCATCCTGGTTTCTTGCTCTGCTGGACTTCCCATCTCCTGATACAAGCCCTTTTATAACTCTGGGTCCTTATTGATGAGATTCCATTGGCATGGACTACTTTATTTTTCTGCTTTGTTCCTTTTTTTTTTTTTTAATGTTTATTTTTGAGAGAGAGACAGAGCGTGAGCGGGGGAAAGGCAGAGAGAGAGGGAGACACAGAATCCGAAGCAGGCTGCAGGCTCTGAGCTGTCAGCACAGAGCCCGATGCGGGGCTCAAATCCACGAACTGTAAGATCATGACCTGAGCCGAAGTAGGAGGCTCAACCCACTGAGCCACCCTGGAGCCCCCCCCCCCCCGCCCCCCGCTGCTTTGTTCTTTTGCCCGCTGAGCTCATGTTTGTCCTTTGAGAGCAAGTCAAAAGTCACCTCTTCAGGAACAGCTTCACTCATTCTTCTGGCAGAGTTTGTGTTCCCGTATCCTTGGTGGCACTCTGTTTTTTCATTTCCCTGATACCAAGAGCTGCCCGTGTGTTGGTCTCACCCACTGGACTGTGAGCTCTTTGAGGGCAGGGGCTAGCTACCCTTTAATCTCTAAGGCTTAGCATGATGGTCATTGAATAAATGAAGGAAGGAAATAATTTAGTTCAGCTAGATAGAGCTCTAGGTATCAGGATAGGAGAGAATGCCTCTGCGATTTTTTGGGGTTTTAAACTAAAATGATCTTTATTTGACTAGGTGATTGATTATGCAAAAGCTGTGACATTGTGAGTTTTTCACTGTTTTACCTTTCATCTTTTTCTGACAACACTTTTTAAAAATTAAAAAAAATGTTTATTTATTTAGAGAGGGAAATAGAAAGTGCATGTGCGAGCAGGGGAGGGGCAGAGAGATAAGGGAGAGAGAGGATCCCAAGCAGGCTGCACGCTGCCAGCGCAGAGCCCGACATGGGGCTTGGACCCATGAATGTGAGATCATGACCTGAGCTGAAAACAAGAGTTGGACGCTTAACTGACCCAGGTGCCCCAATACGTCTCTCTGTCTTTCTTTTCTTTTTTCTTTTCTTTTCTTTTCTTTTCTTTTCTTTTCTTTTCTTTTCTTTTCTTTTCTTTTCTTTTCTTTTCTCTTTTCTTTTCTTTCTCTTTCTTTCTTTCTTTCTTTCTTTCTTTCTTTCTTCTCTCTCTCTCTCTCTCTCTCTCTCTCTTTCTCTTTCTCTCTCTCTCTCTCTCTTTCTTTCTTTCAAGTTAGCTCTACACCCAATGTGGGACTTCAACTCAGGACCCTGAGATCAAGAGTCTCATGCTCTACCAACTGAACTAGCCAGGTGCCCCTTTACAATACTTTCTATAGTACTTAATTTATATTTCTTTTTTTTCTTTAATTTAATTTAATTTTTAAAAACATGTCTTGAGAGAGAGCTGGTGTGAGCGGGAGGAAGGGTGGAGAGAGAGAATTCCAAGTAACAATAACAGTGCAGGGCTCAATCCCATGAACCGTGAGATCATGACCTGAGCCCAAATCAAGAGTTGGATGCCCATTTGAGCCTCTCAGTCGCCCCCTTAATTTATATTTCTATCTCTTATTTTAGGTTTAAATATTTGGGTTTGATTATTAATGGTGATTGTGTTAGGATCAAATTGGACTAGGGTTGGTTCAGAGTGGGCAAGTTTAGTTGCAGTCTCTTGAGTGCGAGTGTGGTGCATAAATTCCAAGTACCACTTGACTGCTGGAGGCCCAAATCTAGAAAGGCTTCTTGGAGGTGGGAGGAGAAGGCACTTCAGGCAGAGGAAATGGCCAGGTTGGCTGGGTTGCCTTCGGTCAGCGTTCACCAGTGATGGTGATAGTTGCGGAAGGTTCCCCAGGGGACTCACCTGCCTCCCACCTGCAGCCCAGGTCAGTAGAAAAGTTAAAAGCTGAAGCTTTTACTGGGTGCCTGGCTGGCTCAGTCGGGGGAGCATGTGACTCTTGATCTCGAGATTATAAATTCGAGCCCAAAGTTGGGTGTAGAGATTACTAAAAGATAAAATCTTTTAAAAAAATGATTAAAAAAAAAAGGCTGAAGTTTTTAGAGGAAAGAGTTGGACATGAAGTGAGTCACTGGCATAGCCCCATGCCTCATGCTGACAAGCATGTTTCCTATTGAAGAGTGAATAGACCAGGGGATGCCTCATTGAGGCTTGGCAGCCAGGCGCTTTGCTGACTAGACCAGCTGTCTCTCAGATGCTTCTTGTGTGTGGGGCCTGGGAGCCAATGGTCCTTATAAAACCAGGTGGCCCAGCGGGGTGAGGTGGGACAAGCTAAGCTCAGCAGCTCTCCAGCCACCCCTGCCTTCAATGATGCATTCCTAGTGGAGAAGGGACCTCAGGCATCAACCTATTGGTTTTTATTTTTATTTTATTTTTTAATTTTTTTTAGAGAGAGCATGAGCAGGGGAGGAGCAGAAGGAGAGGGGGAGAGGGAATCCCAAGCAGGCTCCACGCCCAATACGGACTTGACATGGGGCTCGATCTCAGAACCGAGAGATCATGACCTGAGTCGAAATCCAGCTCAGCCACCCAGGTGCCCCTCTACTGGTTTTTAAACTTTGATTTTTAGCCATGTGACCCTCTGTTCTCTTAACCTTACTTGGAGAATAGATGGGAAACCACAGATTTGCCCATTTCTCTGTTAGCAGAGAAAATCGAGGCCTGGCTTCTCTCCTTCTGGGGCGAATGCCTCTTTCCCTAGACATCCCCTCAGTGTGCGGTTTGTGGAGGTGCAAAGTGTCTTTCTTATCTGGGACGATGGAGAAGGACATGCTCTTCCTCAGAGTTTTGTTCGTTAGCTGCCACTGAGCCCCTTGCCCTGGTATAACTAATGTTTCTCCCTCCTACTCTGCTCCTGACACCATACAGTGCTCTGTTCTGATGGTTCCGGGCTTGGGACAGGAAAGGTCTGGCCCCCTGTCAATCAACCAATCAAACCTTCATTGAATGCCTGTTAGGTGCCAGTGCTTGAGGGGACCCAGAACACTACAAACCAGGGTCCTGGCTTTCAGGGGACTTGCTATCTAGTTGGACATGTGAACACACCGAGCCAAGAGGCATCACTGGGGATGATCACAGAGCCAGTGAAACAGACAAAGAAGAGGGTGGGGCTTAAACTGGATCTTGAAAGATGAAATGCTTTCTTGGGTTCCCCCGTTTTAGACCAAGGAAGATAATGGACCCATGGGAACATTTGAGGCATGCTAATTTCAGGAATTTCCAGGTTGCATTTTTAAAGTCTAGGGATGGGAAATAATCGTGATAACAGTAGAAGACACTTCTTACAAAGCACTTCTGTCAGCTATATAACGTTCACTTAAATCGTTATTACAACCTTATGAGCTAGGTACTATTGTCATCCCCACTTTACAGATGAGGAAATGGAGGTAGACAGACTAGTTGACTTTCTGGAGGTTACTTGGCTAATAAATGGCAGAGCAGGAGTCAAACCCAGGCAGTCTAGTGGGAGTCTGTGCTCGTGACCACCAAGCTCCACAGATAAGGATTTGGTTTTTCCTGCAACTGGGAAATGAAGGCACAGGGCAGGGGTGGGTCTGGTTCCCCACCCTTCTGCCTCTCTCTCCTATCCCTCACCAAGGTATGAGCCATCTGCCATGTGCAGGAAGAGAGACCCCAGGACACCTTGTACAGTCTAACCAGAATCACACCGGCTGAGTGCTGGTCATGGCAGGAGAGGTGTGTGGCGGCTAATCTTGCCCCATTTCCTTGTGCTCCCTTAGGTTAGTGTCTGGGGTGATCATTTCAGGTGGGGGAGAGGGCCAGATGGCCAAGAAGGTAATGAGCTACACTGGACCCACAGGCCAGCCCCAGGCTGGATGCAGCGTGTCTCTCCTCTCCTCTGATCCCCAGATAGGTCACAAGCTTGACATAGTTGTTTCTATAAAAAATTCAGAGCCTACAAAGCATAACATTTCTGTCTTCCTCCCTTCCCCCATCCCAGATGATTTCATATTCTCCCATTCTTTTTTTCTTTTTTTAATTTAATTATTTTGAGAGAGAGAGAGAGAGAGAGAGAGAGCACAAGCCGGGGAGGAGCAGAGAGAAAGGGAGAGAGAGAATCCCAAACAGACTCTGTGCCATCAGCACAGAGCCCGATGTGGGGCTTAAACTCACGAACTGTGAGATCATGACCTGAGCTGAAGTTAGCCACTTAACCCACTGAGCCACCCAGTCTCCTGTGGTGTGGGTACCCAGCTGGACATGGCCTCCGTCCTCTGATCCTGCTGCAGTCTCTGGGGGCAAGGGTTGTCCTGCGGCCCAGCTTCTCCCCTCTACCGGCAGGTGGTTACCTGACAGTACCTGTGGGTGGACAGTGTTGCAAACACCTGTGTGTATGCTTCTTTTTTTTTTTTTTTTTTTTTAAATTTTTTTTTTTCAACGTTTATTTATTTTTGGGACAGAGAGAGACAGAGCATGAATGGGGGAGGGGCAGAGAGAGAGGGAGACACAGAACCGGAAACAGGCTCCAGGCTCTGAGCCGTCAGCACAGAGCCCGATGCGGGGCTCAAACTCACGGACCGCGAGATCGTGACCTGGCTGAAGTCGGACGCTTAACCGACTGCGCCACCCAGGCGCCCCCTGTGTGTATACTTCTGACAGTGACCTTCGTGGGGCCCCAACACCCGTATCTGGGATGGAGTAAAGAGATAGCTTTAAAAAAATTAGCTGTGTTTCTCCCATTATATAAATGTGTCAGCTTGTAGAAAATCGAGAAAAGTAGAGAAAGGTCATCTGTCATTCTGCTACAATGGGAGACAGTCATAAAAACAGTGATGGCTTGCTGTTGTTTTTTCCTTCTCTTCACTGGGCTTTGGGTTCTGTGCACGTGTTGTAATGTGGGTGAGCTCATTTTGCATGTACAGTTTTGTGTTATCCTTATTTAACTTTGCATAGGAAGCAATTTTCTGTCATTACATAGTTTTAGGCTTTGTTTTATTTTGAAATTTATCAACATGACAACATGTACATTGTTCAGAAAGTCAGACAGTAAGTACCCTTGGCCTTGTAATGAAAGGAGCAGCTCCCGCCTAGCCCCCTATTCTGTTGCTTTGTGGTGACTGCTTTCAACCCACCTTTCCTTGGAAATTGACTTCTGTGCTTCCAAATAAGAGTCTTTTTTTAAAAAAAAATTTTAATGTTTATTTATTTTTGAGAGAGACAGAGACAGAATGTGAGTGGGTTAGGGGCAGAGGGAGAGGGAGACACAGAACCCGAAGCAGGCTTCAGGCTCCCGAGCTGTCAGCACCAGAGCCCGATGCGGGGCTCGAACTCTGAGATCATGACCTGAGCTGAAGTCAGACACTCAACCGACTGAGCCACCCAGGCGCCCCAAGTCTTTTTTCTTTTTAATGTTAATTTATTTACTTTAGAGAGAGAGCACAAACAGGGAAAAGGCAGAGAGAGAGGGAGACACAGAATCCGAGGCAGGCTTTAGGTTCTGAGCTGTCCGCATAGAGGCTGATGCGGGGCTGGAACCCATGAACACGAGATCATGACCTGAGCTGAAGTCAGACACTTAACCAACTGAGCCACCCAGGCGCCCCAATTAAGAGTCTTTTGCTGCTTTTTAAAAAATTCTTTTGTCAAAAAAAATTTTTTTTAATGTTTATTTATTTTTGAGAGAGGGAGAGAGAGAGTGCAAACTAGGGAGGGGCAGAGAGAGAGAGGGAGACACAGAATCCGAAGCACGCTCCAGGCTCCGAGCTGTCAGCACAGAATCCGACGTGGGGCTCAAACTCGTGAACCATGAGATCATGACCTGAGCCCGAGTCGGACACTCAACCAACTGAGCCACCCAGGCGCCTCTAAAATTCTTTCATTTTTGAGCATTAGATATAATCTATTGACTTCCTACTATGGAAAAGTAAGGTCTTAGCATCTTATATCCAATATAGACCTTTCCCATCCTCCCAAAGTACTTATCACCAATTTTGGGTAAATTACTATGGCTGTGTAAATATTTTTTTTTTTTTTTTTTTTTTTTTTTTTAAACGTTTATTTATTTTGGGAGAGAGAGAGACAGAGCATGAACGGGGGAGGGGCAGAGAGAGAGGGAGACACAGAATCAGAAACAGGCTCCAGGCTCTGAGCCATCAGCCCAGAGCCTGACGCGGGGCTCGAACTCCCGGACCGCGAGATCGTGACCTGGCTGAAGTCGGACGCTTAACCGACTGCGCCACCAGGCGCCCCTGTGTAAATATTTTCTACAGTCGAACCATGTATGATTGCATGTAGTACATAGTTTTCATGAACATAATTTTAACTCCATGATTGATTGATTATTTATTTATTTATTTGCTGTTATAAATAGGGCACAAAGCCCTATATATATATTTATACATATATATACATATATATATGTATATATATACATAAAGTGTGCACAAAGCCTTTTGTATGTAGTATGGAGAATCCCAAGCAGACTCCACGTTCAGAGCAGATCCTGGTGCAGGGACTCCATCTCATGACTGTGAGATCATGACCTGATTGGAAATCAAGAGTTGGATGCTTAACGTACTGAGCCACCCAGGCGCCCCTCTTTTAACTTTTGACCAAGAATGTGATGCATTCAGTGAAGTGGGAAAGTACGGTAATCTCAAGTATGGTACCTAATGAATTTTTTTTTTCTGCTTAATGAATTTTTACATATGTTTATGCTTCGAACCACCTGCCAGATCCAGTCAAGATATAGAACATTTCCATTACTCAGAAGATTCCTCAGATCCCTTCTCAATCAATCCCACACCCCTGCCAGCCCTGGCAAGATAGCCACTTTTCTGACATCCATCACCATCAATCCATCAATTAGATTTGCCTGTTCGTGAACTAGAACAAACATTTTGAAGGCTCTCGATGCACAGGCAGTGGGCACCATTTTGGGAGACACGGCTTCTTGACCACCCCCTTCTGGGGATAATAAACCTTAGTCATCTCTGACCCTGACTGGAGCTGCTCCAGGGTAGGAGATGGCTGCTTGGCTGCCCAGGCCTGTGCAGGCATGGATGGACTGCAGGATGGGCCGCGGCCCAGGGTGGGAGCTGTACCTTGGGGAGCAGACTTCAACAAATCACTTATTTGACTAGGCCCAGCCCCAGCCTCAGCCCCAGCCCCAGCCGCAGCCGCAGCCCCAGCCCCCATCGTCCAACAAGCGTCCCAGCAACAGCACACCGCCCCCAACGCAGCTCAGCAAAATCAAGTACTCTGGAGGGCCCCAGATTGTCAAGAAGGAGCGACGGCAAAGCTCCTCCCGCTTCAATCTCAGCAAGAACCGGGAGTTGCAGAAGCTTCCTGCCCTGAAAGGTACTTGGAAAAGGTCATGGGGGCTGGTGCACCAGGCCTAGGGGGTCACTGGGCATTGGCTGTATGGAGGTTTGGGAGTATTTGAGGGGGATGGAAGTTCCAGACAATGTGAGAGGGAGGTCCACCAGGGCTGGGGTGCCAGGGGAGCAGGATGGCAGCAGGATGGGGTAGGGGAAGGCCCTGTAAGGCAAGTAGCGCATGGCAGTGAAGGGCTAGGGAGGAGAGACTGACTGTTGCCTCCCCCTACAGATTCGCCAACCCAGGAGCGGGAGGAGCTTTTTATCCAGAAGCTGCGCCAGTGCTGTGTCCTCTTTGACTTTGTCTCAGATCCACTCAGTGACCTCAAATTCAAGGAGGTGAAGCGGGCAGGACTCAACGAAATGGTGGAGTACATCACCCATAGCCGTGATGTTGTCACTGAGGCCATTTACCCCGAGGCTGTCACCATGGTGGGCACAGGGAAAAGGGGAAAGCAGGCAGGGAGGGGGGCTGTGGAGAAGCCTGCATGGAGCTCTCACCTGGGTCCTCCCCCTCAGTTTTCAGTGAACCTCTTCCGGACGCTGCCACCTTCATCGAACCCCACCGGGGCCGAGTTTGACCCAGAAGAGGATGAGCCCACCCTGGAAGCTGCCTGGCCACATCTCCAGGTACCACAGTGAGGGGGCATGCTGGCCCTGGCTTCAGGGAATGGGGCACTCTGAGACAGCAAGGGGTATGTCTCAGTCCTTGGGGAATACCCCCTAAGTGGATGCTTATTGCTCCCGACAGCTCGTGTATGAGTTTTTCTTACGTTTCCTCGAGTCTCCTGATTTCCAGCCAAACATAGCCAAGAAGTATATCGACCAGAAGTTTGTCCTTGCTGTGAGTCCCTGAAGTTCCTGTCCTTTCCTCCTTCCAGCCCATGAACTCTAGCCCCACAGCTCCTCAGTGAGGTCCCCACCCTTTCTCCATCTGTTGAATATATGGGCTTTCAACTGTGTCTGGTGCAAAGGACTGGTGGTGGGGGAGGGATAAGCAAATCCCTCTGCTCTTAACAAGCTCCTAGCATAATTGAAGGAAATTAGCAAGAGTTACCTCTTCCCCATCAGTGGGGCATGCAGACACGCATACCCAGACATCACACTGGGGAAAGCTATGTAAAGGAATCACTCTGCTCTCCAGAGACTTGCCCCCACCCCCCCCCCCCCCCATCCAGAGAACCTCTGGGTGTCCCCTGGCTAGGAATCCATGTCACCCCAGCCCTGACCTTCCCAGGCTCCTGCCTCATTCATTCACCACCTTTTCCTCCCACCTGCTCCCAGCTCCTGGACCTGTTTGACAGTGAGGATCCTCGAGAGCGGGACTTCCTCAAGACCATCTTGCATCGCATCTATGGCAAGTTTTTGGGGCTCCGGGCTTATATTCGTAGGCAGATCAACCACATCTTCTACAGGTGAGGCCGGGACCCAGCTTAGGAGCATAGCAAGCCCTGCTAAGTTGGGATGGGAGAAGGGAGGTAGGGGGACTCTGCAGAGTGCTGGAGGAACATTGGGGATTGTCACGAGAGCCTTTCTTTCCTCCCTCAGGTTCATCTATGAGACAGAACATCACAACGGGATTGCTGAGCTCTTAGAGATCCTCGGCAGGTAAGCGGTGGGGTGGGGGCACACGTGCCTGCAGAAGGTTGGAGGGACGGGAGCACTGAGCTTGGATGGCCCTTTGGTCCTAACAAACCTCCTATAACTCCTAGCATCATCAACGGCTTTGCCTTGCCCCTTAAGGAAGAGCACAAGATGTTCCTCATCCGTGTCCTGCTTCCCCTTCACAAGGTCAAGTCCCTGAGTGTCTACCACCCGCAGGTGAGCTGCCTTCCTCCTGATGATCCCTGACACCGGCAGCAGAGAAAAGAGAGGGAGGGGAAGATATTCCATCTGGGATGGGGGTGGCAGAAGGAGTGGGTGGGATAATTCCTCTTTACACCTCTTCTTCCATTCTGGGCTCTTGCTTCTGTCCCTGATCCCTCTGAGACCCGGACCGTACGCCTCACCTCCTTTCTACCTCAACCTTTTGCAGCTGGCTTACTGTGTGGTACAGTTCCTGGAGAAGGAGAGCAGTCTCACAGAGCCGGTAATTCCCCTTCCCAGCCCCAGGACACCTCTTCCTGTCAATTAAACTTCCCAGTCTGCCTATTGAATAATGCCATAAGCAGGTGCTCAGG
The DNA here is from genome assembly GCF_007474595.2 of Lynx canadensis. Lineage (NCBI taxonomy): Eukaryota > Metazoa > Chordata > Mammalia > Carnivora > Felidae > Lynx > Lynx canadensis. The sequence continues at coordinate 41,399,737 of NC_044307.1, forward strand.
AGGGATGTGGCCCAACAGGTGACATGGATTCCTCTCTGAAGGAAAAGTAAAACCTATATATAGGAAACAGAATCAGGCCAGTTAGCGGAGGCCACCCGAGCTGTGCCCATCAGGGTGGGGAGAGAGGCCAGGAAGGCTTCCTGTGGAAGCAGGCAGGTGTTGAGTGAGAATTTTATCCCCGTGTCCTCCTCTTCTCACAGGTGATTGTAGGACTTCTCAAGTTCTGGCCCAAAACCCACAGCCCCAAGGAGGTCATGTTCCTGAATGAGCTAGAGGAGATTCTAGATGTCATTGAACCTTCAGAGTTCAGCAAAGTGATGGAACCACTCTTCCGCCAGCTTGCCAAGTGTGTCTCCAGCCCTCATTTCCAGGTGAGACTCAGACCAGCATATCCCGTCCCCAGGCCTCCTAGAAACTGAGGAGGGTTTTCAGCAGAGTGAACCATACCCCTGCTGAGTCCCACCTGTCCCCACCAGGTGGCAGAGCGTGCTCTCTATTACTGGAACAATGAGTACATCATGAGCCTGATCAGTGACAATGCTGCCCGAGTCCTTCCCATCATGTTCCCTGCACTCTACAGGAACTCCAAGAGCCACTGGAACAAGTAGGCGGCTGGGGTAGGGCTGGGTGGTGGGGCTCTGGTTTGGGAACCTGTGAGGGGGTGGAAGAACTGAAGAGCCAGCGGTCTCATCGGGTCACTGAGCACAGGGGCTAGTGCCCACTGCACACTGACAGGCCCTTGAGGAACTGACCAGGGAGAAGACAGCGATGTGAGAGATGTCTGCAATACCTACAGCAGAGTGTGGCTTGTATCCTATCTTCTCCCCGTCAGAGATAGTCTGCAGCTTTGGAGACTTCATTCTGTGCTATGAGAAGCTGATGTGATCTTTTTTAGCATTTGCTGAATCCCACTGTCGTAAAGAGACTTTCCAGCCAAAAGCAAGTGCACTGTGGTGCAGGTGCTGTCCGTTAAGCTGCTGGGAGGCCATTAGGATAGGCCAGGGCATAGAAGTAGCGTGAAGAAGGTAGGTCTTAGAGCACGGGGTGAGGCAAAGGAGGGACAAACAGACCAAGGCCTATAAAGAACCTGAAATGCCAATCTCAAGTCACGTGATTTGGCTAGAACGATAACCTTACACTGCAGGGGTCTATGAAAGCTCTTAGCAGAGACCCCTCCTGGGAGAGAGCAAATTGGGGTCCTGGCACTGCCCTTATATAAGTAAGGCCTCCTGTACCTGATCCTTCTTCCCGGTGGCAGGACAATCCATGGACTGATCTACAATGCCCTAAAGCTGTTTATGGAGATGAATCAGAAGCTGTTTGATGACTGCACACAACAGTACAAGGCAGAGAAACAGAAGTGAGTATCTCTCGACTTGGGGGCTTCCATCTTCACCCCAGGTTCCCTCTGCTTCTCTTTCAAGCCCACCGCCTATCCCATCTTTGCTCCCTCAGGGGCCGGTTCCGAATGAAGGAAAGAGAAGAGATGTGGCAAAAGATCGAGGAGCTGGCCCGACTCAATCCCCAGGTGAGCTTTTCCTGCCGCTGCCCCAACCTGAGGGGCCCAGTTTGGCCTGGGGGAGGGTTTGTTTCAAGACAGGTCCACAGACTTCTGAAGCGGCTCTCACCACCTGCCCGTGCCTCCTCTCCTTCTCAGTATCCCATGTTCCGAGCTCCTCCACCACTGCCTCCTGTGTACTCGATGGAGACAGAGACCCCCACGGCAGAGGACATCCAACTTCTGAAGAGGACGGTAGAGACAGAGGCTGTGCAGGTGGGAAGGCATAGAGGGAATGGGGAGCAGAAATAAAAGCTCTGAAAGGGAGAGGAGACAGGAGCGGCAGATCCGAGGAATAAGGGGAGGAAGCTATAAAATTTATTGGGAATCGGTTACCATTCCTCGCCTTCTCCGTACCTACACGTAGATGCTAAAGGACATCAAGAAGGAGAAGGTACTGCTTCGGCGGAAGTCCGAGCTGCCCCAGGACGTGTATACCATCAAGGCGCTGGAGGCACACAAGCGGGCGGAAGAATTCCTAACTGCCAGCCAGGAGGCTCTCTGACCCCCTCACCGTCCTACCACAGGGCCACAGCCCACTCAGCCCTGGGACGCTGCCCTAGCCCTCCACCCTCTGCTCCCCACTGGCTGACTTGGGGCAAGGCAGTGCCTCTCTAGCTACTCTAGGGAGGGGATGTGGCATTTGAAGCAGGGGACCCCCCCCCCCCCAGAGTGGTCCCTCTTCTTCCCAAAATGTGTTCATGCCTCCCTGTGGCTAGTACAGACAGGCTGAGCACTGAGATCCTCAGTGCCCAGACAACTTGGGGATGCCTGTCCCCCTCCTCTCCTAACCCCACAGCTACCTGAGGCTGCTCTGAGAAATACACACAGGAATACATATGCTCCTCTCCCCTTCCCTTAATCCTCATTTCAACTCCAGGTGTCTTTCCTTCTCTCCCTCCCCTGCAGAAGCATATAGGGAGCAGCAGGAGATTATTCTCACCAAAGTTATGTCAAGCCCCATTGGCCCCTGGAGTGAGTAGCTGGAGGGGAGCCAACCCCCAACAGGCACAATTAGGCCCCCAGCCCCAGCAGTGTGCAGGCTGATGGGGTTGAATTATTTTCTCTTATCCCCTGCCTGACCAAGACAACATGGGGAGGTCAAAAGGAGAAAAGCATACGCTATGGACCATAGGTGATGGAATATAGGGCCCAGATGGACCAAGAGAAGGGGGTGAACAAACACCCTACCCTGTGCCCCCTCTTTGGTGAGCAGCAGCCCTGGGATCACAGACATGGAAGGGACCACCCTGGGGCTGACTGCTTTCCTATGTTGTTGGTTCCCAAAGCTAGGAGGAAGCAGGGAGCAGTGCCCTAAGCATGGCTCCCCCGACACCTATTTATTTCCTTTGTGCTGATGCTGGGCAGGCCCCCACTTGTCCCTTTCAGACACCCTGAAGGGGCAAGGGGCTGAAGAGGGCCAGACCCAGGTTCCAGGGGCACAGGCAGTGCAGCTTTTGGCTGTGTACATAGGGTGCTTTATTCTCCACAGTGATACATGCTAAGATGGGTTGGGCTTGGGCCAATGTCCCCATATGTACAGAACTGAATAAAGTGGGTCTCTGAGAAGAAGTCTGATTTGCCTTGATGTGGAAAGGGAGATGGAGAATATGAAGATGGACATTACAACCAGGGATGTGTTCAGTCCTATGCTGGTTCTGGCCTGGAATGCAGGGAGATAAGGCAGCTCTCAGGGTAGTCACTTCCAGGCTGGGGTCGTCCCCTGCCGGGCTTGGAGGGCCTTCTGTACCACATCTTCCCACTGGGCATCTGATATCTCCCGAGCCCAGGCAGGAACCCCTGGCGCAGGCAGGCTTACTCCAGCCATTGTCCTTTTCACCAACTCCACATGTTCTGAAATCACAAAAAACAGGATAACAGAAACGATGGGACCAGCTCCACTCCCCATTCTTTGAATTAACCCATAACCCTTGGGCTACCAGGGAGGCCAAATCCATCTTGTTATTTCCAGGCAAGCCCACCTACAATCCAAGTCTAACACAATAGACTTTCACCTGGATTCCGAAGTCTGTAAAATCTTACATGACAAACTGTTGTTTTAGGAACGGGGTGTTCCTCTATGACTTCCCTTTCTTTACTGGTTCTGACCAGTCCCTTTCCTCCAACATTATTCCAAAATGAAAGCATGCTCCCTTTACCCGGGTCCATGGGAATAGAGCTGTGGTTGCTCAATCCTGTGGCTCCTTCCTCCTCTTCATCCTCACTCTCTAATGGCGGGTCTGGCAAATGAAGCCCCAGGGCCTAAAGAGCCAGAGAGAAGACAGTTCAGGTCCAGCACTTCAGGAATCCCAGCTTCACCTGGCCAGAACAGTGCCGCCTCCACCATACCTGGATCCGATCCTGAATATCAGCAACTACATCTTCTCCATCCCCCACCGGTGCCAGCTCCACCTCCTCTGGTTCAGGATCTTGGTTCAGGGGTTGGTAGGAGTAGCCAGCTGGGCCTGCCCCCGTTTCCTCCTGCTCTTCCTCAGGCTCCTCGCTGCTCCAATCCCCAGTGCCTTCCGTAGGGCCCTGGTGCGGCCCTAATTCCTCAGTCTGATTGGGGAAGATACGCTCGGGGCCCATGGTGTCTCTCCCTAGAACTACTGCTGCCATCCGGGCAGGGGCTGCAAGAACAGAGAGGGCGGGAGGGTAGGGATCGGATGAAATCAGGTCCACCTATAGCCACTCATCCAGTTCCTTGTGGTCTCCTGCGTCCGCAAACCATTTAACCGCTTCCAAGCTTCCTGCATCCCACCCTCTCCTGGGCACTCCACCATTTAAACCGACTCGTATCTTGAACCGAGGCCCACCGAACTTGCTCTGCCAATTCTTAAATAACAGCCCAACCCGAGACCATACCACCTCCCAAAAGACACTCGGTCCAGAACCCCGCCCGCCCCTACTCCCCTACTTGGGAACTCCGGATCGCCAAACGAGCTCCCCTAGACAGGGCGTACCCGCCCCCTTCTTCCCTCTCCAAAGGGTTCCCCTCTGTACCGCCTGACAAATGCCCTTCAGGCCCCAGGGGCTCCCCTCAAATAGCCCCAGCAGCGGCGTCCGCCACCCGCCCCCACCGATTCTCGGCGCCGGTGTTTCCGCGCGCCTCACCCGCTCAGAGCCCGCGGCTGAACCCGCACCTCCACTTCCGGCGGAGCAGGACGTACCGGGGCGCCTGGTCCTCCAGCCCCTCCCCGTGCTCATGATTGACGCGAACGAGAGACAAGTCGTACGCCTCTTGCCCCGCCTCCGCCATCTCCTGCTCCGACAACAAAGGACTACATTACCCAGTGATGCCCAGGGTTTTTTGGGGGGGGTTTTTTGACACATATATGCACAGGCGCACAACCTCCCTCGGCTCCTGGCCACTCCTCAGCCCCTCACGTCCCTCTGGAAACCCGTGGACTACAAGTCCCGGTAGGCTTCGGGCACTTAGCTCTGACTGCACGTGCGCACACGGCTGCCCGCCGGAAGGACCGAGTCTGGCTGTGTTTATCTCGTTGGGGAGCTAGCCGTCGGTTGGCGCGCAACGGGTTCTAGACTGCAGGCAGCGCGAGGATCCGCGGCCCCGCCCCGGCCCGGCCTGGCAGGTAGCCCGGGATGGGTTGAAGAACAAGGAAAATTGGAGGGGCTGGGGTCGCCCATACCTGGAGCTGGCGTCGTGGGGGAGGGGCCTGAGAGTGATGAGGTGGGGGTGGGGAGGGAACTAGGGGGATGATGGGAAAGGAGAGTGTTAATGGGGAAAGAAGGACTGGGGGAGGATGGTGAGGAAATGAGTGGGGGGGACCTGGTGGCTGGCAGAGGCACTGAAGGGAATTGGAAGGAAGACCGGGCTATGAGGAGAACGGGGAAGCTGAGGATGATGTAAAAAAAGGAGGGGAGGGTCTGGCATTGTGGGGGAGGGGAGTGTTGGGATGACTGGAAGAAGACAGGGATAGCGTCATAGGCAGGGAGGAATATCCCTGGCCGAAAGGGGTCAGTGAATATTCGCCTTTTTCCCCTTAGTGGAAGAGGGAAAATGGAGGGCTGTCGGGGTGGAGCTTGGTGCGGTGGGAGAAGGAAAAAGAAAACTGCAAGGCTCACAGATCAAGAAGGGCCAGAAATGGGGAGTGGACATTGCAAGAGACCAGGGAGGGGGATAGGTACATGAAGGGTATGCAGGAAGCTTGAGAATGCAGCAATGATCCAGGAGACCCAGAGACAAATGGGGCCCCTGAGACAGTAGGGGCTTATCTCCATGAGTTTGAGTTGTCATTGTGAAGCAGCTAAGAATCTGTCCACTTTTGGATGGAATTGCTTCTCTCTTCCCCTGTGAGTTTTTTACCTTGACATAGCTGAAGGGGGGAGTAGAAGTTATGAGGGAAGACAAAAGACTCACATTCTTAAACTGTTCAACCTCCTATCTGTCCCCACAAGTCCAGATCCAAGATCTTTTGGATTGAGAACAGGAGTAATGAAGTGAGAGTGGTTTCCTGCCGGGGCTATTTCAGGTTTGGCAGGCTGGCTATTTAAAGCATGGGATGGGGGGTTGAGGGAGGTTGAAGGGGGAGGGGGGCTGGCAAGCCAGCTGAAAACCGTGTCTCTTTCTTATGAGGGGCCTCCCTTACTTGCTTTCTCTATGCCTGAGGTTCTGCCAGGTTCTTCGCTCTGCCAGGGCTTCTTGAGCAGGGAGCAGATGATCCACTCAAACCCAGCAGGTGCCTGCCAACGAAGGCAATACCCATTGGAGGAACATTTGTCTGACAGAGCCTTCAAATGTACCCATTATCACTAGGTTGGCAGGTCATGCTTGAGTCTATTTCTTGTCCTGCCCAAGGGCTCCCCCACACCCCGCCCCTTCCTCTCTCTTTTCTAACACACACCCCTACCCCATTCCCCTTTCAGGGATCTAAGTGGGAGAAGAGCTGCTGAAACAGCTTGTTCTTTATTACAATAGCGGGGTTGGAGAAGTAGCAGGAGGGGAAAATTCCTCCTCTCCACCCCCACCCCCTCAGTCCCCAGCAGACACATACCTTTCTGGCTTAAGTTCCTAGTCTTGGCAGTATATCAGGCACAGCTGTTAAAGGAACTCCTCGTGCCTGTGAGGGGCCCTGGATGACCCTGATGACAACAGCTTAGCTTGACGAGAGCTCCCTTTGAGGGGCTTACCATCCGTGGAGCCCCCTGTCCTGGATCATTCCTACCCTATCCACCCTGCCCTGGATGGGGGGACTGTTTCACTCCAAAAGCCAAAAGCTTTTCTCCTTTGAAGCACCCATGCCAGCTTTCAATGGACCAATTGGGGTTGGCTGCACTATTAATAGACCTGAGTATTTTGAGATCCCTTTCCCCACCTTAAAGAGCACAGATTCTTAGAGAGGTGGCAGTAAGCGGAGCAGAGCCAGAGAGACAAGAGAATGCACTGCCCTGGGAAGGGCAGGCGGTGCTTGCAGCTTGTGCCAGGCCAGCGACACGGTGAAGCCTCCATGAGTAAGGAATGACCATGCTGAACCTTTGATCAGCAAATTCTGAGCTGTCAATCAGGTCAGAGCCGCCCCGCCCTTCACTGTGGGAGAACAGGACCAGGGCTAGCTCCCTGACCTCTACCTGAGCTTTGGAAAGGTGGTGTGGGAGGGCCACCAGGGTGACGCTTGGAGGCAAGGGCTGGTCCTGGGCAGAGTCCTGGTGAGCCAGATAAAGACCTTGCCTGAGGAGCCCATGGCCATAACTTGTGTGCAGGTAGCAGAGGCAGCAGGCCGTGCCGGGGGGGCATGTTGCTGTAACCAGTGACCCAGGGGATGTTACGGTGGACAGTGCACCTGGAGGGCGGGCCCCGCAGGGTGAACCATGCTGCAGTGGCTGTTGGGCACCGGGTATACTCCTTCGGGGGTTACTGCTCTGGTGAAGACTATGAAACACTGCGGCAGATTGATGTGCACATTTTCAACGCAGGTAAGCTAATGCTGGGACCATCCCTGGGTACCCATGTCAGGGAGGGGAACGGGCAGCTGAATGAGGTTTGGTGGCAGTCCCCATGGCCAAAGGGGATGGGGGAATGAATGTCTGGTTTGGGAAAAGGTGAACAGCCTGGAAGGAGGTTTCCAAGGCTGAGCAGAACTGTGCCCACAGTGTCCTTGCGTTGGACAAAGCTGCCCCCAGTGAGGCCTGCCATCCGTGGGCAGGCTCCTGTGGTACCCTACATGCGGTATGGACACTCGACCGTCCTCATCGATGACATGGTCTTCCTTTGGGGCGGGCGGAATGACACCGAAGGAGCCTGCAATGTACTTTATGCCTTTGACGTCAGTGAGTATGGATCTCAGAGAGGCTCTGTTCTGCCAAATGATGCCTCCGGGGAATGGGCTGGGAAAGGTGTGGGCTGAGGGCATTCTAGAGTCTAGGAGGGAGTGGTGTCAGAGGTTGCTTACTGACCCAGCCTCTCCTCTCTTTCAGATACTCACAAGTGGTCCACACCGCGAGTGTCAGGAACAGTTCCTGGGGCCCGGGATGGACATTCAGCTTGTGTCCTGGGCAAAACCATGTACATTTTCGGGGGCTACGAGCAGCTGGTATGTCTGGGAGCAAACTAGAGCTTTAGGGTGAGAATAAGAAAAAGGGAAATTAAGGGTGGTGGAATGGGAGGCTTTGGCTTGTTTGCGGGTTTTGACGGGAGAGGCCAAGAGTCAGAGGGTCACCACGGATATCCTCTTTGATTCCTTTCTTCACTTCCTTTCTCTTCCCACTCAGGCGGACTGCTTTTCCAATGACATTCACAAGCTGGATACCAGTACCATGACATGGACCCTTATTTGTACAAAGGTCTGCCTTTTCTTCCTCCCAGGTCCTTACTTTCAATTGAAGAAATCATAGGAGGCTCAGTGAGAGCAGATCCCCTCCTAGCCCCCGTGCTGACTCCCGCTCTTTTATCTCTCTGCTCCTGTCCAGGGCAACCCTGCACGCTGGAGGGACTTTCACTCAGCTACAATGCTGGGCAGTCACATGTATGTCTTTGGGGGCCGTGCCGACCGCTTTGGGCCATTCCATTCCAACAATGAGATTTACTGCAACCGCATCCGTGTCTTTGACACCAGGACTGAGGCCTGGCTGGACTGTCCACCCACTCCAGTGCTGCCTGAGGGCCGCCGGAGCCACTCAGCCTGTGAGTGTCTGTCGGTCTCTGTGGGGGTCCCCTTTCCCACCTGTTGCCCTCACACTCTTCACGTTTCTCTTTCCTTCCAGTTGGTTATAATGGGGAGCTGTACATCTTTGGTGGCTATAATGCAAGGCTGAACCGGCATTTCCATGACCTCTGGAAGTTTAACCCCGGTACAGAGCGCTGCCTTTAAATTTTTTTTTTTTTTAATGTTTACTTATTTTTGAGAGAGAGAGAGAGAGAGAGAGAGAGAGAGACAGAGTGTGAACTGGGGAGGGGCATATAGAGAGGGAGACCCAGAATCCGAAGCAGGCTCCAGGCTCTGAGCTGTCAGCACAGACCCCGACGTGGGGCTAGAACTCACAAACCAAGAGATCATGACCTGAGCTGAAGTCAGATGCTTAACCAACTGAGCCACCCAGGCGCCCCCAGAGCACTGCCTTTAAGGGGAGAACAAGGAGCAATTGGGGACGGGGAAAAAATAATCCTAAGTAGGTGAGGGTGAGCATGGGGGTAGGGAGGATGTCTGGACTGGGCAGGTATTAAACCTCCATATAAACTTCTCTTCAGTGTCCTTTACCTGGAAAAAGATTGAACCGAAGGGGAAGGGGCCATGTCCCCGCCGGCGCCAGTGCTGCTGTATTGTTGGTGACAAGATTGTTCTCTTTGGGGGTACCAGGTTAGGAGGAAAGTGGGAGGGCTTGGGGAAGGGCCCAATCTGACTGCATGGGAGGCATTTGAGGAGGAGGGTCTCATGGGTAGTCTTTCCTCCTTCCTTAATCTCTTTTTTGATCCCTATAGTCCATCTCCTGAGGAAGGCCTGGGAGATGAATTTGACCTCATAGATCATTCTGATTTACACATTTTGGACTTTAGTAAGTACACATATTTCCAGATATGTGTCCCTGTCTTTGGGTGGTGACATTGAGGAGTGGACCCTTTCCTTGGTTCTGAGCGTATCCCTCTCTCTGACTTCTCCTTCAAAGGCCCTAGTCTGAAGACTCTGTGTAAACTGGCCGTGATTCAGTATAACCTGGACCAGTCGTGTTTGCCCCATGACATCAGGTACAGTGAGTGGTTGGAGAGGAGGGATTGGTTGAGAGTGTGTGATCAGATGAACTTGTTTCTCCGTATAGAGGGGACAGAAGTTTTTGTTCTGCTGGAGATGTAATGTACTTGAGAGTGAGAGCAAAGGAGTTACAGGATTATCAGCTGGGTAAATCATATGAAGAAAAAAAAATCCGGTGTTTCAAACCAAGCTCAGAAGCATCACTTCCTGAGACCCGAGCCTGTATGGTTGTTTTTAACATGCTGAGAAAGTTCAATTAAATCTTTGAAGTTAGCTGCAAAGTAAAGACAAGTATAGGAATCTTTGGATCACATTAGTTCCAGAGTTAAGGGAGGTCCTTCCTAGCTACTTCCCTTTGAATTCCATTCTTAGGTCCAAATTAAGCACCAAAAGTTATTTGGTATATACTTGTGTCCTTCAGGGTCATTATGGACACTTCCCTCTCCTGTATCAGTTCAGTTTAACTCTTACTTGCCTGGGGGAGAGGGGTGGTGGTGTTCAGTATTTGGTGACACGAAGTATACAAGGCTGAACTGATGGCTCATGGGCTTGCTCAGGATTGACACATGTGCAAGTATTTCATACCAAGTAGACTGTAGTGAGGGTCTTGGCATAAAGGGGGTACTTGGTAAATCTTTGTAGGATGACAGAATTGTCAAAAAGAAAGGGAGAAAAAAGGGATTTAATTTTAATGTGGTGGGAGGGCTGGGGAAGTCTGTACAAGCCTAGGAGAGGGGAGTCAGGGCCTTTAAAGGGTTGGGAGTGGAGAGTAAAAACAGGCATTCCTGGTTGGATCTGAGCAGAGGGGGAAAGGTAGGGTGGGAAGTTTACTGAGGTGTGTATACAGATGGTTTTTTCCAGGAGTTGGGCATAAGCACACATATATAAACATAGATAGGAAGTCTACATGAGCTGGCAGGTGGATGAGTGGGTGATACCAGATTTGGTGGTGGGTGGGGCCATGATTGTTAACAATCATGTCAAACAGTAAGGCTATAAGAAAGAGGTGGCTGTGGGTGGTTGAGCTTTAGGGTGTTGAAGGGACTGGTGTGTTCATAGCTTTGTTTGAGCAATTCTGGGCTTGAGGGTGGAGGCTCCACTCTTGTGTCCTTTCTGCCTGTCATTGTTGGCCTTCCAGGTGGGAGCTGAATGCCATGACCACCAACAGCAATATCAGTCGCCCCATCGTCTCCTCCCATGGGTAGGAGAAAGTTGCTGCCGCCTCCCTTCCTGAGCCTGCTATTATCTTCACTGCCCTTCCCCATCCCTCACCTGCCTGCCCCTTTGGTCCCTGGACTCGGTATACCTCTGCGTGGAGTTGTTGGACTAGAGGTGTTTCCTGTGCTGTGAACTCAGTGGGGAGCTGTAGGGGGGAGGGCTAGTTCCCTACCCCCCTTGGGCCGAGGGCCCCTTCCCCTTGGTGCTCTGTCCCATACACCTCCTTCCAACTGCTCCTGGGCCTCTGCTCTGCCCCAGGCCAGCCAGGCTCTGTTGGGAAGTGAAGGGAATGGGGATTAGGGAGAAGCAAGCAGTGCCTGAGCCTCAGGAGCTTCCCCCACCCTTGTTTCCACCCCCTCCCCCTGCTTGAGTCAAGAGCATTGATTGGGAGCTGAGAGGAGTTGCAACTGTTGCCATGAAACCCTCATTCTCCCTGACCTGGGGAGGCGAGGACCAGCAGATAATCCCACCCTTTCCTGAGCTGTTGCTGTTCCCTGACGCTCCCAGCCAGCTCAGATTTTATAAAAATGGATTAAAAATCTCCAAACGTGTGATCTGTTTTTGTGGAATACGATGGGGGTGGATGGCAGAAGCTTGCGAAAGGACAGGGTGCTTCTCTGCCAGGTTCTGGCGTCTCTGCCAAGAGCAAAAGGAAACCAAATACCACCAAGGCCTGGCCCTGGCTTTTCTAGAGCGCGGGGTCCAGCGCCATGTGACCAAAAGGTGGCGACGGCATACCGAGTGCGTGCATCCCGCCGGAGTGTCCTGGCCACCACCGACTTGCGCAGACGCGTCTCTCGGAGAAGCCGGAAGAGGCGGGGCGGGAGGCAGGAGGGCGGAAGTGGCGCCATTCGCTCCCGGCGCGTCCCACAAGCCAATGCCGAGAGGGAGTTCTCGTATCGCGGCGGCCCTCGGGTCTCCCCGCAGGGCCAGTAGAGGCGAGGAGGATGGCGAGGGCGTGGGGCCCGGGGTCCTGCGGAAGGGTGAGGGCCTCGTGCCGGGCCGAGGGGCAGCGCGGGGCGGGGGGAAGGGTAGGTGGCGGCGCAGTGACCGTGAAACTGCCTAGTTCTCTGTAAGAGGCCATCGCGGGGAGCGCCGCCGACGAAATGGGACAGTGGGGTGTGAGGAGGCGCTTCCTGGGTTAGGACAGCCTGGGCAGTTTCTGAAAGGGAGGATGAGAGTTTTGCGCAGAGAGAAAACGGGTGTGTAAAAGTACAGTCTGGGGAGGCATTGGTTGCTGGGGGTTAGTAGGTCAGGATTGAACACATTTCGCAAATCTTCGTTGAGCATCTATCGTGTGCGGGCTGTTAGATGCTGTAGATACAGTAGTGAATAGAAGCCGTCAAAAACTCCTGTTCTGGGGTGACTGGCTGGCTCAGTCAGTAGAGCATGTGACTCTTGATCTGGGAGGTGTGGGTTCAAGCTCACATTGGGTGTATAGATAAGTTAAACATAAAATCTTAAAAATCGTGTTCTCATGGAACTTATCTTTCAGAAAGGATGACTAAAAAAAAGTAAATTAATACAGTAAAAGGTAAAGCAGAGGAATGTGTATTTTTAAGGGTGAATTTTGATATGTGAATTATACCTCAGTTTTCCAAAAAGATTATAATGGCTATGGAGAGAAAGCAAGGGAGGGGTTGCAATTTTAGGTAGTTACAGAAGGCCTCACTGAGTAGGTGACATTTGAGCAACCGTTTGAAGGAGGTGAGGAAACAGTAAATACATCTGGATAAAGATTCCAAGCAGAGGCACCATCGAATGCAAAGGAACTGAGGCAGGATCATAGATCTTCTTGCTCAGTAAGTGCTAGACTCGTTGAAAGGAGTGGGAAAGAGATTATAGGACTCAAGATTAGAGACCAGGGGTGAGGTCACATGGGGGGTTTCAAACCACTATAAGGCCTGTAGCTTTTACTCTGATCAAGATGAAGCTATTAGGGAGTTTTGAGTTCTGAAGTGATGTGATCTGAAGCATATGTGTATGGAAAAGGGGTAGGAATGATGAGATCAGCTTTGCATTTTAGATGCCCCTGTCCAGCCTGTCCAGCATAACTTTGGGAGGAGATGGAGGTTGGAAGACCAGTTAGGAGGCTAGAGCACTGGCTGAGGTGAGGGGTGCTGAGAGTATGAAGGAGAGCACTGGCAGTGGTAACTGAGCAAGGAAGACATGCCCTGTGGGGAAGACCGTGAAGGCAGGATTCAAAAGAAAATGAAAAAGAATGGACTGTGGCTTGGCCTACCCCCAACTGTACATTTGTATACCTTCCTTAGCAGGTGGTGGGAATGGTTGGGAAGTTAGGTGTCAGTGTAGCACTCTTGCAACCTGCGCTGCCTAAAGCCTGTCGTGATTGGCCTGATGGGGATATTGGAAAGGGTCAGTTACTTAAGGAATGAGGGTGGGATGATGTCTCTGCTGGGAGATGCTGTGCTGAGTTGTGTCCCCACCCCTCCTTCCACAGACACATCTGACATGTCATTTGAAGAGCTGTTGGAATTGCAGAACAAAGTGGGGACTAAGACATACAAACAGTTGGTAGCTGGAAACAATACTAAGAAGCCAAGTTCTAGACCACCTGTCCAAAATGCATGTGTTGCAGATAAGCACAGGTGAGGAGCAAGGCCTGCCCCAGGAATTTGAGAATACCTGGGACTTTGAGTGGGTGTCTGCATTCCTAGATGGGAGGCCTTTGATCAAGACTAGAGAGCCAGGGAGGGCGCCTGGGTGGCCCTTTCAGTTAAGGGGCCGACTTTGGCTCAGGTCATGATCTTGCAGTTTGTGAGTTCAAGCCCCACGTCAGGCTCTGTGCTGACAGGTTGGAACCTGGAGCCTGCTTCAGATTCTGTGTCTCCCTCTCTCTCTGCCCAACTCCCACTGGCACTCTGTCTCTCTCAAAAATAAACGTTAAAAACCAAACAACAACAAAAAAACAACACTGGAGAGCCAGGGCATCTGGCTGGCTCAGCCAGTGGAGTGTGCACCTTTTTTTTTTTTTTTTTTTTTAATGTTTTTATTTTTGAGAGAGAGAGACTGAGCACTCACAATTGGGGGAAGGGCAGAGAGAGAGAGAGAGGGACGGAGGATCCCAGGCAGGCTCCAGGCTGACAGCGGAGAGCCCAATGTGGGGCTGAGACTCATGAACCGTGAGATCATGACCTGAGCTGAAGTCAGACATTCAACTGACTGAGCCACCCAGGTGCCCCTCTTGATCTTGGGGTTGTGAGTTTCAGCCCCACGTTGGGTATAAAGATTACTTAAAAATAAAATCTTAAAAAAAAACAAAAAAGGGGGCACCTGGGTGGCTCAGTCGGTTGGGCGGCCAACTTCGGCTCAGGTCACGATCTCGCGGTCCGTGTGTTCGAGCCCCGCGTCAGGCTCTGGGCTGATGGCTCAGAGCCTGGAGCCTGCTTCCAATTCTGTGTCTCCTTCTCTCTCTGACCCTCCCCTGTTCATGCTCTGTCTCTCTCTGTCTCAAAAATAAATAAAACGTTAAAAAAAAAAATTAAAAAAAAAAAAACAAAAAAGGACTGGAGACCCTGGACATGTCTTTTAATTTCTCCGTAGGCCTCTGGAAATGTCAGCCAAGGTTCGGGTGCCATTTTTGCGTCAAGTTGTTCCAATCAGTAAGAAGGTGAGGAGGAAGCAGGAAGGGCTGTCTCAGTGAGAGGAGATTGAACAGTTCATTTATAGTCTCTCTGTTCTTTCCAAAGGTAGCCCGGGACCCCCGCTTTGACGATCTGTCAGGGGAATATAATCCTGAGGTGTTTGACCAGACGTATCAATTCCTGAATGACATCCGAGCTAAAGAGAAAGAGGTTTGGAACATTAGACCAGCTCATGGGGATTCCAGGGGTGGGAAACTCGGGTACAGGTTATTGAGTTGGGCAGAGGGGAACAGGGAACATAGTGGTGGGCAGATTTATTTTTCCTTAATTGATTTAACTCTTCCCAAATGTGCTTCTATTCAAATCCTGGCTCATTAGTTTACCAGCCGTGTGACCATTGGCAGGTTCCTTAACTTCTCACTTTTCTAATCATAAAGAGATAATAAAATAATTCATATTTCTTAGTGTTACTGCATTAACAAACGTGAACCTCTTAGTATAATGCTTGGCACAACATTTTGGTTGACGTTTGCAGACTGCTAACCGTCATATTCATTTTATAATGTGGAGCTTGTGAAAAAGCAGTTGAAGAAGCACCGTTCAGGGCAGGAGCACGAGAAACTGCAGCAGCTGCTCCAGAGAATGGTGAGTGGGTCAGAATCGCAGGTGGGCGGGGAGAACAGTTCAGGGCACGCGGGAGGTGGTTCACAGTCCCTCCTACTCACCCATCCACCCACCTCGTCTTTGCTTCTCAGGAGCAGCAAGAACTGGCACAGCAGGAACGCAAGCGGCAGCAGGAGCTGCGCCTGGCCCTGAAGCAGGAGAGGCGGGCTCGGGCCCAGCAGGGCCATCGGCCATACTTCCTGAAGAAATGTAAGTGGGGCACAGCTGTCACAGGCTGGTTACAGGGACAGGCTTGGGTGGCCATAGAGGCAGCATGCTGTGTTGGGGGTCCGTGAGCTCCCTAACGAAGTCATGAAGGCTGGATCCCATGGGAAGTTGGAGGAAAATAGAAATGGTAGGGAGGAGTTAATTTGTAACTATTCTTGTATCCCCAATTATAGATTATGGGCAAGGAGTGTTGCTTTTATCTCTCCCGCCTCCCCTACATATGCTGGGCCAGGCACATAGAAGGAGCTCATAGTTGGTTTAATGGAGAAAGCAGGGAATGGTAGAAAAAAATCTGCTTGCTGCACACACCAGTGAACTCCAACCAAGTCATGTATCCCAGCATCGAGGTTGAGAAGTACAGACCTGGGGAAAGGAAAAGAGGAGTGCCTCCTCCCTTGCTTACCTGCTTTCTTTCTCTTTGTTCTCTAGCTGAGCAGCGCCAGTTGGTCCTAGCTGAGAAGTTCAAGGAGTTGAAACGCAGTAAGAAGTTAGAGAGCTTCTTGAGTCGAAAGAGGCGCCGAAATGCAGGCAAAGACCGGAGACATCTCCCTTTGAACAAAGAGTAATGAGGAACGGTTCTCAGCTCTGCCACTGCCCCAGTGAGAAACGGATCTATGGGGACAGACTTGGGCTTGGCCTCTTCTAGTTGTTTTTCATGAAAGGGCAAAGATCATAGCTGCCCTTGAGCTAGATTGGCTCAAAGATGACCAGAGGGCTCTTGGACAAGAAGAGCAGCCCAGCCTTCTGTCCTGGCACACTTTCTCTGCTTGGATCTGGTTCATCATGTCCTCATGTTCTCCCATCCTTGCTTTAAACCAGTGATCGTGGTGTAGAAGAAAAAGGGCCAGTGAGTGAGTGAGTGATCTTGAGGCTAGTGAAGGCTGTAAAGTCTGTTGATAGCTCCTAGTGCTGGGACTTTATGTAAGAGCCAAATTGTAAACATTCCTGTTATTCTTTTTATTATTCTTTTTTGGTGGGTTTTTCGAGTGGCCTAAAACTACTGTTTCAGTGGGCCATCTGTGGGGGCTGGCAGCAAACTTAAGGCTCCCATAAAGTGGGAAATCAGACCAGAGACCCCTCCTACTTAAACCTCAAAGAAGACAAGATCATTGAAAGGGTAAACCACTCTCACAGCTCACCTATGTAGTTTTGGTTTTGGATACAGAGGGAGAGAGGAGGTGAGGACAGAAAGTTTCCCCAGTAATGTAGAAGCACAGCTGGTTGTCGGTACTGTTTGGGTCTACAGTTCCTACTCCCATGTGGACTAGAGAATCCTCAAGCTAATTAATGATTCAGTTTGAAGTGGTCTCAGGTTGGTAGTGCTTCCAGGCACCTGGCAGAAGCAAAAGTAATCTTCACTTGGAGGGTTGTACTTGAAACTCAAGCCTCAAGGAGTTCCTTTAGATAAAATTTGAAGGAATGTGAGCTTTCAGTGAAAATATGAAGCACACAAGGAAAGAAATCACCATGAGCAAGAGTCATCGGGGACAATAGAAAACAGACTCAGACCAGCAAAGACAGATGTTAGAAATATAAAATACAAAACAAAATATCTTGCTTATATTTAAAGAGAAACTATGACTAAAGAAAAGAATATCTAAAAGGACCAAACTGGTTTGATAAAAAGTAGAGCTTTTAAAAATGAACAATGTACTATTTGAAGTTAGAAACTTTAAGGTTGGGGTGCCTGGCTTGCTCAGTTGGTGGAGTATGTGACCCTTGGTCTTGGTCTTGGGGTTGTGAATTTGAGCCCCACGTTGGGTGTAGAGATTACTTAAAAATCTTTCAAAAAAAAAAAAGAAAGAAAGAAAGAAAGAAACTTTATGGGGCACCTGGGTGACTCGGTTAAGCATCTGACTCTTGACTTCGGCTCAGGTCATGATCTCATGGTTTGTGGAATGGAGCCCCATGTTGGACTCTATGCTGACAGTGCGGAGCCTACTTGGGATTCTCTCTCTCTCTCTCTCTCTCTCTCTCTCTCTCTCTCTCTCTTTCTCATGGTTCGTGGGATTGAGCCCCACTTTGGACTCTATGCTGACAGTGCGGAGCCTGCTTAGGATTCTCTCTCTCTCTCTCTCTCTCTCTCTCTCTCTCTCATGAGCGTGCACTGTCCCTATCTTGCTGTCTCTCAAAATAAATAAACATTTAAAAAAGAAAGAAACTTTATGGTTAAGCAACAGATTAGACACATCTAAAAGGAGAATGAACCGGAAGTAGATTTGAAGTTACAAAGATGGAACACAGGGATACAGAGAAATGGAAACTGAGGAAAGGATTAAAATACATAGGAAGAACAAAACATGGAAGATAGATTAAGAAGGTATAATACATGTAATCTGAAATCCAGAGAAGAGAATATTTTAAAGAGGCTGAGAATTTTCTAGAATTGAAATTTATAAGCAGTAAGATTCAGAAAGCCCTATTAATTCCAAGCAGGAAACAAATTGATGGCTGGCTCAGTCAGTAGAGCATGCAACTCTTGATCTTGCCCCACCTTGGGCATAGTTTTTTGTTTTTTGTGTTTTTTTTTTTTAATGTGATAAATCATGAAATTACTATGTTTTAAAGACTAACATCTAAAAAACAGTCATAAGGAAAAGGAAGAGAGGTAGAATTAGAAGCTAGGATATCTAATGCTTTATGCTTCTGGAATGGAGGAGTAGATGTAATTCTGATGACTGAACTATGAAATGAGCATAAAGTGTTTGTCCCCCAAGTGATTGTAAGCTGAGGGCTGAAGCTACCAGGATATTTTATCTTGCCCAGAGGGATCCAGTGCTCCAGGGTCTCTGATGCCACATAGATCAATCCTAAGAACAGATTCTGACAGATAAAAGAAAAAGACTATTGAACTATTGGGCTCAAAAAACACTAAGAAGGTAATAGAAAAGCTCAAAAAAAAAAAAAAAATCTGGTTGGCAGCTAAGTCTGAGCAGTTAAAAAAGCACTCTAAATGCTATCTTGGAACGAGAGTGTTGTGAAGATGCCCCTGTTGCCACCAGTGGTATTCCACTTTCCTTCTTGTTTTGCTCTAGATTCAGAAATTCCTGGCAGAGGCATTTGATTAGCTAAACCTTGGTTATATGGCTGCAAGGGGAATGCTGGGAAAGCAAGTATCTGGTCTTTTATATGGTGAGGGGTGGGCTTTATCTTCAACTTCAATTTGTGTGAGGTTTCCAAGCATAAGAAGGGGGTTTAGGGGTGCCTGGGGGGGCTCACTTGGTTAAGTGTCTGACTTTGGCTCAAGTTACAATCTCGTGGTTCATGAGTTCCAGCCCCGCAACATTGGGCTCTCTGCTGTCCTTGCAGAGCCTGCTTCAGATCTTCTGTCTCCCCACTCTCTCTGTGCCCCTCCCCTGCTCACTCTCTCTCTCTCAAAAATAAATATTAAAAAAAAAAAAAAGAGGGGGGTTCAGATGAAGGGTAGTCAAGAACATACCTGCATGTCCATCACAAGGCTGTATTGGCCCCACCACGCCTTCAGCCTGCTACTCTTCCCCTTCATCAAGGGCCCACAGGAGACATTGGAGAGCTCTGAGCTTCAGCGATGGGTTAGTCGGTCTACTTGCTTTTTGATTTTTATTGGGAATATATTGAGTTGAGATATAATTGATATTACACACTTGACTTCCTCCACCCATTTAACTTGTACAATGTGATGGTTTTTAGTATATTCGGAGTTGTGTAACCATCCCAATTTTGTAACATTTTTGACACCCCAAAAAGAAACCCCATATCCTCTAGCAGACACTCCCCCATTTCTTCCCAGTCTCCCCAGCTCTAGGCAGCCACTAAACCACTTTCTGGCTCTAGATTTGCCTGTTTTGGAGCATTTCACGTAAGTGGAATTAATATGTGATCCTTTATGTGCAAACCAGCTATCTGGGATAAAGAAATAGAGGCTATGAGAATGGTCTCACAAAAGGGTCAGGGTAGCAAACTTCTGTCCCAAGTCACGCAGGAAGTGTGTGCCTTGTAGGGATTGAAAGTCCTGAGGGCAGGGGAAGAGGCTTAGGTCTTTACTGGTCCTGGTAAGAGAAGGGCAGTCAGGACTGTTCACCCAAGTGACAAACTAGCAACCCCAGTGTGCCCTGGGGCCCAGTGCCTGTTGCCTGTCTTCTGCTTCATAGAAGAACATGGACCAACCAGGTGGTTCTGCTCTGAGAACCACCAACAGCATCATGGGGCCACCATACTGCAAAGTAAAGCAATCATGGGCCTTCTGTGGCTACCCTGTTTGCCCTCTGTTTTGCTGTCTTGTCCTGGGCATCCTGACTCTCCTGAGCCCTGGCCTGTTTCCCTTACAGATTCTATTCCAAATCTCAGTCCTGGGTGGCACACAGTTCCCTGTCTGGCCTCTGTGCCCTCTCTTACCACCTGACTCTTCCTCACTCCTCCCCACCTCCTTTCTTCTGTAGCCTTCTCCCTTATCTCTTGGCTGCAATAACCTTGGACTCAGGATGCCTGGGTCACTCCTTCCTCACTCCCTTAATCACCCCTGCCAGGATGCAGAACTTCACCCCTGGCACTGGGTTCCCTGGCCTGACCTGCCCTCCTCGTGTGGGTGGGGCCAGGGGAGTCCATTCTAGCAGCACAGAGCAAACCTCCGTGACAGTGGCCTGTGGCCTGTTGCTGCTACTAGTGGGAGTCTGGCTTTGGCGACCGTATGGCTCTGCATGACCAGAAGCTTGTGGGAGCTGCAGTTCCTTCTAGTTCTGCTTCCAGCCCAGATCCTGAAGCTTAGAGACAGAATACACTCTCAGGCTCCTGGGTACCTACAGTAGCCACAAGCGTCCTTTATGTCACTTTCACCCTGTCAGCCTTACCTAGGGAAGATGCCCTGCATTATCCTAACTGCTGGGTGTGGGAGCCAAGAGAGGGCCTCATGAGCATGTCAAATGCTCCCATACCTGGTGCTCATCAGAACCCAGAGTGACTTTGGTCCAATTCTACAAATGAAAGAATATGGAGCCGTGCTTAACAGTCTGCCCAAGTTACAAACCATCCAGTGCATGGCAAGGGGAACTCGGGTCTCCAACCTGCCAGGTGAAAACACTTCTGGCCACATACTGAGAAGGGGTGGGGGGGGGGGGGTCTATCCCTGTTCACTTAATTCCCCTCCTGAGAGGGGCTGCTAAGTCACACCTGACTCCCTCCACCTTTCTCCCCAGGCTGCCATCCTCACCCTAATAGTGACTCCTGGCATGGGATGACAGTGTCAGAGCCAGAGGGCTGGCTCCTTTCCCCTTTTAGCCAGGAAAGTCCCTGCTGCCCCTGTCAGATCCTTAGCAGTCACCACGCCAGCCATGTAACCAAACTCCTGCATTTTATTTCTGTAGAAAGCCCTGATCCCATCTCCAGGACTACCGGAAGGTAGAGAAGCTCTGGGTGCCTGTGCAGGAGGCATAGGGCACGCCCCGGGAGCGAATCTGCAGGGTATGGAAGGTGAGGGGTGGGTTGGGGCCCGAGGAGCCTGGGTTCAGGGACTCGGTGTGAGGCTCCATCACAGTCACAGGGACTGCATAGGACAGCATCTGGGGCCGGTCATCATGGCGCCTCACTGTGCCCTTGCTCAGGAGGTGCAGGATGCAGGAGAGAACATCGGTACTGTTGCAGGCAGATCCCCTACCGAGGCTGCTGACCAAACCCCTGGGAGGACATGGGCCCTTCTGCCAAGCGTCCAGGACCTGGGAAGGAGAGGGAAGGGCGAACAGCAGGTTGGAGAGACCCAGCTCACTCCACCTCTAGCTTCCACTCCAGGCACAAGCCTCAGCCAGCGAGCTCTAAGGACATCAGGCAAGCCCCAACCCCACCCCTTACACACGTACAGGCTCTGTAGTGAACCAGAGGCTTCAAACGTGGACCCACCTCCCCCTGCTCCCGCCCACCCCCACCCGAAAGTTCCTTCCCCCACTGCCCAGCCCCACCTACCCGGCAGACAAGCTGGTCAATATGCAGCCCCTCATCCCCATGGGCCTTGAGGATTCGGACAATGAGGCAATTCAAAAGGTTCCGCCTCTTCTCCAAGTTCCGGCCCTCTTCATCCTCTGCTTTCAGGTATGTCTGAGGTGGGATGAGCCACACATTGCCCCTCCTTGGCCTGGGCTCCTCGCTGCCATCTCGAATCTTGAGCACCCCTGAAATAAGCACTGGTCTTCAGTGGGGGGCCCACATGGAGGCTGAGAGCAGAGGCCCCTCTGCCCCAGGTACACACCTCCTGGGACATCCTTTTGCTCTTGAAGGTCCAGGGGGCCTCTTGAAGAGGTAAGAGGCCCAATCGCCTGATTGAGCATGTCTGGAGAGAGCCCGGAGAGTGCCAGCAGACTCTCCACAGAGACAGCCTTAAAGAAGAGGAGGGAAACATTCTAGTCTTCCCTAAGGGGTGGAGCAGAGAAGGTACAGGGAGGGAGGATAGGGAGTCGAGGTTTAGGGAGGAAGGGTGAGGGACAAGGTACAGAGAGCACAGATGCATAGAGGAGCAGGGCCACCTTCAGGTCATTGAGATACAGCAGCAGCCACATCTGCACGGTGGACACATGCAGGGTCTGGTCCCCAAACTGCAGCTCAGCCCGACCCAGCCATGTCCACTGCAGTCGCCTCTGAGGGCCCCGCTCCAGAGCAGGGTAACTCTGGCCTGAGAAGGATCAGGGAAAAAAGGAGTCAGGGCTGGTGAGGGGGTACTGTCGGTTGAGCTCTGCCCCTGCTAATGTCTGCAGAGCGTGTGTCTCAGTGTTTATGGATACCGTGGTTCCTGGTCTGAACTTCTAGAGCTTAGCCTTCCCTGTATCTGCCTCCTGGGTAAGCCTCAGGAATCCGGGAGCCCACTCTGTGCCTAGCCTTGTGCAGGGGGACTCTGATCAGTGACTTCCAGGAGTTCCCCATTTTTTTAAGGGAGACCAAAACCACAAAATGAGGAAGGACTGGGGCTCTCATCAAACTGGAATATCCACGAGAAATGAGTTCTCCCTGGTTAGTCTGGGAGCCCCCTGAGGGCAGTGTCTGAGTCTCTTCCCCCTCCTGTGTTGCTGCCCAGGCCAGGATCAGCCCCCAATGGGAAGCTTAGGTTATGGTGACTGACCAGGAGCCAGAGCCCTGCCACTGAGGGAGGTCCCTTCTGGTGACCTCAGGTGCGCTTGACTCCATCCTCCCCACCTCCCACTCTCTAAAGAGAGTCCTATGTCTGTTTTAAGCATGGAAAAGGCAACAGTCTGGGGATCTGGTGCTTGACAACCCCACCCCCTCACCACAAACCTAAGCTCCTCACTTTCTTCACTGAGGCTCCTACCCCGGGGCCCAGCCCCACCCACAGGCCCTTTCCCTGAATCCCATCCTCTTCCAGCCATTCCCCCCCACCGGCCCCCGCCCGCCCTCTGCCCAGCTCCTCACTCTTGTTGTAGAAGTTGGAATATCGGTTCAAAGTGCCCCTGAGATAGGCCGGCAGGCAGGTTCTGGGGGTCAGTGTGTGGCAGATGGAGGCAGTGGGCCAGCAGCGTGGTGACAGGACCAGCACGGACACTTCTGGCATCGCCCCTTCATAGTAGAGATCCTCATCTTCCTCCTCGTCCTCCTCCTCTTCCCCTGCCACATCTGTGGCCGCTGCTGCCCCCGCTCCTTCTGCCTCCTCTGCCTTCTCTCTCTTGTGCTCCCTGTCACTGGCCTCGTGGCCCCCCTGCAGAAGAGACGGGGTTCCCGACAGCCGGTGGGCCTCCTCTGGTCTACTCCTCTCCTCTCTTCCTCCTACCTCCCCACATGCTAATCCCTTTACTGCCACCCACCTGTATCTTCTTCTCAGTGTCCTCCAGCTTCAGGAGCTCCTGATCCAGCCGCTGGAGCTGGTAGACGTGGAACTGGCGCTGCAGCTCCTCGGACATGCTCAGGCTCCGCAGCATCTGCTGGGGGAGGCGGTTGGGGAAGCAGGGACCGATCTGCTCCAGCACGGCCCCCTCCAGCCAGCTCGAGCCCACGCCCAGGAGACGGTCTGCCATGTAGTGCCTGCGGTGTCACACACAGGCCAGGCCGAGCCTCAGTGTGGGCACTCGGCCTGGCCCAGCTGCCTGCGCCAGGACTCCAGACTGCCCCAACCCCAGACTCCCAGGTGCTCGCCCGGCACCTGCCCCTGTCATCCGCTCCCCAGGTCCACACTCACTGGTAGTAATGCTCGAAGGTGGTGGCTATCTCCAGGCCAGAGAAAATTAGGACTGTCTCCAGGCATCGCTGCAGCTGCACTAGCATCTCCATCCCCCGGGCTCCGCCAATCCGACTGCCCTGGATCCGCTGGTCAATGTGCCGGGCAAACTGCTCACTCACCTGGGCAATGGGGAGGGCACAGGAAAACCCTGAACGCGTGACTGGAGGAGGTGAGTGGGAGCAGAGAGGAAGGTCTGAGGAAGTAGATAGGAACAGCTAAGCTGCCTCGTAAGTTGGTCAACACTTCTGCTAAACTTAAAAAAAAAAATTTTTTTTTAATGTTTTATTTATTTTTGAGAGAGAGAGAGACAGAGCATGAGCAGGGGAGGGGCAGAGAGAGAGGGAGACACAGAATCCGAAGCAGGCTCCAGGCTCTGAGCTGTCAGCACAGATCTCAACGTGGGGCTCGAACTCATGAACTGCAAGATCATGACCTGAGCTGAAGTCGGACGCTTAATCGACCGAGCCACCCAGACACCCCACTTACCAAACTTTTATAAAGTGGTTAACAGTTATGCAAATTAATTAGGAAGTGTTTTTGCACACCGAACATGTCTAAAAATTAAACTGATGACAATAATTTAATGGGAGTTAATAATTTATGTGGACAAAGATGGTCACACTGCAGTGTTCCTGATACAACAGAATGACCAGGAGCAACTCAAGGAGCCACTGCTTCAGCTCCCCATGCGCTACTGTCGGCTTGCCAGGGCGCTTAGCCTTAGTGTGTCATCTGCTTAAGTGTGCGCCTTCCCGAGAAGACAATAAACTTTGAGGACAGGGAACTTGCTCTTATCACAGTGCCTGACACATTTTAAGCACTTACTAAATATTTAAGGAATGCTGGAGTAAATTATAGTACATCCATTAGATGGAATTTATACAAAAATAAAAAATCATGATCTCATGGTTCATAAGTTCGAGTCCCGTGTCGGGCTCTGTGCTGGCAGCCTGGAGCCTGCTTTCAGATTCTGTCTCTGTCTCTGTCTCTCTGCCCCTCCCCCGCTCACACTCTGTCTCTCTCTCAAAAATGAATAAATGTTAAAAAAATTTTTTTTAAATAAAAAATAAGGACAAATAGCAACTCTGAAATAAGGCTTTTAAGGTAATGGTCAAAAAACAACAGGCTAAAGCATTTTAGCTACTCGTGAGTAAACTGTTAAATCACGCATGCAGACTGAAGAAAGTACATCAAGATATATTAGCACAGCATGCTACACAGGTCGCTACGTGTTTCTTTCACTTTTTATTTAAATTTTTTAAATGTTTATTTTTGAGAGAGAGCAAGCAAGCAGGTGTGAGTGGGGGAGGGGCAGAGAGAAAGGGAGACACGGAATCTAAAGCAGGCTCCAGGCTCTGAGCTTTCAGCACAGAGCTGGACGCAGGGCTCGAACTCACAAACCCAAAGATCATGACCTGAGCCGAAGTCGGACGCTCAACCGACTGAGCCACCCAGGCGCCCCTCTCTGAATCTTTAAAACATGGTTATATACCCATACATGTTCCTTGCTGAATGGGAACGGAAGGGTGGTCGTTTTGAGAAGGTGGGGAAGGGGGGGTTTGCAGGGAGAGGTCCAGGGCAGAGGCGAGGGCGGGAGGCTTACGTGGGCAGCTTTGAGAAATGAGAGCTTCAGCAAGGCACCAGCACAGCCGTTCTGCAGCGCCAGCAGGAAGGCTGCCCGTGGCCCAAACAGTTCCGAGCTCGACTTCTGCAGATTATGGAAGTGTTCACAGTAACGCGGCACAAAGTCACCATCCCGCCAGCGTGAGGTCAGAAAGTTGTTCACCTGGAGGAGAGCGGCTGCAGCGTGAAGGGACAGCCCAGCATGCCACCAGACAGTTGCACCCTCCCTCCCCAGCACCCGCCCCTGCCCACCTGCTCCTCCACCACAGCCCGCCAGCAGCGGGTCAGGTTTCTCACGATGCTGCTGGGAAGCCCCCGGGTAGCCAGGGAGCTCCAGTCATGGCTTCTGTTTCTGCCTTCTGTGGAGACAGGGGAGGGGGCAGAGGCAAGGTGGGAGCAGCCCCTCAGCTCAGCGTGAGCCCCGGGGCTGTTCCTGACCTCCTGCCACCCCAGAACGATGCTCCTGAGCGGGGGTGAAACAAACAGGTGAACAGGCTTAGTGGGTAGGGAGGGAAAGCGGGAGGAGGGACAGAAGGCCATCCTAACCGAGCTCCCACCTGAATCTCAGGTACTCACTGGGCCGGGGAGCGGCCACCGCTGGAGGGGGCGCCTCACAGGGCTCCACGTGCACCAGCAGGTGGGTGAGGCGGCGCACCCGTGAGGAGAAAGCAGCTGCGCGGCTCTGGGGATTGTGGGCAGCCTCCCGACACTCCAGGTACTGGTCCAGCAGCCAGCCCAGGGGGCTGATGCCATCCTCATCTGGAGATTGGGAAAAACAAGCTGTGGTGGGCCATGTCTCCAGGGCAGGGGAAGAGGACGAAAGCACCAAGAAAGGGATTGGACAGAACATATGGGGTTGGCGCAGGTAGCAAGGCCCACCTGTCCTTATGGTGTCAGCTGACACCTGGGAGATGTAGGAAAGGAGGTGGTTAGGAGAAGGGGGGCACTGGGCTACCAAACAAACATAGGTACCAAAAGGGCCAAGGGCATAATATAGGTGGCTCTGGGGCAGAACAAGAAGGGGCCGGTTAGTGGGGCCAGGGGTCGCAATGGTTACCAGGGGAGGTGATGTTCTGCACCAGGGGGCTGACCAGGGCCTCCCAGCAGGTCTTGCCCAGCGCTTGGGCGGCCTCATCGTCAGGGAGGAAGCGATCAGCAAAATTCTGCTCCTGACGCAGAGCCCCATTGAGCCTGGGGGTGAGGATGGGGGAGGCAGGTGTCAGAGGCTCAAGATGTAAGTTATCCTAGCATCTTCCCAGCCTAATGGCGGGGTAGCCCCTACCAACCAGACCAAATCCCCACCCGGTACTTTGAAGCTGTCCCATGTTAACAGACACATCCCACTCCCAACCCACCAAAGAAATCTATTCTTTCTCTCCTTCCCCAAACTGTAGAGCACGCCAGCCCCTTTCCCAAACATGTTAGCTCTCCATCTATACCCTCCACAGAAGGGCCAGGGCCACCCATAATAGTCTTACCTGCCACACACACACAGCCACACACACATGCTCGCACACACCTAGAACTCAGGTGCAGGAGGCTCCTACGGTCCTCTGCTATGTCCTGGCTCCAAGCCTGTGCCCGAACCATGTAGAAGAGGCGTGTGTGACGACACAGCTGCTCCCGAAACACTGGCCAGAATGTGGGCTTAGGGCCTAGGACCTCCAACCCCCGAATGCGTGTGTCGATGCCGCCCTGCAATGTGCACATGCCTATTTTCACCTGCTCTGATCCTCCTCAGAGCGGGCTGGGGTCAGCCACACCTTTGGGCCTTATTCCTGGAGCTGCCCAGGGCCTAGCCTGGAGCTCTGGCTCACGATCTGCAACAGTTACACAACCCAGAGCTCTGTGTCCCCGGACCACACCCCATACTCCTGCCAAACCTGCTGGCAGCGCTTTATGCGGATCTGGATGATGGGCCAGAAGTGGGTCAGGTTCTCCAGGAGGATCACCCGGCTGGCCGAGGGCATCACGTTCACCTGGTCGGGGGCAGAGAGTGCTGTCACCTCCATGTGTGTGGATGGGAATGCTGAGGGCACTCAAGTCTGCTCCTGTTCTGTCCTTCCCTTAGCCCGGGGGGGGGGGGTGAGGGGTCCTGACAAAGGGGTCCCGATGCCATCCTCACTGCTCAGGGCCTGATGCCATCACATAGGCACAGGGAGAAAGGACTCTACATTCTAGGGGGCGCAAGACAGGGAAGAATTTAGGAGTTTAGAAGTCTGGGCAAGAGGGCGGACCCTGTGAAGGTGGTCTCATGGTATAGGGGTCCCTACCGAGTTGAGCTCTGTGTTAAGAGAGTTGGTGCTGTCGCCCCCAAACACCACCACCCTGGCCGGCATATAGCTCGAGTCTTCACTAGCCACCAGGAGAGTCAGCTGCCTGGGAGCAGGGAAAAGGAAACAATCAGAAGTGGAACCAGTTGGGTCCTTGTAGACGGAGGCAAGAGGACTCTTTGGTCATGTTTGTGTTGGGCGGGGGGAGCAGTGCTTCCCCCAAACAAACAAAGGGAAGTCACAAAAAAAGTATATGTGCGTCGCTGAGCACATACATGGGGCCTGTTACCTGATGAGGATGCCCTGGTGCATGTGCAAGGTGATGTAGTGGGAGCCGGCGCTGCCATTGGACTCCCAGTAGGTCTTGGGGTTTCGATCCGTCAGCTTGCTGGCCCGGTGCGGGTTGGAAGACACCTCCACCTTCTCCCAGCACTTGTCCTCCTTCATTTCCACGCTGGAGCCTGGGGGCAAGTGGGAAGGGGTGGCCGTCACAGCCTGGTAGGTGTGGAGGGAAAACAGGGGCGGAGGGGTGTGGAGTAACGTGGGGACAGGCACAGACCCTGGCACAGATATCTGAGGAACACGTCAAAGAAGGGGATGTTGATGGGTCGGTGGGTTCGCCTGTGGTCTTCGATCTGGCCCAACACCATCTGCAGCCGGAACATCGGAGAGAAGGGGCGCGGGGAGGAGGGAGGGCACACATGGAGGACACATGGGAACACATATGAAGGAAAGACCCAGCAGCAATGGGACTTCCTCCAGAACCCTGGCAGAGGCAGAGTGGGAGATGCGGAAGGTGGTGCAGAGAACAAATGCCCACAGGCTCATCAGACTCTCCTGTCTTTCCCAAATTCAGGAACACGGCCCCTTCCTCCGGTCCCACTCAGGTTTCATATTCTTACCCAGCTGCGAACCCACAGCCTCCCCCTGCCCTCTTTCCTGACCTGGATGCAGCCTCCCAGGATGTTGGTGGTGAGTTTCCGGTAGAGGTGGGCATGCTTCTCACACTTGAACACCATGTCCCGCAGCTCCTGAGCCAGATCCAGTTTTCCCAGGTGCTTTTCCAGTGCCTTGGAGATGGCATCTCGGGCTCCCAGCTGATTCAGCACCACGGCGTAGTCCCTGCTCACAGAGGCCAGGCGGTGCAGGAAGAAGATGAGTTCCTGGAGCACCTGACATGGGGACAGGGTGGGTGCATAAAGGGCACAAGGCACAGGCCACAGGGCATCTTCAGTAGTATTTACTCTACACCCGCTGGGTGCCGGGGCAACTGCAGTGAAAAGACAGAGTGAGGAAGTAAACAGGCAGGAAGCGGGGAGACACGAGGGCTGAGTGGAGTTAGAGAACCTAAGGCAAACAGATAAGGAAAAGCTAAGAGATGCTCTGCCATCCTGGGGTTCTCAACCACTGATTTTGTTGGCAATGGGTGCAGAGAGCTTCCCAGGTTGTTCCCTTTTAGGCTGTGTCCCAAGAACCAGTTGTGGGGCTGCATTTTGAGATGCTCAGGCCCTAAGCACAGGCAGGGAGGGGGCGCAGAGGGACACTCAATGAGTCTACCTCTGAAATGAAAACCTGGGTAACAGCCCAAAGGTGTGCACTGCAGACACCCACTGCCAAGCCTTGCAAGCCCAGGACCTCCCTGTGGCAGGAGACTCTGAGATGTGATGTCCTCTCTACCTCCTTCATCCACCTTATCCCCACAGGCCCAGCCAAACAGGAGGTACCAAGGCTTTTACTGTAATACAGGCATAACCTTTTGTGTAAGAAAGGAGACGGCATGTAAGATCACACACTTGGGTTTGCTTATATTTGCATTTGCATAAGGATACACCAGAAGGACACATAAATTAATACAAATGGTAACCAATAAGGTACATGCGGAGAAGCACTGGGAAAATTGGGTGGAAGTGAGAAGAGGTAGAAGTGGGAATTCTCAGTGTATACCTTGTTGTACTGTTTTGATTTGTGACCTGTATGAATGTATTACCTATTTGAAAAAATAAAATTCAGTTTTAAAAACAAATTCCAAACCAAGAGCGCAAAGGCTCCATTGTGCCCTCCCAAGCCTCGCCCAGGGAGGGGGTCTGCCTCATCAGAGGCTGCCCTACGCCCTCTCCCTCTAGCGTCTCCCCGGAGCAGGGCAGGGGTACCTCTCGGTCAGTGTCTGGTGACCGCAGGCAGGCCATGCAGGCATCCATGGCCTCGTGCCAGGGGAGCAGCAGCGCCTCGGGGAAGTCCACCAGCTGCATCAGGATCCTGGGGAGCGGGCGGCAGCAGCAGAGAGATGTGTAGCCAGCCTCAAAGACCCCTTTGCCAAATGCCCCTCCCCACCCCCTCACCTCAGAACGGTCAGGTGCAGGGCCTTGTTGGCCGCTGGGGTGTCGAGGCCCCGCATCAGGGTGAGGAAGGGCTGGGGCTGCCTCTGTAGCTGCAGCAGGAGCGGCTTGATCTCCATCTCCCGAGGCCCCTCTGAGCTGAGGGCTCGCTCCAGGTCCAGGAAGATTCTGCCAGGCAGACCGCAGCCCTCCATCAGTCGCCTCAGAGGAGTGTCGGGACACTGAGTTGGGGGTTCTTTTCCTACGGGAAGATGGAAGTTACAAAGGTTGGCCATTGTCGGTGATGTTAGGATGAGAAAAGGACAGACAGATTCATAATTCCTAGTGCCTCCTAAAAACGTTGTTTTTTTGGCCCCCCCTAAAAGTTAGGTTTGGGGATCTTAGGGCATCTCTGAACGCATTTATAAGACAATTTTGTGACAAATGTTATGTTTTATATTCTTAAAATAGCAAAGGAGCTTCCTGTCTGCAAACAGCAGAGCATTTCCCTGTATCTAAAAGCATGCAATAATTTGGCTTTCTCTACAATAGAAAAAGTCCAATGTGGGG
The DNA here is from genome assembly GCF_007474595.2 of Lynx canadensis. Taxonomy (NCBI): domain Eukaryota; kingdom Metazoa; phylum Chordata; class Mammalia; order Carnivora; family Felidae; genus Lynx; species Lynx canadensis. The sequence goes on from NC_044307.1 coordinate 41,430,182, forward strand.
ACAGGGGAGGGGCAGAGAGAGAATCTTAAGTAGGCTCCGCACTGGGCGTGGGGCTCGATCTCATGACTCTTGGATCATGACCTGAGTGGAAATCAAGGGTTGAACAACGAACCAACTGAGCCACCCACAGGCGCCCCCAAACGTGGGGGCTTTTTAAGGCTCAAATCTCTTGTATTTTCTGACTTTCCATCCTCCCTCACTCATTGGAGGGAGCGACTCTAAGCTTCAGATTCTTCCTAAAGTGCCACCTGTTCCAGACAGGATTGCACAAAAACCGCACAGACGCCTCTCCTGGGCTAGCGCTCTCCTAGAGCCAGTCTGCAGAGCTGCAGGGTCTTTTTGGCATCGCACCTTCCACTCTGGATGCATCTGCTGATTCCTGAGGCTGGGCCTGGGCTTCCGGCAGGGTTGGGTAAGCTGGCTGCCCTGCCAGGGCCTCAGGCCCATATTTCCTGTAGACATGGCAGTTGAGCAGATCTCTGAGAGCGCTGTCATCGAGTCGCTGTGGCAGAGCCAGCAGTAGGTGCTGGGCCAACTCCATGGGCACAGCCAGCTCAGCCAGGATCTCGTCATCCAGAATCTGTCATCGGGGAGAAGCTCTCACTGTAGGTAGCCCTGCTGGCACAGAGGCTCCAGGGGCAGTTGGTAGGGGTGGGGATCTCTACACACATCCTCTCCTTGAGGAACCTCTCATGGCTGGCAGCTGCCTTTTCTCACACAGCTTGCCAATGCCTCTGAACATTCTAGATCTCTTCCCTGCAGCTCCTTACAACTGTGGACCTCCACTCCCCATCCTCAGCCTTCAAATGCTCTGTCACAGTCCAGCCCTTGCAGTGAGCCCTCCAACTTCTGGGTGTCCGGACTGGCTCTACCTCGCCATCCAGGTTCTCCTGAAGGATCTGGAGAACCTCCTGATGGTCAGGTCCATCCAGCTTCTTGATGAAGAAGAGGAGCTCCCACCATTCTGCCTGGGTCAAGTGTTCACTTTCTTCAGCATCCTCATCCTCAGGCAGCACGTAGGGCACCGCATAGAGCTCTGTCATGGGCTTCCACCGCCAGGAGGGCAAGGCTGTGGCTACAGGTCACAGGGCACAGGGACGTCACTGCCCACCCAGCCAGACCACTGTTCCTTTGCTCAGCGCTGACCCTGTTTTCTCCCAGGGCTCACCTACACCCAGGGCTCCACTGACCACAGCCCCATGGTTCTCATCAGCCTCAACCACATCTTCAATGTCTTCCTCAAAGCCCAGAATTTCCAGCATGTGCCAGTGTACCCAGTAGGTGCGGCCTGTCGACTCCCACAACACCTGGAGGATATGGGAAAAAAGAGAAGGGGAAGAGAAGGCTCACTCAATGACTGGCTGTGGCCCAATGATGAGGACATACAGCCCTCAGGCTGACCACCTGACCAGGTCTGGAACAACCTCCAAATAACACAACGCTGGCATATGGAGAACATGAACACACACACAAAGGATGCCTTCTCCTCTGGGGATGGGCTCTGCTTCTCCTCCCACCCTATCCTTTGATGGCTCATGCTCCCCGCACTTCCTCCTGGCCTCACCTACTCTCTCCCTGACCCTGACCTTTAGGAAAGTCTTGCTATATCAATATGTTTCTTCCTGGGAGTGAGTCTTCCTGACCTGATAGCTCCCTCAACTCCCAACTTTCTCAGCTCTCCAATGGCTCCCTTCTCAACTGTTGATCCCCTTTAACCATTCCAGTCCCCATGGGGGCTTTCTCAGTGGGTGGCCTGCCAGAGCCCCCTGCACAGAACCCCAGTTATACTTCCCCAGCTAAATCCCCAACAGTGTCCCACATGCACCCTCACTCACCTGCACGGGGGGCACGCCGTTGTTGCTCTGCCGGAACTCACCCTCGTCCCCAGCGCTGACCTCCTCGTAGTCATCCAGCATGCGAACTCGCATCCCGGCCTGCAGCGTCTCTCGCACGTACAAGGCATAAGTATTGCCACTTGCAAACTCAGAGCGAGGGCGGAACCTCCTTGACCTCCTAATGGAGGGCCGGACCCGGGCGGGTGGCAGCCCTGGGCCGGCCTCTGCCAGCTGGGGCTGGAAGATGGAGCACGAAGACCGTGCTGAGGGCCCCTGTTTGCTTGAGGCCCAGTCCCAGCGCATGGCCTGCACAAGCTCTGAGATGAGGGTGCCCATGGCCATGCTGAACTCCAGCTCCAGTCGACCCCTCTCCCCACTCAACTCCTCGGGAGCAGAGTTGTTCTGGGCTCCTGGTTCTGCAGCACTGTCATTCAGCTGGTCCAGAAGAGAAGTGACATGCAAATAGCGCTTCACCAGGGAGAAGAGAAGCCTTCCTGGGACCTGTAGGATGCAACCTTTGGCCTATGTCCACCTTGTCCCAGCTCTAGCTCCCCTTTCCACACCACCCTTCAAGGGTGGGTGCAAAGGTCTGGTCCCTAGATCTTGTCCACAGCCCCCCCCCCACCTCCCCACAGAATACCTGTGGTAGCTGGATACCCTCAAAAGACATGGGGTGTTCAGAGAGTGTGGCCTGTGCAAACAGAGCTAGCAGAGCACAGCGGCTGTCAAAATCTAGGTGTTTCTCAATGGCTTCTTGCTGGCTCAGCGACAGAAGAATCTGGGTCCGGGTCCCTGAAACCCACACCCCAGTCAGTAACTGCCCCCTAACATTGCCCTTCCCAGGCATCCCTCCTAGATCCTCTACTGTCTTAGTCCGATCCCTTGTTGCCACACACAGGATCGATAGATCTCTCTACCTACTTACCTACCTACCTACCTATATCTGCAATATCTATATCTGTAATTGTCTAATAACTCTTTCTTGGCATAGAGATCCAATTAATAGGAGGTTCTTGAAGACTCAGTCCTCTTTCTTTTATTATTTTTTAGAGTAATCTCTACACCTAACATGGGGCTTGAACTCATGACCCCGAGATCAAGAGTACCGTGCTCCACTGACTGACCCAGCCAGGCATCCCCCCAGCTAGGCATCCTTCCTCTTCCTGCAGAGATGCCCCCACCACCTTCCTACCCCCTTTTCTCCCAACTCAAAGAGAAAGGCAACAGAATCATTCAGGCACTGATGAGGCAGAGGCTCTTGCCACAGTGTCCTGTAAGGCCCTGAGCTGACCTACCTTCCCCTTCCTTTCTCCCCACAATGCTTCTCACCAGCATCATGAGAGGCCAGGGCTTGTATCATCCGGCCCGCGCTCCAGCGAATCTGGTAATCAGGACTACTCAACATGTGCATGAGCAAGTCCAGGACCCTTGGGTCTTTGAATACACCAGTGAGGGGCTCGATGCTGGCGTAGGCGCTGAGTACGTGGACAGTGTGAAGCAAAGGAGCAGGAGGGATGGTGCCCACACACTCCTCCAGCTGCCGGAGGGCCCTCTGAATCAAAGACTTCACATCGGTTTCCATTTCCCCCAGCACAGATTTGTCCAGGGCCCCAGCTTCCCCTGCAATCTCCTGAGAAGGTCCGATGACCTGGCCATCCTCGCCCAGCATCTTGTGGCAGTTGGCATAGATCTCGTCGTTGGACATCCACAGCAGAATGTGTTCGGCCTTGCAGTCCACTTGGCTAGAGCCCCCTTCCCCATCATCCCCACGCCTGAGGATGAGCCAGCGGATCTGGTACTCAGGATGCCCATCATGGCCCACCCGCTGGCGGATCAGCTCATCTGGATAGGCATGCAAGCCCGGCCCCAGGGGCACTCTGAATTCCCTGTAGCGGAGTTCCCCCACCATCCTGGCACCTGAGACACAGAAGGAAAAGAGAACAGTCAAGCTAAAATGAGAGGGGGAGTTCCAAAAATCAAGGACATCCAGGAGTTGGGGAAGCAAGTGTGGCAACAGCTGTCAGGTTGGCTGGGGTAAAGAAGGGCCCAGGAGTTGCCTGCTGCAGGCTGGGTGGGGCCAGGCCTAAGCAGGGGAACACTAGGGTGTTTGTTCTAAGAACACAAAATTTGGTTGAAAGGAGGGTCGAAGGCCCTGCAGCCTGGAGTGGGTTGGTTTGGAGCAGTGGGAAGGGGACAGTGGCGGCAGGGGAGCCTTGCCATAATTAATCCCAAAGCACTGCCATAGGCAGCAGCCCTGAGAAGGGGATCCATGAAGCCCCGAGGGGTGTGTGTTGGGGAGTGGGGGTGGGGAGTGAGATCCCGAGTGTGTCTGGGAAGGGATGCTAGCTCCAATGGTTGAAGCGCAGGAGTGTGTCACAGAGGCAAGAGATTTGGTGGGGGAGAATTGGTGGGATGGGGGGGCAAGGCGCGAGGGGCTGGGAGGAAAGCCTGGTGGGCTGCAGGCGCGCAGGACTGGAGACACTGGAGCAGCAAGGCCGGTGGGGGCGACAGGAGACCTGGTGGGTTGAACGGCGGGAGGCTAGGTGGACCCTAGAAGCCGGGGGCGCGCGGCAAGGTGGCTAGGCCAGATAAACGAGAATCCCAAGGCACTGTGGAACTGGGGTGGGGGACGCGAAATCGGGTGCGCGCGCGGCTCGGTGGGCGAGAGTGCGGAGGAAAATCCAGGGTAGGGGCGGGGGGGCTCTGGCCACCTCAGAAGGCGATGGGGATCCGGCGCGAGGCCTCTCCTTCGCTGAGCTAGGGACGCGGCGCAGACGATGGCGGCGATGCTGGCGGAGGTTTGGGCCCCGCCTGGGCCCCCGAGGGGGGTCGAGGCGGAGAGGCGGGAGGGGGCGTGCCTCCGAAGGACAAGCGGGCAGGCAGGGGGCGTGGCGTGCAGGGACAGAGCACCTCGGCGGCCACTGTCACCGCCCAGCGCACAGGTCAGCGGCAGCCTGGGTAGGGCGGGGCAGGGCGGAGACGGGGCCCAGCCTGCGGCGCGCCGCCCGCCCAGCTCTGGGGGCTCCGCCGCCTGCCCGCCTGCCCGGAGTCGTGGCTCATTTCCGCCAGACCCAGCGGAAAGCTAGGGGCCCTGGGAGAGCTCCGGGGCGGAGTCGTCAGTGCCACCTCGGCGACGCGCGGCACCTCCTCCGTGCCGCCCTTTCCTCTTCCTTTTCATTCCCCTTCCTTCCACCGGAAGTGCTCTCCCCGACTCCCGAAGTCAGAACAGGAGACCTTGGAGGTCATTTATTCTCCCCTCTACCATTACATAGAAAAAAACTGGCACAGGGTGGGGGTTGGAGGGGGGGCGCGGCTGGAAATGAGCAGCTCCAGTCTTTGCCCCATATCGTCCTTTCTCCTCTCCCGTCCTTGTTTGCTCTGGTGTTTTTTTCCGGGTCTAGTATGTGCAATCCTCCCTCCCCCCAAAAACAGTAACTGCTAAAAATGAGGGGTGATTTTATTAGAATCCAGGGATCTCAGCTTTGGGCAGCAGCCGAGGGCAGCTTCACGTAACTCTTCATAGGGGGCAGTGGCCGAATCTTGCGGCCAGCCCAGCCCCCCTTGCGGTGCCATAGCCCGCTGGAAGGCCTCTTGCCTAGCCAGCGGTTCCGCCCAGCCTTGCCGATGACCCTTTTGTTATGATCAACGTTGGATACCCGGCCTACTGTTGCCATGCACGTTTCCAGAACCTGACAGAGAAAACAGATGGAGGAGAATGCATCATGGGGAAAGAGCCTGACATTGTTGACTGCATGACTCTGAGGCTTCTTACACTCACTGAGAGAAGGGAGAGGACAGGAGAAAACCACAGCATAATTGAACCAGACGGCAGGTCCTATGGTAGTTGAAAACAAGAGGCATTGTTCCCTGTCTATTACAGTGTCAAACTGACAGGACATGCCTAGTCACATGGCAGAAAAGGACACACCTAGCTCATGGTAGTTCCCAACATAAAACACCTGGGAACTAACCTGGACAAGAAGGGTACATTCCAAAACTTCCTCCTTTGCTGGTCCTCCCACCTGTACCCACACACACACACCTGCATCTGTCTCTTGGAAGGCAGCTGGATGATGGCCGTCCCATTCACCTTCCGTAGCAGCACACCACATGTCCCTGGGTAAGGGAGAAGGAGCTTTGCCACCCTCCAAAAAGGAAAAGGTAGGAGCAGATTTACAGGGGGACATACCCCATACCCTGCCCTTGCTTTGCCCTTTAGGAGCAGATACAATGAAGCAGGATGCATGCAATGTTTTAAGTCAAGACACATGCACCTCTCCATTCTCATTTTCCTTGTTTTTCCTTCTTTTTCTCTGCCAGTGGACCACATAAGAGTCCAAGGGTTCAGAGAATTGTGACCTCAGGTACTCTTTGGCCTTCCAAATTGTAAGACCCCCAAGCAGCTCATTTCCTCATACCTGCAGCTCGGATATACTGGGCCCCCCGGCCTGGCTCACTCTCCACGTTGTTGATGAGAGTCCCCACAGGCAAGGCCCCAAGAGGATGTGCATCCCCTTCCCGAGCAGCAACTAAAAGACAGAATTTCATCAGCACTAGACCCCTTGCATCCTTTGAGCCCATACACGTCTGGTGGCCATCTCTTACCTGCCATTCGGCCTATGTGATCAGAGTTCAGGATTATATCTCCAGCCTGCATGTTTTCTGTGGCAATGATCCAGCGTTTCCGGCTGCCCCCAGCAACCAGAGCTATGTCTGCTGATCTGTTCAGGGTGAGGGACATATGAGCAGATCATCTAGGCAGCCCTATATCTTCTGAAAAGCCACAGAACAGTCATTCAGTTACACTATTATCATCTCACATCCCAAACTTGCCTACAGGGATCATAGCGGACCACGATGACCTTCTCCTCAAAGGGTCCTGGCTTTGCTTCCAGCTCAGGCCGGAACCGCAGAAAATCAATCATGCGATAACGTTGCTTGTGGCCCCCGCCAATACCATGCACTTGGATTCGGCCTGTGGTCAGGAAAGTGCAGAGACATGACCCAGGTCAGATGATCAGTTCCTAGCAGTGGGAACAGGCCCATTCTGGGCAGAGAGCAATGCTTCCCAACATTATGAGATGAGCAGAAAATGACAAAAAATTTGCATAGCAAATGGTAAACGGGGGTGGGGAAACACCTACATGGAACTTGATAAGAACATAATTATAAGATATTGAAATTACATAAAACTTCCAGACAAAATCTCTACAAATTATTGAATGCTAAAAGTTTATTGAGTGGTGTAAATAGTGCTCAGCTATTGTAAATTTTTTTCATTTTTTTTAATTTTTAAAAATAAAATATGTATTTATTTTTGAGGTGGGGGGGGGTGATATGAGTGGGGGAGGGGCAGAGAGAGCTGGAGACACAGAATCCGAAGCAGGCTCCAGGCTCTGTGCTGTCAGCACAGGGCCCAATGCAGGGCTCGAACTCACAAGCCATGAGATCATGACCTGAGCCAAAGTTGGACACTTAACTGACTGAACCACCCAGGCACCCCATAAATTTTTGAAAGGCATGAAGAAAAATATAATTAACTTCATGTATATGTCTGGTTTTCTTTAATTACCTAGATAGTCTTTAGGAGCACAGACTATCTTCATGTTGCTTTGTGTTATACTCTTTGTTTCTTACACACCTACTACATACAAAAGGAGTCCAATAAATTTTTGAATAAATAGGCCTAGGATCCTAACATGTTTTTCAATAAATTCCTCTGCTTTTCAATAAATAGACCTGGGATCCTAACATGTTTTTCCCCTTTAATGCTTAAATCCTTTTTCCCTTGGTCTCACCTGTGTGGTTTCGGCCCCCAGACTTCCTCATCTTCACTGGTGTGATGGTGTACTTGGTACGACTCTTCCAGGACACAAAATTGGCACTAAGGGCCACAGATGTAAGCACTGGGCGGCAGAGGAGCAACAATGAGGAAGAGGGCAGCTGGAGGAGGGTACTGCTTGTCACCTAGAGATAAACAAATCTCTTTACCTTGAAAGGTAACTGAAGAAGCATCGGAGAACCAAGGGTAAAGGAATAGACCAAGTAGCCTACTTCCTGCTAAGAATGTCCCAGACCAGCTGTCCAAAAGCTCCACCCTTCACCCTTGCACAAATACCAGGGTGGAATGTTTATACAGGTGTATGTGTATTGATTATCTCTCCTCATTTGAGGTACTTCTTCAATGGAATATTCTCCCCCTTGGTGCATCTCCTTCCAAATTTGGCTCAAACCTCTCCTTCTGTGGGAAACTCTTCCTTCCCTAAACAACTCCCTTCTCCAAAGCTGGTAACTTTCCCATATCCATGTGCCACCATCAGCACCAATGCCTTTTGCCCCTCTGAATTTATGTTTCTGGGAGTATTTCAGACATGGATGGAGGGGAAGGGTCATTTCTGTCTTGTTCCCTGCTGTATCCCCAGCATTTCACAGAGTAGGTTGGTTTGGTTTTGATTTTTAGTATGCATCTGCCAAACTCTACCATCACCCAGAAAGGTCCAGAGGAACAAGACTTACAACTTCTCTTTTCTGTGACTCACTAACTGCCCACCAGGAACTTTGAGGATACCTTTACCTTAGCCTCCTAATAATGCTATCTTGCCCTGCATTCTCTGATCTCAGGAATAACTCGTCTTTAATGGTTTAAGAGACAAGGCTTTGAAGCCAGACTGAGTAGCTCCAACAGTTGATGTATGACCTTGGACTGCTGATCAACTTTCTCATACGTAAAATGGTAATGATAATTACCTTATACAGTGGTTGCAAGGAGTTATTTTTGAGAGAGAGGGAGAGTGCGCACAAGCAGGGGAGGGGCAGAGAGAGAGGATCCCAAGCGGGCTCCACGCTGTCAGCAGCGAGCCCCATGAGATCACGACCCGAGCCGAATTCGGATGCTTAACAGACTGAGCTACTCAGGCGCCCTAGGAGTTCATTTATTTAAAACATCTATTACTTATGCTTGGCGTATCACTGACACTCAACGTCAGTTATTATTGAAATCTGTACAGTTATCTGTAAGATACTTTCACCTCCAATATCTCGTCTGAGGAATCCTGTGACCCTGTGGAACAGCCACAATTAGAGAAGAGAAAGCTGAGGCTGAGAGTGACTTATCCAACGTCCCAGGCCGGCGTGACTCCTGACCAGACTCGCATTCTCCGTCTCCCATCCCAGGGTGCCCACTCCAGCGGCCCGAATAGGAACAGCCTCATTCCGAGATTGGGTGGATTACCTGGGCGGCCGGGAGCAGGCTCGAGCTGAGGGTGGCGACGGCCGGGGTCGTCAGGCTCAGTGAGCCCATAGCGCGAGTCAGCACCCTCAGGGCCATGACCATAGCCAAGCTCCGCGGGGTTCAGCACACCACCGTTTCTTTTAGCCAGGCCGCCTGGCGCCTTTAGATGACGCTAACAAATCCCTGTGCCGTCGCTCTCATGACGTAATGAGGTGGGCAGACAACCCGAGACCAAGGTGAATACACACCTCCTTTCCTCCATGCGCGTGGTCGAAGCCAATCCACGGGCGACCCTTAGGTCGCGTGACTGAGAAGCCCGCTCCGCCCCCGGGAGCCGTCAAAACAATTACCTCGAGCGGCAGCCATGATGAATTTAAAGGGGCAGTACCGGCAAGGGCGGCAGCCAGACCGACAGACTGCGGGTGAGTCCGTGAGGGTACCCCCGGGACTGAGGGTTGAGGTCCCGCTACTTCTTTTCCGCACTCCACGACAGATGAACAACCCCCCACCAGCAGATCTCACACAAGTCCAGACAGACTGAAAAACTCCGCCCCCCCGCGATTCTTCCCGCCCCTCGGCGTCCAGACAGACAGACAGACGGCCTGCCCCGCCCCCTGCTCTACCGACGGACTCATCGACCTCGGGATTCTCAGGTCCCTGGGTCCTCGCTGGTGACGCGGACCTCTGCCGCCCACCCGCACCTCTCCCCCGCGCCCCCGCCCATCTCATTCTGTCCCCACCCTGGGCCCCAGGGCAGGTCGACAGGCTGGGTCACTTCTCCGACCGCTTTCCCAGGCGGAGAGATCAACTCCCAGCGCAGTGTTTCCCTGTAACCCTGCAGCCGCTCTGTAGACCTGCCATTCTTCCCTGCATCATCAGGCATCTGAGAGGCACCCTAAGGTGACTTCTCTCAGAGCCTGTTAGTAGGTGGTCATCACAGAGACAAAGCCATGAAAGTGAATGGGTCAGGAGTGACCAGGTCTTTCTCCTCACCCTTTCCCAGACACGCCCCTTGCCTCAGATCTCAGATCAAGTCTCACTCCCTTCTTGGGAGAAAATAGCTCCCCAGGCCTAGGGTGGGACGTTGGCTCCGGGAAGGAAGAGGGACACACTGGTCGCCTTTGACGGCCTGTAGGTAGAGAGAGGGAGGGTGCTTGCCCTGAGTAGGGCTCTGTGCCAGGTCCTCTGGGTGGCTGTGAGGTGGTGAGAGAAGGGGTGGGAACGCTGGACTTCTGGACTTTGGGCAGGGCAGATCCTTGTGAGTCCCTGGCTACTGAAAGAGTTTCTTCCGGGCTCTGGCCTGAGCGCCACAGCCGAGGGCTCTGCTCTGTGTACCTACCGGTAAGAGGACTTCAAAGATGAGAAACAAGGCTCTTTTGAGGAAGTAGGAAAAGAGCCCGACACCTGGAGGGTGGGAAGTATGGGCTGAAGGCCTAGTGGGGAAAGAGGCAGAGTTTACCGGGTTTGGAGATGCTGGCCTTAGCTCTGTGGGTGGCGCAGTCTGAAGACCTGGAGCTTTCTGGGCCCCTCTCATCTGGGTCGTGCAATGAAGGTGCCTTTTTTCCTTCTTCTCTCTCTTCCCTGTAACTTTGAAACCTGTATAGTTTCTATTTTTTGAAACCTCTGCACCATTTTCTTTATATCTCCTGTTTGCTTTAACCCTGTTTCCTTTGCAGCTTTCTCCAGACACCCTCTGCGTTTCCTATAATGCCGTCTCTCATCTGATTCCTTTTCCTATTCCTGACCCAAGCTCTCTCTCCAACAACACTTCCTATTCTCTTCCTAATTTCTAAACCTGTCTGCTAGTTGTCAGTACTTTTGTTCCTTCCATTGTCTTTCTTCGTTCAAATCAATTCCTCTCCCTCTCTCTTTCCCACTTTAGCTTTGTGTTTAGTGTTGTAGGCTCCCTTCCCACTGATCACTCTCTCTCCAATTAAACCAGAAGGTCACCCATACTCTCTCTTGTCTCTTCCTTCTAACCAAGTTACTCAGCCTCTGTTTCTCATCTTTACCCCCAATGAGCTCTGTTGTTTCTCCTCAGCCCAGGCAAGGTCCCCGTGGCCAAGATGTCAGGCCTGGTGTTGGGGCAGCGGGATGAGCCTGCAGGGCACAGGCTCAGCCAGGAGGAGATCCTGGGAAGTACCCGGCTGGTGAGCCAAGGGCTGGAGGCCCTACACAGTGAACATCAGGCTGTCCTGCAAAGTCTGTCCCATACCATCGAGTGTCTGCAGCAAGGAGGCCATGAAGAAGGGCTGGTGCATGAGAAGGCTCGGCAGCTGCGACGTTCCATGGAGAACATCGAGCTGGGGCTGAGTGAGGCCCAGGTGAGAGGGAGGAGGTGGTGCCAGGTGGCCTTGGGGTCTGATTGGAGTTTTGGGGTCATTTAGGATCTCCTTGTCCTAGATGTTTGCCTTCATTCATTCAGTAAACATGTATTAAGTCCCTTCTTTGTGCCGGGCACAAGTCTTCTGGGCACTGGAGACACATCACTGAACTCAACAGTCAAAAATCTTTGCCATCTCAGAGCTTACATTCTAGCTGGGAGAGGCAGACAATACACAAATAAGTAAATTGTTCTGTATGTCAGAGTGAAAACTGCTAAGAAAGAGGGGTAAGAATAAAACAGAGAAGAGGGTTGGGGGATACGGAGAGAAGATACACCTTTAGATAGCATGGTCAAAGAAAGCCTTCCTGAAAAGGTGGCATTTGAGCAAAGATTTGAAGATAAGGGAATGAGTCATACAATAAATGGGGGAAAATCATCTTAAGCAGAGTGGACAGTACATACAAAGGTCCTTCTCGACAAGTTCAATGAGGGACCAGTGTGGCTGCAGGAGAGTGGATGAGGTGAAGCAAAATAGAAATTGAAGTACCAGAGGTAGAATGGTTGGGAGAGAAAGGGACAGATCATGTGAAACTTGAAGGTCATCATAAGGACTTTGTTTTTACTTTGAATGAGATGAAAGCTATTGGAATATATTGAGCAGAGGAGTGATGTGGTCTAGCTTAACATTTTTTTATAACTTTATTATTTATTTATTTTTTTATTTATTTTGAGAGAGAGAGAGAGAGCGAGCATGCAAGTAGGGAAGGGGCAGAGAGAGTAAGAGAGAGAGAATCCCAAGCAGGCTCTGCACCACTAGGGCAAAGCTTGATATGGGACTTGAACTCACGAACTGTGAGATCATGACCCGAGTTGAAGTTGGACGCTTAACCGACTGAGCCACCCAAGTGTCCCAAGTCTAGCTTAACATTTAAAAGGTTCGGCTTGGGGCACCTGGGTGGTTCAGTCGGTTAAGCATTGACTCTTGATTTCAGGTCAGGATCTCATGGTTTGTGAGATCTCCACTATCAGCACAGAGACTGTTTGGGAAATTCTCTCTCTGTCTCTCTCCCTCTCTCAAAATAAATAAAGCAATATTAAAAAAAATAAAAGGATCATCTGGCTGCTGGGTTGAGAACAGAGCCTAAGTGAAAAGGGCAGAAACAGAGGCTTGTGAGGAGGCTATCGTAGTCATCCAGATGGGAACTGATGGTGGCCTGGCCCAGGGTGGTGGCTATGGAGCTGGTGAGAGATTGGATTCAGGGTATATTTTGAGGGTAGAGCTATTGCTACTCAATCCCGCCTCCTGGCTCCTGCCAGTTTTGCTGCCGCCCAGTAGGCTCCCCTTCCACTTATCCCCGACATTCCGATCCAGAGTCGGCACTTACAGGATGTGCCCATCTAGGTGATGCTGGCTTTGGCCAGCCACCTGAGCACAGTGGAGTCGGAGAAACAGAAACTGCGGGCTCAGGTACGGCGGCTGTGTCAGGAGAACCAGTGGCTCCGGGACGAGCTGGCGGGCACCCAGCAGCGGCTGCAGCGTAGCGAACAGGCTGTGGCTCAGCTGGAGGAGGAAAAGAAACACCTGGAGTTCCTGGGGCAGCTGCGACAGTATGACGAGGACGGGCACACCTCGGTAAGCATGCACAGGCAAGGCTGGCTTCGGGGCAGACAGCTGGGAGTCACTATGGACCTGGGGGCGGTTGCTCCATCTGGTGTAGGGGCCAGCAGTGCTGCACAACCTGCCCCCACCTGGCAGGATGCAGGTCCTGACACCAACTCCAGACAACAGCAAGGTGGAAACAGTATTCACTCATTCAATCGACATTTAATTACATGACAGCTATGTATGCCAGGCACTGTGTGCTCTCCTGGGGGTGCAGCAGTGAACAAGGCAGACAGAGTTCTTGCTCTCACAGTTACAGGTTTGGGATGGGGGAAAGGCAGATAAGCACCTGGACAATTCCAATCCAGAATCCTAAGTGCTACAATGAGGGAAAGCATAGCAGAGTCAAGGAAGACCCTCCTAAAATTTGCTCTCAAAATGTGTGAAATTTAACCCTCACTCAACAGTCATTTATTTATCCTTCTGCCTTAGGCAGTGTGAGAGGATGTGTGTAAGGGAGATGTAAAGAACTATAAAAGAGGGCCGCCTGGGTGGCTTAGTGGTGGTTAAGTGTCTGGCTTCAGCTCAGGTCATGATCTCAAGGTTCATGAGTTCAAGCCCCACATTGAGCTCTCTGAGGTTAGTGCAGAGCCTGCTTCAGATCCTCTGTTTCGCTCTCTCTCTGTGCCACCCCTCCACCCCACCACACTCTCTCTTTCTCAAAAATAGACAAACATTAATAATTTTTTAAAAATTTATATTTATTTTTGAAGGAGAGAGAGAGACAGCACGAACGGGGGAGGGGCAGAGAGAGAGGGAGACACAGAATCCGAAGTCCGAAGCAGGCTCCAGGCTCTGAGCCATCAGTACAGACCCTGATGCAGGGCTTGAACTCACGAGCTGTAAGATGATGACCTGAGCCGAAGTTGCACGCTTAACCAACTGAGCCACCCAGGCGCCCCTAAATAAACACTTTTTAAAAAAAGATTGGAAAAAAAAGAACTATAAGAGAGAGTTTCTGCCTTCTCAAGCCTATAATATAGCTGTAGGGTCAAGGCTTACACATGAGAACACGTATGTGACAACATAAAGGAGCAAATGCTCAGTGCTGGGTGAATGGTTGTCAGTATGGGAAGAATTCCAAGATTGGTTTGTGGGGTCTGGAATGGCCTGAGAAGGATTCACAGATGGGGTACAGGGATGGATAGGTAAGATTAAGGTTGGATTTTTTAGCTGAACAGGTTAGGAGTTGGGCTGGATTTTGATGGATGATGATGAGGGGGAGGGAGGAGCTTTCTAGACTAAGGTTGGGTATGTGTCATATATAAGACTCCAGGGCTAGAAAGCTGGCCTGTCCCAGGGAAGTAGGATGATTTGCAAGGGACAGACACATTGGTGAGTCTGGGTGGGAGGGTTGGAGGTGTTTGTACAAGGCTAACATGCCTGGTGGGGCAAAGCAAATTTGCCCATGTGGAAGTAGGTGAGACACTGAGGGTTGAGCACTAAGTCCAGAGTGAGTGGTAGCAGTTGAAGGGCACAAGGCTGAGCTCGACCCTTTGAGTACGTGTCAATAAGATCAGACACACTCCTTGCCCTCAGGAAAGACAGGACAGACATATAATCAGTGTAAACACACAGGGATCAGCACTGGGCTATAATTACAAGAGCTGAGGAGGAGAGGGGTGGAGGCTAAAGAATGAGGATACTTAGAAAGCTCTTAATGTGAAGGAAGGAGATTTACAGACAAGAGCAGTATGAGATTGGCGGACAGATGCTGGCCTTCCCAGGGGCAGAGACATGAACAAGGGTCTTCTCACCTGTCAGTGATTTCATGGGTTAGAGAGGCCCTGAAGAGGCTGCTTGGGGATATCTCGGCCTAGACATGTTGCTTCTTCCCTTCCAGGAAGAGAAGGAGGGTGATGCCACCAAGGATTCCCTGGATGATCTCTTCCCCAATGAGGAGGAAGAAGACCCCAGCAATGGCTGTGAGTCTGCCTCTGGAGCTGGAGGGTGAAGGGGGGCAGCAGAGGGCTGGTCCCAGCTGTGGCCTGCCTTGCATACAGGATGCTCACCTTCCAGAAATAGGTTCTGCACTTTCCCTGGATATAGGGCAGGGACTGGGCTAGTGCTTTGATTTCCTCAGCCTCCCCATTATTCATCAACACTTAAACACTTCATGTGTACTGGGCACTATGGTAGGCACTAGGGATACCAAGTTGAGAGTGATGGAGTTCTCGCCAGTAAGGAGCTCATAGTCGAATGGGATAATGACCCTGGAGTCATGGAAGAGCATGAACTCCTCAAGGGAAAGAACCAGGTCTTATTTTTGTATCCCTGACACAGCCCCTGGCTTATCCTGGTTGAGTAAGTTTTTTTGAATGAATGAATTAGTGGGTGAACAAGTTGGTTTGTGAGGGGCCCAGGTAGAAGGGAGTGGGCAAAGGAATAGCAGGTTGAGGTGGGTCTTAGGGGAAGGCCTGGTGAGGGGTGGGCACAGGCATGCAACAAGACATGGAGAGGACAGACGGCAAAGGGGAGACGAAGAGTGCCCTGAGGAAGTCTCCTGTTCAATATCTGCGATGGTTAGTGTCCCGTGGCCAAGGTGCCCAGCACAGCGGATATGAGATCCCGGCGAGGTTACGGACACTGCACAACTTGGTGATCCAGTATGCTGCCCAGGGTCGCTATGAGGTGGCTGTGCCTCTCTGCAAGCAGGCACTGGAGGACTTGGAGCGCACATCTGGCCGCGGCCACCCTGATGTCGCGACCATGCTCAACATCCTTGCTTTGGTGTATCGGTGAGTCCTGGCCTCTTCCTCTCCCAAATCAGCCTCCAGATTCACATGTTGAGCCACCTTTGGCTCCCATTCCTCCTCTCCACAGGGTACCTCTTCTCACTGCTGGGTCTCCTAAGTGACCCACTAGGGGCCTTCTCTTGCACCAGCACTCTTGTTCTTTCTGTACCTGAGCCCTTGACCTCAGAGACACTCATCTCTCAGGCTCTTTGCTTCTCCATTCTCTCCTTTGGGGAGGGTCTCTTTCCCTCTCTGTTTCCATCTCTTGCATCCGATAGCTTGTCTCCACTTGGTGTGGCAGTGTTCTGCATCCAAGGATAGGTGTGTTGGTGAGCTCTCGCTGCTTACCCCAGGCTTCCTGCCTCCTCGTGGGGGCCCCAATCCCTAAACGTACCTCCGTATTCCTAAAGGGAAGGAAGGAAGAAGATGGCTTGGGTCAGAGTTCGGGGTAACCCCTTGTTACTTCTCTCCTCTTCCAGGGACCAGAATAAGTATAAGGAAGCTGCCCACCTGCTGAATGATGCCCTCAGCATCCGGGAGAGCACCCTGGGCCGGGACCACCCTGCAGTCAGTATTCCTTGTCCTCCTTGCTCCATGCTATTTTGGCTTCCCTTAGTTTGTTTATCTGCTGCCCTCAGCCCACTCACTAGGGGTGCTCAGGGAAGAGGCATGAGGGCTCCATTCTTCCAGGACTCTCTGCTAAGGCCAGTGGTTCTCAACTCTCTGAGACCCAATGACTTGATCTTTTTTTTTTTAATTTTTTTTTTAATGTTTATTTATTTTTGAGAGAGTGAGACAGAGCGTGAGTAGGGGAGGGGCAGAGAGAGGGGGAGATACAGAATTGGAAGCAGACTCCAGGCTCTGAGCCATCAGCACAGAGCCTGACGTGGGGCTCGAACCACAAACTGTGAGATCATGACCTGAGCCAAAGTCAGATGCTCAACAGACTGAGCCACCCAGGCGCCCCCCAATGACTCCATCTTATAACAAGTATTTTCCTGAAGCATAATTCATAGATGGTATAACTGACCTACACATACAATTCCAAAAAGTATTGAGTGAGATTGGGCCACATAGGGCTCTATGTGGAGCCTGCTTGGGATTCTCCCTTTCTCTCTCTCTGTCCCTCTCCCACATGTGCATACGTGCTCTTTCTCTCTCTCTCTCAAAAGAAAGAAATAAACTTGAAAAAAAATAGAATGAGGAAAGTAACTTACAATAAAATAATATATAGTATACGTCACAATGAAATGAAAACGTAACATGGTAAGTTTTACTGAGTGCAACCATACAAGAAAATATACTATATGATTTACCTATAATTTAATATAATGTATAACTTTAGATTTAGAAAAAGTATAAGACCAGTAAGACATTTTATATAAGAAGTACTAAAAAAATGACAGAGCAGGGGTGCCTGGCTGGCTCAGTCAGAAAAGCATGCAACTCTTGATCTTGAGGCCTATGCCCCACATTGGGTGTAGAGATTACTAAAAACATAGATAAATAAAATTTTTAAAAAATAACAGAGCAGAAGTATTGGTGGGTACGAGACTAAGATCCAGTGTTAGACTAACAACAGGCCAGATAAGAAAAGAGATAAGAAAAAGAGAGAAATAACCTTAAGTAGGGATAACATGCCAAGACAAATGATCAATTGTAACAGTGGAGAAAATGAGAAGGTATTTTTGCAAATGCGCTGTATGAAAATAATTGCCTATGTTACAACATGTGATAGGCACAGATGATGTCACTCGGAAAACATAGCTCCTATCTTGATATCTCGCTAAGTGTCAACAGCTTACAGCGTTTGACTGTCTGGGAGGACATTCCAAAGTTAACAGAGCTGTCCCACACGCGCTGAACATCCTTGGCTTCTCACAGATAATAGTGCCCCCAATCTTTATGGCAACCAAAAACCCTACAAAACCTCACCTACAGAAATATCTAAAAATCCCCCTAGAGGGCGATACCACTCCCAGAGAGGACCTCAGAACCTCCAGTTCAGTTGCTTCTCCCCGCTGTCGCCTCTGGCTAGGACAGCAGAGTCCAATTCTTTTGGGAGTTGTGCAGTGTGGGGCCCTGTTGTGTGGGAGGAGGAGGAACTCCAATGTTCCAGGTCCCTGAAAGCACCGATGCTGAGAGGACAGGCCTGTCTTCCTAGGTGGCTGCCACACTCAACAATCTGGCTGTGCTCTATGGCAAGAGGGGCAAATACAAGGAGGCGGAGCCACTGTGCCAACGTGCACTGGAGATTCGAGAAAAGGTGCCTGTGCTCGCTCACTGTTCCCTGCTGGGGTGACCCTTCCTCCATCATCTCTCTTCCAGATTACCCTCCTCAGTCACTTCTTTTCTCAACCCCCCATCTCTGCCTCTTCCCTCCTGTCATTTCCTCCCCCTTGCTCCCCAGGTAGGCATGCGCACACACGGTTATACACCACCCCCCCCACAGTCATTAGCCATCTTTCACTCCTTTACTCCCCTCCAGGTCCTAGGCACTGACCACCCAGATGTGGCAAAGCAGCTGAACAACCTGGCCCTGTTGTGCCAAAACCAGGGCAAGTACGAGGCCGTGGAGCGCTATTACCGGCGGGCACTGGCCATCTATGAGGGGCAGCTGGGGCCGGACAACCCTAACGTAGCCCGGACCAAGAACAACCTGGTGAGGGAGGAAGGGATGAAGTCCTTGGAGAGAGGGGAAGGGAGAGCACCATACTGTGGTACACGAACCTTGTCGTCTTTGTGTGTCTGGGGCTGACTTTGGGCTGAGGGATCTGCCTCATTCCAGTGGGAAGGCGAAGTCCCCTAACCTCCTGGGAGTGGAATGGGAACACCCTTGACCCTGCGGCTAGAAAAGGAAGTGTGAAGAGGATCTCTGGGGAAGGTCATAAAGAGACCAAGAAGTGGAAATCCCTGAGCCCTGCTGAGACTTTGTCTCTGTCCTGTGTTTTTGCCTTTCTGCCTGCAGGCTTCCTGTTACTTGAAACAGGGCAAATATGCTGAGGCTGAGACGCTCTACAAAGAGATCCTGACCCGGGCCCACCTGCAGGAGTTTGGGTCTGTGGACGGTGAGTGGGTTGGCCCCGGGGAGAGGGGGAGCTGAAGGGTGGAAAAGAAATGCAGACCACAGGTGGGGGGTTAAGCCCTAGTGGTTCCCAGGCAGAGCCAAACCCCTTTAGTCCAGCTTTAGTCCAGCTGCTGGGTGTCTGGGTCCTGGCTCCCCCCCATACTGTCTAGCTCTGTTCTCTAACCTTACCACTCCATCCTGTGTACCCCTAGATGACCACAAGCCCATCTGGATGCATGCAGAGGAGCGGGAGGAAATGAGCAAAGTGAGTGCGGGGCCCATCCTGGGGAGCCCGAGGCTGCCAGGGCCTCTGGCTTACTCCTTGCATTAGCCCAGCGCCTGACTTACTTCCCACCTGAGCACCAGCCACAGATGCAGGGTGCCTTCCCCAGCCCAGCCTGCACCCGAGCTGCTTGCACCCCAGCATCCCTGTGCTTTCATCTCTGGCTTCCCCTCCCCTCTGTTCTGCAGAGCCGGCACCGAGAGGGCGGCACACCCTATACCGAGTACGGAGGCTGGTACAAGGCCTGCAAAGTGAGCAGGTGAGCTGCCACGGAGAAGCTGTCTTGGCCTCTGACACTCTCCATCCGAGACCTGATCCTGGCCTCTGGGGCCTTTTCCCTTCTTCCCTTTGACCTTCCCTTGGCCTGAGCTCCGCCCCTTCTCTCTCTCTCTCTCTCTCTCTCTCTCTCTCTCTCTCTCTCGTTTCTTTTCTGAATCCATCTTTACTTCCTTCCCACAGCCCCACAGTAAACACCACTCTGAGAAACCTAGGAGCTCTGTACAGGCGCCAGGGAAAGCTGGAGGCAGCCGAGACCCTAGAAGAATGTGCCCTGCGCTCCCAGAAACAGGTCAGTGACCAGGAGGGGATAGGGGAAGGAGGTCCGGAAGGTAGGCCCTGGGGATGGGGGACCACTGACACTTCTTGTGAATCTCAGAAGATTAAGAGGAGAGGCTGAGGAGGAAGCCAAGGAAAGGAAGGTGAGACACTCTGTGGTTGTGGTTGTTTTTTAAGTGTGTTCTCACCCTTTCACCTGCCCTTTATAGTCAGGACTCCAAGTTCGAGGTTCATATCACTAAATGGGACTATTGTGAGGGAAGCTGTGTGGGGCGCCTGGGTGGCTCAGTTGGTTGAGTGTCTAACTCTTGGTTTTGGCTCAGGTCATGATCTCACAGTTCATATGATCGAGCCCTGCATTGGGCTCTGTGTTGACAGCACAGAGTCTGTTTGGGAAAAAAAGCAGACTTAGGAAAAAAAAAAAAAAAAAGGAAACCACGTCCTTTCACAATTTGAAGAATCTACTGAGGAGGGGCATAGGTGGTGTGAGTGAGGGAGTTGAGGTTGAGGGGAGCCCAAAGTCAGAGTTTCTCAAATTGTGGGTTGTGACTCATTAGTGTGTTTTTTAAAAAAAATTTTTAGTGTTTATTTTTGAGAATGAGAGAGACAGAGTGCAAGCAGGGGAGGGGCAGAGAGAGAGGGAGACACAGAATCTGAAGCAGGCTCCAGCCTCCAAGTTGTCAGCACAGAGCCCCAGGTGGGGCTTGAACTCACAGAGCACAAGATCATGACCTGAGCTGATGTCGACCTGAGATCATGACCGACTGAGCCACCCAGGCACCCCTCATTAGTGTTTGTTTTTCTTTTAAAGTTTATTTATTTATTTTGAGAGAGTGTGTGTGGGGGAGGGGCAGAGAGAGAAAGAGAATCCCAAGCAGGCTCTGCACTGTCAGCATGGAAACAAATGTGGGGTTTGAACCCATGAACCATGAGATCACGACCCAAGCCAAAATCAAGAGTCACTCAGTCAACTGAGCTACCCAGGTGCCCCTCATTAGTGGGTTTTGAAATCAATTCAGTGTGGGCCATAGTTAAAATACGTACGTATCTCTATGTAGGAATGCATTGCAAAGAGAAAAGGTGAGTATCTTTCCAGTATGTGTATACTAGGACATCACAAGGGAAAATGTTTTCTTTATTGGGGCTAATGGTGAAAAAAGTTTGAAAGCCCCATCCTGAGTAGTTAAGGAGTTCAGAGTCCCAGCTCCTTCCGTTTCCTTCCAGGGTACTGACCCTATCAGTCAGACCAAGGTGGCTGAGCTACTTGGGGAAGGTGACAGTGGAAGGACCTCCCAGGAGGGCTCTGGGGGCAGCGTGAAATATGAAGGAGGTGAAGATGCTTCTGTGGCTGTGGAGTGGTCAGGGGTGAGTCTCATTATTGCCCCTTGATTTCTCCTGCTCCCTCCTGCTGGTGGTGGTGAGAGGCTCTGGGCCTGCCCATGTAGGACATGAGCACACGTTGTCCACATTCAAGTTCAGTTAACCAATCCCTTTCATGGGTATCTGCAAGCCATCTATGATGAGGCTCTTGTTTTCAATCACTAGGCTTTTGGGGGAGGCGGGATGCGTGCTGAATAAATGGCGGCAGTAGACTCAGAAGCCAGTCTGCATAGGATCTCCTTAGCTTCTGTTCCCCACCCCCTCTCTGCCAGGATGGCAGTGGGACCTTGCAGAGGAGTGGTTCTCTGGGCAAGATCCGGGATGTGCTTCGTAGAAGCAGTGAACTCCTGGTGAGGAAGCTCCAGGGGACTGAGCCTCGGCCCTCCAGGTACACAGAGAGACTGAGAAACGGTAAAGCAGGCCAGTAAGCCCTTGCCTCCAGCTCCTCTTGGCCCCTTGTCTCTGGAGAAGTGTCTTGAAGAGAAACATGGAGGAGGTCAATGGGATGGCCATGGAGAAAGAGTTTGGGAAAAATGGGTGCCCCAGTATTCGGGAAAAGTGTCCGAGGAGATGCTGGTTATGGATAAAGATAAGAGAGTGTATATGTGTGTGTGGGGGGGGTGTCAAATGGTGGGGAGGCAGTGATTTGACATGTGTGGCAGTACCCAAAAGGCCCACAGTGTTAGGGCCACTAATGGGGAAAAGAAGAGGCCAAGAGGCCTCAGTTCTTTCTTTTTGCATTGTAGCAGCAACATGAAGCGGGCAGCCTCCTTAAATTATCTGAATCAACCCAGTGCAGCACCCCTCCAGGTGAGAGCAGCACTCGTGAGCATATTGGTGGATAAGCGCGAAAGGGTAGCCATGGATCAAGGGAGCAGAAGTTAGAGAAGAGGAGAGAATCCTTTGGGGTGAAGACTCCAGCCAGGGAATTGGAGTTGGGCAGATGAGAATCAAGCAGACAGCTTGTAGAGGGTGGTGACCACCAAGGGACAGTTTGGGGCCAGAAATGGCAGCAAATAAATTAATCAGGAAAGGAACAGGAAGTGATGTTCTCTAAACTGGTACTTTGGAATTATTAATAATTCAAGAATGATTTGGGGATACTAATTGCTTTTCCTCCTGCAGCCACCATATTCTTCACCTTGGGGACTCAGTAGCAGATGAGAAGGGAAAAAGAAAAAAAGTATTAAATTATCTACATTTGAGACAGCAATAATGACTTTTTTTTTTTTTTTTTTTTTTTTTTTGAGAGAGAGAGAGACAGAGCACAGGTTGGGGAGGAACAGAGAGAGAGGGAGACACAGAATCTGAAGCAGGCTCCAGGCTCCGAGCCGTCAGCACAGAGCCCGACGCGGGGCTCGAACTCACAAGCAGTGAGATCATGACCTGAGCCGAAGTCGGACAGACGCCTAACTGACTGAGCCGCTCAGGCACCCCAATAATGACATTTTAATGGGAAGAGACTATTTGTATCAACACATTCAAAGTATATGCTGATGTTCATGTGGCTCTTCCCAGTGTTTTCTCCACCAGATTGTGGCCTTCTTGAAAATCCTAGAAAAGGCTAAAACTAAACAGTCATGGAGCTTGGGACTGAGGTTACAGGCTCCGTCCTAGGTCTACAGATACACTGCAGCCATAAAATGGATAGACTCCAGGGGACAGTCTTTGTGAGGCTGAGGTCCCTGGGCTGATGGCATGGTGTTGTCTGTTTCAGGTCTCCCGGGGCCTCAGTGCCAGCACCACCGACCTCTCTTCAAGCAGCTGACATTCAACCCAGCCACCAGGTCTGCTGGGTCTCCCCCCAGACAGCCCTCTCAGCATTCCCTATTGCTCCTGGCTCTTCCAGCCCCAAGGTGGGACAGTGAAGGGAGAGCAGTTAACCAGAAGATTGCTGCTGCCCTAGGGTCTTGGCTCCCTCCTCAGGAATCTGCCTCAGGAAGGACCCTCAGGACATCCTCTCCCCGTAGTCCTCTAGAGTAGCTAGCTCTGAGGCCCCCAAGATGCATAAGGAGCAGGTATGCATCTCAGAGATGGAGCCTGCTGCTGGCTTTTCTGTCAGAGGGATGGGGCTGGCCAGCCAGGCTGCCTTGATCTGGTCTCTCTTGTTCCCTCTGCTGCCTCACTTCAGGTCCGTGTATTTCACTTTTCTTAAATAAAAGAATCAGGTAACCATTTTGCCACTTGAGTCCTGACCGAAGAGAGTATGGAGCAAGGGTTGTGTGGGGGCCCTTCACAGAAGGGCAACGGGCAGTGATGGATGGGGCAACACAAGAAGTGTTGATTCTTGGATCTCTCCTCTCTTCTCTTCCCTTGTTTGTATCCTCTCCAGCAGGGCCTGCAGGAAGGCATCTGGGGGATGGGGGAGGAGGCCCACAACCCAAGGAGAAGGTGCTATGGACTGGGTTGTCAGGGACATGTGGTGGCCATGTGGCAGGACCCTGGAGTCCTGGCGCCACTGCTCCGGGCCTGTGAGGCCCTCTGTGGCTGCCCCTCCTCCTCCCAGCTGCTTGGGGGAAGGGAGGTCTAAGCAGGCCTGGGGGGCCCTCCCGAGCCAGAGGGGGATGAAGCACTCACTATCCATCCCCTCTCAGCATATCCTGGAGGCCTGAGCAGCAGCTGGGGCCCATCTTCTAAAGCTTGACTCTTCCTGACCCGCCTCCTACACCCCTTGCTGCTTTCACAACAAAGAAAGAATGTGGGGGTGGTGGCGCTGGGGGTGGGGGGTGCCTGGAACAAGGGCTGCACTGGGCCTCCCCACAGCTGGAGACTTGGCCATGCCCTGCAGCCCAGACTGCCCGGAGATGGACTTGGGATAAATTTGTCAGTTTAACGGCCTTCAGCCAGGCTGAAGCCGAGCCTGTTTGTACCTTTGGGCTCAGACTGGTCCAGAGCCAAACCAGAACCCAGCCATGCACTGGTCCCTCACTTCTTCAGGGGTTCTACAGTATCTCCGGGCTACCTTGCTTGGGGACATCAAAGACACCCTTCTGTTCTAGGTCTTCCTCAGGATTTCTGGTTGCTGAGAAGTGAGTCAGAGCCCACATTTCCCCACTCCTACCCAGAGAATTTCGGGGAACCGTTGGTCAGAGCCCCCAGGAAGGCCCAGAACTGACAATCCTCCCCAGGGGCCACAAAAGTCACTTTGGTTCTCTGAGTCCCTGCAGATTGAGCGGGCGGTAGGCACAGCCGACGCCCCCCTACCTCGTCAGGTCCCCCGCACTCCCCGGAGCCTCCCTTCTTCAGTGCCCCGTCCATCTCCAGACCCCTCCCCCAACTGCGAGCTCCTCCCCCGCCACGGCGGGGTGGGGGCGTCGAAGGGGCGGGGCGCCGCGCGGCGGCCGGCGGGGAGGGGGCGTCGCGGGGCGGGGCTTGGAGGCGGTGGCTGCGGCGGCGGCGCGCGAGGGTTCGGAGGTACCAGCAGCGCGCGACTCCGGCTCGGGACGCCTCGGGCTCGGGCTCCGGCTGCGGCTACTGCAGCGGCGCCCGCGCTCCGGTGCGCTCCGCCTCCCGGGCCCACCGCGGAGCGCAGTTCGCGCGCCCGCCGTGCGCCGGCCGGCTCCTCTCCCCGAGCCCGCCGCCGCGATGGGAGCTGCGCCGGGAACCCCGAGCAGCCTCTGCCGGCTGCCTCTGCTCAGCGTCCTGCTGCTGCCGCTGCTGGGCGGTGAGTCGCGGCGAGCTGCGGGAGCGGGGCGCGAGAAGCGCGGGAGTCCCGCGGGCAAAAGGGGACACCGGGGAGGTGGCTTTGGGTGGCTGGGCCAGGCAAGACACTCTGGAGTGGTGGCGAGGTCTCGGCGGGCGCGAGGTCTCGGCGGCCGGTTTGGCTAACCCCCCACGGACTCGCTCGGGCCCCTCTCCCTTCGCGCCCGTGAGGACACGTTTCCAGCCGCCACAGAGTTTTCCCGGTCTGAGCGGAGAGTTTGCTCGGGAACTGCCGGGAGTTGCCGGCTCCCGGGCCCCGGTGGCGAGTTTCTTTTCGGGAGGGAAACGACTCCCTTCTACTTGGGGGGGCGCGGTGAGGTGGCTGGCGGCGGGGGAGACGGAGTTCCCCCAACAGTCTCAGCCTAGGTGAGGGGGGCCGGCCTGGGGCCGGATGCGGGACCGACCTGCGACGCGCAGAGCGCGGAGCTTTGTTACCTATGCCGGCCAGACGCTCCCGGCTTCCCTCCTCCAAGTTCCCGGGCCAGGCTGGGACTCCTGATGGCCCTGCTGGTGCTGGCGGAAGAAGGGGAGAATTAGAGGCCGCCCCGTCTCCTCCAGTTCCTGGGCCCGAGCCCTGAGCCCACTCCCAGCCGGGTTGAATCTGGGGAGCGGAGAGTCCGAGGCTGTCGCGGTGACTAATGTGTGAAGGCCGCTGCCAAAATCGGGCATGGCCGGCCTGCAAAGGTGCGGACGGGGTTTGTTCTGCTCCTTCCTGGATTTCCATCCTGTCTCTCCGCACCGAGGAAAGAAAATCTCTCATTCTATGGACAGAAAGGCAAAAAGAGTTCATTCTGCCCTTTCTTGGAGGGCCTCAGCGTTTTGATGAGGGTGTGGCCGGTATCTACAGGGCAGACAGGACCCGCCCCCCCCGCCCCCCCCCCCCCCCCAGCCTTTATTTCCTGACTTGGTCACACCTGAGAGTCACCAATGAGGTGTTGAAGTGCTTTACGGGAAAGCACCAAGCTACCTGCACACCCCCAACGGCCTGGACTGGAAATATGCCCCCCACAACACACACACACACACACACACACACACACACACACACACACACACATATTCTCCTCTCTCTCTCTCTCTCTCTCTCTCTCTCTCTCTCTCTCTCTGTCTCTCTCTCTCTCTCTCTTTGGTAGTGATCCTGGCAGCAGCCCTTTCTGGAGGAACTCTGCCCAGGACACCTGGTCCTAGCTTATCACTTTCCTCTTTCTTGGAAGAGTGGCCATAGAGAGGGTGGGGGTAGAGAATAGCCTTTTCTGACATCTCCCTTGGCTTGCCAGCTGTTGAGAGGTTCTGGTGCTTATGGAATCAACATCTCCCCCACCCCTAGTTAAATGGAGAGGTAATTGTAACTCAAGACGGAGAGGTAGGAACAGGCTCCAGGGATTCGTAGGAGGTGTTTCTGGAGCTGCCCTGTGTTCCTTGTGATGTGTAGGGTGGTTATTGCTCATGGCAGAACCCACATCTGCTCCCAGAGGAAGTATGGAAGTTTTTTTGCGCAGCCAGGATCGGGGGCCCAGCCATATGGGTGAGCAGCTCCAGCTCCCAGGCTTCCTAGGTCGGTGGCTGGGTTTCGGTGTGTGCGTCGCCTGATTTGGCTG
This sequence comes from Lynx canadensis, assembly GCF_007474595.2. Taxonomy (NCBI): domain Eukaryota; kingdom Metazoa; phylum Chordata; class Mammalia; order Carnivora; family Felidae; genus Lynx; species Lynx canadensis. Next base: position 41,456,557 of record NC_044307.1, read on the forward strand.
TCTTCCCTGCTGATGTTTAGAGTTCTGGAGTCAAGGGGAGATTCTGGTGGGGACTGGGCCCTTGTTCGTTCAACAAATGCTAAATTCCTAAATTCCTTGTGTGAGAAGATGACTGATGTTAATTGATGTTAATCCGGTGACGGGTGTTTAGCATAGAGGGGGGTCTTGGGGGAAGTTAGGGCAGGCAGGCTGAGGGCTTGGGACTGGAGGTCTGGAATCTCCTCGGGGGGTGGGGAGATGTCTTGTGCTCAACAAAGGAACATTTTAATGAGAGCCTTAAATCAGTTCCACCAAATGTGCCTTGGTGTGGAACCTGTCCATGTGCTGTAAACAATTTCAGCCGAGGCTAAGGCGCCTGCTGTCTTCTGGTGAAATCCGGGGACTCAACCCACCCCCAGACGGCATGACTTCAGGGGGCAACGATTTTTTAATAGATTATAGTAGATTTTTCCATCTTACTGTTTAACTGTGTAATTAACTGGAGTTTTAGTGAGACCCTGCTGTTAATAAGGCCGGAGTGAGGGACCTACTCTGGCTAGGTTTGTGGATTAGACCATTTTGAAGTTTGGGCAATTATGCTGTAAATGGCTGAGTAGCTTTCCAAACTTTGAGATCCCTGTTGTGATAAATACAGCGGAGGGGGGAAGAGAGGGCTTGGTGTTGAAAATCTGGGAGTCTTATCACCAGCTGTTTGAGTGGTCAGTTGTGGTCACTACCTATCACCATTCCCATCTCCCCTCTCTGGGTTCTTCCTTCCAGGCTCTTCTTTGGGCAGATTGAGTTGTCACATTCAGAGATAGGCTGTCCTGCGGATTCCTTGAGGCTCTGCAGCCTGTAATTCAGGCCTAGGAGTTGCTTTTATCAGTGATGGGTTTCCTCAGTTGTTGGGAAGTACCTGCTGTGGGAGGGCAAGGGTAGTCTGTGCACATCACTTGCTGAGGGATCTGATCACACTCCTGGCGTTCAGAGCGGGGCTGAATGGTGGAGAGAGCTGTGCAGGCTGTGTATTTGGCAAAACAGCATCTTGAAGTCTTTGACAGGCCCGGTGGCCCTGCGCAAATTTCTTGACCTCACAGTTTGCCTCCTCTGTAAAGGGACTTAACTTTCTGGAGTTGTGCAGAGGATTAAATGTCATGAAGTCTATACAGGGCCCCTTTCTTGTTCTTCCCTCTCCTGGGGTATGCTTCCCACATACCTTTCCAGCCTCACAAGTCACCCCCAACCAGAAACATTTTCCACCTACTGGACCTTCCATTCCAGCCCAGCTAGTCCATTTACCATCCCCTAAGACATGTGTGGTTTCTCAGACCTTTCTTTCCTCTCAGGCCAGTCCTTGGTATGTGTTGCCTCCCCCATCTCTCTCTTGCCCGGCCCCACTTCCACTTTTGTCCCCAAAGCTGTCCCATTCTCCTGCCAGAAAGACGCCTGTAGAACTTTTGGACTCTGTCATTCTTAGGACATGTCCATATTTTTGTCCCATTTGAGTTTTAACTTTCTTTCTTTTGTTTGTTTATTTACTTTGAGAGAGAAAGGGAGAAAGCCATTAGGGAAAGGGCAGAGAGAGAGGGAGAGTGAGAGAATCCCAAGCAGGCTCTGCACTGACAGCAGTGAGCCCATCACGGGGCTCGAACTCATGACCCGTGGGATCGTGAACTGAGTTGAGGTGGGACACTCAACTGACTGAGCCACCCAGGTGCCCTCAAGTTTTAACTTTCTAAAGTGCCCCCCCTTGTCGAATTCTTTACAGTATCATTTAAAATGAGTCCTTTTCTAGGCTTATTAAAAATGAACCTTTTGGGTGCAAGGCAGAGCAATCAAGGGCAGAAGTAAACCTCCCCTTTACCTCCGAGGTGTTGGGGGTCCTGTACCCTTTCCACCTTCTCTGGGTTGGGGCTGCCTGTTGTTCCTCCTTGTACCTGCTCTGCCAGGACTGAATCAAGGGGTCAGACCATTGTTCCCTGTTTCTGGGCTGTCCATTCTTTGTTGATGTGCTAGGGCTTCTGGCTTTCCCCAGACATTCTGGGCAGGGGCAACCACTTCTACATGTGAAGCTGGCCTGCCTCAGAGTAAAAAACTGGGAGCTGTCTAGGGGCCACTCAAAATAAGGCCCACAGAAAAGTGGCACCAACACTCCCTGGGAGCACAAGTCAGAATTCCAGTCTGCATTTAATAAGCTCCCCAAGGTGGGGCACCTGGGTGGCTCAGTCAGTTAAGCATCCGACTTCAGCTCAGGTCATGATCTCCTAATTCGTGGGTTTGAGCCCCTCTTCGGGCCCTGTGCTGACAGCTCAGAGCCTGGAGCCTGCTTTGGATTCTTTGTCTCCCTCTCTCTCTGCCTCTCCCCTTCTCTCTCTCTCTCTCTCTCTCTCTCTCTCTCTCTCAAATAAACATTAAAAAAAATTAAAAATAAGCTCCCCAAGGTGACTGTACCCCAAAGTTCCAGAAGCCCAGAAGCTTTCAAATTAGGGACCCTGAATCTTGAACAGTATTTGAACATTTACCTTAAATAACTTTTAATTCATGTGAACTCTGGTGTGACATGTGCACTTAAAAATTACCTCACCAAAAAAAGAAAAAAAAATTACCTCACTTTGGGTTGAATTTGAGTTAGATTTTGTCAGGAAACCTGTCCATTAAACGTGTGACTCCAGAAGGTGTGCGGCAGTAAGTGTGATATTCAATTCCTCCTGGAGCCTCAGCTTTTCCTCGAGGAGCGTATGTCTCATTTTATAATGAAAGTCAGCGGAGAAGTTGGATTTGTTAGGCAGAAATTTCGTCGGTGGATGACTTTTCAGGAATACATTTGATTCATAAAGGGAGGCGGCGTCTCTGTTGGGCTTTGGCGATGGTTGTTGAATCTTTGGAAGACTTCATGTTTTGGAGTGAAGGGGTTTGTGTGTTTGTGTCTAAGCCAGTGGGGCTTCTGTGAGACTCATCTGGGATGGACGTTGGCCGGTTCCGACTCTAATATTTGAGCCAAGAGCAGTTTGGGGCCAGGGATTCAGTCTTCGGTGTTTTCCTGATGGAAGAAAGGGTCATGAAACAGGGCTGGGTGTCCTTGGCCTGCATCCCTCAGCCTCCTCTGCCCTTCCTAGCCTCAGTAGCATGCTTTTCTGCTCTGTGCTCCTGGCATTACCCGTGGCAGAGCCACATGGAGGGGTTATAGGTTCAGGGCCACGCTTGCTGGGGGGCGGGGAGGGCGGGCTCTAGCCTTGCCTTCGAGCTGGCTGCCTGCCTCTCTTTTGGATTCCTGCTCTGGCCCCCCCATCGCCTGGTCCTTTTGTCCCCAAAGCTGCCATGGTGACTGGGTTAGAGTCCTGTCTTGGGGTTCTCTGAGTTCATCGCTGAGTGCACATGTGGCCCTGCTGAGCCCCTTGGCGCTTTGGTGGAGCTGGCACAGAAGCTGCTACAGCTAGTCAGTGGTTTGAGGAAGCCCTCTGCAGTGTGTCACTTTTTCCATCCTCTTCTCTGCGTTCAGGCCTTTTCCCTCCCAGTAGTGCTACACAGGCGGCAGTGGGGCAGGGAGGAAGCTTTGCTGGAAGGGCTGACACGCGCAGGCGCCTTTCCCCTCTTGCAGCTTGGATTGGGGTCACCAAGCTCCGGTGTCCCTTTGTGTGATGACACTGACTGAATACACAGGTGAGTGGAACGCAGTCTACTGGGTGTCCTGTGGATCCCAAGTTCCTGCCAGAAGCTTAGACCCCGATGAGCAAGGCTATGCAGTTGCTGGGTTAGGTGGGTATTCAATGGCTGGAAACTAGGTCCGGAGTTATGGGGGTAGGGACTGTGAATCACACGTTAGGAAGATGTAGATTTGTGGTCCAGAGACCACCAGGTAATACAGAAGGAGGGCAGGTAACCAGAGGACCTATTTAAACTTTGAGCTGTCTGGGCCTTATGGTCGACCTGGTCCTGGCTCAATTGCTGCCCATCCGAATCATCGGGGAAGGAGTCAGAAAAGGCATTTTCCTTCCTTATTTGTCAGATTCTGTTGTAATTTTTGAATAGCCAATCCAGGCATGGCTCACATCTCAAAAGGAAATGGCATCTTAAAATTGCTTCCCAGGAAAAGTAAAATAAAATTGTTTCCCAGGAGATTCTTACCTACATTCAGGTTTGAGAACCACTGGGTTGCCATAAGGAGTTTGTCCGTCCAAAGTGGAGGCGTGGTGATGAGAAAGGTTGGTATTGATATTGAGGGGCTTAGGATGGGCTCTGTTCCAAATGTATTTGAGTGTTTTCTGTGGGTGAAGCTGTCTCAGGTGGGGTGGGAGGCAGGAAGGAGACACGATAGAGAGATGTGAATCACGTCAACTGCAGTAAAAGACAACACTTGGTAAAATGCTGAATAGAAGACCATTCTAGAATGTGTAGGAGAGTAAGTCCATGATGCAGGCGCAAAAGGGTAGTAGAAGGGCTTCAGAGAAGAGAGAGCATTGAATTGCTAGTAGATGTAGGCTGTGGTGACCGATCAGAATGACAAAAAGGCATCGTACCAGGAGTCTGAAAACTTAGGTGGTTCTTGTCTAACATCACACACATCAATGTACGATAAAGGAAGAGAAGCGACATATGTGGTCCTGTGACACCTGCTTTTCTATATTCTGGTCCAGGCTCAATTGCCGCCTAGCCACATGACCTCGAGCTGGTGAATTAACCTTTCTGAGACTCAGTTTCCTCATCTGCAAAGTACAAGTGTGGGGAAGTTATGATGTAGTACTCCCACCGGAGGTGGTTGACCCAGGGGTGCAGTCCCTCTGGTCAGCTCTGATGTCTGTTCCCAGAGACTGTCCTGACCCTTTGTCTCCTCTTAATGTGTCAGCCTTTGTTTCCAGTCCTCGATCCCTAGCGTGGTTTGCAAGGCTCGACAAAGTTGCTCTTGACGGGCAGCTTTAGAAATGGTTTCCTCATTTGAGAGCACAGATTGTCTAAATGGGTCTCAGTATTCCAACAGCAGCTCAGAAATGTGAGCACGGCCACTTTGCATTTTCTGGTGGGAACTCTTCCCCCTCCGTCCTAGTACCAGATTCTCCCAGGGTGCTCAGTGCTGGTGTGGGGTCACCATCTCCCTCGGCATGCTAATGTTCTTCTGGGGAGAGGGTAGTAAGCTGTGCTTCTTGCAGCTTAGGTAAACTTTTATAATACCCAAGGGAGGGGCTTTGGTCATCACAGAATGGCTGTGGGGTTTCCCCAGTCAGTTGCTCTGGGTCGCTTGGGTGAACTTCTACCAAATACCATGGGAGGTTCCCAAGGTACGATGTGGTCAGGGATGGAGGGCTCTCCCCTGTGGGTGGTTAAGGAGGTCAGAGTAGGCAGTAGCATGCACTGCTTTCCCCCCAGGAGACACACTGGCTCTTTTTTGCCCCTTCTGGGGCGCCGTTGGTGAGGCAGTGAGGAGAATGATTGTTTCTTTGGGGCATGGATGGCTGAGATGTCCCAACAGCTAGCTCATAGAGTGCCCTTGTGCAAATTAGAAATAGGCACCCTTTCTCCAAGTGAATGCAGCCCTGCATCAGGACGCAGGGCAGCCAAGTCAGGCTGTGTGCTGACAGCTCAGAGCCTGGAACCTGCTTTGGATTCTGTGTCTCCCTGTCTCTTGGCCCCTCCTCTCCTCACTCTCTGTGTCTTTCTGTCTCTCAAAAATGAATAAACATTAAAAAAAAAAAAAGGACACAGGGCAGTATTTCGGTATTAACACCTTGGCTGGGCATCTTGAGCAGTGCACAACCTGAATAGTCATATGTGGCTGTCCCATTGGAATGAGTGGGTCTTTGCTTCTCAGCTGATGGTCCAAGATGATTTTGGTGACCTCTAGTCTAATACTATGTTTTAGTTGAGCCATTTTCACTACTATTTGCCTCCCTCCTATGGTGGTGGGGTGGGACACTGCTGCTCTCATCCCACACTGTAGGAGAAACCTGGGAGGTGGGGGCCCCAGTGCTGTACCCACTCCATATTATATGTCTGTAGCTGCTGGGATCTTGGTCTGTTTCTAGACTCCTCCCCTAACCCAAAGATTTTACTGCCTTGAACATGCAGGCTTCTAAAGCCTTATGTAATAATAAAGAAGGCTGGCTGAATCTTCAGGGAAGAGGGCCTGCTCAGGCCACATCTCATTAAGAAGTATCAGGCTTGCTTCTCTCCTGTGTCCTCTTTCCCTGGGCACACTGGGGGCCTCCAGTGGCTCCAGGTAAAGTGTGTAGGCTTGCCTGTTTTAGAGGAAATCCTGCAAGAGTGGTGGTATCACTTTAGTAGCAGAGATGGGTGTTGGTGGGCTCGAGTTCTGGGTACCTGGAGGTGTGAGGTGTACATTCCTCCTGAGGAGGGACTGGGAGGGAGACATGGGCCCTGCTCCCACATTTGCCACAGACTTCTCATGTGATGTTGGGCAAGTCCCACCTTCCGCTCTGGCCTCAACTTGAGGACACAAGACCTTGGAAGACCCTTAAGGTGGTTGTCTTTGGGGCTCACCCAGCGTTGCCATATACAACGTCCAGCTGTGTTTATTTTTTTAAAAAATTTTTTAATGTTTTATTTATTTTCAAGAGAGAGAGAGAGAGAGCGCGAGAACATGTAGGGGAGGGGCAGAAAGAGAGATAGGGAGACGCAGAATCGAAGCAGGCTCCATGCTCTGAGCTGTCAGCACAGAGCCTGATGTGGGGCTCAAACTCATGAACCATGAGATCATGACCTGAGTCAAAGTTGGACTTAAGTGACTGAGCCATCCAGGTGCCCCCAACTGTGTTTCTGTTACACGTTACACGCTCTCCTCCTCACCCTTGGTTTGAGAGAGAGGACTTTAAGGGCTGCATTTTGTTCTGGAGTCTCTAGTGCATGGGCACAGATGTGTTTAGACTCGATCAACTGGTGATGTGGGTATTAGGGTTTAATTCTTGGATGTGAAGGGGAATGGAGAAGTTTGAGTAAATTTTGGAAAGGTTTGGGAAAGAATTCTTACGAAGGAAAAAAAAAGGAAGAGTTTTTATCTGAGTAAAAGAAGGCAGAAACTTACCTGGTTGGTCCTCAAAGTACTGGAGGGACTAGTGCCTTGGTGAGGAACACCTTTTCGTTTGTACAGAAGGGGGAACAACTGAAGGGAGGCTTTAAGCTGGAAGGAGGGGCTGGGTGTGCTTTGGGAGAGCCTCCTCTGTAATCCCAACAAGCGGACCTACCTTTGCAGTTGACAGAATGCTTTTGCTCACACTGACGTTCGATCCTATTCCCAAGGCTCACAGGTATGCAGGATGAGGTTGGTTGTTTTTTTTTTGTTTTTTGGTTTTTTTTTTTGGCAGGGGGAGGCGGGGTAAAAGGATGGGAGGCATTTGACAGGGAAACTGAGGTACAAAGTATGATCCACTCAGGACTGCAGAGCTGGTAAACGGGAGAGCTGATTCTGTGCTCTCATATATCCTAGAGGCTATGAAGTGTTACACACACACATGCCTTGGAGTGGGGTGAACTCAGAGTGGGCTGAATGTGGGGGAGTGGATTTGGCAGGTGACATAACTGTCTGGGTGGGGTTTAGGAGCAGTCCTGTTAGAGGATCGGGAGCCTTTGCTCTTTCTGCGTAAGGAGTTGTATCAGTAATTTATGCATGCAGAGATCTTTTGGGCCACAGCATTCAAGATTGCCAATTTTTCTTGCTCTTATAAATTTTTGTTGTTGTTGTTCTTACAAAACAGCAAGGTTGAGGTTTTCAATGGCCCATTCAGAGGCTTGTGTACATGTTAAAGTTTTTAGTTATGGTCAGGCTATGTAATCTGGAAGTCCAGAACACCGTGCCCGAATCCCCACGATTTGAGCTTTTCTCATGAACCTCTGAGCCCTCATGAACCATCTCTTCCGCCTGGTGCTTCTGGAAGGTCACGGGCAGTTACAGGCCCTGGCTTGCCAGGTGTATTGCCACATTCCAGACCAGTGTGCCTGCTGGGAGTTGCACACTAAGGTTACGCTGTGGTGGAGACCACGTAGGTGGTAACAGAGTCATCACTGCTTGTGGATAATAGAGTTGCTGCCTCTAACTACTTTTGTACAGATGGATGAGCCCACACTTGGTGGTACAGGCCCTGGCACATAGTAGGGACATGATGGATGTAGGTTTCCCTTTCATGTTTGACTTTGGAGGCAGGTCTTTTAATTTTCAAGAGATTTCAGAATTGCTTGGACAATGACCAATGACAGTCGAGGAGATGTACATTTTTTAGTGCCAGGTACATCTCCCTTTAGCTGAGCTGTGAACCGCTCTTGGCAATCCTGCTAAGTTTGTTCTTCTGCTTCTGAAATCCTAGGATTCCAACATGGGAACCTGTATCCTATCATTGAAGGGGACAAAGTGGTATTTGGCGTTCTGATTCTGTTGTAGCTCGTCTGTTCAAAAACAAGAGAAGGTTCCTTTAGGTCAGCAGGTCCTTAAAGAGGGGATGTGCTAGGATAGCATGTGAGATCCCAAGGTCATTTCCAGCTACCTGAAAAACAAAATTCACGAACAAAGAAAATGGTTGTCTTGTAGCCTTAGAGGGGGAAAAAACCAAACCAAAACAAAAAACCAGTAAGAAGTGCTGTTGGTCTCACAGCGCCAGCTACAAAGAGCAAACCATCCTATCTGTTTGGTTAATTTAGCAGATTAACCCGTTGTTAAACTGACCAATTTAGAAAATGCCCAACTTGCAAGCAGCTTTGTGCTTGTGATCCAGCCTGTGATCCGGCCTGTGATCCGAGCTCCTCCTCCACCGCAGGGGTCCGGGCCTCCTGCGGGAGGAGCTTCCAGGGGGAGGAGGGGCTGCTGGGCCCAGGAACAGCCCCGGGGGGCCTGGAGGAGGATCTCTGTCTGCTCCTTACCACTCCCCTCTTTCTGAAAACTTAAAACAAAAGACTTTTTATTTAGTAAACACACACCCTGCCTCGTTGAAGTGTTTTGAGTTTGTTGGTGCAGTACAGGCCGAGGGGTGGCGAGTTTTCCCTTCGTTGTAAGGGGCTGGGGTGCTTCTCTGGCTTCGCATGCCTTTTTTTCCCTCTCTTTACCTTTGTTTCCGGGGCCATTTGAACAGGGTCTGAGAGGTCCCGCAGAGCTGGCCTGCTGTGTCTCTCTACTTGAGCCTCCCTGTGAGACTCACTTTCCCGGGCCCCCCTGGAGCTGTTGCCGGCAACCCAGGAAGGAGGCAGGGGAGCTTGGGCCAGCCGGGGCCGGGCTTGGGTGGCACCCCTCTCTGTCCCCTTCCCACCCAGCCCAGATCAAAGGAGCCCTCCTCAGGGAGCGGGGAAATACCTCTCCCAATAGCCCCACCAGTGAGTAAACAGCCAGGGCCTCTTGTAGCTTTTGAAGCGGGGTGCTGCAGGCCCGGAGGAATGCAGAACATTTCATTTTAGGAGTGGACTTAGGTTTCCACTGCTTTCGGTATTTGCAAATTTGAAACAAATGCCCTCATTTAGCAGCAGGCAGGCTGGGCAGTAAACGGGGGCTGTTTAAGGGCGTTTATGGCGGTCACAGGTATTTGTGGGTAGAGGGACCCCAGCAGGTTTGGAAAAGGACAGAAGGTTTATGGTTAGGTGGGTTGTACAAAGACCTCAGCCAGGTCTCTGGTGGAGGGTTGTTGTTAGGTGGGCTTTGTCATAAAAAGCATTGCTGCCTCCTGCCCCCCCAGGAAGTATCTCTTTCTGGCAAACAAAGAGGGTTGGGATGGTGTTTATCCCCCTGAGGCTGATGCTAAGGGCCTTGTCCCTCTCCCCTCTAGTTTGGCTGCCAAAGTATCAGATTTCCAGTGAACCCTTCCTTCTTCCACCCCCGCAGCTTGAAAGGCTCATTAAATGTGCTTTATATATAACAAGTTGGCTGAGAGGTTCCCCCTCACTTCCAGCCAGTTTTGTGAGGAAGGAGCTAGGAAAACCTGTTTTCCTTTTGTTGTTGTTTCTGGAAGTAGATCTGTGAAGGAGCAATTGCAAAAAGACCCGGATTTTAGCAATCAGCCAAGCAAGTGTTACTTGCCTTTGATGGGACTGCTTAGCTGGGGATGGTCTGCCTGAGGCCTGCTGGGTGCCACCGCCCCCCTCCCCGGGAAATTCAGAAATTATTTAAGAACTGAGTTCTGGCTTCACAACTTGCTCCTGAGAGACCCTAGGTCTGTTCACCTCTTTGAGCGGCAATTTCCCCTTTTGTAGGAGGATAAAGGTAATAATACCAATCCCATGAGGGTGCTTGTAAAAATTAGGTGAGATAGTACTGTCTTTCATCAAAACTCTAAGGTGCTTATTTTTCAGTTTCACATCTTTGAAACCGGATGGTAACACGATTGTGTGGTATTGTGTCCTAGTTTAACTGGGACCATTTCCTTTTCGTGTAACACAAAAAACCGTGCATCTTAATGTCGGTGGCATCTTTGAAATTCATGTGTATGTGAAGGACTTTGTCTTAGAGTGAATGCTCAATCAAAGATAGTTATAACGTGATGACAGTGATTTATTTACAGGGCTACTTTTGTTTGCCACCCACCAGTAACTTTCAGTAGAAACTATTTTCCTTTTAGTCTGGCACATAAATAACAAATGATGCTTAAGGCATAAGGCATCATGCTAGGTTGTGTATGTGTGTGAGGGTGTGTGTGTGTGTGTGTGTGTGTGTGTGTGTGTGTGTGGTGGGTACTTTAAGTCCTTAGGAGGCAAGAGATGTCTAGAAAAGGAGGTGGATGTCCCTAGGAGGGCAAACAGTCTATTATGGAAAGAAAATGCCTCTCTGATGGTCGAGTCTCCATTTAAAAAGTCTGAGCTATTCCTGGGGGAGACTAGAGACTCACTCCAGGAACGGATTGTCTGGTAGGCAAGTTGAGACTGAACCAGAAGAGAGTAATTGACAAGGCAAGGGTGCAGAGAAGCACCAAAGAGGGGGACACAGTAAATGCCAGGCACTCAGAGGATGGAGACGTGAGTGGGGCAGGCAGGAGACAGACAGTGCTGGTAGCATTTTCTTCGCCTCCCAGGCTGCACAGTTGTGTGGGGTTGATCCGAGCTTTGTGGAGACAGCGCTGCTGTTCGTTCTGCTTCGTGCTACCCAGGCACTTACTCAGTGGCACCTTTTCCCTTCAGGATGGAAGTGGCCCAGAGGCTGAGGAGCTCATCCCTTGGTTGAGTTCTGGTTAATTTGATGGTAGCATGGATTAGGTGTGGGGTTGGGGTTTAGACTGTAGACAAAAAGAGAAAGATATGTCTGTTTTATACGTATTCGTGAATGTCAAGAGCAAACCCCCCCGCCCCCTTTTTAATAGATTGCTGTGTAGATTTGTGTTCCAAGCCTTCCAGATGTTCACTTCTCTAGGCTTAGCCATTCTACCTTATAGGGGTTTCAGAATGCATTCTTTTGGTGTTTTCTAGAAGTTTAACTCTTGGTAGCTGTGCCCAACTAGGAAAGGGGCTGGTTAATGGATCACTTTTGGAAGGCAAGAACTCAGAAGTCGCAGGGTCTAGGAGACCCAGCCCTTCTGTGCGCTTTTTTTTTTTTTTTTTCACTTCTGTTGGCTTCCTTTGGGAGTGTTTTGAAGAAGAATAAGCTATTGTAGCTGATGTGTCTTGAACAATCAGGAGGAATGGTGTTGAGGTTAAGAAAATTCCAGTGCTCTTTTCCTGAAAGCCTTTGATGTGCCCGTAAAGGCATTTTTGATGATAAAAACTTATTTGAGAGGCCCTTTGAAACTCAGTGTGAATTTTCTTCTGGGGAAGCCAGTCTTCCCATCTTCTCTGTCCTGTGAGGATTGAGAGAGGCAGTGGTTCTTTTCAAACCAGGTCAACAAATACTTTGAAGCCTTTTTATATCCAAGGCACTCAGAGAGATACCTATGGGCCCTCCGTTGACCTGAGTTTAGCCAGTTGCCCAGTTTGGGTCTAACACTGCCGGTTCCTTATTTACATCCATGAGCAGAAGAGCCGAGGAGGACTTGGATGGACCTATGTGGGTCTCTTGCCAGCTGCTGGCCTTGGGGGTGATGGCTCTGGCAGCTGAATTAACAGCTGCTTGTTCTGGTCCAGGCGGCTGCCTCAGCCCTGGGGAGAGGTGTTGATCAGGCTGATGATCAGGCTGACCGGGCAGCAAATCCCCCTGAGCCCTAGGTTGGAAGTAAATGAGTTAAAAGTTGCTCTTAGACTCCTGACAACTAGCTTTCAGTTTTTGCAGCCAACAGAGAACTCTGAAAACAGGGTGTAAATTGGGTTATTTACACTGCCTCAGTTTTTGTTGCTTCCATGAAGTTGGTGAAGGAGGGCATGAATCCAAGTGAGCTTTTCAGGTTCTTGGTCGCCCAGTTCAGCAGGTACCTGGCATCAGGTGAAGAGGAGGTGTGGGGGTGGGCGTGTCAGGGTGTAATGCCCTTGAATGCAGGATGTGTGGTGACCGGACAAGCCTTTGAGGTGCCTGGGACCAGCCCCTTTCATTAGATCAAAGAAATACCTTTTGTTTTCCCCGCTCACACTTTCCTCTGCCCTGGAGCCAGAGTTGTAAAGAGGTGGAGTTGTGAGGGTCTGCATCTGGTGGCGGGGTGGTGAGTGGAGTAGGGGGCAAAGGGGACGGGTCTTCCCTCATGCTGAGCACTTCCTGCCCTCTGCTCCCGCTGCCCTGGGTGTGCAGGGGTCTGCCTGGGCTAGCCTGGGCACCTCAGGCTCTGCTGGGCCACTGCCCGGTAGGGCCCTGCCTGAGCTGGGCTGTAAGCTGGTGAAACCAGCCACACAAAGACGGATTTCACTCCAGGCTAAGTGTTTTGTTGCTGAATCATTTGCATTCATTAAAAGTAGTGAAGGGCGAGTGATATTTAAGGCAACACGACGGGTTTGCTGGAGGCCTATGCCTTAGAACCTCATTAAGAATTCTTGGGGCGGGGGAGAGGATGGGTGCAGCTCATTCAAAGCTTACTTAACTTCTGGCTGCTTTGGGCATAGGCCAGCTACTAAAATATGAAAAATGTTTGCCCAGCAGCCCCCAGAGCTTGGCCAGACTGCCCTGGCCAAAGAAAACACACACTTACAATTCATTATTTAGCCTCCTCCTGCGAGCTTGCTCGTGTCTCTTCCTCCCATGGGACCTTGCTGAGTAGGGGGCACAGGGGGGCGGGGAGTGCAGGAAGACTCCTACCTATTTTTAAGGGGAAGTTTGGCCGAAAGCAAGCGCTGTCTATCCGCACCCCCCCCCAGCCCGCCCTCCCTCCCCCCTCCCTTCCCCCTCCCTTCCCTAGGTTATTTCTCTCATTCCCTACAGACAGATTTTAGGGTGTTTCTGAGGATTTGCTATTTGAAACAGCACCGTCACAAATGTCCTTGTACCCACCTTTACCCTTATGTTGTGTGTCTGTAGGATAAATTCCCAGAAGTGGAGCTGCTCTGTCAAAAGATATGGACATATCAAAGTGGCATGCAACATTTCGCATTTCTGTAATTTTTCTCAGGAGGGAGTTCATAGCTTTCATCAAGTTTCTGAATCACCACTGTGCAGTAGGCCTGTGAAAATCACACGGGGTAATGTGTGAAAACTGGTAAGCGTGGCTCAGGTGTGGAGCATTGCCAGGGGGAACCAGAGAATTTACTGGCTAGGCTGGGACATTATTAATAGCTATGCCAAGAGAGCCACGTAAGTCAAGGTTGTTCTAGGTAACTTGGGAGTGTGGTAGCCCATTGCCCACCCAGCTTCCCATTCCCTCATTTCTGAGGCCACATATGGCCTTTCTTCTACACCATGCCGCTCTAAATTACCCACTCCTCTCTATTTTCCATTCTGTCAGATGTGTTCTGTGGCCCCCCCAGCTTGACAATGAGCTTAGTAGGGTGGCTTGAGTTTCTGTCGTCTGTTTTTCCCCAAGCCCAGTGACCCTATCCCAGATGGTTGCTCAAGAAGTTGGATTCTGCAGATCATAATCCTAGTCTTGGAAGCAGTTTCACTTTTCTGGACTCCATCTCTTCATCTGTAGGATGAGAATGATAATGTCCACCTCATATGGCTATGATGAGAAGGTCTTTGCAGTAAAGTCTGTGTGGGGGCGGGGGTGGGAGGGGTGTTGTGCTGTTGCCATTGTTTTGTGGCGGTGAGCTTCAGGGACACTTACAACTTCTCACTGACATATATTTGGGAGCCTTTAGGCTCTGCAAGCTGTCTGGTTTTTTTTTTTTTTTTCCCCCGCCTCTCCCTTTGTTACTCTCCCCTTAATTGCTTTCCTATCTGTTCCCTTCCCTTCTATCCCATGCCCGTGGCTTAGTTCAGCCCTTGTCATTCCTCCCTTGGAAGACTGCCGGAGAAAAGGAAGTGATTTTTTTTGAAGGCAACCTCTCTCCCCCTGCTCAAAAACATCACGAAGATACGTACTTTATGCAATCTGAGATTAAAAAAAAAAAAAAAATCAGATGAGAAGCAACACAAAAAGTCAGATGAGAAGCAACAGACCAAGATGAAAAGGAAGCCGACCAAGAAGGGTGAGGAAATAGGGGACTGGCTGAGATAACGAATAAGTACAAGGAAACAAAAATGCAATAGCAGAATTAAGTTCCCAGAGTAATCTTTAAAGGGCCTCATGGGCACTATGATTAACCTAATCAATGCCATGTTGTTGGTAGCTCTCAGAATTCAGAGGAAAAAGTATAGGGAGATGAAAATGATGACAAAAATAAAAAATGTGATAATTACAGAAATAGATTCAAGATGCTAAAAAACAATGAACAAGGGCACCTGGGTGACTCTGTTGGTTATGTATCTGACTCTTGATTTCGGCTCAGGTCATGATCTCATGGTTTGTGGGTTTGAGCCCCATGTTGGGCTCTGTGCTGACAGCTCAGAGCCTGCTTGGGATTCTCTCTCTCTCTGCCCCTCCCCCTTCTCTTTCTCAAAATAAATTTAAAAGTTTTAAAAAAGTTTCATGCTTTTTTTCCTGAGACAGACCTAAAATAGTGACAAAGTTTGTTTTCTTGTTCTTTTTCTAACTTGAGATGAATAGCCTAATTTATTTCATTATTTAGGAAATGATTTAAGATTATCAATTTTCTTCCAAACACAGCTTTGAAATTAATTTGAAATGAAAACGTGTAGAATTGATAAGTTAAGGTCCTTGCCTGGAAAAAAAAACAAACAAACAGTAAAAAAAGCTTCGGCAAGTTCAATCAAGAAAAAGAAAAGGTCAATATTAGGTAAACCAAGAAAGGAAAAAGAGGCTTTAGCCTCATTCTTGGCTTCACAGTAATTTCTTGAGCACCTACTAGGCACCTGGTAGACACTGGGGACAGGCAGCAGGGAATGAGCTGGATCTCACTGTTCAGTGAAGAGGACGTACAGAAATGTGTAGTGATAATCACACCTGTGATCATCGCGATGGAAAGATTAAAAAAAATTTATCATGGGTTACCATGCCATGCTAAGAAGTCTATGCAAGGAAAACAAAAATTACGGAATTTTATTCAGAAACCAATAGAATGACTAAATAGGCCAGTATCTATTGAAAACAATTGAAAGATAATAAAAACAGCTAAACAAAACCCAAAACTGTTATATCTGAAGGCGCTGACAGGAAATTTCAAAAATTGTGGAGGATGGGGCACCTGGCTGGCTCAGTTGCTATAGCATGTGACTCTTGATCTTGGGATCGTGAGTTCGAGTCCCACATTGGGTGTAGCAATTACTTTAAAATCTTTTTTTTTTTTTTTTAATGCTGAGGATATAGAGCCTTATGATGCAAAGATTGTCATCCAGCCAAGGAACAGATGGATGGTCACCCCCCACCTGTCACAACATTGATATAACCTTGCTTCTAAATGCTGACTGACAGTGCAGAAAAGAAAAGCAGACTACTCAGAGAAATATCGATGTAAAAGTAATATAAAATACTGTCAAATTGAATCTTATAATATGTTATAGGATAACATACTATAAACAACTAACCGATTTATTCCAAAAATGCATGGGTAATTTAATCAAACACAATTCATTAAAATAAGTCACACAGTGGGGCGCCTGGGTGGCGCAGTCGGTTAAGCCTCCGACTTCAGCCAGGTCACGATCTCGCGGTCCGTGAGTTCGAGCCCCGCGTCAGGCTCTGGGCTGATGGCTCGGAGCCTGGAGCCTGTTTCCGATTCTGTGTCTCCCTCTCTCTCTGCCCCTCCCCCGTTCATGCTCTGTCTCTCTCTGTCCCAAAAATAAATAAACGTTGAAAAAAAAAATTAAAAAAAAAAAAGTCACACAGTGATGCAGTTGTGTCAATAGATTCAAAAGTGACATTAGATACAAATTAACAAGGGTTCTTGATTTTTTAAAAATTTATTTTATTTTAAAAGTTTATTGAGAGTGCTCGCTTCGGCAGCACATATACTAAAAGTTTATTGAGAGAGAAAAGCAGGGGAGGAGCAGAGAGAGAGACAGACAGACAGACAGACACAGTCACTTCAGAGCCCCACGTGGGGCATGATCTCACAGTTTGTGGGTTTGAGATCTGTATTAGGCTCTGCGCTGACAGCTCAGAACTTGCTTGGGATTCTCTCTTTCCTGCTCTCTGTCTCTCTCATTCTCTCAAAATAAATAAATAAATAAATATAAAAAATTCAAACCGCAGTCAACATAAAAATGAAACTGTAGGTGGGTGATGGGTTTTGAAGAGGGAGTCTTTTGGCATGAGCACTGGGTGTTATATGGAAACCATTTTGACAATAAATCTCATATATTAAAAAAAAAATGAAACTGTAATGCTGTTCTCGTTAAAATAAAGAAGGCAGGGGTGCCTGGGTGGCTCAGTCGGTTAAGTGTCCAACTTCAGCTCAGGTCATAATCTTGTGGTTTGTGGGTTCAAGCCCCATGTAGGGCTCTGTGCTGATAGCTTGGAGTCTGGAGCCTGCTTTGGATTCTGTGTCTCCTTCTCTTTTTGCCCCTCCCCTGCTCACGCTCTGTCTCACTCTCTCTCTCAAAAATAAACATTAAAAAAATTAAAAATAAAGAAGGCATTACACCAAAAAATAAAATCACTATTTTAACATTATTCTGGAAATTCTAGTTGAATTAATACTGTAAGAAATATGAAAGTCAAAATAAAGTTAATGTCTTTTGCAGATGGCATCATTTTTTTTAAGTAGGCTCCACACCCAACATGGGGCTCAAACTCATGACCCTGAGACCAAGAGTCACATGCTCTACCAACTGAGCCAGCCAACTGCCTTGATTTTTACATGTAAAGCTCAACTATCAACTGAGAACCATTAGAATCAACAAGAGAGTTGGCTCATTTGGCCAAATACAAAACTACACAAGAGCCAGAAATTTTGCTACTTATCAGCAAGTAACCTTTTAGAAAATACAAAGAAAACAATCACACTCACAAAAATCAAAAAAGTATAATGCTCCAGGCATAAGGCAATATCATGGAAACTATACGTTGATGGGGTCAGTAAATTTCATCTGTCTCCCCTCTGAATTTGGAACCAGTGGAGTCAGGGGTGGGGAAGACAAGACAGACACAGGAATTGGACAGATGGAAATCAATGTATCATCTTTATTATTGATAAAGGCTAGGTTGAGGAACAAGATTTAAATCTGAAGAGGATAACCTTGTCTGATTCATCCCTGAATGTGTGTGTGTGTGTGTGTGTGTGTGTGTGTGCGCGCACGCGCGCGTGTGTGTGTGCGTGTGTGTATGTGTGTATGGTGTAGGCCTACACAAAATGTGTCTTCCCTGCAGGGGGCGGGTCCCCTAAGTGGGTGGGGGAGGAAGGGTTAGAGCCAACATAGAACAGGGCAGGGTTGGAGCCTAGAGCCTAAGTGGGTGCCCAATCAGACTCCCTGAGGTTTATAGGAGTGGCGTACCATTGGCACCCTCTGTAATGTAATAGAGAGGAGTTATTCCTTCTTAAGTCTTCCTCCTTTTGCTCTCTGAAGTCACTGGAGCTTAAAGGCCCTGTCCCTATATGCCTGGGGGTGTGAGCACCTGGGAGTGTGGCTCTTCCCTCCAGGGAATGGGCAAAGCTCTAGGTCAGTGATTCCTGCTTCCACTTCACTGACCACCCTACTCCTTTGTGGATCCTTCTAGGACACCTGGAGAGCGGGGTAGATTTCTCCCTAGAAGGCTCTCAAATGGATCAAAACAGGATAGTATTTAAATGAATTCTGAGGAACTCTGTACCCAGGGGTGAAAATTCATTTCCTATCTATTTCCTAACCCAAATCATACGCAAACACCTTTTCTTCTGAGAATTTACCAGCTGAGAACAGGAACTTTTTTTTTTTAATGTTTATTCATTTTTGAGAGAGAGAGCATGAGCGGGAGAGGGGCTGAGAGAGGGAGACACAGAATCCGAAGCAGGCTCCAGTCTCTGAGCTGTAGCACAGAGCCTGACATGGGGCTCAAACCCACAGACCGTGAGATCATGACCTGAGCTGAAGTTGGATGCTTAACCGAAGGAGCCACCCAGGTGCCCTGAGAATAGAAACTTTCATTGCTTTGTTCACTGCTGTATTCCCAGCACTTAGAACAATGCCTGGCACATGGTAGGCATTAAGTAACTTAATGCCCATTCTCAGGAGGGAAAAGTATAACATGTAATGCAGAAAAGGCCTTATAGTCTTGATCTTATTGTTTATAAGTAAATAAGGAAAAAGGTAGACAACCAAGTTGAATAGGAAATGGACAATCAAAAATTCAGCCAACCAATAAATACATGAAAGATTGCCTTATCTTGTTAAGAATGAACTAAATGTCTCCAGTGAATTGCAGATTGCAACAAAGCATTATTTCATGTCTCTCAAATTGGCGAAGATTAATAAGTATCAGGGTGGTAAGGCTGCATAAATTGGCACAACCTTTAGAGTCATTTGTCATTTATCAAAAACTTGAAATTATATTCTCTTTGGTCCAAGCTGGGGGGGGGGGCTCTGTTTCTAGGAAGTATCTTGCAAGCACTCGCATTATCAGTGTGCTTAGGTGCCTGTACAGAGAAGTTTAGTTGGAGCATTGTTTGTAATGGCAAAATATTAAGCCATCTGAATGTTCATGATTAGGATGCTGGACAAATAGATCATGGGTCGTTGACACAGTGAAATAATACACAGTAGTTGAAATGAGTGAACTAGAACCCTTTAAACAGACATGGGAAGATATCTGTTGTAAGGCAAAAAAAAAAAGCAAGTTATAGAATAGCCGGTGTTAGGCATTGCATTATGTCCCCCCAAAGGTTATGTTCAAGTCCCAAGTCCCAGTATCTGTGAATTTGACCTTATTTGGAAATAGGAACTTTGCAGATGTAATCAAGCTAAGGTGAAGTCATTAAGGTAAATTCTAATCCCCTCTGACTGGAGATACCCTTATGAGAAGAGAAGAGACACGGAGACACACGCAGAGAGGAAAGACGGCCATATGAAGGAGGCAGAGACTGGAGTGAAGCGTCTCTAAGCCGAGGAGCACCAAGGGTTGCCAGCAACAGCAGAAGCTAGGAGAGAGGCATGGAGTAGACTCTCCAGAGCCTCCAAGGAACCCATCTTGTCAACACCTTGTTTTCACCCCTCGGCCTCCAAAACCGTGAGAGAATAAACTGCTGTTTTAAGCCACCCAGTTGTGGCCCTAGGAAACAAATGAGACAGGTATGGCCACTATGCCATAATCATGCATTCTGTGGGTGCACCTGTTGCCCTGTCCATGACAAAGCGCTGCTTTAGTCCGCCTTGTACACCAACAACCACTTTCTCAGAAGCAGGAACCCACTAGCGTGGTGATTTTTTTTTTTTTTTTTTTTTTTTTTTTTTTTTTTTGTCAGGGGATGGCATGAGCAGGGTAAATTTGTATCTCATCTCCTTTGCCACCTCCTCCAGTACTTGCCTGCTGTGTTCCCCCTCATTCGTCTCTGGTAATTCTGCATCCTGAATTACCCAGAGTTCTCTGACCACGCTTTGTCTTTGTGTTTTAGTCTTGTTCTATTTGCCAAGCCCCATTCTTTGTTAAAAGTTTGATGAGCCTTCTTCCAGGATTCTTCTCACTCCCCTGTCCCCCCACTTTGTGTTAGAAAGCTTATGCATCCACCCCACCATGCTGTGGTGATAATGTGGTAAAGCCTGGATTATGGTAGGGTGTCCTTTGCAGCCAGATGACCTGAGATTTGAATCCTGCATTTGGCACTCACCTTGCTGCATGACCTTGAGCAAGTTGTTTTACCACTCTGTGCCTCAGTTTCCCCATCTGTGCAATGGGATCAAAGTATCTACTTTTACAACGGGCGGTTGTAAGCATTAACAAGCTAATATGGTTAAAGTGCCCGGCACATAGTAAGCGGTCAGTAGGTGTTAGCTATTACTGTAATTATATGTTTACTTGTCTGACTCCCCCACTAAACTGAGATACTTAAAGGCAGTAATTGTGTGTTTTTCTCTCTCATCCCCAGTGTCTTGCAGAGTACTTGGCACATGGTAGGCTCTTGATAAGTGTTTGTTGAATTAATAATGATAATTAACATAATTGCCTACGAGGATCCCATATTGGGCCTTGACCCTCTACTTATTCCACAACATGCCGGGATAATGGCGCTAAATATGGCTCAGTAAAACCAGCACAGATCAGTTGGTGTTTCCTGAGCACCTCCAACGGGGAGGGCACCTGCAGTGGAGGGGACAGATGAGTGTGAGGCCAGCCCTGTGCTCAGGGAGCTTAAAATCTAATGGGGAAGACAGGTGGTAAGCACAGGAGATGTTAAGTGACAATATGAGGTTGTAATAAGCATTTGTGAGAGCAATAGAAGACACAGGATGTACATTCACAGTTATTGTTTCACTTGGTGGCACGTTGTTATCTAACTTCCTCCTTGTTTTCCAAGTTCATCCTAGAAAGGTTCTTAAATGTTTTAATAATGAAACTTAGGTCTAGAGGTTGCATCAGGTTCAGATTCAATTTTTTTTTCATGTGTACTTCCCTTAAATTTTTTTTTAATGTTTATTTATTTTTGAGAGAGACAGAGACAGAATGTGAGTGGGTTAGGGGCAGAGAGAGAGGGAGACACAGAATCTGAAGCAGGCTCCAGGCTCTGAGCTGTCAGCACAGAGCCCGACGCGGGGCTCGAACTCACGAGCCAAGAGATCATGACCTGAGCCGAAGTCGGGCGCTCAGCCAACTGAGCCACCCAGGCACCCGTCATGTGTACTTCCCTTAGTAGACACATAACATCTGGTTGTCTCTCTGGAATTAGCAGCCATCAATAATCATTGCTAGATCCATTATTTCATTAGGGGTTATAAAATAGTGATATTATATTTATCATCTGGAGACTGCTGTAAAAACAAACCTCCCCTCATTGACTGTTATCCTGAAGTATAGCTGTTCAGAAAGGGAAAATAAAGCTTGATGCTTAACCAGTTTTTAAAATAATGACTTGGTTTTCTAGCATCCTTCAGAGGTGATCAAGGGAAGGCTTTAGGCTTTTTTTTTTTTTTTTTTTTTTTAAGATTTTATTTCTGAGTAATCTCTATACCCAACGTGGGACTTGAACTTACAACCCTGAGATCAAGAGTTACATGCTCTACTGACTGAGCCAGCCAGCTGCTCAATTTGGGGCTTAAAAAAAATTTTTTTTTTAATGTTTATTTATTTTTGAGAGAGAGAGCAAGCTGGGGAAGAGCAGAGAGAGAGAGAGAGGGAGACACAGAATCTGAAGCAGGATCTAGGCTCTGAGCTGTCAGCACAGAGCCTGATGTGGGGCTCCATCCCACGAACTGTGAGATCCTGACCTGAGCTGAAGTCGGACGCTTAACTGACTGAGCCACCCAGGTGCCCCTGGGCTTTTTTAAAAACGTCATTGTGAAACATCATTATGAATTTTAAGTTATTCGGTGTGTGTAAGTCCATGTGGTTCTTACCCTTAGGGTTGTTTAGACCCATCTTTGGCTGGTGGTGGGAGCCTCTTCAGGCGGGCCTTGAACTTTTTGATGTGACCTTACTAGTCTTTGCTCGTTCCCTTGTATGTGATGATGTTCCAGGCTTGTCTTGTGCATTTCCTGCCCTGGACCTGGAATCAGGCTTTTCTCCAAAGAGGAAGGGCATGAATTTTTTAAGATATTGGTCCAATTTCCATAGAAGGGAATTATTATAATTTACACTCCCATCAGCAAAGCATGAAGCCATTTTATCCATATACTTACTAGTGTTGAGTGCTATTTTAAAAATCTTGGTGTTCGTTTGATGGGCAGTATAACTCGTTCTAATTGCATTTCTTAGATTCTTAGTGCATTGCAATGTTTTCTTATATTAATATTTGCTTTGAGAACTCTTTATGATTTTACCATGTTAGAATTTTAGTAGTTATTATAGTTGATTTGTAACTCTATATTTCAAGACCTCTTCTGTCAATTGCTGGAAATATTCCTAATTTGTTGTTTGCCGTTGAGAGTCGTTTACAACTTCTATTTTATGTAGTCGAGTATTTTCATTTATAAAGCATAGAATTGTCCAGGCTTCTCTTGTTGGGGCCTTACGGGATCAGAAAGCTGAAGTCTAATAGTTATCGCCGGGCATTAGCTGGCGCATAAACATTGACTCTGCCCTCCTCACCTGACTGCAGTTGTG
Organism: Lynx canadensis; assembly: GCF_007474595.2. NCBI lineage: Eukaryota > Metazoa > Chordata > Mammalia > Carnivora > Felidae > Lynx > Lynx canadensis. The sequence continues at coordinate 41,479,092 of NC_044307.1, forward strand.
TTCCTTGAGGCCAGAGACCTGCCTCCTACCAAGATGGTCTGGATCGTTTCTCACCCTGACAGACTCGCTCCAATTCTTGTTCGTATTGAAGGTGCCTCTGATTTGAGCAGCTTTGGGAGGGGAGGCCATGAAACTCTAAGCCACTGCTGATTTGGGCACTGCCTGGTTGCCCCTAGGGCAGTGGGCAAAACAGTGCAAAGCCCCCAACAATTGGCAGCCACCTTGTGGTGCTTCACCCACTCAGGGCGACACCCCTTGAACCACAGAGCCCCACATGTTTGTATCCCGTGCCAAGGTGGCTCTGAGGCTCTGTCAGGCGGCAGTGGGACAAAGTTTCAGACCTCAGGGTCTGTTCAGAGAGAACCACTGCTCTCAAGATGGCAGAGATGGGGTGAGTGGCACTTGGCAAGTCCACGTGGCCTGTGTGAGGGATGCCAGCAAAGACCCTGCACCAGGTAGGAGATGTCTGGGATGGCCCGTAGATCCTAAAAGAGAAAAAAATAGCTCGGACATAATAATGACAATAAATGACTGCTTAGAGTCCAAACTCACATAGTGCTTAACTTAATACGTGCTAGGCACTCTTCCAAACAAGCCAAATTTATTAACATGTGACTTTACTTTTCACAAGCCTGTGAGGTAGATACTGTTATTAGCACCATTTTACACAAAAGCGGAGGCACCGAGGGGGTCGACAACTTGGACAACTTGCCTGAGGTCATACGCTCGGTGAGTGGGAGAGTAGAAATTGAATGCAGGCAGCCTGGCTCCAGATCCTGAGCTCTGGCCCCATCTTCAGCCTGCCTGTACGTGGTAGGCCAGGGCCTTAACATTGTGTAGCTCTTCAGACATCCTGGAGGGCACTGCATCTTTGTAGAGCCTTGCACAGCAAAGAGCAGCCAGCTCATTTTGCATATGGGGAAATGAAGGCCTGAAGAACACAGTGACTTTTTCAGAGCCAAGTCTGGGATGCAAGACCTTGAGCATTTGGTAGTTGACACTCGTTTGGCACCAAAGTCAAACTCTTTGAACCTTCTATGAACAGAATGGCCCTTAGACAGATACAAGCAAAGTGGTTGCCTTTTCCCTTTGAAAGAGGCCAAAATCTTTGCGGTCTGGTGAACATGGGAATTTTATGACTTTTCTGGGTATACCTCAGACCTTGCAGTGGGCTCTTGAGGGCTGTGTGGAGGCCTGCTCTTGGGATGTCATGGTCCGAACCCAGGCCTGGCCCCTTGTGGAAGTCAAATGCTTTGCCCTTGTGTGAGGAGCAGCACACAGAGTTCCAGAACCACCGGGACTGCTGGGTCAGGGGTTCTGGAAAGGTTGGGTAAAAATTGCCCCGCTGTCTTATTGCTCCTGGCCTAATGGCTCAGACCATTTTTAGATGTCAGGAAGTATAACAATATGGTACATTTATCTTGGTGAATAATGGATGAGCCCTGGGAAGGTACTGTGCTTTTCCTGGTGAATTATTTACCAGGAGCCTCTAATTTGAGGGCTCTCCATTATAAATGTCCTGAATATGGTATATAGACAGCCCCTCCTCCTACTCTCCCTCCCCCAGGTCTCCCACGTACAGGAGAGCTGTAACCTTTCGTGTCTAGTGATATATTGGGTAGCCCTGTGGCCGAGCTGGGGACTTGCTGAGTTTGGAGCCCCTGAGGCTGCTGGGAGGGGTGGGGGAGGACCTCCCTACTAGAGACACAGGGACAGACCTGCCAAGGGAAGCTGGGGTAAATGTGGGGCTGGGCGCTGCTCTACAGGTGTGAGGAACCCTAGGTATGCCTACATGTGGGTATATTCGTGTGCTGTATGTCTTTGTTTTTCTTGTCCCTTTCTCTGGACCTCTGTGACTCTGTTATTCTGTCTCTCAGTTTGTTTGTGTCCATGTCTCTCTACCTGTTGACTCTCCTCTTCTCCTCTCTCAGGGCCTGGGTCTGTCTCTCTCTCTCTCTCTCTCTCTCTCTCTCTCTTCTATGTCTCTTCCTCTCTAAGTCTGCCCATCGCCCTCTGTCTCTCTGTTAGTTGTTAGTCTCCCTCTGCCCATCTGTTTGTCTCTCTCTGTTTCCTTCCCTTTTTCTCTCTCTGTCAGTCTCCCTCCAGCCCCCTTCATCTCATCTCCCTGTCTCTCTCCATCAGTGTCTTCGTGCCTCCCCCTTTCCCTCTCTCCTGCTTCCCCTCCTCCCTCCCTCCCTCCCTCTCTCCCCCCCTTTTCCCATTCTTCCTCTCTTCCTCCCCCATTTTCCCCTCCCCCTCTGTCCCTCTCTGTTTTCCTCCGTCTCACTCACTCACTCTCTCGCTGTCTCTCTCTGTCTCGCTGTCTTGCTCTGTGACTTTAGAGGTCTGTAAGAGGCACCTCCTGGAATGGAGGGACAGCTAATTCCAGACTTAAGTGAAGCCAGATCTTGGTGCCTTCCAGACCCTGACTCAAAGATTGACAGAGTAGGCATGAAATAAACTTTAGGTCTTTGTCATTTTTTTGGCTATTCAATTCGGTTATTGCATCAGCCACCCTTAGGGGCTTTTTTTTTCTTCAGCTATTTGTGAGTGCTTTGTGTTTTATAATGTTTTCTCCCCAACAATCCCTAGGCTTTAAGCATCTGGTGATGAGTTGCAAGTTTTTGCTGCTTTTAAAAATAACTTACAAGGGATTGTTTCTATTATTCATCAGTTTGTGTTTTTTCATCTGTTGTTACTGATTTGGAGATCGAAATACTCATTTTGCCATCTTTCGCCAGAATGCCTTCTCTAAACAGCTGATTTTTTTTAAATGACTCTTTTTTGGGTTATTTTCCTTAAAAAATAAGGGAGCAAATCACCAGCAGAGACTTGCAGTTAAGAGATTAAATGAAAGAGTAAAATTGTCTGTTAGAAAGTTTATATTTTAAGCAGTAAAATAAGGTTTATAAGGAGTCTAGAAGTATGCTATGGTTTGATTCTAACTCAGCAGCTGGCCGGCCTTCTGCTTCGTACCCTGTCCATGGCTCCGCCTCACCTTGCAACACCAGGCCAGACCCCGTCACATCTGAGTAATATTTGAGCAATATGTTCATGGCTGCAGGATTTGGTCCTCACTACAAGATAGCCTTCCCGCCCAAGGTTTTCTCCAGCCATACATGCTACCAGAGGTGGGTAAGAGGAGAACTTTTGATGGCAGGGGCTGATCTGTCTTCACAAGGAGAGCAGTGGGCACTGTGGACAGACCTGCCCCCACACCTGTCACCAGCAGCCTGGACTCCAGGAGGGCACCCTTGCCTCCTCAAGCCAGTGGTTCTTTCAAGCGTCCTCCCTCAATCTGGATCCTTTGTGTCTCAGGTTGAAGCCTGAAGCCTAAAGCCTGCAGCATCCCTTTAGAGGACTCTCCCTCCCTGGAGAGAAGGGTTGGTTTCCAGAAACAGCTGTTGGCCGGACAGGTGGAGGAGGAAAAAAGAAAAGGCTGGGGGAGGGGCACTTCGAGGATGGTGTCTGCTTCTGACTCCTGAGCCCTGCCTTGTGCCCTGGCCCTGAGGGGACAGCCAGGCTGCTGTGGGTGTTGTCCAACGGGGTCTCCTGCAGGCTGCCTAGGGGCACATTAGTTTCCTGCACATGTGTTAGGCATCGCCGCGTGTCAACGGGTGTGTGGCAAATGCAGCCCACTGCCGCAGGCCCTGAGTGGCTCGTGCTTTCCACATCACACATAGCAAAGCGATTTCCTCACATTCCCCACTCTTGTCTGCTCCGGGAAGTGGTTTGCAGAGTGCTTCTAAATATAAAAAGTATGAGACCGACTCTTTTTCTTCTCCCTTTGAAACCAGCTGAAAGTCCAGCCTCTTTAGTGATTTTTTGGGTTTATAGGGAGAAGAAAGGGAAGCAGGGGTATGTGTGTGTGTCACCAGGCTCTGAGGGCACCCAGCAGACAGTGGGACTAGGTGCAGTGATAGAGGCCAGGGTGCTGGAGGCACACAGGGAGGAGGGAAGGTAGAGGCTTGAAGACCGATCTTCAAACTATGGACAGCTATGTTCAGCCACTTACTTGTTCAGAAAAAAAAATCTTCACTTCATCCCTCCCTGAACCCAACTGTATGTTTACCTATTGGGAGAACGGTAGGAAGGAGGTAGGAGATGACCACAGGGAAGGATCTTCAAAACACAGTGCTAAATGGAAAAAAAGTAAGAAGCAGAGTGAGAGATAATGCAAGACCACTTACGTAAGTTAAAAATACCCGCCCTTGAAACAGCGATCACATTTTCCCAGAGCACATGGAGAGAAAAGGATTTACATTAAACACGATAGAATGGGTGGGGGAGGGTGTGGATCAAAAGGAATAAGTGAAAGAAGAGAAGCAGCCAGCGTGGCATCGTGGAAAAAAACACAGGCAGACAGACGTAGGGGCAGGACAGATCTGGGGGTAGTTTAGACTCTGCCATTTGCTGGGATAGGTTTGACTTCAGTTTCCTCCTCGGTACAACGAGGCTGACTCGTGTTAAGGATTCCCCTTTTTTTTTTTTTTTTTTTCTTTTGAGCTCATTTATTTTGAGAGAGAGTGTGTGCAAGTGGGGAAGGGGCAGAGAGAGAAAGAGAGAGGGAGAGACAGAATCCCAGTGCAGAGCCCAATGCAGGTCTCGAACTCCTGAACCTCGAGATCATGACCTGAGCTGAAGTCAGATGCTTAACTGACTGAGCCACTGAGGCACCCCAAGGGTTCTTTAGATTAGAAATGAGCCTGTGCATGGGGCCAGCAAGAAGCACACAAAGGAGCTAAGGCAGTGATGTCTAATGGAGCTTTTTGTGGGGACAGAATGGTTTTATATCTGCACTGTTCAATACAGTGACCTCTAGCTACACGCAGCGCCTGAGCACTGGAAATGTGCCTGTTGCTGCAAAGGAAATTAATTTTCAATTTTGTTTCATTATAATTAAGTGACATTTAAATAGCCCCATGTGGCCAGTGGCTACCATATTGGACAGAGCAGGTCTAAGGGATATTTCAACTTCTTTAGGGGCAAGGAAGGATTTTCTTCGTTGAATGGAGTTGAGACCACTCTACCCAAAGGGCAGGGAATCGTGTCCTCCCTTCCACAGGGAATTTGGGGTGAACTGCTGTGGTCACTCTGGTTAGGTCTAAGATTTGTGCTCACTGCTTCATCAGCCTCCCAGGGCTGAGGCAGAGATGGGTAAAAAGAGCTCAAAAAACAGACTCACAGGGGCGCCCGGGTGGCTCAGTTGGTTAAGCCTCTGACTTCAGGTCAGGTCATGATCTCACAGTTCTTGGGTTCAAGCCCCGCGCTGGGCTCTGTGCTGACAGCTCAGAGCCTGGAACCTGCTTCGGATTCTGTGTCTCCCTCTCTGCCCCTCCCCTGCTCGTGCTCTGTCTCCCTCTGTCTCTCAAAGCTAAATAAATGTTTAAAACAAAAACAAAAAAGAAAACCGACTCACAGAGTTTTCTGAGCCTGCCTTGAAAATTAATATAAACTAAGGCTAGGTCTCACCAGTTGCAAGGCTGTAGTCCCCGGACTGTCACTTAGTTCACTCCCTGCCTCCACAAGAAAGATCACAGGATGCTCACCAGGCTTACCTGGGGCCATTCTTGCTGTGGTCCCCGAGTGCCCTCGCCACCACACCCGGGAGTCTAATGAATGGTTGTGGAGCCTGCCGCCAGAGGCTGGGCTCTCTGTCCCCTCTGGAGCCCTGAGTGCACTGGCTGAGCACCCCTGAAGTCTTCCCGGGACTGAGCCCTGGCTCATTTCCCAGTGCCCTGGTCCAGCAGCTCTGTCCCCTTGCCTGCAATGTATATTATTTCTGCAGGCCTCTGACTGGTGTCTTCAGGAGACACCTGGCTGCTGTCTCTCCTCTTTCCTTGGGGCTGAGAATGCATCTGTCCCCAGGCACGGGGGGTGGAGAGAGCTCCTGATGCTCTCTGGTAGTTCTCCTTCTCCCTTTCCCTCTGCCATCCTGGCTCTCCCTCCCAGCCCCCCCCCCCCCCATTTAGCAGGCCTTTGGACTCCCCAGGGATCACCTTATCTCCAAGGACATTTTAATCTGGGGTCCATGGTTCCCTAGAGCTTCTGGGGTTTTTTACTTTCCTGAAACATACGCAGACTTTTGTGTGTCTGTACCTAATATGTATTTCAGTTGAATATCATTGACTATCCCAGGAATCCAAAAGAATCACTAAAATTGGTTTCAAGGCTGCCATTTTCCAGGAGAGGAAACTGAGACTTGGGGAAGAAAATTAAGTTGGCCACGATTGGATAAAGGTAGATGTAGGACAAGATTTCAGGTTAGATAGACTCTTCAGTGACTTCATTCCCCTCTAAATGCTTGTGCGGTATTTACGGTGCCCAGGCACTGTGAGGGGGCACAGCCATATCCCGTTGGGCACGAATGTCTGCCCTCCCCTCAAGTGTACAGTCTAGCTTGGGGGTACAGCTCTCAGTCACAGCACAGATGGCAATATCAGGGGTGTCCCAGGCAGTGAGCTATCAGTGAGAGTGTGTGGCCAAGGCAGAGGCAGCATCTCTTGGGGAGCCCAGCCTTAGGAATGGGAGCTGCTTGTCAGAAGTGGTGCTGGGCCCCCGTTCTCAAGCCCCAGCTGCCTCCGACCTGCACACCTGCCATACACAGCATCTCTCATAATCCTCCTGGGCCCTGCCCTGCCCTTATCTCCCTGGGCTTTGGGAGCTTGTGCTGGGGGCGGGGGGTGGGGGGTGGGGAGGGGACTCTGAGGAGTGAACCCTTTGTTTCTGTAGCTGCCTTTGAGGCTCTCTGCAGCGAATCCAGTGTGAGGTCTTGGGGGCTGTCCAGGGCATCCTCTTGTATTTTTAATTTTACAGATAATAAATTTGCCTGGGAGGGAGTACTGATGGGCTCGGGCTACTCTGCTTGTTAGTGGTTGTATGGAGACCAGAACCCAGGTCTCCCCACCCAGTGTTCCTTCAGCCTGAGCACATCACCTCATGTGGCTGGGTGTTTAATTTGTTGCTGCTTCCTTGAAGACATCACAGCCATTTAAGGGTTACCAAGGGTGAGAGAGGTGTCCCAGATATGGCCCTCCCAGCCCCAGCAGAAAACAGGCTAGTTCCAGGGACCAACAGTGTGGCCGCTGGCTGGGGAGCATTTTAAGCCTCATTTGTTGGTGTATTTGTCCCTCTGGCTCAGATGCCACATGATGCTGGACACAAGGACCTGCTTCTGCCATCAGAGGTTGATCTTCCCCCTCCAGGGCCTCCCAGAAGCTGGCAGGACAGGTCTGAGTTGTATTTTTCATCTAAGGTAGGCAAGTTGGCCTGTTAGGTTGTTTCTGCCCTAATCCCTGGTGATTTTGTTCTGTTCCTCTAATCCGGATGTGGGAGCCTCTCCAGACATTTACAGTTAAATCCCAGGATGGGAAAACTCAGCTGGGTCCCTGGCTCTGCTCCCTCCTACACTGTTCAGAACAGGGACTGTGATGGCTTGCAGAGGGCTGCAAGGCTCCTGTCCGTGAACCTAGGGTCTTTTGTAGACCCTGGAAAGACAGAAGGGGGTAGAAACTCTGTGCTCTGCCTCTGGGTCTCGGAATGCGCTATGATCGATTTTCAGTGACCCTCTAAATCCTTATTTTCCATCACAGAGTCTGGGTTGCTGGTGCTGCAACCACGTACAGTATCTTGGTGGTACACTGGTGGTAGAGAAGGACATTCCAGATACCCAGATTCACAAATCCCACTGTAGCATTCATGTTTCTGCTGGCCTGGGTGAGTGGGATCGGGGATAGGGTAACTGAGCTCGCTGTTCATCCAAGTGACTTACTCCTACAGCAGTTGACATTTGTTCTTCAAAAAAAAATTACAAATGTGTATGTGCTGTGGACCTCTGGAGTGGTTCCAGAGCAGGGGAGAGTATGCTAGTTAAATGCCGGAAGGTCAAGTGTCTCCGGTACAGTGCATTGACCCCTTGGGGAGGAGGTGTGGTGCAGGGACTCTTGCTTGGTGCCCTTAGAGTTTCTGGATGGAAGGGACTTGTGAGGAGGGCTGTCCTTGTGGATGAGGGGACCTGGAGCTGCTCTGGTTCCTGGAGCATTTGTGGCTCTTGGATTGAGGGTTTCCTCTGCTGGCCTGTGCTGTTTTCCAGAGAGGGCACAGAGTGTTGTCAGCCTCTGCCTCACGGGTTTATGTGCCCTGACAGGAGCCACTTCAGCCTGGGCACTGGAAGCTACCTGGGAGTCCGGATGTCCCCCAGCAGGGACCTAGGCTCTGAAGCCAGAGACTCGGTCTTAGGTGTGGAGGAGTGGGCCACTTCTGTATGGCTGATTGGATTTGGGGGTGATCACTCATATGGTCACACACTGCTGTGCAAAATGCCCATGCCAGGGCCAACCAGGGTCTTGGTGTCACAGCCCGGTCCTGAGGCATCTGCCTGAAAGATGGAATTTTCTTTAGTAAGAGAGGACAGAGATAGAATCAGCTGGTCAGGTTTGGCAGGTTCTGAGGCCTGTACAGGTCCTGGGGTGTATTTCCTAGGTCAGGAGGACCAGCCCCTGTGAGGTGGATAGTTGAGTGGCCCAGATGGATGCTTGGACCAAAGTAGCTGAAATTACGTCAGAGCAGAAAAACTTCCTGCTGCTCTCTGCTCTTCAGAAAATCATGTTTACACATATGTGTGTGCACCCATGCACACTTGGACACACATGGATTTACTGGGCCCGGAGCCCAGAGAGCAGCAAGGAGGGCAGGCAGCAGACCAGACGCTTGCTGGGGGGTGGGGAGCAGAGTTGGTCTGCTGCCCACACAGCCTTTCTCTGGGGGCTGAGGCCAAGGCTCAGGCAGAGCGAGTGTCTGCATAGAGATGGCTGTTGGGGAGCCAAGGAAATGGCTTGGAAAATGTCCTTATTGGGTATTTGCAGCTCCAGCTTTGTTGGGGTCGGCACCTGGTGTGGGGCAGATGGTTCTGCCTGCTTGTTGTTGTGGGGGGGGGGTGGCTTTTGAGCCCTCTGTGCCCAGCGGGGCAGCCTCATACCCTCGTATGCTTCGTGCTGTGCTACGGTCTTTGTATAATGTGAACCCACTTAACTTCATGCAGCCTGAGTGGTAGGGGCGGGGTCTCCATTTCACAGCTCGGGGAAGCGGGCAGAGAGGCCAGGCTGAGGTGGCATGGCTGGGAGGGCAGGAGCGGGGCTGTTGGGCAGCGCTGAAGCGGGTAGCCTCAGGGGCCACGCTGGCCGTGTGTTCTGTGAGGGCCTGAGTAGGAGGCGTGATGCGTGGTGTGGCTGGACGGTGAAAGAGGGGGTGGCTTGGGGAAGCCCAGGGCCAGTATGAGAAGGCCTTCCTCGGACCACAGCCCTGGGGGCATCCTCAAGTCAGAGGTGGTACAGGGACAGGAATGTGCTGGTGACTGTGCCACCTTGGGGGCAGGTACCATCCCAGTCCCCAAAAGCCTTCCACTCTCTGTCACTGCTGTCCTCCCTTTCATGTTGTTGGTGCCAGCCGAAGCTTCTGAAGAGTTCCTCACTTCCCAGCCTCTCCTTTCTCCTGGAGTCTGACATTTCTGCCAGGGACTCCTCAATCTGCCCCGGAGCCTCCTGCCCATTCCCCGACAGCCCTCCCCTCCGCCCGCGCCCCGCTCCCCAGCAACACAACAGACCAAGCTCTCATGCAAACTGTGCAGAATGGGCACACCTCCGACTGCCTTCTCAGCAAATGCGGGTGCCACGGTGCTGGGCCAGCCTCCCGATGGCGGCTCAGAGCAGGGGCTGGGGGCTTGGAGTGGCTTGGTGGCTGTTCTCCCTGCCTTTTATAACATCTAAAGTCTGCCCCAGCCAAGCACTAACCAGGACCTGCTGTGAGCTGACGTCAGGACAGAGGGCCCCGAGGGGCCAGCTTTGATGTTTCCCAGGCCCTGTCGTGGGGGCGCAGGAGGCTCTGAGTGGCAGTCTGGGAATGCAACATCTCTCACCACAGCTACAGAGCAGCCCTAGCCCCAGGAGGGGATGCCGGAGGCTGAGCTGGGGTCCCTCTGAGTCATGCCATCTTTTCTTCCAGCTCAGGTTTCTGTGGCCAGTGCTCTGTGGTTCCTGCAAGCCTGCGGCCCCTTTCCCTCCATCCCACCCCCACCTGGTTATTCCCCTCAAACTTGTCTGTTGTGGAGGTTCCTCCCCCATCCAGGGGCTGGGAGTGGTCCTGGACCTCTCGAGGGGGAGCTTTCTAATGTTCTTAAAATGGGAGTCCTTGGGCAGGAAGGGTGATAATGGAAATAGTAACAGTAGCTACCATTCACCGGAGTAGCTCTGTCCGAGGCTTTTCACACGAATTACAGCATTTGTGACTCATGACAACCTCATGAGAGAGGCCGAGGGAGCTGAGGCATAGACCATCTGCGTTCCTTGCCCAAGGTCAAACACTAAGCATGATGGGCAAGATTTGAGCCAGACCTGTCTGATTCCACACCCTTAACTAATACTCCTCTGCATGGGTGAGGCTCCTCGATCCCCACGTCTGGAGAAGCTGAGCGGGGAAGTGAGGACTCACCTGCACTTGGATGACAGGTGATCTCTCTTTGGCCTTTAACAAGCATCCTGGAGTTCTGGGTCAAGAGTCCCAAGAATTTGGTGAGTTGCATTTGCAGAGGTCCACCAGGGCATCAGTCTGAGTCTGCCCATCTGTATCATGAGAGGTGGTCCAGAAGTGTTCCAGATGCCTCCATGTTCACCAGCTCTTGCCCCACACTTCCTTTAAGGTGACCTCAGTCAGCCAGTTAGCCGAGTGCCTTTGTGTGTCTGGCATGGTCTGCAAGAGGGGTGTCTACCTCTCTACCTGGCCTCAGGAATGGAGGCCCATTGTGGGATCAGCTGTTTCCAGGGTTTGTTTTGAGTTCATGGGTGGGGCTGGGAAGAATTTGGGGCTAGAAGCTGGCTTCCTTGGATCATGGTCAAATTAGCTGTTTGATTTTGAGCAAACAGCTTAATTTTTCTGGACCTCAGTTTACCTATCTGTTCTACAAAGGCGTTGTACCAAGTTGCCGGTGGTGGTGGGGGGAGGGGGGGTGGATGGTGTACAGGGCCACGTTCCTGTGTGGTGATTAGAAGTGAATGGGGTGTTTGGGATGTCAGGGTAGCTGGGGGTACTTAGCAGTGCCCAGAGGACAGATTAGTTAACTTGCACAGTGGGTGGGACAACCCAGCATTGAGGGCAGTTATCACACCTAGAGAGCCAGCAGTGCCCGACTGAGCAGTAATGGGGTGCTCTGAGCACCTTCCAGCTCCCTGACTGTCCTGTGGGCTGGCACCTCTGGGAACATTGGAAGGTGGACCTCCTCATCTAGACCTCACTCTGAGAGATCCTGGACTTGTCTTAATGCTGACTTTAGAAGGACACTGGTTCTCATGGCCCTAAAGAGCCAAACTCCACCTTCAGGGACTTGAAACAGCAGTCTTTGGGCCACAGTCTCCGTCACTTTGGGAGGGGATGGCAGGACCCCCTCAGCCTCTTCTTGCCCTTACCAGGCTCAGTTCGATCAGAGGCAGAGGCTGCTTCTTCATGTAGCCGCCCCAGGTGACCTATTTCTTCTTCCCGGAGGGGCTGCACATCCTCTTCCGTGTCGTCACCCACCCCTGGCAGGCGGGCTGGTGTTCCAGACCCAGTGGCTCAGGGCCTCTGCAGGGCACCCACGTGGGCCAGGAACAAAGCCCAGTGTGTTACTCCTGCTGTAGCCCTGCCACCTGCCCAGCCCTGCCCTCCGCCTCCTCGACCCATCTGCTCCTCAGCACAGGTTTCTCACTTTCCTTTGTTCCCACTGGCTATGGCTCCCCCTTAGTTTCTGGGGCCCCCCTTCCCTGTGGGTGCTCCTTCGGCCCCAGCCAGAGCTGAAATGTTGTGGTGCAGGAGGGGGTTCAGATGAAAACCTGGAACCACTTGGCTTACCTCTCAACTTGGCATAGAAAAGTCAGCCCTGCCACACAGATTCTTAGAGATAGAGGGTAGGACGTGGGGGTGGCCCTGGCATGTCTTTGGCAATAGCTGCAGATCTAGGGAATATTGGCTTCTCCTGTGATGGGGCGAATTTTCCCAAGGAAGTCCATGGTGGGGGTACAGGGGCATCTGGGTGGCTTAGTCAGTTAAGCGACCAACTCTTGATTTCGGCTTAGGTCAGTATCTTACGGTTTATGGGTTCGAGCCCTGAGTCGGGCTCAGCGCTGACAGTGCAGAGACTGCTTGGGATTTTCTCTCTCACACTGGTACTTTGTCCCTCTCTTACTCACATGCACACTCACCCTCTCAAAATAAATAAACTTAAAAAAAAAAACAGTATAAAAAAAATCCAAAGAAGCCCCGGTGGACAGGGGGTGGGGTGGGGCTAAGGGCTACAGAGCACCTGTGGGTGGGATTCAAAGCCACCTCTGATGCGGAACACTCAGTGGGACTGTGAGTGGGAGTAATCCTTCCAAGATGCTCTTTGGGTCATGACTTAACTCTGCTCAACATCCTGGATTCTGAAGATTGATGGGGAGGGTTGCCTGCTAATGTCCCTTGCTCCTCTGCCCAGCATCAGGACCTGCAGGTCTGAACCTTCCTTTAGGGAGCCTCCCTGGTGTCCCCAGCCCTTGGAACTCCCTCTTCTTTCTGTGCTCTAGAGGCACTGACTACTCACACTGTTCATTGGGCATGAGCCTTGCCTTGTTGTGTATGATTGCGCTGTGCCCCCTACTGACTGGTGTGTCATGTCTTTGTATCCTGCAGAGCACACGGCACAATTGAAGAGTTTTTCAATGGACACTTGGCACTTCCAGTCTCATGATCCTTCTCTCCTGCACTTACTGGCCACCTCCTGTGTGCACAGCCCCTTTCGTCCTGTGCACAGAGTGATGGGTGATCTGTGTTAGGACAGTGACTGTAGCTCCTCCTGACTGTACCTCTCTCATGTCCCCATCCGCAGGTGCCCAGGCAGCCATCGTCTTCATCAAGGAGCCTTCTTCCCAGGATGCACTGCAGGGGCGCCGGGCACTGCTCCGCTGTGAAGTCGAGACCCCAGGCCCAGTACACGTGTACTGGCTGCTGGATGGGGCCCCTGTCCAAGACACTGAGAGGCGTTTTGCCCAAGGCAGCAGCTTGAGCTTTGCAGCTGTGGACCGGCTGCAGGACTCTGGAGCCTTCCAGTGTGTGGCTCGGGATAATGCCACTGGAGAGGAGGCCCGCAGTGCCAACGCCTCCTTCAACATCAAATGTGAGAGCCAGGGCACTGTGCTCACTCCCTATAGACCTTCAACTACTGAGCCCTGCAGGACCCCTCCTTTCCCTCAGCTTCTCCCGTTTCCAGTTAAATGGGGGCAGGCAGAGAGCAGTTGTGGTCAGTTCTTTGAGTGGATAAGAAAAGTTTTATTTTTTCCAGAAGATTTTTTTTCCTTCAAGTCTAGAACCCTTTATGTGTTGGATGCTTTTGCAAATGGCAAGGGCAGTGAGGGCCAGTGTGGCCAGGCATCAGAGTTGTCTGCCACAGACTGGATGGGCCCTCTGTTTCTGGCCCCTCACCCCACCCCGTCTGTAGCTGCAGCCTCGTCTTTGCAGGGCCTCCCTGCACTGTCTCTCATCTCCAGAGCCTGCAGGTTGTGTCCTTTTCTGCTTGTCTTCCTTCCCCTCTGCCTTCCCACACTTGCTCTGCTCTGCCCCTCACTCTGCAACCGTGGCCTCTGCTACAGGGATTGAGACTGGTCCCGTGGTCCTGAAACATCCAGCCTCAGAAGCTGAGATCCAGCCACAGACCCAGGTCACACTGCGTTGTCACATTGATGGGCATCCTCGGTAAGGAGATGACTTTGAGGGTGGGGATGGAGAGGGTTATTCTAGACAAGTAGGGATATCTTCCCAAATCCTGGACTCTATTCATTCTATAACCACCCCTGCCCATATGCTGCCCCACACAAGCCCCTAGTGACCTGAGGAGAGGCGGCATTGTCCTGCGGAATGATCCTGGATTCTGGGAGCTGAGGGCTGTAGAATCTCAACCTGATTATGCCCCTGAATTGTTGTGTGCCCTTGTGCAAGTCACTTCTCCTCCCAGGCCTCAGTTTCCCCATTTGCAAACTGAGGGGTCTAGCCTCTAGTCCTGTATTTTGTCCACTGGTCACCTGAGTACCCTCTGCCTCCCTGCTGCTGATCCCCTTGGCCTGCAGGCCTACCTACCAGTGGTTCCGAGATGGGAGCCCCCTCTCTGATGGTCAGAGCAATCACACGGTCAGCAGCAAGGAGCGAAACCTGACCCTCCGGCCGGCCAGCCCTGAGCATAGTGGCGTCTACTCCTGCTGTGCCCAAAATGCCTTTGGCCAGACCTGTAGCAGCCAGAACTTCACCTTGAGCATTGCTGGTGAGCCTGGGGTGGGGATGGAGAGGGCGCAGCAGGGATGCGAGGGGCTTCCCCACTCTGTCTGCTCATGCACCTGTGCTTCTCCCACCCCAGACGAGAGCTTTGCCAGGGTAGTGCTGGCGCCTCGGGACATGGTAGTGGCGAGGAATGAAGAGGCCATGTTCCACTGTCAGTTCTCAGCCCAGCCACCCCCTAGCCTGCAGTGGGTCTTTGAAGATGAGACTCCTATCACTAACCGCAGTCGGTAAGGCAATTGGGAAGGGGCCTTCAGGTAAGGTCTTACAGGTTGTGTACTGTCCCAGTGCATTCTCTAAAAGAAAGTCATTAGTATTGCAGACATCCTAGATCTATATGTGTGTTACTTCGAATTTCCAGCAGATGGCAGTAGAATGTTTTGCTATTACAAAATGAGTCCAACAAAGGGAAGAGTCTCCGGGAAGGGCATCTTCTTCCCGTTTGCACCACGGCGCTGTATGAGCTAGTGGTGGCTCCGTTCTCTTTTCTCCCCTCCTGCCTATATGGGTCTTCTGGGATGGGGAGTAGAGACCCAGGGTTGGAGGGACACAGGGGACCTAGGTAACCATAGTCTGGATGGGAAGGTCCTGAATGGTAAGGATACCTTACCCCCCCGCCCCCCACGCACTTTTTGGAGGAAGCAGTCACTTCCAGAATATACTGGAAGGTCCAGTTCCTTTATGTGGACTTTTGTCCTTACCAGGCACTATGAGAGCAGAGAGCACCTTTGCAGTGCCGAGTGTGGCTGTGGTCCTAGGTGAGGGGCTTGGATCCCACCTAGCTTCAGCCCTGAGGAAATCATCAGTAGTTTTGATCTGTGTGGCCCAGGGGCTTCTGACTACTGGGGCTGGGTGCCCTAGTGGCAGGCTTGTCTTAACCTTGCGGGGAGGTGGGCCTCTGTCTCTCCAGGTGCATGCTGTTGATGACTCACTGTCTCTCACTGACACTGTTGCTCACCTTGCCACCCGGAGAGCTGAGTCTCCTGTAGGTGGAGCACACCCACACACACACACGTGAGTGAGTGCACGCATGCACGTGTACACACACGTACACACACACACACACACGCAGAGCGGTGTAACATGTTGGCTTCCTTATCCCTGTCCTCTTCCTGGCTGATTCCTTCCTACATCTCTGACCATTGCAGCATGGGGTTCCATCTCATTCCCCTCCAGAAGGATGCCCGTGGGGCCACTTCTTCCAAATAGCATTCTCTCCTCTTTGTAGTCCCCCACACCTCCGCAGAGCCACGGTGTTTGCCAACGGGTCCCTGCTGCTGACCCAGGTTCGGCCCCGCAACGCAGGGGTCTACCGCTGCATTGGCCAGGGACAGAGGGGCCCTCCTGTCGTCCTTGAGGCCACGCTTCACCTGGCAGGTAGGTCCCCGGGTCTAGGGTGCTGAGGTGGGGGCCGCCTTCAACCTCGTTGGCACGTAGAGATTTAGGCTCCTGATTCCACCCAGAGTGCAGAGAGAGAAAGAGGATGCTGGGGGCAGGAAGAGGAGACGCAGTGTTTTAGGGGAGGGTTTGAGCTGGAAAGGGCCAAAAGCTTGCCCTGGGACCACATGAGGTACCCTGAGACCCACAGTAATCGGGTTGTTTGCCTCCTGCTCCCATCCCTGCAGAGATTGAAGACATGCCACCATTTGAGCCACGGGTGTTCACAGCTGGCAGCGAGGAGCGTGTGGCCTGCTTGCCCCCCCAGGGTCTGCCAGAGCCCAGTGTGTGGTGGGAGCATGCAGGAGTCCGGCTACCCACCCGTGGCAGGGTCTTCCAGGAGGGCCATGAGCTGGTGTTTGCCAGTACCACGGAGAGTGATGCTGGTGTCTACACCTGCCACGCAGCCAACCTGGCCGGGCAGCGGCGACAGGATGTCAACATCACTGTGGCCAGTGAGCATTTTGCCCTGAGGGGTGAGGCGAGGTGGAGGGGAGCCCAGGTCCCCTGAGGCCTTGCTCTCTGGGTGCGATGTACAGAGGCTTCCCTGGTGCTCACCTGCGGCCCTCTCAACTCTGGACCTTGCTTGCTTGGGATTCCGTTGGCTGCTGGGAGGTGACAGTGGAGAGCCAGGCACAGAAGTCGGGGTGACAGCCCACACAAAAAAACAACCCTTGGGTTGGAAAGGAGGAGCAAAGGATTGGGAGTTTAGAGACCCAGGTCCCACTCTTTCCCCGGTGCACAGAGCAGCGATGGGTAGCAAGCCACCTGCTTTGCCAGGGCTCAGGCTCCTCATCCATAAAATGGGATTGATAACCCACTACTTACCCTACAAGGTGGTCAGAAAGATCAGATGTACTTGCAGTCAGCTGATAGGTTGGCTGGTGGCTGGCTGGTCCCCGGTGGCTTCATTCGCATGTTTCGAAGTTGACGGAGGATATATCTACCAGAGTGCCTTGGTCGTCTCCCCCGTGGCGGCTCCAGCAGGCCAGCTCCAGCCTCTTCACATGGTGGCTGGGGTTCAAGAGGCCAGTAGTGGAACCTGGAAGACTTCTCAAGGCATCAGCTTAGCAGTTGCTCAGTGTTTCTTCTACCGTGTTCTGTGTTGGGCCAGGCAAGTCACCGGCCACATAGACTCTAGGCTGTAGAGAAATAGACTGTCTCTCTCTCTCTCTCTTTTTTTTAAGTTTACTTATTTATTTTGAGAGAGACAGTGCAATCAAGGGGGGCAGAGAGAGAGGGAGAGAGAGAGAGAATCCCAGGCAGGCTCTGCTCTGTTAGTGCAGAGCCCACGCGGGGCTTGAACCCACAAAACCTTGAGATCATGACCTGAGCTGAAATAAAAAGTTGGACGCTCAACCAGCTGAGCTACCCAGGCGCCCCTAGACTGGCTCTTGGTGGGGAAAGTGGCAGCAACACATTACAAAGAAGCAAGGGATGGAAGAACTGTTTACAGTCATCTTTGCAAACAGTCTGCCACAAGTCAGGCAGGAAGTCCTTATAGGGTTTTGAGTCGGAGCGTGACATTCTCAAAAAAATCACTCTAGCCATTCTGAGAATACCAGAATGTTAGGGGCAGGAGTCAAAACAGGGAGCCCAGTTAGTGGATGAGTGTAATCATCCAGGGGCAGTGTTGAAGGGCCTGGAACAGAAGTGGTAGCAGTGGAGGTGAGAGAGATGGTCAAATTCAGGAGTTTCTGGAGCCAAAGTCGATAGGGTTTGTGTAGAATGGATGTGATGGGAGGCTGTGGAGAGGGAAGTCAAGGCTAGGTTTTGGCTTCTACTGTTGGCTGCATAGTGGCAATGTTGACCAAGACAGGGGAAACTGGGATGAGCAGGTTCTGGGGGAAATGATTTGTTCACTTTTGTACATAGAAAACCCAAGAGGCTTGTTGGATATCCAGTCAGAGATGGCAGTAGGCAGTTGGATTTGCAAGTCTGAAGCTTGTATGGGGGAGGTCAGGAGTCAAGGTATAGGTTTGGGAATCATCTGCTCATATGGCATTGAAGGCCACAGATTGGCTGAGATCATTCAGGGGACAATTATGGCTAAAACAGACCAGGGGGGCACCTGGGTAGCTCAGAGAGTTAAGGGTCCCACTTTGGCTCAGGTCATGATCTTGCGGTTTGTGGGTTCAAGCCCCGCATCCGGCTCTGTGCTGACAGCTCAGAGCCTGGAGCCTGCTTCGGATTCTGTGTCTCTCTCTCTCTCTTCCCCTCCCCTGCTTGCTCTCTGTCTCTGTCTCTCTCTGAAAAATAAATAAACATTAAAAAAAATTTAGAACACACCAGGGATCCGAGGACCAGGCCTTGGAGTGTTCCAGTGTAATAAAAAGAGCAAGGGTGTTGGAGTCCTGTAGACCAGGGATTTGAATCCTATCTCTATCAGGTATTAGCACATCACTGTTACTTCTTTAAACCTCTGTCTTTTCAGCTGTAAAATGGGTATAGGAATACATACTGAGGGGGTTTATTGTGACTGTTAACTAAGACGATGTTCAAAAGGTGCTGCCCATAGACCTTCCCTAAGGAGTAGTTGATGCAGTTTTCACCAGAGCAGGTGGGCTTCTGAGCTCAGGGTTGAGTGTGCTATTAGAGTTTTCAAGGATTGGATCCTTTGGTTGTGCAAACATGTTAACTGGTCTTCTGTTTTTTCCTTGTACCTCTAGCTGTGCCCACATGGCTGAAGAAGCCCCAAGACAGCCAGCTGGAGGAGGGCAAGCCAGGGTATTTGCATTGCCTGACCCAGGCCACACCAAAACCCACAGTCGTCTGGTATAGAAACCAGATGCTCATCTCAGAGGTGAGAACGTGGTTTGCTGCTGGTGGGAGAGGGCACTGTGGTCACCTGGCTAGCACTCCTTCCCCTGAAACTGCCCTCGGGGAGACGCTTGTGGGGCCGTGGGCAGAGTCATAGTCACATAATGCGTGCCGCAGGACTCGCGGTTCGAAGTCTCCAAGAACGGGACCCTGCGTATCAACAGCGTGGAGGTGTATGATGGAACGTGGTACCGCTGTGTGAGCAGCACCCCAGCCGGCAGCGTCGAGGCCCAAGCCCGTGTGCAAGTGCTGGGTGAGTGCACGTGAGTGAAGAGAGCTCCCGGCCCAGTGGGCAGGAGAGCAAAGGGGAAGGAAGGAGCAGCAGGGGCTCGGATCTTCAGGCCTGCCCTGGCCTCTCCAGCTGCCTCAGTTCCAACTCTTTCCACTCACCCACCCTCCCTCTACTGACACAGAAAAACTCAAGTTCACACCGCCACCCCGGCCGCAGCAGTGCATGGAGTTTGACAAGGAGGCCACGGTGCCCTGCTCAGCCACAGGCCGAGAAAAGCCCACTATTAAATGGATACGGGCAGGTGGGTACCAGGTGGGCATGGGGTGGGGGCAGGTAGGACAGCCTACTGTCAGATGTGTGCATGTCTGAGGACCAGCCGAGAATCCAGCACCGTGCCAGGCATTGTGGGAAAAACCAGAAAAGTGGGACCAATTTTAGGCCAGTTAGGAAGAAAGGAGCCAGACACACCCGAGGTCGGGTTATGGCCTTAGACAAGTCCTCCTTCTCCCTTTCAAAAGTGAGACTTTGTGTTACTTTGGGACATAAGTGTTACTTTGGGACATAAAAGTAACAAGACAAGGGTCCCTTTAGAAAATTTCGGAGTGGGGGGTGCCTGGGTGGTTCAGTCATTTAAACATCTGACTCTTGATTTTAGCTCAGGTCATGATCTCAAAGTTGTAGGATCAAGCCCCATGTTGGGCTCTGTGCCTAACGTGGAGCCCACTTAAGATTCTCTCTCTTCCTCTCCTTCTGCCCCTCCCCCACATGCATTCTCTCTAAAAAACAAAAAAAAAAGAAAAGAAAAAAAAATTTGGGAGGAAAAATGCAGGATCCCATCATCCATAATCTTTGGGTGTGTTCCCCTTTCTTTTTCTATGTGTATCTTTCTGTTTGTACCTAGCAATTTTATTAAACATATAATTTTCACTTATTAAACTTACATGAGTAAGTTTTGCTCACTATAGAAAAAGAAGACCCACTTAATTATGTAATGTTATACCCTTTTTTACTTAATGTTATCAAGCATTTCCACATACTTATATACATAAACATTGGTTTTGATGATTGTAATAATATTCTGATGATTGGAATCACTGTAATTTACTTAAATATTCCCTAAACATTGGAGATTTGGGTTGTTAACCATCCTCCCTCTTCCCCTCTCTCCTTCTCTGTCTGCTTTCGCTCTCTTTTTATTGCTGCAATAAACATCTTTAAGCCAAAGTTTTTTCTGGATTTGGGTTTATTTCCTTTGGGAGAGATTCCCAGAAATGGAATAATTACGTATAAAAGGGTATGCACATTTTTGCAGCCCTTACCATGGATTGCTAAACTGTCAAAGGGCTGAACCAGCTTTTACATCTCCATGAGTAGTGTGAATGAGAGGGTAAGACTGTAGCTTTCGAGGAGGAAGTGGGCTCTCCCTGCTCAGGTGGTCTGGTGGAAGCTTTCTGTGGGAAGTGGGGCTCTAAGTGGATCTGAAGCCTGGATGGTGGCAAAGAGCAGGAAAGGGTTCTAGGAGTGAGAAGTGGCAGGCAGTGAGGATGAGAACAGGGCAGAGTTGGGGCCCAATCAGAAGTCAATTTTGCAAAAGTGAAATGTTGTATAGGGCAGTGGAAGGAGGTAGGACTGAAAAATTGGGGAAGGAGTAAGTAACGGGGGCTTCCCAACGCCTGGTTCTGGAGTTTGGACTTTGTGGGTAGTCAGGAGCAATGGCATGATTTTGAGTAGAGGTGAGTGACAGAGCGCATTGCCAGTCACCCACGTGACTCTGGCCAAGCCTGGTGATTTTCCCTTTGTTGCAGATGGAAGCAGCCTCCCGGAGTGGGTGACAGACAATGCAGGCACCTTGCACTTCTCCAGGGTGACCCGTGATGACGCCGGCAACTACACTTGCATCGCCTCCAATGGGCTGCAGGGCCAGATCCGTGCCCATGTCCAGCTTACTGTGGCAGGTGCGACCGTGGCAGGGCCCTGGGGCTGGGACTGGCAGGCCCCATGGGGCAGCCCACACCCCACCAGCCCCATTGCTCACTGCTCCCTACACCTTTTTGGGCTCTTCCCATCTAGTTTTCATCACCTTCAAGGTGGAACCAGAGCGCACGACTGTGTACCAGGGCCACACAGCCCTGCTACGGTGTGAGGCCCAAGGAGACCCCAAGCCACTCATCCAGTGGAAGGGCAAAGACCGCATCCTGGATCCCACCAAGCTGGGACCTAGGTAGGGCCGTCTCCCTCCCCTACCTACTGCACCTCTCCTGCGGCCGGTCTGCCCAGGAGCTGGCGAGGTGTGCAGTGCTGTGGCTTCTCTCCTGGCAGAATGCACATCTTCCAGAATGGCTCCCTGGTGATCCATGACGTGGCCCCTGAGGACTCAGGCCGCTACACCTGCATCGCAGGCAACAGCTGCAACATCAAACACACGGAGGCTCCCCTCTATGTTGTGGGTATGTGCTGGGGAGGGATGTCCTGCACAGGAAGTTGTGGGGCCAGACTTCTTTCTCTTTATTTTCATTGTCATCCCCTGTATATGGAAGACACTTAAACCATTTTTGTGTTGGGGGCTGGGATTCAGTGGTGTCCCCTCCACCATGCCATGGCATAGTGTCAGCTTCCTTGCTTAGAGCTGGGCCGTTGTTGATTTCACATGCCGCAGCTGGTGTTTGCGTGTTTGTGTATGTGTGTGTGTGCGTGCACACGCACACAACTTGGGGAGAGGCATGGGGGTGGTACTCTTGTCCTAAAATGCTTCTTCCCAGGTCTCCTGCAGCAGCCGCACGTATATCTGGGTGGGCAGGGAGGGGAACAGGCCAGGGGACAGCAGGAAAGGGTTCCTTTGCTCTGGAGGCCCAGAGAGGATGATGTGTCAGGTAAAAGGTTCTGCCTAGAGTCAGGAACTCTTGGGGTTCAGATCTGGCCTCTCCTGCTAACCAGCTCTATGCCCTTAGAGGTGTTACTTCCTCTCTAGGGGCTTGTTTCTGTATCTGTAAGATGAGAGTGGTTTCAACAAGAAGTTCTTAAACTTTTGTGGTTTAGCAGCAGAACTGTTTTTCTAGACAAAATATTCTGTGGAACTTACATGGGAAATAGTGAAGTGATAAGGCCCGTTGGTAGAAACATTAGGTCTGAGGCAGGAGTCAAGGGATCTTGCATCGTCTCCCCCACAGCCCTCTCTCCCTCAGTTTCCCTAACAATTCCTGGCTTCTCTTTCACTGGAATAGAAGATCCTTTCCACAAACACATTTCTTTAAGAATTTGCTCTGTGTCAGGCAGTGTCTCAAACTAGAAATTCCCAAATGCTGCTCTTCAGGGCCTGGCTCAAGATGTCAAGTCACGTAGGAAGCTTATTAGCAATAGTGCAGGTTTGTGTTGACATCTTGACAGATGTGTTTTTTTTAATGTGTGTTCCTAGCCTCATGTTCAGATGCACACCAGCTTGGGAATCACTGGCCTCATGTCCTTCA
Source organism: Lynx canadensis (assembly GCF_007474595.2). Lineage (NCBI taxonomy): Eukaryota > Metazoa > Chordata > Mammalia > Carnivora > Felidae > Lynx > Lynx canadensis. The sequence goes on from NC_044307.1 coordinate 41,501,373, forward strand.
GAACTCTTTATGACCTTGGTAGGCCCAAGGACCCAGCCCTGGTTAAAGCCAGTGACAGCGGTGACCCCTCCTGGTTTTCTGGTTTGGCCAGACCATTGAGGTCGTTAGGTTGTCTCTGCGTAGGGTGGGGAAGGGCTAGTCGAGAAGTAGGGCTGGGTTTGCTTCACAGGCCCCTGCCCAGACCCTTCTTTGTGTCTCTCAGACAAGCCAGTGCTGGAGGAGTCAGAGGGCCTGGGCAGCCCTCCCCCGTACAAGATGATCCAGACCATTGGGCTGTCCGTGGGCGCTGCTGTGGCCTACATCATTGCCGTGCTGGGTCTCATGTTCTACTGCAAGAAGCGTTGCAAGGCCAAGCGCCTTCAGAAGCAGCCCGAGGGCGAGGAGCCCGAGATGGAGTGCCTCAATGGTGAGGGGCGGTGGTGTGGAGGTGGTGCCAGTGTGCAGGTGCTGAGCGCCCTCCTGCGGCCACAGAGAGAGCTGCAGCGCTGGGCAGCCTGGGTCCTAGCCAAGCTGCCCCACCCCTAGCTGGAAGCCTGGAGTTGGCCCATTCCCAGGGCCGCGGTGTCTGAGCAACCTGGCTCAAGACTTCCTCACTGGAGCTTCCGGGCCAGCTTCTGTGTTTCCCTGCCTTCTCCGTGCACTACTAAACCGCAGATGCAATTAGTATACGCATTCACGTTTCTGTTGCACATCCTGTCTCCCAGTCTGTCTGTTTCCCTTCTCCTGGGTTTCCCCCATCAGTTTAGGTGTTCAGGAGCAGGGCCTGGGGCTCCCTTACTCTGATTTCCCCTTTGTGCCTGTTTAGGACTTTGCACAGAGGAGGCCCTACGAAAGCAAAAACGCTTCTGTCAACGTAGTGTCCAGGGACCAGTGGTTCAGATGAGACTTGTACCCTTTGTTCTGTTTCCGAGGTTGTGATCAGCTGCCTCAACACGTGGTTATGATTTAAGGGATGCCTGTTCGCCCCTTCCCCATCAGTTCATCAGTTGGACTGGCCTTTTTGTGTGGGATACCATGATTGGACCCACTTTGACGGAAGTGGAGGTTTGAGGGAGAGGAGTGAGGTCCCCATGGTGGCCAGAGTGGTCTCATCCTGATACCCCCTCCCCCTGCCCCCCCCCGCCCCACCATGCTCCTTCTCCTCAGGTGGGCCTTTGCAGAATGGGCAGCCCTCAGCGGAGATCCAAGAGGAAGTGGCCTTGACTAGCTTGGGCTCTGGCCCTGCGGCCACCAACAAACGCCATAGCACCAGTGATAAGATGCACTTCCCGAGGACGAGCCTACAGCCCATCACCACACTGGGTGCGTTGCCTTGGTCACAACTATCCCTGCTTCTGTCTTGAGGTTAGGTTAGGGCTGGCGGCTCTGAAGTCCCTAAAACTTAGGACATTGGAGCAGGGGGCGAGAGGCACAGGGGAGATAAGTGCAGTGTGTCCCCAGTGCCTGTACGTGCCTCACCTCCACAGTTGTGGTCATTCCTGTACATTAATTACTTGACATTTCCTTTAGATTAACTGATTTAAAACAAAACAAAACTTAACAGGAGTTAGTTTTGTTCTAGGAGAAAATGTGAGAAATTACAGATCTGTGGGAGTTAAATTTTTTCTGAGTGTACATTAAAACATGTACCTGTTGACCTGTTTATCAAGAGCCACCTAAAATTCTCAGACGAGCCTTCCTTTGGAAAATGCTGGTTATGAATTCCACCCTTCATTTTACACATTTTACACAGTCTCATTGGAGACTGTGAAGCCCAGCGTGAGGTAGGGAGGGGTTTGCTCAGGGTCACGCAGCACAAGTAGGGCCAGCGCCCCATCCAGCCGGGTGGGGCACAGCAAAGGCTTCCCTCTGTGAGAGGCAAGGCACCTCCCCAAGTCAGAGGCTCCTCTGCTTGGGCGAAAGCAGCTGATGGATTCGGACCTGCACCCACAGGGAAAAGTGAGTTTGGAGAGGTGTTCCTGGCCAAGGCCCAGGGCTTGGAGGAGGGGGTGGCGGAGACCCTGGTGCTTGTGAAGAGCCTGCAGAGCCGGGACGAGCAGCAGCAGCTGGACTTCCGGAGGGAGTTCGAGATGTTTGGGAAGCTGAACCACGCCAACGTGGTGCGGCTCCTGGGGCTGTGCCGGGAGGCCGAACCCCACTACATGGTGCTGGAGTACGTGGACCTGGTACGCTGGGCTGCGGGGGGAGGGGACCTGGGAGTCTAGGGCTCTGGCTGGGGGTGGGGCACCACGGGAGCCTCCTCTCACCTGGTCTCCGTCTGCCTGCCCTTGCCTCCTTGAGACACTCAGCCTCCGGTCCCTGCCAGCTCTCTGACACCTGCCTGTTCATCTTTCCTGTCCTCCAGCCCCGTGCCTGGGGGTCTGGTCCCCGGTTCTTCCCAGCTTCTCCCTCTGTGCACCACATGGATGCATTCCAGGCCTTCTTCCTTGACTTGGGTTTTCTTTGGTTTGTCTTTTTTCCTTCTCTCCAGGGCTCATGACCCTTTAGGAATAAACTTAGCAGGACTGGTTTTCCTTCCTGGCATCCCGTACCATCTGGGGCACCGGTGTGAGCCCAGTTGCCAGCCTTCTCTTCCCACCTTAGTTGCCATGTCCCATTATGCCTCTTACTGTGCCTCCCTCCCCCCCCCCCCCCCCCGACCGATCTAAGCCTTATTCCCTTGGTCCTCAAGCTGCTGCTTGTCACACCCTCGCCCAGCTCACAGAAAGGGGAGGAGCAATTCTCTTTCCATTGGCAGCTGCTTATGAGTACTTTATGGATATTTCTGCTGCTGCTGTTCCTTCCCTCCTCCCTATGTTTATCAGATAATAACCCCCTGGGGGACAGGGGTTCCCTCTCAGGTCTGTGAGGCTCCCTGAGGGCAGGGGCTTTGTCACCCACCTGTTTGCAGCTCCCCTGAGGGTAGGAATGGCAGTCCCCCAGTCTTTCTGACTGAGAGAGCTTCTAAGAGCCATTTTCTATACATTTTTAAATTCCCACTGGACTTCCTGCAAGGGAGTGGGGGTGGAGGTTCAGGTCAGGGCTTCTCACCTGCACAGGTAGGCACTCTGTGAGCACCTGCTTGGTTTGATGCTTTGGAGATAATAGTTGGCCTCTGACCTGACAGCGATGCTTGGCTTTTCCCTCAGGGAGACCTCAAACAATTCCTGAGGATTTCCCAGAGCAAGGATGAAAAACTGAAGTCACAGCCCCTCAGCACTAAGCAGAAGGTGAGGACAGGGCAGGAGAGGTCCCCAAGGGTGGGCCAGCATCATGGGCAGCCACCATGACAGAGGTGCCACTGACGGAATGCTCCCTGTGGACCAGGCGGGACTTTACATGTGTTATCTCTGTGATCACAACTGTCCTCTGAAACAGATGTCATTTTGTAGATAAAGAACCTGGGGCTTGGAGAGGTTAAGTGACTTGTCCCAGATCACATGGCCACCAAATGCCTGTGTGTTGCTGTGGTGCCTTCATCTCGAAGGGCTGCTCTTGGCCCTTGCTGCTAGAGCAGTATGTCTGCCCCCTGCAGTGAACACTGAGCTGGAGGAACCGCAAAGGGGACAGGCAGGGCAGGGTGTGGCCCCGAGAGTGTTTCATCAGCCTCTGAGTGTGGAAGTCTCTTCTGTGAAAGGGCTGCCCGTGTTTCACTCCCTGTGGTTTCACACTCTCGCTCTCACTTGGGTTGTGGGCTCCCAGCCTTTCCTTCCGGTTCTCTTCCTGCCTTCCAGGCACAGATCCCTGGCTGGGGCCCCATGGTGGAGCAGACCTGGCTTGAAACAGTGAAGCAGGGAAAGCTTGCCTACTGCCCCCTGCCCTCCTCAGACGATACCTTGATACCTTCTGTGGCCCAGCTCTTCCTGCCCACAGCCTCCTTCCTTCCCCTCTGAAATGGATCCGCCTCCTTCCCTGGGACTGGGCATTCTGCTACTAAGCTGATGGCAAAGTCACCTCATAAACCAGTCACAGTGCAGGGCAGGTAGGCAGTGACTGCTAGGGCCCTCCCTCCCAGGTGACCATTCCTTGCCTTGTAGGTTGACCCAGGTCACAGATTCAGGGGCAAGAAAGAAAGGTATGGCTGGTTGATCTGTAAGGGGAATGGGACCCTGGCCACCCCTGGGGAAGTGGCTCTGCACCCTTCAGGCTGGCTTCCTCATAATTTACCGAGGCCCACATAGGACAAGTGACCTGGCCCCAGGTCACCCAGAGCTGACCTCCTGATACCAGGCCCCTGTCTCCACCTCTCAAGCTGCAGGAACTGTCTGCAGTGGCTGTAGATGGAAAGCCACAGGACAGGATGTGCTATTCCGCCTAAGTAGGATGTCAGGGCCCCAGAGTTCACAAATCAGGACATGCAAGGAGCCAATGAGTCTTTACTGAGCCAGTCATGGCCCTAAGGGCCCTTGGGGCTGCAAAATTGAAACTGCCAGGCGTCCTTGGGGCATTTAGGATCTAGTAAGGGAGCTTGGGAAAATGAATATGGCATGTGCCTTACAGACTTCAGGTACTACACAGGAAGTGAATGACAGACATAAATTAAGAGACATCGAAGACATGCATCCTTTAGGTGGACAGACGGTGTGGTTAACAAAGAAGGTTTCCTGGTAGAAAAGTAATTTGAGTTCAGTTCTCAAGGAGAGGAAGTAGTTGAATGGCAGGAAGGGAATGGCTTCAGGAAAGAGGGGAGTCAGGTAGGTTTGTTTGGGATAGGGATGTAGGCAAGCGGACGGGAAGTCAATTACCTCTGTCACATGACCTGAGGGACTCTCTTTGGTTGAAAGTCCTCACAGCCTGTGCTAAAGATCTGTCCCCCACTTTTCCTCCCTAGCATCTTAAATGTGATGGAGAGCTTTAATAAGTTGGGTTCCACACTCTTCAAGGACAATATTCTGCATCGTATGGGAGATGGGTTTTGCGTAAAATAAAAATTGTAGGTTTCTTGACCATACCTCAGACCGAGAGAATAGGAATATCTGAGGATGGGGTCTGAGGACCTGCGTTTTTCAAACAGGCTCTCCAGCAAATTCTTAAGCTCATTAAAGTTCAAGGAGTCCTGGTATATAGGATACTGGCTTTGAAATGTTTGTCAGGATTCCCTATAAGAAATGCATTTTAGGGGCGCCTGGGCGGTTCAGTCAGTTGTGCTTCTGACTCTTGATTGTGGCTCAGGTCATGATCCCAGGGTCATGGAATCGAGCCCTGGGTTGGGCATTGGGCTCCGTGCTGAGTGTGGAACCTGCTTAAGATTCTCTCCCTCTTCCCTCGCTCCTGCTCGTGCACACGTGCACGTGCTCGCTCTCTAGCTCTCTCCCTTTCTCTCAAAAGAAAGAAATGCATTTTACATCATGCCCCAAATAGCATGCACACACGTAGGGGCGCCTGGGTGGCTCAGCTGGTTAAGTGTTTGACTCTTGGTTTCAACTCAGATCATGATCTCATGGTTCATGGGTTCGAGCCCTGCATCGGGCTCTGCACTGGCAGCTGGTATGGAGCCTGCTTGGGAGTCTCTCTCTCTTTGCCCATCTCCCTTTCCCCACCTCAAAATAGGTAAATTTTTTTTAAAAAGAACACACACACACACACAACTCAAGTTAAACTTTCCAAACATTGTATTTGATGCACTTGATATTTTCTATCCTATTTTTTTTAACCCACTAAATTGATTTTGAGACCCATGTGGGGCTTGATCAGTAGTTTGAAAAATACTGGTTTTTGGGGATTCCAGGAAAATGAAAATTCTTAGGAAAGGTTTACTAAAACTTGTAGACACTTTCTTGTGCTAATAATAATCTATTGAACCGCTGCATCACTTTATATTCCTAGGGTTCTAGGGGAATGGAAGGAGGAAGAGTTAAGTTTTTAAAGAGAGGTGGAATGGTAGGCAGGGTGCTTCCATGGCCAGGTAGAATTGGAACGGGAGTGTCTAGTTGGTGTGGGGGGGCTGGGGAGAACCCCAGGAGAATTTCAGGATATCAGTGAAGCACTGACAGAAATCAGACATGGGCCCTGGGTGTTGGCATAATTATAGGTAATGCTTGTTCGAGTAGCTGATGAGATGATGGAGATTTTGAAGTCAGGGAACTGTAACCTGTGACTTCTCTTTGGGTCCCTGCAGGCTAATGACAGGATGAGGAACAGGGTCGGCTTAGCACACCTCGAGGACAACAGTATAGGCAATCAGATGCTGTAGCATGAGAACGGCACAATGCTGTCATGAAGGGTTAGCCAGAACCTGAGGAAGCCCTGAGACTGTCATGTTGGAAAGGAAGGAGTGGGTCTGGTCTTTACCAAAGAGCAGGCCTTTATAACAGTATTTGGAAATCAATCCTGTGGCCATCTGATGGCATCTTGCCCAGCAGTAAGGAAACACTTAATTGGCTTGGGCCTAACAGAATTCCCTTTTACTGTCCTCACTTAGCCAGCATTTCCAGAAGCACTGCCGCTCTGGAAAGATAGCAAGTTAGTCACCATGCCAAGTCCACTGTCTTGTGTTTCCCTTGACTAGTAGCAGATTGTTTAGCTATTGAGCCAGATCAGAGAGAGCAGGCTGGGGGGAATGCTTAGTCTGATGAAGTCACATTACAGAAGGCTTTGTCCCTGGGCGCCTGGGTGGCTCAGTCAGTTAAGTGTCTGACTTCGGCTCAGGTCATGATCTCACAGTTCTTTTTTTAATTTATTTTTTTTAATGTTTATTTTTGAGAGAGAGAGAGAGAGAGAGACAGTGCAAGTCAGGGAGGGGCAGAGAGAGAGGGAGACACAGAATCTGAAGCAGACTCCAGGCTCCAAGCTGACTCTCAGCACAGAGCCTGACGCAGGGCTCGAACCCACGAACTGTGAGATCATGACCTGAGCCAAAGTCGGACGTTCAACCGACTGAGCCACCCAGGTGCCTCTTTGATCTCACAGTTCTGCACTGACAGTTAGAAGCCTGCTTGGGATTCTCTCTCCCTCTCTCTGCCCCTCCCCCACTGTGCTTGCTCTCTCTCTAAGTAAGAAAGTAGAAACAAAAGCCTTTGTCCCGTACAGATAACCTGGCAAGGCTGGACAATGCCCTGCAGTTTTGAAGCCTGAGATAGAGTCTGGTTGTTAATGACACGACCACTTCTCATCTCGCCCTTTTACCACCAGTGGCACTTGGGGCATTCTGAGGATGGCAGTCTGGGGGCAACTTTGGGAGTGTGTGGTGACCTCTACTTTTCCTTGAAGACACAGGGGGGCTGTGCACCCAGGGGGGACTCCATCATCCTGGGGACCTGTTCACATGACTTCTTCAACTCTCCTCACTGGTTATACGTGTTTGGTTGACGCTATCTGGGGATTTTGTGTCTTTATTTTGTTAAGGGAAATACACCAAAAAGATGAGATTTTTCCCAACTCTTTTTTTTTTTTATTTTTATTTTTTTTAGTGTTTATTTTTGAGAGAGAGGGAGCACGAGCAGGGGAGGTGGGGGGAGAGAGAGACAGACAGACAGACAGAGAGGCAGAGAGAGACACACACAGACAGAATCCGAAGCAGGCTCCAGGCTCTGAGCTGTCAGCATAGAGCCCGACACGAGGCTCGAACTCATGAAACGCGTGATCATGACTTGAGCCGAAGTCAGATGCTTAACTGATTGAGCCACCCAGGTACCCTGAGATTTTTCCCAGCTCTTGATGGTATCCCTGATTCAGCACCTCTGCATATGCAGTGTCAGCCAATATATTGGATATATAGATCAGTCCAGTCTGGTGCTGGTTTGAATCAGTGCTGTCTACCAAACTTCCTGCAGTGATGGAAATATTTTCTGTCTAGTGCTGTCCGACTCTAGTGAGTCGCTAACCTCACGTGGCCACTGAGCATTTATAATGTGGCGAGAGCTCCTGAGGAGCTGAATTTTTAATTTTGTTAGGTTTTAAATTTTTTTTTTCCAACGTTTTTATTTATTTTTGGGACAGAGAGAGACAGAGCATGAACGGGGGAGGGGCAGAGAGAGAGGGAGACACAGAATCGGAAACAGGCTCCAGGCTCTGAGCCATCAGCCCAGAGCCTGACGCGGGGCTCGAACTCACGGACCGCGAGATCGTGACCTGGCTGAAGTCGGACGCTTAACCGACTGCGCCACCCAGGCGCCCCAAATTTTGTTAGGTTTTAACTAACTTACATAATCGCACAGGGCTAGGGGCTACTGTTTGGGACAGCACAGGTTTAAACCATTTTTTCATTGTGTTTTTTCCTGATGTTAACGAAGTATAGTTTTATTTAACTTTTTAACAGGTTCTATATTCCGTTTGCTTTTCCCCAAACCATTTCTTATGTGTGACTTTTACATTTTTTTAGTTTTCTAAAATTGATTTAAGTAATCTTTTTTTTTATATATATATATTTTTTTTCCAACGTTTATTTATTTTTGGGACAGAGAGAGACAGAGCATGAACGGGGGAGGGGCAGAGAGAGAGGGAGACACAGAATCGGAAACAGGCTCCAGGCTCTGAGCCATCAGCCCAGAGCCCGACGCGGGGCTCAAACTCCCGTACCGCGAGATCGTGACCTGGCTGAAGTCGGACGCGACGCTTAACCGACTGCGCCACCCAGGCGCCCCGATTTAAGTAATCTTTATACCCATCGTGGGGCTTGAACTCATGACCCCAAGATCAAGAGTCGCACGCTCTTCCCACGAAGCCAGCCAGGTGCCCCTAAATTAAAAAATTTTAATTGGGGGCGCCTGGGTGGCGCAGTCGGTTAAGCGTCCGACTTCAACCAGGTCACGATCTCGCGGTCCGTGAGTTCGAGCCCCGCGTCAGGCTCTGGGCTGATGGCTCAGAGCCTGGAGCCTGTTTCCGATTCTGTGTCTCCCTCTCTCTCTGCCCCTCCCCCGTTCATGCTCTGTCTCTCTCAGTCCCAAAAATAAATAAACGTTGAAAAAAAAATTTTAATTGAAGTATAGTTGACATACTATGTTCGTTTTAGGTGTACAACCTAGTGTTGTTATATACATTGTATTTTATGTATTCTATTTTGTATTTGTATTTATGTATTTGTATTTGTATTTATGTATTCTATATTTATGTATTCTGTTTTGCCATCCCCCCACCCCCCTCCCCTCTGGCAACGTCCAGTTTGTTCTCTGTATTTATGAGTGTGTTTTTCCTTCATTGTTGTTATTGTTGTTTGTTTGTTTTGTTTTTTAGACTCCACACATAAGTGAAGTCATATGGTATTTGTCTTTCTCTGTCTGACTTTTTCCACTGAACGTATCGCCCTCTAGGTCCATCCATGTTGTCACAAATGGCAAGATCCCATTCTTACGGCTGAATAATATTCAACTGTACATATATGCCACCTCTTCTTTATTCGTTCATCTATCAGTGGACACTTAGGCTGCTTTCATTTTTGGCTGCTGCAAATAGTGCTGCAGTAAACATAGGGGTGCATGTATTTCTTCAAATTAATGTTTTTGTTTCTTTAGGTAAATAACCACAAGTGGAATTACTGGATTGTATGGTACTTCTACTTTTAGTTGTTGTTTTTTTTTATTAGGATGTTTTAGGTTTTATTTGTTTGTTTGTTTTAAGTAATCTTTATGCCCAATATGGGGCTTGAATTTACAACCCTAAGATCAAGAGTTGCATGTTCTGGGGGCATCTCAGTGGCTCAGTTGTTTGGGCCTCTGGCTAAGGCCTGGGTTTGGCTGGGACTTCGGCTGAGGTCATGATCTCATGGTTCGTGGGTTCGACTCCCACGTCAGCCCCTGCGCTGGCAGTGTGGGGCCTGCTTGGGATTCTCTCTTTTCCCCTCCCCCGGTCCCCCCCCTCCCCAGCGCTGTCTCTCTGCCCCTCCCCCACTGCCCCGCTCCCCGCTCTCTCTTGCCCCTCCCCCGCTCATGTGCTTGCTTTCTCTCTCTCTCTCTCTCTCTCTCTCTCTCTCAAATAAACTAAAAAAAAAAAAAATGAGGGGCACCTGGGTGGCTCAGTCGGTTGAGCGTCCGACTTCGGCTCAGGTCATGATCTCACAGTCTGTGAGTTCGAGCCCCGCATCGGGCTCTGTGCTGCCAGCTCAGAGCCTGGAGCCTGCTTTCGATTTTGTGTCTCCCTCTCTCTCTGCCCCTCCCCTGCTCATGCTCCGTCTCTCTCTCTGTCAAAAATAAATAGACATTAAAAAAAAAATGAGTCACCTGCTCTATCTACCAACAGAGCCAACCAGGCGTCCCTATTTTTAGTTTTTTGAGGAACCTCTATACTATATTCCAGAATGGCTGCACTAATTTACATTCCCACCAACAGTGCATGAGGGTTCCTTTTTTCCCACACTCTTGCCAACACTTGTTATTTCTTTCTTTTTGATACTAGCCGTTCTGATTGGTGTGAGGTAATATCTTGTGTGTTTTGTAGGATTTATTTATTTATTTAGAGAGAGAGAATGAGAAAAGCACAAGTCGGGGAGAGGGGTAGAGGGGGGGAGAGAGAGAGAGAGAGAGAGAGAGAGAGGGAGGGAGAATCCCAAGCAGGCTTCACATTTGGTGCAGAGCCCGACACCGGGCTCAATCCCACGACCCTGGGATCACAACCCCAGCTGAAATCAAGAGTCAGACGCTCAACTGACTGAGCCACCCAAGCGCTCCTCATTGTGGTTTTGATTTGCATTTCTCTGATGATGAGTGATGTGGAGCATCTTTTCATGTGTCTATTGGCCATCTGTATATAGACCATTGTTTTTAAAACTTTTGACTGAGACTTACAGTAGCAAATAGCACATTTGTATCACAAGCCAACACACGCATGTGTATGTACTTTTTTAATGAAAAAAGTTTTATGAATGATACTTACCTTTACTAAGTGTTATATATACTCTGATATTTTTCATTCTATTTAAAAATTTTTATTGCCCATTATGATTCACTCGATTGGTTTCATGACCTACTAATAGGTTGTCACTACAGTTAGCAAACCACCAGAGGAGGCAGTGGGGCCCACAGGGATGTCACTCACCAGTGCACACAGATTGAGATCTGTCTTTGGAGTGACCTCCTCTTGGTGCTCAGGCTTCGTCCTCTGCTGGCCTTTCTGTGACCTGGGAGTCAGGCCAGTGAGACCGCTTGGAGCCACAGGGATGCTAAAGGGTCAGTTTGTAGCCAGCACCCCACCCCCAGGCTTGCTGATGGGAAGACAGCCCTTCCCGTGCCCGCATTACCAGTGATATGAGCCAGGAGAGGCAGCTGTATTGTTGGGGAGAGAGCTGGGCTCTGGCATTAGACTGGGTACGGAGCCTTGCAGGGGACCACGGGTAAAGCTGAGGATGAGCCCCACAGTACAGGGTGTACACGGGAGAGGCGGCCAGCCTAACTCAGGGCTTGGCATACAGCAGGTGCTCAGCATGTTCCCGGGCCCTTCTCTCCGGCTCGGTGGTTTCCTTCTTGCACCAGCAGCCCCTCTACCGCTCCCATTCGCTTGTTTTCGTTTCCGAACTTCAGGAACATAGACGCTGATTGACCATGGTCTTTGGTTAAGACATACTGTCATCATTGGTCCACACACGGGCTGCTTTTACTTAGTGTTATTTTTCATTTGTGTGCATGTGTATGTGTGTATATGTTTGGTAACTTTTGATATTTCAGACTTAAAAGAGGATAAGAATAGTTCAAGGAACCCCTACAAACCATTTGCCCAGGTTCAGTTATTTGCATTTTGCCCCATTTGCTTTATCAATCTCTTGCTATAGGTACGTGGATTTTTTTTTTTTAAGTTTTTTTTCATGTTTATTTTTGAGAGAGATGGAGTGTGAATGGGAGAGGGGCAGAGAGAGAGGGAGACACAGAATCCGAAGCAGGCTCCAGGCTCAAAGCTGTCAGCACAGAGCCTGACACGTGGCTCGAACCCACGAACTGTGAGATCATGACCTGAGCCAAAGTCGAACGCTTAACCGGCTGAGCCACCCAGGCGCCCCATACACGGATATTATTTTTATGTATTTTTTTTCCTGAACAATTTGAAATAAGTGGCAGACTTTTGACCTTTTGCAGTCAGATACATGTAAAACGGTATCACCAGGCCGTGATTTTTATTTCCTTGATAAGATTGGTTACTGGCAGCATTCTTATCTTCATTTCTTCATGATTGTATTACATGATAGGTGACTTCTCCCTTATGAATCCTGAGAGTGAGCCTGTATGCCAGGAGAAACACATAGCTGGCCAGTAACGTGTTAAATAAGCTCCCCCAGGGACCTCTTTTCATTTGTTTGCTTTGTTTTTATATACAAGGAAATGCTACAGGTCATACGCATCCCCAGTGGGTTCTCCCAGGGTTTGAATATAAGGTGACAGAGTGAAGGGGCCTTGGGTCTTTACAAGCACTCCCCTGATACTCTGCTTTTTCCTGCTTGGCATGGGCCACCCTCTCCCTGGTGGTGGCAGCCTCCTGCAGATACACTTCTCATCTCCTTTCTAGACTGCTCTCTCACCGGGACCCCTGCCCTGCTGTGCCTGTTCTGTTCCACCAACACCCAGCTGTGTGTGGTGTCCAGTGCTCCACGTGCTCCATACTTGTCCAGTCCATCGATACATACTTTTTAAATGTTAATATAATTTAATTGTGATTCCATTTAATATGTTAAGTAATGTATTATATACAATAATGATAGTAATAGCAATAATAATAATACACATGACTGGACATTTTATTTATTTTAAATTTCTTTTTAATGTTTCTTTTTGAGAGAGAGAGAGAGAGAGAGAGACAGAGCATGAGTGGGGGAGGGACAGAGAGAGAGGCAGACACAGAATCCAAAGCAGGCTCCAGGCTCCAAGCTGTCAGCACAGAGCTGACACAGGGCTCGAACCCGTGAGCTGTGAGATCATGACCTGAGCCGAAGTCGGAAGTTCAACTGACTGAGCCACCCAGGCGCCCCCATGGCTCGACATTTTAAAAAGGAGATCAGCGCGGGGCGCCTGGGTGGCGCAGTCGGTTAAGCGTCCGACTTCAGCCAGGTCACGATCTCACAGTCCGTGAGTTCGAGCCCCGCGTCAGGCTCTGGGCTGATGGCTCAGAGCCTGGAGCCTGCTTCCGATTCTGTGTCTCCCTCTCTCTCTGCCCCTCCCCTGTTCATGCTCTGTCTCTCTCTGTCCCGAAAATAAATAAACGTTGAAAAAAAAAAAAAAAAAAAAAAGGAGATCAGCGAAAAATATCCCCAACTCTCTTACACTTTGGAAAATACTTTGGCATTATTTTGTAGAGCTAGAGATACTCCTAATCCATGACCAGTGTCTCAGTATTTTAAAGAAACTCAAGCATGTATACCCATCAGAACAATTATAGCAGCACTGTTGTTTTTAGAGAGAGACAGAGAAAGAGAACACACCTGAGCAGGGAAGGGGCAGAGGGAGAGGGAGAGGGAGAGCAAATCTTAAGCAGGCATCATGCTCAGCGCAGAGCCCGACGCGGGGCTCAATCTCGGGACCGTGAGATCATGAGCTGAGCCGAAATCAAGAGTTAGATGCTTAACCCACCGAGCCACCCAGATGTCCTGCAGCAGTTTTTAATAGCCAAAAACTGGAGAAAAACAAATATCCTTTGGCAGTAGAATGAATGAATTGTGGTGTATTTATGGTGAAAAAGGACTAAGTACAGTGATCCCCGCAAACAAACACACACAAAAACAGATGGATCTCACAATATTGAGTGAAAGAATCAAGACCCAAAAGTGCTTCCAACTTTATCTGGTTCAGCGGGACTGAATTCTGTGGTTTAGGAATGAATGTATGTGTAAGTGGGAAAACTATAAAGAACAGCCAAGAGATTATTATTGTAAAAGGCAGGATAGGGGTTACCTCTTGAGAGGGAGAATATATGATTAAAAAGGAGCCCTTGGGGTTTCTGGGATGCTAGCATTGTCGGGTTTTGTTTTTGTTTTTACTTAGTGACAGTTACCTGAGTGTGAGCTTTTTAATTTGTGGGAGTATATGTATATTTTATGAAGTTTTCTTATGCAATTCACAATTTAAAAATATTTAGATTGCCCGGCTTTTCTTTTTTTTTTTTTCCACGTTTATTTATTTTTGGGACAGAGAGAGACAGAGCATGAACGGGGGAGGGGCAGAGAGAGAGGGAGACACAGAATTGGAAACAGGCTCCAGGCTCTGAGCCATCAGCCCAGAGCCCGACGCGGGGCTCGAACTCACGGACCGTGAGATCGTGACCTGGCTGAAGTCGGACGCTTAACCGACTGCGCCACCCAGGCGCCCCGATTGCCCGGCTTTTCTACTCTCTAGTCCCCAGCTCCTCTGCTTGGAGGCAGCCAGTCCCATGTGTATGTACATTCACACACATGCACAGAAAACACACACACACGCATATTTCTTGTTTTGTTTGTTTTAAGCACAACTAGCAGAAATTATGTAATTTTGAAGTAAAAAAGGAACAACCCACAAACATGTAAGCTGTGATTACTGTCCAGTTGTGTTTCACTCAACAGGTGGTTAATATGGATGTGTTCTCCCTGCCCATGTGCCACTTAACCTAATCTAACAGCTGCTCTGTGTCAGAGTGGTTCCAAGAGCTTAATTTCATTTAACGCAGTTCTTCTAACAGACCAGTGAGACAGGCGCTGTTATTATCCCCATTTTATAGAGAGGGAAATTGAGGCTGTTGCGTCTTTGCTTCAGGGCTCCCTACATGTCGCAGTGATGGCGTTGAGACCTCACCAAGGGTTGTGTTGGGGATGGTCGCCTTGATCTCTAGTCCTGGGCTGTTCTGACAGGCCCCTTTCTCGCTGCAGGTGTCACTGTGCACCCAGGTGGCCCTGGGCATGGAGCACCTGTCCAACAATCGCTTTGTGCACAAGGACCTGGCCGCTCGGAACTGCCTGGTCAGCGCCCAGAGACAGGTGAAGGTGTCGGCCCTGGGACTCAGCAAGGATGTGTACAACAGGTAGAAGGACACCGGTCGGGGTGGTGAGGGCCAGAGGGCAGGTGAGGCTTGGGGGTATGTGGGAAAGCGCTTAGTGTCTGCTTGATCCAAAGCTGGAGGACTTGGGAGGGGACAGAGTTTCCCCATCCTTTCTCCAAAGGTGTAACAGGCTTCTTAGCCAGTGGGCCACAGGTCCCTGATGCTTGTAAGTTTTCTGTCTATAAAACATTATGAACCTTTTTTATAGCTTTATAACAGTTTATATGTAATTTCACTGTCCGTATGGTTCCCTCTGTAACTTCCTAAGTTCAGTAATTGCTATCTTGAAGCCTAAGACTTGGAGCTCAGCAGCCACAGCCAGAGATTGCTCTGGAATGTGCACTCACTCTATAGCCTCTCCAGGGAACTTCCCCCTGGCTCTGACTCACCACAGTTCCGTCTGGCTGTTCCTTTAGTCGTGATTGGTTTATCACTAGTAAAGCTTTTCAACTTTTCTTTCCATGTAATGTGTTGTTTTTCACATTTTCTTTTAAACAGAAAATGCATATGATTGTTAGCTTTTATTATTTATTTTTTAATTTTTAAAATGTTTATTTTTGAGAGAGAGAGAGAGAGAGAGAGAGAGAGCGAGCGAGCATGAGTGGGGGGAGGGGCAGAGAGAGAGGGAGACACAGAATCCGAAGCAGGCTCCAGGCTGTTGGCACAGAGCCCGACGCAGGGCTTGAGCCCACAAACCTTGAGATCACGGTCTGAGCCAAAGTCAGACACTTAACCGACTGAGCCACCCAGGCACCCCCGATTGTTAGCTTTTAAAAACATTAACATTTAGGCAAATTTTGATTCTTAACCAAATTTTTACCCTCAGACCCCACGTGGATGCCTCCAAATTTCATCCAGCACACCCCCATGCTTTGCATAAATGTTAACCAATTTCTCTGAGGGCCTTGATGTAGAAAAATAGGGTTCTAGCCTGGGTATGAGACCCAGACGTGGGCTGAGGTTGGGATCCCAGACCATGTTCCCCATTCTACCCAGTGAGCCGGGGAGGCCCCACCCCACCCCTGTGTATGCTTCTTTCCCACAGTGAGTACTACCACTTCCGCCAGGCCTGGGTGCCGCTGCGTTGGATGTCCCCCGAGGCCATCCTGGAGGGCGATTTCTCCACGAAGTCCGACGTTTGGGCCTTTGGCGTGCTGATGTGGGAAGTGTTCACCCATGGAGAGATGCCCCATGGTGGACAGGCAGATGATGAAGTGCTGGCAGGTAGGCAGTTGTGTTTCCAGAGGTTGATTGCAGATGTTCTCCAGGTAGAGAGTTTGCTCAGGGTCCTGGGGCTGACTAAGCCTGCCTCACCTCTCAGGGCTGGTGTTAGCAGGTATACAGGCATGGCCACTCCAGCTGAAAGACTAATTAATATTTATATACTGATTGGTAAATAGTCTTCGACCCCAGTGCCCAGTCCAGCTACTCTGATGCCTGCCCATTGACCCCACTTCAGTCCTTGTGCATTGCCTGCCTCCCGTGCGGCATGGACCCTCTCCCCACCAGTCAGAGAGACCCCGGGGCCAGCACCAGGGGAATCATCACCTTTGATTGCAAGATACTTCCTGCACACTCCTTGAGTCAGTGCCCACCCACCACTGGCAAGCGCCCCTGACCCTGAGTTGCCCTCATGTGGCTGCTTATGGGAACTGCAGGCCTCGCAGAGTCAGACAGGTGGTTAAATGTTTCGACTAATGCTCCACCGGCCATCTTCCCTACAGACTTGCAGGCTGGGAAGGCGAGACTCCCTCAGCCTGAGGGCTGCCCTTCCAAGCTCTATCGGCTGATGCAGCGCTGCTGGGCCCTCAGCCCCAAGGACCGGCCCTCCTTCAGTGAGATCGCCAACACCTTGGGAGACAACCCGGCAGACAGCAAGCCTTGAGGAAGGAGCCCAGGCAGGCCGTGCCTCAGGATGGTGTGGGCAGGGGAGGACCTCTTGAGGGGCACCCACAGCATGATGGGCAAGATCCCTGTCTTCCTTGTCCCTAGGGGCCCTGCCCTGGGACCACAGGCACTATTAAGGTCTGGGCAGGGCCTGGGCTTTCCTCCTCTTCCTCATCCTCAGCCCTTGGGGAGGCTGATTCAGACCCAGACTGAGTGACCAGGGCCTTGAGCTGGGCAGCATTCTCTGCCCCCCCTTCTCCCATCAGGGACAGTGTGGGTGCCTCAGGTAACCCCAGTTTCTGGCCTGGGTCTCCTTCCCTTAACCAGGTTCAGTTCTGCCAGTCACCTGCCAACTTGGCCCAGGGAGGGCTAAGCTGGATCTGAGGGGAGTTCTTTAATATACTCAAGTTTCCTGGCTTGTTCTAGTCCACGGGGCCTACCTTGGGGTCTGTGCCAGGATTGTGGAAGATGCACCAGTGAGTCCTCAGCGCGTGGACTTGTGCACGCTGACCCAGACCCATGCCTCCCCCGCACCCTTCTCTCCTTTCCTCATCCTAAGTGCCTGGCAGATGAAGGAGTTTCAGGAGCTTTTGACACTATATAACCCGCCCTTTTTGTATGCACCATGGGCGGCTTTTGTATGTACTTGCAGCGTGGGGTGGGGGGCATGGGAGGGAGGGGTGGGCCCTGGAGGAGGTGGGGAGGATGGGCCACCCCTGCCTCACACCTTTGTTGTTGTTGTTGTTGTTGTTTGTTTATTTGTTGTTTTTTTTTTAACACTCGCTGCTCTCAATAAAGAAGCCTTTTTTACAACCTGCTTCCGATGCTCATTCCATGCCGTTGTCCATGGATGGTGTCCCTTCTTCCGTCACTTATCAGAAGCGGCCACATGCCTTCATGAAGTCTAGTGGGGTTTGGACAGGAATAACCAGTAAACACAGGTCTTTGTCTCTGTTTCGCAGAGCAGTTTAGAATACGGGTTGAGGATGCAAGGCCACCTCTTGTCTGTGTGACCCTGTGTTGCCCTCTGACTGCCAACTACTTATTCTTTGCTGGCTGGCTTAATCCTCATGCTCAGGTGGGGAGGGTAGGAGGCAGGGTGGGGGGACAAGTTAGAACAGGATTGGAGAAGGAATTAATAACAGATTCAGGTCTCTGAGTCCCTTTAAGATTCTAGGAGGGAGATAGAGCAGGTAGAACAGAGCAAAGAACTGGTGCTCGGTGTCTCATTGATGCCCTTGTTGAGGGCCCTCAACTGGTTTCTTGCTCCTTTGTTATTTAGACCTGGTGTCATCAATTTTATTATTATTATTATTATTATTATTATTATTATTATTATTATTCCAATAGCTTCAGCCTGGTTCCCCATCCCAAAGAAATGAGTCCGTAACTCATTCTTTTTTATTTTTATGATTTGTTTTTTAAGTTTATTTATTTTGAGTGTGAGAGAGAGCAAAGAGGGGAGGGGCAGAGAGAGAGAGAGAGAGAGAGAGAGAATGCCAAGCAGGCTCCATGCTGTCCACACAGAGCCCCATGCGGGGCTCGAACTCACAAACTGTGAGATGATGACCTGAGCCGAAACCAAGAGTCAGATGTTGAACCGACTGAGCCACTCAGGTGCCCTGTAACTCATTCTTAACTCTGAAATGGTCTGGTTCCTTCTGTTTCTCACCAAACTTCTCAGTAATGGAAATAATAGCTAATATTTATTGAATACCTGCTTTATACCAATGACTTTGCTAAACACTTAACATGCATCATTCTCATTTAATCTCTGCAACTACTCTATAGTTGTTGTACTCTATTATCATTCCCCTTTCTCAGATTAGGAAACTGAAGCTCGGGGTGGTCAGGTAGTTTCCCAGAGGTTGCACAGCTAGTGAGTGAGCCACTTATTTGTTGTTATACAGTGTGTCATATCCCTGAGATGTGTTGGAGTAAAAAAAATCTGAGAACAACTTTTCTAGAAGAGTGTTTTTTTTAATGTGGGTTGCAGCCAGCGTTAAAAAAAAAAGTAACAATAGAAATTATTAGAGTACATTGTATATACCTTAAGGGTAAGTATTCTTTTACAAAATTTTGTTGGTAATATTTGATACGTGTTTCTACATATTGGATTATGTCAGCCTTTGGGGTGGTGGTGCTGTACAATAAGCCCCAAATCTCAGTTGCTTACAATTTATTTTTCTCGCTCATGGATCTGCAGGTTGGTGAGTTTGGCTGATCTTGGCTGGACCTAGCCCAGTTGGGCTGGGCTTGGCTCTAGGCTGAAGGTCTGGTGTGGGTCTCCTCTGCTGGCCCTAGAGCAGGCTATCCTGCAGTGACTGGAGCACAAGGGGTCAAGCCAGATCATGCATGCACCTATATCCATGAGTCTGTTAGTGTTTCATCAGCCAAAGCAAGTCATGTGTCAAAACCCAACATCAATCCCAGTAAGAGGTACTGCAAAGTCACGTGGCAAAGGATGTTGGATATCTAATTCCACCACAGGGTGTGAAGAATTGGGAGCAACGATCTAACTTGCCACAGGTTATGGTGTAAAAATGATTTCTTACTGTGGGTTGCACTCCAAAGAATTAGGAAGGTACTACTCTAGAAGGTCAATCACAAACTCCTGGTCTCCCTTGACCACTCGGCTGTGGCTACACTGCTGGCTACGTCTGCCTCTTCAAACTCTCCTCTCTTGACTTTGATGATGGTACTTTAGCTCCACCTTCTCTGACCAGCCTTCTCCAGCTCTGGCTGAGGCTTCCTTCTCCTGTCTGCCCCAGAGCTAGCTGTTCTGGATTCTGTCCTTGGCTTTGCTCTCTTCATGTGCTTACCCTTAGGAATCTCCTCTCACTTCACATGGCTTTAATCAGCCCTTCAGGGCGGACAGTTCTCAGAGCATTAGCTCCAATTCTAGCTTCTGCCTCAAGCTGCAGACACACGCTGTCCATTTCCTACAGGACGTTTCCCACTGCCTGCTTCCCTGGGCCCTAACTGAACTTCTCTCTCTCACAAACCTGCTTCTTCAGCCAAGTTCTCTTTTTCCATCAATGGTACCAATGTTTGGAGAATAGTCACCCTTACTCAGTCCATTGTGAGCCCTCCTCTATATGGACCCCCTTCCCTGTCCAAGATCCATTTATTCTGC
Organism: Lynx canadensis; assembly: GCF_007474595.2. NCBI lineage: Eukaryota > Metazoa > Chordata > Mammalia > Carnivora > Felidae > Lynx > Lynx canadensis. The sequence goes on from NC_044307.1 coordinate 41,521,297, forward strand.
CTCTACCTGGTTTTCTTTCTTCACTTAATTATAAGAGAAAAAAATTATTAAAAATAATACTGGTCATGGAAGAAGGCAAATGGTACAGACTTGTAGAAAGCAAAAAACACTCCTCTCTCTCCAACCCTGCTCTCCAGTGGTAAGTACCAGTAGTCTCTGGAGTGTGGCTTTCCAGACTTTTCCTGGGCACACTGAGTCACAACCTCTTTTCCATTCAATTCTCTCTAATGCTGCAATCACAACTGAGACTTGTTCTCCATGAAGAGCCCTTGCATAAAGGTTAATTCCAAATGCAAACACTTTCAGAGTGGTAATTTTTTTTTTCTTCTGGTGATAGTAATTTTTTAAAATACTTATTTAGAGAGAAAGAGCATGAGCAGGGGAGGGGCAGAGAGAGAGAATCCCAAGCAGGCTCTGCACTGACAGCAGTGATGTGGGGCTCAATCTCATGATTTGTGAGATCATGACCTGAGCCGAAATCAAGAGTTGGACACATGAGGTGCCTGGGTGGGTCAGTCGGTTGAGTGTTCAACTTTGGCTCAGGTCATGATCTCATGGTCTGTGGGTTCCAGCCCCACATTGGGCTCTGTGCTGACAGAGCCTGGAGCCTGCTTCAGATTCTGTGTCTCCCTCTCTGCCCCTCCACCACTCACTCACTCTCTCTCTCTCTCTCTCTCTCTCTCAAAAATAAACATTAAAAAAAAATTAAGAGTCAGGCACTTAATCAACTGAGACACCTGGGCACCTCTGGTGATAATAATTTTTAAAAGATATCCTTAATTTTTGTTCTGATATTTGGGTGATAAAAATCAGAACAAAATAAAGGTCAATGTGGGAATGGTGTGGTATGTGGGGCATCTGGCTGGAATTCTGATGCCCCTCTGGAGGTCCTTCATGGTCAGGGGTAGACATGAGCGCCCATATTCTAAGGGGTTACTGTGATACAGGCCTTATCAGAGAAGCACCAAACTCACATTCCAGAGAGGCCAGGCGGGGCACTTATCTGAGCTCAGTGAGCTGTGTGGAGTCTATAGTGAGCCTGACAGCAGAAGCCTCTGCTGTGGCCACCACTCAGTTCAGCTCCGGACTATAGTGCTCTTGCGGGTACATAGACTAGGAGTTGCTAAAAATTCTAATTGAGAGAATCCAGATTTTTATGTAAAATGAAGCCATCCCAATCAGGCAAAGGAGCTGGGGCACTAATGCTGGTGTGCAATGGCCCAGGGATTGGGTGAAGTGGGAGAGGTCAATCTATTTGAAGGGAAGCTAAGAACTGTGCTCATTCCACACCATACCCCGTGGATGTGGCAGACAGTAGTTGTCCTCTGGAGTGCCACTGCTAAGGGTTATCAACCATGCGTGTGTCTAAACTAGGGGTCTCAAACACAAAAGTCTTTAGAAGTCAGGCAAGAATGAAAGCCCAGAGCTGTGGTTCTATGACTGTACTGCTCAGGCAAATCACAGGCCCAAGCACCGTTAGTGGCCCCTAAAGCTCTTCTGGAACCTATTTATGTATTTGACCTGTTCTTCCTCTTGAGCTAACACATTCCATATGTTAAACTACCTGTTATGTAGGGTAAATTAGGGGGGAAAAAAACCTCTTTGAAACTATTGGGAAATGGGGAAGAGTAGGAGCTCTTAATTCCTTCCTGTAGTTAGGGGTTTGATGAGTGTGTGTATACGCACACACAATTAGGTCTCACAAATCACTTGAACATACTTTGTTTCAGTATTCTCAGTCTTTGGACTGTGACTCACAGTAAGAAATGCAATTGACATCACCACCAAGTACACACACATATTGAGCCATATGAAATCGACAATATGCTACCCTCTTGATCTATAAAATGGCAATTTTACATGGTTCAACCTAACAATAATGCAAACAAAAGTTTCATGCAAAAATATTTGCCCTTGCTTTTTGTGGTACTCATTTATTATTTTAAATGCTGGTTGCAGTACACTAAATTCATTTCATTACCACTACCACTAATGGGTCAAACAAAACCAACCACTTTATTTAGTCTTCACAAAAATTTTTAAGTAAAGGAAATATCACTCTCCCATCCCCTTCAAAACAACCCGATGTTTATTCCAGGGAGGAATCGATTACCCCAGGAGCTCCTATTAACTGACGACTTACTCTATGCTTTTAGCCTTTATCTCATGTAATTTGCATTAAGAACCTCAGCGGATGGGTACCAACAATGAGGAATATGATGGAGTTTGGAGAGGTCGAACCCTTATTTCCAGGCGCAGGCTAGAAAGGGGCTGATTCCAGATTTGAGTAATTTCTGTAACTGCAAAGCCCAAGCAAGATATTTTCACGGCCTTGGAGCTGAGATCCAGACCCAAACCCTGAACCTGGGCTTTGCAGCGCTCCAGTTCTAACCGCCCACCCCTTCATGGGCTTTCCATAGAAGGGTAAGAGGGTGTGTGTGTGTGTGTGTGTGTGTGTGCGCGCGCGCGCGCGCGTGTGTGTGCGTTTGTGTGCGCGGGCGCGTGTGTGTGCGCGAGCGCATGCTGGCTGGCTGGCTTATTTGCTGAAACTTTCTGTCTGGCTCTACTTTTTCCCAGGCCTTTGCACTGGCGGTAGGGTGGGCTTTATCCCCGGGACAACCCCCTCCCCCAGCCCAGCCCGCAGCTGGAAGTCTTCACTGATCTTCATCTCGTCTCCCTGCCCCCTTCGGGGACTGGGAGGCCGACTGTCTCCCCCCGGTCTTTTCCAGATGTATGTCTGCCAAAGATCCCTCCAGTATAGAGGATGATGAATGAGGACCGGGGAGCCGGCCTGGTGGGAAAGTGTCGTTGCCTGGAAAAGAGAGGGAAAGGGAAAGGAAGTCGGGGGGAGGGGAAGGGTTGGAGCGGCGGGGAAGCGACAAGTCTGGACGCCAGGGACCCAAGCCTCCTCGGCTCAGCCAGTAAATTTTGCCTCCCTTAGGAAGGCGTGCGGAAGTGCTCCAATCCCTGCACTCCCTTGGAATTTGGGCTGCATTATACCATTTACTGCAACACGCACAATCCACTCAGGAACTACCCCAGTGTTTGCTTCCAGCCCTTCTAATGCCGGGTTCCTAGTGCTGCTCGCATTTCTCCGCGGGACTGAACTCCGGTCCACTCCCAGGCTTCCCCTCAGCAGGTTCCTCCCAATTCTCTCCACCATTCTCCGGTCAGGGGGGCGGAGTCGTACCTCCTCTCCTGTTCCTTTAAGAGGCGTCGGCTCCTCCCCTTTCGGAGTCGCCGTCTGACGCGGGATGACAGCAGCGAGTTCGGTATGTCTATGCAAATAAGCGCTCCCTGTGGGCCAATGGGGAGCGGAGGTGCCGGAACCACGGACCAATGCGGCGGGGGCGCAGGGGCTCACCATATAAGGAGCGGCCTCGCCATAAAAGGAAACATTGTATCTCTTTATATGGGGGGAAGGGTCGGGGGATCCCTCCGCCGCCAGCGCGTGGTCCCGGCCCCCTCCACCCGCCGTCTCGGCCGCGGCCAGCAGCCCCTGCCCCCCGGGGGACGCTGACGGCCGCCGGGCGCGCCGCCCTAGCATACGGACAGGGGGCGCTCCGAGCGGCCTGGGGCAACCCGGGCCACAGGGGCAGGAAAGTGAGGGCCCAGGTCGGCCCGGGCGTGCAGGGGCCCCGGGTTCGCAGCGGCGGCGGCGGCGGCAGCGATAGAGGCTCTAGCAGCAGCGGGAGTGCCGGGTTGAGCCGGGAAGCCGATGGCGGCGGCGGCGGCGGCTCCGATTCCTCGCTGACTGCCCGTCCGCCCTCCTGCATTGAGCGCCATGTTACCGAGCCAAGCTGGGGCCGCGGCGGCGCTGGGCCGGGGCTCGGCCCTGGGGGGCAGCCTGAACCGGACCCCGACGGGGCGGCCGGGAGGTGGCGGCGGCGGCGGCGGCGGGACTCGCGGGGCTAACGGGGGCCGGGTTCCCGGGAACGGCGCGGGGCTCGGGCCGGGCCGCCTCGAGAGGGAGGCTGCAGCAGCAGCGACAACCACCCCGGCGCCCACCGCGGGGGCCCTCTACAGCGGCAGCGAGGGCGACTCGGAGTCGGGTGAGGAGGAGGAGCTGGGCGCGGAGCGGCGCGGCCTGAAGCGGAGCCTGAGCGAGATGGAGCTCGGCGTGGTGGTCGGTGGGCCCGAGGCGGCGGCGGCGGCCACCGGGGGCTATGGGCCGGTGAGCGGCGCGGTGAGCGGGGCCAAGCCGGGTAAGAAGACTCGGGGCCGCGTGAAGATCAAGATGGAGTTCATCGACAACAAACTGCGGCGCTACACGACCTTCAGCAAGAGGAAGACGGGCATCATGAAGAAGGTACCGGGCCGGGAGGCTGGCCGGCCACAGGGGACACGGAGGGTGGGGACGCGCAGGGGGAGCTCGGGAGGAAGGCAGAGCCGAGGCGGAGGTGAGAGGCGGCGAGTCTGCAGGAGCTGTGTGGGAGGGTATAGCTGTTACCCCAGGAGGGCGAGAGGGGAGGGGCGCTAAGGAAATGTGGGGAGAGGGGAGATGCCGCGAACGTCCAGAGAAGAGGGGAAAGGCGCCGAGGTGGGAGTGACGGGCGCGAGAGAGGAACGGGGCCCTTGCGGAGTGAAGGGGTGAAGAGTGGTTGTGGGAAGCTTGGAGGCTGCTTGGAAGGTGGTTAATGAGACGCGGGGGTCACTAGATCCAATGCCTTCTGGTGTTCGGGGGAGGGTGCTGGAAAAGCAGGGGGCCAAGGGAAGGTATGGAGGTGAAGAGGCTGAAGCTCTGTAACAACAATGAGCCAGCATGTGTGGGAAGAAGGTGGGCACCACAAGAGTAGTGCTGGCTGGAAGGACTGACAGGTATGATGACCCAATGGGGCTTAAGAGCCCCAGGTAAGGGAGCAAAGCAGAACTGATGCTGCCCTGAGCAGCAGGGACTGAGTCGAGCGATGGCCATGTGTCTTCCTTTGCATCCACTGGAAACCTGCACACTCCCTGCAGGACAGACTTCAGAACCATCTGCCTTTGGGACAAGTGGTGTTTCCAGCCCTAGGGAGAATCTGTGCATGGAGTTTGGGGGAAGGCAGGGAGGTTTGCAGAGGTACCTAGAAATTCTTCCTCTTCCAGCCAGCAATCCAGTCAATAGGGATGAGGAAAGGAGCCGTCTTGAGGTGTAGAAGATATGGGAAGGGATGGAAGCAGGTGAACTGGGAAACAAGCTAGAACCCTGGGGACATTGGATAGTGTTTATTTCTGTCCCCTATAGAAACCAGAGCTGCTTCCAAGGTGGGTTGTGGAACTTTTGGGAGAGTAAGGATACCATCCATGGGGCCACCCTTGGTTTCCTTCCTGGGCTCATGGAAGGGTGGTAGCTGCTAATCTAGCCCCCGTCTCCTCTCCCATCATTCCAGATGCTACTGCATCAAGACAAAGAAAGAAAAAAGGGGGTAACACAGTATTATAGGGCAGAAGGACAAATGGCAACAGGTTAGGGCTTGTGTGGTTTCCGGGAAGAAACATGGGACAGCTTAGAACTTACTTGGCGTGGCCCCTTATCCCTAATGCGACTTACAGTGTGATAGCAACTTCAGTTTGGTTCCTGTGACAGTGAAGAGTGGGTGAGAGCCCTCTCTCCATGAGGCTCTTGGCACTAAGCTGTAGTCAGGAGCAGCTATCTGCCCCCTGCCACCCCAAGTCCCCTGAGGTTATATATTCTGTCACTAGGGGGCTGTGACTGTGCCTGAGGTATCTGCAGGTCAGTGGCTGCTCCTCAAAGGAGGAGCATGGTAGTTCTTCTGCTCTCCAGCTCACTTCCAGATATCTTGATAGACCCTTTCCGTGCCCCAGTCACTGGAGAGGAAGGTCCCTGGGGGGCGGAGGGGGGCGGACAGGGGGTTGAGATCACTGTGTATTTCTTTTCTTCCCTACTTCCCAAGGAAGGTAGAGAGAAATAGTTTGGCTGACCTACCCATCTCCTCCCCCCTACCCCCAGGCCTATGAGCTGTCCACGCTGACAGGGACACAGGTGCTGTTGCTGGTGGCCAGTGAAACAGGCCATGTGTATACCTTTGCCACCCGCAAACTGCAGCCAATGATCACCAGTGAGACTGGCAAGGCACTGATTCAGACCTGCCTCAACTCGCCAGACTCTCCACCCCGTTCAGACCCCACCACAGACCAGAGAATGAGTGCCACGGGCTTTGAAGAGACAGACCTCACCTACCAGGTGTCGGAGTCCGACAGCAGTGGGGAGACCAAGGTGTGTTTGGGTCGCCTATCTGAGGGGAAGGAAGGGGAGGGACTTCACCGGCAGAGAGGGGAGGGGGTCCCCGTCTCTCCCTCAGGTTAGGTGCCCACCGAGGTGGGATGGAGCCGGGTTAGTGCCCCTCATCCTAGGGGACAGGTGTCCATCCTCGCCATCCTGACAGGAGGCCGGCCCCCTAGATAAGCGGGCGGCCTCCGTGCCCTTATAAGGCCGGCTCCGGCTCCAGGCCGGCCTCCCGCCTGCAGCCCGCCCGCCTGGCAGGGCCCTTGCATTCCTCCCGCCAGCTGTCTCCCTGCTGGGGGCGGGGGCGTAGCTTAGCCCTGCCCTCGCAGCAGGCTGAGTTGCCAGGGAGTAGGAAGGAAGCACTCGTGGGCTCCAGGGTCCTGGGAACCCAGCACTGTCGACGGGCGGGCTCGTTGACTGGGCTGGAGACTACCTTACTAGCCAGCCGCCTACCTCTTCAGGATGTCCGGGCCTGGGCATGTTTAGGGAGTGTATTCGCTGCTGCTAGGGATGCTGGCCCTAGTTACGCCTCCCCCTTCCTCTTCCCGGTAAGGAGAGGGGGCGGGGCTTCCTCCATTGCTCCTCTGGGGAGCCCCACCTTCCGGGTGGCCCTTCACTAACTGGCCAATCGGAGGAAGCGGCACTGTTTGCCTTAGCAACGCCTTCGCCAATCAGAGGCTTCGAGCTCAGCTGCCTAGCAAACATCCCGCACTGACCCACCCCCAGTATTTGAACCCCCTCAGTTCTCTGGGCTTGGTTCTCAGTTTGTGGCTTCCTCCTTCCCCTTCTAAGAACAAAGGCTCGCTGAGGGGAGGGTCAGTGCTCCGGGATACCCCCTCTTACTGGCCTATCATCTGTAATTGCAAACTCTTGAAGCAGTAGGGCTCATTTATTCCCAGGGAACTTTGTGGAAGGAATAAATTCCTTTGCCAGTTTAATAGGAGCGCCTATTTAATAGGGGCTCAGTCGGTTGAGCATCGGACTCTTAATTTCAGCCCAGGTCACGATCTCCTGGTTAGTGAGATAAAGCTCTGCCTCAGGGTTCGGGCTGACAACCTGCTTGGGATTCTCTCTCTCTGCCCTTCCCCCATGTGCACACGTGCTCTCTCAAAATAAATAAATAAACAAACATAAAAATAATAATAAATTATGTATTTAAAAAATTCCATTGATAGTTTAAATCGTTAAGTATTTGGCATGAGTGCTTAATTGCCAAACACCCAAGATCTCTCTGAAACCCTAAATTCCCTGAAAAACTCTTGTCCCTATCTCAGAAGCCTGGCAAATCAGAGCTGGAAAGATTTTTTAAAGGACATAGTAGCCCAGCCCCCTCATGTTTACAGAAGAGGAGAACTGAGGCTCGGAAAGAGGAAGTGATTTCCCCAGGGTCACATAGATGATCACTGCCAGAGCCGGGAATAGACCCCTGTGTCCTGGTCCCCCAGCCGATGTGATTTACCACAGTCCACTGGGGCAGAGAATTCAGGGAATTGGGATGGTATCATCAGCAGAGCAGCAAATACTTACTGCTCTTTTTAGGTGTCAGGAACTTTATGTGTGTTAACCTATTAATCTTCACAACACCTATGGGGGTAGGTCTTCTCCTTTTACAGACAGGAAACTGAAGTTCAGCAGCTCAGTAACTTGTCCAGGGGTCAGACGGCAGGTAAATGGCAGAGCTGGGGTTTGAACCCAAGTTCACTGGTTCCAGTCTGGGTTGTGTCACGCCACACAAAGCCTCTGCAGGGGCAGGGTCCGGTAGAAGCTCACTGCTGCATCTTTCCTCTGGGTGTAGGACACACCGAAACCCGCGTTCACAGTCACCAACCTGCCGGGTACCACCTCCACCATCCAAACAGCACCCAGCACCTCTACCACCATGCAAGTCAGCAGCGGCCCCTCCTTCCCCATCACGAACTACCTGGCACCAGTGTCTGCTAGCGTCAGCCCCAGCGCTGTCAGCAGTGCCAACGGGACTGTGCTGAAGAGTACAGGCAGTGGCCCTGTCTCCTCCGGAGGCCTCATGCAGCTGCCTACCAGCTTCACCCTCATGCCCGGTGAGTCAAGTCACAAGAGGCAAACTGAAGGTGCCAAGAGTGGGTTTAGGGCTGGCACAAGGAGAACCTCTTTCCCTGCTAGAAGGAGGGTGGGCAGGGGCCAGAGCCTGAGAGAAGCCTCTTATGTCCCACTGGTAGGCACACCCTTCCCCACTGGGACCCCTATTATCCTTGTCAATAAGTTTCAACCATACTCTCTGGCCTTGTCTAGCTAGCCCAGCCCTGTGCCCCCCACTGCCACAGGGACCATAGACATTCCACCACTTCCCTACCTTGAGTGGAGGATAGGTCATGTCCTTGATGGTTCAGTGCTAGCTCCTATGTCAACCAAGGAGGCAGAGGCAAGGCCTGGGGTGGGAGGAGGAGGGAAGGGCACGAGCAGAGGGCAGAAACCTATGGAGACAAGATTCAGGACACAAAGGGCCTCTTTAGCTCCCAGGAAAGATAGCTATGGGAATTGGGGAGCAGTGTGCCAGACCCTGGGCCTAGGGTTGTTTGTGGGTGCTTGGTGCAGGTGGTGGATGGGTAGGACAGAACATGAGTAAGTCTCTGTGTCTCATAGGTGGGGCAGTGGCCCAGCAGGTCCCAGTGCAGGCCATTCAGGTGCACCAGGCCCCACAGCAAGCGTCTCCCTCTCGCGACAGCAGCACAGACCTCACGCAGACCTCCTCCAGCGGGACAGGTATAGCTCAAAACTCTCACCTCCCTGCCCTGCCTCATTCATGAGGCCTAGCAGCAAAGTGCCCAGCAATATCCCTCCTATAACTAAGGTCTGAGAATTTCTTAATGTGGAGATGGAGGCATTTGGCTTAACCCTTATTCTAATCCTTTATGGGAAAGTCAGGTGAGGATGGCTGGGTTTGGAATCCTGCCCTGTGGTAGGGCTATGGATTCCAGGAAGAAATTAGGGAGCATTGAGGCCACGCTTCTCTTCATTCAGATGAGAAGCTGGAGGCCCGGAAAGAAGTTACTTGCCCAAAGACACATGTTTGCTTAATTATCAGGAAAGATTTATAAAGCAGTTTCCTTGTGGGAGGGTATCCTAGGTTCTGAGTAGCTGTAATTCCTCTTGGTGTCTCTAGTCATTTCAGAAATGATGAGACACTTTCAAAATAAAATTAATTTTAAGTTCTTGTTAGTGACAGTCTTGTTACACAAGGTGTGGTCTATGGACAGAAGCCTAGCATCATCTGGGAGCTTGATAGAAATGCAGACTCTTAAGTCTTACCCCAAACCTACTGAATTAGAATCTGCTTTTTAACAAGATCCCAGGTGACCTTATGCACGTTAACGTTTGATGTTTAAAAGATGAGTTTGTTAGCCACACGTTTAGAAAGAGGGAGAAGTGAGAACAAATAAAAATGGGATAATGGAACCCCCTGAAAAGGGAGTATGTGAGTTTCCTTGGAGTGGGTCAGTCATTGTAATCTTTGTTTTTCCCAGGGCCTTAGGGTCTGGGAACAAAGAATTCAGCAGATAGACAATTGAATGGTACAATGTGATAGGATACAATTAAAGGTTGGTGCTCTTGTGTTCAAGAAAAAAATAAGGCTTTTCTTAGTTGATGAAAGGGAGCAGAGGAATGAGTCTTCTCCCACTTCTGACCTGGGAAGTGTCATGAGGGCTCTGGAGTCCTGGAATTCCTGGGAGTGGGATGGGGGCCAGTGCCAACCTCACAGATGTGTGTCTGTGTTTGCCAGTGACATTGCCCGCCACCATCATGACGTCATCCGTGCCCACAACTGTGGGCGGCCACATGATGTACCCTAGTCCCCATGCGGTGATGTATGCACCCACCTCGGGCTTGGCTGATGGCAGCCTCACCGTGCTCAATGCCTTCTCCCAGGCGCCATCCACCATGCAGGTGTCCCACAGCCAGGTCCAGGAACAAGGTGAGTTGTGGGGTGGGGCTGAGGAAAGGAGGACCATTTCCTCCCTTATATACCACATACTCAAATGGTCCCCCACATATACACCTAGATGTACACATTCACATACACAAACTAGGATGTCCACACATATACCTACCTACACACACACACACACACACACACACACACACACAGATGCTTGCACATATATTTTGACACCCATAGCTGTTCACTAGGCTACATATGCACACTTGAAAACGCATACCTACATGCACACATGGACACGGACACATTTGGACACTCACCTTTGGGCACGTACGTCTGAAGCTTACCGGGTCACTTGTGCATTTATCATCACTTCTCCGATAATCTGGAAGTTTCACTTGAGCAGGCGATTTGAGTATCTTTTGTGGTTTCCCACTGCAGGTGGTGTCCCCCAGGTGTTCCTGACGGCACCATCTGGGACAGTGCAGATCCCTGTTTCTGCAGTTCAGCTTCACCAGGTAGGTGGGGGGCACCCTTCACCCCATGCCAGCCAGCCAGCCAGCCATTCCTTTATCTTGACCTTGGGGATTCAATTTACCTATTGGTCAAAGCCAAGATCCCTAGTCAGGAGGCCTGTTTTCCTGGTCAGGCCTGTGGTGGACAGGCAGGCAAGCAGTGGGAGCTTCCCCTGGCTGGTCCCTCTTCCTTACACATCCTTTTCCCTCCAGATGGCTGTGATAGGGCAGCAGGCTGGGAGCAGCAGCAACCTCACCGAGTTACAGGTGGTGAACCTGGACGCCGCCCACAGCACCAAGAGTGACTGATCCGCCCTGCCGCCCTGGACAGATGGCCCAAGGGATGGCACCACTTATTTATTGTTGCCTTTTCACGTTTTCTTTACACACACGTTGACGGGCCGCAGGAGGGAGGCAGGGAGGAGGAGTGGGCAGCCACGGGACTGAGCCCTCTCACTCCAGCCAAAGAAATGGGCCAGCCTGCCCTCCACCCCGTCCTCCCTCACCCTCCCCTCCTAGCTCCACCTCCCATTTTCTGTTGATGGTGGGGCTGTCCTCCCTCCTCAGACTCCCCTTGCCAGCTTGGCTCCATGTTTGCCATGAGTATTAGCTTATCCAATGGGACCGTGCCCCACCTTCCCACACATAGGCCTCTGTGGGACTAGGCACCGTGTTCCCCCTGAGGAAGCAGTTGGGGTCCTCTCCCAGCCTTGCTGACTCTGTGTCAGCCCTGTGTCTGTCACAGGCTGGACAAAAAAAGCCCTACCCCTGCCCCTCAGGGAGCCACCTGGGGAGATGGGGCTTCTTCCCTCACGCTGCCGCCCCGTTGTCTCTGCAGCTCCTGAGAACTGGGCCTGTGCACAGAGCAGGTTTCTGGGGCCATCTGCCCTGCCCTGCCTTGCCAATCCCCTTGGGACTCCAGGGACTCCCGGGTTGGAGGGAACCACCAGTGTTCCCTCTCACCCTGTCTTCCCCCCCTCTCCTCCCAGCTGCTTTACTTAAAGTTGATTTTGAACTTTTTATTTGAGGAGACGAAGTGAAAACAAATCTATAAATATATATTTTTAAAATATTTAAACTTTTTTTTATGGCGTTTTTCTCGTCCCCCTCCCTCCCCAAGCTCCCCTTCCCTGGGGAGCCCTGGGGCTCCCCGGAACTGGCTGGGCCTCTGGGGACAGAGCCACCCCATGAGCTCGGGGCCCACCGGTGTGTAGGGGAGATTCTGGGATTGCCCGGTCCTGGGTTGTTTCCAGGAGAAAACCGGGGGAGGGGCCCTCAGGCCATGCCCCAACGGGGTGGGGAGGGTGACCCACAGCCCTGGGTCTCTTTTTGCCCTTTAGGGCTGTTGCAAGGGAGAGGGAAGAGGGAGACCAAATGTGGGGGCGGGGGTGGGAGGGTGTCAGGTAGAGGCAACTGACTTCATTTGTGCCACACACATGGGCATTGCAGCCTTGCGCTCCCCCAGGCCTGCAGCTGCCTGGGGCCCAAGTTGCAGTGAGCAGGGTGGGGTCTGGGAGGGGGTGAGAGGCAGGAATGGGGGGCAGAAGAAACGGGAGCAGCTCTTGGGCTGAGTATAGAGATAGGGGAGCCAGAAATGGGCAGCTCTCCCAGGGAGTGAGCAGCTACTGTAACTTTTTTAAATTAAGACAAAAAGCCTTGAAGAAAATGACTTTATTTTTCTAAGTGTAACCTCAGTATTTATGTAATTTGTACAGGGGCCGTGCCCTACCCCACTCTGCCCGCTACGGGGTAGACCTTGAGGATGGGCCAGCATAGGGGGAGGGTCTTTTACCCTGTGTCAGAGCCTACCTTCAACCCCTATATCCAGAAAGGGAGCTTTTTTTCAGAACAGGGCAGCAGTTGGGGTGGAGTTTTATTAACCCCTGTGACTGCCTTCAGGAAGAACAATCCTGCTTCTGTGATTAGGTGAAGGGGTGGGGGAAGTTTTTGTGCACAGCCTAGTTATCAAGGGGATGATTTGCCGACATGTTTGAGAACCCCTGTAACCTCTAACCCCCATTGCTGTCTTGCCCCAGTTTGGGGTACCAAGATGGAAGTCACCATTCTGGGCTTTCTCCTGGAGATAGCTGGGGTTTATGGGTGGCTTACAAGGCTGGGGCATGGCAAATCAGGGGCCAGAGAGTGGGGGAGCTTGGGACTCAGGTCTGTAACTGCCCAGCCCCCTTTCTCTGCTCTTGTTTCACTCCACGATCATTCACTCACTCCCCACTCCCCCACCCAGGGAAGGAGACTGATGAATTCCTCCTCTCCTTCTCGTGAAAGACAGACCCAGTGAGTGAATCAGGCAAAGTGCTTATAATGTGTGTTGTGTGAGCGTGGCCTTGGGAGAACATGTGTGCGTCAGGGATGAGGTGGCATTTATATGTGCAGCAACCCTTGGTGTTTCCCTTCCTTGGTGGCTCTGGAGTGTGTGTGTGTGTATGTGCGTGCGCGTGTGCATGTGTGTGCAAGTGTGTGTGCCTGAGTGTGTGTGTGTGCGTGTGTGTGTATGAATGTGGAGTGTGTATGTAAGTGGTTTCTACTTCCCCTGGGATGCTGACCCAGGAATAGTGGACATGGTCACAGTCCTATGTACAGAGCTTTCTTTTGTATTAAAAAAATACTCTTTCAATAAATGTATCATTTTTGTGCACAGACAGTGGGGTCTTTGCCTCCGTTTCTCCGTGTAGGGAGGGAGGGAAGAATGAAAAGGAATCAAACTCTAAACGTTGCTCTGAGATGCAAGCCTGGCTGCTTGATGAGAACAAGGGCAAAGCTAAGGGGAGCTTTGGGCTGTATAACCCTGCGGCTTAATCTAAGGAACATTTCGGGGAGCTGGAGCCTTTATCTTTGTGCATGGTTTTGTTAGGTGTTTAGGCCAACACACAGATGAGCCATATTAATTTATAGGTAAAGTGACTCAACCAAGCCAAACCACTGCTTAAGGAGTTTGGGTTTGGGAAACTCATGGCCACGTGACCTCGTGAAAACTCAAAGGGCAGCTCCGGGCTGAAGGTGTAGGTTTCTGGTGGATGGGGAAGCCGACCCACTGCATGCCAATGCTGCTTCTGAGGTGATGGAGGGAAAGCGCTGCGTACTTCTGCAACGAGGAGCAACGCGACAGCGAGCGCCGCCTCTGACTGCAGCGCGCCCCCAACGCAGCGGCGCGGCCACTACGCATGCTCCACTCGCGCGCCCTTCCGCCACGCTCGACTGTGGGACGTTGGGGGACCCGTAGAAGCCGGGCCGGGCCCTCCCTCGCGGTGTGACCCGGAAGGGAGCTGCTGAAGAGGCGGGGCCAGGACGGCGGGACCGGCCGCTGGCTCCCAGCGAGGGCCAAGCCGGGCGGTGGGAGGTGAGAGGAGGGTCCTGAGGCGACCCAGTCCCTGCCGCGTTCCCTTCCCGCTCCCAGACGCGGTCTCCGTGGGGTTGACGACGGGAGCCAGGTCTTGCTCTCTGAGATTCTCTCGGTCCTGTCAGCCTCCTCGGACCGCGCCCCCCCATCCTCACCCCGCCTCCTAAAGCCGTTCCGCTGCCCTAGTGGCCTCCGCCACCCCATGGTCTGCAAGCTTGGGCCTGACCTTCCTACACGCGTCTACCTGCTGTCTCATCCCCAGGTCCAGACCTCACCCCCACAGCTCAGTTTACAGCTTCTGTTCTAGGCCCATGATAGTTCTGCTTCTACCCCCCACTTTAGCCCATCGGTTGTTTTACTTCACCCTGCTCATCGGTTGTCCATCGCTAAGTCACTTCCCTGCCTTGTCCCCCCAACCCCACCCCGACCCCCGCCACACTACTAGGACCCCTGCCCCCATTGAGTTCCACATCCCATGTTTCCCGTCTTCTTCACGCTTTTCTTCTGTCGTCTTCTATCCCCGCCCCCCCCCATTCCTACTCTTACCACTCCCCATTGTCCCCATTCTGCTTTATATCACACATACCTTTTCCTGATCACCAGCTTAGTCGTCTTCCCACTCCCATTTATCATCTTTTGGCTTAATGACTAAATTTATCTGAGGACTGCCCCTCCCTTCTCCAGCTAAGAATATTAGATTGTGTTTACTGAGCTCTCACGATGTGCTAGCGGCTGCTCTAGGTGCTTTACATACATGATCTTATTTAGTTTTTACCACAGCTTCATGGGGTGGGTATGAATACTGTTACCATGTTGAAGAGAAGGGAACTGAGGTTCAGGGATGAAGCAACTTGTCCAAAAAATAATCACAGAGTAAGTGAAAGAGCCAGAATTCGAAGTCACTCTTAATCTGACTCTCCTCTGTGCCATATTGCGTCTCTAATATCTTCATCATCTCCTGACCTTATTTCCTACCCTTCAACTCCATGATCACCATCTCCATATTTATGAACCTCACCCTACATACAGCTTAAGTGCCAGGTGGGTCCTGGTCTTTTTTCCTATAATATAATCTGGCCCCTTCAGCCCCTCTCCTGCTCACAATACTCTGATACACTTTCCCATCCAGTTATCTGGATGTGGGTGCCCACTGCCCAGCCTCCGTTGTCTGTTTTCTCTATTTGCTATGGCCCACTCGTTTATATCCACCTTCCAGCTTTATGCTGTCATTTTTACTCCCTCTCCTACCCCTCCTGCATCCTGACTATCCACATTTGTTCTGTCCCACTGTCTCCCATGCTGCTGTCCTGTCTGCCCACCCATGTTATCCTTCTAAGTCTTGATCTGTAGCCCTCAGCCATACTGCTCTTCTGCTCAGACTGTCCTGCTTAACTGTCATTCTTTTTGTTACCCTTTTCTTCTTATCCTCTCTTGTAACCTCTTCCATCTCTTAAACCCCTTCATTTCATCCTGTTGTTGTTTCCACTGCATTCTCCTTCCTTATAAATCCCAAAGTATGTTCACGTTATATATTTCATCCTATGTTTGGCTTTTTCTATTTGGCCTGTAACTTCCACCCTGCACCCAATCTATGTCTCAAGGTTCCACCCCGTCGGTGTAGTCTTTTCCTTTGCCCTCATTACCTTTATCTTTCTCCTTCTGTGTCCCAGGAGGTCAGGATGGTGGGGGAACGGCGTGCTGGGGACGTCATGGTGCCCTTGGGGCCCCAGCTGCAGGCATATCCTGAAGAGCTTATTCGACAGCGGCCTGGGCATGATGGGCATCCTGAATACCTCATCCGATGGAGTGTTCTGAAGTGTGGGGAAGTGAGCAGAGTGGGTGTGGAAGAGGGTAGGACAGAGCACATCCTCATGTGGCTGTCAACCCCCGAAGTCTACGCCAACTGCCCCATGCTGTTAGGTGAGCGGGCTCTATCTAAGGGACCTCAGCATGAACAAGCTGGGGGTTCAGGAAGCTTTTCCTGCGATCCCGGAGGTCTGGATGACACAGCAATGGGAGAGATGGAGGCTGATGTGCGGGCACTGGTGCGCAGGGCTGCCAGGCAGCTGGCAGAAGGTGGGACCTCGAGCCTCACAGCTGCTGTGCTCCACACCATCCATGTGCTCAGTGCCTATGCCAGCATTGGGCCCCTCACTGGGGTCTTCAGGGAGACAGGAGCCCTGGACCTGCTTATGCACATGTTATGCAACCCTGAGCCTCAGATCCGTCGGAGTGCTGGCAAGATGCTGCAGGCTCTGGCAGCCCACGATGCTGGTAAGAGACAGTCAGGGGAAGAAGGAAAGTACTGGAGAAATTGGGGCCAGGAGGAGTAAAAACAGAAAGAGGAGGGATTGCCCAACTCTGTAAGAACTCCTAGTTCTTGAATTGCTGAATACCAATTCAATGCAAAAAAAAAAAAAAAAGTATAAATTAATAAACTATTACAGGTATATAAATAGGAAAAAATAATAGTACCTGGTTTATCTGTCCATTCTCAGTGCAGTGGCAGAGAAGAGACTAGGGTAGGTTTATATTTTTAAGTGGTGGGTTGAAATTTGTTGATTGTGAAATCAGTTTGGTGGGTTACAACCAACACTTTTTAATGTAGAATAACTAGTAGGTAGCACTTGGCAAGATAAGTTATGTAGCATTAAATATATGTTTCAGTTGTACGTATGTGTATTTATATCAGGTTACCAAGTAAAATGTATATACCTTCCTGGGAGAGTCTCAGTTGCAAAGAAGTTTGAAAGCCCCTGGGGTAGGAGATAGATAGTTTAGGAAAGGCAGGGGAAGTATTGGGGATTGAGAAGATACAGACTGGGTATGGATTACAGGGAGTCGGGCTCACGTCCTTCTGTCACTGAGCCAGCAAGATGGCATCGAGCAGCACATGGATTTTGACAGCCGCTATACTTTGCTGGAGCTGTTTGCAGAGACCACATCCTCTGAGGAACACTGCATGGCCTTTGAGGGCATTCATCTGCCTCAGGTACTCTGGCAGCTATGGGGGAAATGCTGTGTACAAGGCCTAGGACGTCACTTCTGAAAATGTGGTTCGGGATTATGCGTCCGCACCAGAGCCACTTGGGGAGCTTGTTAAAATGAAGGTTCGAGCTTGCCTCCCCACTCAGAATTTCTGAGATTAGACCCCAGGAACTCCTTGTGTGTTATATAAATCACAGTTTTAGACCTACAAGTGTGGGGATAAGGCATTTACATTTTTCTGTAGAACATGATATTGTGGGGAAAGGAGAGGGGCTGCAGCTGGGAAAAGATGCACCTACACCACGGACTGTGTCCTACAGATCCCAGGAAAGCTGCTCTTCTCCCTGGTGAAACGTTACCTATGTGTCACCTCCCTGCTGGATCAGCTGAATAACAGTCCAGAGCCAGGGGCTGGAGACCAAGGCTCCCTGTCCCCAAGGGAGTTCAGCCGGGAGAAAAGCCGGGGGCAGCGGGAGCTGGAGTTCAGTATGGCTGTGGGCAGCCTCATCTCAGAGCTGGTGCGAAGCATGGGCTGGGCCCGGAACCTCAGCGAACAGAGCACGTCATCACCGCGGCCAACGCGGTCCATCTTTCAGCCCTGCGTTTCAGGCCCTAGTCTTTTGCTCCCTGCCATGGTTGCCACCCCTAGAAAGCAAGAACGGGCCTTCCGTCAGCGCTCTGAATTCTCGAGTCGCTGTGGCTATGGTGAGTACGTGCGAGAGACGCTGCAGGCTGGGATGCGAGTTCGCATGCTGGATGACTACGAGGAGGTCAGCGCTGGGGACGAGGGCGAGTTCCGGCAAAGCAACAATGGCGTGCCCCCTGTGCAGGTGAGCAAGGGCAGAGGTCATGTGTGGGACACTGTTGGGGATCTAGGTGGAAAGGTATAGGTGGGGCTTCCAAGTAGGGGGCTCTCTGGCAGGCCACCCATGGAGAAAACCCCCAAGGGGATTAGAATGGTTAAAGGGGGTTGGGAAAATTTGGAAGGCTGAGAAAATCTAGTGGGAGTGGGTGGGCTATGAGGCCAAGCAGACTCACACCCGGGAAACACAGCTGATATATAGAGACACCCTCTAGCCCCCACCCATGGAGTTGGCTGGGAGGGAGTGTCAGAGCAGAGGCCATCAAGGTCAGGAGGAGATGAGAGGCAGGGCCCACCCTTTGGAGAGTGGAGTCTTTTGCCATACAGAGGCTTTCTGAAGCTTAGTCAGGTGTGCATCTGAGGACTGTGTGCCCAGCCTTATCCTCTCAAGCCTGCACCACCCAGGGGTCAGAGGCCAATTCGTCCTTTTTTCTTCTTCCCTCAATACCAGGTCTTCTGGCAGTCAACGGGCCGCACCTACTGGGTGCACTGGCACATGCTGGAGATCTTGGGCCCTGAGGAAGCTGCTGAGGATGCGGCTTCAGGAGCTGTGGAGAAGGGGGCAGGGGCTCCTCTGCTGGGCACAGGTGAGCCTTAGAGGGCACATGGACAGCATGTCTTTGAGCAGAGGAGTAGGACTGGGACAAAGCTACTCCTGACTAGGAGCTGCCCCAGAGATTCAGAAATGCACTCTGTTCCTGTTGGATGACGACACCCCTGTGCCTATATCCTCAGCACTTCCCTCCTGGGACTGGAAACCTGTGGAGGGGCTCTACTCTTTGCCATACCTCCAGCCTGAGCCTCAGAAGAATGAGCGATTGGGATACCTGACTCAGGCTGAGTGGTGGGAGCTGCTCTTCTTCATCAAGAAGCTGGATGTATGTGAGCAGCAGCCAATTCTCCAGAATCTTCGGGAGAACCTGGATGAGGTATCTTAGGCCTGAGATACTTGGTTTGTAGTGGATTTGGAGGTGAGATTCTCTAAGGGAGTTCTAGATAAGGGAGTGCTTAGGGGGAGGCTGGAGCTAGAGATGAGAGAGTATGAGGGGGCCTGCTGGGGAAGGAGATAAATCCCGTGAGGTCTGGTATGTAGAAGTGTGGAAGTCATGGCGGGAGGTGGCCACCCTGTCTATTACTGTCCCCTAGGACGTTTGCGTCTGCCCGTCCCTGAAATGCATACCTCCTTCTGTTGACAGACCCTGGGTGAAAAGGCCTTGGGGGAAATCTCCGTGCCTGTAGAGATGGCTGAGGGTCTGCTGCAGGTGCTCAGTAATCGGTTTGAGGGCAGTACCCTCAGTGACCTGCTCAACTCCCAAATCTACACCAAGTATGCACTGCTGCCTGATGAACTGAGCATCTCGTCTTCTTCACGAAGTCACTCATGTTCTCCAAATCCAGAAGAGGAGTCCAAGTTGGAGGTCAGCTTCTCAGAAGAAGAGACTGAGTCTCCCAAAGCAAAAGCTGAGCCCCCAAAGGCAGATGCAGACACTGCCAAGGGAAAAACTGAGCCCCCCATGGCACAGAGTGATTCACAGCTGTTTAACCAACTTCTGGTGACTGAGGGGATGGTTCTTCCCCCTGAGATGAAGGAGGCAGCCAGTGGTGAGTCAGGTGCTGGGAAGGGAGGGTGAAGAAGTTGGAACAAGTCCCGGGCAGTCCCCACAGAAGTAGTTAGGGTAGAGGAAAGCTGTGGAGGAAGATTGCTGTTGCATGGGAAAATGCTTTGGAAGCATTCATCCATCTTCCTTCCTTTGACCTTGAGTGTGTGTAACCAATCACTGCTCCCTATCTTCAGTATCCCTGGAAAAGGAGGGTCTGTTTTCTGGAATATCTTCATCTTCTGCGTTTGGCTATTAAATCCCTGGTACAGAATTGGAAAAGTTCAGAATGCAAGCTACAGTAATGAATAATGTATTAAAATGTCAGTAGGGTAACTGGGTTTGACCTTTAAACACTTCCAACTTGGAGCATCCTCAATTTTTTTAAGCCACTACCTTTCCCTCACCAATTTCAGAAATGGCTAGAGGCTTGCGGGGTCCTGGTCCACGCAGCTCCCTGGATCAGCATGTGGCAGCAGTCGTGGCCACCGTGCAGATATCCAGCTTGGACACAGACCTGCAGCTCTCAGGCCTCTATGCCCTCTCTCAGGCTGTGGAGGAGGCCACTGAGCGGGACCACCCTCTGGTCCGTCCTGACAGATCCCTGAGGTTAGAATGGTGGGGAAGGAAGGGGTTTTGGTTTAAGCTGCCATTGGGGGAGGATGGTGGTAGAGAGGGAAGGAGCTATATCAGGAATTTGGAAGGCTGGGACTGAAAGAAGGGTCAGCCTGAGGGAGTAGTCAAGCAGGAGGATGCAATAATATAATGGAATATCATAATATTCTTGGAGCACTTACTCTGTGTCAGGCTCTACATGCATTTTCTCATTAAATCCTTCTCTTTCTTCCTTCCTGAGGAAGAGTTGATACTATGCTTATGGCATTGTATGGGTGAGGAAACTGAACCTTAGAGCATTTAAGAGTTTGCACAGAGTTTGATAGATAGCACAGCCAGGATTCAAATGTGGGTCCTGTTGGCCCTAGAGATTGATTTCTTTTCTTTTCTTTTTTATCCCTTCCTGTTTTCTATTTTCAAAGGTATTTTTTAAATCACTACTTAATTATACAAATAATACACAAATACATTCTCATTTTGAAAGACCTGAAGGATGTAATAGAACATAGAAGGAAAAGACTAAGTCCTTCTTCACCACTGTTGCCAGTCTGCTGTGGATTCTTCAGACCTTCCATAGATTTACATTTGTTAGTGTGTTTCGAAATAGAACATCTTCTGAGTTTGTGTGTAAATAATTGTAATCGTACTACACGTTTCTGTGCTTTCCCTGCACACTCCTACACACTCAGTGTGTCTAAGAAAGCTCTACATGCCAGTCCACATAGAGCTGCCTCATTATTTTCTCTGATACACAGGATTCTGCATGTGATTATATCCAAGTTCAAGTACAGTGTTCTGATGGGTTCATTTTCCTCACAGCCGCCAACACTGGATACTATTATTTTTTAAATCTATCAGATTGGCAGAATTTTAAACGATTGGTGTCTTTGTTTTCATTTCTTAGTTCTAGTGAAGTTAAGCACATTTGCCCACATTCATTGTGTTTCTTCTATAAATTTGTTCTTATCCTTGGCCCATTTTCTTATTGGGTCTTCATTTTTTTCTTACTGATTTGTAGGCACTCTGGATATGAATTGGTTATTTATGTTTCACATATTTTGCTGGTTATTTTTCAAAATCATGTTAACTATTTTCTGGGTGTAAAATAATATATGCCCACTGTAAAAAAAGAATTAGACGATTATGAAGATAAAAATCATCTGAAGACCTTTTGCAGAGAGAGTCACTGTTAACATTTTGGTAAACATCCTTACTTATATTCCTGTATCCATTCATATATATTGCCCATGTTGTATTAACTTGTTTATAATAAGTCCTGGCTACACAAGGGGATTTATATTTAAAGCATATTCGATTCATGTTGTAGTCATCAAAAAGTTCATGAGAGAAGACAAATAAAGGCAGAACTTTCCCAGGCCACCTCCTCAACATACATCTCTGTCCCTGTGGGGAAGAAATAAATCCAGTTTTTTTTCTTGTGACACTCAATGTGATCTAGGAACTCTGGAGCACTTCTTCCTTTCCTTCAAATTAGCATTTCCATAGGACTCTCTCTCTAACTCATATTGCTTATCTCTTAACTTTGTGGACAGTGTCTTTCATTGTGCTGAAGTTTTAGAATTTTATGTTAGAATTAATTAATTAACCTTTAACTAGGGTCTACGTCCAACATGGGGCTCGAACTCATGACCCTGAGATCAAGAGTCACCTATTCTACTGACCAAGCCAGTCAGTCACCCCTGCGTTAGAATATTTTAATATTTTAATATTGTAAATGTTTATTTTTTTGAGACACAGAGACAGAGCACAAATGGGGGGAGGGGCAGAGAGAGAGGGAGACACAGAATCCAAAGCAGGCCCCAGGCTCCGAGCTGTCAGCACAGAGCCCAATGCAGGGCCTGAACTCACAAACCGCGAGATCATGACCTGTGCTAAAGTCGGATGTTTAACCAACTGAGCCTCTCAGGTGCCTCTAGAATACTTTTAAACTTTTTAATGGCTTCTAGGTTTTGAGTGAGTCTGTCCTATTCCAAGATTATAAAAAGTATTTGTCTTTATTTTCTAAGGATAGCTATGGTTTTGTTTTTTACATTTACTTTAAAATCTGTTTGCAGTTTATTTATGCTGATGGAGTGAGGCAGAACCCCAGCTGTAATTGTTTCAGGTGTCTCCACCTCATGTGTCACATGGTCCTTGCTCTTCTCATTGGCTGGGATGCCACCCTTACCTAGCGATCTGTATCTATCCTGCGTCATTTCCAGAATTTTAATTTTTATAAATTTATCTTTTGTTAACTAGCAGACAAGTCTACCATTATTTCTTTCTAAACATTTCTTGACTATTCTTACATATTTTCTCATCTTATGCCCAAATCTACCTGCCATATGTTTTGTAAAAAACCTTTCAAACATTGTGATTAGAATTACATTGAATTTATAGATTTATTTGAAAAGGTAAACCAGGGCTGGCTGGGTGGCTTAGTCTGTTAAGTGTCTAACTCTTGATTTTTATTCCAGTCATGATCTCATGGTTGTGAGGTTGAGCCCCACTTTGGGCTCCATACTGGGCATGGAGCCCACTTACAATTCTCCCTCCCTCTCCCTGTGTCCTTCTCCTACTTGTGTTTGACACGTGCATGTATGCACAGATGTTTTCTCTCTCTTTCTTTCTCTCCCAACAAAAAAAAAAAAGAAAAGGTGAGCCAGAGTTGGTAACCATTTTGCTCTACTGCCTCCTTCATGAGGTGAGGAGCCAGAGGCAGTTAGCCTGCAGAGGAGAGGGAGGGAAGAGTGGAACTAAGGCAAGAGCAGCTTGGATAATGGTGGGGGTGATGGATCTTGGTGGAGAGGGTTGGACAGGGAGTCAGGTGTGACTTTTGGGATGGGGAACTCCAATGTCTCTTCTCTCTAAGAGAGAAGCTAGTGAAGACGCTGGTGGAGCTGCTGACCAACCAGGTGGGAGAGAAGATGGTGGTGGTGCTGGCCCTGCGCCTCCTCTACCTGCTCATGACCAAGCATGAGTGGCGCCCACTCTTTGCCAGGGAGGGTGGCATCTACGCTGTGCTGGTTTGCATGCAAGAATATAAGACTTCCGTCCTGGTGCAGCAGGCAGGGCTGGCGGTGAGTGGACTGGGCCTGGTGGGAGAGAGTGATGGGCAGGAGGGGCAGGCCGGGGGACCGCTGATCTTGAGGAGGTACTGTGGTGATTTAGACCAGGGAGGAGACATTAGGATGGAAAGATGCAGGTGGGTTGAAGGTTCTAGCGGAACAGCCCTTGCGATTGAATGTGTGTCGGAAGAAAGGGAGAATGTTTTTAAGAATGACTCCCAGGTTTAAAATGGAGCAGCACAGGGGATGAGGAGGTCATTCACTAAGTGGGGGAATGTGGAAGGAGGAAGAGGTATGGAAAGAAGGTCTGGAATTGAGTTTTTAGGTTTGTTCAGTTTCCCATCTTTTTAGTTACAGTTAGATATCTGGTTGGAGACTAATTTTCTGCATGTGACAAAATGATTTTTTACCCTTTGATCTGAGTGGTACCCTTACACAGAAAATACCCCCTCACCAGATGTGGGTGCCTTGCCACCTGGGCCCAGAGGAAGGGGGACCCTCATCCAGGGGAGCTTATAGAAGAATTAGCTTCCTGACTACTCCAGACACAAGTGCTGGCTGGTAGGAGGTGTGGACAGGGTGTGCTCTGTATAGCTTGGAGTCCCTGAGGGGGGCAGGTAGGCCTCATCCAGATCAGTTCTGAGAATGGATTCTGACGGTATAATGGCAACAACACGGACAGGAGCCCCGGTCCTCTTAGGTTAGGCTGTCTCAGAGAGAGGTTGGGAGGCTCTTTTCCTGTGCGGGGCCAGCTAGGTGCTGCTCTGAAGAGCAGCCAAGCATTCATCATCTAGGCCGTGTTTGCTCAGAGAATTCCCCAACCCTTTCAGATTGCATGACCAAAATACAGCATTTGCCCCTAAATTCAAACTCTTGCCCTGTAGCAAAATGGCATCATCTTATTTATAACTTCAGGTTTATAGAATTCAGCTAACTGGGGAGATTGGGGTAACCAAAGGGAGAAAGCCTCGTTGTGACATAGCGTAACGGTAGCGTGGAGGATTCAGGCCTTATAAGGGAGAGTGTCCTGAGAATTAGTTCTAATCTTCTCCCTCCCTAGAGGGTTTCTTCTCAAGTGTCCTCCCTTTCACCAGGGAAGAGAGGTATAGCTTTCATCTTAATTTCATTTTCTTTGTAGTGCCAGCAGACACGTTCATGCATTCCAAGTATTTTTTCCTAGAATTCCAACCGCTCTTCCTGTGAGACAACCCAAGTAGTCTTGTCGAGGAGGGCTGGCTACTGGCTTTGGAGGTCAAGGGACATAGGTTTGAGAGTGTTGGCCTAGTGGTGGTGATTGAAGCGATGGGAGCAGATGAAGTTGTCTAGGGAGGGAGTACAGAGTGAGAAGGGGGCAGGAACTTCCACATTCAAGGATTTGGCAGAGGAATTCAGGGAGGCAGGACAACCAGGAGTATATGAGATCCTGGCACTCAAGAGAAGGGAGGTTCTACAAAGGGAGGGGTGGTCCAGTGACGTGGAAGACAATGTCAAGGTAAAGCCTTTGAATACAACTAGATGCTGTGAAAGGGCCCCATCTTGAGAGGTAGCTACGGGAGGGGGCAGCCATCCCACTCAGTTTGCCTTGGCGCTGGCAGAGAGAAGTTGCTGGCTGATTTTATCACTGAGCCTCAGTATTTTCTTTGCTTTCTTCTCTTGTCTTTCTTTTTGTTTTTATCATTGGTATCCCATCACCACCTCTTCCATTTCCATCTCCTACTCGACCTATTTGCCAACAGCTCAGCTGCCCCAAAGTTTGGGGTCAGAGAATGAGGGCCTGGCTCTCCCCTTTCTCTGCATGGCGGCTCTACCCATAACTAATTCTGCTTCCACATCCCCCTTGCAGGCACTGAAGATGCTGGCCATTGCCAGCTCCTCGGAGATCCCCACTTTTATCACTGGCCGAGATTCTATCCATCCTTTGTTTGATGCCCAGATGACCAGAGAGATCTTCGCCAGCATTGACTCAGCCACCCGCCCAGGCTCTGAGAGCCTGCTTCTTACTGTCCCCGCAGCCGTGATCCTGATGCTGAACACAGAGGGGTCAGGGCATCACCCTCCAAATTCCCGCTAAGCCCCAACCCCCGCTGCTGCTCTGTCTGTATCTCATGTGCTTCACAGAAATTCCGTTCATGTTGTTACCTCTGGATGAAACATTGGTGGCCCTCTCTGACTGTTACTGGTAGAGAGGCCAAGTGGTTGGGGGTAGGGAGATCCCCAGAGAGAGCAAGGGCACCCTGGCCTTCCTTCCTGGGGTTGGGAGGAGTGGCTTGAGATCAGGGAGCCAGATGTCCTGGCCTCACAGGAGTCCTGGAGCCCTCTCTTCCCCCAGCTGCAGGCCTCTTCCCCTCTGTGCTTGCTTCCTGCTTCCGTTGCATTCACTCTGTTTCAATTTCTTCCCGGGATTACCTCCCTCCTCCCAGGTGTTCCTCCGCAGTGAGAAACGGTCTGCTCCTGCTCAACCTGCTTCTGTGCAACCACCACACTCTGGGGGACCAGATTATAACCCGGGAGCTGAGAGACACCTTGTTCAGGCACTCTGGGATAGCACCGGGGACAGAACCCATGCCCACCACACGTACCATCCTCATGATGCTTCTCAATCGCTACTCAGAGCCGCCAGGCTGTCCTGAGCACACAGGTACCATTGTGGAGGGGGTGGTTCTGCCGAGGAATCGGGCAGTGCTGGCCTGTGGCCAGAAGGGCTAAGGCTTATGTACTAGTACCTTACTGGAAAGACATGATAAACCTTCAGGAAACGAGTAAGGGTTTTGGCACTCAAGTTAGATCTTAAGTAAAACTTCCTGACCAAGAGGAGAAGGATACTCTAGACTAGCATTACCTAGAGTAAAGCCACCATGCAGGGTGCCTGACTGGCTCAGCCGGTAGAGCATGTGACTCTTGATCTCTGGGTTGTAAGTTCCAGCTCCATGTTGGGTGTAGAGATTACTTAAAAATAAAATCTTGGGGCAACTGGGTGGCTGAGTCAATTAGATGTCCAACTTTGGCTCGGGTCATGATGTCGCGGTTTGCGGGTTCGAGCTCCACATCGGGCTCTGTGCTGACAGCTCAGAGCCTGGAGCCTGCTTCAGATTCTGTGTCTCCCTCTCTCTTTGCTCCTCCCCCACTTGCGCTCTGTCCCTCTCTGTCTCCCAAAAAAGAATAAACGGTAAAAAAATAAAAAATAAAATCTTTAGGGGACCCTGGGTGGCTCAGTCGGTTAAGTGTCCGACTCTTGATTTCGGCTCAGGTCATTATCTCATGGTTTGTGAGTTCAAGCCCCATATGGGGCTCTGTCCTGATAGTGCAGAGCCTGCTTGGGATTCTCTCCTTTTCTCTCTGCCCCTCCCCTGTTGTGCATGTGTGCATGCTCTCTCTCTCTCTCTCTCTCTCTCTGTCTCTCTTTCTTTTAAAATAAATAAATAAAAACTTCAAAAAATTTTTAAAAAAATCTTTAAAGCCACCGTGCTAGGTAGTAGAGGGATGTAATTATAATAGCTAATATTTATTGGCTTATGTAACCACAAAGCTCCCATTTAATGATGAAACATAATCGTATGACTATTTGAGATTAAAAATTTATGCGTTTAACATGACAGTGTTTGCCGAACTAAACTTTTTTCCAGATGCAGCTAGCTATATACTGGGGCCAGAGAAGAAAATCCCCACAGTTTGGTACAAACTACAGACAATCCTCCAAATAGGAGGAAAATTTGGGGGTGGTTTTCTGGACTTGTCCAGTTCGTGGTTTGACCAACTTGCATGACCCCTCCTTATACTCCTGTTTTTCCTCCCATGTGTCTGGCAGCAGCACTGGAAACCCCTGGCACTCAGGGCCAGGATGGGTCCCCTGAGCATCTGATCCGGTCCCTAGCAGGGGGCCCATCTGCGGAACTCCTACTGGGCTTAGAGCGGGTGCTGTGCCGGGAGGGCGGCCCAGGGGGCGCTGTGAGACCCCTCCTAAAGCGCCTCCAGCAGGAGACTCAGCCCTTCCTCCTGTTGCTGCGGACTCTGGATGCCCCGGGACCCAACAAAACTCTGCTGCTGACTGCATTGAGGTGAGGGCCCTGTTGGGGCACCCGTGCATCGGAGGTAAGGGGAGCTGCGGACTGCAGGGACTTTGCTTGTTTCATCCCGTCACTAGGGTCATGACTCGGCTACTGGATCACCCTGAGGCGATGGTCCTCCCCTGGCATGAGGTCTTGGAGCCCTGCCTCAACTGTCTGAATGGCCCTAGCAGTGACTCTGAGGTACCAGGGCCCCGATAAAGGCAGGGGAGGGAGAGGCAGCCTCTGGGGCGCTGGCTACCTTTGTGAGGCAATGGAAGGCAAAGCACAGCCTTTCTGGATGAGTCTGAACACTGAGAGGGGTGGAGAGGAAGGAATTTCCTCTAAGAATGCTCAGAACTGGGGCCTTTGAAGAATAATCTTTTGCCTGCAGCTGGATTTTAGATTCTGGGTTTAGGAGAAGCCCACATTCACCAATCCAAACATTCCTCGCTCTCCACCCTCCCCGGTTTGTGGATTGTGGACCAAGGCTCAGGCACCAAGGTGGGCTCTTGAGAGAGCTTCGCCCTGGCAGCAAGAAGCATTGGAAGCTGTGCCCATACCCTGCTTCTGGCACCTATGGAGTCCCAGCACCCCCACTGTTCTGTCCCAACCTTCTTTGGTACTCTCCTTTCCCTGGACTTTCAAACTTCTCCAAAGTCTCAGCCACCACATTCCCTTTTCGAACCCACCCCTCATCCTTTATGTGGCCTGCCCTTTGCGTCCCATACATTAATCTTGTGGCTCCGGGCTCAGATTGTTCAGGAGCTGCTCTGCTTTCTGCATCGCCTGGCCTCAATGCACAAGGACTATGCAGTGGTTCTCTGCTGCCTGGGAGCCAAAGAGGCCCTCTCCAAAGTCCTGGACAAGCACTCGGCTCAGCTGCTGCTGGCCTGTGAGCTTCGGGACCTGGTGACTGAGTGTGAAAAACACGCCCAGCTCTATAGTAACCTCACCTCCAGCATCCTGGCTGGCTGCATTCAGGTGAGGAGGCTTGTGGGTCCAGAGCTTAGGGAGAACATAAGTGAGAAGCAGGGGAAGGGGATTCGGTGTGTGTCCCTGTTTGGTAACCCTACTTGGCACAAGTGGTAGCAAATCTGGGGCACTTGTTTCCCAGCCTTTCTTTACCCCACATGGTCCCGTTCTGCCAAAATTTGTGAAGGGAGAGGTTGAGTGTTTTGTTGCTCCTTGACTTGTTCTCCATACCTGTTTCTGTGTGTTCTTCATGTTCTTCCTTCCTCGCCGCGCCCCTTCTCTCTGATATTCTGGCTGTAGATGGTGCTGGGCCAGATCGAAGACCACAGACGAACCCACCGACCCATCAACATCCCCTTCTTTGACGTGTTCCTCAGGCATCTCTGCCAGGGTCTGTGTCCCAATCTGCTTTCTCCTGGCTCCCACCCCAGTATTTCTTCTCTCTGTCTTTTTACTTTTTTCTCTCTCAACTAACTTCCCACTTGCCCCCAGGCTCCAGTGTGGAAGTGAAGGAGGACAAGTGCTGGGAGAAGGTGGAGGTGTCTTCCAACCCTCACCGGGCCAGCAAGCTGACGGATCGAAACCCCAAGACCTACTGGGAGTCCAATGGCAGCACCGGCTCCCACTACATCACCTTGCACATGCACCGTGGTGTTCTTATTAGGTGTGAACATGCCCATGTGCACCATAGGTGCACACACACGTGTGTGGGAATATTCTGATACACCCCAGCATATATTCTCCAAAGCACCCACATACACGCAACCCTGTCTGTAACCCCTATGTGTGAGACACACTCAAACCCATTTTGTGCAGTAAACAGATAGACACATTGATCTGCATTCCTTGTTGCAGTATAGACATCCTCACTCCCTGAGCCTGGTGAGGTGCTCCGCCCACAGGTATAGATGTCACTATCCTGTGCATGGTGTTGAGGGAGATTGACAACTGCCTTATTCACTCTTCCCATGGGTGCTTGTTTAATGTATACTCTGTGCCAGGCACTGGACCAGGGTCTGGGGCTATAAGGACAATAAGATATGGTACCCGTCTTCAGGGAACTTGCAGTCTTCTTGGGGAACTAGGCTGGAGAATCAGTAAGAGTAAGAAAAACCACCATGTGCCCTGGACCCTGAGGCCAAGTAACAGGTGGGAGAAGCCTTCTAGAAGGTGGGGCTAAGTGAGCAGAGCTCCAAAGTAGAAATTAGCTGTGTAAATAGAAGGAAGTGGGAAGTCCAGGCAGAGGGACAGCATATGTGCAAAATGTTAGTAAGAAATGTAATGATGTATTTGGGGGAAACTTAAGTAACTGTGTTTGTCTGGGATGAAGGGTGTTTGTCGTGAAATGGCAGGAGACCGCCATAAAACTAGGCAGAGCCAGACCACAGAGAGTTTTGTGAGCTAAGAAGTTTGAGCTTTATTCTGGAACTTGGGGAGCCATTGAAGGATTTTAAGGAGAGAAGAGACAAAACAAGATTTTTTTTTTTAATTTAGAAAAGTCACTCTGGCAATCATGGCAGTTTGGGTTGGAGGCCCGAGAAAGATTTGGAAGGTTTATGCAGTGATCTAGTTGAGAAATAAATGTCTTCAGTTAGGCACAGGGAGTGGGAATAGTGAGGGGTGGCAGACTGGGAGATCTCAAGGGGCAGAGTCTATAGGACATGCCATTGACATGAGGGAAGCCATGAGTGGGAGAAGTCATAGTGACAGAGTGCTCTGGTAGATGGCAGTTTTCTTTCCCAAGAAGGATGATGGAAGAGGAGCAGGCTTCTGTGGATGGATCATGGTTCCATTTAGGCATGTTGACTTAGAGGTACCTATGCGTTGTGACATGGAAATGTCTGTTGGGTACATGGTATGAAAGCTAAGAGGAGCCGTCTAGTGTAGACATGTGGATTTGGAGTAAAGTATTCGTTTTTTGCTTGAAACTATGGTTTTTAAATAAAGTCATTTTGAAGAAAAAATTCCTTTTGGGGAAAGATAGGAGAGCAGGGGATCTGGGAACACTGACACTTAAGGAGGCAGCAGAGAGACAGGAGTCTGAGGAAGAAGTGGTAGGTTGAAGTCACTTTGAACAAAGACCAGGGTCCCTGTTCTAACTGATTGTTTTCTCTTGTCTCAGGCAGCTGACTTTGCTCGTGGCCAGTGAGGACTCAAGTTACATGCCAGCCAGAGTGGTTGTGTTTGGGGGTGACAGTGCCAGCTGCATCAGCACTGAGCTCAACACGGTGAGGACCCTGGTGCCCTCCCCCACCTTGACCTTACTCCATATTCCTTCCCCCAGGCAGGCATTGCCTGCAATCATAAGCAGTGAGAGCAGAGTTCGGGAAGCAGATTCGTGCGGGTTTGTGGGCTCGGTGCACAAGTAAAGGGCACACACCATCACGAGACTTGTGGCTGCTATCAATAGTCCGTCCAACCCCACTTCCAGAGGTGACAGTTCTCTCTCCTCCCCTGCCCCATCAGGTGAATGTGATGCCCTCTGCCAGCAGGGTGATCCTCCTGGAGAACCTGAACCGCTTCTGGCCCATCATCCAGATCCGCATAAAGCGCTGCCAGCAGGTAGAGTGAGGGAAGAGGCTGGGCTGGGAATCACGGGGTAGTACAGGGTCTCCATAGTGACTGTATTCCCCAGCGCTTGGGGGGCCAGGCTCAGGCCACATACCTGCTCCGGGATGGCCCAGAAGCCTGTTGAGTTCCAGAGATGTGAGAATATCTCAAGTGCCTCCAAGGGAATTCAGGGTGTGAGGCCTGGCTTTTTCTTGGTAGTGCTTGGTGGCTGGGTGGCTTAGGTGACAGACAAGTGTGTGCATGTTACAGGGTGGCATTGACACCCGGGTTCGAGGCGTGGAGGTCCTGGGCCCGAAGCCCACTTTCTGGCCACTGTTCCGGGAGCAGCTGTGTCGCCGTACCTGTCTCTTCTACACCATTCGGGCGCAAGCCTGGAGCCGGGACATAGCAGAGGACCGCAGGCGCCTCCTCCAGCTCTGTCCCAGGTGGGTGGGGCAGACAGTGGCTGGGGTTGAAGGGAGTGGGGAGAGGTTAATGGATCAGGAGGACACTGCTAAGAAGTAGGTGGTGGGAGACTTCTGCAGAAGTCTGAAAGGTAAAGCAGTGGCCGGGACAAGAGGGGAGGGTGAACACAGGTGAGAAGTGCGTGCTGATGGCTGCGAGCTGGTTAGGGGACTGAGCATGGTGGGATTGGGAGCTGACTGTGCTTGAGTGGAGGCCTCACAAAAACCTGTGCCTTAAATCCTTGACCACACACCTCTTATTCCCAGACTGAACAGGGTTTTGCGCCACGAGCAGAATTTTGCTGATCGCTTCCTCCCTGACGATGAGGCTGCCCAAGCGCTGGGCAAGACCTGCTGGGAGGCCCTGGTCAGCCCCCTGGTGCAGAACATCACCTCCCCCGGTAACCATCGCGACCCCTGGCCCCACTAACCAGTTCCTCATAATTGTTCCCAGGGATCACCTGAGTTAATGCTCTTGGTTATCTTGGTCCCTGTCTTTATCCCCGAAGGCCTGTCACCTCAGTGCTCCTCTCCTCCCTGCCCCAGGGACTACTGGGTATTTGAATCTTCTCTACCCCACCCCCAACCTGTTAGCATACCCCTAGACTCCCAATGAAGTAAGCCTTGGTGATGGGAGGGCTTGACCTGGCTGCCCGCCCCAACCAAGGCTTTTTGTATAATTGGGCCTTTTCTCTCCTCTTCCTGGGCTATCTGTTCCCCTATTTCCCATCAGCTGTTTCTGGTCTGTCTTCTTTTAGATGCGGAAGGTGTGAGTTCCCTGGGATGGCTGCTGGATCAGTACTTAGAGCAAAGGGAGAGCTCTCAGAACCCCCTGAGTCAAGCAGCATCCTTTGCCTCTCGAGTTCGTCGCCTTTGTCACTTACTGGTGCATGTAGAGCCTCCACCTGGGCCTTCTCCTGAACCATCCACTCGGCCTAGTAAGTCCCAGCCATGGCCTGTTGAGCTGAGAATCTGGCCAGTGGTGATACCTGGCTCCTTCCCCTCTTGGATCTTACTTTTCCTGACTGCTCTGTGCGCATCTTTCCAGGGGTCAGTACCCAAGATCCCCTAGATTCACTCAGGGGCTGAGATGAAACCCCTTCCTTTGCCCTCTGTCTCCACAGTCAGCAAGAACAGTAAGGGCCGGGATCGGAGCCCCGGGCCTTCACCCGTTCTTCCAAGCAGCAGCCTGAGGAACATAACCCAGTGCTGGCTGAGCGTGGTGCAAGAGCAGGTGAGTGGAAGGAAGTGCAGTGGGAGGTGGGGCAGGGCTGCTAGGCTATTGCATGTGGGACCACACCTTTTATGCTATTTCTCCTCTCTTCTCAGGTCAGCAGGTTCCTGGCTGCAGCCTGGAGGGCCCCCGACTTCGTGCCTCGGTACTGCAAACTCTACGAGCACTTGCAGAGAGCAGGTTCGGAGCTCTTTGGGCCTCGGGCAGCCTTCACGCTGGCTCTGCGCAGTGGCTTCTCCGGCGCGTTGCTACAGCAGTCCTTCCTCACTGCTGCTCACGTGAGTACTACCAGCCTCCTGGTCACCACTGAGAGCTGGCTTCTTTCTCTGCCTTTCGCCTCCTCTCACTGCCCACTCTCCTGCTCCACTCCCTCTTCATGGTTGGCCCGTGCCCTTTCCATTGCCCCCAGATAAGTGAGCAGTTTGCCAGGCACATCGACCAGCAGATCCAGGGCGGCCTGGTTGGTGGAGCCCCTGGAGTGGAAATGCTGGGGAGGCTTCAGCGGCACCTGGAGCCCATCATGGTCCTTTCTGGCCTGGAGCTGGCTACTACTTTTGAGCACTTCTACCAGTGAGTGCAGGTCTGAGAGGTAGGGGAGGGGAGACCTAGAGTCTAGAAAGGGTGAAGATTTGAGTCTTGGAGAGAAGATGGAGGAGGAGGGACTAAGATACAGAGATGGCCATGGCACTGGTGGAAAGGGAGCAGGGAGGAAGAGGGGAAGCAGGGTGGAGTGCCCACACTGAGGCTCAGCCCGGCCTGTGTGTGACACCGCAGGCACTACATGGCAGACCGTCTCCTGAGCTTGGGCTCGAGCTGGCTGGAGGGGGCCGTGCTGGAGCAGATCGGCCTCTGCTTCCCCAACCGCCTCCCCCAGCAGATGCTGCGGAGCCTGAGCATGTCCGAGGAGCTGCAGCGCCAGTTCCACCTCTTCCAGCTCCAGCAGCTTGACAAGCTGCTCTTGGAGCAGGAGAATGAGGAAGAACAGGGCCTGGACGAAGAAGAGGTAAGAACAAGGGAAATGAGAGGGAGAATAGGAGAGCAAAAGACTAGACCAAAGAAGGGAGCCCAAGAGCCCTTGAAATCCTTCTATCTCTCAGGAGGAAGCAGAGGAAGAGGAGGCTGAGAAAGAACTATTTATCGAAGATTCAAGTCCAACAGTTTCCATACTGGTCCTGTCACCACGCTGCTGGCCGGTCTCCCCACTCTGCTACCTGTACCATCCCAGAAAGTGCCTTCCCACTGAATTCTGTGATGCCCTTGACCGCTTCTCCAATTTCTACAGCCAGAGTGAGGAGATAGGGACAGGCAATTGGAGATTGGGGTGAGATTTGGTGTAGCAGGAGAGGAAGTGGAGAGGACCTGTGGACAGAAATGTGTAGATATGAACAAAAATGGTCTCTAGGCAGAGCAGTCTCCTAGGGAAGGGTAAAAAGGTGGGTTAGATCTTTGTTAGTATCTCTCATATTGCTCTCACTTTTGTATGAATTTGTTCTGTTTTTCTAACTTCAAGTTGCATGCCTACTTAACTTTTAGTCTTTTCAGGCTTCTTTCCAAGTAAAAACATTTAAGGGTATTCATTTCCCTCTCAATATTGCTTTAGCTGCATTCTGTAAGTTTTTTTGGTTTTTGGATTTTTTTTAGATTTGTTTTTATTGTGGTATACTTAGTTTTCAGTACAGTATAGAAATCTTAGCTGTGACTTAATGAATTGTAAATACTTATACACTCCCATAACCACCCCCAGAGCATTTCCTGCACCCCAGAATACTTCTTCACGTATGTCCCTCTCTAGTTAGTATCTTCTTCTAAGAGAAACCTTCTGCCTCCTAGTACCATAGATTTTTGCCTGTATGTGAACATCATATAAATGGAATAATAGGGTATGTATTCTGCTGTGTCCAGTTTCTTTCAGCTTAGTATCTGTGAGAGCTATTCAGGTTGTCAGTTATCACTACTTTTTTCTTTGAGTTACTGATTCATTTCCATTGTATGAATATATTTGCCCTTTCTGCTGTTGATGGACATTTGGGATGTTGCCTAAGTTTTAATTATGTAGTATGTTAGTATTTGGTATTTTTAAGTTCTAAGAATTTTCTAATTTCCATTGTTATTTCTACTTTGGTCTATTCATTTTTTAAAAGCATATTTTAAAATTCCCAAACCAGTTTTTCTTTGCTTAGTTGTCTTTTTATTTTAGATTTTGACCCTCATTCCATTGTAGCTAAAGAACCTGGTTTCTGTGATTCTGAATCTTTGCAATATGTTGAGACTTCCTTTATGGCCTAGTAGATAGTCACATTTTGTAAATGTTCCACGTGTGATTAAGAAGGATATGTATTCTTCAGCTGCTGGCTATAGGCTTATTCATATTCCATTAAATTGACTTAATTACATTGTTCAAATCTTACAAACCTTACTCATTTTTGTCTGCCTGTTCTATTACTGAGAGAGGTGTATTAAGATCTATTATGATAGTGAATTTTTAAACTTCTCATCATGTCAGTTTTGCTATTTATCTATCTAACTAACTAACTAACTAACTAACTATATTTTTAAGTAGGCTTCATGTTCAGCATGGAGCCCCACACAGGGTATGAATAATGACCCTGAGATTGAGGCCTGAACTGAGGTCAGGCATTAGATGCTTAACCAACTGAGACACCCAGACACCCCACTTTATATATTTTTTGACTATGTTATTAGATAAAAGTTTTAAATCATTCAACAGTACTGTCCAGAACTTTCTGCAGTGATGGAAAAGTTCTTTTCTGCACTGTTTGGTATGGTGGCCATTTGTGGCTATTGAAGTGTGACTAGTGCAACTGAGGAATTGAATGTTTAACTTTGTTTAGTTAGCCAGTTTAGCCACATGTGGCTACCATAATGGACTATGCAGGTTTAGAATCTTCATAGTTAATTAAACTTTTTTTAAAAGTTTACTTGTTAATTTTGAGAGAGAGAGAGAGCAGGGGAGGGGCAGAGATAGAGGGAGAGAGAATCCCTAGCAGGCTCCTTGCTGTCAGGGAGCCCGATGTGGGGCTCAATCCCATGAACCATGAGATCATGACCTGAGCCAAAATCAGGAGTTGGATGCTTAACTAACTGAGCCACCCAGGTGCCCCTCAACTTTATTATTATGAAATCATCTCCTTTCTTTCTAGTAAAGCTTTTTCTCTCAAAGTCTATTTTTATCTGGTATTATTAAATACCAGCTTTCTTTGGTTAGTGATTTTCCAGAATATCTCTTTCTATCCTTTTGCTTTTTAAAGAGGGATTGAGGGGCGCCTGGGTGGCGCAGTTGGTTAAGCGTCCGACTTCAGCCAGGTCAGGATCTTGCGGTCCGTGAGTTCGAGCCCCGCGTCGGGCTCTGGGCTGATGGCTCAGAGCCTGGAGCCTGTTTCCGATTCTGTGTCTCCCTCTCTCTCTGCCCCTCCCCCGTTCATGCTCTGTCTCTCTCTGTCCCAAAAATAAATAAAATTTGAAAAAAAAAATAAAAAAAAATAAAGAGGGATTGATAATTTTTTTAGATTTCTTTTACTGTGGTGAAATATGAATAACATAAAATTGCCATTTTAATTTTTTAAGATCTGATTTTTTTTAACTTTTTAATGTTTTTTATTTATTTTTGAGAGAGAGAGAGACAGAGTGCTAGCAGGAGAGGGACAGAGAGAAAGGGAGACACAGAATCAGAAGCAGGCTGCAGGCTCTGAGCTGTCAGCACAGATCCTGACATGGGGCCTGAACCCACGAACCGTGAGATCATGACCTGAGCTGAAGTCAGATGCTTAACTGACTGAGCCACCCAGGCACCCTGAGATTTTATTTTAAGTAATCCCTACACCCAACTTGGGGCTCAAACTCACAACCCCAAGATCAAGAGTCATATGCTCCACTGACTAAGCCAGCCAGGCACCCCCTCCATTTTTAACCATTTTAGGTGGACAATTCAGTTATCCTTTTACTTAAAATTTTTTACTTGGAAATGACTTCAAATTTACAGAAATAATACAAAGAACACGCATATACTCTTTATCCATGTTCACCTTTTGTTAACATTTTGCCCTATTTGCTTTTATCATTTGCTCTTTGTGTATATATACATTTATAAAATGTATATTTATGTGTGTGTGCGCGCACACACACACACACACACATCCTTTTTTCCCCCAGACCACTGTGAGTAAATTGCATATATGCTGGCCTTTTGCCTCTAAGTACTTTAATATATATTTCCTAAGAATCATGGTGTTCTTTTGTATAATAATCATTCATTTATCAGTTTCAAAAATTTAACATTGCTGTAATACTTTACCTTCCACATTCCGATTTTGTCAATCGACTCTATAATGTCCTTTTTTAGTTGAAGACAACATTCAATTTAGGATCATCTATTATGTTCAGTTGTCATGTCTCTAGTCTCCTTAATTTGGAACAGTTCCTCAGCCTTTTTTTGTCTTTTATGACATTGACGCCTTTGGAGAATATAGTCATTTAAAATTTTCTAGGGGCATCTGGGTAGCTCAGTCGTTTAAGTGTCCATCTCTTGATTTTGGCCCAGGTCATGATCTCATGGTATGTGAGATTGAGCCTCATATGAAATCATTCTGTCTCTCCCTTTCTCTCTGCCCCTCCCCTGCTCACACACACTCTCTCTCACAATAAATAAATACATTTTTAAAAAATAAAAGTAAAGTTTTTTTTCTAAACTTTCTTCATTTTAAGTTTGTATATTTCCTCATAATTAGATTCAGGTTATGCATTCCCAGCCAGAATCCTAAGTAAATGATATTAAGTTCTTCTCCACATTTCATTTGGAAGCATATAGTTTCCGTTTGTTTCTCTTTTTTGATGTGAATTTTGACAACCTGGTCAAGAGGTTGTTTGATTTCCCACTGTATAGTTAATATTTTTCCTTTGTGACTATTGATAAGCAGTCTATTGGGGAGATACAAACCATGCCTATATTCTGCTCTCATCAGAATTTCCCCCAGTATCATTTACTTTTAACTTTGCCATACTCTTATTTTAGGCATGTATCTTACAAATACCTAGAATTTGTTTTGTATTCAACCTAACAATCTCTCCTTTTGGGTTGTCAATTTTATTAGCCTCTTCATAATGATTATGAGTAATGATATATTTGGCTTTTATTGCTAACCTCTTACATTTTAGTTTATTCTTCTTATAATTTGAAATTTTAGTTATTTAATATATAAAAAAGAATATATAAAACATAGGTACAGTTGAAAGGAGAATAGTAAATTGAACACCTTTACAGATATGTTTCCACCCTGGGTTTTTGTGCATTTTTTCCCCTCTCCTTTTGTATTTTACTTAATTCCTTTTTTGTGTCTACATATTTTGGACATTCTATTTCTGTAGTTGATTACCCTTATGTTTTTAACCTGTATGTTTGACTTGTACCTGAACAATAAGAGGACCAAGAGAAAATCTTAACTCCAGCTCTCACTCCCATCTTACTCATTACTATTGTTTGATATTTTAGGATTATCTTTTTTTTACTTTCCAAAATTTATTATTATTATTATTGTTTTATTCAGTTGGTGTGTAGATTTGTTATCATACTAGTTGTTTCTGTCACTAATCCTTTTGCATCTTGATCCTTCTGAGTTCAATCTCCTTCCTAAAGTACATCCTTTAGAAGTCTCTTCATTGGGGGAGTATTGATGGACAACTCTATCAGTTTACCTTCACCCTAATTAAAAAAAAATTTATTATTATAAATTTCAGACATACACAAAAGTAGGCAGGATAGACTCCAGTGTACCAACATGGGTCAGTACATGGCCAATCTCATTTCTTCTGTACTCCCATCCACTTTCCCCAGCTCTCAAATTTAAAAGATAAGGATTCACTCTCTCTTTTTTTTTTAAAGTTACCATTAAATTTTTTTTCAAGTTTATTCATTTATTTTGAGGGAGGGAGGCAGAGAGAGAGAGAGAGAGAGAGAGAGAACAAGTGGGAGAGGGGCAGAGAGAGAGGGAGAGAGAAGATCCCAAGCAGGCTCTGCCCAGGGCTCAACAGGGCCCAACACAGGGCTCAAACCTACGAGCCGTGAGATCATGACCTGAGCTGAAATTAAGAATCAGATGCTCAATCAACTGAGCCACCCAGGCACAGCAGGGATTCTCTTTTTATTTATTTATTTAAAAAAAGTTTTTTAATGTTTTATTTTATTTTTGAGGGACAGAGAGAGACAGCATGAGTGGGGGAGGAGCAGAGAGAGAGGGAGACATAGAATCCGAAGCAGGCTCCAGGCTCCGAGCTGTCAGCATAGAGCCCAATGCAGGGCTCGAACCCACAAACTGTGAGATCATGACCTGAGCCGAAGTCGGATGCCCAACCTACTGAGCCACCCAGGCACCCCAAGGATTGTCTTTTTAAAAGCAAAGGCACTACAGTGATCAAACTTTGTGAAATTAATAACAATTCTTAATATCAAATGGTGAAGTGTTCATATTCCTCCCGTTTTCTCAAGTTTTCAAAATTAGTTTTTTCTTTATGGAGGATCCAAAGAAAGCCCACACCTTAATTTGATTGAATTCTGTTTTCTGTCTCCATTAATGTATAGGTCCTGCTTTTCCTTTTTTGCTCCCTTATAATTGTGCAGGGAACTGGATTATTTGCCACAAAGAGTTGTCTACAGGCCAGATTTCTGCTGACCATATCCACGTGGTGTCCTCTAGCATGTTCCTCTGTTTCTTTCATTTCCTAAAAACAGTTACTTAGATGTAGAAGTTTATTCCGATGTGGGTCTGATTTCTTGGGCAAGAACTCTTTGTAGGTGGTATTGTGTTCTCCCACCAGGAGGCGTGTGACATCTACCTGTCTCTGTGATGTGAAAATGGAGCAGTGAATTTTAGCATTGCAAGTGTGATCTGTGCTTTATATGGTTTCCTGTCAGCTTTCCACTAGGCAGTCATTCGTTATCATTGCCTAGCTCTATCATTTCACTAAAGGTTACAAACTAGCACCATTCTAGTCTCACCATTCCTTCATATCTGAGCTGGAATGTTTTCTCTATAAAGAGAAACTTCCTCTCAGTGACTTTTTGGTTATTCTGAAGTACCGTTTATACAGGAAAGGCTTGACTCTCTCTTCCTCCCCCCTTATTTTTAACCAGTTTTCAAAATACTGTTCTCTAGCATCCTCCAAAGATAAACGGTGAAATCTTTTTTTTTTTTTTAAATGTCATTATGAACTCATGGATTTTAAGCTATTTCACATGTCTCAGTCCAGCACAGGTGTTATTTTTTTGATGTTCCAATTGTCCCATCTTTGGCCAGAGAGTATCTCTCAGATTGGCTCCTTTCGATATTCTCTTCCTTTGATGGCATTCTTGCTTTCTAGTATGAGCGAATATCCAGGCTCGTTGTGCCTGAGCTGTGACACAGAAAGAGGAAGAGATACAGCCTAGTGGATCTTTGAAACTGTCAGCTCCTTGAGGGCAAAACTCAGGTCTCTTCTCTCCAGTGTTTCTTCCATGGAGCCAGCCTGGCATAGGGCAAGACACAGGGTGGGCTCCCAGATATGTGTAGCTTGCCAGGGGGGGCAGACATGGAGGAGGCTGAGCTCTGGAAGCTTGACAAGTCACTTCTGTGGGGCCCTCCTCCCCACAGAGATTAGCAGGAACAAAGCTTGACTAATGGTACACCCTTGCCTCAGCCTCTAACCCCCTCATTTCCCCTGCTCTTTATCTCTACTCTTCTCCTTGGCACTTTCCCAGGTCAGAATCACCCAGTCCTGGACATGGGACCACATCGGCGACTGCAGTGGACGTGGCTGGGCCGGGCTGAGCTGAAGTTTGGGGACCAGACCCTGCACGTGTCCACCATGCAGATGTGGCTGCTGTTGCATTTCAATCAGACAGAGGTGCCTCGGCTCCTTAGGCTCTCTCTATCTTCTCTTTTCCTGTCTGTCCCTCCTGTTCTCCTAAACTCTGTTCCTTCTTTCCATCCTTCCCCTGCCGATTCTCTGCTCCTGACTGACTCTGTTTCTCCTCACCAGGAGGTGTCTGTAGAGACCTTGCTGAAGAATTCTGACCTCACCCCAGAGCTACTGCTCCAGGCACTTCTGCCCCTCACCTCTGAGAATGGCCCTTTGACCCTGCATGAGGGTCAGGACTTTCCACACAGGGGTAGGTCACTGGGGGCTGGCCTGTGCCTCTGCTCCTGGAGGGTGGGTCTCTCACGGTGGGCGTGGGGTAGGGAATGAGAATGGGGTTGCCCCCACTCACCTCCCCCTTCCCCTCCTCGGGTGCTGACGGAATGAGTTCCAGGTGTGCTGCGGCTTCGGGCGCCTGAGCCCCAGCACTGTGGGGAGGCCCTGTGGCTGATACCTCCCCAGACATACCTGAATGTAGAGAAGGATGAGGGCCGAACTCTGGAACAGAAGAGGAACCTCTTGAGCTGTCTTATTGTCCGTATTCTCAAAGTCCACGGGGAAAAGGGCCTCCACATTGATCAGCTGGTTTGTCTGGTAGGCCCAGGGGACCGTGAAGTTAGGGGAGGGAGGGAGTCATGCTCAGGGTCGGGGCTTGGAGCCAGGGATCATCACAAGGGAAGGTAAACTCTGTCAGTATGAGACCTTGTAGAGTGACATTTTTGTCGGAGTTTTCTATTCCTGACAGGGCAGTTTGTTAGACAGCAGGCAGAGGCAAGACACGAGTGTCTACTGTATACTAGGCCTTTTTCCAAGAGTTTGCATGATTAGGTCATTTAATCTGCACAACAGTCTAACGGGGGTGGTGATGGTGGTGGTGGTATTATTATTATTATTATTATTATTATTATTATTTACTCTTATTCTCATTTGACAGGTAAAAAGAGTGGGGCATGAGAGTTAGTAACTTATCCATAGTCACATAGCTAGTAAGTGAAAGAGCAGAGCATTGAACCCAGGCATGCCGGCCTCTCTGGGTAAATGTGGCCTGCCTGTTTCCTCTCCACCCATCTAGGTGCTGGAGGCCTGGCAGAAGGGTCCAAACCCCCCGGGGAGCCTGGGCCATGCTGTTGCAGGAGGCGTGGCCTGTACCAGTACAGACGTCCTTTCTTGCATCCTGCACCTCCTGGGCCAGGGCTATGTGGAACGGCGTGACGACCGGCCCCAGATCCTGATGTATGCCACCCCAGAGCCTATGGGGCCTTGCCGGGGTCAGGCAGAGGTCCCCTTCTGCGGCAACCAGACCGCCAAGACCTCCAAGCCTAGGTAGCTGTCCCCAGCCCCGTTCCTTGCTGCTAGGGCTCCAAGCCAGCAGGGAGGGCTGGGCTCCCAGGGACAGACGGCACTGCAGTGACACGGGAGTTGTAGTGCCAAGGCCAGGCTCTTTTGTGGAAAAGCACTTCATTTCTGTCTTTGTGTACCCCATTTTCCCTGCCTCTGTCATTTCTCCCACT
Source organism: Lynx canadensis (assembly GCF_007474595.2). Classification (NCBI taxonomy): domain Eukaryota; kingdom Metazoa; phylum Chordata; class Mammalia; order Carnivora; family Felidae; genus Lynx; species Lynx canadensis. The sequence continues at coordinate 41,563,119 of NC_044307.1, forward strand.
TTGCTAGTCCTCATTCCCCCTGCCAGCACTGTCACCCCTTCTTTGCCTTCCTAATCAGGGTCCCTGCTGTCCCCATTCTCCTAGAGTCAGCCCATAGGCAAGGGGCCCAGACACATAAGCCTCTGTATAGATAACTCTCATTCTAAGCAAAAATGCAGTATCGTACAACTGTGTATTGAGTGCTGATTATGCTCTCTGCTCAATGAAATGTACAAACTCTAGTCTTCAAGAAGCCTGTTCTACAGAGGAATTTGTCATAGGATCCCCCTAATTAGCTGGCACCCCTAAAGCTTGTTATATCACATTCAGCTCACTAGAAGTTGTTATGGCACAACTTTTATGCCTGCTGCCTGCACTGTGTATAAAGTGAGTTCTCTAGAGAAATCTTTCTCAAATTTTCACTTGCACACGTCACCTGGGGATCTTATTAAAATGCAGGTCCTGATTCAGTAGAGCTCCCTGTGATACTAATGGGGATACCCACTGACCATACTTGGAGTGGTAAGGCCACAGACTCCAGTTTCTCCCCAGATGTGTTGCTGCTGTTTTAGGTGGGGCTTACGGTGGGATTATCCCATCCACTGTGGGTCAGTTTGCTTCCCGATGCCTGCCTACCAGATTCCTGGGGTGTTAGAGATCATTGTGACAACCAGCCCCACTCGGCACTTACAAACGCTTCTGTGGAAAGCAGCTCTGACAGTTGGTTTGGGTGGCTACCCTTAGATTGGTTAGGCAGGCGCAAGCAGGCGTGCGCAAGTGGGGAGCTGAGGGCCATGGTGGGGTTCATTTAGTAGATAAGCAGAGCAGGGATATTGATTGCTGAATCTCCTCTTCCCTCAAGCCCAGAAGCTGTGGCTGCCCTGGCGTCTCTCCAGCTGCCTGCAGGCCGCACCATGAGCCCCCAGGAGGTAGAAGGGTTGATGGAGCAGACGGTGCGGCAGGTGCAAGAGACGCTGAACCTAGAGGCAGATGTGGCTCAGCACCTTTTGGCTCATTCCCACTGGGGTGCTGAACAGCTGCTGCAGAGCTACAGTGATAACCCTGAGCCACTGCTGCTGGCAGCTGGGCTGTGTGTACCCCAGGCCCAGGAGGCCCCCGCACGCCCTGACCACTGCCCTGTCTGTGTCAGCCCCCTGGAGCCTGACGACGACTTGCCCTCTCTCTGCTGCATGCACTACTGCTGCAAGGTGAGGCCCCGCCTGCCCCTCTCCTGCCCCTCTCCTGCCCCTCTTCTGCCCCTCTCCTGCCCCACACAATTCCTCATGAACTCTGGGCTTCTAGCCCAGCATTGCCATTTCCCAACCTGGGCAGTGTCGGACAAGGCTCTTCGTCCCTCTGAAACTGGTTTTGTCATCTAAAAGTGGCGCCCCTAGCCTCAACACTCTGAAGAGTGGTTGTTGTTAGGATCCAGTGAAATGTATAAGTGGCTCTAAAACTTTGCCAGTGGCAAAGTTTTAATAGGTGAATATGCTAATAATATGCTAAAATATGCCGGTGGCATATTGTAATCACTGGGAGCTTTTAAAAAGTCCTCATGCTCAAACTGTTAAATTGGAATCTCTGGAGGTGAAATCCAGGCATCTGGAGTTTTAAAAATTCCTCAGGTGACTCCAGTGTTCAGCCAGGTTTGAGAACTATAGATAGATAGGTAGGTAGGTAGGTAGGTAGATAGATAGATAGATAGATAGATAGATAGATAGATAGATGGGTAGCACACGCATACACGTAAAATATACATCAAGGCACTTCATAAATGAGAAGTGTTATTACATTGATGATGACTATAGGTTTATGTTTCCTAATTATCATTCAAGTCCCTTTATCTCAGAACATGAGAATAGCACAGAAGTCAAGGGAATTATGGGAAGCCAGATCTTGCTACTGTACAGCTGAGCAGAGGAGGCTGTAGATGGGGGAGTGAGTTGTCTTCAGTGGCGGGGGAGAGGGGCCGAGGTGCAGGGGACCAGAGTGCTGAGTGTCCCATGTTCCCTGCCTCACAGCTCTTAGAACTGATGCCAAGCCCAAACACATCAACTTAACAGGATGAGCGCGCTTGTTGCCCTGAATCTAGCTGCCTCTCCCAACAGCGTCTCCCCAGTGGTGGGTGATCTGGGACGCGTGCATTGGCATGTGTGTGTACGTGTACTTTTCCTCCTTCCTTTTTTGCTCTGCTTCAAGTTACTCTTCTCACACGGTTTCCTGTGCCCCCCTTTTCCTGGTTCTTAATTATTTCCTTCCCACTTTCACTTTTTCATTCAACTAATGTTTGTCATGAACTCACTGTGTGCACAGCACCGGGTGCTATATGAGGGGGTGGGAAAATCCAAGCCAGAAGGGCTAATAATATCAGCAGCTAATATTTATGGGGGATGCATTCTGGGCCGTTCTGCTGTTATATATGCATTATCTTGCTTAATTCCCATGAAAGTTGTGTGAGGTCGGTATTTTTACCATCCCCATTTTGCTGGTGACAGATGGAGGCGCCTGGAGGAGAAGTCACCTGCCCAAGGTCAGGATTTGGACTTTGGCAGTCTTGCTCCAGGGCCCTCCCTCATGCTTTTATGACAAGTGAGGGGAAGGAAATACAACAGGGTCATGTCATAGGAAGTGACTGAGGTGAGGAGTGGGGGGAGAGTCCCTGTCAGGGACTTTAGATTGGGGAGGCCAGGGAAGGCTGTCCTTGAAGAGGTGACTATTTGGTGGAAGAGCGTGGCAGACAGAGGGGACAGCAATTGCAAAGAAGCTGAGACTGGTGGCTAAAGCACAGTGATGTGGTGGGACAGTGGAGGGAGAGATTTGGGAGGGAGATGGACCCAGTGGGGTTGGGATTGGCATACAGTGGGCTTGACTTTATGGAAAGCCACGATGGAGTTAAGCAGGGGAGTAATTGGATCTGATTTTCATTTTCTAAAAGATCACCATGTGTGGAAGAAAGGCTTGGGCAGATCTTGTGTGGAAGCAGGGGCACCTGTTGGGAGACTGTTGTATAAAGAGGCAGGAAGCGGTGGGTGTTTTCCCAGCGTTCGCAGTGAAGAGAGAAGGGGACAGATTGGGGTACATCAGGAGGCAGAGCTGACAGGGCTTGGTGGAGCTGATGGGGGGCTTAGGACAAAGGAATCAAGGGTACTTCCTGGGTTTCTGACCAGAACATCTGGGTGGATGAGATATGTCATCTTCTACTGAATTTAGCAAGCTGTTGGGGCTGGGGCTGGGTGTGGAGGGCAGGTTTTTGAGGGAAAATTAAGTCTGTTCTGACCATGTGAAGTTTGAGCTTCTTGTTGGACACCTGTGTGGGACTGGACAGCAGAATTTGGAATTAAGTGGAGAGGCCTAGCTGGCATCCTGCAGAGAGAGAGAAGCAGGTCCAGAGTGCTGAGCTGTACAGATCCCCCTGTAGAGATGGAACGACAGGGAAAGTGAGAAAAACAGGCTAATTGGAGATGTCCCAGCCAAGGAGGAGCCTATGTTTAAGTCACAGCTGAGAGGCACAATGAAACGTAAGGGAACTCAGAGAAGGGAAGTCCTGGGTTTGGAGCTGTCGATGGGGGCTGTGGGGGGGGGGGTGTTCCCCGTGTGAGCCTTGAGTGACAGGCAGGGTTGGCAGGTGTGGGAGGGGAGTACAGGCTGGACGGAGACTGCATTCCCGGTGGGCTGGGCAGCGGGGACGGCAGAAGCGGCAGAAGCGAGAGCAAGCCAACAGCAGAGGGGCTCCTTAGGGGAGTGGGATGGGCTCCAAACCCAGCTGCCAGCCTTTGTCCTCTGTGGCTGTAAGGGGCCCTGTTGTACCCGTATGCCTGCAAGCATGAAGTCTGAATTTGGAGTATTTTCCTGTTTTCTCTCCAAAATGCAGGAATTCTGCATTCAATTTCCCAACTTATCCGGCTTTATTTCACCATAAAAAGGGTTTTGTTTTGTTTAGTACCTTTCTTGGAGGGATCTGGGTAGGAAGACCGTTTATGGGGATAAGCAGTTTCGGGGTCAGGGGATAAAGGCCTAGTTTAGGGTGGTGCAGTGACATGGGAGCTAGAAGAGAATCCAAGAGATGTGAGGGTTCCAACACCTGTGACCAGGATGGGTGGGGGGTTCAGTGGGTGAGGCTTTTTTGTGGAGAAGAGGCTGAGTCTGGGAAGATGGGAGCACCAAGGAGCTAGATGAGCAGATGGAGCTGGGAGGAGAGGCCACAGCGGTGTTTGCAGTGTCCAAGGCCAGCTACCCCACAGGGAAAAGGCATCCTACTGCCCCAGGCCTCCTTCCTCTCTGGCCTTCTTGCTCTCTCCAGATCTTTCTTAGAACTTGAATCATCTCCTTTGTCCTGATTCTCTTACCCATTCCCTCCATGTCCATCTCAACAATAATTAAAATGAGGCCACTACCCTGGCCCACACATCCTCAAAGGCAACTGTGATTTAGGCCAATCCCAGGAAAACCCATAGAAGCCAGAAAGATTAGGGTCAGTTTTGAGGTTGCTCCAGAAGCAGGCTTGTCTCTGGCCTTCCATAGTCAGGAGGGGGGTGCTAGGTTAATTACCAGTCCAAGATGTCCTCCTGTGCTGCTCCCCTACTGTCCCTAAGCAGCCCCTCCTTTCCCCTCCAGTCTTGCTGGAATGAGTATCTGACAACTCGGATTGAGCAGAACCTTGTGCTGAATTGCACCTGCCCCATTGCTGACTGCCCTGCACAGCCCACTGGAGCCTTCATTCGGGCCATTGTCTCCTCCCCAGACGTCATCTCCAAGGTAGTCCCTCCTCTGCAGGAGGATTCGGTGTACAGCCAGAGGGGCAGGCCCCAGGGGGTGGGCCCACATTCTGGGTGCTGGCGGTGGGGGGGAGGGGGGGTCTGGAGGTATGGCATCCTGGAGAGCCATGCCCTCACCTGGTGGCACCTATGCCCCCGTAGTACGAGAAGGCCCTCCTGCGTGGCTACGTGGAGAGCTGCTCCAACCTGACGTGGTGCACCAACCCCCAGGGCTGTGACCGCATCCTGTGCCGCCAGGGCTTGGGCTGCGGGACCACCTGCTCTAAATGTGGCTGGGCCTCCTGCTTCAACTGTAGCTTCCCCGAGGTGGGTGCCTGCCCAGCCCTGCCCCTGAGCAAGGCCTGTACCTCTCCTCTGCCAGCACTCCGCTCTGCGACCCCCCCCCCCACACACACCATGTCTTGTCCTCACACGCTGTCACCTGGCTGAGCTCTGTTCCTCCTCCTGTAGTCCTCCACTTGTGACCTCCCTCCCTCACACACTCGCAGTGCCACCCTTGGTTAGAGCTCAGCCATGTCCTCCCCTCTTGCCCTAGGCGCACTACCCTGCCAGCTGTGGCCACATGTCCCAGTGGGTCGATGATGGCGGCTACTATGATGGCATGAGCGTGGAGGCTCAGAGCAAGCACCTGGCCAAGCTCATCTCCAAGCGCTGTCCCAGCTGCCAGGCTCCCATTGAGAAGAATGAGGGGTGTCTGCAGTAAGAGGGGGTACTTTGGTCATTGGTGGGGTCAGAGAGCATGGGAGAGGGTGGGAGGCCTGGTGGTACAGAGGGGCCGTGGGGCTGAACAGAGCTGAACGAAGGAGGCGGCCTCCAGTGATTCCTGCATCTTTTTTTTTTTTTTTTTTTAATTTATTTTGAGAGAGCGAGAGCGTGGACAGGGAAGGGGCAAAGAGAGGGAGAGAGAGAGAATCCCAAGATGGCTCCACGCTGTCAGTGCAGAGCCAGATGCGTGAACCGTGAGATCATGACCTGGGCTGAAATTAAGAGTTGGACGCTTAACCGACGGAGCCACCCGGGCGCCCCCAGTGACTCCTGCATCTTAATGCTCCTTCCCCCGCCTTTATTTTTTTAATTTTTAATTTCTTGAAATGTTTATTCATTTTTCAGAGAGAGGTGTGTGCACAAGCAGGGGAGGGCAGAGAGAGGGGAACAGAGGATCCAAAGCGGGCTCTGCACTGACAGCAGAGAGCCTGATGCTGAGGGGTTGGAACGCACAAAATGAGAGATCATGACCTGAGCCCAAGTCAGAAACCCAACTGACTGAGCCACCCAGGCACCCCACCCCCGCTTTGAAGTTTGCACTGTAAGGGGCTCAGAAGCAAGGGTGTGCTCAGTAGGCATTGATGAGGTTAAGGAGACTGTAAGGGCATGGAGGGGCCAGGGGCATGTTCCGTGGGGCACCCAAGCCCTTGGTGTTCCTGATGTGGCCCCGGCCAGGAGCCCTCTGACCAGCCAGCTTCCTCCATAGCATGACGTGTGCCAAATGCAACCATGGATTTTGCTGGCGCTGCCTCAAGTCGTGGAAGCCCAGTCACAAAGACTACTACAACTGCTCTGCCATGGTAAGGGCCGGGGCCAGGAGGAGGCCCAAGGGCAGTCAGGATGGGATGCTGCTGCTGGGCCCTGGGTGTCCTGAGCAGCTGAACAGCTGTTGGGACAGAGGCTCAGTGGGAAGACAGAAGCCGCCTGGGCCTACAGGTGCTGGAAGTTCTGTCCTGGGAGGTCTATATTCTCAGGAGGCACCAGGCCAGAGCAGAGCAGGTGCTGTGCGTCAGAGCCTGGCACCACTGCCAGGGCATTTGCCCACACCTCAGCCTCACCTGTACCAGGGGATAATAATGTGACCTGCTTCACAGAGTTAGGATTAAATGATGAGGTCTGGGTGAGGTGTCAGAAGGCCTCCACGCAGGGTACCTAGTGTGTTAACCCCATCCTGCCCAGCAAAGCACCCTAGAGCCCTCTCAACCTGCCCTTACCAGGTAAGCAAAGCAGCTCGCCAGGAGAAGCGGTTTCAGGACTATAACGAGAGGTGTACTTTCCATCACCAGGCCCGGGTGAGCAGGGAGGAAACAGTGGTGTCGGTGAGAAGGTCAGAGGGCTGGGGTGGATGGCCAGGCAGGGGCCAAAGATCCAAACTGGGTGGGTGCTGTTCTGACCGGGTGGGGGAGGGCTGCACGCAGCAGCGCTGATCCGCCTTCGCCTCCACAGGAGTTCGCCGTGAGCTTGCGGAACCGCGTGTCTGCCATCCAGGAGGTGCCCCCACCCAAATCCTTCACCTTCCTCAGTGACGCCTGCCGGGGCCTGGAGCAGGCTCGCAAGGTGGTGGTGGTGCGGGCCGGGGAGGGGGTGCAGGGGATGTGCCAAGGGGTTCTGGTGGGCTGAGCCGCTTTCCTCTAACCTGACTGGATGGAGGGAATGAGGAAGCAGGGAGGCCCCCTGGCCTGAGCACGGAAAGGGAGGACTCGGGCTCCCACAGGTGCTGGCCTATGCCTGCGTGTACAGCTTCTACAACCAGGACACAGAGCACATGGATATGGTGGAGCAGCAGACCGAGAACCTGGAGCTGCACACCAACGCCCTGCAGATCCTCCTAGGTGAGGCCTGGCCCCCTGCCTGCTCACTCCCACCTCCTGCCCACCTCCCCGCTCTGAGCAGTCCATCCCCCGCAGACAGTGGGTGAAACAGCACCCCCCTCCCGGCTCCCCACTGTGCTCTGTCCTCTTCCTCCACCTATTTCTTCACAGCCTTACAGATAAAGGTATATCGGCCTTTTAAAGTCAGGTATGAAGGTGTGTGGTACATGCCGTCAGGTGCCTAAGGGCTTCACCTGACCGGTTTGATTACCATCTGTCCCCCTCTGCTACGATGTAGCCCGCCCCCCGCCCCCGCCCCCAGAATGGGTATCTAGGGCTATGCCTGGTAGGTGTTGATAGAACTTGGTAGATGTTCAGTAGGTGTTTGTTGAAGGAAGGAATGGAAGAAGGGAGGGAGCTCCTGTGCCCTGCCCTCTCTGCAGAGGAGACGCTGCTGCGGTGCAGAGACCTGGCCTCGTCCCTGCGCCTCCTGCGGGCAGACTGCCTCAGCACGGGCATGGAGCTGCTCCGGAGGATCCAGGAGAGGCTGCTGGCTATCCTGCAGCATTCTACCCAGGTATGTGGCCCGACCCCGGGCCCCCTGGGCCCAGCACAGCCCCTGCCCTAGGGGCATCCAAAAGCAAAGGCAGGGAGGGTGAAACGTGTTTGGAGACATGGGCTTGTGCCCCAGCTCCTAGGCCAGCCTGTTGGATGTGGTTGGACCCTGCCACTTAACCACCTGGTGAGTGCTGCAAGAGAGTTAGCCCCGATCAAGGGTATTTGCCCAGATGCTTATCAAAATCACTTGGGGAACTTTTTCATACTTCTCAGATGTAGACTCAGTATCCCAGGAGTGGGTGCCGGGGGACTGGGATCCACCGAGTAAGGGATCTCTGAGGTTCTTCCCAGCTCTAATACACTGATGTTGCATCTAAACTATGAGTCCTGCCCTCAGGGAGCTTACAGACGAGTAAGTAACTTGGGCAGACAAGACGTGAACATACACTGCCAGCTCCTGAAGCACGGGGGCGGTGTGCCTCACCATCGCAACCTGTGTCCCTGGAGACTGCCTGAGTTACGTTCACAAAGGCATCGGTTTGTGGAGTCCTGGGATGAGGGAGGGACAAGGAGGTGGGAGCATTCTTGCCGGGAGCCTGGCACCTAGAGCAGAGGGAGTAGGCCCTCAGAGAATGTTCATTGAAGGAATGATGGGCAGAGGCCCAATGTCCTCTACTCTCCCACTTCCCACATCTCCCTGTCTCCTTGCCAGGACTTCCGGGTGGGTCTGCAGAGCCCATCATTAGAGGCCCGAGAGGCGAAAGGATCCAATGTGCTCGGCAGTCAGTGAGTAGGGTGGGCAGAGCCATGGCGGGGGAGTGGGGGATGCCAGGCTTCTTCTGGGGCTGAGTGTGGCTCTCTCCCTTGCTAGGCCGCAGAGCTCCTCGGGGCTGGAGGTGGATGAAGAGGAGGAGGAGGAGGAAGATGATGAGGATGATGTGCCCGAGTGGCAGCAGGATGAGTTTGATGAGGAGCTGGACAATGATAGCTTCTCCTATGACGAGTCTGAGAACCTGGACCGAGACGCTTTCTTCTTCGGTGACGAGGAGGATGATGATGAGGCCTATGACTGAGGGCCAGGACGCAGGAACACCTGGAGCCACCTCAGAGTCCCGGGGGCCAAGGGGGTGAAGTCACCCCTTCCTGCCATTGTTGGGGGAAGCAATTCCCAGTGTCTGCAGTACCTTCTGTTTACCGAATAAACTTTTTCACATACTTCTCTGGAAGCAGGCTGACACAGGTGCGTCCCCAAAGGCTAGTGTCAACTCCCTACTCCCTCCACACAGCCCCCTCCTCATTGTTCACTTTTTTTTTTTTTTTACCTCCAGACTCTTGTGTTCTCAGAGAAGGTCCAAAGCAGACCCACTGGACCTAAATTGACAAAGGGAAATGAAAGTCTACGTGGTTCAGGGCAGGCATAGGCCTGCCCGCTTGCCCCAGACCCAGCCTAGCATCAGAGACAGACAAACAGCCACCCCCCACCCTGGCCCAACCTTCCCATACTCTTCAGTGTTCCTGGCAGGAGCTTGACGGCATTAGATAGTACCCTCTCTTGTGGATCTACAGAATGTTTAATGTTCTCTACATCTTGAAGTGAAATGCAGCAGGAAAAGGATATTACTGAGGACTGATCCCACGCCACCACTCATAGACATAAAGTTAGAATTTTAAACATACCTTTTAATTTGGAACTGGGGCTAGGAGGCAGGAAGGGCACTAGGGCAGAGTCTGGGATTAGAACATAACAGAGCAGGGTTAAGTCAAGCGGTTGGGTCAGGGGTGACAGCTGCCTGCTAGAGGAGGGTCAGCCTCAAAGTATCGATCCAGCATGGCCTCCACCTGTCCCTCTTCATAGTCTAACACCTGGAACTTCGAGCCATCTGCCGCTCCCCGGATCATGGCTGAAAGCACTGAGAAGGGTGGAGGAAAGTAATGGTGGCTCCCATCCACACCACCCCCCCTCGGCTCCCCTCCCTGTCCCATTCTGGGGGTAGGCACTGTACCCAGAGCCCCCTCAGGGAAGGAGCTGAGGGCTGGGTCCACAGAAAGCTGGGGTGGAGAAGGGGCCATCCAGGGCTTGAAGTGCTCACCTCGGCCAGATTGTGGACGGAACAGGCACAGAATTCGCTTATTGAGGGCCATGGCCCGGCCCAACTCATAGCCTACCCCCAACGATGGTTGGGTCACTTCTGCCACCACCACTGGGAAGAAAAGAGACTAAGGCTCAATACCCGGGGCTTGTGAGGGAGAAATGACAAGAGTCTGGGTGTGGTGAGAAGAGAACTCTGGGGAGTCCCTTCTAGGTGTGGACGGGATCTAACATCCCAGAGGAGTTTGTGGATAGGAGGTGCGGGGGTGGGGGGAACTGCTCACCATCTGCCTGCTGCAGCCAGGCCAGGTCCCGCTCATGGATGAAACTGTCACCTCCAGCAACCTCTTCCCCTGTGGATGAGGAAAAGCTGGTCAAGGCCAAGCCCCTGCCTGGTCCTCAGCACTCAGTACCTCTCCTATGCCCTTGCCACCCCCACATTCACCCTGCCGTATGCTAGGTGACCAGGGACCCACCTAACACTAAGGTTCCACGAAAAGGAGTGAGGAAATGAAATAACCACAAGAAAGATTCAATCCCATGCTAGGAGGGATGTGTAATTAGGGCCAGATGAGTGACACAGATGAGATTAAGGGAAGGACTATACCTCAGTGTGTGACAGGGATCAGAGATGGAAAGGAGGAGGAATATCCTCCTCCAGTGCGGGATGGAAATGGGCAGTAGCAAGAGACCGCCTGTGCAAAGAAGGATGAACAACTAGGGAGCCTGAGTGGCTCTCGAGGTTTGGTGGGTGCCAGAATCAGCCGAGAGCTCAATATGAGGTCAGGCTGCTTCAGGAGCTCTTCAGAGGAGTGTGAACCGCACCAAACTTTGAGCACCAGTGCTGTAATACAGCGCATGACCAGTAGGAGGTAGTGGAAAGGAAGGTAGGAGAGGCTCTGACTGGGATCAGTATCTCATTTCCAGCTTGATTAAACGTTACCTCCGGAATCAGAGCAGAATCACTGGAGAGTCCGTTAAAAATGAATTCTAAGCCTTCAACCCAGACTGTGCTATGTGAATCTGCATTTTAAACAAGTTCCCTCAGACTTCCTTTGAGCACACTGAAGTTCCGGAACCAGTAGGTGGGCGTGGACGGGACTAGCGGTGAAACCAAACGAACCTTACGCTTCTGGGTCCTGCACTTGCACAAGCCCTTCCTAACGCCCTAGCAATTTTGTGATTTCACCTTTTTAAAGAGGGCTCCCAGAATTGCATTAGATATTACAAATCCTGGATCCGCTCCTCGGTCGGGCGAGGGGAAAAAAAAGGTTTTCTGAGCAGAAGTTACGAGAGTTTTGGCGCGATTTTCAAAGTAGAAAACTCGCCGAGATTCCAGACCAAATCTGATCAAAGCAATATTTTTGAAAGACCCAGCAGCCAGGAAGTAGCCTGATGAGAGTACGTGAGAGAAGGTGGTGGCAAGAATTGGGGTCCTTCGGGCCCAAGACAGGGCGGATATCTTGACCGCAAAGGGGGATAAGCTTGATCTTAGGTAGGGGAGCAGATGCCAGCGGGAAGCTGGGAACTGAAGCAGCCCCTTTCACTCCCATTCTGCTCCTCCCTGCTCAGTCCCTGGAAGAGGTGAAGTTCTCCAGGAAAGAATCGAGGTCAAGATAACAAATGAATGCGGAGACTGAGCTCCCACCCGCAAGTTCACCGGACCCACGCGGTCCGAACCTCGGCTCCCCTTCCCCGCTGGGCAGGAGGGAGGGCTCCGGGCCGTAGGGACGCGCGGCCGGCCGGTGGTCCGATGGCCGCCGCCGAGCGGAGTGCAATCTCGGTAGCGGGGCGGGACCGGCCCGCTCCCCCGCCGCCCGCGCCCCGGGCCCGGCCGCGCGCGCCCCGCCGCTCGCCTCACCGCGCGCGCTCAGCTCCTTGGCCGCCACGTGCTCCGTGAGCACCGCCCCGAAGCGCCGCAGCCGAGACACGATCCGTTCGTACAGCGCCCAGTCCTCGCGTCCGCCACGGATGCTCCCGCAGAAGTACAGGGCCTGGCGGCCCCCCTGGCCCGGCTCTCCGCATTCCCGCGCTCCGGCCTCCGCCGCCGCCATCCTCGCCGCCGCCGCCGTCTCTCCGTTTCCCGCGCCAGGGGGCGCCCGCTCGCGGCCACGTGACTCGGCCGGCCCTCCCTGGGTCCGGGGAGGCCCCTCCTGCGACTGGCGGCGGGCTGGGAGCGTGGCCTTAGCCTCCAGACGCTGAGGACAGCACGGGCCAGGGGCGGAAACCCACCGCCCCGACTTCGTCACTGCAGCTTGCCTCCCACCCCCACCCGGTCCTGTTGGCCTTGGCCTTCCTCATCTCAGCTAGACGCAAGTGCATCATTCCCTGGTGATTCTTACCTCGGGACCCCATCTCCTACTACTACCACTCCCTTTTTTCTGCAGCCACGCTGGCTTTCCTGGCTGTTCTTCAAGTATGCTGGCCATGCCCTTGCCTCAGAGCCTTTGCATTTGCTGTTCCCTGGAACTCTTTTTCTCCCAGGTAGTTCCCTGGAGCGTTCCCTCAGCTCTTCCAAGTCTGTTCACGGGTCACCTTCCCTGACCACCCTATTCAACACGGCAGGCTCCTATTCCCAGAACTCCCCATCGCCCTTCCCTGCCTTACCTTTTCTCCTCAAACTCATGAACTGTGTCATCATGATCTGAGCCGAAATCGAGTTAGAGGCTTAATGACGGAGCCACCCAGGCACCCTTGTTGTATGTCTTTCTATGCCCAGTAGAATATAAGTCCCCAGGAGGGCAGGAACTTTTACAGTTTTGTTTACTGCTATATCCCTGGGTTCTAGAACTGTACTTGGCACATAGGAACGATTTACCAAATATTTGTTAATGCATGAGTGGATTCAAATGAGAAGTTATATTTGCAGCACGTTGTAATCTGCTCCGCCCTGTAGTAGGCTGACAGAAGCAGGAGCTCCAGGGAGGCTGGCAAACACACCATTATTCACTGGTGGTAACAATGGTCTCCCCCTCATTTTACTATGAAAATAACACAAATATAGGACCAAAAAATCAAACGGAACAAGAGAGTACCTGGTGGAAAGTGAGTCCTGAGACCCCAGTCCCATTCCCTAGAGAAAAGCACTGTCATGCTTCCTTCTGAATTCTTCCTGAATGATAACTGTAAAATACCTAGGTATGGGTTACAGAGCTGACATAATTTTTAAAAATGCAAAAGACGCAAGGGTGCCTGGCTGGCTCAGTTGGAAGAACGTGTGACTCTTGACCTCGGGGTTGTGAGTTCAAGCCCCACATTGGGTGTAGAGATTACTTAAATAAATAAATAACCAAACAAGAAATGCAGGGGCGCCTGGGTGGCTCAGTCCGTTAAGCATCCAACTCTTGATGTTGGCTCAGGTCACCATCTCAGGGTTGATGAGATTCTCTCTTGGGATGCTCTCTCTCCCTTTCTCTCTGTGTCTCCCCCACTTGCGTGCATGCACATGCACTCTCTGTCTCAAGATAAGTGAATAAATAAACACTTTTTAAAAAAAATGCAAAGACACAAAGAGAAGGCAAAGAGATTTTAGTATATCTCTGTCCTCCGTGGGCACGGCCACAGATAGCTGGACCGTGGGGCAAACATGTATGTGGAGCCATGCATTAGTGCCCCAGGCTCTCTCATACACATTCACATACACCTTTAGGAAAGAAGCTTCATGTGCCAGCTCTCTGCTGTCAGTTCAGAGCCAGCTTTGGATCCTGTCGCCCTCTCTCTCTGCCCCTCCCCAACTTGCACGTGCACGTGTGTGTGTGCTCTCTCTCTCTCTCAAAAATAAACATTAAAAAAAAAGGAAGCTTCATGTGCCAGATAACTTGATGGGCAATCTCCTTTCCCCTCCTGATTCTTGCCACACTTTCCCATAGGAGAGGGACCCACGTACACACGTACACACAGAGCATCCTGTCTCTGCCTCTGTGTCTTAAAGAAAATAAACCAGCCTCTCTCTCCTTAGGGTCACACCTGTGATGTGGCTGCCATTCCCCGTTCGACCTCAGGCTGAAGGCGAAAGAGTAGAAGGAATATTTTGTGTTTCTCCAAATGGTAAAACAAAGCCCTGAAATTTGTTCTATATCCACTGTCAGATGGGTGAGGACGCAGACCCAGCTGTGGCTTGCAGCTCAGACCCTCCAGTTCAGTGCAGGGAGGCCTGAGGTGGAGGGATGGGGCACTAAGTGGTGGATGGGGGGCTGGGGGAGGGGGGCACTCTAGTGAGACAGCCCAATGGAGGACAGTATCTCACCACATGACAGGAGGCCAGAATCAAGTCCTAATTCAGTTTCTGGCGAGCTCTGTGACCTTGAGCACGTCCCTTAAGCCCTCTGAGCTTCAGTTTCCTCATCTCTAAGTAGGAAACGTTATGCTGCCTTCACTTATGCATTTTGAGTATGATGCAATTCCCCTGAAGTATGTGAGAGCACTTTATTATTTTTTTAAATTATTATTATTATTATTATTTTTAACGTTTATTTATTTTTGAGACAGAGACAGAGCATGAACAGGGGAGGGGCAGAGAGAGAGGGAGACACAGAATCTGAAACAGGCTCCAGGCTCTGAGCTGTCAGCACAGAGCCTGACGCGGGGCTCGAACTCACGGACCGCGAGATCATGACCTGAGCCGAAGTCGGCAGCTCAACCGACCAAGCCACCCAGGCGCCCCTGAGAGCACTTTACAAAACACAAATGCTCTACAAATCTAAGTCATTGTTCAGTTCAACAAAACTGTTTCCATTACAGACAATGTCAAACTTATATCCTAGTAGAGAGAAGAGTGGAAGAGTATATAGTGCATAATTCCATTTAAATGATCTGCGTGCTGTCTCTCTAAATAGGGTTTTTCTGGACATGTCATTTACACGGACTCATTTAATAATTTTCACAAAGGATTACTAAATTGTACACTTATAATCGATAGAATGTATTGATGTGTAAATTATACTTCATAAAGCTGTCTTTTAAAAGCAAAACTAGGGGCGCCTGGGTGGCTGAGTTGGTTAAGCATCCGACTCTTGATTTAGGCTCAGATCATGATCCCACGTTCATGGGATTGGGCTCCACATTGGGCTCCATGCTGAGCATGGAGCCTGCTCAAGATTCTCTCCCTCCCTACTGCCATCACTCATGCTTTCTTTCTAAAAAAAATAAGTAAAACTAGGGGTACCTAGGTGGCTCAGTGGGTTGAACGTCCGACTTTGGCTTAGGTCATGATCTGGCAGTCAATGAGTTCGAGCCCTGTGTTAGGCTCTGTGCTGAGCGCTCAGAGCCTGAAGCCTGCTTTGGATTCTGTGTCTCCCTCTCTCTCTGCCCCTCCCCCACTCATGCTCTGTCTGTCTCAAAAAAAATAAATGTTAAAAAAATTTTTAAATAAAAAAGGTAAGTAAAACTTAAAAAATAATAAATAGGGGCACTTGGGTGGCTCAGTCGGTTAAATGTCCAGGTTCAGCTCAGTTCATGATCTTGTGGTTCGGGGTTCAAGCCCTGCGTTGGGCTCACTGCTGTCAGCACAGAGCCTGCTTGGGATCCTGTCTCCCTCTCTCTCTGCCCCTCCCCAGCTCCAGCTTTCTCTCCGTCTCAAAAATAAATGAAAACATTAAAAAATTTTTTAATAAATAAATAAAAAGCAAAGCTAAAGTATGGGAAATAAGATATAATATAATGAGACTCAGCAATTATCGATTTGTGGCCAATCTGGTTTTATCTATATATGCCCATGTCCAATTTCCTTGCTCTACTGTTTTGCTGCAAATTCAAGCTTACATTATTTTGGTTGTAAATATATTAATATGTGCTTCTAAAAGATACTCTTTTTTAAAAACATATAACCAAAATATCATTATCCCAGCTAAAATATTTGAGAAGATTTTTTAAAGTCATCAAATATTCTACCACTGTTCAAATCTCCAATTGTCTTAAAAATGTTATAAATGTTTGTGTACAGTTTGTTTAAAAGCAGAAGCCACATAAAATCCACATGTTGTGATTGGTTGATAGGTCTTTTAAGACAATTTTAACCAATATGTTGCCCCTCCATATCGTCGCCTCCCAGCCCCCTCATTTGTCCTGCAGTTTCCTACAGTCTGGACCTTACTGATTATATCCCTGTGGTGTCATTTAAAGTGTTCCTCTGTCCTATAAATTGGAGTTGGATGTGGAAGCTTGATCAGATTCATAATTTTGGGCAAGACTATTTCACAGGTGTACTCCCATCGTGGAGCACATAGCGTCTGGATGTCCCTCTTTTGATGTTAGCAGCCAAGGATGCTCAATGCCCTGATTCATCCCTTCATTCATTCATTCATTCATTCCTGGGACATACCAATAAAAATTTTTTATTATAAGATAAAATCCACCTGCAGCAAACTACCTTAAAGCAAATTAATTATTATAAAACAAACACTCTCGTAACCACCATTCACATCAAGAAATAGATCTTTAGCCTCCCAGAAGTTTCCATGTGTCCTATCCCAGTGACAGTCTCTTTATTCCCTCCAAAAGTAGCCACTGCCCTTACTTTTTATAGTAAGGACCAAAAAAGGGCATAAGTAAACTTCCTTATGCTTCTTTATGGTTTTATCACCCAAACGTGCATCCCTAGTCCTATGGTTTAAATGGACTCATTTTTTATATGTTTTTAAAGTCTCTTTTAATCTACAGCTTTGAAGATACATTTTTTTTTTTTTTTTGAGGTATTTGTTTTGTGTGAGACACTCAGTGGGCACTCAAGGAACTACAAAAAAAGGAGTACAGTCTGAAACTTTAGACTCTGGTCTGGGGAAGGGCCAGCCTTGGCTCAAGAATAGACGTCAACTAGGGGCCTCTGGGTGGCTCAGGCAGTTAAGTGTCTGACTTTGGCTCAGGCCAGGATCTCACAGTTCATGAGTCTGAGCCCCACGTCAGGCTCTGTGCTGACAGCTCAGAGCCTGGAGACTGCTTCGGATTCTGTCTCTCTCTCTCTGTCTCTGCCCTTCTCCTGCTCATGATCTGTCCCTCAAAAATAAACGTTAAAAAAAATTTCTTTTTAAATAATGAAAAAAAAAGAATAGAGGTCAGCTTAATGCCAAGCAGCAATGTGCAAAGGGTTGAACAGTTCCAGGAAAGCAGAGATCAAGCACATGGAATGTACTTTCCAATGTATCCTCCCACTTCTGCTGGTTAACACCCAGATCAAACAAACACCTGCTTCCCACCAAGAAGGAATAGCAGGGACCAGATTTACCCTCCCATTGTTCATTTTGTGCTCATTTTTTTTTTAATGTTTATTTATTTCTGAGACAGAGAGAGACAGATCATGTGGGGGGGAGGGGCATAGAGAGAGGGAGACACAGAATCTGAAAGCAGGCTCCAGGCTCCGAGGCTCCTAGGCTCCTAGGCTCCCAGCACAGAGCCCAACGCAGGGCTCAAACTCACAAACCGTGAGATCATGACCTGAGCCAAAGTCGGTCGCTTAACTGACTGAGCCATCCAGGCGCCCACCCCATCATTTGTTTGTTTTTCAAATGTGATGTTCCTTTCTCAGATACGTTGTAGAGAAAGCAGGGTTGAGGATCTCTCTCTATATATAGTGTGTATATATATATATATATATATATATATATATATTACTATATATATATACTATCCGCTTTTAGCGGAGCTTGAACTCACGAACCATGAGGTCATGACCTGAAACGAAACCAAGAGTCAAACGCTTAATTGACTGAACCACCCAGGCATCCCTCTTTTTTTTTTTTTTTTTTTTTTAATGCAAAGTCTCCACCCAACATGGGGCTTGAACTCAAGACCCTGAGATTAAGATTTGCGTGCTCTACCCTGTGTCAGGCTCTGTGCTGACAGCTCAGAGCCTGGAGCCTGCTTTAGATTCTGTCTCCCTCTCTCTCTGCCCCTCCCCTGTTTGCAGTCTGTTTCTCTCAAAATTAAATAAACATTAAAAAATAATTAAAAAAAAAAAAAGATTTGCATGCTCTACTGACTGAGCCAACCAGGTGCCCCCTGGAGTCTTCCTCACCATCTCAATTGCTAGGATGTTTTCTTGCTAGTGGCATCACTTATGATGGGAATTTTGTGCAAGGAGGGAATACCTAGACTCATACTCCACTCTTCTGTGTTAGGCATCCGTAGAGGCCAAAACAGGGAGTTCAGCCTTAGTGCTCAATTTTAGATTTTTTTTTTTTGTGAATAATTATTAATTTAAAATTTTATTACAAAATATTTCAAGTATGAGTGAAGTTTGGAGAATGGTATATCAAATATCCTAGTATCCACTACTCAGGTTTTTCAAATCTTAAAATTTTTTTATATCTATTTCAGATCTATGTATTATATATATTATAATATCTATTATAAATATTATCTGTTACGTATAGAATAGATATGTATGTATATAAAATCTAGGTACAATAGATATTTACATATATAACAGATAATATATCTAAAATAGATAGATAATGGATAATAGATAATATATTACCTGCATATAATCGTCTATACACATGTACACTAGATCAAACTTGTTGGTTATATTTTTATTTTTCATTATTTTTCTTTTTTAATTGTTTATTTATTTTTGAGAGAAAGAGAGACAGAGACTGAGAGAGATAGAGTGCCAGTGGAGGAGGAGCAGAGAAACAGGAAGACACAGAATCTGAAGCAGGCTCCAGGCTCTGAGCCGTCAGCACAGAGCCTGATGTGGGCTCAAACTCATGAGCCACAAGATCATGACCTGAGCCAAAGCTGGACGCTTAACTTACTGAGCCACCCAGGTGCCCCTATATTTTTATTTTTCAAATATTCTATAGCTTTACTTTTTTTTTTTTTTTTGGCCCATTTGATTTATCAATTACTGAGGTAATTTTGTTAAAATATCCCTTTGACAGTCGATTTAAATTTTTTTCCATGTAATTTTACCTATTTTTACTCTGTTTTCTGAAACTATTATTAGGTGAGTACAAGTTTAGACTTTTTATATGTTCTTGGTGGTATACTTTTTGTCCTCATGATGTGACCCACTTTTTTCCTGATGAATCCTTTGGACTTGCATATTTTTACATCTTCACTTTTAACCTTTTTTTAATCCAATGTGTCTCTATTAAGCAGTTTATATTTGCATTTTTTTTTTTTAATTTTTTTTTTCCACGTTTATTTATTTTTGGGACAGAGAGAGACAGAGCATGAACGGGGGAGGGGCAGAGAGAGAGGGAGACACAGAATCGGAAACAGGCTCCAGGCTCTGAGCCATCAGCCCAGAGCCCGACGCGGGGCTCGAACTCCCGGACCGCGAGATCGTGACCTGGCCGAAGTCGGACGCTTAACCGACTGCGCCACCCAGGCGCCCCTATATTTGCATTTTTAAGAAACCGGTGCTCTATTAATCAATGAATTTCTTCCATTTATATTTATTGTGATTAGTATTTGGATTTTTTCCTCTTATCCTCTTTTGTGCTTTATATTTACCATGCTTTTCCTTGCTCCTTTTGTTGTATGTCATGCTTTCTTTTCTGTGATTAAAAAAATTTTTTGTCACTGCATTAGTTTTAGATGTACAACATAGTGACCTGATGTGTATATATATATATATATATATACTGTGAAACGTTCACCACAATAGGGTTAGTTAACATTCATTACCACACACAGTTATAAATGCTTTTTCTTGTGATGAGAACTTTTATGATGTACTCTCTTAGCAACCCTCAAATATACAATGCAGTATTATTAACTGTAGTCACCATGCTGTACCTTACCTACCCAGGACTTATTTGTCTTATAACTGGAAGTTTATATCTTTTGATCACTTTCTTCCACTTTACTCAATGTTCCACCTCCCCTGACTCTGGTAACCACCAATTTGTTCTCTGTATCTATGAATTTGTTTTTGTTGTTGGTTCAAGATGGATCATAGCCATTCTAACAAGCATAAGGTGACGTATCATTGTGTTTGGATTTTTTAAAAAAGTAACCTGTACACCCAACATGGGGCTTGAACCTACGACCCTGAGATCAAGAGTTGTACGCTCTACTGACTGAGCCAGCCAGGCATCACAAAGATTTTATTTTTAAGTAATTTCTACACCCAATGTGTATTTTTAAGTAATTTCTACACCCAACTTATAACCCTGATATCAAGAATTGCATGCTTCACCAACTGAGCCAGCCAGGCACCCCTATCGTTGTGGTTTTGATTTGCATTTCCCTAATGATTAGTGATGTTAAGCACATTTTCATGTTCCTGTTGGCCATTTGTATGCCTTCTTTTGAAAAGTATCTATTCAGGCCCTTTGGCCATTTTTAATTAGATCATTTTTTGTGCTATTGAGTTTTGTGAATTCTTTATATATTTTGGATATTAACCCTTTATCAGATATATTGTTTGTAAATATTTTGTCCCATTCTGTATGTTGTCTTTTCATTTTTCTGACTTTTTTTTGGGGGGGGGAGTGGGTTTTGTTTTTGTTTTTGTTTTTGTTTTTGTTTTCTTGCCATGCAGAAGCTTTTTAGTTTGACGTAGTCCCACTTGTCTATTTATTTTTGTTGTTGCTTATACTTTAGGTGTCATATTAAGAAAAGCCCAGTGCCAATACCCATGCAAAATAGCTTTTTCCCTATGTTTTCTTCTAGGAGTTATATGGTTTCAGGTCTTACATTTAAGTCTTTAATCCAATTCGAGTTAATTTTTTGTGAGTGGTATAAAATAGGTGTTTAGTTTCATTCTTTTTTTAAAGTTTATTTATTTATTTTTGAGAGAGAAAGAGAGAGAGAACATGCACACACACGGGGGAGGGGCAGACAGAGAGAGGGAGACAGAGAATCCCAAGCAGGTTCCCAGCTGTCTGCACAGAGCCCGAAGTAGGGCTCAAACCCATGAACCATGAGATCGTGACCTAAGCTGAAATCAAGAGTCAGATACTTAACCGACTGAGCCACCCAGGAGCCCCTCATTTCATTCTTTCACATGTGAATATCAGTTTTCCCAGCACTGTTTATTGGAGAGATTGTCTTGTCCAAAAACAATTTTTTTTTAATTGAAGGATAGTTGACACACAATGTTTCAGGTGTACCACATAGTAGCTTGACAAGTCTAGACATATATTCACCACAAGTGTAGCTCCCATCTGACACCATACAACACTATTACAGTACCATTGACTATGTTCCTCATGACTTATTCCATAACTAGAAGCCTGTATCTCCCACTTCCTGTCACCCATTTTGTCCATTCTCCCACCACCTCCCCCCCGGACACCATGTTTGTTCTCTATATTTAGGAGTCTGTGTCTCTTTTGTTGTTATTGCTTTTTGTTTGTTTTAGATTCCACATGTAAGTGAAATCATAGTGTCTTTCTCTGTCTGACATATTCTACTTAGCGTGATGTCCTCTGTGTCCATCCATGTTGTCACAAATGGCAAGATCTTATTCTTTTTTATGGCTGAGTAATATTCCACCGTCTACATATATCACATCTTCTTTATCCATTCATGTATCGATGAGCATTTAGGTCGCTTCCATATAATGGCTATTGTAAATAATGCTGCAGTGAACTAAGGGGTGCACATATCTTTTTAAAGTAGTGTTTGCAGGGGTGCCTGTGTGGCTCAGTTAAATGTCTGACTTAGGCTCAGGTCATGAGCTCACGGTTCATGAGTTCAAGCCCTGCGTCAGGCTCTGTGCTAACAGCTCAGAGCCTGGAGCCCGCTTCGGATTCCGTGTCTCCCTCTCTCTTTGCCCCTCCCCTGCTCACGCTCTGTCTCTCCCTCTCAAAAATAAATAAACATTAAATAAATAAATAAAATAGTGTTTTCATTTTTCAGTTTCTTCAGATAAATACCCAGAAATGGAGTTACTGGATCATGTGGTACTTCTATTTTTTTTTTTATGATTTTTTTCCCCAAGTTTTTATTTAATTCCAGTCAGTTAACATACAATGTAATATTAGTTTCAGGTGTAAAATTTAGTGATTCAACACTTGCATACAACACCCGGTGCTCATCACAAGTGCCCTCCTTAATCCTCATCATCTATTTCACACAACCCTCCACCTCCTTCCCCCCTGGTAACCATCAGTTTGTTCCCTACAGTTAAGAGTCTGTTTTTTGATTTTCCTCTCTTTGTCACCCCACCTATGTTCCTTTGTTTTGTTACTTAAATTATGCATATGAGGGAAATCAGATGGTATTTGTCTTTCTCTGACTGACTTATTTCACTTAGCATAATACTCTAGCTCCATCCACATTGTTGCAAATGGCAAGATTTCATTCTTTTTAACAATTTTATTTTAAAAGTTTATTTATTTTGATTTTTTTTTCAACGTTTTTATTTATCTTTGGGACAGAGAGAGACAGAGCATGAACAGGGGAGGGGCAGAGAGAGAGGGAGACACAGAATCGGAAACAGGCTCCAGGCTCCGAGCCATCAGCCCAGAGCCTGACGCGGGGCTCGAACTCACGGACCACGAGATCGTGACCTGGCTGAAGTTGGACGCTTAACCGACTGTGCCACCCAGGCGCCCCTAAAAGTTTATTTATTTTGAGAGAGAGAGTGTGCAAACAGGAGCAGGAGAGGGGGAGGGGGAGAGAGAGAGAGAGAGAGAGAGAGAGAATCCCAAGCAGGCTCCACACAGCACAACATGGGGCTCAAACCTCCTGATCATGAGATCATGACCTGAGCCAAATCAAGAGTCAAATGCTTAACCGACTGAGCCACCCAGGCACCCCTAAAATTTTTAAAGTTTGTTTATTTATTTTGAAAGAGAGACAGACAGACAGAGAGGGAGAGACAGAGAATCCCAAGTAGGTTCCGCACTGTCAGCGCAGAGCCCGATGTGGGGCTTGAACTCGTGAACCATGAGACCATGACCTGAGATGAAGTCGGAGGCTTAACCAACTGCCATCCAGGTGCCCCTAAAGATTTTAAAGTAATGTCTACACCCACATGGGGCTTGAACTCACAACCCTGAGATCCAGAGTCGCATATTCTACCGACTGATCATCCAGGTGCCCCTGTTTTTAGTTTTTTGAGGAACCTCCCTACTGTTTTCCACCGTGACTGCACCCATTTACACTCCCACTAACAATGCATGAGCGTTCCCTTTTGTCCACATCCTTGCCAACACTTGTTATTTCTTATCTTTTTGATACTAGCCATTCTGAGGTGTAAGGGGATGCCTCACTGTGGTTTTGATTTGCATTTCCCTGATGATTAGTGATGTTAAGTATCTTTTCATGTGTCTGTTGGCCACATGTATGGAAGAGACTGTCTTTTCTTCACTGACTATTCTTGGCTCCCTTGTCAAATATTAGTTGGCCATATATGCATGGGCTTATTTCTGGGCTCTCAGTTCTGTTCCATTGGTTATGTGTCTGTCTTTATGCTGGTACCTTACTCTTGATTTTATAGCTTTGTAACGTAGCTTGAAATCAGAAGGTGTGATGCCTCCCACTTTATTCTTCTTTCTCAGGACTACCTTAGTTATTCAGGGTCTTTTCTGGTTCTGTATAACTTTTAAGATTGTTTTTTCTACTTCTGTAAAAAATGTCATTGGATTCTTGATAGGGATTGCTTTCAATCTACAGATGGCTTTGGGTGGTATGGTACATTTTCATGTACCTATTGGCTAGTGCATGTGTTTTTTGGAAAAATGTCTATTTAGATGCTCTGCCCATTTTTTTTTGAGGGGGGGGGGGCGCAAGTGAGCAAGGAGCAGACAGAGAATCCCAGGGGGGAAAGAGAGAGAGACAGAGAGAGAGAGAGAGAGAGAGAGAGAAGGAGAAGCAGGGCTCACCCAAAGCAGGGCTCACCCAAAGCAGGGTGTGAGCTCACCTGATGTGGGATTCGAACTCACAAATTGAGAGATCATGACCTGAGCCAAAGTCAGATGCTTAATGACTGAGCCATCCAGGCACCCTGCCCATTTTTAAAGTGGATTGTCCTTTCTTCCCCCCTATTGAATTGTATGAGTTCTTTATATATTTCAGATATTAACCCTTTACCAGATATATGATTTAAGAAAAAAATTTGTTTTACATTTTATTTATTTTTGAGAGAGAGAGAGAGAGAGCACAAGTGGGGGAGAGGCAGAGAGAGGGAAACAGAATCTGAAGCAGGCTCCAGGCTCTGAACTGTCAGCACAGAGCCCGATGTGGGGCTCGAATTCACAAACCATGAGATCATGACCTGAGCCACCCAGGCACCCCTACCAATATATGATTTGCAATCATTTTCTCCCTTTCCATAAATTGCCTTTTCATTTTATTGATGGTTTCCTTTGCTGTATAACCTCCCATGTTTAACAAGCAAAACAACTGGACAGGATATATGAAACAATGATGTTTGAACATCGGCCATCAGGCAGTGTAGGACAGCAAAGAGGAAAACAGCTCACCTGAAAACAGCCAGGTGAGCTGTGTGTCCCCTCCTCCCCCATGTTGCCTGCAGGGCTTCCAGGCTTCAGAGGGGAGGAACCAAGCTGAGCCCAGCAGTCTCCTTGAGCTGAGGAGGCCGATTGGGGAGTCCAAGGAGGCCAAGGCAACTGGTTTGTAGAACAGAGCATAGGATCCAAGAGAGAGCTCTGGAATGTTCAGAGGGCACTCCGTGACAGATCAGCACATGTGTGTGAGGAAACTCTCTGAGGCAGGAAAAGAACCACCTGAAAGTAGCAAAGTGAATCTCCAGAGCTCACACAGCAGTGGAAAAAGTGCCTGTTCCCTCCAGCCGAGGTGGAAAAACCTCATCATGCATGGGGCATGAGGTAAATTATGCTGAAGGCTTGTGCCTCAGTACTGGGGAAAATTATCCCTGGTCTAGAAGCTGTTTAGGTCCCACCTAATAAAGCTTAAAAAGTAAGCCTTAGTGGATCAAACTTTCTAAGTAAATGAGTTGCATCCTGGAGCAAAACTCAAGAGTATTTACTGAAATACAAAAATATCCAGGGGTGCCTGGGTGGCCCAGTTGGTTAAGCATTCGACTTTGGCTCAGGTCGTGATCTCATGGTTTGTGAGTTTGAGCCCCACATCGGGCTCTGTGCTGACAGTTCAGAGCCTGGAGCCTGCTTCAGATTCTGTGTTTCCCTCTCTCTCTGCCTCTCCCCCACTTGTGCTCTCTCTCTCTCTCAAAAATAAATAAACACTAAAAATTTTTTTTTAAAAAATCCCAAACCCAACAAAGTAAAACTCACACTATTTGGCATCCAATAAAAAATTAGTGTATGGAAAGAAGCAGAAAAACAGTGAAAAGAAAAAGCAACTGAAACTGGTCCAGAAATCATTCAGGTAATAAAATTCATTGGCAAGTACATTAAAATAGTTATTATAACTATTCCATATGCTTAAGAAATTAGAAGGCAAATTGAACATGAAAGATTTTTTAAAGACCCAGATTGAATTTCTAGAGATGTATACTAGAATGAAAAATACATCCAATGGGATTAATACCACCTGCAAAAGGTAAGATTAATGAACTTGAATACACAGCAGCAGAAACTATGCAAAACAGGGGTGCCTGGCTGGCTCAGTTGGTAGAGCATGTGACTCTTGATCTCAGGGTTGTAAGTTCGAGCCCCATGTTGGGTGTAGGGATTACTTAAAAATAAAATCTTAAACACACACACACACACACAAAACACAGTGAGAAAAAAAGACTGGGGGAAAAATGAACAAAGCATCAGTGAGCTATGGAAAACTCAAGTGGCCTCATAAACAGGCTAATTGGAGTCTCTGGGAAAAAAGAGAAGGCAGAAAAAAATATTTGAGAAAATAATGGCTGAAATTTTCCCAAACCTGATGAAAACTATAAATTCACAGATACAAACCCCAAGCACAAGAAACATGAAAACAAAACAAAAACTATGGCAGGTCACATTATAAGCAAATAGCTCTAAAAACAGTGATAAAGAGAAAATCTTAAATGTGGCCAGAAGAGTAACAGACATTACATACAGGGAAACAAAGACAAGGATAAGTGTAGATTTCCCAACAGAAACAATGCATGCTAGAGGAGAGGAGAGTGACATTTTTATAGGACTGGGGATAAGACTGTCCACCTAGAATCCTAAGTCAATACTTGGATCAGACTTGATCTTCAGTGATTTCCTGTGTGAAGGTCCAATTCCCCTGGACATTGACTCTGAGACGGAGAGGATCACACAGGAGGTTGATAGGGAGGGACTCTGGGGATCAACATCTGTGGAGTAAAGAAAGCAGGGCTGGGCGGAGCTTCAGTGCAGCCTCAATAAAGCTTAGGGTGACCCTCTCAGCAGTTTTGAAAGTGGATGTCCCTTCAGAGCTGTCTTGAGTTGGGGTGAGGGGGCCAGGCCTTTGTCCTCACAGGTTGATCATCAATCAGATATCGGTTGCCCCAGAAAGGGTTCATGATCTTGAGTTGAGGCAGCTCCCTTGGCCAGGGGCAATTTCCAGAAAAAAGAGTCAGCTTAGAGTGCTCAGACTACAGCATCCCAGGCAGGCGGAGGAATGAGTACCTAGATTCTGAAGGGGGATTTGGATGGCTTGTGACATTATCCACTATATTTTCAAAAACTAAGTGGAGAAAATCCAGTCTTCTTAGCATAGTGCACAGTGCCCTTCATGATCTTGTACAGGCCCACCCCCAGCTCACCTCATGCCCTCTTCTCAGCCTGGGAGCCTCTCCCACCCTCTGCCCTGGCCCCACTTACCTGTTGGAAAATAACTAATCCTTCAAATTTCAGTCGAACACACCTCTTCCAAGAAGCCTCCTCTGAATGGCCTTGTTGACTCAATGGTCCTTCCATCGTGGTTAGGAGCATGGACTCTGAAGCCAGCGTTTGAATACCAGCTCTGCTGTATTCAAGGTGACTCTGTAACCTAAGGCAAATTACTCAACCTATATGTATCTCAGTTTCCTCATCTATAAAATGGGTATAACATTAGTACTGCTATGTCATTGGGTTATTATGAGGATTATATGAGTTAATATGTGTAAGTTAGAACAATGTCTGGCAGGAGTAGATAGTTGCTGCTATTATTATTGTTGTTGTTAGTGAAGGCACTCAGTATGCATTTGTTGAAGGCACAAAGGATGGAAGGAAGGACCTGAGAGAGACAAAGTGCAAAGTATGCTCAGGGAATGCTGAGCAATCAAATTTGTCAGAAGGGTGGTAATAATCTCTATACGGTATTATTACCCATGTTGGGAAGACTATTTAATGTCATGGTAAAGAGTGTGCATCCAATTTTTAAGCAATAAGAAATTTGCTTGACAGAATTTGTCAACAGATGGGAGAGAGGGCCAAAGACAGAGAGGGACAGGTTGAGCCAGGAGGTAAGGCCTATGTGTGGAGTGGTGAGTTCTAGGCAAGAGACGTGTGAGAAGAAATGGCGGACGGGGACTGTGGGAGGATGGATACAGGTGAGGGGAGCGGCGTTTAGAAGCAGGTAATATGAACACATGGAAGATGCGGTGCGGAAATCAGTTGAGGCTGATAGGGACAGGCAAGGAGTGACTGGGAGGGGAAAAGATAAGGGGTGATGGAGACAGGTGAGTTTTATGGGGACAAGTAAGGAGTGATGGGGCACTGCAGGGGTGGGGGCGGGGTGGCGGTCAAGTAAATGGCAATAACCAGTGAGGAGAACCGAAGAGCTGAAGCGGGACCATCCGAAGGAGAGCTCTAAGGCTGCCGGCGTGGCGAGAAGAGCGGAGTGGAATGTGATGTCAGAGAGAGGGCGGTGATGTAAGAGCCGGGCGGTGGGGTGGTGATGTCAGGGCTGGTGCTGATGCTGGCGGCGCAGTGCATTGTGGGCAGCTCCCCGCTCCGCCGCTGCCTCCGCCGTCGCCCGAGGAGGATCGGGGCCGGGCCGGGCCGGGCGGGGATGATCCCGGGCGGGAGGCCGCCACCGCCGCCGCCGCCGCCGGAGGGAGCGGGCCGCCCCGCGCCGCACTGAGCCGCCCCCGCCCCCGCCCTGCCCCGGCCCCGGGGGATGCGCCGCCCCGAGCCGCTGCCTCCGCCGCCGCAGCCGCAGCCGCAGCGGGCACAGAGCAGGTGAGGCGGGGCGGGGCCGGCGGCGGGCCGGCGGGGTCGGGGCGGGGGCTCCCCTGCGGGCTCCGCGGGCCTCGGGCCCGGCTCGCCTCCCAGCGCAGCCTTCCCCAGCTCCCCCTCCCCGCGCCGTGTCCGCCCGAGCCGGGACGCCCGCCGCTGGCCTACACAGCCTGGGCCGCATCCCGAGGCCTGGAACGGCTCCCTGCCCCCCAGCATACGCGCCTGCCTTCGCCAGCCGGCCCCCCAGAGCCTCTGCCCCTCGCTTCTCACCCCTGTCCCCGTCCCCGCGGCTTCACTCGGCTGTCACCCTGACAAGCCCTTCCCAGCTGCCTCCATTACCTCTCCCCCTTGTCCTCAGTCCCTGCGTGCCTCCCTGCCTGCCGCTAGCTGCCTTCCCAACCTCCTTACCCCTTCGGCGGTGCCCAGAAGCCTCTCCCAGGGTCCTGCCGCTTCCTCACCAGTCATTAGGATCGCTCACCTGCCTCTGTCTTACCCAACCCCCTCCTCCGATCCTGTCATCCCCCCCAACCCTTCCCTTTTTCTCTGCCTTCTTCCACACCTCTTTTCACCTGTATCCACCACCCCTCACTGGGCTCCTTCACCTCTCCTTACCTGCGCTCCCAGATCCCCACATACACCTGGCTCACACCTTGCGTAGTTTACACATCAGCACCTCTACTCACACACCATGATGAGCTCCCTCTCTCTCCCACCCTCCCTGGATGTCTCTCCTTCCCTGTCTCCCCACCCCACACCCACACCCCCACACACATACCCACACCCACACCCACACCCACACACACAGTTGGCCTCACGCTGTCTGACAGATATTCATAAAAACCTCTTCCACAAGCCCTCTCACACGACACACCCATGCCTCCACACACCCAAAAGGTCCTGAGGGGGCAGTAACGGGGCAGCCAAGTTCCTCGTGGCCTGTTGTCCAACCTAGTCTGACTTGAACATAGTCCTTTGAGGCAGAGTGAGGATGGTGGACTGGGAGAGGCAGGGAAACCTCATTTATCCTCTGGTCTCCATTCTCCCTTTTCCCATCTCACCTGTTCCTTCTAGGCTGCCCATCTATAAACTGGGAGCTGCACCCAAAATTTTCTCATCAACCTATAGAATCCACCATTACAGGATGGAAGACCCACCGGAGGTCACCAGTTCAATCGCTCAAGGCTCCCTCCCTACTGGTTCAATTGCTTCTTCAGTCTTGTCCTCAACCTGTCTTTACCTTTATTCCAGAAGCCCCGATCCCCTCCCTCTCCCTTTATCCTGCCATTGCCCTCACTGCCCTCTGAATTCCTGATGCCCCACATGCCACTTTGGCAAAAGGTGGGCAGAGGCCTATTTGACATCCCCACAGCTCTGATACTCTGAAGTTGGGTGGACTGGAGGAAAGAGTCAGCTGAGTCACTTGAACAAGATAGGAAAAGAGTGACAGTGTCACTCCTCTTTTCTACATGTCCCTCACGGTACACCATGACCTGTTGAAGGTTGTTTCTGTGCCTTTACTATCCCACACTGCCCCCTGTAGCAGGATGGCTAGACACAGGAGCCTTGGGAAGTATCCTGTCCCAAGGAAAGATTGGTTTATGGAGTTTCTGCCCCATCCATAGATACCTTAGGCATTTTCCTCCTTGCCACCTCCCTTCCACCCCACCCTGTCCCCAGCTGGAGTAACTGCCTTCAGTCTGTGACTCTCCAGGATCATCGTGAGGGTAGAGCAATGTGCTTATACAAAGTGGGGGGGGGGGGAGGGGGGGAGAAGAAAAGATCCTGATTCCAATCCTGTACTGGGTTGCCAGAAATCTCAAAAAGTGGCCCCCTGCCTATACACATGCACATCAAAGACAGACACAAAAACACATAAGCACATGCAGACAGAGGTACAGGCACAGACACAAAGACACACACACAGACACATAAACCCACAGAAAGACACATAAAGACATATACGTGTTCACAGAGGGACACATGCACAGATTCACGTGCAGACACGTATGCGTGCACACACTTACATTTCCCGACATAACACTGGCTGGCTTTCCCAGTCCTCGCTCACAGTTGGGATGCTCTCCTTGATATTCAACTTCTACCTTTGCCAATGCAACCAGAGCTGTCTTCCTTCTTGTTGTTCCTGAGCAGACACAGAAAGGTGTGGTCAGAGCTCTCTCATCACATGCCCACCCAGACCTGCTGCTCCCTGTCATTCCTCCTGCCTCCGGTTAGACCCATCCCACTCCCTGTGGTCCCCAAGCCCCCACACCCCCCACTTCCCCAATTCAGCCTGTCTCTCTCCCTTGGAGTAGCTGCAGGGCTGCAGTCCCTCTAAAATCCATGTCATGAGTCCATCACCTTATGTTCACCCCACAGCTCACATCCTTGCTTTGGAACCATTAGCTGTCAGTGGGATGGACTCTCCCCTGAGAAAGGTGTCTTTCTCACAGCTGCATCCTCCTCACTAGCATTAGCATCATCCTCAAGGGGCTTTCGTGTATCTCATTTTCTTGATTATCCCATGCCCTGGTTGATTAGCAGGTCTCCATCACTCTGGTGTGTGTCTCCCATGGGTCACCCCTTGGTCAGCAGTTCTCCCCTTTCAGACGCACAGCTCCATGGGCATTTGGTGGCACAGGGAAAGTGTGGGTGCCGGGGTCTCGGATCAAGTCACTCAGACTGGTCCTTCTCAGCCTAGGTGTCCCCTACACATGCATGGGTCCTAGACTAGTATGCACCCCCTCCCCCCACGTCCGCCCCCCACCCTCGGGGTCAGCAAGTTTCCTCCACATTAGTTAGCATATCTCTCTTTGGGAAACGCTTTCCCCATAGCCTGTTCACATGGCATTTTTCTCTCCTTTTTTCAACATGTGTGTTCTGCTGCTGTTTTTCACATCTCCAGTTTGTAGTTTGTATCTCCCTTCCTGTGGATAGTATTTCTGTCTTCTCCTCTGACCTCCACCTGGGTGTTTACACAATGCTTCCCCCAGTAACCCCTAGAGCATCTGCCCACTGGGCCGAGGAAAGATGCCGGCCAGGAGAATGGAGCTGCCCTCCTCCATATCTGCAAGGTGGTCCTGGTCCGTAGCCTGCCCCACTCACAGTCCCTCCCCACTCCCCCAGGTAGATGGCCCCCCCAGGGCAGGCCCTGCGGACACCCCTCCCTCCGGCTGGCGGATGCAGTGCCTAGCGGCCGCTCTTAAGGACGAAACCAACATGAGTGGGGGAGGGGAGCAGGCCGACATACTGCCGGCCAACTACGTGGTCAAGGATCGCTGGAAGGTGGTGAGTGAGTGACCCGACGGGGCCAAGGGAGGGGTAGGGAGAGGAGGGGAGGAGAGGACCTGGAGACGAGTTAAAACAGTTGCCCCCAACTCTTCTACCCTAAGAGGGAGGTGCCCCTGAGCTCATTTGCATACTGCTTGCAGTCACTATTTTGGCGTACACTGGTGGACAATCGCGTTCTCCCAGAGCCCTCTCTCACCCCCTTCCCCGCTAGGTCACGTTGCTCCGGCCCAGCCTGGAACAACTCTTGGCTGGACGTCGGAGCAGGAGCTGCAGAGCTTAGTGGGGGAGGCGGTCAGGGTGGGGGAGGGGGCTCTTTCGTTGCCGGACCTTGGAGAAGGGCAGTGAGTGAGCATGTGTCCCTCCGCTTCCGCAGAGGACAGAGAGGCCTGGCTTCAGGGAAAGAGGCCCTGCGGGCTGCTCCCACCGCAGCCGCACTCCATCTTCTCCTTCCACCCTCCTCCCCTCACTGGTTCCTGCGGCAGGTGCAACACGCCGAGACTCCATCTCCCAGCGTGCCTTGCTCCTCCAGCCCAGGACTTCAGGCTGTTCGGCCTGCTGGGAGTTGTAGTCCGAGCCTCCTCCGGGTTTGGGCCTGGATGGGAAGGGGACACGTGAGGGGCTTGGGGAAAAGCAGTGTCTGGGGAGCGGGACCTACTGTAAATCAATCCCTGTCCCACCCACCCCCCTCTTTCTTTCCGTCGCTTGAGATTGCGCTGGGGTCCTCTTATTGTGGGGGCAGGATGGTGTAGGGTGGATTGCGGGGCGATGGTGTGTGATCTTGTGGGTCTGCGTGGCAGAGTGGGGAGCCTGGAGGAAGGGAGGGAGAACAGACAGGCCTACACTGAGCCTCTATGTGGGGGTGTGTGGGAGTGGAAGGAGGAGGCTCAGCTCACCTGAGCTGTCAGGCTGAGAGGAGAGTGGGGCCTGGGTGCTGGCCGGTTTCCATGGCAACAACCACGCTTCGGGCAGATCCCCTAGAGTCCCAGGGATAGGAGCAAAGGTGGCAGCGGTTGTCATTGTCTCAGAAGTCTCTGGGACTGGGGAGGGCCAGGAGAGCTGAGGGAAGGCCTGCTTGGTCCCAGAGGAGGACTTCCTGAGAGGGAGAGTGACAGGACCAAATTTGGGGGAGGAGGAGCCAGGGCAGTAATCAAGGGAATGAGGGTCTGGCCAACTGAGGAGTATTTCTCCAAGAACCCTCCGGTCCCCTAACATGAGAGCCTAGTTTCTGACAGATTGGAGGCAGAAGGACATTTGCACTGAAGAGGTGAGAAAAAGATGGTGTTCACACCATACTGAGTTTGGATTAGAACTTTGTTGTACTTTTTGAGGGAGGGGATGGGAGATGAGTGGGGAGAGAAATGGCAAGAGGGAGTTGGGGGGGAGGGGCAAGCCCACAATCTTTGCCAGGCTGACCTCTCCAGGTCAGCTGCCAGGCTGACTCCCGAAGAACTAGAGAGGGTGGGGTGCCAGATGGCTCCCCTCAGCCATCTCCCTGTGAGGGGTGGGACGTGGGCATGAGGTAGAGCTCAGGAACCAAGAACAAGCTCCCTGAAGAGAAAAATGAGCTGGCTAGGGGAAATTGAGGGTCAGTGGCACTAGGTGGAGTATTTGCAAATAATAACATTTCACTCTTCTTGAGGGGTGCTTCTCAGAATCAGAATAGCAAATAATAATAATAATAATAAATGATAAAAGCAGCATTTGTTTTGAGCCCCCACTGTCGCCAGACACGGTGCATTATCTCAACAAACGATGGAGTAGATATTGTTATTACCCCCTTTTCACAGGTGTGGAAACAGGGGTAGGGATTAGCTAACCTGCCAAGTTCTTAAGACTGGGTGGAACCAGGTCTGTCTGACTGCTGGGTCAGCAGCCACTAAGCCATACTGCTTCGAAAGAATTAGCCCACCCAAGAATCAGGAGCACGGAGATGAAGGAGTCTTTCAGACCCGTTCTAGAACAACTCTTTCATTTTACAGAGGAGGAAAAGTGGAGGCACAGAATTTAAGAAACTCACTCCAGGTGACCCAGAGCTAGGCCAAGAAACCAGGTTTCCTTTTTCCTAAGTAAATGTTGGTCCTACTGTGTCATATTGGCCCTCCAGTTTAGGGAGTTCCTTTGACAGGGGAGGGGATCATGAAAACAACTAGGAGAGGAGGAATAGGGTCTGGCAAAGAGAGATTAAAAAAATATTTCTGTTAGCAGGCTTGGGCAGGGCTACATTATGACTTTCATGGGCCCTGGGCCCTTTTGCCTTCATGGACCCCTTTCTCTATAACAAAGTAGTAAAAATCATATTTCATGACTGCACTGGTATACAGAGGAATGAATTAATATTATATGCTACAATTTTTTGACCTTCTGATTTGAAATATTGAAATGTTTTTATGGCTCCCTGTAAGTATTATGGGCCACTGTGCCTGCTGTGCCCAATGGTTAAGTGGGCCCAGACTGTAGGGCCTGGGGAGGAGGGGTGTTAGGTGAATGGGTGGGTGCAGATACCCAGCTTGCCTCCCTGGGAGGTTCTGTAATGGGGTAGGGGGCAAGGAAGGGACCAAGGGAGGAGAAGAAATAGCCTCTTTGGAAATGAAGACGGTAGAGAAATACTATTGGCCACCCTTGGAAATTGGGGAGCAGGTACCAGAAATGTCTTGGCTGCCCCGAGCCCTCCTTACCACCTCCAGTGAGGATTTTGGAGTCTGGCAGATCTGGGCTTGAATCCCAGCACTCACACTTTTAATCCCTGTGCTGTCAACAGTTTCCTATGATATCGCGGTTAAGAGCGTGGGTTCTGCATCAGATTGCCTGGGTTCAAATGAAACCTGGCTTTGCTACTTACTAGCAGTGTGACCTGGGGCAGAGTACTTAACTCTCTGTGCCTTAGTTTTCCTTCTGTGCAAAATGGTGACTCTTATGACCTTCCCTACGTGTTGTCAGGAACCTCAAGGGATGAGCGGAGATGATCTCTGTGGGTCGGGAGCACAAAGCCTGAGATGTGATTATTGTTCCCTCCCCTCCCCATCTTCCATGTTCACGTACAGCAAACCATAAAGGATTCTAGAAGATACTATCATCTCCCCTGATTTTAAAGTTCCCCAGGGGAAGACATGACGCTGCTTTCCTTGAGTCTGTATCTGTCCCCTCCTTATTCTGAAATTCTTCGATGAGTCTGACTTTCATCTCAAGTAGAGAGAGATTCTGGTTTCAGACTGTTCTTCCCCCTTTCCCTTTTCCTGCGTCCTTTCTGAGCACGAGAGCCTTCAAGATGCAGCCAGACTTCCACTTCTTTTCTGAATCTTCCCTTCTTCCTTCTCTCTCTTCCTAGAGTTGTTTCAACTGTAACCTGCTGGGAACTCCCAGTCCTTGGCTCAGCCCTGCGCCCATCCCCCACTCCGTCCCCTTGCTTCAGCCACCATTAAACATTTAATGGGGTCTGAGTGCTGAATAAATGCTAAGGGGAGGGCTTGGAGATGCTAGAGGCTCAGAGTCCGTTTACAGGCTGGCTGGTCAGAGCAGCCTCCGCCCAATCACTAGCAAGCCCAGCTGTGCTGGTGAGTTAACAAGCCAACCGGAGGCAAGTGAGGGTTCTGGAAGGTGCTCAGCGAGGGCGGGCCACCCATGAGGTGAGCTGTACATCTTTTTTAAACCAAACAGGTCCCGACTTAGAAGTCTGCACCTTCTCCTTGTCCTTTATCATTGCCAGTAGCACACTCCAGGGACCCCGGGGCCTCTGACTTGAAGTGATTTTAATCCCTTCCCACAGCTCAGCTTTGCTCATCCACCCTTGCGAACTCTTCCTCCAACACAATTCTCCCCTCTGCCTTTTCTCACTGCCTGCCCAGGGATGCTGGAGGAGGAGGGCCTAGAGGGTCAGGTCTGTACTGCCCCGTCCCCTGGGGGGATAGACAGACTCTCCAAACCTCCATTCGCACCATGGTCCCACAGTACCCCCTACCCTCAGGGGAGGCTCACCCTGATTTGAGGCATTTGACCAGGGGTCTAGGGAGTGCTGTGAGCTTCAGCAGCAGGATGGGCATTGAATACCCTTTGCTGAGTCCTCTCCCCCAAATACTTCTCCCCCGCATTACTCTCTCCCTCTAATGACACCTGTCAGGACATTGCCAACCCCAGGAAGGGCCAGCTTCCCTGGAGGATCCACCCTGAAGCTGGGAGGTTCTGGAAATTAGTTTTCCTTCTGGATGGTGGTTGTTCAATCTAGTTTGGGGGATGGGGAGAGTGTAATATTTCTTGTCCTTCCAGAAAAAAAAAAAAAAAAAGATTTATGGTGGCCCATGATGTCTTCAGAATCCTACACAGGCTCGTCTCCATGTCTACATGGGGTCAGAGGTCACATACCCTCTCCCACCTCCCAGCCTGACACCTAGCCCTGTGTGTGCATGCACATGCATGCATGGGCTGAGCTGTCTCTGGCACTAGGAGGGGAAGTGGGGACACAGGTGGGTGGGGCAAGGAAGGCAGACAGGGTCCCCCCCTTCAAAACTAGCCCTACTCCCACCAACGAAGGGTATGACCCAGCAGCGTGTGGGATGAGGAGCTGCTCAGCCTGATCCCTGGGTTTCCTATCCCCCTCTTCCATCTCTGTAGCTGAAAAAGATCGGGGGCGGGGGCTTTGGTGAGATCTACGAGGCCATGGACCTGCTGACCAGGGAGAATGTGGCCCTCAAGGTGGAGTCAGCCCAGCAGCCCAAGCAGGTCCTCAAGATGGAGGTGGCTGTGCTCAAAAAGCTGCAAGGTGCGGGCCCTGGGCAGGAGGATGGGAGGGAGGAGGTGGAGCCAGGGGCTAAGGGAGAGCTGATGGGGATGGTGAGATGGAACCAGAGTCTAAGGGCCGTGATGGGGAGAGGGGCATGGGGAGGTGGTGGCAGAAGTGGTCATGGGACCAGGAATCAAGAGGGCACCAGAGACACCTTGGGATCGGAAGTGAGGAAGAAGGAGTGGGAGTTGGGAGACCCCTGTCTGTGCCCCCACAGGGAAAAGCCACGTGTGCAGGTTCATTGGCTGTGGCCGGAATGAGAAATTTAATTATGTGGTGATGCAGCTCCAGGTGAGTCCCTGTGGGATCCTCCCTCCACTTACCCCCCAAAGCTTGGGCTGTGACCCCTGGGGTTGAGGAGTGGGCACAAGCCTTTGGGGACAAGGCTGGGCAGAGTGTCACGGTGGTGCCGGTTGGCATGACAGCTGAGCCTGGACCTCCCCCCTCCCCCCACCCTCAGGGCCGGAATCTGGCCGACCTGCGCCGCAGCCAGCCGCGAGGCACCTTCACGCTGAGCACCACGCTGCGGCTGGGCAAGCAGATCCTGGAGTCCATTGAGGCCATCCACTCGGTGGGCTTCCTGCACCGTGACATCAAGCCGGTGAGGGCTGCCCCACCTGCCCCCTCTTCCAAAGCACACCCCCTCCCCCACCCTCTCCCTCTGTGGGTCCCATGGTTTCTCCTCCAGAACAGTGGTTTGGGCAGGAGCAGCCTCTCCTACCTGTCCCTTCCTCCTGCTTTCCACCCCAAGCCCCTTCTCCCCGCCTGCCAGGAGAACACACCCCTGCCTGCCCCTTGCCCATGTCTCTCTTCTGTTCTTGTCTTCTCCCTTACCCATGCCCTGATTAGTCCTTGAACCTCAAAAGGTGCAGGGGTTGGGGAAGTACAGAGAAATTGATCAAAAGGGGTGGAGGGATGGGGCTCCCAGGTGGCTCCCTCGGTTTAGTGTCCCACTTCGGCTCAGGTCATGATCTCACGGTCCATGTGTTCAAGCCCTGCGTTGGGCTCTGTGCTGACAGCTCAGAGTCTGGAGCCTGCTTCTGATTCTGTGTCTCCCTCTGTCTTTGCCCCTCCCTTGCTCATGCTCTGTCTCTCCCTGTCTCTCAAGAATGAATAAACATTAAAATTTTTTTCTTTTTAAAAAAGGAATGGAGGGGCTGGGCTTGGTAAGAAATTCCAAGTAGCTGATTTTGTGGCATCTTGGATCCCAGTGTTGTAAGAACCTCCAGTTTAATAAGGGGTAAAAACTGAGGCCCAGAAAGATTGGTTGAATGACCCAAGGTCAGACAGCAAGAACAATGTAGGTCTCCTGCTGCCTTACAGCAGGACAGTGACCCTAAGCCACACTGCTCTGCTGGGGAGTTCTAAGGATTGGAACCCCCAGCTGGGTTGTCACTTTGCTTTGTGATCTTGGAGAAGCCCCATAAGCTCTTTGGCTTTCAGTATCCTCATCTGTAAAATGAGGGTGCTCCCACCTGCCCCTCAGATGGGATGCCATGGCCTATGGCGCATGTTGATGTTTTCTCTTTATGTTTATTTTTGAGAGAGACAGAGAGAGCACGGGGGAGGGGGAGGGGAGGCAGAGAGAGAGAAGGGGACAGAGGATCTGATGCGGGCTCTGTGCTGACAGCAGAGAGCCCAAAGAAGGACTTGAACTCTGTGAACTGTGAGATCATGACCCGAGCTTAAGTCAGACGCTTAACCCACTGAGCTACCCAGGCTCCCCAAAGCTTACTCTTAAACACGTTTCTTGGCACTCCTTGAGATGGGCCAAGTGGGGTTGAAGCCCCACGGTCACAGCCACTGTCTTTCCCAGTCAAACTTTGCCATGGGCAGGCTGCCCTCCACCTACAGAAAGTGCTACATGTTGGACTTCGGGCTGGCCCGGCAGTACACCAACACCACGGGGGATGTTCGGCCCGTGAGTATCGCTGTTCGTGGGAAACCCTGGCCCCCTCACCCGGCCCCTGACCTTCACCAATTTTTCCTGCAGCTGCCTAAGCAAGCCCAGCCCGTGTTCAATATGAGTGTCACCCAGCTCAGTCTACGCTTGGCCCGTCTCCTGGCTCCCTGGGCTCTTGGTGGATGCCACATCCACACCTTGTGATCTGGCTGCCTACTTTGGTCAGAGATGGATACAGGGGCAGGGAGCAAGGTCAGGAGGCAGGTGTAGGACTAGGGTTGGTGTGTCAGGCTTGCCCCTGACCAGGCCAGCATGGGGGTTGGTGGAGAGGGAAAGCAGTCAGGATTAAAGTAGGCAGTTAGGCTCAGTTAGCAGGGCTGAGATGTGGCCCAAATCAGGGGCAGCGGGTGAGTATCCTGCTGTGTTCTCCCTTCTACAGCCTCGGAATGTGGCCGGGTTTCGAGGGACTGTTCGTTATGCCTCAGTCAATGCCCACAAGAACCGGGTGAGTGGCAGAGCTGCGGGCCTGAGGATGCGGGGGCAGCAGGGCCCAGGTCAGGGGCAGAGGAAGGGGAAGAGGGTCGGGTGGGCAGCTGTTGAGGTGGGGAGAGAAGTATGGGGCAGGGGCCGGAAGCTGCCACGCCAGAGGCCATGAGTGGAACAAGATTTTGCGGCCATTTCTCCATGACTTTACCTTCTTCCTTGTTTTTCGGGATTCCCTCCTCTCTGCTCCCACCATCAATCTGTGTGGACACAAGTTTTGAGACTCATACTCGATGTGTGTTGGAGGGTCAGGGATAGAGCCAGGGTTTGGCTGTCAGGGTTCCCTGAAGGGTCCCCTCCTTGTGAAGGATCAGCCCATGCTCCCAGGAAGGACCTGAAAGGTGTGGGTGACCCCCCTGTCGTCCCCCCCCCCCCCAGGAGATGGGCCGCCACGATGACCTGTGGTCCCTTTTCTACATGCTGGTAGAGTTTGCAGTGGGGCAGCTGCCCTGGAGAAAGATCAAGGACAAGGTGAGCCCTGTGCAGGTGGGGCTGAGGAGGTGGAGGGGGCGTGGGGTCGCTGGGGCTCCATTACCTTGTGCCCTGTTGCCTCCAGGAGCAGGTAGGGATGATCAAGGAGAAGTATGAGCACCGGATGCTGCTGAAGCACATGCCCTCCGAGTTCCACCTCTTTCTGGACCACATTGCCAGCCTCGACTACTTCACCAAGCCTGATTACCAGGTGGGAGCCTGCCACCTGGTCCCTGCACCCCCAGACGTCTCTCTGGGGGTGACCATCCCCAGCAGCACCCATACTGCTGAGGCCCCACTCCCCTGTTGGCTTAGCCTCGTGTATCCCCCCCCCCCCGGTCTTCCAACTGCATGAAACTGTTTTGTGCTCCTGTGAACAGTCTTCATGGCTAAGATTTCTTAACAGTTTACTCTGTTCTCAGTGCCTTTCATGCATTAACTCATTTAAGCTTCAAAACGAGCCTTCGGTGATAATGCGTGTTCCTTATGTTACTATTCTAACACTTAACGGTTAATGAAGCCAAGTGCTTTCGAAACTCTGCATTGTCCCCATTTCATAGATGAGGAAACGAAAGCCCGATAGCAAGGCCATGAGCAGGGCTGGGCTCAGGCACATCTTCTGACTCCAAGTCCAGTGCTTTTTCCAAGGTGCCACCACCACACCCCTAGGGGACCCACTGACCCCGACAGGAGAATGAGGATACATCAGCAGTGTTCTGCCCAGGACCCACTATGTGCCAGGCACAAGTCTGCACACCACAGGGAGCATAGCATCAGGCACACAGTGGGCCCTCAGTGAAGTGGGTCCTGCCAGCAGAGAGAACCTGCCCTGTATTCTGGAGAGAGTTAAGTCAGAAGTGGAATGGTCCGGGGTGCCTGGGTGGCTCAGTCGGTTAAGCATTTGACTTTGGCTCAGGTCATGATTTCACGGTTCATGGGTTCGCGCCCCGCATCAGGCTCTGTGCTGACAGCTCAGAGCCTGGAGCCTGCTTCGGATTCTGTGTCTCCATCTCTTTCTGTCTCTCCCTGCTTGCGCTCTGTCTGTCTCTCCCTCTCTCTCTCAAGAATAAATAAACATTAAAACAATTTTTTTGAAGAAAGTGGAATGGTCTGGGGGCCTCTGATGTTCTACAGGTGCCCACTGCCTCCAGAGCCTAGAGCCTAGAGGTTGTGGACAGAGATGCCTCACTTGGGCAATAGAAGGCCCTGCCCCCCTCCCCTCGCCCAGTCCTCAGCCTCCTGGGGTTCCCCAGACCAGACAGCTGCGAGTGAGCGAGCACGCGGTGTGCGCCCCGTGCTGGCTGCTGAGGAATGCAGATCAGGAAATGTGTGGGTGGGGGAATCAGGGAAGGCTTGTTGAGCAGAGAGGATTGGTGGTAAAGGCGGTGTGGGCGGAGGATGCAACCTGTGCAGAGGCATGACCCCAGGTGGTGGTTTTGGGAAATGACCGGTGCTTCCAGTCTGCGGAGGCTTACCCCCCACCCCTACCCCCGCCCCCCCCCCCCCAGATGGTGGAAATGGCAGAGCAGGCTGGGGATGGTGAGCAAGGGACAGATCTCAAGAGGGCTTGTGTCCAGCCAGCGGGGCTCAAACCAAGATAGTAATTTGCGTACTGATTTGCATATCATGTGCATGTTTTCATTTAAAATCAATGTGCCCTTCTCCTTCCAGTGCCCCTTCTCGGCCTATCCCTGTCCTGGAAGGCCCCTCTCTTCCCTCTGCAATCCCGGCAACTGTCCTTTCCTCCTGGCTAGCCCCAGGGTCACCTCTCTGTCCTCCCGCCACCCCCACCCCTGCAGTTGATCATGTCGGTGTTTGAGAACAGCATGAAGGAACGGGGCATCGCTGAGAATGAGGCCTTTGACTGGGAGAAGGCGGGCACCGATGCCCTCCTGTCCACAAGCACCTCCACTCCACCCCAGCAGAACACGCGGCAGACGGCAGCCATGTTCGGGTGAGTCTTGGGAGGGATGACGGCCCAGTGGGGGGCCAGGTGACCTCTGCCTAGTGCTGTCACCCAAAAAGCCAGCCCTCTCCTCCTCACCTGGACACATCTGGCTGTCTTTCCCATCCAAGGTGCTCAACAGTGGGGTTCTCAAACCCCAGGCGGTCCTGCCCCATCTCCACCTTCAATCTGGGGACAGGGTGCACATCCTCACTTGGAGTTTTTGACTTTACGGGGGAGTGGGGAGCCCTGAGTGAAAATACCTGAGCCCCACCGTCTGTTTCTGTTGCTCACATGCATCCATTTAGTGAACGTGTCTCGAGCCCCAGCACTGGGGCCTGTGGGGGCTCAGAGAAGAAAGTTGCAGCCCCCGCCCTCAGAGTGCTCTTGGTTGGGTCTGGGATATTTGTAACGGATGGGTCAGCGATTCCAGAACCCTGTGGCAAGCACAAAGACAGAGGCACCTGGGGAGGGGCCAGAGTGAGGAGGGACACCCCACCCTGCCGCGGGGGCAGCCAGGGAGAGACAAGGGTAGGGGCTCCAGGAGAGAGACCCGTACTGTAAAGATACCGCTCAAGGAGTTCCAAATGACTCCTCTTTACACCCATTCCTGGTCTAAATGAGGTCAGCCAGTGAACTGCGATGGAAATCTGGCTGGGCCTGGAAAGCAATGGGCCTCTTAAATTAACAGGATGAGGTGGTGCCGTGCCCGTCCCGGGCAGTCACATCTCCTTGCAGCCCTTTGCCGGACTAAGGAGAGTCTAGTTGCAGGCTTTGTGAGCCAGGGATGGGGATGGGCCTAGGGACATCCCCACCCCTGCCGAGGCCTCTACTGTGCCTACTCCCATGGGTGGCAGTGATCTCCAGGGCCTGTGCTGGGAGGAGAGAGAACCCCTGCCAGCCTTGCCCATGGCCCCTCCTGGCCTCTCCAGGGTGGTCAACGTGACGCCAGTGCCCGGGGACCTGCTCCGGGAGAACACCGAGGACGTGCTGCAGGGCGAGCACCTGAGTGACCAGGAGAACGCACCCCCAATCTTGCCTGGGCGGCCCCCTGAGGGGCTGGGTCCCAGCCCCCACCTTGCCCCCCACCCCGGGGGTCCTGAGGCTGAAGTCTGGGAGGAGACGGATGTCAACCGGAACAAACTCCGGATCAACATCGGCAAAGTAACTGCAGCCAGAGAGAAGGACGTGGGTGGCCTTCCCCCGCTCCCACCCTGGTTCCCAACCCATGGCCCCCCTCCCGCTCCTCCTGTGTGCCCTCTCCCCAGCCATGTGCCCACCTGCCCTGTCTCCGTGGCCTTGCCCCATGTCAGGATCACCAGCGTCGACCTCCCTCAATCTCCTTCACCCTGGGAAAACCACTTGACCCACAGCCGCCCTGTCAGCCCCAGTTCATGGCACTCCCCTCTCCTGCAGACCCCTTGTGTGGTGGAAGAGGAGCAGAGCCGAGGTGTGGGGGTCCCCAGCTCCCCGGTGCGTGCCCCTCCAGACTCACCGACAACCCCAGTCCGTTCTCTTCGCTACCGGAGGGTCAACAGCCCTGAGTCTGAGAGGCTTTCCACAGCGGATGGGCGGGTGGAACTGCATGAGAGGAGGTAGGTCTGGGGCTAGGGGGATGGCCAAGGGCCTTCTGGCCCCCTCAGCCTTCACGTGGCTGGTCTGTAGGAAAGATTAGATGCAAGGTTGGGGGGCCCCAGGAGTGTTGAGAGGGTTATACTAGGGCCTGGGGTCAGACTTGGTTGGTTGGAGGGGGGCAGATACAGAGGCCCCAGCTCATGCCACAAAGGGATGTAGGGTGGAGGCATGCCATACGAGTGGGAAGCTGGGTCCCTTGGCCCAGGAGGAGGCCGAGGGGTGAGGTGGTAGGTGGGTGTGCTTCCAGAACCTCTCCCTAGAGACTAATTACAGGTGCCTCAGAGCAGCTGACTAGGCTCCCTTCAGCTGTGGGGGAGGGCCCTGGGAGGAGAGCCCAGGGAGTGCTCAACTCCAAGAGTGGTGGATCAGGTTTTGGGGGTCAGGGCTCAGGGATCTGAATGTCACAGGGGGGACCTGGTTGGTGGGAGAAGAGTTTAGAGCCAAAAGGATCCTTCAGGATGGAGGGGGGGGGGGTGCGAATGTGAGGGTGGTCCATGGCCATCAGGGACCAGAGTCAGAAGCCTGGATGAGCTGTCCAGTGGGTGGGACAGCTCAGGTGGGAGAGGCCTGTGAGAGATGTCCCCACCCTCGCTTGGCTCTGGGCGGGGCTTGACCTCACAGCAGGGCTGAGGTCTTCTCCGCACCAGGAAAGGGGTCTTTTCCCAAGGCCCAGCCTAGGAGGGCCCAGTGTGCCTCATCCCCATCTCATTCATGGCCCCTCCTCTGGCTTGTGCTCCAGACTGCACTCTGCCTCTGGGATGGGGCACGGCGCCCCTTTGGAGCATGGCAGTACTCAAGACAGGGGAGCCCTATACCAGTCCCCACGGCACCCCCAGGACAGAGGGATGTGGGCCCTGTGCTCAGGTGGCCAACAGCCCTCACACATACACTCACACTCACACAGGTTGGCCTCCCTGGGACTGAAGACCACATTTTCATCCATGGTAGCCCAGAGGGTTCAGGAAACAAGGAGAACTGAGGAACGGCAGTTTGGAAGGGATATCAGTGGAGAAGAGAGGTGGGAATGCCCCGAACAAAGACAGTCCTGAAGAGCAAACTGGTTTGATTCAGAATGAACACCTTGTTTCA
The DNA here is from genome assembly GCF_007474595.2 of Lynx canadensis. Classification (NCBI taxonomy): domain Eukaryota; kingdom Metazoa; phylum Chordata; class Mammalia; order Carnivora; family Felidae; genus Lynx; species Lynx canadensis. Next base: position 41,606,752 of record NC_044307.1, read on the forward strand.
GGGATGATGGGAAGAGGAGACGGCTGAGGAGAGATTTTCTGGAAGGGAAGGTTCAGGATCTCGTAGGCAGGGCAGAGGGTTTGGGTGGGCTCTGGGACACCTGGGAGCAGGAAAAAGTATGAAGCAGATGGGATTTGGATTTCCCTCCTTCTCCCCTTTCCTCACCCCCCTTTTCCCCTTCAGCCCCTCTCTCCTTTGTGTCCATCAAAACAAACCATGCTCTCAGGAAAGGAAGCAACACCAGCCATTCGCACGGGAGCATCAGTGTAGGACCCTGGGTGGCCCACCTCAGGGATGTTTGTATTTAAAGCCTTATGAAATCAATACAAATCTTGTGGAGAGGGAGGAGTTGGTAGGTCCACAGACCAGGGCAGGGGGGTGTTGAGAAAGCCCCACAGTGGCTCTGAACTGCACCCCTCTGTCTCACAGGCTCAAGGCTGCGGGAGAAAAAAAAGTCAGCCCCCTGCCCACAGCCTGAGCATGAGGGTGTGCACAACCCCAGGGGAGCTAAGCCTCCGTAGTCCTCGGTGGGGGCACCCTGGCCTTTGTGTAGCTTCCTGCAGGCAGCAAAATCTTCACCTTGGCACTGGTACCCTCCCCTCCAGTTGAGAACCTCTGGAAGTAATGTGAGGTTCACAGCACAGTGTAAGGTAACAACGGAAGAGGTGTCCCGAGGTAGGATCACTGCCCCAGAGTGAGATGGGACCCAGTCCCTGGCTGGCAGGGCTCACGGCCTCGTGGGGAGACAGGTATGTAAACACACGGGCTCCACTCTGTGAGGACAGGGGCGCACAGACAGTGCTGGGAAGGCAAAGTAGCCCCCCAGGCAGGATGGAAAGGCTCCCCCCACAGGAAGTGACATCCAAGCTGCTTGGGACAGCAAAGGGTGGAAGGTCAGGCCATGTGGAGAGAGTGACGTGTGTAATGGCACAGAAATATGAGCACATGCGCAATTTGGGGAAAAGCCAGTGACCCTGACTTGGGTCCGGCTGGGAGAATGGTGATACTGGGCCTTAGTCTGGCTGCTTGAGTGCCATGCTAAGCAACATAGACTTTGTCATCAGGGCTGGGAGCCACTGGAGTTTGCTAGGGGTGGTGAAACCAGCCAGCCAGACCTGGAGGTGGTGGTAGAAGAAGCTAGAAAGCTCATCTGCAAACTCAAGGGCCAGATGGGTGTGTTTGCCCTGGAGGCAGCCTCTGACGGAGTGTGAGCACTGGACCAGCAAGCATAAAGTGGGCCTTAGGGAGATTAAGTTTCCTGGCTGGTCCAGAAGAGAGCGTTCCTTGGGCACAGGAACCAGGTTTTATTTTCTGCATGTTTGTATTCCTGGAATACAGTAAGCATTCAAGTACATGTGTTGAAGGGAATGAATGCATGAATGGATGAATGAAATCTTTGTGGGGAGTGAGGTTAGGGGGTGGTAATCTAGGAGGTGACCGGGCCTGGCCCAGGGTGGGAGAGATGCTGTGGTCAGTAGGTTCTAGGGGTCACATTGCACCTGGCCACCTACTCGAGTTCCTTGGAGATTTGGAGAGGCTTGGCACTGAGCCTCCTGTGGGCTGGCTTTGCAGGTCACGAATGGATCTGCCCGGCTCACCCTCGCGCCAAGCCTGCTCTTCGCAGCCGGCCCAGATGCTCTCAGTGGACACAGGCCACGCCGATCGGCAGGCCAGCGGCCGCATGGACGTGTCAGCCTCCGTGGAGCAGGAGGCCCTTAGCAACGCCTTCCGCTCAGTGCCGCTGGCCGAGGAGGAGGACTTTGACAGCAAGGAGTGGGTCATCATTGACAAGGAGACAGAGCTCAAGGACTTCCCCCCGGGGGCCGAGCCCAGCACATCGGGCACCACGGACGAGGAGCCCGAGGAGCTGCGGCCGCTGCCCGAGGAGGGCGAGGAGCGGCGGCGGCCAGGGGCAGAGCCCGCCGTCAGGCCCCGGGGACGAGGCATGCAGACGCTGGCTGAGGAGGACCCTCGGCAGATTCCAACCCAGCCCCTACCACCCCAGCTGAGCCAAGCTGATGGCCGGTCAGAGACGTCGCAGCCCCCCACGCCCGGCAGCCCTTCCCACTCGCCCCTGCACTCGGGACCCCGGCCTCGACGGAGAGAGTCCGATCCCACAGGCCCGCAGAGACAGGTAAGGCGGCTTGCACCCACTCCCCACCCCTGGATGCCTATAGTTTTTGCCTGGAGCGCTCTTGATGTGCTCCTTGTGTGCTCTATGGGGGTTATTGAATAGCACCCAACAGTTGCAGGCTGTGATGAAGGTAGACAGATTTCAGGGTCCAAAACCATGCTTGGGGGACAGTCAAAGCTTCCAGAGAAGGCACCCTCAACGTTCTGAGTTGAGTTTTGCATTATGAGCAGCGTCAGCCAGGTGACAAAGCAGGAGAAAGGCCTCCCAGGCCAAGCAGACAGTGTGTACAAAGGCCCGGAGGTGGCAGTCAGAAAGCACTGCGCTGATTGCATGTTGCAGCAGATGAGGCTGAGGGGTAGGTCCCTGGCTCCATCCTGGAGGGCCTTGGGGCTGAGCTAAAGGGTTAGAGCTTGATTCTGAGGACTCGGTGAGCCACCCGAGGCTTTGAAACAGGGGTGTGACATATGTTTACCTTGGTCCTCTTGAATGATCCCTCTGGCTGCTGTGTGAAAACGGATTAAAAGGCACAGAACTGCCAGTAGGAAGGCCACACAGCAGGTGCCAGCAAGAGAGTGCCCTGGTGGCTTGGACCAGGGTGGGCGCTCTGGACGTGGGGCAAGGTGGACAGAACCAAGAGGTGTTGGGGAAAGAACTGAGCGGGCTGTGAGCAGAGGGTTCCCGGCTGAGTTCTGGATGGACAGCAGTGCTGTCACTGGTGGTTTTGAAAGGAGCATGTCTCCTCTGAGGGGCTGAGGAGGGCCAAAGAGGTGATGCTGGAGGGCTCTGGGGCTGTGCCGCGTTCCACTCAGTCACCCCACGTTAGGGGTGTGCACCAGGTGGCTCTGGGAAATCCAAGGAGCAGAGCCCAGGGCCGGGGTCAGTTCTGCTGTGTGCTCAGATTGGGAGGCCCGGCCTGGGAGCATGTGGGTGCCCTGGAGAAGGGCAGCTCCAGGCAGGGCTATGTTCAGGCCCCATCCCCACGTCTAGAAGAGAGGGTCTCTGAGCTGAGATCCCAAGGGGTGTGCGTCTTAGCTGTGCCCTGGATTCTGGACTATAAAAGTGGGAACTCTGAGAGAGGTCCTAGCCAACCTAAATTGGAGGCTCAGCCAGGGCAGAGTATGGGCTAGCATGACTGTTGTTGACCTAGACATTGTGCCCACCAGGCCAGCACTGGGTAAGCAGAAGAAGCAAGATCGGTTTGCAATTCCACCTCGCTCCCCTCTCATTTTTTCCTGCGTTCATTCATTTGTTCAATACCTAGTCATTCCACACTTGCTGAGCATGTAGCCTGTGGCAGGTCCCAGAGGCACCAGAGGTCATTTGCACCCACAGGAAGTGCAGAGTCTAGGAGGGGAGACTGACAGTGGTGGTAGAGGGTAGAGAGAGCCCAGAATCCAAGTCAGGAGGCCTAGATTCTGGACCTGGGCTCTCTGCTGGTCCCCTCCTGGTGACTGCAGGCCAGTTGGGTCTCAGAGAGGGAGCTGAGCTATCTGGGAGGTTTTTCTCACCTTCAGATTCCTTCCAGGTCCTGGGAAACACCCTTGCTTTGGGGAATTCCAGCCAAGGGGGTAAGGAGAAAGAGTTGGGGAAGCGGGCGCAGGGGACTTGTTCAGTCTCAGCCTTGGGCTCAGGTTCTGCTCGTGCTGTGGACAGGCAGTGAGTTGTATGTGTCTGGAGGGGGCGTTAAGTGGGGACTTAGTTTCCCCATAGTGCACGGCAGCGAAGTTGGTTAGCATTCTTTGGCTGCGTGTGTGCATTTCTGTATCAGCTCAGCTCGGGAGCGCACATGGGTGTGGGTGTGCACACACAGTGGTGTGTCTGTGGAGCATGCAGCGGGTCTGCAAAAGCGCAGGGAACCCTGGGAGCCGGGATAGCAAAGCTGGAGGGCTGATGATCATCAGAGCAAAAATTCTGGTGACAGTGACCAGAGATGCATTGCTCTTAATGCCTCCGTATTTCACGTGTGTCTTCCTCACAACAATTAACGCAAATAAGGAGGCCCCCCCCCCCCCCCGCCTTCAAAAGGTAAGGAAACCAAGGCTGGGAGGGGCTAAGCCTTTAGCCCAAGATCACCAGGGGGCAAGAGGTAGAGCTGGGTGAGCGCTGTCTGAGGCCTGTGGGTTTAGGAGAGGAGCAAACACAGGCCAGAGAGAGCAGCATCGTGTAGAGTCAGAGAGAACCGGAGTACTTATGTGTGAATGCACGTGTATGTGTTCACCCGCTGGCTGGGCCACGTCAGCAGGTGTGCCTTGGGCACAGCAGTGTTCACGGTGGCCTGTGTGTGTGTGTGTGTGCGGCTATGTGTGAGCACACGGGGTGTGACATGTTTTACGGAGTATTTCAGTACAGCACAGTCCAGGTGAAGGAGGCAGAGACCCTCCTTGTCAAGGGCAGAGGAAGACGGAGAAGTGGACTGGCACATTTGTTCCTTCTTTCTTTGGTCTGAAAGGAGTCCTGAGTCCAGGCTATGGGGGGGCTCCCAAGACTGGCTGCACACTGGAACCACCCTGCCACCTTTCTGCAGGGAATCCCCTCCTAGATCTAGCTTGCTCTGCTCAGCATCTGATGTGTGAACTTCCTCATAACAGTACTCCTTAAAGATACAAACACCTGCAGCACTGTGGGGAGCAGGGACGAGGATAATGTGGAACCAGGCGCAATTTTAGAGCATCTATTGTTCCTTGGTGCGAATGCCATGATATGTTAAACTTTCTCTTTACACACACGCACTGCTTTCTTCTGCAGGGAATTTAAGGTGCAAATTAGTCGTGGCTGGAAAGCTAAGGCCGAGGGGAAGGCAGCAGAGGGTGTGTGATTTGGGGGAGAGATGTTTACCATCCTTTGCCAGTTGTCTCTGGCTGATAACACAGCAGGCCAGCATTCTCTGAGTGCATGGACATTTGCTTGGCCGCCGCTAGAGCATTTCTCTGCCACGTGCCAGGCAGCGTGCTGGGGGCTGGGGACAAAGATGAATAAGGCTTCACAGTTCTGCTCTTTCAGAGCCCGCAGTTCTCAGGCGTGGGTGGGGACGCAAAGGTGTGGACATGGGTGTTTATTGGCAAGGGCCATAAAGCGGAGAGCAGAGAACTCTTCTTTGCTAGAAGGGGGGGCCCGCCTGGGAAGCTGGGTGGTCTCGCAAAGGTGGCATTTCAACCGGGCACGGAAGGCAAGTGAAGGGCAGGAGCACGCTGGGATTAAGTCCTTCCGGAAGCTGCCACACTCTGGCTGGGGTGTTACACTCAGACTGCGCACGTGTGCTGCGAGGGGAGCCGTGGGCTGGTGTCTCTATCGCTTGGATGGAGGGCCTCGGACCCCTAACCCTCAGTGCAGCCAGGACCGCCAGCTCAGAAGGAGCTGGAAGGAAAAGCAGGGTGGGGCCAAAGACAATCCTATCAGAATCTTCTGTCTCCCCCTCTCTCTGATGGAGGCTCCATGTTGTGTCCCTATTTGACATCTATAAGGGGGCACTGGAACTGAGTGTCCTGGGCCCACCCCACCCCACCACTCCTTCAGCTTTCTGGCAGCTGGCCCAGCCCAGTCCTCAGGACCCACCAAAAGCTATTTAAACTGACTTCAGTCACAGGAAGAGCTAGGGGTCAGGATGGGAAAGGTCTGGTGACACCCCAGTCACCATTTCCATCCCCACGGGCCTGGGATGCACAGGCCCACTTTCCCTTTTCCTTCTCAGGGTATGAGGCCAAGAGGGCACAAACAGGATTCTTCCAGATATCTGTGAGGTGGCCAACCCCCTCCCACCGGCTGCCTTGTGGCTCCGCCTTGGAGAGGACTGGGGGAAAAGCCACTTTGGAGAAATGGTTTCTGTTTGCCTCTCCTACCAGTCCTCTATTCCTTTCTTCATTCTCAAGAGTGACTTAAAGGATACTGAAACAGCTCACATGACACAGCATTTACTCCAAGGCAGTCCTAAGTGCTGTGCATATTATAAACACCTAATCCTTATAACAACCCTATGAGGTGGGAACCATTATTACTCCCATTTATACAGGTGAGGAAGCTGAGGCAGGAGAAGTGAAGTAGCTTGAGGTCACCCAGGTAGTGAGTGGTAGAGCTGGGATTCAAACGTGGATAGCCGGACTCCAGAGTCCTACCATTCTGCTACATTTTGTTCACTGAGACCCTGGCATCCTGCTGTGGTACAGGCAGAGGGTGTGCAGGGAATGTTCTCTGGACCACATCATGAGGAGTAAGGAGTACAGCTGGGGAGACAGATGGCAGGTAACAGTTGCAGAGGGGCCTTCCTGGGGGGGGGGGGGGGCGGAGGACTCCTCAAGCCCGGAGGGAACTCTGAGCTCCCACCCGCTAAGGCAGGAAGGCTGCCCAGGGGAGGTGAGTGACCAAGGTCTCCGCAAGGAGACCGAGGTGTGAGAAGTGCCAGAGAGGAGGAGGACTGGGAAGGGAGTTGGAGGCCAGGGGCTAGGTTCTGAGGTTGGACGGGTCAGTGTGCACCCCTCCACCTGGCCGATCCTGCCCCCCGCCCTGCCCGGGACGCCAGCGCCGCAGGGGCTGTGAGCGGTGGGTGGCCCCCGAGACGGAGCTGTCGAGTCTGTGCCTGACGCCTCTTTTCCCTCCACTCTCTTGGTCTCTTTCAGTTGGAGGAGGACAGACTCTCGGGGCACTCCCTCCCGCGGTACAGCCCTCTGCGACGACTGGCGTCCTCCGTGTTCTCCTCCTCCACGCTGGAGACCGAGCATTACCCTCACCCTGGCGGCGGCGGCTCCTCCGGTTCCCTCATTCAGCGCAGCCGCTCGGCGGAGAGCAGCCCCGTGCGGGCGCCCCACCGGCGCCACGCGCCCCTCGCCGCCGGCAACCACAGACTCGTGCCCTCGGTGCTCCGCATCTCGCGGTCCCAGCTGCAGCAGGTGTGGGCCCGCTTCACCCACAAGACCTAGGCTGGGCTCCCCCCCCTCCTGGAGGGGGCAGGTGGGGGGGGGTGGGGAGCAGGCAGAGACCATGGTTCCTTCCCAGGTCGCAATAATCACACACTCACACACCCCATCCCATCCCCATCATGCAATACAGCCCCATATAACGTTGGCCCAAGGTACTGTAATGCCCACCCCCACCCCCCAACGTCTCCCTTTGCTTGGTGCCAGCCAAATGGTGCAGGGAGGGGTGGGGCTGTCGGTGCGCCTTCAGGGACAGGACAGAAGCACTGGGCTGGAGCCACTAGTGGGTCCAGAGTCCGGTGGAAAGCAAGGTGTCAGGGAGAAAAGGCATGCTGGGTCAGAGTCGGTCTGGCATGGAGTTCATTCTGTTTAATCGGTGACTTCTTGGCATGGCGGGGCGGTTCAGCCCTGGGGGAGGGGGCAGAAGATTGAGACCCTCTCCTGTAATGTGTCTGTTTGTGTGGGGCAAGGCATGTGGCCCTGTGTATGAGCCGGGGGCCTCGTCAGCCAGATTTGGGGCTCGGTAGAGAGTGCCTCCGTACTCAGTGATGTGAAGGGAAAGCAGGCTTGTGATCCAGCGAGTCTTTCCCATGCCCTTGTCACAGAAGACAGAGCCCCTACCTCCCACATCTGACCCAGGAGGCCTGAAGCTCAGTCCCCTGTAGGCTGCCCTTGGTCCAGGGCGTATGTGCCATCACCCCCTGGTGGGACTGGGTTGCCCAGCTCGTTTGGGGCTGAGGATGGACGAATGGGGGCCTGGCGTCTGCCCCTCAGGGGGAGCTGGAGCCTAGGGTGAGGGGGCTCAATCTAGAAGCAGTGGCAGAGAGGGTGGTTGTTAAGGATGAGGCGGCACCTGTGAGCTCAGGACAAATCCCAGACAGCAGCAGCCCCACGAGTGTCCCTCTTAGAGGATGACTACTTCCTGTAAGTGCTCAGCCAAGCCAGTTGGCCCCCAGGGACCATGGTGAAGAGGGAGCACAGGGTAGGCAGATCACATGGGGATCTGGAGATGGGTGCCAGATTGCTATGCCCTTTCCGCTCATTTCTCAGCCCCCAACCTGTCACTGCAGGGACCCCCAAGGTTCCCTTTCCTCATTCCTGCCCCTGTCAGCCAGCACCTCTGTTTCTCTGGGTAATGGAGTAGTGGTGGGGAGGGTGCCAGGAAGGGTAGTGCCTATGCCTATTTAGAAAGGGAAGGAAGGGTTGAGGCCTGAAGGTTTGCAAAATATTTATTGCAGTGAGACTGTGTTGGTGTATATGCTTGTGTGCACGCATGTACACTTGTGAGTGTGCTTACATATGAATATTTGGGCATGTGGCAAGGCTGCCATGGACAGGTGCTGAGGCTGTGCACTGCACAATTCCAGGGAGTACCATTTACATAGATCCTAATGTGAATGACACCCACTGAATTTGCAGTGTTGCAGCCCTATGTGTGTGGGTGTGTGTAAGTGTGCATGTGTGTGTGTTAGGGAGTCAGAAAAATATTTATGCAGTCCTTGATAGTTTCCTATGTACCTGCTCTCATCCTGGCTCCTCTCTCTACCCCCTTTTCCCCTTAACTCTTCTTCCTTCCCAGGTCAACTCCCTTCACCTCTCCAGCTATCTCTGGTTGGAGTAGAGGCCTCAGCATCCTTGCCCCAGCTTGGGGGTGTCATAAGTGGGTGGGCAGTGCTGTTTGGCTGAAATGTCCTCACGGCTGGCTGGCACTGTGTATAGCTCATTCACATGAGCTATACCCACACTCACTATTTCTTTTCTCCAAAATCTGTTCTTATCTGAGGATGTCTGGGCCAAGAGCACCTTCCTAATCTAGGAATGAAAGCCAGACTCCTGCCCTAGTACTTGTGCCCCACTCCCACCTCATCCCAGCTGCTTACTTTTGAACCTCCCCAAGTTCAAGCCTCTGTTGCCCTCCAGTGTGTTTTGGGTGGCTCTACATCCTGCTGTGGCAGAGGGGAGAGGAGCGGCAGGGTAGACCCTTTGAAGAGAAAGGACAGAGAACACAAAGCACAAAGGTTAGGGGGTGGGATGGACAGTAGCCCCACTCCCGCCTTCCACATTCTGGCACTGCCCCCTGCCCTTCCCCCTACCCTCTGGCCCTCTTCCCATCTTCCCTAGCTAGTGGCAGAGGGTGAAATGAAGGGGAGTCTGTCCACCAGCAGCTCTGAAAGTCAGCAGCGGTGGGGGCAGGGCCCCTGCTATCCGGGGTTAGATGAAACCAAGCACTCTGTTATCCGGCATTCCCTTCCAGAGGGTTCTGCTACCTGACCCTGAGCACAGCTCCCACTCGGTGACCAGAACCCTGAGGTACTCTAAGATCCCAAAGTGCCTTGTGACTTATCAAAGATGATGGCACTAGCTTCAGCCTCTGTTTTAGCATTAAATATTTCTGTTTCCAAAGCTTTTGGAGGTGGGGAATCCTGTTAAGCATTCCAAAGGTGGCTAAATTTTCACAGACACCCCTCCCCTCCCAAACTGATACCTGTGGGAGAGGATGTGTCCTTTAAAGTAAGATCGTGATTCAAACATTCTGTCCTTTAGGGGACATCCTTTTGGATGACAGAATGATTCAAACATTCTGTCCTTTAGGGGACCACCTTCTGTGGTGATGGGGAGAGTATTTTGTAAGCCATAACGCTCTGAGCCAACAGGAGGTGATCCTGATAACATTATCTTTTGAGGGTGGCTCTGATTTCTGGAAAGAGCGAAGGCCATTTGGAACTACGTGTATTGGGTCAAGTTTATGCGCAGCTCGGTAGAGCCATGCATGCTTTACGTGCATGAGTATAGTTGCTTGTCTGTAAGGGCCCAGGCTGGGTAGGGAAGTTGTGAGTCTGCGGTGTTGTTGGGCTCTTTTTCTGCAGGGTTTCCCAAAGAGGAGGTCACACACAGCTTCCCCAGGGGCAGCTTTGAAAAGAGGCAGCATTCTTTGCTGTACTTCCAAAATGGTGTCTTTGTACTTTATAGTCACACCCTGCATATAGTGATGGCTTCCAATTATTATTTTTAAATTTTATTTAATGACCAGTGGCACATAGTACTTTATTATGTGCCAGGCAGTGATCTAAGCAGTTCACAAAATTAACTCATTGAATCCTCATAATAGCCTAGGAGGTAGATCCCAGTATTACCTGCATTTACTAGATTAATCAGAATATTTAAGTTACCAAACATTAAAACACTCACCAATGCCGAATAACTGAGGTCTTGTTTGATAGGCATTTTAGAGCATTTTAGTCTGTGTAGTGGTCTATTTACTGTCCTTTCTGCTTGGCTCCTCCTTGCTCTACCTAAGAGGCAGGGAGTTGTCTAGAAGCCAGACTCTCCTCCCTTCTCCATTCCCACTTCAGTGTAGGATGGTGTCCAGGTGGGGATCACTCCAGAGTACCAGGGTCGGTTGCAGTGGCCGACCCTATCTCTCCAGAGACCCCACCCTCTCCATCCCACAACCCCAGGCATCCCAAAGCAGCCTGGAGATTCAGAGGGTGGAGTGGAGTAAGAGCTACAGTGAGAAGGCAGGTACTCAGAACCATGACCTTGGAGTATTTTGGACTGGGGTGGGGCGGGGGGAGGGGGTGTTCCTGGGCTTCAGGCTCACAAGGAAGGTACTGGCATTGGTTAGCACTGGCCATGGGGATTTGAGCTGTCACCAACTCACACCTCAACAGGAGCCAAGCAGTGTCAGAGAGAGGGCAGGTTTGGGGACTGTGATAAATGGGAGAACCATCCCCCCATCCTCAGCTCAGCCAATTGTTGCCACTATCTTCCAGTTTTTTTGTGTGTGAAATCTCCCAACTTTTAATTATTGGCATATAATTAAAAAAAAAAAAAACACACACACACACAACTTTTTAAAGAAAAATCACTGTGAGCCAAACAAAACTGGCTTAAGGGCAGAGACTCTGAACACAATTTGCATCCTCTGGGAGCCTGAGGACTCCCTACCCACCTCTTCTGTCCAAGGCTGCAGCACTTCAAGGGGGATGATGTTTCAGGAACTCAAAAATCAAGTGGGCTTCTAAAAGGAGGCAGCTCACGGCCAACCAGTGGGGAATGTGTGGCGTGTGCTATGTGTGCATGTTGGTGACCTCATGGTGTGTGTGCCTGAATGTGTGTGTGGTCCAGTGGGCTTGGGGTAAGTGGGGTCCTCCTGATAGGACCAGTATTTTCTCTGATGGCACAGGACCCTAGGTCAGTGAAAAATACTCTAGTAAATTCTCAGTAATGAGTAAACACCCCCACACACTCAAGGCAGCTCGGGTCACAGCAATAACCACTGATCATTCATCCCAACCACTAGCATCCTGAATCCATCAATCTCCCTCTGCATTTTCCAGTTTGGGGGGAAATGGGCATAGCCGTGCCCAGCATGTGGGGGAATGATGGGACCTTTGAGCCATGCGTGTACATTAACCCTTGCTTCCCCAGCCAAGCGGGTTGGGTAGACCCCTCCAATCCCAGGAAAAAGTAGGGGTCCTCTCTGTAGAGGGTCCCGGGACCCTCCTTTTCTCTCCTCTGCCCTGCCTAGATCCCTTTTTCTGAGGAGGGGGTGGTGCTGTCTGCCCAGGTAGTGGTGATGGGGAGCCTGGGCCACTGGATGGCAGAGGAACTGTGGCAAATGTGTCTATGTTGGATGGCCAGGGAAGACCATGCGTAGGGAGTGTGTGGGGGCCCCTGGCTGTGGGAGAATGCAGTATCCTCTGTTCTCTTTGGGTTGATTGGATGCCTGAGAATGGACCCCTAAGGAGAGCCTGAACACCACCCCACCCTACCCCAAACTCCACTAAGATTCCGACCCAAAGGGCAGGAATCTGCCCACTGCCATAGGCAGTCCTTGGTAACAAGGAGTGTGGCAAATCACTCTCCTTTTTCTTTTATGTTTACTTTTGAGAGAGATAAGAGTGTGAGCAGGGACAGGGCAGAGAGAGAGGGGGACAGAGGAGGATCCCAAGTGGGCTCTGTGCTCACAGCACAGAGCCCACCATTGGGGTTCTATCCCACCAACCTCGAGTTCATGACCTGAGCCAAAGTCGGATGCTTAACCGACTGAGCCACCCAGGCGCCCTGCAAATCACTCTCCTTAAGTTGGAGGGCATGTCCCCAAAGTTTGCATTATTCCTATTAGGTACAGAGGTGCCTCCTGGGACTTGTGGGTCAGCCTCTGAAAATTTTAAAGCATCCTTCTCCCTAAGGGAGAGGCTCCCAGCCTGAGGACCACATCCCTCAAATATCCCCAATGGCTCCCCATACCATCCAGTGGGCTTCCTAGCTCAGGGCGCCCCGGAGCCTGAGTGGACCCCTTCCCCCCATGTAAAGAGTTGAGAAGCAGTAGGGGAGGAGAGGCAATGAAGCCCAGAGGACTATGGGAACCTTTCTAGACCTCTCCTTTCACTTGGCTCCGCCGTCAGTCCCGTAACATACCGTCCCTTCTACCTGCACAGGCTTTGCGTGTGCGGGGGGTGGGGTTCACCTTGCCACAACTAACTGGCCCGCACACACACGCACACTCCATTGCTGCGCGCACATTTCATCCACTCTCCGGACAGCAAACTAGTAGCCCCCGGCCGGGAGAGCACAAAGATCGCGTTTCCGGGCACCCCTCGCAGGTTTATAACTACTGTAACGGGACCCCAACCGCCACTTCCACTCTGTCCCCGCCCCCGGGACCCGCCCCCACACGCCCGTTCCCGCGGCCAGCGCGCCACGAATGTATGGTCCGTCTTTTTAGCTGCTACGCGCGCGACCAGGGTACCGCCCGACACCCCCCCCCCCCAGCCCCGCCTTCCACGTCGCCCCGCCTCCGCGCGCGCCCTCGGGACCTTCGACCCCTGGTCCCCCCGCCGAGCTGCCTGCTGCTAAAGTACCCCCTTCTCGGGGGTTAGCCCTCCCCGCCGCCCCGCCCTCGCGCCAAGTTTGTGTTTGCTTTCCCCTCCACCGGCTCGCGGCCACTGGGTCCCCGACCCTGGGGCGGGGGCTCGCCCCTCAGTGCTTCCAGGGCTGGGGTGCAGACGAAGGGCTGGGAGGGGGAGCTGGCCAGTTCTCCCGGCTCGAAGGGCCCCCGTCGCCCCACCCCAGATTCCTGTTACCTCAACTGCCCACAGCCACCCCCCCCCCATAATTGGCCTTGCAATTGGATGCCAAAGAGCCCAGAGTTGAGGGGGAGACAAGCTTTGAGCCTAGGTCTCTCAGAGCCACCCAACACCCCCTTTTTACCCACGCCTCCACGTCTGTGTCTCCTGCCCCACCCCACTCCACACTGCGGGCCCTGGGGGTCCCCAAACATGCCCCCACTTCCAGCTCTTCTCCCTCCCCACCCCCGAAAATAAAACTCAGGGACCAACATCTGCTTCCTTTGCACTTGCTCTGTCGACCCCTCCCCTCACCCACACTTGGAGGGGCTTCCGTGGGGGAGCAGGCGGGGTTCGGGGCCCTAATGTTTGCCAGTATTTAGCAAGGAGAGGGCTGGCCCCTGCCCCCTGAGAGGTGGGACTGGTGGGATGGGGGAAGTTCAGCCCCGGGCCCAGCTGAGCCCCTTCCTTCCAGGGACCCAAGGATCCCCTCCCAGCGTTGGGAGCTGCTTCCTAATCGTGGTGGGGAGGGGAGTGAGGGATGGGAAGGGGGTTGGGGAGAGGACCCTTCCGGAGGTCCCGAATTCCAGCCAGTTTATTCCTAAACCTCCCCCCTCCCATCACATCCCCCCCCCTTTTGTACTGCAATAATACTGTATTATAAGCTTGCACTGTTCCCCAACCCTAGCCGCGTAAGCATGCACGAGAAACTCAAGACCACACACACACACACACACACACACACACGAAGATGGGACGCTTTTTTTTTTCTTCCTCTTTCTCTCCGGGGTGCGTCCTCAGTGTACATAGCGGCGTCGGGGGGGCCCCGGGCCCGGGTGGAAAAGCATGCACTGAGCCCCCGCCCCTAGACTGCGAGTACTGTACAAATCCAACACTTGAAACCGACACGCACACGCGCGGCGCCGCCACGGGGGTGGGACACGGACACGCACCCACGCGCACACGGCCGCGCAAGGGCGGGGGTGGGGGGCGCCCCGCCGTCACGCGTCGCTGTGCGAGGGATCTTGTGCCTTTTTAAGTCCCTGTATGTTAATGCAGACAATCCGGAGAGCTTGTGTACTACCAAAACCTGATTAAAGACGCCTTCCAGGAACCTGCGCCTCGCTTGCTTTCTTTGATACTTCTCCTTCCTAACCCACCCCTCGATGCAGACCCCAACTCCGGGGGTGCCTGGCTGAGCAGAGGGCAGGAGCTGATCTTGCTGATTCTGGGATTGGGTGGGGGCAAATTCCAGATCAAGGGATCCAGCCCCACCCCTACCTCAGCCGCCCCTAAGACAAGGACCAATGGAGAGGGGGAGGGGGACGGCAGGAGGTTTGGGGCCTAGTTGGACTCTAGCAACCCTCACCCTGTCTTCTTTCATCTGGAGGACTGGTTTGGGGATGGACCCTGGTCTCTGGGGCCTGAAACCAAATTGCCAACTTACAGGAAGAGGGATGGGAAGTAGGTGGGTGGGCACCTAAATCTGTTCTCTGTGGATCAGACTATTGAGGCCAAGCGCCTGTGCCTGTCTGCAGTGGGAAGGAGGCCAGGAAGCCAGCAAGCTCTGTGAAGGGGCCATAGGAGCCTTCCCCTGTCCCTCTGCTCTGATGGGGGATCTGAGATGGCCCTGGCCTGGGGGAGAATGGTCTGTCCAGGGGGATCAGTGAAAGAGTGGATTGTGCAGAGCCTGGGGCGGGGGTGGGAGGCTGACGGATAGAATGTGGGTTGAGGGAAGACCAGGTCCATGAGAGGAGTGGGACTGGAAGAAGGAGGATTGCTGCAGAGAGAGAGAGAGTGCGTGTAAGAGGGGAGGCTCTCCCTCCGTCAGGTCTGCTGTCACAGTGCCACACTTCACTCCTTGGGGCCTAAAGCAAGTGTGGGGGCAGAAGGGTAAGCGAGAGCTGCATTTCTTGCCCCTGAAGCATTTAGAATGTCCTCATGCTGTGAGCTCCGGGGCAGGCAAGGATGGGTTGGGAGCACTGAGACCTGGGATTCAAGTGTGCGAGGATCTGCTTAGACCCAGGGTAGGCAGCCACCTTCTCAGGTCTTCTTACCCCTCCCCGCCCCCGGATGAGCATCAATGGCCAGTGTGTCCAGGTGGGTGGCCCTGGGGTGGAGGAGTGCAGGGAGGGCCGTGGCTTGGCAGGTGTGGTTTGAGAGTGGAAACTCAGATAGGTAGCTGAAAGGTCTGGGAAAGGCAACGGTGGTCAGAGTGCTACACTGCCCACTTCTCATCTCTGGTTCCAGGTGGGGGAGTTACGGCAATGGGGGCTCCCTGGGAGGAAGAGAGATGCGGGGCAATTATGGCAATGAGGGCTCCCCAGGAGGATGAGAGATGGGAGGTGTGTGCCAGCCTTGTGGGGGAGGGGTGGGATGTCCCCATCCATCCCACAGCTTTGGTCACTCACTAGCCCCCCTTCTGGGCTGAAGTGCAGTGTGCAATGTCTGGGCTTGGCCAGGGTCCAGGCAGAGCTGCTCTCTGCACTCCATCTAGGGAATGGAGGTATGTAACCCATCCAGTCCCCGGCGTGGGGGGTCACTAGTGTCAAATGCTGAGGAGAGCCTCAGCAGCAGGGAAAGATCAGAGGCTGGTTCATCCCTCCACTTTTCCTGTTGACTGGAGTAAACATGGATTAGGGCTGGGCTCTGAAGCTGGGGAGGCCACAGCCTTGGGGTCTGGGCTCAGACCCCAGCAAGGGGAGGGCTGGGACTTTCATTCTCTCTGAGGGTCTTAGCTCCAGTGGCCTGCCTCACCTTCTCCATGATTCACCCTTACAGTAGCAGCCTTTTGCCAAACTCCATCAGAACCACCAGGGAGATTTAAAATAGAGAGATTTCTGGGCCTCGTCTCTGACCTACAGACTAGGGGTGGGGGGTAGGGAATAGGACTCAGGGCTCTTTAGGTTTAAAAAGCACCCCGAGAGACTCCAGTGCCAAGCCAGTCTGGAGAGCCACAATAAGTAAATTGGAATCATAAAGGGTCGCTGACCTAGGAAGGGAGTAGGAAGGTGTGAGTCCTCCCAGATGCTGAGTTCCCCTTGCTGACACCCAGCACACTTGCTGCCCTCTGAGCTGGAATGGGAGAGTGTCACTGCTGTCCCCCTCCCACGGTATCCACAAATCTACACGGCCAAGCACACAGAGGCTGTCTAGTGAACTCTGGCTGAATGAATGAGCACAGGATGGCAGGGGCAAGTGGATGAATATTCACTGGGCTCAGGCATTCAGGAGAGGGTGGGGGAGGGTGAAGGGGACCTCCCACTCTCTGAGGAAGGAGGAACTTGAGCCCAGGCCTGTCCTTCCCAACATGGAGCCAGATGGGGAGAGGTGGAGGGACTCTGAAATGGAAAATCCAGTATGCCCAGGCCCTGGGTGGGCTTGTCAGTGATCCTTAGGGCAAGTCTGTCCCCGTTCTGAGGTTAAGGTTCTTCCTGCTAAAGGGCAGAAGGTACCAGGTTTCCCTGCATGGGAGGGTGGGAGGCTAGTGAGGCGATGGAAAGAGTTTGGGGTTCTGGGCCAAGTTGGTTGATGTGCTTTGTGAAGTGGGCTTGCCAGTGCCTCTCTCCAGGCCTCAGTTTCCCAATCTGACATTGTCACCGATGCCTGATTTCAGTTCTCATCCCTCCTCCCTCCCATGTAACAGAAGGGGAGGGCTTTGAGATGGAAGGAGAAGGTTCCACCTGTGATCATCTAACATGGACATTGTGAACAGAGGGTCTGTCCTATGGATGGGTCTTTTCTAAAGGCTAGAGGGAAAGGTAGTTGTGCCACGGACGCTCAAAGTGTCAAAGGTGGGACAGGGAAAATAGGCAGAGGTTCTGCTGGGTGGCTGAGTTCTGAGCTAGACAGTAGGGAGACATGATCAGAGCTCCGTGTCTGTCTATAGGTACCTAGCACTCAGTACGGGCATCTACACCACGGTGGCAACTCACCCAGGGTCTCACAGCATCCCCCTCACCTCTGCCCAGTCTTTAGCCTTACTGTTGGTAACTAAACATGACAAAGGGCCCCCAGCACAAGGCCTGGCACAGAACTAGGGCTTAATATTTGCTGAATGAATGAATGAATGAATGAGAATAGTGCAGAAAAAGAAAACAATTGCTGAGGACTTCCAGCCTGGATGTGAAGGAGAAAAAGCTCTAAGGCCATCTGGTGCCTGGCTCAGACAGGGTGTGCAGGGGTCCTGCCTGGGGTCAGATGCTACCCCATCTTGCATGCCCCCAACCTTCATTACATCCTCATGGATGGTCTGATCATGCGAAAGATTATGGCAGTTGAGGAGAGGAAAAGTCACAGCCTTGGGCAGATCCTCAGACTTGGGGATTCCCACCTTCCCCTCAGGCCCTCCTTTTCTCACCACCCTATCTCCCATAGGTGTGGCATCCAGGCATTTCTGGGCTTACAGAGGGAGGCAGTGATCTCCAAACCAGAGAAGCAGGGCAGGGGGCAGGAGGTGGGGGTGGGAAGGAGCTGATATTTATTGAGCAACTGCTATACGCCAGACCCATTGCTTATCTGATCTCATTTATGATCACAATCTCTGTGGAGTATGCATTATCCCAATTTCATTTCCTAATAGAGAGATTGCACACTCTGTGAAAACAAGGACCATATCTATCTTGTTCAATACCTGATGCACAGATGCATAGGCTCTAACATGGTGGCCAGGACAACAGACATTCTAGGACTTCTTCTTGAAGGAAGGAAGGGAGGAAGGAAAGGAGGAAGGAGGGGGGAGGGAGGGAGGAAGGGGAGAAGGGAGGGAGGGAGGAAGAAAGGAGGGGGGAGGGAGGGAGGAAGGAAGGAAGGGAGGGAGGAAGAAGAGAAAAACCCTCAGGGAAAACAAGTAGAAGGGAGGGTGATGATGCCTGCTTGGTGGGTGGACAGGAAGGTGTTTTGGAAGGTTGTTTTAAGCTCAGTCCTGGAGGAAGAATAGGTATTTGTCATGTGCCCAGAGGAAGTGACAGGGACTCAGGCAGAGGGAACTGCCAGAGGGAAAGACAGCAGTGTGAGAACCATGATACATTTGGGGAACTTCTGGTGGCATCAGCATGGCTGGAGCACAAGGCGGGGATCAGAGGGCGCTGATGGAAGTGAGGCTAGAACTGAAGGTCGGAGCCGGACCAAGGAGTGAGAAACAGGATTGTCATGTGCCAAGCCAAGAACTGGAACTGTTTTCTGAGGACTGTGGGGGCTCCTGTAGGTTTGTGCAGGTTTGAAGTGGAGAGAGAGAGGATCAGATTCAAGTTTCAGGAAGATTACTGTAGCAGCTGTCGGAAGGATGGGTGGGCAGTGCGGGAGGGACAAAACAGGCCACCGGCTGGGGAACCACCAGGCAGATGTGCCCATGTGCTCTGCAGCTGCTGAGGTCCTGAGAAGGTGGTCAGGTCTTTCCAGTCCAGAAGGGAGGAGGCTAAGGGGAGATGTGGCAAGAGCCTAGAAAACCAAGAACAGGCCATCACATTGCCAAGCTGGACAAAGCTTCAAAAGGGAAAACTTAATCAACTGGAAAGAAACTGCCCTTCGTAAGCTGGCTGTGAATTCCCGAAGGAAGTATGGACTCAAAACACACCTGTAGAGGGCTGGAAAGTTCTTGACTGACAGGAGGGTAGGGGGGCTGGAGCTCCAGGGGCCCAGCCTGCATTTTGGGGTGTGGAAGACTGCCGAACTTTGCCCTTGTCCTCCATAGCTCTGATGGCCCTGGTGGCCAGCTCCCTGGCTGCAGAGAAACTGTTGCCCTACAAGGAGCAGTGAGGGCTGACCCAGACACTTGCTGCCCCCCTCCAGACCTGATTTCCTCATCTGTCAAAGGGAGGGTTGATCTACATGGCGGCTACGATGCCTTGCAGCTGTCATTGTCTTCTACTGACTCAACCAGAGCTGGCCCTGGGTTTTGGAGGCAGGGAGAAGAGTGAGGGAGATGGAATATGGGAGACAGAGAAACTGCCAGGATCAGGGCCGGGGGTCCTCAGGGGAACTGGAGCATGCACACAATCCTTCATCAGAGATTTACTGAGCACTTACTAGGTGCCAGGGACCATTCTAGGCCTTGGGGGACAGAGCAATGAACAAAACAGACCCAGTGCCTACCCTCATGGAGCACACACTCTGGTGCACATGGCTGGGCACGTGGGCCTCCTAGCTTGTGGGCACAGCCCAGGTCTCCTTGGGCCCGGCAGGGTGGGTGACCTCAGCCAGTCCCTGTATGTGCCTCTTGCAGGTGTTCTCCGTGGCATCCCCGTTTGAGGTCAATGGTCTCCCACGAGCTGTGCCTCTGAGCCTGCCCTACCAGGACTTCAAGAAAGACCTCTCTGATTACCGAGAACGGGCTCGGTTGCTCAACAGGGTCCGGAGGGTGGGATTCTCCCACATGCTGCTCACCACCTCCCAGGTCCCACTGGCTCCTGTTCAGCCTCAAGCTAATGGGAAGGAGGAGGAGGAGGAGGAGGAGGAGGAGGAGGAAGAGGAGGAAGAGGAGGAGGAAGAGGAGGAGGAGGAAGAAGAGGAGGAGGAGGAGGAAGAAGAGGAGGAGGAGGAGGAAGAAGAGGAGGAGGAGGAGGAGGAGGAGGAGGAAGAGGAGGAGGAGGCAGTGGCTCTAGGGGAGGTGCTGGGGCCTCGCAGTGGCTCCAGCAGTGATGGGAGTGAGAGGAGCACTGACCGGAGCCAAGAGGGTGCCCCTTCCACGTTGCTGGCTGATGACCAGAAGGAGTCCAGGGGCCGGGCCTCCATGGCCGACGGGGACCTGGAGCCTGAGGAGGGCTCCAAAACGCTGGTGCTCGTCTCCCCTGGCGACATGAAGAAGTCGCCCGTCACTGCCGACCTGGCCCCTGACCCTGACCTGGGCACTCTGGCTGCCCTCACTCCTCAGCAAGAGCGGCCCCAGCCCACCGGCAGCCAGCTGGACGTGTCTGAGCCAGGCACCCTGTCCTCTGTCCTCAAGTCTGAGCCCAAGCCCCCTGGGCCGGGAACAGGGCCAGGGGCCGGGGCAGTGACCACAGGGGCAGGAGGAGTGGCAGTCACCTCCTCACCCTTCACCAAAGTTGAGAGGACCTTTGTGCACATTGCAGAGAAAACCCACCTCAATGTCATGTCTTCCGGTGGACAAGCCTCCCGGTCTGAGGAGCTGGGTGCTGGGGGTGAGCCGGGCCTGGAGGCACCCTCTGACGGGAGGGTTGTGGAGGAGGGGGCCTCCGTGCCCCTGGAGAATGGCATCGCCCAGTCAGGGCTGGAGAGCTGTGTTCTGTCTGGACCCCCGATGGATAGCCCCTTGGAGGTGGCCACAGACTCACTGCCCAATGGCCCAGCCCTTGTTAACGGGCCAGCTCCAGCATCCCCGCTGGAGCCAGGCCCAGAGAAACTGGCCACTGTCTCCCCCAGCCGCCATGCCATGCCAGGCCCTCGCCCCAGGAGCCGGATCCCTGTCCTGCTGTCTGAGGAGGACACAGGTTCGGAGCCCTCGGGCTCACTGTCGGCCAAAGAGCGGTGGGGCAAGAGGGCCCGACCACAGCAGGACCTGGCACGGCTGGTGATGGAGAAGAGGCAGGGCCGCCTGCTGCTGCGGCTGGCCTCTGGGGCCTCGTCCTCCTCCAGTGAGGAGCAGCGCCGTGCCTCTGAGACGCTCTCAGGCACGGGCTCAGAGGAGGACACGCCTGCCTCGGAGCCTGCTGCCCCCAGGAAGGCAGGGCGGGCAGCTACCACCCGGAGCCGGATTCCCCGCCCCATCAGCATCCGCATGCCCACGCCTGCTGCAGCCCAGCAGTCCCCTGGCAGACCCCACAGCGCTGCCCCCGCATCTGACACAGCCATCACCAGCAGGTGAGAAACCGCTGCCAGCCCCAGGGTGGGCAGAGGGTGACCACAGAAGGCCTCCACCAGCAGGGGCCTCCCCAGAGCCAAGGTCAGGGCCTAGTGAGGATGCAGCTACACCTGTTCACCACCTTCCCCATTAAGTGTCTCTTCTGACTCAGGTCCCAGCCCTGTCACTGGGCTCAAGGGAGGGGCTACAGTGAACGTGTCTAGAGGGGTGCCAAGGAGGCCAAGCTTGGGAAAGGTTAACAGGGGCCAGTGGAGCTCACATCACAGCCTCAGGTATGTGATGAGGCATTTGAAGCCAAAGGATAAAGGGCAGAGTAGTTGGGAAAAAACACGACTCATATCAATGTAAACACGGGTACATTATAGAGTAGAATGTAAAATCCATGAGAATTTCAGAGATGAAACAGTGACGTCCAAGAAAGCCTGCAGCAAGCTCTTGGGGAGCAGCCTGGGAGAGGGTGGACTCTAGAGGTCCCACCCTGGAGGATGAAGCACCAGGCCTCAGTTTATTCACCTGTGCCATGATCTCCTCAGCCTCATCCAGCTCTGAAGACGCAGGACTCTAGGGCTCAGTGCCCAGAGATTCTGAAAATGTCTCTCCTTTTTTGTTTCTTTGCCCTCTTCTTTTCTCTTGCCTTCTGCACCCCTCCATCCCCCTCCTCCCGCAGGCTCCAGCTGCAGAAGCCCCCAGGGTCGGCCGTTGCTGCTGACCTCCGCCCCAAACAGCCCCCCGGCCGTGGCCCGGGCCCAGGGCGAGCCCCAGCCGGCACCAGGCCCCCCGCCCCGCGAAGTCCAGGCCCCTCCACCTCCGCCGCGCCACGCCAGCCCAGCGCGTCCCCCCGGAGCCAGTCCCTGTCCCGCAAAGAGAGCTCCTCTCCCTCGCACCAGGCCCGGCCCGCAGGTCCCCCGCCCCGGGGCGCCCCGCAGGCCCGGGCCCAGCCTGATGGTACCCCCTCCCCGGGGGGCCCCAAGAAAGGACCCAGAGGGAAACTCCAGACTCAGCGCGCAGCAACCAAAGGCCGGGCGGGGGTCGCGGAGGGCCGGGCCGGGGCCAGATAATGACGCGCCAGGCTCTCCGCGGCCCCCCACCCTCACCCCGGCCCCCCATCCGCAGCCGGCCACACTGAAACAGCTCCCAGCACAGCCTTACGCGCCTGACGCGCGCCACCCGCGGCCCCAGCTTCCCGCCTGCACCCGCGAGGACGCGCGCCAGCATTCGCCGCGCCCGCCCGCCGGCCCGGCCGGAGGGGGACGCCTTGCCGCGGGGTGGGGGAGGGGGGGGAGCGCCAGCCTCCCGGTACTCCGCCCCCTCCCCGTGACCCCTGCCATCCCCCTGCCGCCCTTCGGGTGGGGCAGGCTCACCCTCCGCCCCGGGGAAGGCTCAGCCACTTTTTCACTGAGGACTCCACTAATGGGGACGCCCCCTCACCCGCCAGGCCTCTGCTGCTCTTCGTGCTCCCACAGGGACCTCTGCTTACACCTCCTGCGGCGCCTTTTCCTCCTCCCGGCCTTCTTCCAGCCCAAGCCCACCCACCTCCACTTTGAGAAAGGCAGCCTCAAATTCCGGAAGTGGAAGTTCCAGCCTCCCCACCAGGGACCAATACCACAATCTCCTGGAAGCTGTGGTGGTCCAAAAGGCCTCCTCTTCTCAGCTGCTAGGCTGGGGTTGGGGAGCTGGGATCCAGGGGCCATCGGTCTACTCAGGTGTGAGGGGGCAGATCTGACCAGCCCCAAAATCCGCTCCATTCTGGACACCCCTGTGGAAGATGGTGGGCAGGTGATTGGGGGGGGGGGGGGCTGCTCTTCTGCACCCCTAGGGTGCAAAGTCCTTCTCCCCATAAATTTGGGTGGGTCCTCAATGGGAACCAGAGAGCGTGTGTGGGCTGCCTTCCTGGGCACATGTTTCCCAATGGGAAGTTGGAGGGGGGCTTTAAAAAAGGTTTCACCCCCTCCCTTGGCCTCCTGATCTAGTGCTCAGGACCCCTCACCATCAGGAACTCCTTCTTGCCATCTAACCTCAATCCTGCCTGCTGCAGTTTCAGCCAACTTCCCTCTCTCCTGAGTTCAGTGGAGGTGGAGAATGGCTGTTTTTCATCTTCTCTGCACTGGCCCTTTAGAGATTCATGGACTCAGTTCTGGCCGGGTCACCCTGTCTGTCCTCCTGGGGTGGAGAGTGGGCTGGATCAGACCATCATCTGGCCTGACAGCTGGCCCCTGGACTCAAGACAGAAAGGCCCTTCTAAGTCCAGATGGTATGCTTGTGTGATGGGTCCAGCCTAAGTCCCCTCCTCCCCCAGCTAACCCTTCAGCCTGTCTCCTCTTGTCTTAACCCCAACCCATGCAGCTGAGCTGTCCCTGCAGAGGGTGAGGGCTGTGCTGCTCCATGAATGGATATGGGGCTTCCTCCTGGGTCTGGCTCCTGCATAGCTCATCCCACCTCATCATGAGCCTCAACTGCCTACATCTTGGCCAAGCAGCACACGGCTGCAGAAGGGACAGCCGACCCTGTCTATCTGGGACAGGTCCCCTGCAGGCCTTCTCCATCCTCAGCACCCTCAGCCTCTGTCCCCTGGCCTGGCCCCTCTGTTCTTCTGTGAGTCACAGAGAACAAGGCTAGGCAACCAGGGGAAGAGGAAGAAAGGCCCCAGCAAGCCCCAGTGGTCTGGCAGCATCCAGCCACCATTGCTTAGAAGGATGCCCATGAGGAAGTTGGCCCTGGAAGCAGCCTGGTGGTGCCAGCTGAAGCCCCTCTTGGAGAGTCAGCAGGCTTGGGCAGCTGTTTCCACACCAAGGTGGTGGCTTCTCTGCAAACCAGCCCAGGGGAGGACTCCAGGGTGGACGGCCTTTGAGGTCCATCCCATGCTGACGCAGAAGCTCCCAGAACACTCAGGAAACCTCTCCGGACAGAGCCCTCTTTGTCAACCCAAGACCCTCCCAAGGCCTCTACTGCCCTCTGGGTCCAACAGAGGGGGTGGAAGAGGGGCCACTCCCTGCCACCTAGAGCTTCTCCGAATGACAATCAGCTCGTGCCAGGTGGGGACCAGGGCATGACCCCCGGTGCCCAGGTCCTGGGCCTGCTCCTTGCCACCAACCGAACCGTGAATGTAGGGCCCCCAGCTTCACCTCTGCCCCAGGACCAACAACACCCTGGTTTGGTGTTGGGAAGAAAAGGGGCGGCCTGAGAGAGCCCCAGGCCCATCTGACCCCTAGCTTCACCCAGCACTGGAGCTGGGCAGAGACGCAAAACCCTGTCTGCTCTCGGGATTCCAGACCTCCCTAGGGCTCCCAACTGACCTCAGGCCTCTGCGTCATGGAATGTCACCAAGGTGGGGGAGGAGGGGTAGGGGTGAGTGTGGGAGGGGACTAGGGAACTGACTCTGCTCTTCTCCCCAGGAAGGATCCAGGGCAGAGGACACCACACCTCCCAGTGTCCCCACCCCCAGCTGCAGCCTCTTCCCCCTTGAACATCCATCCCCTCCACCAAGCCCTCCTGGGCCTGAGCCCTTTCTCTATAAGAGTGCCACACCACCACCACCGCTACCACCACCTCACCCCTCGAGCACTTCCCCATCATGACAAACCTGTGTCATTGGCTCAGACACAGGTCTGCTCACCCCAGAACATGCCTCCCCTCCCAAGCCACACTGTGCATGAAGCGGGTGCAGGAGAAGGGCCATGTCCCATTCATGTGGGCACCCCCCTTCTGGGCTCCTCACGGGGGCCTGGCTCAGTCTTCTCAGCTCCGGGGATCAGCCCTGGTGGGCATGGAGTGGGGGGCAGGGAGGTGCCCTCCCCCTCCCCCAGGGAAGCCACTGAAGAATGTTTACATGCCAAACAGAATGTAACACCCTCCCCCACCTCTTCCCAGTCACTGCATGGCCTCTGCCCACCCTGCACCTGTCCACCCCCACCCCAACACCCTGGAAGCCGCTGTCATGATTAGATCGGGTCTTGGAAGGGAAGTAGCCATCACACCATTAAAAAGCCTGTGGACCTTTCGTTCTGTTGGCCTGGACTCTTCTTCCTTTGGGGAAGAGGGAAAAGCCTAGGCACTGTGGCTGGGAATGGGCAGGGGAGAAGAGTGCAAGTTGGTGGGCAAGTGGGAATGGACTGCCATGGAGGCAGATTAGATTGTCTCTATGGAGATGGAAACAGATGCTCAGGACAGGAACAGATAAAGGGTCACACAGGTGGAAGAGGGCTACTCTCTGTCTCTGATAGCAAAGCCTCTGCTCTCTCAGCTCCTCTGGTTGTCTCTCCAAGGAGGCTCAGAGTCTAGCTTTGTGCAGGGAGGAAGGGAGGAAGAATTTGCATTGCCCCAAAGTTAACAGACACAAGTGAGTTTGGAAAACCATAAAGCTAAAAAGCTCACAGGCAAGGAGAAACAATGGTCATTATTCTAGAAAAATCTATGAAAATTATAAATGAATGCAGCCTATGACCTAGCATTGCCACTGACAGAATCGTATTATGGATTCGTAAACTTGTGAAATTTCATGTGTCCAAAGTTACTCACTGCAGCATTTTCCATGGAGCTCCCCAAACCTCATCTGCTATCTCACACTCAAAACATTCTGGAAATGGGAGTTTTTTCATTAGATTCACACAAACTCATGTGGTATCAAAACTTGACAAGACCATTTATAGTCTTCATTAATTCCACTTATCATACATGTTTGCAATGGAAATATCAAGGTGTTGGATCCTATTAGGGTATTTCATAATATATGGAATACGCACTAAGTATGTATGTGTGTATACACACACACACACACACACACATATATATATATATATATATATACATAATTTTTTAAATGTGAATTCCAAAAGAATTCTCATCCCAATGGTTTGGATAAGAGACTGTGGACTTGTAAAAGCAAAAGTTCAGAAGCAATCTAAATGTCCACTAGTTGGGGCTGATCAGTACAGCATGGCCAGCCATATGATGGGGACCCTATCACTGTGTACTGGGAGGCTCTACAGTGAAGGAGGTGTAGACACTTTGTATACACTTAAGGACTGGTCTCCAAGACTAAGAATAGGTAAGAGAACCATGTCTATGATGTACAGCTATTTATAGATGAGTGAGGGATCTCTGGTTGCTTCAGGGAGGAAGGCTGTGGAGAAAGGGAGGCTTCACTGCAGTGTACTTGCGGTACCTTTTGTAGTTTGGACCCTGTGTTCACCAGGTGTAAAAATTTCCCCTAGGCAACACATAAACAATTTCTGTCTCAGGACAGGCTTCTGGCTGTGCCTGGGATCAGTGGTAAAAGAGACAGGTTCTGAAGTTCTACTTTACGACTCAGATGCAGCTCTGACATTCCAAAACCTGTGTAACCATTTCCTATTCCCCACCCTTGCCTCCTGGGATCCCCTTTCCTCTGACATGCATGCCAGGGGGCTCTAGGTCCTAATTTACCAGACTTCAGTGGGGCCCCCACATGCTTTCACCTTCCTTCTTGTTTAAAAATGTCAAAAGCAGGGGCGCCTGGGTGGCTCAGTCGGTTGAGCTTCCGACTTCAGCTCAGGTCGTGATTGTGCGGTCTGTGAGTTCGAGCCCCGTGTCGGGCTCTGTGCTGACAGTTCAGAGCCTGGAGCCTGTTTCAGATTCTGTGTCTCCCTCTCTCTCTCTGACTCTCCCCCGTTCATGCTCTGTCTCTGCCTCGAAAATAAATAAACGTTAAAAAAAATTTTTTTAAAATAAAAATGTCAAAAGCAGGTCATATTTGTAGTATAAAAGTGAATGTTATCAGCATATAGAATAAAACAGGAAAGCCCCCTGTCCATGAATCTGATCATCTAGAGGTAACTCCTATAAATGGATTTTTTTAAATGTTTGTGTGTGTGTGTGTGTGTGTGTGTGTGTGTGAGAGAGAGAGAGAGAGAGAGAGAGAGGCAGAGAGAGAGAGCGGGACAGATCATCCCAAGTGAGCTCTGTGCTGACAGCTTTGGTGCTGACAACAGTGAGCCCGATGAGAGGTCAAACTCAAGAACCGCAAGATCACGACCTGAACCAAAGCTGGAAGTTGGACACTCGACCCACTGAACCACCCAGGCACCCAATGGATCATTAAAAAAAAATTTTTTTTTAATCTCTACACCCAACGTGGGGCTCAAATTCACAATCCCAAGATCGAGAGTCACATGCTCTAACCACTGAGCCACCCAGGTGCCCAAATGGCTTTTTCTTTATGTTTATAATAACTCTCTCCCTCCCTCTCCCTCTCTCCCCCCTCATAAATAGAAGAGCATATTATACTTGCTATTCTGAAATGATTTTTATGCCCAGCGATATCTTAAAATACAGTTTTTAGTGTATTCACAGAGTCGTGCAACCATCACCACAATCAATTTTAGAACATTTTGATCACCCCAAAAAGAAATTCCTTATCCATTAACAGTCACTCCCAAATCTCCCCAACACCTCCAGCTCTTAGGCAACCACTAATCTACTTTCTTTTTCTGTATAGATTTGCCTATTTTGAACATTTCCTATAATACATGAAATACATTTCATATAATATGTGACTCTTTGTGACTTCCTTCTTTCACTTAGCATTGTTTTCGAGGTCCATCCATTTCATGGCTGAATGATATTCCATTCGGTGAATAGACCATATTTTGTGTATCCATTTATCAGTTGATGGGCTTTGGGTTGTTTCTACCTTTTGGCTGCTGTGAATAATGCTGCTATTAATATTTGTTTACAAGTGTTTGTGTGGACATATGTCTTCATTTCTCTTGGGTGTATGCCTAGAAGTAGAATTGCTGGGTCATCTGGTAATTCTATGTTGTTTTTTAAATCAATTTTTAAAAATGTTTATTTATTGTGTGTGAGAGAGAGTACAAGCAGGGGAGGGTCAGAGAGAGAGAGAGAATCCCAAGCAGGCTCCATGCTGTCAGTGCAGACCCTGACACAGGGCTGGACTTTATGAACCATGAGATCATGACCTGATCCAAAACGAAGAGTCAGATGCTTAACCAACTGAGCCACCCAGGTGCCCCTGGCAATTCTATCTTTAACATTTTGAGGAATTACCAAACATTGCACCATTTTACATTCCTACCAGTAATATATGAGGATGTTCTTTTTAATGGCTACATAGTAGTCCATGGCATGCATGATCCATAATCTATTTAACCTACTCCTTGTTGATTTTTCATTAGATTCTCTCTAACTTTTCACTCTTTCAAGTAGTATCAAAGTTAACATACTGGCTCCAATCTTTGCTTATCTCTGCAAGTCTAGTGCTAGGAAAAATTCCCAGAATAATCAAATAGACGAAAAATGGTATCTTGCCCAATTTTTTATTTCTCTTACTATTACTGAGAAGGAAGGAAGGAATGCCATGATTACTCATTCATTATTTAACATTCTTTCAATCATTCATTCATTCATTCATTCAACTAATTCTTCAGGCCATTGCTGAGCTCCACATGTACCAGAAGCTATGCCAGACATGGGACATTGTCTGAGAATTGAGGCAAAGCATAGAGGGCTCTCAAGAAGGTGGTTGTAAATTAACTTTCACTTGACATGTGCTATATGCACTCAGGCAGAGACTCCTAGCCCAGACTGGGCCCTTCAAGGAAGGGCCTCAGATGGATATGATTCTTAGACTGAATTTTGAAGAACAAACTGAAGTTGGCCAGATGACGAGGAAAGGACATTCCTGGCAGAGGGAGTAGCATGGGCCAGTTGTGGAGGAGTGAGAACTACATGTCATTCAGTGTGGTGGTTATAGGTGTGAACTGAGGGATAGAGAGAGGAGTGAAAGGTGGTGGGACTGTGTCAAGGAGGACAGCTTTATAGGGTTGTAGGGAATCCCTGCTTTCCCCATTCTCCAAGCCTGAGATCTGCTGGGCACACTCACCTCCTGAGGCCCAACATGACTGCCACAGCCTACATGATGCTCCATGGGTGAGGAGCTATGAGAGCTCTGAGGACATGGGCACAGAGAAATAAGTGGCTTCATGGAGGCTGTTCAGTCAGGGGCTAGAGAGGGGCCATAAGATCAAGGACATTGGAGGTACATTTGTTAGCAGAGAGAGGTCCCTTGGGTATACCTGGAGAAAAGAGACAGGGTAGGAGTAGGGTGGGTGGTGCCATGCCTCTGATCATCAGACACTGGGGCCTGCTGAGACTTTCCCACTGGCTACTCAGGAGTCAAGGCCAAGCCAAGACTGAAGGACAGTCAGGATAACCTTCTGAGTCCTCAGAAGATGTCATTGTTCATGGTGATGAGGTGATGGGGAGGGGAGGCTACATGGTCATAGGAATGTGGCTATAGGTTAAAAGGGACACATGACACAAGTTCATGTTCATCACTCCAGGTGGCATTTTCTGCATTCCTTCTCATCCCATGTACCATTAAACCCAAAGTGGCATAACATTACCCATTACCACCACCATCTATCTCCATTACCCACCTCTAACTCTATTACCAGCCCCATCATTACTCAAATCACAGATACCCTTCTCCCAAACTAGGCTCCGTCACCACCATTACCATCAACATTACCAGCCTCTGATGACGGAATGATTAACAAGAGAGATAAGATTCTTGCTCTCAGGGATCCTGTACGTCTTCATCATGACCACCACCACCACTTTCACCACCACAATACCATCACCATAGCCACGCCCACCATCACCTCCTCCACCATTAATACCACCACCACCACCATCAGTATCGTCTACAATATAACCCTTGTAACCACCACTGCCTTCATAACCACATCAGTATTACTATTATCCTAGCCCCATACCCCTCACCCCTACTCCAATCATCCCCATCACCACCATTTTACCATCAGTATTCCCATGTGATCACTATTACACCATCCCGTTACCATACTTATCATTAAATTGGGATCCCATCAGTTGGAATTCCACCGTCATTACCACCATCATCAATGTAGGAAATAATTACATGGGTTGCAGTTTAATGGTGCTTTAATAATGCTTTAAGGGAAACCCCAACTAAGAAGGGAAGGTCATCTGAGGTCACTCAATGTAGAGAGGGGAAAAGAGTAATAAGTCTGTAAGTGTAAGAAATCTGTATTGCAAGCAATCCCAAATGGGAACTTATTCTTCTCCAAATCCTCTAACAGTTCTAGCAATAATTTCAACGAAGGAGTTGCTATTTTTCCAGTGCACAAGGCTCCTTCTCCTCTAGTTTGGTATAAATGAATGTTTCCTCCATCTTGGCCTCTGAGCTCAAGTTTGGATTCCCAGGTTGGAGAGGGATGAGAGTGGTTAAAAATTTAATCAAAACCAGCTCTTAACTAGTGGTTTAGAGCTGATCTGCCCTCTGGTTAGACCCTTGGCATTTCAAACCTTGCCTGTCTATTTCCATCATCTGCCTCCACACATCATGGTCACTGTCACCACCACTCCTTGATGACATGAGAGAGGAGAGTTGCCATACAGCGTGGAAGCAGGAAATAAAGTGAAGACAGGAGTACAATTAATGCCAAATCATTCTCTGTATAAAGTGGCTGCATATTTAGATCTGAGTTTCCTAGGAGTCAATGCAAAGAGGGGAAGGTAACCACTATCCGACTATCAGCTCTTTCTCATATTAAGGCAGGAGAGAAATTCCCATGGTGGAGAAAAAAAAAAAAAAAAGGCACCACAGCCATGCCCAGACTTGGCCTCATTGGCTGTTTCCTTTGGCTATGAAAACTTCAGAGTATTTCCTATGAACCACGGGGGTGAGATGCCTGCAAAACTTAGCTCTTGGAGCTGCAAATGGTTGTGGTTATTTGTTTGTTTGTATGTATGTATGTGTTTGTTTGTTTGTTTGTTCTTAAAGTAGGCTCCGTGCCCTCACCATCCTGAGATCAAGAGTTGCATGCTCCACCAACTGAGCCAGACAGGTGCCTCGATATTTTATATTTTTATATAAATAATATGATTATGAGGGAGGAACCAACAGGGTAGAAGTCACATGTAGGTGAGAGCAAGAGGGGCAGGGCTGTGTCACTCGTAAGCTGGTCTCCAGGGCAGCTTGGGCATCCACCAAGTGAATAAAAGCGAGGCCAGTGCTGCCCAGGGGACTGCAAGGAGGTGTGAGGTGCCAACAGGCTGGTGTATTGGGGGAACTGGAGGGAAGGGGGCATGGTAGGGAAGGGCCAGCGTGGGGCTAAGGGAGAGGGGCAATCCTGGAGGGGGGAGGGGAGGAATCACATGGGTCAAATGGAGAAGCTGGACTTTCACCCTCCAGCAGTGGGAGCTTTGCCCTGGGACGCTGCCCTGTTAGCTTTGTGTTTCTAAATGTCCACTGTGGCAGGTGTGCAGAGGTGAGAGGGGTGAGAGGGGTGAGACTGGAGGCAGGAAGCCTTGTTCAGCTTGTTCTAACCCTCTTGCTAGACTGTGTGCTCCCTGAGGGCAGGGGCTGTGACAGGCATCTTTGTACTCTGCAGAATGCTTAGGTTATCTTACTGTTATCACCTCCTGTCACGGCCATTAGATCACTGTCCTCCTCTCATGCTGCCATGTTATTAGCACCACCCTTACCACACATCATGTCAGTGGGTTAGTTCCTCTCCCAGAGCTTTCTCGGGGAGCCCAGCCTAGTGCACACGGAACATCCTCAGTGCAGCAGCAGGTCAAAGGCCTGGGCAGAGGCAGGGATCCTGGTCCTCTTTCCAGTTCTGCTGCTGAGTCACTGTGTGGCCCCAGCAATGCCCCCGCCCCACCCCCCATCACCGTTTCCTTAGCTGTTCAAAATGAGGGCTACATTAAATTAGTGGTTTTCAAATTTTTTTTTTAGGTTGGGCCTTTTAGAAGCCTATTTGCTTAGAAATCTGGAGCCCTGGGGAAAACAAATTTGACAACCTCCCAGCTCTGCCAACCCTGAGTTTGGAGAAGCAGATGAGAATAAAGCTGATATTGCTGGCTTCTGCTGTGCTTTTGCTGCAGGGGCCATGAATGGGAACTGAGTGGGGAAAGTCAGACAAATCCTGAGTCTTAGGCATTGCAGCTACCTATGGTGGGACCTTGGCAAACCGCTCTCTCTGCCCACTCAGTTCCCCAAGGGGAAGCTCCTGAAAAGAGGGGCAGGGGGAAGGCAGGAGGGACTATGTGTATGGGAAGTGGGACGGTGATAGGTCTGGGATCCTCCAGATTGACCAGGCTGCCCAGTGCAGTTCCAGGTGTGTCTCAGGCCAGGGCATAAGCTCCAGGTGGGGGCCTTGGGGTATAGGGAGGCTTTGTGACTCAGCAGAAAGAACTCTTCAACCTGGTTAGGGCCTAGCTCTCAGTCTTGAATCCTGAGGGTCCAGCCAAGCTGTGGCTTCAATACATAAGGCTGACCTAAATCTTCACAGGACAAAGGGCATTCCTGGAGAGTTGCCATCAGGCCCCAGGGGACTCCTCTTCTTAAGGACTCTTGGAGCTCAGTTGATCCTGGGGCTAGGGGCTCACTTCCTGCACACCTAGCTACCCCATCATGGCAACTGGAGGCTACCCCTGAGCACCAAGATGTAAGTCCCAGAGCCATGGAGTCGGTGACCTCTGAATGGACGGCCCCTCACCCAGGCACTGGGCCAAACAGGCAGGGATCCCTGGAGACCTGGTGACCAGGGAGGGCTCAGTCCTGGCCCAGCCCCTGAGGGCTGGATTCTGACGGTAAACTTCTGCTCATCAGTCTACTTGCTCCCGCCTCCAGAGTCCAAAGGTCCAAGTGGTGGGTGGACTGTGCTGCACTGAATGCTACAGAGGAAGCCCGCACTGAGACCGGTCAGTGGGTGGGTGGGCAGCATGAGATTTGAAGAGCTGCTAGATCAGGTGGGAGGCTTTGGGCCTTTCCAACTGTGGAATGTGGCACTGCTGGCCCTGCCCCGAGTGCTGCTGCCCATGAACTTTCTCCTGCCCATCTTCCTGGCTGCCGTACCTGCCCACCGCTGTGCCCTCCCTGGTGCCCCTGCCAACTTCAGCCACCAGGACGCTTGGCTGGAGGCCCACCTGCCCCGGGAGCCCGATGGCACCCTCAGCTCCTGCCTCTACTTCAATCACTCCCAGGCCCTCCCCAACACCACATTATGGGGAGCGGGGCAGAGCCCTGGGCAGCTGGAGGGTGAGCCTTCCACAATGCCCTGTCCTCAGGGCTGGGAGTACGACCGCTCGGAGTTCTCCTCCACCATTGCAACCGAGGTACCTGAGCAGGAGATCGGGGGACACGTGAATGGGATGGACCTGCCACTGCCCTGGGTGATTAATTACTGTGTGGGCATTAGACCTGTTACCTTACCTTACCTAATCTCAGTTTACCTATCTGTAGATGGGGTCTATGAATTTAAAGCACTGAGCTTAGTTCCTGGCTTGTAGTAAGGAGCCCATACACCAGAGCTGCTATTATTAATTAGGAGGTGATTAAGGCAGGTAAGGGCTAAGATGGCTCTAGGGAGTTGGGGGAGAGTTGAGAAAGGTGTTCTGCAGTAGGAGAAGGAGACACAATAGAGGCCTCCTTCTTTCCCTTCTTTTTGGCCCCAGGTCTGGGATTTACATAATCTACCTAGAGGTGAGTGCAGATGGGGCAGAGTCTCTCTAGAGAGGAGTGGACCTGTTGTCAAGGTCAAGACCCTCCACGGAAAGAAGTTGAGGCTACAGAATTGGGGAAGGGCAAAGTCTCTTACCCCTCAAATTGGAGTGAATAGTTGAGGGTTTATTATCTGACACGGAGGTACCAATATGGAACAGTTGACCTCAGGAGGCCGAGAGTCTGGAGGTGGGGGGGTTGGTGCTACCTGGAGAGGGCCTGTGCCCATGAGAGGCCCCTCCCTGTCTGTCCCTGCAGTGGGACCTCGTGTGTGAGCAGAAAGGCCTGAACAAAGCCACGTCCACCTTCTTCTTTGCTGGTGTGCTTGTGGGGGCTGTGGCCTTCGGATACCTGTCTGACAGGTGGGGTGCAGTGGGGGCCAATAAGGGAGCGGGCTGGGGCACCCTCTCCCACTGGTTGGGGTATGGGCCTAGTCTACCTCTGTTGTGGGACCTCCCCTCTACAGGGAACTGACTCTGCATGACCCCTGTGCAGGTTTGGGCGGCGCCGTCTACTGCTGGTGGCCTATGTGAGTTCCCTGGTGCTAGGCCTGGTGTCTGCAGCCTCAGTCAGTTACATCATGTTTGTCATCACCCGCACCCTCACTGGCACAGCTCTGGCTGGCTTCACCATCATCGTGATGCCACTGGGTGAGGCAGGCAAAGGACGGGCAGGGCCCAGAAGACTGGAGGGAGGCAGTTGTCAAGGGTGAGACTGAACTCATCTGGCCCTTGCTAACTGTCTTCCTGTCTCTGGCCCCTGCCCTGGGCCCAGAACTGGAATGGCTGGACGTGGAACACCGCACCGTGGCAGGTGTCCTGAGCAGCACCTTCTGGACAGGGGGTGTGACGCTGTTGGCACTGGTCGGGTACCTGATACGGGACTGGCGATGGCTTCTGCTGGCTGTCACTCTGCCTTGTGCCCCAGGGATCCTCAGCCTCTGGTGAGGACTGTGGGCAGCTTGGGAGTGGGAGATAGAGGAAGCCAGAGATAGAGTTAATCAGAGGCTGAGATTAGAATACAGAGTGACTGAGATATGAAAAGAAAGAAAAAGTCAGTGACCGAGAAACAGAAAAAGAGAGAAAGAGAGACAGACCAGTACAAAGAAGATGGCAGTGGGCATGAGAAGCAGAGAAACACACAGTAACATATTGAGAGACAGTGGAGAGACAGAAACAGAATCAGTGAGAGATAGCAAGTGGCAGAGACCAGGACTGAGGGGCAGATTCAGGGGGACAGATAGAGATGGACATGGGGGTCACAAGAGAGACAGGGATGGAGAGACAGGGCCAGCATAGGGGTAGGGAGTCCAAGCAGGACAATAGGAAGCCAGGCAGGGTGGGCATTTCATTGTCTTCCAAAAATGAATTGGCTTTTGATGCCCCTTGGGGATTTCTGTATGTCGGTCTCTCCTTCATCCTATGCCCTCCTGTCACTTATGGGAGAAGTGGGTGGCTGACGCTGGGGAATGAGAATGAGACCAATCCAGTTGAACAGAGAAGGGAATCCCAGGCTGTGGAGGAACTAAGCCTGGGCAAGGAAGTGTGGCAGGGTGGATTTTAAGTTGGGCTTTAAAGGATGAATAAAAGTTTGTCAGGTGAGGAGGGTTTGAGAAGGAGAGCACATTCCAGGTTGAGGGGACTGCATGAGCAAGAGCCTGGAGGCTGACAGGCTGTGGTGTGTCCAGGAGGGAGATGTGACTGTGGGTGCTGACTCTGCCTGAAGGGCCTCCGGCTGTCCCCCAGGTGGGTGCCTGAGTCTGCACGCTGGCTTCTGACCCAGGGCCGTGTGGAGGAGGCCCACAGGTACCTACTCCGCTGTGCCAGGATCAATGGGCGGCCTGTGGGTGAGGACAGCCTGAGCCGGGAGGTGAGAGTGAATGTGTGTGTGTGAGCACATGCAAGTCCATGTGTGTGGGGACGTGCACGTGTGTGTGTGTGTGTGTGTGTGTGTGTGGCCGTCCTGTGTCAAACGTCCCCTTCCTGGGGCCCACTGTATGTGCAGGAAAAGCTCCTGACCCCCAGTGGAGAGTTTCCAAACTCATTGGGATGTCCTACCTGGCTCTGGTGGGCCACACCCTTGACTCGGAGCCCACCCGACTCAGCCTGCCCGTGCATCCCCACCCCCACTATTGGAGAAGGGAGAAGGAACAGAGACCCAGAGAGATCAGTGTGCCTAGCTAAGGCCCACAGCCAACTCTGATGTCACAAACTCTCCTCCTCTCCCACCAGGCCCTGAGTAAAGTGGCCGCCAGAGAGCAAGTGGTCCGCAGACCCTCGTACCTAGACCTATTCCGGACCCCAAGGCTCCGACATATCTCGCTATGCTGCATGGTGATGTGGTGAGGAGCAGGGGATGGGTGGACAGAGAGGCAGACTCCAGAATGATGCTGTGTGTGAGTTGGAAGGACTGTAACCGTGCAGGGCAGGAGGACCAGCCTCTGGGGAGATAGGACACTGGAAGATCACAAGATGGAGCAGGCATCAGAAGCAGGGCTCAAATTCAGGTGCTGCCACTTCCTGTGAGATCTTGGAGAGGTCACTTAACCCCAAGCCTCAGAGCCCTTCTGCAAAACAGGACGCTGTTAGTTCCTACCTCACAAGGTTGCTGTGAAGATTAGGTAAAGACGCTTTGGCCACTGGCACGTGCTGCATACTCCGTGGGGATTATGAGGACAGGGATGGTGGTGGGCAGTAGGCTCTGGAGGCGGGGGAGGTGGTCCCTCTAAAAGGCCAAGGCTCCCTAGGAAGACAGGACAAGGGGGATGAAGAGGAGGGCCCCTGAGTGCATTGCGACCCCTTTCAGGTTTGGAGTAAACTTCTCCTATTATGGCCTGAGCCTGGACGTGTCGGGGCTGGGGCTGAACGTGTACCAAACGCAGCTGCTGTTCGGGGCCGTGGAGGTGCCCTCCAAGCTGCTGGTCTACCTGTCGGTGCGCCACGCAGGACGCCGTCTCACGCAAGCAGGAACGCTGCTGGGTGCCGCCCTTGCTTTTGGTGCCAGACTGCTGGTGACCTCGGGTGAGCCTCACCCGGAGGCCCCGCCCACTCATCGGAGGCCCCGCCTCCTGGCCCAGAGCTCCTGCCCTTTCCCGGAGGCCCCCACTCAAAGCCCTCCATTTGGGCAACCTCCCACCCTGGGAGTTCTCGGTCTCGCACAAGACCCGCTCACTGCCTGAACCCCTTTTCCTCTAGAGATGGGGTCTTGGAGCACCGCCTTAGCAGTGATGGGAAAAGGTTTTTGTGAAGCTGCCTTCACCACAGCCTATCTGTTCACATCGGAGTTGTACCCTACCGTGCTCAGGTGAGGGGAGCCTGACAACCCATGCGGGGGGGGGGAGAGGGCTTGTAATCAGGTCTCTTTACCAACCCCCCCCCTTCCCCGCCACGCGCGCGCACACACACACACACACACACACACACACACACACACACACACTGCAGCCCAGTTCCTCCCACCCATTCCTTATACCACACCCAGAATACAGAGCTAATCAGAGCCGTCTGCGTTTGCTTAAGTCTGGGAGAAGGCAGAACATTTTATCTTTACTAAGTGACCCTGAGTGAGGTCACACTTCTCTGGGGCTCCTTTAAAATAAAACAGTCACAAAAGGCGCCATCTGTACCTCCCTCCCATTTACCACAGCCCAGGCAGAGCTGCCCTGTGGGGTTGTCTCTGAAAGTAATTTCTGGGGCCCTTTCAGCTAGCTATTGGCAGGTGGGGAGACTTGTTGGTATCTGGGTATGCTTAGAAAGCCTTGCTCCTCCTCTACCAACATGACAGGGTCTGTAGGAGCTGCTGTCCCTCTTCCTTCCACATCACCCTACTCTCAGAATGAGGGTCCCTGGCCTGGGGACAGGTGGGAAGACCACCTGAAAGAAGCCTTAGCTTTCTTAGCCGTCTGGGGAGAAGGGGACACCAGGGCTTGCCAGCCCAGGATGGGGGAGCCCTGTGAGGCATGACCCTAAGTAGGTGTGAACACCTACCTTCCCCTATCCTCTTTCTGAACAGACAGACAGGAATGGGGCTGACTGCACTGGTGGGCCGGCTGGGGGGCTCTTTGGCTCCACTGGCAGCCTTGCTGGATGGAGTATGGCTGTCACTACCCATGCTCACTTATGGGGGGATCGCCTTGCTGGCTGCCTGCACTGCCCTCCTGCTACCAGAGACGAAGCAAGCACAGCTGCCAGAGACCATCCAGGATGTGGAGAGGAGGTGTGTGCACAGAACTATTTGTGTCTGTGTGAGCACATGCATGTGGGAATGGGTGCCCAGGTACCTGACACCTTAGGTAGGATTCAGAGAAGACCTGTGTGCACATTGTGTACCTGGTGCATATGTGCAAGCGTGCATGGGTGTATGGCCTGAGGTATGCAAACTGCATGTGTAAAAGTACACAAGTCCATATATGTGTGTGTACACAGATGTCCAAGATTGTCCAGGAAGAGGTGGATGTGTGCACCCCTTCACGTATGCCTGCACATCAGAGATGCATACAAGCATGTGTGTGAGTCACTGGCAGAAGTATACATGTTTGTTTACCAGCAGCTGGGGAGAGGCATAGGCCAGCCATGACGAGGCAGGCTTGGGTGGTAGGCCCAGGGGCTAAATCCCACCATTGCTCATGACTCCTTCTTCCCCAGTGCCCTGTCTAGGCTTCAGGAGGAAGAGATGCCCATGAAGCAGATCCAGAACTGAGTGGTATCAGGGGCAAGCTCTCTACAGAAGTTCTGCAGCAGGGGCTGGAAGATTAGAAGGGCAAGCCCTGTGGCTGGGGCTACAGGAATCAAGTCCCCTGCCCAGGGCTGGAGTTGCCACCAGTTCCCCCTTCTCTGTGCTCATCCAGCCTTGACTGTTTGGCCTCCAGCAACTGGGCAACTTCCTAGAATGCAGTGGGCTGCTGGACAATTCTGGTACCCCTCTTATTCTGTAAATAAAGGTGTCCTGTGGGTTTGGGGCAGCAGTGAGAAGCTGTGGGATGAGCCCTGGATGGGAAGCCAGAGTCTGGCCCTGGGTTCTAATCCCAACTTTGCCACTAATTTGCTGTGTGACCTTGGGCATGTGGGTTTCCCTCTCTGGGCTTCAGTCTGTTCATCTCTCAAACGGATAATGAAGCCTCTTAGCAGACCTCACCACAGGATCTGTCTGTTGTCATGCTCAAATGAGATGTTGAATAATGTGTTTCTCCTAGAGATGGTGCTAAAGAAGGAATTGCCCTATGATAACTTCTGGCACCAACCGAGCTGGTGGGCATGCTGTCCACTCACTGCGTGGTGCTGGGAACTGTCCAGGACCAGGGTTCCAGGAGAACAGAGCTCTTTGTTCCCATGGCCGGCCCTATACCTCCCAGGTAGTTTGCAGGGTAATGCATCCCCCCCTCCCTACACTTCCCATCCTCCAACCCATTGATTAGGCCTCATGCCCAAAGAAGCGTTGAAGGCATGGGAGCCAACATTTTATTGGAGAAGCCAAAATAAACACATTTTATAAGTACCTTGAAGTTATCGAATTTGCTAGGGAAAGGGATTGGGAAGGCCAGGAGGCTACCCTTTAAAATGTGGTAGCCTAGTTCCTCTGACCAGATAGAAATGGGAAAGGCAGGAATTGGCAGAGAATGTCTAGACCCCCTGGTCTACCATAGAGCCTAGGCCCAGGCCACCTGAAGCCCACCTTCCCCCTGAGGGACTGAAGAATTCTGTAGCTTCCAGTAGGACCATGGAGGGAATGGGTGAGGTCCGAGTTAGAGTGACCTCTCCTGTGAGCATCTCATTTGGATTTTATCTCCACAGGGTCATAGATGTAGCAGCCCACATCACCAATGTTCACACCTGAGAGAGAGAGCCCCATTACCAAGGGCCCTGGTGCTGGGGGGTGTTGGGCTGAGGGATGAAAGGAATTGGGAGGGGTCTGGGGTGTGTTTGACCACAGGGAAATTTGCCCACACATCCCCACAGACCCACATGCCATACTTTAGGCCCACTGTCTGGGGTGTGGCTGCCCACCTTTGGGGCCAAACAGGTAGCCGTAGCAGGGGATGTGGCAGTAGGGGACGCCGTCATGCTGGGACATAAAGAGAAAGAGAGCCATCTCAGCTTGGCTCTCTTCCCATCTCCAGCCTCCCTCCTCCCGACACAACCACCCATCCCTACCCTGTTCACCTCAGCATGACTCCCAGCAGTAAGGGTCTTCCGGCAGCGCTGGCACCTCAGACAGGGTCGGTGCCAATTTCTGCCCAAAGACATCACCTTCTCAGCTGGTGGTGGAGACATTTGGTAGTTCTAGGGGCAGGGCAGGGAGACCTGCCTACTTTGCACCACCTCCCTACACTTTGATGCCCATCCTC
Source organism: Lynx canadensis (assembly GCF_007474595.2). Lineage (NCBI taxonomy): Eukaryota > Metazoa > Chordata > Mammalia > Carnivora > Felidae > Lynx > Lynx canadensis. Next base: position 41,646,573 of record NC_044307.1, read on the forward strand.
TGCCCCCCTCCCCAAGCTTTCCATTATCGCTTACCAAAATAGACAGGTTCTTCGCAGCCAGGGCACAGTGAAGTCTCTCCAGTAAATGTCTTCATGTGGGGATGGCCTTTAAGGGGAAGAGGCCCTGGCTAGGGCTGAGGTGGGGGCCATGCCTAAGCAGGGCCCACCAGCACTGGCCCGTGCACATGGCTTCTTCCAAAAGCCATGCTTATCCCAGAGCCCCCCACCCAGGTGGCCATGAGTCTGCTTTCTTGGACAGAGCTCAGTTTCCTGTGGCCCCTCGTCCTGCCCCATCCCTATCTGTAGGAGGGACCACCCACTTCCTTCTCCTCCCAGGGGCTCAGGTGCCCACCATCCCAACCCTGTCAGCAACTCAATCCTCAGGAAACCTGAGCTGATACAGGAGCTGGCCAGGGCATGGGTGTCAGGTGTTGGGGAGCATGGTGTCATTGCCCACTCTAGGGGATGGGAGGGAGGAACAGGGAGAGGGGAGAAGTGGAAGAATATGAGGGGCTGGCCCTGTCTCAATGACCTCTCGCTCCTAGGTCATCCTTTCCATGGCCTTGGCCTGAGAGAGGCCCAAATTCCAGGTCAGGTTTGCCTCTGACTAGCTGTGTGACTGCACAAGCCACACACTTTGCTGTCTACACACTTTGTTTTCCTCACCTGTAAAATGGGGATGATAATGCCATCTACCCAATTTACCTCTTAACTCAGCAGCTGACATAAGGGAACCCCCCTCTCCCCCGCCAAAGTGCCATGGACAAAGGAAGACTTTGCCACAAAGTTGTAGGAATGTGAAGCAGAGGACTAGGTGGGAGACTGCCACCTGGTCCTACCCTTTGTTCCAGCCTAAGGATGAGGAGTAGCTGGGGCCCAACTTCACTTACTTTTCTTGCCCTGGGGGAGGCCAGTCCTGGGCCTGGGGGGGCTAAAGCTGCTGGGGCTGAGGGGAGTGGTGCTGGCAGGGGTGGGAGTGGGGGAGTTGTAGAGGTAGGAGCCCACACCACCAATGTTCACCCCTGCAGAGAAAACAGGGGCAGTCAGCCTTGAGTCTCCAGCTCCCAGCCACAAGGAAGGTCCTGCTGTCCCCTGGCCTCTTCTAGGCTGGTACTTACCCCTGGGTCCGAAGAGAGCCCCATAGCATGGCTTGTGGCAATACGGCCTCCCGTTGTGCTAGGCACAAGCAGAGGAAAGAGGGTTGCTCAGGGCTAAAGGGGGGGTGGGGGTTCTCCTGTGTCCTACAGGCCTTCCCTCTAGTCCGGTTGCCAGGTGTATCTGTCCACTTGCCTGGTGGGGCTGGTGAGGCTGGGAGGGTGGAGGGTAAGCTGGCATGCTAGAATTGCCACTGTGGACAGGACAAAGGGCAAGAGCAGGCCAGAAAACAGCATTGCTTCTCTCCCCTCCCCACCAAAAGGCACCGGGTCCACCAGCACAACTCAGGCGTCCCAAGTCCTGGTTGGTGTGGGGCCCTCCGGGTAGCTGGTCTTGGTAGCTGACTGCTGAGGTTGCCTTCGGTGAGCTTCCTGAGCGGAAACTGGGGACTGGTGCTTGGAGAACAGGGACAGACAGAGGGCTGTGCGCCCTGGCCAGGCCTCACCTCTGCATGCCCTCCTGGGGACAGGACGCTGTGGCAGCGCTCACATTTCAGGCAGAAGCGATGCCAGTTCTTGCCCAGGGAGCTCACCTTCTCCGCTGTGGGGGACAAGGTGGAACCGGGCTGTGGGGGAGCCAGGCCTAGCAGTGGGCGCCCCCATTCCCCTCCTCAGCCCCGCCCGCCCTGCTTCCTAGAGACTACGAGGAGTGTCCCCGGGAGGCCAGTTCCAACCCGCCCGAGTGCCCTGCTCCCGAGAGGTGGAAAGGGGGTCTGAGAACACACGGTCGCCAGTTCCTCGCGTTCTCAGAGGACGTCCCATCTCCCCCTCCCTCCTCAGCCCGGGCCTCACCGAAGAAAACGGGTTGCTGGCAACGCGGGCAGGTCCAGCTCATGGCTCCGCGCAGGGAAGCTGGCGCCGCACACAGTAGGCACCACCTAGGGGGGCTCCGTTCCCGCCCCCTTCGCTGGCCCCTCCCATGGCTCAGCTTTGAGCCTCATTGGGCTGGATCCGAGGCGCCTCGGCGCCTATTGGCCGTCAGAAATTTAGAACAACTCCACCTGGGAGACGGTTACTTGCAAAACTAAAGCCTCCGGCGGGGCGGTGGAGAAAATAGAGGGACTTGAAGCCAGACTGGAAAGGAAGATAGAAATGAAGACGCCTGGAAGGGTGGCACTAGTTTTTGGCTTGGTACAAGAGGAAAACTATCCAGAGTGTAGACGCCATGAAAACACTATTATTTCCTTAAAGTGAGGGGTCAGGCATTCTTTGAAATGTTTTAATTCAGCCTTGACAGTCTCGCAGGTGGTTGGTTAAGAGCAATGGAATCTGGGGAGCATCTCTGCTATTTACTCTCTGGCTTCAGGCAAATTACTTAAGCTCCTTCTGCATCCGTTTTATTTGTACAATGAGTATAATGACAAATCTCTACCTCATAGGATTGTTGGGGAAACTTAAGTAGGTTAATACATGGAAAGTGCCCAAACAGTGCTTAGCACATAACTGCTATAAAAGTGATAGCTATCATTATGATGGATCTCATAATGAACTCAAGATTCTTTGTTTGGAAGCCTCAAAACCGGTATGGATACAATAGCTTGCTTGTGAGGGGCGCCTGGGTGGCTAAGTCGGTTAAACGACTGACTCTTGATTTCAGCTCAGGTCATTATCCCAGGGTGGTGAGACGGAGCCCTGCATTGGGCTCTGCACTGACAGTGAGGAACCTCCTTGGGATTCTCTCTCTCCCTTTCTCTCTGCCCCTCCCCTGCTCACACTCTCTAAATAAACTTAAAAACAACAACTTTTGCTTATGACATTATAATGCTTATTTTTAAGATTTTAAAGTAATCTCTACAGCTAATGTGGGGCTCTAACTCACAATCCCAAGATCAAAAGTTGCATGCTCTTCCTACTGAGCCAGTTGGGCTTTATAATGCTTATAAATTTAAAGCTATAATTCAGACACTAATTACATATTCCTAATTTTATTTTGAGGTGTTTTAGTATTTGTTAAAAGTAGCCCAGCAGCACCTCAAAGGACACTTCAAGAAAATCCACAGAGAATGGGAGTAAATATTTGCAAACATGTATCTGATAATGATCTAATAATCAGAATATATAAAGGACTCCCACAACTCAGCAATAAAAAGACAACCTGATTTGGGGTGCCTGGGTGCCTCAGTCAGTTGAGTGTCTGACTCTTGGTTTTGGCTCAGGTCATGATCTTGTGATTTGAGTTCGAGCCCTGCATAGGGCTCTGTGCTGACAGCATGGAGCCTGCTTGGGATTTTCTCTTTCCCTCTCTCTGTGCCCCTCCCCTGCTCATACTCTCCCTCTAAATAAATTAAAAAAAAAAAAAAGAGAGAGAGAGAGAGACAGGGGCGCCTGGGTGGCTTGGTCGGTTAAGCGTCTGACTTCCGCTCAGGTCATGGTCTCGTAGTCTGTGAGTTCGAGCCCCGCGTCGGTCTCTGTGCTGACAGCTCAGAGCCTTGGAGCCTGTTTCGGATTCTGTGTCTCCCTCTCTCTCTGCCCCTCCCCTGTTCATGCTCTGTCTCTCTCTGTCTCAAAAATAAATAAACGTTTAAATAAATAAATAAATAAAAAGAGACAACCCAATTTTAAAACGGGCAAAGAATTTGAACAGATATTTTTCTAAAGAAGATACACAAATGGCCAACAAGCACACGAAAAGATGCTCAACATCATTAGTCATTAGAGAAATGAAAATCAGGATCACAATGAAATATCATTTTAGACCTATTAGAATGGCTATAATAAAAAAGAGGAGTAATAACAAGTGTTAGGGAGGATGTGTCAGAATTGGATTCCTCATATGCTGTTGATGAGAATGTAAAATAGTGCAGCCTTATGAGAAACATTCTGGCAATTCCTCAAAAGGTTAGACAATTACCATATGACTCAGCAACTGCAATCCTAGGTATATGCCCAAGAGAAATGAAAGCAAAGCACGTGTCCGCACAAAAACTTGTACATGAATGTTCATCGTACTGCTATTCACAATAGCCAAAAGTCCATCAGTTGATAAATGGATAAACAATGTGGTATATCTGTGATAGAATATGATTCAGCCATAAAAAGGAATGAAGTACTGATGCATGCTACAACATGGATGAACCATAAAAACATGCTAAAGAAGCCAGACACATAACACCACATGTTGTATGATTCTATTTGTATAAAATGTCCAGAATAGGAAAATCCATAAAGACGGAAAGTGGATTAGTGGTTGCTAGTGGTTTGGGGTGGAACAGTTGGGCATATCTGCTAATGAGATCTTCTTATGGGGAGATAAAACTGATCTGGAATTGGTGGAGGTAGGTGCACAACCTCATGAATATACTAAAAAATCAATGAATTGTATACATTAGAAGGGTGAACTTTATGGTGTGTGAGCAATTTCTCAATAACAATGCTTGAAGAGAACTTATTTTTTTAAAAAGGTAGCTCAAAGGGTCACCTGGGTGGCTCGGTTAAATGCCCGACTTCGGCTCAGGTCATGATTTCACGGTTCTTAAGTTTGAGCTCTGCATCGGGTTTTGTACTGACAGCTCGGAGCCTGGAGCCTGCTTCAGATTCTGTGTCTCCCTGTCTCTCTGCCTCTCCCCTGCTGTGCTCTCTCTCAAAAATAAATGAACATAAAATATTAAAAAAAAAAATAAAAAGGTAGCTCAGCAAGTGAGGGGCAGGAAAGAGAGCTGATTACTGTGTGCCAGTGCCCCAGCAGTGAAAAGAATACCTCGATGAAGTATTAGGTGGTAAAATTAAGACTTTTCTGGAGTAAGCGTCTTTGTTTTGTCAAGTCAGCTCAGAAACAGCTGAAGGGGACTTTGTGCTAAAGTTATCCTTCAGCTGCAGTGCTCTGCTCTGCTGGGTAAGAGGAGTCTGTTTGTGTCTCAGGAGTCAGAGAACCCTCTCTGGACTTGAGTTCCCTCAACTGGGCAATGGAATGGGACTGGTGTCTATGAACTTCCACTTAACACTCCTGTTTCTTCACTTGTCTCCATCAGTACTTTTTGCTTATAACACTTGTTTTATCCTCCTTGTTGAATTATAAAGGTGCAAGTCTGCACACCGTGAAACAAACTTTTCTATACATTTTCATTGTTTCTTGTTTTGGGAACTATTTCAAGATCCTTAGTTTTTTGTTTTTTGTGTTTTTTTTAATGTTTATTTTTAAGAGAAAGACCGAGTACACATGGGGGGAAGGGCAGAGAGAGAGGGAGAGACAGAATCCAAAGTAGACTCCAGGCTGTCAGCACAGAGCCTGATGTGGGGCTCAAAACTCACGAACCGGGAGACCATGACCTGAGCTGAAGTTGGATGGGTAGGGGAGCCACCCAGGCGCCCCTAGAGTTTTGTAACTTTCTTGATGGGCTTCCTTTTACAAATTTGCAAAATATTAGTTTTAGTCTCCACCAATGTTTACTCTTGTGTTTCTGCCTCTCTCATTCATTTCTTCTTAAAGAAGGCAGCTTGGGGCGCCTGGGTGGCGCAGTCGGTTAGGCGTCCGACTTCAGCCAGGTCACGATCTCGCGGTCCGGGAGTTCGAGCCCCGCGTCGGGCTCTGGGCTGATGGCTCAGAGCCTGGAGACTGTTTCCGATTCTGTGTCTCCCTCTCCCTCTGCCCCTCGCCTGTTCATGCTCTGTCTCTCTCTCTGTCCCAGAAATAAATAATCGTTGAAAAAAAAAATTTACAGAAAAAAAAAAAAAGGCAGCTTAAGATTCATTGCTTTTTGTTCTCTATGGTTCTCATGGAGGTCCCACTTCAGGAGGCTGGGAGGACTTCGTTGTAGTTATTCTTAGACATTGTATGTATTCTCCTTTAGGAAGGTTAGCTTCATTTGTCCAAGGATCTATCCTTTGAATTTCCAGAGCAATCCTTTCCCAAGGCCCTGTAGCTCTTTGTGCTGGATCACCTTGGACACATGCCTCAGCCTCCTAGAGAGGTCATCTTTACCCTTGCATCCAGCACAGTGTCGCAGTGTGAGCACCATGCCGCTTTCACACAACTTGCACTGAGTTGGGGGGCAAGTGCTTTGCTGCTCCTCTCTTCTGTGGCCTTCCTGTACTGTATGGCTGTAACAAACACAGTATGCCTTGTCTTTTCTATGTCAGTGCTTAGGAAAGACCAGTTGAAACTCTTCCTTTCTAAATATTGGCCATCCATTTGTACATACAGTAAATCACAGTATTCCACTCTTCTTCCTTGCCTGGCTGCTATTATTCTGTCTCTTTTAAAAGAGGCTTTATAAAGAATGTTAACAGGGAAAATGGACACTTCTTGTAGAAATGCACTTGTTTTACTGACAGTGGCTGTTTTGAATACTTTGTGTGACTAAAGCCTCTAAAGTGATATTTTAACAAATACCACGCGTGGCTAAGTCCAGTTGAGTGTAGGTATTACCCATTCAGTTGTCAGGGTAGAGTTTGTGTCATCTAAGAGGCAGGTTCCTCTTTCATAAAGATGATTGTTCCCTTGGTGCTCCACCATTACACCCTACTTTTTTTCCTGCACAGACCGGTCACAGTATCTGTATACTTGTGTTACACTTATTTACTTGTGACTGAGACTCATCTGTTTATCTATAGCACCAAGTATAGTGTGGGTGCTCAGTAAATGATAGCTACTATTATTATTTTTTAAGATTTTTAAGTAATGTCTACACACAACCTTGAGATCAAGAACTGCATGCTCCACTGACTGAGCCAGCCAGATGCCCTTTTTATTTTTATTAAAATCTATCGCTAACACTTTTTACTTCATGTTTTCAAGGTCTATTGTTAGGTACATGTATGCTTTAGGATTGCTGTCTTTCTTGATAAATTGACCCTTTAAAATTTTTTTAGTGTTTATTTATTTTTGAGAGAGAGAGAGACAGAGTGTGAGCAGGGTAGAGTCAGAGAGAGAGGGAGACACAGAACCTGAAGCAGGCTCCAGACTCTGAGCTGTCAGCACAGCAGGGCTCGAACTCACGAACCATGAGATCATGACCTGAGCCAAAGTCGGATGCTTAAATGACTGAGTCACCCAGGTGCCCCTGAATTGACCCTTTTATTGTTGTTGTGAAGCTGAAGAAATAAGCTCTTCAACTCTAGGTGGTGGCGAAGATAATGGCCTCAAACACCTGAGGGCTGTCACATGGACAAGGCATTAGGGGCACTACTGAGACCCCTGGAGAGAGGTCACAGGGAAGCAGATTTGGATTCTGTCCAAGAAAAGAACCCTTTTGCAGAACCCAAACATGAGTGGATGTTTCAGACAGTAGTAAGCTTCCTGTCCCTGGATGTTATAAATAATGCTGGACAACAAACCAACTGATTGCCAGCGTTGCAGAAGGGATGCAAGCATCATACACAGGCAGACCTTCGGGGTTTCTTCACAATTTGACAGTACAGTATATGATTTTGTGATTCTATTCCCAAAGAAGAGTGTAAAATTTGTGTTAGCAAGAGAACACTGTTAAAATAGAGACAGCTACCACCTATGGAGTACCAGTCATAGGCACTGTACCTGTTATTCCTGACCCTACAACAGCCTGATGAGGGGTTTAAATGCTACATTATCAATTGTACATAAAAGGAAAGTGTCCTGGAGAGGTTAAAAGATTTGTTCAAATCATACAGACCCAAGACTCTCAAGCTCTCAAGCTCTTTCCACCCCCTGCTTCTAAGCATGGTTTCTGCTATGCTGCCGGTGCGTTTCAGTCTGAAAAGATACTACACCTGTCTGCACACCACCTCTGTAAAGATAAGAGGACCTATCCAGGTAAATAATGGGTTACAAGAGACAGGGAAATGTCACTGAAACTTTTCCATGGCTTCTCAGTACCCTCAAGGTAAAGTTTTTAACTTGGCTCTAAGGCCTACACCTTTCCAATTCTAGCCATTTCTCCTGTTTCTCCCTCTAACCATACTAAATGAGCTTCTTAAACCTGCCAAATTGCTTCCTGCCTCACGACCTTTGCAAATGCTATTTCTTTTCTGAGAACTTGCCTCCTTAAGATCACTAATTCCTCACTAATTCCTGCCTAACTTTAGGTTCCCCTCACCTACTCAATACCAGGCTACTGGCCCCCGGCACTCTCTCCTACAATATCCTATGCTGGAGGACCCAGGGGGTACAACTGATGATAACTGTGTTTTCCTTGCTTGAGAGTTCAACCACACAAGGAAAAAAAGACAAATGGAGACTCATGATAAAGTCTACATTGGTAGCTTAGTGGGAGAGTAAAACAGGTCTGACAACTTCCTGCCCACCTTCCCCACTCCAGTCTAGGCTTTGTCTACCCATTAGTCTGTGAGCTCCATAAGGGCATGGACCAGGAATGCTTTGTCAACCACTGTGTATGTTTCCAACACCTCGCTCAATCTCTGATACACAGTGCTCAATAAATATTTATTGGTGAAAGAATGTTAAATGTTATATACAAGTCTCCCTCAAAAAATGGGTAGATGAAGGCTAGTGAAGAGATGTGGAGTTAGGAGGGGACTGGTAGGAGTTGAAAGTTTTGGTACAACAAAAGCCCTGGAGCAAGGGAAGCTTAAGTGCCGAGGAGTAAGAACTCAGGAGTTTCTCTCTTAATATTCAAGAGGATCAGCATGTATGATACAAACCAGAATATGATTTAAGCTGATCCTGATTATAAATACTAGGTAACTAATAAAATGAGAACTGAAAATTTGCTTTGGCAGCAAACCAGTTCCACTAATTACAGTCATTCACAAGAACTTACTAATTAAACTTAATTAGTATGTAGCACAATTATGTCTATCATTAAATATATGGCAAATGAGAGAATGAGGCAAAGTGTTATGTAAACTGTAAAGCACCATACAAACTTGGCTGCCATACTGCAGTGGGTTTTGATTACAACTATAAAGTCCACTTATTTTATATCTTTGTAGATTTGTTCAAGTATATGAGCACATGCTTGACTTTTAAGGCATTACCAAAAACTTTGTTCCTAGATGACTCTTGAAAGGTTTCATTCAGTTCTGGCATGTTAATGAAAAATTAGTCTTACCTCTTGATCATTGTGTTTCTTAACCTTTATTTCCCATAACCTGTGTTCTCACTCCATCTTCTGAATATCCCCTCCAACCAGTAAACTTTGTCATTTATATTACTTTAAAAAAATAGAAACATATACACAAAACAAAAACAGACTGAAATGCTTTCTTAAAAACACACCAGCAAGTGTGACCTTTTCCTTCGTTTTCCACTTGTCATTACACGAACCTGGAGAGCCCCCTGTATACAGCTACTTGTGGTTAGCTGCTTAGGGTTATTAAGTGGGCTAGATTTTGTGATTCAGTGGCATCAGCTGTGTGCTAATTCAGACTGAAGATTGTAGGAAAGGACCCTCTGATCCTTTACCACAGTTGCCTTCAATTTATGCTCATGAAGAAATCAACAACAGCTTGAAATGGTGGTTTTCCATAAAAAGATGAATTTGGTTTCTCAAATATCACTTCGAAATGTATATTTCATCTCAAAGTATATAAAAATAACTATATCCAAATAATTTGCAGCATGAAAAATGTATTTATATGCTGGAAACTGAGAAGAAAACAAAGAGTGAAACTTGGTGGTCAGCCTGCTATAGACCTGATATTCATCGGCAACTTCCTCATCTAAGGTGTGGTGGGTAATTTTTTACTATAAGAACAGTCCTTCCAGGTCATGAGACCATGTTAATGGAACTAAAATAGTTTAATCTTATGAATTCAGAAAAATGCAAATGCTTACCTTTTTATAGAGGAGTTTCTCAGTTCCTCTATGAAACTCAAAATCAGAGAATCAGGAGTCAAGTTCCAGGCTCTTCCCACTCCAAAATGATTGGCTTTTCCCCTTCTTCTCTGGGACTTTTGGAAGAGGCAGAGCTAGAACATCTTTATTCATAATCTCTTACCACCACCACCCTCCACCAAGGACAGGGCAATAATTATCATATCTTGTGGGGACAAGAACTTGAGCATCTGTATTGTGATAAAAAGCCACTAAAAGAAAGGTTACAAACGTAAAGGCAGCACTGAATCTTTGCAGCTCTACTGAGGACATTTTATTTTCTATTTAGAAGCATTTCCTTTGGGGGTGCCTAGGTGGCTCAGTCAGTTAAGCATCCAACTGTTGATTTTCACGTCAGGTCATGATCTCACGATTTGTGGGTTCGAGCCTCATATTGGGCTCTGCACTGACAGCGCGGAGCCTGCTTGGGATTCTCTCTCTCCCTCTGTCTCTGCACCCCCCCCTCAAAAATAAATGGGTAAACATTTAAAAAAAAGAAAGCTTAAAAAAAAAGAGAAGCATCTCCTTTGAGGAATCTCACCTTCCCCCATTCCACATGAATTCAACTTAGTCTAGATTGTTCTATAGGGTAGAGCCTGCCTTTCCATGGTGAGCTTATGAGCAGGGCCTGGTGTGAGTACTTCATCCACCTGGCCATAGTAACTGTTCAGGGATAGGAATGTGGACCAAGTCACACTTGTCTTCATCCCAGAGATTTTTAGTGTTATTAGGAAAAATACATTTTTCATTTTCTAGATAGAAACCTATAAGGACCATGGCAGCTTGAGACTGTAGGGACTATCCTGCCCCTGAGTGAAGAGAGAATGAGGCTAAGCAAAGCTGAGGGAAAGGGGAAGAGAGGGTCCTAATGACATCTCTGATCTCCTGGATATAACGCTGCCCCAGTTTTCCAGTTACCAAATAAATTATCCCCTATCCATTTTTTTCTTAAGCTTGTTTGAGTTAGGTTTCTGTTATAACCAAGAGTCCTAATTAATACAACATGCATCTTTACACAGGTAGAAGTGCCTCTTCTTGTACTTAAAAATTACGTCATGTTGTATAAAGTTCTGACACTGTAGATACCTTTATATACATGTTTTCTTAATACATGATTTTTAGGATAACCATGTAAGAAAAAAGACTAGATAATGATATATTAAAAAATGGATCTTAGACAAGTTATCCAATTAAAAAATGGGCAAAGGATTTGGAAAGTTTTCCAAAGAATATATACAAATGGCCAATAAGCACATGAAAAGATGCTTGACATCTTTAGTTATTAAAGAAATGCAAATAAAACCCATAAGGATATATCCTTTTACATCCACTGGGATGGCTGTAATCAAAGAACAATAACAGAAAATAACAAGCGTTGGGAAAGATGTGGAAAAAATAAAACCCTCCCACTTCTGGTGGGAGTGCAAAGTGGTGCAGCTGCTATGGAAAGCAGTTCAACAGTTCCTCAAAAAGTTAAATATATTGAGATGTCACAGAAATGGCATGGTAGAGAGTTACAAGAATCAGTCCTCCACTGAAGCTATCATTAAGCTGGCAAAAACTGAAAGAAGCAACTTTTTCAGAACTTGGGAGTCTAATAAAACTTACAATGGCGTCTAACCAGTGGGGTGCTTAATGAAGGAAGCAGCTATTAAATATCAGTAACAAAATGTGGCATTTTTGTTTACCTGTCTACCATCCCCTCTTCTCCAGTTTGGTGGTGGCTGTGGGACAGTGGCCCACATTCCTAGTGTGGCTTGTTAGTGCCAGGGGAGGATATATGCATCCTTGTTCTCAAAAGATTGTGGCTGTAAATTCTGCCCTGTCTAGTGGTTCCCCAGGGGACCCATGCTGAGTCTGACCTCTTGTTTTGCCCGCTCAGGTTGAAGCAGATTTCCAAGTAGCATCTGTTGAAAGTATTTAAAGACATATATACTACTGGTGGTTACCTAAAGCAAGAGATGGAGAATGGAATAAGCAGCAGATGGATTTAAAAGCCTGACAAGTAGGAGCATGAGGAGAAAGCTACATGGGAAAATAAGGACTCTGAAAGGTTATCATGTGATTGGGGAAACCCAGCATGAAAGTGCATGTTCAGAAAAGAACTGAGAGGACCCTAGACTTGCACCTTTGGATGATCTTTGGGCTCCATGCAATCAGGAGGTGAAGGCTGAGGCAGAGTTTCAGACAAGTTGGTTTAGCACTGAACTAGTGCCCCAGCTCAGAGCCAAACTACAAAAAGCTGGTGGTGGTGGTATTTTCACTCCAGGCATTTAAGGAAACTTCTGTCAGGTCACTGACTGACTACTGAGATAATGAAACAGTTTCAGTAGTCACACACAACAAGAAATACAGTCTTAGCAAAAAGAGTTTGGAAAAGTTAATAAACAAATGGATGACAACAGTCTTCAATAATCAACAGCAGCAAACCCTGGGAGGGCGATCTGATTCCCAGACTGACACACTGTAATATTCAAAATGTTGTTTTAAACAAAAAAATCACAAGGTATAAAAAGAATAAAGAAAGTATGATTCATTCACAGAAAAAAAGTTTATAGAAGCCATCTTACCAAGGAAGTTCAGATGTTGGACTTAACTAGGCAAATATTTTAAATCAAGGTTTTCAATATGCTCAAAGAGCTAAAGAAAAAAATAGGCAGGGCCACCGGGGTGGCTCAGTTGTTAAGCATCTGACTTCGGTTCAGGTCATATTCTTCCAGTTCAGGAGTTGGGAGTCCCACATTGGGTGATCTCGAGCCCCACATCTGGTGAACACAAGCCCCATTTCAGGTAAAACATAAGCCCTGCTTCAGGTGAGCCCTGCTTCTCTCTCTCTCTCTCCCTCTCTCTCTCTCCCCCCACCTCCCTCTACCCTTCCTGGGATTTTTCTCTCTCTCTCTCTCTGCCCCTTGCTCACACTTTCACTCTCCCCCCCAAAACAAAACAAAACAAATAACAATAGACAAAAACACTAAAGGAAACTAGGAGAATGAACAAATGAATAAAGAATATTAATAAAGAGAAATTATTTAAATTTATATTATTTTAATATACATTTATTATCATAATATTATATAAGAACTAAATAAAATTCTAGAGCTAAAATGTATAGTAGCTGAAATGGAAAACTCACTACAGGGATTCAACAGCAGATTCAAGCTAGCAGAAGAAAAAAATGAGTGAACTTGAAGATGGACTATTGAAATTATTCTGAGTAGAAGAATAAAAGACTCTCAACCAATATTCTATATCCAATAAAATTATCCTTCAAAACAAAGGGGAAATTAAGACCTTTACAGAGAAACAAAAGCTGAAGGAGTTCATCACTAGTAGACCTGCCTTACATGAAATGCTAAAGGGAGTCCTTTAGGCTGAAATGAAAGGGCACTAGGACAATAACTCAAAACCATACAAAGAAATCCAGTCAAAGAAAACACATAGGTAAATATGAAGTCCAGTATTATTCTATATGTGGTTTGTAACTCCCCTTTAGTTTCTCATATGATTTAAAAGGCCAATGCCCAGGGGTGTCTCAGTGGCTCACTTGGTTAAGTGACCAACTCTTGGTTTGAGCTCAGGTCATGATCTCACTGTTTGTGAGCTCGAGCCCCGCATCAGACTCTGTGCTGACAGTTGTGGAGCCTGCTTGGGATTCTCTGTCTCCCTTTCTCTCTGCCCCTTCCCCCCCCCCCCCCCCCCCCGCCATCTAAAATAAATAAACATTAAAAAATTTTTTAAATAAAAGGCAAATGCATAAACATTTGAACAACACTGAACTAAGTAGTCCTAACATACAGAATACTTTATCCAAAAACAGAATATACATTCTTCTCAAGTACACATGAAACACTCTCCAGAATAGATATGTTAGTCCACAACATATCTAAAAAATAAAACTCGATACATTTAAAAATACTGAAATCATACAAAGTATCTTCTCCAATCATAATACAATGAAGCTAAAAATAACTGAAGGAAAACTGGAAAATTCACAAAAAAGGAAATTAAACAACACACTCTATACAGTAACCAATAGGTCAAAGAAGAACTCACAAGAAAATAATAAAATACTTTGATGAATTCATCAAAATGCTTTGATGAATGAAAATAAAAATACAACATACCAAAACTCATGGGATGCAGTGAAAACAGTGCCAAGAGGGAAATTATAGCTGTGAAATGTTTTAAAAAAGATCTTAAATCAATAACCTAACTTTACAGCTTGGGGAAACAGGAAAAAAAAAAGAGACAACTAAAACTAAAAGACAGTAGGAAGAAAGAAATAATAACGATTAGAGCAGAGATAAATGATATAGGGAACAGAAAAACAATAGAGAATCAATGCAATCAATCAAGAGTTGGTATTTTGAAAAGACTGACAAAATTGGCAAAACTTTAGCTAAATTTACTTAGAAAAAAAGAGAGAAGATGCAGATAACTAAAATCAGAAATGAGGGACCTGGGTGGCTCAATAGGTTAAGCATCTGACTCTTGATGTTGGGTCAGGTCATGATCTCATGGTTGTGAGATCGAGCCCCACGTTGGGCTCCATGCTGGGCATAGAGCCTGCTTAAGATTCTCTCTCTCTCTCCCTCTGTTCCTCTCCCACCCCCAAAAAGAATAATGGCTTTACTAAAACTGATATGTAGTTGGACAAAAAATTAAAAAAATATAAAATCAGAAATGAAAGTGGGACATTACTGCTGACCTCCCAGAAATAAGAAGGTATTATAAGATAACCCTATGAACAACTGTGTAATTAAGTAGGATTTATCCCAGGAATGTAAGGGTGGTAAAACAAGAAAATCAATCAATGCAATACACAACATTAATATAATGAAAGAAGAAACCCCACTCATAATCATCTCAATTAAAACATAAAAAGTATTTAACACAATTCAACACCTTGTCATGATAAAAACTCTCAGAACATTAGACACAAAAAGGAATTCCTTCAATATGATAAAGGTCATTTATGAAAAACCTAGAGCTAACATCACAATGGTAAAAAGCTGAAACTTTTCCCCCTAAAATTAGGAAACAGACAAGGATGTCATTTTTACCATTGCTTTTAAACATTGTACTAGAAGTTCTAGCTAGAGTGATTAGGCAAGAAAAAGAAATAAAAGATATCCAAATTGGAAAGGAAACAGTAAAACTATCTCTATTCTCAGATAACATGATCTTATGTATATATAATATATATTATACTATATTAATAATATGTATTTATTTTTTAATATTAATACTATAAAGAGTCCACACACACATTCAGCCAAGTTTCAGGGTATAAGATCAACACATAAAAGTCATTTGTGTTTCTATACCTGCAATAAATAGTCCAAAAGGAAATTAAGAAACAATTCCACTTACAACAGCATACAAAAGAATAAAACACAGAGGAACAGGGGCGCCTTGGTGGCTAAGTTGGTTGAGCATCTGACTTCGGCTTAAGTCATGCTCTTGTGGTTTGTGGGTTCCAGCCCCACGTTGGGCTCTGTGCTGACAGCTCAGAGCCTGGAGCCTGCTTCAGATTCTGTGTGTCTCTCTCTGCCCCTCCCCCACTCACACTCTGTCTCTCTCTCTTTCTCTCTCAAAAATAAACATTAAAAAAATTTAAAAATATATATTAAATAAAAAAATACAGAGAATCAAATTTAGCCAAGGACGTGAAAGACAAACACAAAAAACTATAAAATATTGCTGAAAGATATTAAAAAAGACCTCAATAAACAAAAAGGCATCCTATCTATGTTCATGGATTGGAAAATTTAATATTGTCAAAATAGCAATGCTATCCAAAGTGATCTACAGATTTAAAACAATTCCTATCAAAATTCCAATGACCCTTTTTGCAGAAACGAAAAGCCAATCTTCAAATTCATATGAAACTGCAAGAGGGCCCGAACAGCAAAACAATCTTGAAGAACAAAGTTGGAAGACTCATACTTCTCAATTTCAAAACTTACTACAAAGCTACAGCGATCAAAATAGAGTAGCACTGGCATCAGGACAGACATGTAAACCACTGGAATAGAACTGAGAGTCCAGAAATAACCATATATCTACAGCCAATCAATTTCAACAAGAATGCCAAGACCATTCAATGTAGAAAAAAGTTTCTTCAATAAATGGTGCTGGAACAACTGTATATTCACATACAAAAGAATGCAGCTGGACCCCTACCCCACACTATATATAAAAATTAACTTAAAGTAGATCAACAACCTAAACGTAAGAGTTAAAACTAAAAAATTCATAGAAAAAATTGATGGGTAAATCTTCATGGTCTTGGATTTGGCAATGATTCTTAAATATTACACCAAACCAACAATAAAAAAAAAAATGGATATATTGGACTTAAAAAAAATTAAAATCTTTTGTGCATCAAAAGAACAAAGTGAAAAGACAGCATACAGCATGGGAGAAAATATCTGCAAATCATGTATCTGATAAAGGTCTAGTATCCAGAACATATAAAGAATCCTTAAAATTCTACAACAAAAGGGCGCCTGGGTGGCTCAGTCAGTTGAGCATCCAACTTTTGATTTCGGCTCAGGTCATGATCACAAAGTTGTGAGATGAAGCCCCGTGTTGGGCTCTGCACTGAGTGTGGAGCCTGTTTAAGATTCCCCCCCACCTCTCTCTCTCCCTTTCTCCCTCTCCCTCTCTCTCTCTCTCTCTCCCCCCTCCCCCCCCTCCCCCACTTGCGCTCCCTCTCTAAAATACATACACACATACATACATACCATTCTACAACAGAGAGACAAACAACCCAATTAAAAAATGAGCAAAGGGCTTGAGTAGACATTTCTCTAAAGAAGATATATAAATGGCCAAATAGTATATGCAAAGATGTTAAATATCATTAGTTATCAAGGAAAGGTAAATCAAAACCACAATGAAACACTAGGATGGCTATAATATATATAAAAAAGGAAATTAACAAGTGTTATGAATATGGAGAAATTGGAACCATTTTATATTGCTGAAAGGGATGTAAAATGATTCAGGTGCTGTGGAAAAGTTTGGCAGTTCCTCAAAAAGTTAAACATAAAAATAATCACCCAGCAATTCCATTTCTAGTTATATACTGAAAAATAGTGAAAACAGGTACTCAAACACATACTTATTCATGAATGTTCATAGCAGTACAATTCACAATAGCTAAAAGGTGGAAATAACTCAAATACCCATCAATGAATGAATGGACAAACTGTGGTATACACATACAATGGAATATTATTCAGCTATACAAAGTAATGAGTGACTGATACGTGCTACAAAATGGATGAACCTCAAAAACATTATGCTAAGTGAAAGAAACCAGACAGAAAAGGTCACATATCCTATGACTCCATCTATGTGAAATAACCAGAATATGCAAATCCATAGGGACAGAAAGCAGATTGGTAATTGCCAGGAGCTGAAGGGAGGTAGGAATGAGAACTAACTGCTTAATAGACACAAGGTTTTATTTTGGGGTGATGAGAATGTATTGGAACTAGACAGAGGTGATGGTTTACAACATTGTGAATGTGCTAAATGTCACTTGTTTATCTCACCTCCATAAAACAAAAACAAAACCAAACAATACCTCAGATAGCAGTCAAGAAAAGTGGTTACATTTCTAAAATGTGTGTGTGTGTGTATAATGTTTATTTATTTATTTATTTTGAGAGAGAGTGCAAGCAAGGGAGGGAGAGAATCCCAAGCAGGCTCCACATTGTCAATGCAGAGCCCAATGCGGGCTTGAATGAACAGTGGTTATACTTTTGAAAGTGTAGTAACTGGATGAGGACATGAGAGGGGCTTCAGGGGTGTTGGTTATATTCTATCTTTTGATTTGGTTGTTGGTTACCTAGGTGCGTTCATTCCATAAAAATTTTTGAGCTTAACACTTGTGATGTGTGTGCTTCTGTTTTCTATATGCACCTTATACTTTAATATAAAACTTCATTTTTAAAATGTTAGAGAGTTGGCCATAGGACCCAGGATATACTCAAGAGAACTGAAAAACTTGTGTCTACAAACACATGCATACAAATGTTCATGGTAGCATTAATCATATTAGCCAAAAAACAGAAATAACCCCAAATCCCGTCAGTTGGTGGATAAACAAAATGTGGTATATTGACGAAGTAGTGTATTTTTCGACCACAAAATACAATGAAGTACTGACACACGGGACAACGTGAATGAAGTTTGAAAACATGTTAAATGAAAGAAGCCAGACACAAAAGACCACACATTGTATGACTCCATTTATACAAACTACCCAGAATAGGTAAAGCCACTGAGATGGAAAGCAAATTGGTGACTGCCAGCAGCTTTGGGGTAGGGAATAATTGGGAGCGTCTGCTAATGGGTATTTTTTTTTGGGGGGGTGGTACAAATGTTCTGGAATTAGATAGTGGTGATAGTTGCACAACCCTGAATATATTAAAAACTACTGGACTGTATACTTTAAAATGGTGAATCTTACGTTACAAAAAATTTAACGTTATATGAAATATATTTCAACAAAAAGGCCTTAAGTATCTTATCATTATAATATGTGTGAACTCTAGCATATCAAATAAAAGTTCAGAGGGAAAATATTACTCTAAAAATGTTCCCTTTCTAGGGGTGCCTGGGTGGCTCAGTCGGTTAAGTGTCCAACTTTGGCTCAGGTCACGATCTTGTGGTCTGTGGGTTTGAGCCCCGCGTCAGGCTCTGTGCTGACAGCTCGGAGCCTGGAGCCTGCTTCGATTCTGTGTCTCCCTTTCACTCGGCCCCTCCCCTGCTCACATCTGTGTCTGTGTCTGTGTCTGTCTCTGTCTCTCTCTCTCTCTCAAACATTAACAAATTAAAAATTAAAAAAATAGTAAAATAAAATAAATAAAAATGTTCCCTTTCCCCCTGCCCATCCCCCAGATCAGCACATCTTAAAGGTGGACCTCAGATACCACTGGAGAATGCAAGCAGGAACAGTTAGGAATGAAAGCTGTGACCAAACACCTGATTGTCCCTGAACAGAGGAATGTGGTAGCTGATGAGAAACAGATTTTGGGTTGAAGCAAGGGAGAGAAAGTAGAAAGTGGTGGTGACAAAGTGTTGGCAGCCCTGGCACCAGAATGCTTTCCATTGCTTCATCCACAGGGTCATACCTTAGGAATGAGTAGTCCTTAACTGACAGAAGCTCAACAGCCAGAGGCCCTGAGATACTTATCCCCTTACTTCTTATTCCTTTGGTGGCTTTGGTTGTATATTATGCAGTTCTTTGTACTTGTAGTGTTACAAGTATTCCCAAAACTTACCCAAACCACAGATTTATTTGGGTAGTAAATTAGACCTCTGGGACTCTAAAAATGCCTGGATTTACAAATCATGAACAAAAGTAGGCTAAGAGTTTTAAGGGCAAATCTGGATCAGGGGGAGCTCAGATTTAAATGAATCTCAGAGTTTAAAGGACTTAAAGGTCAGCTAAAATTTTATTTGATTTTGGTTTTCTTCCTCCACAGTCCCAAAGTGCAAAAAGGAGTAAATAAAGTACCTACTAGCACTTTAGATAGAGAGTAAGGGGTTTCCCTGGTAGTTTGAAATGATGCTTGCCCGCTTCTGTGTACTGGATGTTTCAGTGAGTGTAGGAGAGGTAGTAAGTCTGAATGAAAAGTGGTAGACAGTGGTCCTGAAGTCAGAAATCCTGAAGTCAGGATTTTTCAAACACTACCTTTTGTGATTGTCTCCCCATCCCTCTGCCTCGTTTGTCCATTCATACCCCACTCCTCTAAGGACATGCCAAATTTTTACCTTGATTCTTAAATGGACAAGAATGAAACTGAGACAGTAGATGTTCTACTTGCTGGGAACACTGGGGCCCCTGGATCCAGGACGGATGAGAAGATCTGAACTCCACAGCTTTAACGTAAGTGTGGCACAAAATGAGAGATGGAAGTTAGGAGATAATTGGAGATGAGGAGTGGCAAGTTTAAAATATACATCTATATGCCTATCCTTATCTCGTCCCTATTCTACTGCTACAAAAATACAGACATACATACTTGCTCACCCAATTCACCACTTCCTGGCAGTTAAAAACACAGGGTCTTCACAACCCATTCCTGCCCCAGCAGTCATACCCACCTTCTGAAAGTCAGACCTTAGAGGTGACTACCTACTGGCCCCAAGGGCGCTCATCATTTCTTTGGTCTCTGTGGCTTCTATCCCTGCCTCCCTGAGGCAGAGATGTCTTCTGCAGTCCTTCCTTCTGGAAATCTGAAGACTTCTGCAATTGCTCCTGAAAAGAAAGGAAGAGAGGTGGGCAAAAGTCAGTAAACATCTTCATAATCATCCTTATGTAGGTAGGCTGTTGGAGAGCTGGGTGAAACTTTAGCAGGGGCAGAGAGTATCAGAGGAGATGAAAGAAAATACCTCAATATGCTTGACTTTACCTCTTTGCCATCTTTCTCCATATCCTCTATCATGTAACTCTGCCTCTACTTTCACCCTGCTTATTCACTTCCCTTAAACATTCTCATTTCCATTGTTTTCTACAAAACACCTTTCTCTCCTGATCTTCCACCAGTGGAATGGGCAAAAGCCTATAAAGCTTTTAATCAATACATCTAGATATGAATTAACTTTTATCCTCTTGAATGCAGCAAAGACTTTGTGGTATCTTTTGTGTATCTGCATTAAAGTAAGCTTTGTGAAGACAAGTAGCTCAATTTATAGTATTTTATGGCCAAATGCTTGTATACTTGGAAATACATAAACAGCTAAACAGAGGCGGGGGCAAGAGAAAGGGAAGAGGAAAAGAGAAACAAGAAAAGAATAATATTCTTCAAGAATGGAGGCTGAAGAATGTACATTGCCCAGCCTTGATGGGAATACAGGAATTTAGGGAGTCTTGAAGGAAAAGCAGCAGGACCTATTTATAATGATAGAGAACTGGTAAGAAGAATGAAGACAGGGATCCACTGAGTGAAAGAGACACATATTTAAAAATACACACACAAAGGAAAAAAAAAAAACCTGGTCTACAATTCCACAGCACCAGATAACCCTTACTGACATAAAGTTACATATTTTACGTGTGTGTGTGTGTGTGTACTTATTTTATATGTGCGTGAAATATTTATATTTTATATAAAATGGTCAGGATGTTGAAACAAAAATAGAGAGTAAGAAGTGAAAGCATCCCTCCTCCTTCTACCAACAGCAAACTTTTTGCTTTTTTTTTTGTTTCCTTCCGGAAATCAAATGGCAGGTTGGCTTAGTTTTTATGAGGTGACAAAGAGGATGTTGCGCCAAATCAGAGATGTGGGTTTGACTGACTGACTTCAACGCGCCTATAAAATCTGGCTGGAAGGAGAAAGGTAGCCATCTGAAAATTAGAGTCCAAAAGTCTTTTATTGGTAACTCTAAGGTCAGTTTATCCCCATTCCTACCCTCAATTTTTCTTCTAGGAGCTTCAGGGGCAGTGTGTCCCCCTCCTGGCCAGAATGCTGTTCAAATGAAGAGGCCACTGGCAGCCTTGATATGCATTTGCTGTTATAGACAGTGCTTTGTATACAAAGATCCAGGACAGAAGCAGTCTTTTGGAGTGCTAAGTACCCAACAAATACAATCAGCAGTTTGCAGCTTTTACCCACTTATAAATTGCCGAGTATTCAAAATCAGTTAACAAAAAATAGCTACTATTACCACATTGATTCTTTTAACGAATTTTTATTGAGCACTCTTATGTGGGTCAGGCAACTGTGCACTGGGAATACAATCATGAAAAAACTGTAAGCAAAGACAAACTTCTTGCTTTGGAGAGTTTATAATCTGTGTTGTGGGGGAAGGCATATATTGATCAAATAAACACATAAATGTAAAATTAAAACATTAATTGCTACAATGAAAACATACAGAGTCCTCTGAAAGTGTATAAGCATTGAGGGCAAACCAGGATGGGAGTGATTTTTTTTTAAATGATAGATTTTCATTATCAGTTCCAGTGCTTGGCTTATCAATGAACAGTTACCATATACAGAACTTTTTTGGTTAAAAATTCCATAAACGTTATTACAAAATTAAACTCTAAAGAAATGTGTTCACAATCCCAAACTATTTTCATTTGTCCATGTTCTCACAAAATTATTAATAAATGAAGACCTTGCTTAGGTTCTCTCTTATCCCAAGCTTGGCAGGTATGTTTTGTTAAGGTGAAAACCAAGGTTTAGGGATATTTATTTTTTTATTTTTTTTTATTTGTTTTAATGTTTATTTATATTTGAGACAGAGAGAGACAGAGCATGAACGGGGGAGGGTCAGAGAGAGAGGGAGACACAGAATCTGAAGCAGGCTCCGGGCTCTGAGCTGTCAGCACAGAGCCCAATGCGGGGCTCGAACTCACGAACCATGAGATCATGACCTGAGCTGAAGTCGGACGCCCAACCGACCGAGCAACCCAGGCGCCCCGGGATATTTATTTTCTACATAAGCTCTAGATCCAACATAGGGCTTGAACTCATGGCCCCAATATCAAGAGATGCATACTCTACTGACTGAGCCAGCCAGGTGCCTCGGGTATATTTTTTAAAAACCCATCTCACAGGGTGCTTCGATGGCTCAGTTGGTTGAGCATCCAATTTTGGTTTAGGTCATGATCTCATGAGTTCAAGTACCATATCAGGCTTGCTGCTGTCAGCACAGAGCCTGCTTCAGATCCTCTGTCCCTCTCTCTTTGCCCCTCTCCTGCTTATGCTCTCTCTCTTAAAACTAATCATTAAAAAAAAAAAATACCTATCTCACTTCTTTATAGGCTGTCTCCTCTCTGAACATGCCTCTGACTTTTTATTTTTTAAACACATACTTAATGTCCCTATAGGATGCCTGTTTTTGTATGTCCAACCATCCCTGTTGCCCAACGCCTCACCATTCTTCCGCAGTCCCTGAATCTGGCAGTTGATAAATGGACATATGTCCTGGCATGCTTTGGTACCAAAGCATTAGCTAGCTTTTTGATTTTAATTTTTTTAGAGATGAAGCTGTATTAGGTAAAATGGGAATACTTACCACAAAGATTAAGAGTATTATTTGCCCTGTGAATAGGAGGAAGATGGCTTACGAAGCAAAAGGTCTCCATTCACAAAGCCAAGTGGAATTTGGGGGGGTTATTTACACAAATTAGGTAAAATTAGGTTTGCCCAAATTTAAACCTAACTACTGATAATTTGTTTTCACAGTTGAGAGATTCCAATGAAAACTTTCTGATGTTTGCAGAATATTAAAATAGTTATCTCTGACACCATAAGCGACATATAAAGATTAGGGCCCACTCCTTGCATGTGCCTGTCTCCTAAGGTGAACATTTATTCAGTGCTGTGATAGTGCTGAATAAAAATAGGCCCTACTTTTAGATGCTGGCAACTGGGTTAGAGTTCTGCCTTTCCTATCACAAGGCTTCTGTGGATGGGCTCAAAGCTAGATCCTACTGATCAAAGAGAAAGCCAGCAACACTTCCTGCCCAGACTACAGAATCCTAAAGGCTCTCCTTCTGCTAGTTCAAGGCAGATATGAAGAATACTATTGTTTCTTACAAGTAGGAATCCACTCACTATTCTAGAAAAAGCCTGAAGTTATCAAGTACAAGAAAATAATTCAAAGTACTCCAGCCACAGCTACTTGAATTAGTTCTGTACTGCCTAGATTTTGCCTCTTTTCTCTTCCCTACCGTTCTCCAGTGTCCCTCTCCTAACCTAAAGAGGAAGATTCTGACTCCCTCAGATATAGAATAAGGGTAGGAGATCTGGACAAGATTAACCCCTCTCCACTCTAAACACAACCATCTGTCCCCAAAGGGAGATGAACTCATTAAGTAATATCTGGCATTTTAAACTCTTAGGTTCTCTGATTCCTGTAGATAGGCTGCCAGAATAGGGAAGGAGTAGTTCTCCAGAAAAACAAATACATCTCCGAAGCTCACCTGGGTTTACGTTCATCTAAAGGGCACCTTCTGAGTCAGTCTATTGTTTCTGGGCCAGAAAAGTGCATTAAACTCAAGCTTCAGCCTAAAAAGCAGGCCTAGGAAGACTACTAGGGATGGCATGACCCTGGATACATTTGGTGCTGCAATGGAGATAATGATCCTCATCTTAAAGGAGGGAAAAAAAAATCCCTGTGGCACAGTGAGGTGTGGTAACTTGTCCAATATCACAGCAAGGCAAATGGCTGAGGAACATTCAAGGACTTAACTCTCCCAAATATGTGCCCTTTCCACAACATGAACAACAACAAAGGCCAGGACATCTTCTAAGTAGACATTAGTCAAGGCTTTAGAAAAAGTAAATAGCCTCCCCAAACTCAACCTAGGATTCTGCAGCTCTGCACACAAGTTAACAGGGAAAAAAATTCCTAGGAAAAAAGATCAGCAACTTTGCATTATTTTTGAGGGAGTGGGTAGAAAACAAGACTCTGAAGCCTCTGTTGAGCCAGGTTATAAATTTCTGACAACAAGAAAGTAAAGAGGAAACTGGGACAGAGATCAGAAAATCTGAGGACTGGGGGGATGGTTAAGCACCCGACTTTGGCTCAGGTCATGATCTCACGGCTCGTGAGTTCGAGCCCTGTGTTGGACTCTGTGCTGACAGCTCGGAGCCTGGAGCCTGCTTCAGATTCTGTGTCTCCCTCTCTCTCTCTCTGCCCCTCCCTTGCTCATGCGCTGTCTCTCTCAAAAATAAACATTAAAAAAAAGAAAAGAAAAGAAAAAAATCTGAGGACTAAGCTTTCTGGTCCCCAAGAGCACCTTCAGCAAGAACATGAATGTTCTATGGGGAGCTCAGCTTCCAGAGCACAGGGAGAGCCAATATAAGAGTTTATGAAAAGCTTCACAATAGGAATATACCAAAACCAGACCACTATTGCCTACTCACTACCCACCCAGGCAGCACTGGGCACAGACTACATAATTTAACAATCTGACATGATGGAAGCAGCCCTAACAAATGGGGGGAAAAAACGACTGGGAGGGAGGAGATAGACAACAGGACGGCAGGAGTTCATTGTTCTAGTTTTCCTGTGGAGTTCAAATGTGTGTGGTTTTCAAAACAAAATCCAGAAAGAAACATGAGGTTAATGCATTTATTCCAAGTAATTAACACATTAAAAATAAAATTAAACTTGTCCAAGCCAACTTATAAATTCTTTAATCTTTTGAACAAAATGTACAACCCCAAACATCACACTATGGTGGAAATAACTTGGGAAAGGGAGAGGTAGAGGAAAGAACACATATGGATTGTGGAACAGAGAATGAGTCCAATCCCAAAACAAGTTTCAGCTCTTCTACCTCTTCAGAACAGAAATGGCTGCTACACAATTTAACACAAAATATTACTGGATCACAATACAATGAACACAAAGGCTGTTTCAAAAATAAAAGTGACCCAAAAAGCATATCTGCTCCTGGCATTGAGCCATGAATAAGCCTTACCGATTTGTCGTCTTCCAAAAGTGAACCTGCTAGATTTTCTTCATTTATTGAGGCTATTTCCAAACAGGTTTGTGGGTTAGCAGGACCATTTCAAGCAAAGGCAACAGGATAAAGGAAGTGTGGGGTTGACATGGCACAAGGAAGTAAACAGTAAACAAAAGAGCTACTCACGCTGCATTTCAAACAATGTTAAGGCAGGCCCATCCAAATGGAAGCCTAAGAGATGAACAATCCTTCCTTCATTAGTAGTTTTCCATTTCAGCAGGCTTTCTGGTGTCTCTCCCAGAGATCCATCAGCTGCCCAGGAAATTGGGTAGGAATACAACATAGCAATCGAAGTCAGCTCTCTGTCTCCCTCCTCCCCCACATTCCAGAAATGGCAAAGTCAAAGCCAAAATACAATCAATCAAAGCACACTATGTGGTGAGCCAGACAGACATTTGATTTTAATGACAAAGTAGGAGAAAGCAAATTGGCAAAAAATAAAAATAATAATAACAGAAAAATACTTTTTTACAGATATGTATAGAAGTTATGACTGATTTGTCTGGTATCTTAAGAAAAAAGGAAAAAAAAGGAAAGAGGTAAACTTTTGGCTTCCATGAACATTTACTGTAAGATGCTTACTGCATCTCTTGGTGTAGGTTCCAGATGAGATAGCCAACTAGTCCTGGATCATCTGGGCACCTGATTTCTAGAAGCCAATTTGATTCATCCACAAGTAGCTCTGGATGTGTACTTTTAGTCATGAACACTGGATTCTGTGTGGTCCTGGGTGGCAGCAACTGAAGCTTCTTGTGCAGTTATTTCCTGAGGGACCATATTGCCTCCAACTATTTGCTCCCTTGTAGGAGACCCCGAAGCCAGAGATTTTGCCAAATTCAAAGGGTGGTCAGTGTCCTCATCTACTTGAGGAATTGCTAGATGTGTGATGGATACTTTCGGTATTTCTAGCTGTAGTGGTCCCGTCTCCGGGGAACTACACTTAGGAGGGTCACCTGGCTCAGAAAGAGGAGAACATATCTTCTCTTTTTGAACTCCAGATGTCCGTGTGACAAATTCAACAAGGTCTGGAAGGCAAGGAGATGGCCCAAGGCCTGCAGGATTAATTGTTTCCGATTCCAATCTGAGTGAATCTTGTTTCTCTAATTGAGAAGTTTCTTCCACTTCTTCAGGCATCATTCCTCCTGCTAATAGGTCAAGTGCTTGGTGTGTTCCCTCTAAGCTCCCCAAACCAAGGTTAACATTTTCTATAGGAAGTCCAGTTTTCAAAATGTTAGGGGTGATCCTTCCACTTCTGGGATTAGATGAGTTTTGTTCACCTTCTGCTCCAAAGTTAAGCACCAGGGTTTTGGGAGAATCTAATGGAAACTCAGAAAAGGATGGGATTGGTTCCAAGTCAGGGAGAGTGGAGGGATTACATCCTATAGGTGACATAGAATTTTCTTCACACGCTTTCTGAGACAGGGCATTTGGGGATCTATGTGCTTGGTCTACCCGAGTATTGCAGAAATCAACACCCATATCCCCCAGGTTCCCCAGGGCAGCAAGCTCTTCTACTTTTAAGTCTGTAACTGCAAAGTCTTCTAAGGCCTTGCTTTCTATTGTCACTGTTAATTCTGGATGGACATCTTGTAGCTCCAGGGTTTCTGTTTCTGGTTTCTCTGGGCTCTTCCAGGTCTCTGACTTATTATTTTCATCCCAAACAGTCAGTTCATAAATCATTTTACCCTGCAAGTCTTTTGATCTTTCTCTCTGGAGTTTGAGGCTTCTGTAACTTGTCCTGGAAGAAGATTCTGGAGCTGAATTTTCTAGCCACTCTTCATTACCAGTTGAACCTCCTTGTTCCTGTGCACTATCTGTTAAACACATATCTGATCTGGCTGGGGACTGGAGAAGCAATTCCGGAGCAGAAACTTTCACAGGTATATCTTGTGGGTTCTGGAGTAAAGACCTTGCTTCTGGTGGAAATGAGTCTATTTTTGCCTTTGTGGAAGAGAGAGCCTGTGCACTCAAGTCACTCACTACTTTACTTTGAGTTTCACTTACTGTCATCAATTTCCTGGACTGTTCAGCCTTTTTGTCAGTCATCTGCAACTCAGACTGTTCTATTTCTCCCTCCCATGTACATCTGTCCCCACGGTTCAAATTAGAATCCTCTATGCTATTGGGCCCAGCACTGATACCTGTTTCCTCTCCTACCATCCCTTCAGAAAGCTTTGGTCTCTTTTCTCTTAGTTTATTGTTTACCTCTACCTCACTTTCCTCACAATCCTTAGATTTGTGGAGCTCTTGAATTTCCTCATCCTGGTTACCAGAGTCTATAAGGTGGGTTTCTACCAACTTCTGAGATTCCATGATATGACAGTGCATATCTGACAGCTGAGGGGCTGGCTCTACACCTGGTGGTCCTGGTTCTCTGAGATCAAGCTCGATTTTTCCTCCTGGAGATATATCCCTATTAGTATCGCTCTGGAAGGAGCTAGAAGTCCACATGGCCAAAGTATCCGTCTTTGGGGTAATAGTTTCGTAAGGCCTGCTTTGGCACAACCTTGTCAGAGGCTGTAGGAATCCATAGCCACTGCCTCTGTTTTCTGAGTCTGTGTGTTCTACAACTGACCATTTCCCTAGGGACACCAGAGTTTTTGCAGTGGGCTTTTCAGGAGCAGAGATCAAACTTCTATCTGGAGGCAATCCCTCTTGGGATGTACTGTTGTTCAAAGTGGAAGTGGAAGAGGTGTCTGAACTTTCGACTCTAGAAAGATTGCTATTTTCCCCATTGGCCAATAGACCGCCACTCAGCTTAGTCTCAGGGGCCCCCTTTCCACCACTACTGTAGAATATATCATATAGGTCCTTAGCATTGGCTGTGGCTAAGCATGAATTTCGCTTTTCCAATTTTTTGGCTTGTTCACTGAACACACTTGAGAGGGGAGGTGGAGGACGCACTAACACAGAGAAGAGGGTCTGGTCTCGGTCACTCTCACTCACCCCAGGAGCTGTCTCATCGGAAGGAATGGCAGCTGGCTGTGCCGACGCCATGATGGCTACTGGCAACACAGGATTCAAAATGTTAGGACCCAGGAAGCCAGGGCTGAGACTGTGAGATACAGCTGGGTTTGATTTGACTGGAGCCAAGACAGCATTTGTCTGAGCAGGAGATGGAGAAGCTAGATGAGGTATAACTGGGGGTGGCGGAGGTGGTGGCGGAGGGGGTGGTGGAGGAGGTGGTAGCACTTGTTCAGGTATATGGGATGGTTCATTCTTTTCAGCCAGTACCATTTTTTCCTCTGGAGACCCTTTTAGAATCACCTCTTCCCCACCAAATGCTTTGGAGATGATATCAGGAGGCAAGAGAAGATCAGCTGAAGACTCTTTAACCACTGGCAGAGGCTTAGCAGTAGTTCCAGAGGATTTGATGGACAGAAAGGTGTTAAGAGGAGCTGGCTTGCTCACTGTGGCTGAACCTGACTTGCGGAGTACTGTGGATGGGATAGGCAGGTTGGGTCGGATCTTAGTCTGGGTTGAAGTTGTCACAACGGGCATCCAAGGGCTCGTATGTGCAACAACTGTTTTCCCAGAGAGCTTGATTTTGATGGGCTTTGCCTTCCCAGCCTCAGCTTTCCCATCCTCTTTGTCCTTACTGTTTTCCACAACCTCTTCCTTAGGAATACTTGGGACCATTGAACTTTTTTCCTCCTCTTTTTCTGGCTTCTTCCAGCTGAATTTCCCAAAAGATGTTGGTGATTCTTTCTTTACCTCTTCCTTTAATTGCAGTTTGATGCTACCCTTCCTTTTATTTTCAGCCTTTTCAGGGGAGTTCCCACCCTCAGAGAGTTGGTCCTCTAATTCCTCAGAGACTCTGTCATCCTCTTTTACTTCCTTCAAGACCTTTGCCTTT
Organism: Lynx canadensis; assembly: GCF_007474595.2. Classification (NCBI taxonomy): domain Eukaryota; kingdom Metazoa; phylum Chordata; class Mammalia; order Carnivora; family Felidae; genus Lynx; species Lynx canadensis. The sequence goes on from NC_044307.1 coordinate 41,675,840, forward strand.
TTTTCTTTCTTCTCCTCCTTTGGTTTCTCACTAAGTTTGCGCTTTAGCTCGTTCTGCCGTCGCCGTTCTGTCTCTAGGACCACAGCCAAGCCAGCTTGGCGGTCTAGATTCCGCCGCTCCTCATACAATGGGTTTTCAACCACATATTTCTGGGAAGAGAAAACATAAAGGCTCAACAACTGGTCAAAATACAATAAGAAAGAAAATCTTGGCCCTGCTACTACTGGAATTCAATTGGTAGAAACCCCTAGAGTCATCTTCTTCGAGGATATAGATGGTTCTACCAGGTCAGCATCTCTTATTAAGACTGACAAGAACTTCCTAGAGATTACACGGAATTTGAAGTATTAACAACTTTTTCTGGCTCTGAAGTGGTTTGACAAAGTCAAAAGGATTACTGGAGAAAGTAGGAAACTCCACAACTACTACAAAGACCAACCTTGTATTTCTCATTGTGTTGGTGACCCTTCACATGTTGCTCTCCGGAAATTGGATCCCCCAAAAATTCCTCACAGAGCTGGCAGTAATATCCAGTGATGGGAATCAGAAACTCAGACCCTGGAAGAAGTAGAAGTCAAGAAAATAAGTCATTCCCACCCAGGACGTCAGTAAAGGAAATCCCACTTCCCTTTGCAGTAAAAAAGTTAATGGTATATAGGACCTTACCCACTTTCCAGTCAGAAGTGGCATTTAGATGAATCCAAATGGCACAGTTTTCCCAATTTAAAGCTTCAACTCAGGACCTCTAGCCCTTCTACCTCTTGGGAACACTAACTGGTTAATTCAGGAGTTTTCTGTGCCAGACTCATTTCTGTTGTTGACTCTCCTCAAACTTCAACTACCACTAAGCATTGTAGGATGCTAGCTCAGTACCATTTGTATGAGGATCTCTCATGTTGGTATTAATGACTCAGGAATCTACCTTCTATAGATCTAAAGGATGGAGCAGCGTTGACTACTTACAAAGGTAAGAAATTGAGAAGTAAAAAGACAAAAGAAACTTTCTACTTCTCAACTTATCCCCAATAACAACTATTCAAAAATATTTTCTAGTTCTTAATTGAAAAGGCAGTTAAATTACCATACCTTTTACTGTTCTTTATTTACGTGGACTCTAAATAAATGAGATTTTAGTGCATAAATCAGTGACGAAAAAAAGTATACATATATTAAAAAAAAATTTTTTAAAGTAGGCTCCATGCCCAACATGGGGACTGAACGCATAACCCTGAGATCAAGAGCTGCATGCTCTACCGACTGAGCTAGTAGTATGTGGTATGTATATGTAACATGTGTTAGAATTTTGGCCATATGAGTAGAGAGCATTCTTGTCTTACAGATCTCTATTTCTTTAGACTCTAGTACACTGTTTTGCACATAGAAGGCATTCTTACACCATTGTTAACAAAACAGTTATGTCTCATCCTATGCTGCTTCCTAGTACCTAGTTCAGGGACACCTCTTCTTTGGCTAAATGTAAGGAAACTACAAGTGGAGCCAGGGGGGAACATACCTTTTGCAGGAACAGTTATCTTGTCAGTACGTTTTACAGCATCTTGCTTGGCCTCACTCTGGGTCTTTGAAGCCCAAGGTCTGTTGTAGGGATCCAGTGTCTATTTGCAAGAGGCAGAGGTGCTCACATAACAGCACTAAAACTCAATGACCCCTTTTCTTTCCTTTTTCTCCCCCACACCAGGGGGGACCAGAAGCCCCCAGGTACCCACCCCCACCCTCTCTGCGAACTGTTTAAACGGAAATCACCTGTGGAAAAGGTAAACACATGTTAGAGCAAGTACTAGCAATAGATAAAATGAAACAAATAATCAGGTACTCAAGGAATCAAAAGAGGCAGAAGCCTCACTTACACTTGTCATGGTGTTTAGTTACAGGCAGGTCCCCTGGACTGAGCCCTGGGGATGGTGTCTCCTTTGTTGGTATCTCTTGGCTCTTCAGATTGGGGCTCCTGCCCATATGAGAATGTTTCATTTTCCAGCTTTGTAATGCAGATGGGGGTATAGACGTTTGAGGGGAAGGAGGGCGAGAATGGAAAGAACAGTGGGCATGATACCTACCTGTGTGTGCTTCTTATTGTGCATATGAGTGAAGAAGTCAAACATGGTCCCACAGATGGTGTTGCAGTCTTTGCACCAGTGATTGCCAGCATCATAATACTCATAGGCAGCAATGGGCTGATCAGAATGCTTAGTAGCTGGCTGGAGGCTCTCAGCAGGCTTGGGGCTCTTAGTATGGGAATTCTCACTGTTTATTTTGGATTCCTAGAGGGAAAACACCTGTACTCAGAAGGAATTCAAGGTAGTCTAGACCTGTCTTCTCTCAGAAAAAGCAAGCAGCTTACCACTATAATAGATACAGGGCCATATGACCGTATTTCCAGGGCCTAAATCTATATAAACCAGGGAAAACCCGAGAAATCTGTCTGCAAGGCTCAAACAGAACTAGACTCCATAGTGCTGCCTTACCAGGGAGAATACATCATAGTGGCAATATATTTACTTATGTATCCCAAAATATTTAGAAAAATAATATTATGGAAACACTGGCTGCCTCTGGAGAAGGAAGTAGAGAACAAAGATGGACAGGAGTCTTTTTATTATATACCCTTTGGTAAATGTTGAATGTGTTCTCTATGCAATTAAATATGTTAAATTTAAAAATCATAATGACAACTACGAAGAAAAGAAAAAACAATATGGAAAAGGTAACTGACAGGTTAAGCAAATGCAGAAAACAAGTCAAAGTCACATCCAGGGACACAAAACTGGAGAGCAGGGTGGGCACTGTGCACAGATAAAGCAGACAGTCATCTACATGGAATGACTTAAAAGAATCTGGGTAAAATATTTCAAACTGCCTAAAATACCATCTTTAGAATTTAACACCTTTGAGTTAATGTGAATCCTCTTTTAAAACATATCAACTCCCCAGATTAAGTTATCAGTAATAAATACTTTAATATGAATTCATGTGTCAGCAAGCTGGGAATAAGGTACTTAGGAAGTGAGAATCTTGGTTAATGTTGAGGAGTGAGGCACAGAAAAAAATAATTTGGAACACAGGGAGGGTAAGTATGAATGAGGAGACAAGGTCAGAGAACTAGGCACATGGGTTAATAGGGAGAGGAAGACAGGCTGGAGAAAGAGAAACAATTAGGACTTCAAAGAGAATCTTGCCTTATTAGAGTCTTATTCAAGAGTCACTAAAGAGGGGTGCCTGGGTGACTCAGCTGGTTAAGCATCTGACTTTGACTTAGGTCATGATCTCCTGGTTTGTGGGTTCAAGCCCCTCATTGGGCTCACTGCTGTCAGCGCAGAGCCCACTTCAGATCTTCTGTCCCCTTCTCTCTATACCTCCCCTGCTTGTGTTTCTCTTTCTCTCTCTCAAAAATAAATGAACATTTAAAAAAATTTTTAAAAAAAGAGTCACTAAAGAAATCACACCCAGCAGGTAAGAGATGGGTTCGTGTATACACTGCTGGCAAGTACTGACTGGCGCTTTCTGAAAAATAATCTAGGAATACATATTACATATCTCAAAATTCTTCATACCCTTTGACCTAGCAATTCTACTCCTTGACATTTATCCAAAGTAAATGATTTTGTCAAACAGGAGGTGATTTGACTGGTTAAATAAATTTTGGTATCCATACAAGAATTTCAAATTAAGGTCATTTAAAATATTATAAGGGCACCTGGGTGGCTCAGTCACTTAGGAGTCCAACTCTTGATTTCAGCTTGGGTCATGATCTCATGGTTCATGAGATCGAGCCCCGTGCAGGGCTCTGCATTGACAGCACGGAGTCTGCTTAGGATTCTCTCTCTTCCTTTCTCTCTGCCCCCCTCTCCACAATTAAATAAACTGTAAGAAAATATTTTAAAAATAAATTATAGAAATCTATTTATTAACATGGCAAGATGTTCATGATATACTGAAAAAGCAAGTAACTAAATACATTTGAATAATCAAAACGGCTATGCAAATAGGACACAATGTCAAATATCATCTTATCCAAACAACTTTCTGTAACTACTCATATTCCTTTATCCTGTTTTCTTTTCTTTTTTTTTTTTTTTTAAGGCATTTATCATCACCTAACCTGTACTTGCTTTTGTATTATCTTTTTCTATTTCATGAGAGTTAGGACCTTGTCTATATAGTTCATTGCTATACTTCCCTCTATCTAAAATAGTGCCTGTCACTTTCTTGGGAGATCAATAAATATTTGTTTAACGAATTATAAATAGAAAATGAATAGCTGGAATAATATACACCAAGGTATTAATGACAGTTGTCTCTAGCTAGATGAATTGTGGACTTGTGTGTGTGTTTATTTTTATGAAATGAATAGAAAGAAAACCTCAAGCCAGCTATGCATTTTAAAGTGAGGCAAAAACAGAAAAAATACCAACCAGAGGAACAACATTCCTTACTATTGAAATGAATACTGACTTGTAACATATCCATATTAGCTTCAGTGAAAATGAAGCCAAATTCAAATCAAGATGACAGGCCATCATGGGGCTGGTGCATAAATGGACCCCAAACGATGTATAAGTCAACTATAAAGGGTCAGAACTTTTAAGTTCTTCTCCCATCAAAGGCCCTGAACTCAATGACCCTGGTATAAAAAAGAGCATAGTCCTACCTGGTTGAAAAGAGGACTCTCCCAGGAAGGCATAGAAAAATTAGAGCTTGGACGATAGAGAATACAGAATATCCTCTTCTCTACCTCCCCAACATTAACTGAGCACCTACTATGCCCTAGACAAAGTGGATACCATGGGAAACACAAAGATAAATGAGTTTTACTCTTTTATTCTCAGGAAGTTCTTACTTAGTGGAAGAGACAGGCGTGAGAACAGACATGATCTTAATTAAGTTTTAAATAAGATAGAATGAAATAAATCTTATACGGTAACCATAATACATTATGAGAGAGCTCACTACATATTTAATATATTAAAGAAGGGGTGGGGTGAGGCACCTGGGTGGCTCACTTGGTTAAACGTCCGATTTCGGCTCAGGTCATGATTTCATGGTTCATGGGTTCAAGCCCTATGTCAGGCTCTGTCTTGACAGCTTAGAGCCTGGAGCCTACTTCAGATTCTGTATCTCCCTTTCTTTCTGCCCCTCCCCTGCTCACGCTCTGTCTCCTCCTCTCTCTGCCCCTCCCTTGCTCACTCTCTCTTGCTCTCAAAATGATTAAACATTTTAAAAAATAATTTTTAAAAGTTTATTTTATTTATTTTGAGAGAGAACATGAGTGTGCACACAGGGAAGGGGCAGAGAGAGAGAGAGGGAGGGAGACAGAGAATCCCAAGCAGGCTCTGCCCTGTCAGTATGGAGCCTGATGCATGGCTCAAACTCACAAACCATGAGATCATGACCTGAGCTGAAACCAAGATACAGCCGCTTAACCAACTGAGCCATCCAGGCGCCCCAAAAATTTATTTACTTTGAGAGAGCGTGCATGTGAGCAGGGAAAGGGCAGAGAGAGAGAATCCCAAGCAGGCTCTGTGCTGTCAGCATAGGGCCTAATACAGGGCTCTATCCCACAACCCTAGGATCATGACCTGATCTAAAACCAAGAGTCAGACACTCAACCAAATGAGCCACACAGGTGCCCCAGCCAGTATGAAATTATAATGAGCAAGGGGAAAAAGAAGCATGAAATGAGGCTGAAGAGGTAGGTAAGGGAATATTACTATCACTGGCTTATACTTGGAGAAAGGATTAAGAGTATAGCCATATAAGCAAAAATTGAAGGTGGCTTGAACTTGGATGAGATGGTGAGATGGATGAAACTGAGATTTACTTTGCAGGGAGAACTGAAAGAATCTGGCATTGATTTTGTATGGAGCAGTTAAGGAAAAGCAGCACTAAGAAAGCTTTTCAGGTTGTTGGCATGAAAACTCTTGGACACTGGGGCCCTTGAGATGGGTTAACAATGAAGGCAGAAAAGAGGGAGGTCGAGCACATCATTAGTTTGTTTAGTTTAGTTTAGGGTATGTTGACTTTGAAGTGTCTATGAGACAATGAAGTAGAAATGGTGAGTAAACCATTGGACCTCAGGTTTGGATCTCACCAGACTCCTTTGAGTTAGAATATAAAACTAGAAGTTGTCAGCATGGTATTTCAGCATAGACCTGGATGAAATGACCTAGGGAAAAAGCAGAATTCTGGAGAACTGGGCTATGACTGATTCCTGAAGAACTAAAATATTTAAATATCAGGCAAAACACAATAGGCAGCAAAGGAGACTAAGCAGCAGCAGCCAGCATACTAGGAAGAAAAGAAATGTGAGAGAAGCCAAGGGAAGAAAGCATTTTTAGAGAGAGTGTTTCCCTGTATTAAATACTGCTTTGAGAACTAAAATGTATTCACTGGCTATGCAGCATGGTGGTGACCCTGTTGCTAACTATGAACCCACAAAATGGTATACATAAGTTACAAGAAGATTAGAAGCCAGGCTGGAGTGGGTTAAGCAATAAAGGCTAGAGCAAGAACATGGGGGGCCCTGAATGCTGAGGATTTGGGATTCTATTCTGTGGGCAATGAGAGCTGCTAAAATTCTGAAGTAGAGTCCCGTTGTCTGACCTATGCTTTACAAAAATAACTTCAACAAGAGTGAGAACAGGTTGGAAAAGGAATCTAAGAAAATGGTTAGAAGGCTTCTTTAGGAGCCCATGGAAATGAAAGATATAACAGAAACAGAAAGGGACACCTGGCTGGCTCAGTCAGTAGATCATGCAACTCTTGATCTCATTGTTATGAGACTGAGCCCCACACTGGGCATGGAGCCTACTTAAAATTTTTAAAAAATTTTTTTAAAGAAATGGAAAAGTTGAATTGTTACCTTGCTATTTGAAGAGGAGCTTGAGGTTGATGACACTTTTTCTGGGCTCTTAGATTTTTCTGCTTTCCCAGCCTTCTCTGTAGTCTCTTTACTGTCATTTGAAGACTTTTGGGATTTATCCAAAATGTTTATTCCCAAGATCTGAGCCACTTTGTCCAGTTCAGACTGCTTCTTTTCTGCCTCTTCCGCTTCTTGTCGAAGTTCTGCAATGTCCTTCATGATGTTATCCTGAAGCCGACTCACCTCCACCAGGAGTGGGTCTTTGTGGCCATCCTTCTCCCTTCGTTTCTTGCGCAGCATTTCTCCTGAGCAGACGAATGTCAAAAGAAAGAAACACAAGGAAAGTAAGACAGGTCATTTTTCTGTCACAAGTAGTAATCTCCCAAGAGTCTATGGTGAGAAAATCTTTTCCCTTACAACTTTCCTTTATAAAGGCAAGAAAGACTCTCCTACCACATGGGCTAGTTTAGGTGAAGCTTCTATGGAGGTAAAGGATGAGTGATTACATTATCTCTTATGTAGGAGTTATTAGCTAAGGATCTACAAGCAGGCTTCAGGAGATCCATGAATCCCCAAAATGGTATATATAAGTTTATGTGCATTTGTCTTTATGTTGTTAACTATGAATCCAGTGACGGTCTTCTTCAGAGAACCAAGGAATTATTCAGAGGGCGAAAAGAATTCAGTTACATATTTGACTTTATCTGATTTAAGGACCCTTTACCAGTACCTACACTGAGTGTTAGGTTTTGCCTCAGGTTCACCTAATGTTATCTCCTATTCCAAACAGAAGGTCCTCATGAAATAATCTTCACAGGATTAATAACTAAATTTCTTATCCATAAACAGTCCAAATCCAAACAGAAGAAAGTGTATCTTCTCTCACTATTATTCCAAGCTGTCATCAAGCTGTAATATTTAGAAGACTTATTATGTTCTTTCCTCAGTGTGCCTGTGAATTCCTAAAGGCACAGATGAAGAGATGGAATCAAGAGGCATCATGGAACATCTTTTTGTGCAAAAAATAAGGAAGTACTTAAAAAATGATGGAGACATATCAAAGGACACAGGAGACCCTTTAAGGGCTCCCACTGGTCAAATCTGGGGCAATTTGGGCATGAAAATAAATGACAGTATATAATTATAACTTGTTAAATGAAGAATCCATGACTTCACACCAATATAAATGACCAAGAGATGGGAGAGGAGGGATGGGTAGGAAGCTCTTCATCCTAGTAGAAAGCCAACTAATAAAGGTAGAAGGAATAATGAGATTAGAAAATCACTATTTAACAACCATCATAACAAATGATTTAGGCAAGAATCACCAATGAATGCTCAACTAGTGAGAGGAAATTTGAGGACTGACTAAACATTTACACAGTCTAGAAGTATCTCTCCTATAAGTTACTAATTATAAAGGGTAAAATAATAACTTTGCAGCAAAGAAATTCCTGAAGACACCATCTTAACCAAGTGATCAGAGTTAATATCACCAGTAATGGGACAAATTAATACATGATACAAACTCAGCATCACTTCTGTGATGCTCTTGTCAAAAATGCATAACCTAAATTTAATCATAAGGAAACAGACAAACCAAAATTAAAGGACACTCTATAAATATGTGACTTCTTTTCTACAATGTCAATGTCATGAACTATAAAGATCCAGGAAATGTTATAGGAAAAAAAAAAAAAAAGAGTGAAAGAAATGACAACTGAATGCAACGTATAATTTTCCATTTTCTTTTGCTTTAGGGCATTATTAGGACAGCTAGTGAAATATAAAGATCAGTAGACTAGTAGTACACTATGGTTAATTTCCTAATTTTGATAAGTGTACTATGGTTATACAAATGAATGCTTTATTGTTAGGAGATACACAATGAAGTTATTTAGGAGTTAAAGGAGTATCATATATAAAACTTAAAGAATTCAGGAAAAATCACACACATACACAGATTGAGAGGAAAAAAAGGATATAGAAAATATGGTAAAATGCTAATAATCATGGAGAATATCTGAGAATTTTTACACTATTACTGCAACTTTTTATGAGTCTAATTAAGCCAAATTTTTTAAAAAGTGAGGCTTCAGATCACTGAACTTATCTGAGAGTCCCCACAGTTCTCCATTTGGGTCTCCTACTCAAGTTACTACAAAAAGGCACTTATGCACAGGAATGTCTGATACCTTGTTGTTTATGAAGCCGCTCCAATTCAGTCCTGAGGTAGTACATCTTTTTTTGGCGAGCTTCCCGGTCACTCTTTAGCTTTTCCCTCTCTTCAATAACCTGCAAAGTACATAATAGTGTCCTTCAGCCTCCATCATTCTCCTTTTTCTACTACTCTCTTCTGTAAGTCCTCATGCCAGATGATACCTGAATCCAAGGACCCAAATGTCTACACAGAGAAGTTCTGACTTTATAGCAAAGTTGGTATTTCATTCTGATCCAAATTCCAGAGTAGAATTATCCTTTTCAGAACTACATTGCCCAGAAAGCATTATTTTTATGCAGGAAGCACTGTACTATTAATGTTAACCTAAAGGCACTGACAGCAACTATTAGACAGTGGTTCTGAGCTCAAAGGGAACCATCAAGAAGTGAACTAATGAGTGTTACAGGTGACACATTGTGTTAGTTGCATTACATACATCAATTTATTTAATCCTCGTGACATTATCCTTGTTTTACAGTAAGAAAACTGAGGTTGTGAAAGATAAAGTAACATATCCAAGGTCATACAGTAAGAAGATTTAAAATCCAGGTATATTAGATAGATAGATAGATAGATAGATAGTTAAAATCCAGGTATATATAGCCTAAAGCACACATTTCAACTGTATTACTACTAGTTGATGGAAAAAACAAATATAGTTTGTATATAATGGACTAGTGTGGAAAACCTGTATATTATCAGCCCTGACTTAAGTGCTAGATTCTTGAAGGGGAAGTAAAAGGAAAGCACTCAATCTCCAAACAGTGTCTGTACAGTCTCAGGTTTTGTCTATATTGAACCTTTCCCTCCTCTTTTCCAAAAGACTTCAACAGAACAAAAGACTGAAGCTCAGAGTATCTAAATGCAATAAAAAATTAAGAGGTCATTTTTGTTTTCTCAAGAATCAGCTATGCTCTGTCTCTCTCTGTCTCAAAAATAAACATTAAAAAAAAATTGAAAAAAAAAAAAAAGAAAAAATGTTTCAGATTCTGTGTCTCCCTCTCTCTGTGACCCTCCCCCGTTCATGCTCTGTCTCTCTCTGTCTCAAAAATAAACATTAAAAAAAAATTAAAAAAAAAAAAAAAAAGAATCAGCTAAATTTCTTTTAAACTGGAAAAAAATTGACCCTCTAATTTTTCCTTTCCTTCTTTTTCTTTAGGTTTTAATTACTTTATTAGCAAACCAAATTTAATATATTACATTTTTACGCTCCTAAACAAAGTGAGTCATTAGTTACTAAGGACCTTTACATTAAGAATATGCATTAATTTTTCCATTTGAAATTCTGCTATTCTGTACTCCTCATCCCTAATTTTTACCTGCTGTTTTAAAATATCTAGAATTATTACATCATTACCCCAGCCAGTTCCCTTCTTATACCTGAGAACCCAATGAATTTTGTAGTATAAAAACTACTGTTTTTTTTAAGTGTCAAAAAATATGTTGTATTCTTGGACTCTAAAACAAACCAGAAAAAGCAAAGCTGATTTTTTAATTACCAAGCAACAACCAGGTATTAGCTTTTAACCCACATAATCACTACAGGAAATGGATCCAAAATTCACTAAGATGAAAACACATTTACTGATCGTCCTTCACCCAATCCAATTTTGGTTCCTCACTCCCTGACGAGGTCATATTGAAAACTTCAAGGCTCTCAACTCCTACCCATAGTATTCTAAGGCCAATAATTCTGATAGAGAAATAAACTTAAAAAAGAAGTCAAGAAATCACAGTGGGACCTACGGCTAGAATTTAGTTTAGTCCTAATGAGAAAATGTGAGAAAAACAGAGGGAGTATATACATTACTTAGAGGACAGCAGCCTCCAAAAACTTAAAAGGGCCAATTTTAACTTAAATACCAATTTAACTTAAAATACTTAAAATACCAATTTATGTTAAAATAGAAGACTCAGGCACAGGATGCCCAAAGCTAATATTCACCTTCTGCTTCTGGGAAGCACGGTTCTTCTCATCAGAGATCTTCTCCGGATTATATCTTATGAGTGATGGGATGGACACCTGGACAGGCACTTGAGCAGTAGGAATTGAGCCTAGCACTGACTCCTCCTGCTTGGGCTCATCAGGAGTCACAGTGGGGATCACACGGAGATTGGGACGGCTACGAGTAGGCTGTTTGGTAACTGGCATTACCCTGTGTGGTTCAGGTAGAGAGTGGTTTGATGGTTGAGAGGCAGGGTACATGGGCCACCTGGAGGCTGCATATGCCATGTAGTGCCTATAGGCATCAAAGGAAGCAGGGGGAATGGCAGGTCCCTGATAGTTAGGAGGTATCCGAGCTGCAGCAAACTGAGAGGCCCTTGGCATATGAAACTGTGATAAAGAAGCAGGATGTGGAAGTCTAATTGGGGCAGATGGGGCTGATGGTAACATGCATCTGACTGCCACAGATGACTGAAACCCACTGCCAACCACCTCTGGTCCTGCAATATGACCCACTGAATGGTCAGACTTTAGGAATGGGGGGCTGTTTTTTGTGAGCAGGTAAGGGTCTACAGGGGAGACTGGATGTGGATGGGACACCTCTGGGGAGTGGGTATTGCTATGGTGTGCCTCTCTGCTCTCCAGTCTGTGAGGCTCTGAGGAGTGCCGATCAGCTGAGAAATGGTGGTCAACTGAGGAACAGCGTTCTGCTGAAAAGTGCCGGTCAACTGATGGACGGCGGTCAGCAGAGGAACGTGATGGTTTCTTGCCATGAAGTCGTTCCTGAGTGCGTGCGGCCAGTTTACTAATCTCTGCTACCCCAATATCCAGCCCTATGGTCTTGAGCAAGTCATGAATCTTGGCATATTCTGGATTGGTGTCTTCTATTGATTCTAGTTTTACAGCTGGAGCTGAAGAGGGCAGGGAGCTTGCCTTCTGTCTCATGACTTCATTCTCAGAGCTCCCAAGGGGCTTTGGTGGAGATTCTGCCTTTAAATCCTCTTCTTCGTCCCCATAGAGAAATTTCTCCTCATCCTCAATGTCAGGGAAACTACGGCGCCTTTTTTCCTGTGTACTGGTAGAATCTGCCAACATGCTCAAAATGCGGGAAAAACCACTGCCATCCTGGCTAGCTCTCTCATGGGGCAGCAAGAAGTCTGTGTGTCGTTCAGGCCCCTCAGGTTTCATATTCAATTTTTCCTTGTGGCACAGAAAACTTCCAAACTTCTCTCTGAGAGGACTGTTGTCTTTGGGCATCCCAGGGAGGGGACCCCATTGATAGAGGTTGCCCTGAGGTTCTTTCAAGGTAGTCTCTACCATAGTCCCCTTGTTTTCAATTTCTGAGGCAAAAGCAGCAATAGCACCACTTAGTGGAAGAGATGGGTGACCAGAGTAGACAGGGTGATCCTGGCTGGGGCTGGTATTGCTGGAAAAATTCTCAAGCTGTAAAGACAGACACAACTGATTTAGCCTCTATGTAGAATCTCAGAAAACTAGTAACTGAGACAAATACTTAAATAGTTGGTTCTTCTTGAATAAATAGGGGGATGCTAAGTATGAATGAAAGGGAGGTACAGTATCCTTAGGCAGGTTCAAGATTTGGGTCTCCATCTCTCCAGATGCTTCTGCTGTAGCAAGGGGAAACAGGAAATAAAGTAGATTGGCATGAATCTTTACTTTTGCCCATTTCTTGTACTCCTTACCAAGCAATACAAATTCAAAAGGATTTTAGAGATATACTCTAGCTTACTTGTTTTTTTTCTATGGGTCCCTCAAAGGGGGGGAAAACATATAAAAGTGGAGCCACTTTGAAGTGAGATAAGGAAACTCTGAAACCTAACTGATCAACCTCCCCTTGCTTCCTTACATGCCCTTAGGTACTTCTTCAGAAACTTTTAGCTCCTAGGAGAATAGCTAAAAACTAGCGTTCATGCTTGACCATCTTTTCAAAGATGAGGAAAAAACATCAGGGCACAGTAACTTGTCTAAAAATCATACAGCATGTAGTGGCAGTGGGATCAGAATCAGAATCACCTGGTTTCTGGTCTAGTGCCTAGTGTCTACTCATAAATCTTTTCTCTAAAGAGAAATGAGGAAAATTCAGATCATCTACTCTCTTTGCCCTTCAAGCTTCACTTCCAAGAAACCCATATTCAAAGATTCCTTGAGGGCTATCCAATTTAGAGAAAAAAACTTTCAATAAATCCTCTCCAAAATGTTTACTTAGCCTAATATATGACAATAGAAGCCCTCCACTGATGCATTATGAGGCCTACAGTTTACTCTGGAAAATCTTGGAAGATACTATATTACAAAGATACCATTAGGGACACAACCCTCAGGAAAGTAACCGAGTTTTAAGATATTAGAGGGACTAGCAAGAGATTCTAGAAGAAATGCAGCAGAGACCTGAATGGAAGGCTCCATGTCCACCTCAATCCGTTTCTTCAGAATTGACTTCTTGGGCATGGCGGATACTTCCTCAGGGCGATGTAAAGAATACCCTGGCTCTGATGTTGTTAGGACACCTGATAGTCCAGGAATAGAACAGCTAGTGTCACCACCATCAACTCCCACTAGCTCCTGACTCAAGCTCCTACTTCGTTCTTCCTCTTCTTCTCGTTTTCGCCTGGCAAGGTCCAGCTCTCGAAACTCAGGATCTAGAAACCTAGGGCTTGGGCTTCGTCTACGCTGTCGATAGTTGCGGGTCCCTGATGAAAAACCTGAGTGATCACCGCCCATGCCATGTATCTTCTCTGTGTCATCATAACGGGGCCGTTTGGCCTCCCGGCTCCTTTCCTCAGGTCGTACAGAGTAGGAGCCTTTGAGTTTATCTCTATTCCGCTCTGTTCCCCGCAACAGCTCATCATGACAACTGATATGGGGACTATAATCAGAACGATGCAAGAAAGTTTCTCTTGTCCGGTAGTCCTCATCAAGTTGTCCCAAGAAGGGACTGAGAGGTCCCTCCTCCCGAGAAATATATCGTTCAAGACCTCGAGAGCACTGGGAACTTCGAGTGAAGACTGAATCATCAGTCAGGTCATCCCTGAAGAAAGAGACAAGCATCAGTGAATACAATGGACTTGGAAAGAGCAAGAGCAAACAAGCCTCTAAGAGGCTGACATTCAGCAAGGGGGCTACAGAATGCTTAGGACAAAAGACAAAAATCATGAAATCCAAGAACAAATCTATGGAACATTTCTTCTCCCTTTCCCCTGGGCACAAGCAGCTTCAATCTCTGACCAAAGGGAACTATTACTATCTATCTAGACAGAACTTTTAGGCTAATCTCTTTGACTAGACTTTGGGGATGCAGAATATCACGAGAGGGTCTGGGAGATGTGAAAACATCACTACCAGACTACAAAAAGTGTGGGTTACACAATTCCACGCTAGTTTAAATTCTAGCTCTTTGCTATCAAAAGTGTGGTCTCAATTAGCAGCATGAGTATTACCTAGGAACTTTTTAGAAATGTGGATCTCAAGCTCCATCCAGGCCTACTGATTCAGAAACTGCATTATTTTAATAAGAGCTTCAGATGATTTGTATGCACTTTTAAATGTGAGAAATGGGAGCACCTGGCTGGGTGGCTAGGTCAGTTAAGCATCCAACTCTTGATTTTGGCTCAGGTCATGATCTCATGGTTCGTGAGATCAAGCCCTGCACTGGCTCTGGTGCTGGGTGGGGTGCCTGCTTAAGATTCTCTCTCTTCCTCTCCCTCTGCAACCCCCTCTCAAAAAAATTAATCCATAAATGAAATGTGAGAAATATCAGGCCAAGTCAATAATTTTCAAGCTGTGTTCTACAGAGACTCTTAAGAGTGCTTAGGAGATGCCTAAAGGAAAGACATGCTAAGAAAGCAGAGCCTGCATGGCTCTGGGCCTTCCACCTCACTGAAATCATACTGGCCCCAACTTTTACTGTTTGTAATGTAAAGTTCTGTATAATATACCATTTGGAAAAGAAGTATTTCACTGTGGGGAAGATTTTTTTTTTAAACTACTGAGCTACCTAATTGGCACGATTTTCTCACAAGTTTTAGAAGATTCTCCAATGCTCTGTTTTGCTAGGTCACGTATTAAAAACCATAAAATCCCTTTACAGCCTGTTTTGTTCTCTCTTTTCTACTTTGCTTGGATATCCACAAGCACTCTGCTGATCCTGGGTCTACGAAAGAGTATGGAATGATTTGGCTCACTATATATTTTTATTTTCATAGAAATAAAATGGTCTTTAAAAAAAAAAAGAAATAAAATGGTCTTGGACCTTTGTGGCACAAAGATAAAAATACAGGATGGGACACCTGTCCTTTCAGCTCAGAGCTCTTTATCACACAAAATCGTCCTAATCTTTTTGGGTACTATGGTCACAGAGTTTCTACTGTCCAAAAAAGAAAATTTCTGATTCAATCATAGATAGAAATAAAGATCCTCCAGCACTCTAACTTTTAAGTAATCTGAATGAAACATTTACATGTCATGGCACCTGGGTAGCTCAGTTGGTTAAGCATCCAACTCTTGATTTCGGCTCAGGTCATGATCTCACAGTTCATGAGCTCAAGCCCTGCATTGGGCACTGTGCTGACAGTGCAGAGCCTGCTTGGGATTCTCTGTCTTGCTTTCTCTCACCATCCACCCCCCGCCAACTCCTGCTTGCACGTGTGCTCTCAAAAATAAACATTTTTTAAAAATGTATGTGTCATTCACACTCCACTCACATTGGTGTTTTCTAGTTTCTAGTATGTACTTTTGTGTTTTGTAGAGTTTCTGAGAAATAACTTTTCTTTGATTTTGTTTTTTTTTTAGTTGCTTTCTCTGGGACTGAGCAGAACATCAAAGAGTTGCCTTTTCTAGAACTTTGTTCAAAGTTTTAGACCTGGGTAACAGCTATAAATAATTTTACGAAAGACTATCATAGATAAACTTTATCACTTCCTCTAAAAGAATGCCACCCATGAGAATCCAGGTTCCGGTTACCCACCTCCTCCCCAAGAATCTGGGGAATTTTGAGGTCTCGATATAGTATAAAATAGGAAAAATGGGAATGAACCAAGGATGATCTCTGAAATCAAACATAACTAGAGTAATATATTTTACTCTATGGGTTTGTCAGCCATGAACACGCCTATTTCCAGGGAGGAAATGTCCATGAGCCACTCTATTACTACAACACCATCTACCATGAAAAAGTCTCTGATTGTATTAGTGTAGAGGAAAAAACACAGGCTCCGTGGGGAGTGGCAAATTCATCCATACTTCCATGTTCAGCTCCCCACTAGAACTATTACATATCACCACCAAATGGCATACTAGCTCAAGATCTAATCTAGCACTAAATATCAAGAAGCTAGAAATAATGAGATGACTCCCAGACAGTATCAATCCAGACTTGTAACCTTCAGCAAAAGAAGGCAAAAACAACACAATGAAAAAAGGTATGTTAACAGTTAAAAGAATAAACTATCATATGTATATCATGCATATATATCATGCAATACAGAAATCATTGATTTCTATACAGGCAGAAATCAAGATGCTTATTAGAAGCTCATGTCTTCCTTCCCCAGGTCTCCCAAAGGATAAGAGAAAGAACTGGCTACGGTAAAAGTGAGCCCTAAAAAGGGTCCCATCCTCTGTAGCTTAGAATAGTCCAGGGACAGACTCTCTCTGAAAGTTTTAGTTAAGTCCAACTCTTTTCTAAGGTTTTAAATAGTGTATAAGGTCTATCTATTTAAAAAACTGACAGGGTGCCTAGGTGGCTCAGCCAGTTAAGGATCCGACTTTGGCTCAGGTCATGATCTCATGGTTTGTGAGTTCAAGCCCCTCATCAGGCTCTCTACTGACAGTGCATAGCCTGCCTGGGATTCTCACTTTCTCTCTCACTCAAAAATGAATAAATAAACTTTAAAAATAAATAAATAAGTAATTGATTGTTGGATTGCTGGATGGGTACATGGGGGCTCACTGTATTATTCTACTTTTTTTTTTTTTTTAAGCTACTCATGAATTGGTCAGCATCTCATCTAGCAAGTAGATGGGAGCTCCCTCTCTGTACTTTTGTATTTATGAATTGCATTAAACAAGTAAAAAAACATATAACATATACCCACATAAAACTTTGTACACCAATGTTCACAGCAGCATTATTCACAACAGCCAAATAGTGGAAACAACCCAAATTTATCCATCCAATCATCTCTGAGGAATGCATAAACAAAACACATACAATGAAATATTATTAGTAACAAAAAGAAATGAAGTACTATTATATGCTACAACATGAATGAATCTTGAAAACATTATGCTAAGTGAAAGAGGCTAGTCACAAAGGACCATATATTGTATGATTCTATTTATATGAAATGTCCAGAACAGGCAAATCTATAGACAGAAAATAGATTAGCGATAAGCTATTGTATGTGTGTGTGTGGGGGGGGGCGGGTAACTAATAGCTAAGAGTGCAGGTAATAAAACTTTTCTAAAATTAATCGTAGTAGTGGATGCACAACTCTGTGAACTCAGTGACTAAAAGTCACTGAACTGCACACATTTTTTTTTCTTTAAATAGGTTCCATGCCCAGCATGGAGCCCAGTGCAGGGCCTAAACTCACAACCCTGAGCTCAAGACCTGAGCTGAGATCAACAGTTGGGTGCTTAACAGACTGAGCCATCCAGGCACCCCTGAACCATACACTTTAAATGGGTGAATTTTACGGTATGTGAATTATGGCTCAATAAAGCTGTTAAAAAATGTATATGATTAAGAAAAAGAAGAAGAAAAAAGACCCTGTAGAGTCCAAACTTCCCATTCTTCTGCTCTGATTCCCTAAAATGCCTGAAGAAGCTCTTTGCTTCCGTCTTTTCCCTAAGGCAAATCAGAAAGAAAAAATTCTGCTCCTTCAACCTAAGTCAGGGCAAGCAAGAGTTAAGATAAGAATTTTGTGAATGGAACGTGCAGACTACTTTGTTAACAGGGTAAACTGAACTCACATACACAAGTCTTTAGAAGCTTAAATTAGAGCACGTGCTCTCTCTCTCAAAATAAATAAACTTTACAAAAAAAATAAATAAATAAGGGAAGAGAAAGATTATCAGGGTCCCAGGAAAAGTTTATTTTTAAAAATTTTAAGTAATCTCTACACCCACAACCTGGGATTCGAACTTAACACCCCCAGGAACAAGAGTCCCTGGGAATGAAAGTGGCATGCACTAGTGACTTAGCTAACCACGTATCGCCAGGAAAAAAATGTAAAGCACCTACATACAAAGGATGGAAATGGCCTGTTTCATTAGCTGAACTGGATACACTGTCAGGAGACATCATGAGAATGCCAGTGGTCCTATGGCCTGGTACTACTGGACAGTAATTATCCACACAAACCATATAGAGAAAAAATACAGGGGACAAAACAATATAAAGAATGGGTTGCTACCTCCTTTTATTATTTTTTTCCTTAAGTAATCTCTATGCCCAATGTGGGGCTTGAACTCACGACCCCAAGATCAAGAGTTGCATGCTCTACCAACTGAGGCGCCCCCGACAGCTCCTTTTAGAACCTTAGTCTCATTTTCTCTAAAACAGACTTGTCTCTCTGAAACACATGATTCTGGGAAGACAATTACTATCCCAAACTCCCTAAAAGGCAATTTTTAATTTTTACAACTTAAAAAAGGACAATTCACTATGTGAAGCACACGTGCATAACGAAGCTTATAGAAAGGGGA
Source organism: Lynx canadensis (assembly GCF_007474595.2). Classification (NCBI taxonomy): domain Eukaryota; kingdom Metazoa; phylum Chordata; class Mammalia; order Carnivora; family Felidae; genus Lynx; species Lynx canadensis. Next base: position 41,694,608 of record NC_044307.1, read on the forward strand.
GGTGACAAGAGGAAATGCTATAGTTATCTCAAAACCTTAACAAGGAAGGAAGAGAGTCACACCTGGCACCACCTACTCAATCATTTCCCAAAATAGAAGTAGCCAGAAGGGCAAGGGCTTTTGCCTCAATTAAGGGATACAGTCACATAACTTAAAGCCCTATGTTCAGAAGTTTCTTTTAATATATTTTTTAATGTTTTTAGTTTTTTTTTGAGAGAGAGATAGAGCATGAGTGGGGGAGGGACATAGAGAGAGGAGACAGAATCTGAAGCAGGCTCCAGGCTCTGAGCTGTCAGCACAGAGCCAGACGGGGGACTCAAACTTGTGAATCACAAAATCACGACCTGAGCCCAAGTCGGACGCTTAACCTACTGAGCCACCCAGGCGCCTCATGAAATTTCTGTCATATGACACAGAACTCTCCTGCCTTGGTCTGCCACATCAAATTGCCACTGGAGCTTTGAAGTAAATATCACCAAAGAGTAACACTGGTCTTCAGACTTCCTGCCCAGCCGTCCCCCACCTGTCTGCCTATGCTCAGTGTACCACTACATGGACAGTCTCAGTTTGAAAGAATATTACATTGACTTGTTGCTACTGCTAATCATTTGTGAAAACTCCCAATATGCTGGGCAGAGACCACAACAGACATGGTTCCTAGCTCTCAGAAAGCACTTTCCCTGTACTCCCATTCTTATTTATTTACTTTTGTGAGGTGAAAAACACCTAATGTGATTAGTTAACTTCCCACGTGGTGATGTTCCTAATACCTAAGATCTACATTTAATACTCTGTGGAGTGTATTTGTCTGCCCTCAGCATTCAATAGTTGTAAAAACTGAAATTAAACATTTTTAAAGAGCTTTAACTTTTCTACTAATGCTTAATACACTTAATATACTGAATTTAGATACATGTTAGATATGAATTTATCTAAAACCTTTCTGAATCTATATTTCAGCCTGACCAAGCTGAAAACGCCATTTAAAAAAGATTTCCTATTTTGTCCAGAACTTTCTTTTGTAGAAAGGATCCTAGTTCCAGTATTTTAGAATCCTTACCATCTCAATTGTTTATGTTTATGTCCTGTTTATGTCCCCTCAGCCTTCCCCTTTCTAGACGGACCAGGATGACATTCTAAAGTCTTTTCTTCTATGTAATTCTTTCAGCAACAGAGTCTACGTCAATACACTCTTCCCACTTAGAAAGCCTTTTCCAATGCTATACTTTGTACTGGACACAGGGTGTAACTTCAGTGCTGGCACCACTCTTCCAAATACATTATTCAGAAAAAAGCAACTTTTCTAGCTTCAAGCACTATTATAGTGTGCCCTACCTCAAATGAAGCCTACCTGTCCACGTCCTCCAGATTATCCACTGGTGACCCCAGTCGATCACTAAGCCGCCGCCGTTCTGGTATGCCAACACAGAAATGGTCATTGCCAACAGTGATTCTTAAGCTCTGTTCCAAAGAAGAGTCAGAACGCAGACCAGGAGAGCGTCTCTACAAAAGTAAAAGATAATGTAATATTCTATAGGATCAAGACATCCCTACACCCAAAAATGTACTCCTCGGAGGTCATAAAATTGTCACCCAAAAAGGAGAGAAATGACTATGGTAAGATACTACTCAAAAAATAAAGCATGTTTTTAAAAATTATCATTTTCTTAGATGAAAGACCACACTTCCAAGCCTCCCAATCAGAGACCTCTCATTCTTTCATTTACTAGTACTGGGCATGGGACTAAAAGAGTAAATTGAGTCTGTTCTCAGAATCTATACATTTCTGGTGAAGTAAGCAAATAACAGGTTTTGTGTGTTTTTTAAAGTACTTCTGGGGCGCCTGGGTGGCGCAGTCGGTTAAGCGTCGGACTTCAGCCAGGTCACGATCTCGCGGTCCGTGAGTTCGAGCCCCGCGTCGGGCTCTGGGCTGATGGCTCAGAGCCTGGAGCCTGTTTCCGATTCTGTGTCTCCCTCTCTCTCTGCCCCTCCCCCGTTCATGCTCTGTCTCTCTCTGTCCCAAAAATAAATAAACGTTGAAAAAAAAAAAATTTAAAGTACTTCTGATAGCAGTAAGTGCTATAAAGTCATTAAAAAGTTGTAATATGAAAGAGATTAGAGAAAAGGAACTACTTCAGATAGGATGGTTAAAGACGGCTTTTTCTGAGGTGATATCATTTAACCTGACCCTTGACTGATGAGATGTCAGCCTTGCAAACAGATGGAAGTATGTTTCTGGCAAAAAGAACAAGCTGTGGAATGAGCTTAGCATGTTCTGAGTAACAGAAAGACAGCCAGTGTGACTGTAGCAAAGTGACAGAAGACAGGAAATTTGGATTTTATTCTTAGTGTAGTAATAAACCACAGAAGGAGTTCAAGCATTAGAGTGATATGATCTGACTACATTCTTCCTCCAGATGCTTGCATTGCTCCTACTCTCATCTCATTGAAGTCTTTATTGAAGTCACCTTCCCAAGCCTTCCTTGGCTACCCTATTAAAAATGATGAATTCCTTTCTGTTTTTGTTTTTACTTAGTACTTAATCCCATTTAATATGCCAAAATATTTTACTTCTCTTATATTGCCTGACTCCCCCTGGTAGAATATAAGCTCTACAAGGGCAGGGGTTTTTGACCGTTCACTGTTGTATCCCCAGTGCCCAGAACAGTGCCTAATATGGTAGATGTTGAATAAATACTTCTCAATTGTATAAAATGAAGATTAACAAAAATTATCTTGATTGCTAGGTACAGAATAAACTAGGTGGTAACAAGAATGGAATGTAAAGGAAACTAAGGCAATAATCCACTCAAAAGGCAATAGAGCTTAGACTAATGGCAGGTGGACAGTTTGGGGGATGTATCTTGGAGGCAGAGCTGACATGTTGACACATGGAGTGAATCTGACAGCTTAGACTTGGGAGAAGGGAAACCATCACTATTTCTGGCTGAGCAATGGGTGATGTCACTGACTTGAGAAGAAAAGCTTGGAGCATTGAAGAAAAGGGAGGCTGTGGGAACTAGTATTCAATTTTCTTTGCTTCCTCTGTAGAACTTCTTGCTTCCTCAGACTATAGCTGCTCAGCTGTGAAAATCTTAACATAGTGACAAGTCAATTCACCTAAGACCAGAGTACCTAGAGCACGTCAATACTCTTAGAGAGCCAGCAGAGAAAACAGAAACTTTGTCATGGGTTTTTTTTAAAAAAAATTGATGAACTGAAAATAAAAACAAATTCCAAAACACCAGTCCCAGGCCAGAGGCAGTTACAGTGAGAGGTCAATATTATGTCTAAACTTCTATCTTTTTTAAAAAAGATTTTATTTTTAAAGTAGTCTCTCCACCCAATGTGGGACTTGAACTCATGACCCTGAGATCAAGAGCCCTATGCTCTACAAACCCAGCCAGCCAAGTGCTCCTAAACTGAACTTCTTAACCTCATGTCCCATCCCTTTAGCAGGAAAACATAACCATTAAAATTATGGATGGTGGGAACCGGGTACGCATGGACTGAATCACAGCTACACCGCTTCTTAGTTGTATGACATTTTTTAAAGTTGCTCAAACCTCTCTGGATACCTCAGCTATTCAATAAGGCAAAATTTTAACTTCCTCGCCTCAAAGGGTTGTGAGTGTTCAAAGGAAATGTGTAAATGAAGGTCGAAGCATAATCCTGCCACATAACTCAATAAGTGGTGGTACTTATTAATGACTGTGGGTATGCACAGTTCATTTCGGAGTAGCGCCAATTTGCTAACAGTTTACACTCTAGGCGTCTTCGCTGATGAGGTTTAGGCAACCCTAACTGGCCACAAAGACATTTCAGCTTCTTTTCTAAGATCCACGGGGCAGCTCAGGTCTTAAGGGGATACCAAACCACGCAACTCTGAGGGAAACATCGACTACTGAACAAGTACCAGGCACACAGTTTGGAGGACATTCCCCTCGCCCTGGCAAACTTTTCCGCATCTCACCCAGAGTGAGACAAACAGCCTATTCCTGAAATGATGCACTGCCTCCCGAACCAGGCGCCCGTCTGGGTCCCGAGTCCGTTATTGTGTAAAGCGGCTCCCAGGGCTGACGGGGAACCTCCAGGTTGGGACGTCGCCGAGGGAGCCCGAGGGGGGGGTGGAGGGCCTTCGATCCTGGGACTCTGGCCTGGAGGCCTTGGGGCGCCTGTGCTGCGGGCGTTTCTGAAAGCGGGAAGCCCGGGCGAGGGGGCTAGGGTATAGAGGGAGTCCCGGTCGAGGGGTGGGATTACCCGGCTGCCGCTGTCGCCTGGATGGTCTCCACGGCCGTCCCGGGCGAAGTCCGCGCGGGACTCCCCGCGGCTGCTGCCTCGGAAACCGGCCGGGCCCGGCGGGAAGAGTCGTCGGCCCCGCGGCGGCGACGGGGAGCCGCGACGCGCCCGCGGCGGGGAGGGGGAAACGCGACGACCCCGCGGCGGGGACGGCGAGGCCCGGCGGCCGCGGGGCGGGGACGGGGAGCCACGGCGACCCCGCGGCGGGGACGGCGAGGCCCGGCGGCCGCGGTGCCCTGAGGGCGAGCGGGGACGGCGAGCCGGGTTCCGAGACGAGGAGGAGCTGGAGGGCAGCGGCGAGGTGCGGCGAGCCGGGCCTGAGGAGGAGCCGGAGCTGCGGCCGGTGCGCGGGCCGCCCCCGCCGCTCTCTTTAGGCCGGTGCGAAGAGACGGAGGAGCGGGCGCCGCTGCGGTACATGGCTCCGGCAGCAGCAGCCACGGCGGCAGCTCCGACCGGGGGGCGCCCTGGACGCGGGGCCCCAGCGCGCCGCCGCAGCTGCAGCCACGGCCGCCACGCGCCGCCCCCGCAGCCGGAGCCGCCCCCTCCCCTCGGCCCCGCGCCGCCGCTGGGGCCGGCCGAGCGCGCGGCCGCTGCTGGCGGTTGGAAGCGCGAGCACGCGTCCGACACACCCCCCCGCCCTCCGGGGCTCCCCGCTCCTCCACTCAGGGAGCGGCCACAAGAGCCTGAAGTGGGGAGGAGCGCAGAAGCCCGAGCGAGGCAGGGCGAGGGGAGGGGAAGCGGACGCGCGACCTGCGCCCCGTACGCTCCGCCTCCGAACCTGCAAGATGGCGGCGGCTGAGCCGCCCACTTCCCCGTCCCCCGGCGACCACGTGACTTCGGGAGCCTCCGCGCAGTTAGGCCTGGGCGGAAGAGGGGATTAGCGGGAGCTGAACTCGATTTTCTGGGGTTGCTCGAGGCGTGGGGTGACATCTGGTAGCATCTTTGCCCTTCTCCTGTTCCCCAACCCTGTTACTTTATGTGGGGACGATAAGTGGTTATAAGTGATGGGAATGTAAATAAACCCAAAACGTTAGGTATGGGGAAGGTTATGGCACGTAGTGACCACCAACGCCCCGGACCCCACAGAAGACGCATCATTTTACTTTCCATTTTATCTGATCTCTGTCGATTGAAGTTGGGGACGGAGAAATGCGGAATGGGGACGGGTTTGGGGGGCGAGAGTCAAATCCAAAGCAGACATCAGAGTAAATTGTTCTTTCAACCAGAATACTTACGGTCATGGGGAAGGTCTCATTGCGAAGGGGTCCATATCATGACAGGAAGACTGGAGAGTTTTTTGAACGATTCAGATCCTCCAATCTATGACCAGAATTTTCCTGGACACCTGACTGTAGTAGTCCCCAGTCTCAGGGCCTGCATACTTCATACAAAAGTCAAGAAGTCAACACATGAAAGAAGAAAAACCATGGTCAAAACGGAAAAAAAAGTTGACCTTAACCAAACTCTTCCAAACAAAACAATGCTTTGACAGTTTTCATCTATCAGCTAGAAACACAAAATGTGAAATTGGTATGAGAATTAGACTTCTGATTCCCAAGCAAAGGCAGAACAAAAAATTTTAAACATTATAAAAGATTTCTATCTTCTAATTTATATATTACAACATTAAATTTAAAATATATCCAATTTCATGACATTTGCTTATATCATAACTCTGTAAGAATAAATTTTTTACTAGTTAATTTCTCTTGCACTCAGCTTAGTTCCCTTCTTAACATTACAAGCTTGCTCCCAATAGGCATTTGAATTTTTGATTCCTGACTTTTGGGTTTCATGGCTTAAGGTCTTCATCATGTCAAGGTTATTAATGTATTCCATATATTTTTTAACACTTGATTTTGTTTTCCATATTTAGTTTATCTGGGATTTTACGTGTGAATTCCCCCATAATCAATTCATTAAGTTAAAATTTAAAATTACTTTTCACAGATAACCAATTTTGTTCAAAACATGAGTTGGGATTACCTGTATAGTGGGAAGTCAGAGTGAGGGAGTGAGTTACCCAGCTAATGAATGAAACTTGCCAAGTGTTCACCATCCACGACTCCGCCCATTTTCTTTTCTTTTAGTTGTGTAATTTAACAGTAAAGAGATTTTGTTGATGGGATTTCCTTGTGAAAAGAAAACAAAATATCAGTATTGATGATGGAAGTAAAAGAAAGTAAAGCAGTCTGAGAAAGCAATGGCTCTTAACCAGAATATATGAGTTATTCATATATTATTATTCATATTTCACGTATTATTCATTATTATTCATGAATTCATATTATTCATTATTCTTATATTATATTATAACCATAATATATGAATGTAAGGTTTTTGTACAGTTTAGAACATATTTCATAATGTGTGCTGTGCAGTAGAGACCTCTACTCAGAGATTTGATTATACCAGCTAAGTAGCATAAAAGACTTGTCAGATTGAAAATGGGGAAAATTCCTGCTCAAACTATAACCTAAGGTCTGTTTTTTTTTCAATATATGAAATTTATTGTCAAATTGGTTTCCATACAACACCCAGGGCTCATCCCAAAAGGTGCCCTCCTCAATACCCATCACCCACCGCCCCCCTCCCTCCCACCCCCCATCAACCCTCAGTTTGTTCTCAGTTTTTAAGAGTCTCTTATGCTTTGGCTCTCTCCCACTCTAACCTCTTTTTTTTTTTTCCCCTTCCCCTCCCCCATGGGTTTCTGTTAAGTTTCTCAGGATTCACATAAGAGTGAAAACATATGGTATCTGTCTTTCTCTGTATGGCTTATTTGACTTAGCATCACACTCTCCAGTTCCATCCACGTTGCTACAAAGGGCCATATTTCATTCTTTCTCATTGCTAAGGCCCATTTTTTAAAACAATAAACTTTAAAACTGCCTCTGAACAGCAGACAGCCCAGGTAAAATATCATAAGAATGTATAACTGCTTCTATGTATGAAATGTCTCTGAGGTACAAGTCACAAGACACTTAAGCTTAAGTTGTCTTCCAGGAACTAAGAGGCCCACTTTCATCCAGTTCAGACGGGTCAAAACCTTCCTACTGGGCCCGCACAAATCTCCATAGGTGACAGTTTGATGTCAAGGAGCCTGAAATCTCCACCCCCAATCTTGTCAATACCCCATCTTTGAGCATGTGATATATGAAGAAGCAAGATGATGGACTGTGCCTGCATAGATCAACAATTCCCTGACCTTTATCTCACCCTCTCTAGCTTCCAGTCATATCCCCCCACACTGTCCCTAAAATCCCATAAATACTCAAGAGACCTTTTTTTCAGGAAAGGTGATATGAGACCTGTTCTCCGTCTCCACGCTTGGCTGCCTTGTGAATAAATTCCTTTCTCCGCCACATATCTGCAGGTCTCAGTGATTGGCTTCTGTGCATAGGGCAAACTGAACTGGTTAGGTAACAACTGAAGGGTGACAGTCTATGTAAGTTAAATTGCCATATAAAATAGTCCAGAGAAGGGGTGCCTTGCTGGCTCAGTCAGTAGAGCACGTGACTCTCAATCTCAGACTTGTGAGTTCAAGCCCCCATATTGGGCATGGAGCCTACTTTAAAAAAATAAAATAGTCCAGGGAAGATGATTTTAGTCATCCCTGGGTTGGTGAGATTCAGAGATCTGGAAGACTTTAGCAGGGCTTATTGATAATCTGTGTTTCCTCTCATTTAGGGCACAAAGAAAAGGACATTTCCTTCCTTCTTTCAGAAAGGGGGTCACATGACTATTTCTATCCACTATAGACTGAATGGAAGCACTTCCAGGCTCTATCAGGAAGGAATGGTTATAAGATTTCCATGCTCTTTCCTCCTTTGCTGTGGCAAATGAGGAAGCCACATGTTACAGATGGTACAACCTGTCAGCCTAGGTCCCTGAGTGACTGTGTAAAACAGAGTACCACCCCCAACCCTGAGTTGAACATACACTATGAGCATGAAATGAAGCTTTGTTGTGTAAAACACTGAGATTTTGAAGGATAATTTGCTACCACAGTACAACCTTGACGAATGTGACCATTATGAAAATGTTTTTTTGGTTGTTTTGTTTTGCATCTGTATTTTCTGACTCTAAAAATTAAAAATCTATAAATTAAAAATTAAAAATTTATAAAAATTAAAAATCTATAAAATTGTTTGAAAAAATAATTAAAAATCTGCCAGAGGGGTGTGCCCTGTCTTTGTATTAGCCCAAACATGAATTTCAGTTACTCATGTTTTTGGTGGGATCTAAACAAACATGAAGAAAAGTTAAAAGATGTTCACAGACACTTGGAGTCAATACATTTTATTTATTTTTTTACACTTGATCTTAGCCAAAAGACTGAGAAGCAATTATTATTATACTTTTTTAAGATTTTATTTTAGGGACGCTTAGGTGGCTCAGTCGGTGAAGTGTCCAATTTCGGCTCAGGTCACGATCTTGTGGTTTGTGAGTTCAAGCCCTGCATCAGATCAGGCTCTGCCCTGATGGTGCTGAGCCTGCTTGGGATTCTCTCTCTCTCTCTCTCTCTCTCTCTCTCTCCCTCTATCTCTGTGACCCTCCCCCATTCATGCATGTGGTCTTTCTCAAAATAAATAAACTTAAAAAAATAATAAAGATTTTATTTTATTTTTATTTATTTATTTTTGAGTGAGAGAGAGAGAGAGAGCGAGCAGATGAGGGGCAGAAAGACAGGGAGAGAAAGAATCCTGAACAGGTTCCACCCTGTCATTGTGGAGGCCAAGACAGGGCTCGAACTCACAAATATGGAGAACATGACCTTAGTCGTAATCAAGAGTCAACACTTAACCGACTGAGCCACCCAGGTGCCCCTAAAGATTTTATTTTATTTACTTATTTTTTTAATGTTTATTTTTGAGAGAAACAGAGTGTGAGCGGGGGAAGGGCAGACAGAGAGGGAGACAGAATCCAAAGCAGGCTCTAAGCTCTGAGCAGTCAGCACAGAGCCCGACAGGGGCCCAAACTCACTAACTGCGAGATCATGACATGAGCTGAACTCAGTCGCTTAACTGACTGAGCCCCCCAGACGCCCCTAAAGATTTTATTTTTAAGCGATCTCTACACTTAGCGTGGGGTTCGAACTCACATCCCAAGATTAAGAGTCACACACCCCACCAACTGAGCCAGCCAGACGCCCCTGGAGTCAATACATTTTAAATCAGGATTAGTTAGGGGCACCTTGCGTGGCTCAGTTGGTTGGGCATCAGACACTTGATTTCAGCCCAGGTCATGACTTCTTGGTTCATGGGATCCAGTGGGCGAAGTCAGGCTCTGTGCTGACAGTTTGGGATTCTCTCTCTGCCCCTCCCGCTTCCCCACTCACGCCCACACACTCTCTTTCTCAAAATAAATCAATAAACTTTAAAAAATTGATAAATTAAAACAAAATAAATCAGGGTTAGTTATACTCTATATCAAATTCTCCTCTTCAATCCTTCTCCCATACTGAATAGCTATTTTTACCAAGGGATTTGGCCTCCATGGTGTAGAATTGCAAAACTCTTCTGCTTCTCCTTCACATCTGCCTTACGCATAGTTCTTTCCATGTCCCGCATGAAACCTCTTGCAGATTCCTTCACTTTTTAAGTATTTTTCAGTCACAAGAATAGTCTCATTGCAGTAGTGAAAATGTTTTGTCCAGGGTAACAAGTACCACTCTAAACCTCAGTTTATGAGGTTCTCCCATTCCCCAGCTCTTGCCTGCTACAGATGGGAAATTTGCTGTGATGAAGGGAGGAATGCCAGGCTTCTCCACATCCCTGCCTTTACTCCTCAGTGTATATTGCTCCTCTCCCACTGGCCAGCTGCTGTTTCTGAACTGCCCTCCTCCAGCATTTGGTGCAGGAAAAGAATGGATTAGGGGGAAAGGGCCGTCTTCCCTGGGTGGTGCAGAATACTGTTATCTTTGAAAGTTGGTTTCCCATGCACGTGGAGGATTCACAAATGTTGGCTCTTTCTCTTGTATGTCACCTTTGTGGGCTTTTTTATGGCTCTCCTGTTGGGACCTCAGTGATGCCTCTTCTCTGGTTGACTGCCTGTTACTTTTCTCCCCACAGTCCCTGGCCTTGTAGAGATTCATCCCACATAAAACTCACTCTCCTGGGGTCCCTTTCCTCTTTGGGCACACATCATGGGAAACATCCTTTCATTTATTTGCTTGTTTGTTTTAAGTTTTTATTTAAATTCCAGTTAGTTGTCATACAGTGTAATATTAATTACAGGTGTACAATCTAGAGATTCAACACTTACATACAATACCCGGTGCTCATCACAACAAGTGCACTCTTTAATCCCCATCACCTATTTACCCTGTCGCCCCATCTGCCTCCTTTCTGATAACCATCAGTCTGCTCTCTATAGTTAAGTGTCTGTTTCTTGGTTTGCCTCTCTCTCTCTTTTTTCCCTATGCTCCTTTGTTTTATTTCTTAAATTCCACATGAGTGAAATCATGTGGTATTTGTCTTTCTCTGATTTATTTTGGTTAGCATAATACTCTAGCTCCATCCATGTTATTGCAAATGGCATGATTTCATTCTTTTTTTATCACTAATATTCCATTGTATATATACACCATATCTTCTTTATCCATTTATCAGTTGATGGACATTTGGGCTGTTTCCAAAATTTGGATGTGATAGATAATATTGCTATAAACATTGGGGTGCATGTGTCCCTTTGAATTAGTATTTTTGTATTCCTTGGGCAAATACCAAGCAGTGCAATTGCTAGATCATAGGGTAGTTCTATTTTTAACTTTTTGAGGAACTTCCATACTGTTTTCCAGAGTGGCTGCATCAGTCTGCATTCCCACCAACAGTGCAAAAGGGTTCCCCTTTCTCCACATCCTCACCAACACCTGTTTTTTCTTGTATACTTGATTTTAGCTATTCTGACTAGTGTGAGGTGACATCTTATTGTAGTTTTGATTTGTATTTCCCTGGTAATGAGTCTGTTGGACATCTGGATGTCTTCTTTGAAGAAATGCCTGTTCATGTCTTCTGCCCATTTTTTAATTGGATTGGGAAGGATCCTTTTAAAATGATTCCATGTTGGTTTCTTTGTGGGGACACTTGGCCCACCGGACCACTTATGCATCTTTGCCCTGCTAACAAGGGGAGTGCAGTTCACTCTCTATCCCACACACCTTACTTGCCATGTCAGTCAGCTGGCATTTGCTTTTGAACTTCCTCAGGTGGGAGTTAGGATATCATTCCCTATGGACTTCCAGACCCCAGGAGATATATGCCAAACATTCTGAGAGGTGCTAGTGGAAGCCTCTAAGTCACTTGGCCTTAGGCGAAGGGAACAACCCTTCTCCCCTCCCAGAGTGGCAAAGAGGAAATTCAGAGCCCACAGGTAACTCCCAACACAATCCTCATTCTCATATACAAACTGTAGAACATTAGTAAAGCTGGCCGACTGGATCACAATCTCTTCCCATCTCCCTTTGAGGTGGATGGTGGGGGAAGGGGGTGCCTGGCATCTATTGTATTCCTTTCTGCTTTTGAGGCCTTTGCTGAAACTCCAAAGACAACAGGGAGAATCTAATTAACATCCTGTCACAACTGCTGTCTGTCACCAGTTCAAGAAACTCTTACTAGACCCTCAATGAAAATGGTGAAATGGGTACACACACACACACACACACACACACACACACACACTGCAGCAGACATATAGCAATGACAGATAAAACCTGAAAAGGGAAAAGAGACCTAGACTTTAAGACACAATACACCTTCCCTGTGAATATGTGCAAATCCACAAACTTCTGAGGCTTTGAAATAAGTCTAGATAGAAGTAAGGGTAGCCATCAGAGATTTCACTCCTGTGTGTGGAGATATAAGTGCCTCCCAGGAAGTGGAGGACCTGGGCCAGGTTTTCAGCTTGAAGCCAAGGACACTCCAACCCTATGTGCAACCTGAACACAACTATTGCCAAACCTCTGCTTGGGGCTATAGCTTTATGGGAAGCTGTGTGCCAAGTAAGCAGGAGAACAAAGTTGTTGAGTCTTTAGATGAGAACTGAGCTTAGGCACTGCCTGTTCAGTGAGTGGAATGGCCGTACCTTTGTATCACCAGCTCCTATATGCTAGCAATAACCAATTAGAAAATATGATTTTATGTTAAGCATGGTGGATTCAATCCATGCATTATCACTATTAAGTCCCTAAACCCCTCTAAAATGACAGTAAATGTGGGGCGCCTGGGTGGCTCAGTCGGTTAAGCGGCCGATTTCGGCTCAGGTCATGATCTCGAGTTCGAGCCCCGCATCAGGCTCTGTGCTGACAGCTCAGAGCCTGGAGCCTGTTTCAGATTTGTGTCTCCCTCTCTTTGACCCTCCCCCATTCATGCTCTGTCTCTCTCTGTCTCAAAAATAAATAAACGTTAAAAAAAATTTTTTTAAAAATGACGGTAAATGTTTCATTTGTCTGTTTTTTAAGGTGTATGCTCCTACATGCAACCTGTAAATGTGAGGGATATAATGCTCCATGGTGTGGAATTTTGACCAGTGGGAGACAAGAGCCTGTGAATAATTTATCTCCATTTCTTCCATTATCTCACCTCTCCCAGGATGGTTTTGAGAAGCAGTTTGTTTATTGAGGACACGGTGTCCAGATCCAGCAATCACTTTCATTTAGTGGCCGCCAGGTATCTGATGAAACATCCTCCTGTTGTTTCTCCTTTCTTTCCTGCATCACTCTCCTTGTCCCTCACACCTGCACCCTGGACTCCCTAATAATACAATGAGGCTCTGGTTTAGGGGGAACCAGGCTAACACAAATGACAACAAAAAGAATGATATACTTGACTTCACCACAATGAAGAATTCCTGCTCATCAAATGGCACCATTAAGAGAATGGAGTTGGATGGGAATGCAAGCTGGTGCAGCCACTCCAGAAAACAGTATGGAGGTTCCTCAAAAAACTAAAAATAGAACTACCCTATGACCCAGCAATTGCACTACTAGGCATTTATCCACAGGATACAGGTGTGTTGTTTCGAAGGGACACATGTACCCCCATGTTTATAGTAGCACTATCAACAATAGTCAAAGTATGGAAAGAGCCAAATGCCCATCGATGGATGAATGGATAAAGAAGATGTGGTATATATATATATACAATGGAGTATTACTTGGCAATCAAAAAGAATGAAATCTTGCCATTTGCAACTACGTGGATGGAACTGGAAGGTATGATGCTAAGTGAAATTAGAGAAAGACAAAAATCATATGACTTCACTCATATGAGGACTTTAAGGGACAAAACAGAGGAACATAAGGGAAGGGAAACAAAAATAATATAAAAACAGGGAGGAGGACAAAACAGAAGAGACTCATAAATATGGAGAACAAACTGAGGGTTACAGGAGGGGTTATGGGAGGGGGGATGGGCTAAATGGGTAAGGGGCACTAAGGAATCTACTCCTGAAATCATTGTTGCACTAGATGCTAACTAATTTGGATGTGAATTTTAAAAAAATAAATAAAACAAGTTAAAAAAAAAAGAAGACATACAGATTGCAAGTATGTGCATAAAACAATGTGCAAACATCAGGAAAGGTAAAGTAACAGTACAATGAGATAGCACTAGAAAACTATTAGAAAGGAGAAAAAACTGAAATTTCAATTACTGGTGAGAACACAGAGTAACAGGGGCACTCATACATTACTGGTGGGAATATAAAATGATATATCAAATTTAGAAAACATATATACTTTCAAAAAATAGGTGTGTACATGTTTAAAATTGTTATATCATCTTGGAAAATTGACCCTTTCTGTCATTTTTTAATATCCTTTTTATTCATGATAATTTTCCTTGTTCTAATGACTATATTGTCCTTATACCCATTGTAGTTTTTTTTTTTTGGCTGTTTGAATAGTATATCACTTTTACTTTTTTTACTTAATATAATTTTCCTTCCTAAAATATTAATCATATTCACATAACATGGTTGAATACAATTTTCTTAATCCACCCTGAAAATCTCAGGCTTTTAACTTGTATATTTAGATCATTTTCATTAAAATCATTGCTAATGTGAAAAATAAATAAATAAAAATAAATAAAAAGTCAGTATGGCTCTAAATCATACACTGATATATACAGAAACTTAATACAAGGAAAGAAGCATTTAATATCACTTCTGCTGAGATGCCCTCACTGACCATCTGTAATAAATTAGATTCCCTTTGCTGACATCCTTATAATATCTCCAGTATAATTATAATTGCTTGTTTAATATCTGTCAGCTCTGTGAGACTGATGGCCATGTCCATTTTGTTCAAACTTGTAAAATCTACATGTAGCACAATACCTGGTTTATAGTAAAAAATACATATTTATAGTCAATAATTTTGTAATATATTTACTGTGGTGAGAATTTGGAAATATGTGAGCTGCTAAATCATTATGTTGTACACCTGAAACTAATTTAATATTGTATGTCAACTATACTTCAATTAAAAACAAAAAATAAAAATAAGTTTAAAAAAAGAGAATGGAGTTGGAAAAGATATGGTACACGTAAAAAGGACTCGTACATACAATATATAAACAACAGTTAAAATACAAGAAAAAGACAGACACCTCGATCAAAACATGGACAAAATATTTAAGTGCTCAAAAGTGGAAATCCAAATGGCTAGGAAACATGTAAAACCTCACAAATAATCATGAAAATGAAAAGTAAAACCATAATGAAATAACACTTTACACTTACTAACAGGGCTAAAATTCCAGATGTTGGTGAGGAGGTAGAACAAAGGACATGCACATACACTTCAGATGGGAGTGTAAGTTGGCACAGCCCCTTTGAGAACAGTTTGGCATTATCTGCTAAAGTTGAAAATGACTATTTAATTCTATTCCTAAGTATATATCCTAAGAAAATCATGTGCAGGTATACTGGGAGATGTGTGTAAGAATGCTCACAGAGGGGCGCCTGGGTGACTCAGTTGGTTAAGGGTCCAACTCTTGATTTAGGCTCAGGTCTTAAACTTCTGGTTGTGAGCTGTCTCCTAACAGTGCAGAGCCTGCTTGGGATTCTCTCTCTCCCCCTCTCTCTCTGCCCCTGCCCCACTCACATTCGTTCGCTCTCTCTCTCCCTCCCTCTCTCTCAAAATAAATAAGTAAACTTTTTTTTAAAAAAGAACCCTCGGGGCGCCTGGGTGGCGCAGTCGGTTAAGCGTCCGACTTCAGCCAGGTCACGATCTCGCGGTCCGTGAGTTCGAGCCCCGCGTCAGGCTCTCGGCTGATGGCTCAGAGCCTGGAGCCTGTTTCCGATTCTGTGTCTCCCTCTCTCTCTGCCCCTCCCCCGTTCATGCTCTGTCTCTCTCTGTCCCAAAAATAAATAAAAACGTTGAAAAAAAATTTATAAAAAAGAACCCTCACAGAAGCTTTATTTGTAATAGACAAACAGTCCACATATTCTTCAACAGCAAAATGGATTCACTTTGTATGTTTATAGAATGGCATACTATACTGAGTTGAAAATGAACGAACTGCTTAATTCAATAACAGAAATAAATCTTAAGAACAATATTGAGCCAAAGAAAATAGATACAAAAGTACTACATACTGCATGATTCCATTTGTAAAAAATTTTTTAAACTGGCAAATTAAACTATAGTGAATAGGAGTGCATTCTTAGGTGGTACATTATAAAGATAAGTAAACTGAAAACCCTAAGAATCAGCATGGTGGTCATCAAAAGTGTGGAAGGCGCTGTGATTCAGGAGAATGGAGAGGGGTCTTTTGGGGTGTGGCATTGTTCCAGATCTTTACTTGGGTGATTGTTTTTCCATAGATATCAGCTTTTTCATAACTTAGTAAACTGCACATTTATGTTTTACGCACCTTTTATGTACAGTATGAAAATTTTTACAATATAAAAGGGTTAAAGAGAGAAGACAAAACTGTAGCCTATGAAATTTGAAGTCCAGATGGTATTATTTTTGTGCTAGCAAGCAATTTATATTCCTCAGATGTGGTAGCCAGCCTCCAAGATGGCCTCCCATGATCTCTGTCTCCTGGTATTCACATCCTTGTACAGTCCCCTCCTATATGGCAGTAGGTTTGGTCTGTGTGACCAATAGAATATGACAACTTATAAAATAATTTAAAAACTAACATTAATAGGGGCACCTGGCTGGCTCAGTCTGTGGAGCATATGACTCTTGATCTCAGGGTTGTGAGTTTGAGTCCCACATTGGGTGTAGACATTATATATAAATAAAATCTTTTTAAAAAATGAACACTAGCAACAATATGAACAGCTAACACAAATGTTTATGAAACAGCTAACATTTACAGCAATGTATCCCAAAGTGTAATATATACACCTGAAGTAATTCTAGAGATTTATGTAAAACAAACTTTTATATGTTAATAGACAAGTGTTTGCTTAATTGATTACAAAATGGCTTGCTGGGGTGCCTGGGTGACTCAGTCAGTTGGGCATCCAACTTTGGCTCATGTCACGATCTCACAGCTTGTGAGTTTGCACTTTGGATTCTATGTCTCCCTCTTTCTCTGTCCTTCCCCCCCCCCAAAAAAAATAAATAATAAAACATTAAAAAAATATTTTTAATGACTTGCTGAAGCATCTGAGTGGCTCAGTCAGGTGAGTGTCAGACTCTTGATTTCAGCTCAGGTCATGATCCCAGGGTTGTAGGATTGAGCCCCACATTGGGCTATGCACTGAGAGTGGACCCTGCTTAAAATTCTCCCTCTCTCTCTCTCTCTCTCCCTCTGCCCCTCTGCCCTGCTTGTGCACTTTCTCTTTCAAATAAATAAATAATGAATTTAAAATGGCTTGCATATAAAATTTATATCTTCATAGATATTGCTAAATTGGAGGCAAAGTAAAAAGAAGTTAAGGTGATTTTTTAAAAGTTTATTTATTTATTTATTTATTTAATTTAATTAATTTATTTATTTACATAATCTCTATTCTCAACCTGGGACTCAAACTCATAACCCCAAGATCAAGAATTGCATGCGGGGGACCCCTGTGTGACTCAGTTGGTTAAGCATCAGACTCTTGATTTTTGGCTCAAGTCATGATCTCATGGTTTGTGGGCTCCAGTCCCATGTTGGGTTCCATGCTGTCAGCTTGGAGCCTGCTTGAGATTCTCTTTCTCCCTCACTCTCTGCCCCTCCCCCACTCACATGTGTGCTCTCTAAATAAATAAATGAATGAATAAACATGGGGCACCTGGGTAGCTCAGTCAGTTGAGTTTCCAACTCTCGGTTTCGGCTCAGGTCATGATCTCATGGTTCATGGGATAGAGCCCTGCATCAGGCTCTTCTCAGGTGGAGACTGCTTGGGATTCTCTCTCCCTCTCTCTCTGCCCCTTTCCCTCTTGCACTTTCTGTCTCTCTCTCAAAATAACTAAATTAACATTTAAAAAATGAGTAAACATTTTTTTAAAACCTACTACCAAAAAAAAAAAACACAAAAAAAAGAGTTGCATGTTCTTCAAGTGAGTCAGCTGGGCACCCCTAAGGTTGACTTATAATGTTAAGGAAACTGTAATACTATGGTATTCTTCTTCTTTTTTTTTTTTTTTTTTTTTTGGTTAAAGTTTTTTTTTTTTATTTTGGGGGGGGAGGGAGGGAGAGAGAGAGAGAGAGAGAGAGAGAGAGAGAGAGAGAATCCCAAGCAGGCTCCAAGCTGACAATGCAGAGTGAGACATGGGGCTCAATCTCATGAATCATAAGATCATGGCCTGATCCTAAACCAAGACCTGGAGCTTAACCGACTAAGCCACCCAGGGGCCACCAAAATCAATTGTATTTCTATATACCTATGGAAAGAAACTAAAATTTGAAAAACAGGCCTATTTTCAATAACTTCAAAAAATTCCAAGTACTTAGAATAAATCTAATAAATGAAGTATAAAATCTCTTCAGAGAAAACTATAAAACATTAATGAAAGTAAGTAAAGAAGATCTAAATAACTGGAGGGATATACCATATTCGTGGACTGAAAGACTCAATATTGTAAAAATGTTAATTAACTCTTCCCAAATTGATCTATAGATAGAGTCGATGTAATCCTAACATATTTTTTGGTAGGAATCAACAACTTGATTTGAAAATATGTATGGAAACACAAAAGTTGAAGAATGGCAAAAGCACTTTGCAAGAAGAACACTACCAGATATTAAGACTTATCAGAAATCTACAGGGGCACTTTGCTGGCTCAGTTAGTAGAGCATATGGGGTCATGAGTAAGAGCCCCATATTTGATGTAAAGATTACTTTAAAAAAAAAAGTTTATCAGAAAGGTACAAATTAAGATTGTATGATATTGGCACAATGAGACAAATAGATCAATGACTACAATTCAGAGTCCAGAAACAAATCCATGCTTGTTTTAGGACAAATTTGTCACTGCAGTGCACTGGGAAACAGAAGATATTTTCAGTTAATGGGCTGGGTCTGCTGGGCATATAACTACAGGAGAAAAAAATGAATCTTGACCTTTATCTAATACCGTACACAAAAGTTAATTCCAGATTGATATTATCTACATGCAAATTTCAGATTGTAAAAGGTAAAACAATTAAGTTTCTAGAAGATGACATAGGAGAATATCTTCATGACTCTCAATAGGCAAAGAAAGATTTCTTAAATAGGACACAAAAAGCACTAACTGTAAATGAAACAACTGGTATATAAGACTATATTAAAAGTAGAAACTTTGGTTGCTCAAAAGACACCATTAAGAGAGTGAAAACATAAGTCATGGAATGAAGGACAATATTTGCAAAACATCCAAAAAAGAGCTTGTACTAGTATAAAAAACTTGCACATCAATAAGAAATATATAGGCAATCCAATAAAAAATGGGCAAAGGACTTAAATAGTCATTTAAGAAAAGAAGCTCTCTGATGGCCATTAAGCATGTGAAAAGGTGCTAAACTGTCTTAGTTATCAGAGAAATGGGAAAAGATACACTGTACTAAACACTTATTAGGTTAATTAAAGGATTAATACGGCCCTCTCATACAGGGCCGGTGTGGGCATGTAAATTGGTACAACCACCTGGGAAAACTGTTTGGCAGTATTTACTAAAATTGAACATTCTCTATGACCCAGCATTTCCTTAGCATATGCCCATCAGAAATATGCACATATATGCATCAAAAAAGATATATGTACAGGGGTGCCTGGGTGGCTCAGTTGGTTAAGCATCCAACTCTTGATTTCAGTTCATGTCGTGATCTCATGGTTTGTGGGTTCATGACCCACATTGGGTTCTGTGCTGACAGTGCAGAACCTGCTTAAGATTCTCTCTCTCTTTCTCTCTCTGCCCTTCCCCAGCTCACACACGTGCTCTCTCTCTCTCAAAAATAAATATGTGAACATTTAAAAAAAAGACACGTACAGAAAAATTCTGGAAATGGATAGTGTTGATAGTTGCACAACATTGTGAGTATACTTAATGCTTTTGAATTGTACACTTAAAAATAGTTAAAAAGTTAAATATTATGTATGTTTTCCCACAAGAAAAATGACATACGAAAACGTTCTTATGGCATTATTTATAATAGTCGAGATTTCAACTGTATAATGAACACATTGTAGTATATTCATACAATGGAATACCATACAGCAATGCAAAAAATAGACTACAGTTATATGCAATAACTATATGAATTTCACAGATTCAATGTTGCATCAAAGAAGCCAGACACACAAAAAATACAAACTGAATGATTTTATTTATACTGGGTTCAGAAAGCAGGCAAAATTAATTATGAGGTTTGAAGTTCAATGGTTACATGAGGGGGGCTTCTGGAATCCTGAGAATGTTCTATTTCTTGACCAAGATGTGTTCACTTTGTGATAATTCATCAAGCTAAACACTTAGGATTTGTGCACTTTTCTGTATATAGGTTTCAATTTTAAAAGTTTGTAAAAAGGGGCACCTGGTTGCCTAGTCGGTTAAGCATCTGACTCTTTTTTTTTTTCTTTCAGGACCAATGATCACAAGCTGCCTGGGTACCAAAAAATTATGCTTCTGAAATCTCTTGATGTCAATTCCGCACGAAGAGCAATGGAGCTGCCCTATGTGTGCCACTCACAATAGAAGCCCTTTTTTAAGCATCTGACTCTTAGTATCAGCTGAGGTCATGATCTCACTGTCATGGGATCGAGCCCCTTCTCACACACTGAGCAAGGAGACTGCGAGGATTCTCTCTCTCCCTCTCTCTCTGCCCCTCCCCGTCTATCTCTCACAAAATAAATAAATTTTAAATAAACAAATCAACCAACCAACAAATAATTAAACAAAAAGTTTACAAAGAGGAGATGAAGACACAGTCCCTGCTCTCATATAACTTAAGGTCAAGATGAGTTGTATGAGAGTCGTATGTTTATTAGTAAACAAACAAACATAAAATTACAACCGTGATAAGTATGATGAAATAAAAGGCATGGGATGGTCTGAGAACATATAGCAAGGAGATCTGACATGGCCAGAGAAGTTAAAGAGGGCTTCCCAAATAAGTGATGTTGGTGTTGAGTTCTGAAGATGAGAAGGAGGCAGAAGTGGAGGGTAAAGCCTTCTACGCAGAGGGAACCCTTTATCTGGGACTTCCCGATATTTTCATTTTTCATTGTCCTTGGCTCTGTCCACTCTAGTCACCTAGTCAGTCTGTACGTATTCCTGCTCAGGACTGAGGGGAATAATTTCTTTTCTTTTCTTTTTTAATGTTTATTTATTTACTTCTGAGAGACAGAGAGCGCAAACAGGGGAGGGATAGAGAGACAGAGGGAGACACAGAATCTGAAGCAGACTCCAGGCTCTGAGCTGTCAGTGCAGAGCCCGATGAAGGGCTGGAACTCACAAACTGTGAGATCAAGACCTGAGCTGGAGTCGGACACTTAACCGACTGAGCCACCCAGGTGCCCCAGGACTGAGAGGAATAATTTCTTGACACACTGTAACCCATTCCTGACATGAGGTTTGGAAACAACTTGCAAGTTACACAAATTACAGAGCTTTTTTTATTCTTGAATGGTTTGAGAGTAAATTGCTACCTATTGCCCCACTGTTTCTGAGTACTTCAGTAGGTGTTTCCTAAAGTAAGGACATTATCTTACATAACTTCCATACAATAAAGATTAACATTGATAAAGAACAACCACTTAACTTGCAGACTCTGCTAAAGAGCCTCTGGTTGTCCCCAAAAGATCCAGATCATAATCATAACACTGCATTTAAGTTTTATATCTCTTTAGTCTTATTCATCAGGAACAGTTCATTTCTTTGCTTGACATTCATGACCTGACTTTTTAAAAGATTTAAAAGCCACCAGGGCACCATGGTGGCTCAGTTGTTTAAACGTCCAACTTAGGCTCAGGTCATGATCTCATGGTTCGTGAGTTCGAGCCCCACATCAGGCTCGACACTGGTGATGAAGAGCCTGCTTGGGATTCTCTCTCTCTACCTCTCTCTGCTCCTCCCCCACATTCTCTCTCTCTCTCTCTCTCTCTCTCTCTCTCTCTCTCTCTCTCTCTCAAATAAATAAATAAACTTTTTTAAAAATTTAAAAAAATAATTAGATCTTTAAAAACAAAAAAGATTATAGGCCAGTTATTTTATGTGTCTCAATTTGGTTTTGCTGGGATTTCCTTGTGGTTGGATTCACACTATATATCATTGGTAGGAATACTATAGAAGGGATGATATGTTCCTCTCATTGCATCCCATCAGGTGGTGCAAGACTTCAAATGTTCCTTTATAGTGCTGATAAGGTGAACTTTCCCATCACCTGAGGAAGGTGGTATCTGCCAGGCTTATCTACTGTGCAGTTTCTCTTTTTTTAGGAATTTGTTAAGTATTTTGCATAGAAGCATTTGAAACTGTAATTGTCCTGTTCATTATATAATCCATTCATTCATTTATATCACTATTGGCTTATGGTTTTCGATTATATTCAATGAACTGTAATCTGTTACTATCATTATTTATTTTGACCCTCAAAGTGTCTTCAGTTTAGCTAGTGAGAGCCCATTCTGTGTTCTTTTGATACATTTCCATTACTCTTTGAGTACTTCCTTTTTTGGGGGCACAACAAAATGTTCAGCCTATCTTGTACTTTCCTTCTTTCCAGTGGTGGAGTCAGCCATTCCTGCAAGAAGCCCTTTCAGTGAGAAATAATACTTAGAATCCAAGATCTATGAAGTTGGTGTGTTCGTTGCTATAGGAGTGTTGCCACTTCTTGGCCTTCTCAGTGCACAGAACTAGAAAATGTATATATACGCGTATACATTTACATATCTACCTATCTTATTTATCTTGTCTTTTTTTTAAGTTTATTTATTTATTTTGAGAGGGTGGGGGGAAGGGGCTGAGAGAGAGGGAGAGAGAGAATTCCAAGGAGCATTAGCACTGTCAGTGCGAAGCCTGACTCTCAGTTGGAACTCACGAACTATGAGAACCTGAGCTGAAACCAAGAACTGGATGCTTAAGCCACTGAACCACCCAGGCTTCCCTTCGTTATCTCATCTCATCTTATCCTATCTATCTCCTTTTTAAAAAAAAAAATTTGTTTAATGTTTACATATTTTTGAGAGACAGAGTGCTAGCAGAGGAGGGGCAGAGAGAGAGGGAGACACAGAATCTGAAACAGGTTCCAGGCTCTGAGCTGTCAGCACAGAGCCTGATGCAGGGCTCAAATCCATGAACTGCAAAATTATAACCTGAGCCAAAGTTGGACGCTTAACCGACTGAGTCATCCAGACACCCCTATCTATCTCCTTCTTGAATAACATGGGTTCACAATGATATCTCTAATTACAGTATGACTCCACAGGGCTCCATCTAGTTTCCTCCCTTTCCATACTTGCTTTTCTCTTCTGCAACACTGAGAAACTTGGATCCTTAACGACTTTACTTATTTATCAGCCTTTCTGCTTGTAACCAGTCTCCCATTGCTATCACCACCCCTTCCCTTGTGCCGATATCCTTTTCTCAATCCACTTGGACTCTGACACCCTGTGCCAGGCTGATGTGTGAACACCCTCCTATGACATCCCACATAGGGCCACCACATTCTTTCCCTTAGGGGCTCTAACACCAATCCCAGGCTACCCTTGCCTAGACAACCTCCTTACCTTGTTGCACACGACAAGCCCAGTGATTCTTTCTCTGAGTAAGTTCCTACCTAACATCCATGCCGCCTTTATGGGTTGAATTGTGTCCCCCAGAAAAAGCTGTTGGAGTCCCCCCAGTACTTCAGAACGTGACCTTACTTGGGGATAGGAATGCCCGAAATGCCACCAGATTATTTGCTTTCAAATGGTTAATTTTTTGTTATGTGAATGTTACTTCAATTTAAAAAGAAAAGACAATAAAGGAATTAAAAAGGCAAATATTGGGGCGCCTGGGTGGCGCAGTCGGTTAAGCGTCCGACTTCAGCCAGGTCACGATCTCGCGGTCCGGGAGTTCGAGCCCCGCGTCGGGCTCTGGGCTGATGGCTCAGAGCCTGGAGCCTGTTTCCGATTCTGTGTCTCCCTCTCTCTCTGTCCCTCCCCCGTTCATGCTCTGTCTCTCTCTGTCCCAAAAATAAATAAACGTTGAAAAAAAAATAAAAAAAAAAAGGCAAATATTTAAGGACAAAAGGAGTAAGAGGACTGGTGAGAACAGACAGGAGATGCTGACAAAATTTAGGAAAATGGAAAGTAAATGGTGATGGGTAACTGACTCAGCAAAGCAGAAACAGGCGTGCAGGGAGGTAGCCAAAAAGAGACCTGATGATTCATACACACAACTCTCACGATCCTAGAGACCTCAGGTACCTCTGATGGTGGGAGGGGAGGTGGTGCTGAAACAGTAAAACTGGGGTTCAAGTTGGTATAATGAGTAGTTGGACCCTTTGACCTCTTCCTCTAGCCCACATAGCCAGACGGCTGCACCTTCCCTTCCCCAACAGTTGGGAGCAGTCTCCACAGTAGACCAATCTCCACAGCAGAGCATGGTGATGAGATAGCATACTGAAAAACAGGACAAAAGTCTGGCAAGACCTTCCAGTCCTTTTTTTAACCAACTTCCAGAATGCAGGCAGGCAGGAAGCCTATATTCCTAGCCAAGAGACTGGAGGACTTTCTCTTGAAGAGATTGAATCACCCCCAGAGAAAATGTCTATAGACACCAACGTTTGGGGCACTCTGCAATGATACCGACTTGCCCACAAGCCCACACCATGGACCTATAGTTACTCAGCTTCTTAGTGCCTCTCTCTTAAATACAAATGACATCCAAGGATCACCCATTGAGAACCACCTATAGGCTAAACATCAGGAAAAAAAAAAAAAAAGAAAGAAAGAAAGGAAAAAGAAACTCAAATGGAACAGAGGAAGTGGGCCAAAAGAAATTTAAAACTAAAAGTAACAATATCCCCCAAAAGACATGAGATGATATTGCAATCATGAACCAAGTGAAATGGACTATAAAAATGAAATCATAGGGGCACCTGGGTGGCTCAGTGGTTAAGTGTCTGACTTCAGTTCAGGTCATGATCTCACGGTTCGTGGGTTTGAGCCTCACATTGGGCTCTGTGCTGCAGCTTAGAGCCGGGAGACTGCTTCAGATTCTGTGTCTCCCTCTCTGCCCCTCCCCTGCTCATCCACGTGCATACACGGTGTCTCTCTCTCAAAAATAAATAAAAACATTAAAGAAATGAAATCAAAAAGGGTATTTGAAATTAAAACATTATTGGGCAAAATAACAATTTAAATTGAAGAATAGAATTTAAGGACACGAAAATCTCCTAGAAAGTGGGACAAATGTGGGGCGCTTGGGTGGCTCAGTCAGTTAAGCATCTGACCTCAGCTCAGGTCATGATCTCACAGCCGGGCTCTTGAGTTTGAGCTCAGTGTTGGGCTCTGTGCTGACAGCTCAGAGTCTGGAGTCTGCTTTGGATTCTGTGTCTCCCCCTCTCTCTGCCCCTCCCCTGCTTGTGCTCTGTCTCTCTGTCTCTCAAAAATAAATAAATAAACATTAAAAAAAAGTGGAACAAATGCCAAAGAGATGGACAATGGGGAAAAATAAGACTATAAGATTAGATAATCAGTTCAGGAAATCTTACATCTGACTATTAGAAATTCCAGAGAGATCAGAGATAAAGGAGGGGAAGAAATTATCAAAAAATATAATAATAATAATAATACATAAAAATTCCCAGAACTGAAGGATGAGTCTTTAAATTCTAAGGCTCTCTGAGTTCCCAATACAATGAATCTAAAAGACCCATCTAAAGAGTACCAGAAGTTTCAGAATGCTGACAATAAAGAGAATATCCTACAATCTTCCAGACACAAAAGGAGGCCATGTATAGAGAGGTTAGGGATCAGAGTGGTATTCGGCTTCTCAGTAGGTACAATGTAGCAAAAATCCTGAGTGAAAAATGATTTTCTTCTTTTTTTTTATGTTTATTTTTGAGAGACAGAGAGAGATAGAGAGTGAGCGGGGGTGGGGGGCAGAGAGAGAGGGACAGAGGATCTGAAGCAGGCTCTGCACTGACAGCAGAGTGCCCGATGTAAGGCTCAAACTCACAAAACATGAGATCATGATCTGAGACAAAGTCGGATGCTTAACCAACTGAGCCACCAGGCACCCCTGAAAAATGATTCTCAACTTAGACCTGACACCCAGCTAAACTATCTGTGGTAGCTTTGCAAAGAGGGCTCCCAATGAACTACACTTCCTAATGATTACACCCTTGGGTAGTTCCTTCCAACTCTAGATGCAGGCTGATCTATGACTCACATTAACCAATAGAACATGGTGGAAACAACACTGGGTCAGTTCTGTTCCTGGCCTTTAAAAGGACTGGCAGTTTTGACTTCCTCCCTTTTGGAAAGCTTTTGCTTTGAACAGCCTAAGGTGCTACGCAGGAAGTCCAGCAGTCCACTGGAGAGGCCAATCTATGTGGAGTGAGACTACAGAGAGAATGAGAGAAAGAAAGAGAGACAGATTATAAGGAATTGGCTCACATAGTTATGGAGGTCCAGAAGTCCCAAGATCTGCAGTCAGCAAGTTGGAGATCCAGGACACCCAATGGTAGAGTTCTAGTCCAAAATGCCAGCAGGCCAATGTTTCAGTTGGGCCTGAAGGCAGAAAAAAAAAACTGATGTCCTAGCTCAAACAGGCAGCTGTTCCCTCTTGCTTGCAGGAGGATCAGCTTTTTTGCTCTAGTTAGGCCTTCAACTGATTAGATAAGCCCACTCACATTAGGGAGTACAATCTGTTTTACTCAGTCTATGGATTCAAATGTTATCTCATCCAAAAACACCCTCACAGACACGGCCACAGTAATTTTTGACCAAATATCTGGGCACCTCATGGCCCAGTCAAGTTGACACATAAAATTAACCATCACAGAGATTTTGTCATTAGTCAAAGTTTATCTGTCAGATGTTCTCTTCCCTTAGAATGAGGTATTTCCCAAGGATGGTCCCTATACTAGTTTATCAGGCCCTTGCCACTGGTTCATCAGACCACTGGCTAGAATCAATCTCAGAAGTAGACATAGGTTGGATCTCCTTTAGATTATTAGTGGCTATATGAGCTAAGTTCTGAGGAATTAATAATTATACCTCAACTTTCTTGTCCTCAAAGAGCTTACGGTCAAGTTAGGACCAAGAAATAGTAGCTTGAGAAATTAAATTATAATATTCTTCATATGGTATACCATAATTTGTTGTGCTCTTCACAGTGATTTATCCTTCTCTGGAAACTGCCTCCCCCAAAGAGATATGTCATTTCTAATCATGTTTGTGCTCTATAGTCAGAATTGACTGAAACATAGATAGATATCTGATTTTAGTTAAGCCGATCATTTAGTCTCTCCTGGGAGTTTTAACAGTGAGAGACACCAATGCACAGAACTGTTACAAGCCGAGTCACATCAGTGACAATGGTGTAAATAACTCCAGCTGCTTATATTCCAGAAGTTGTGCTGGCTCCTTTTCTTCTCAAGACCTAGCTGTTAAAACTTTAGTTGGATTTCATGAGATAAGTCTGGAATTAATCCTGGATGACTCTTTTCTAATACCACCAAGCAATTCTCCAATTCTCAGTGGACACCACCTAGATGTCCTACAAATTTAACTGAGTTCTAACACTATCCACCTGGAGATGATGTCAAATCCCATGGGGTAAGGGCTCCATCCCACAAGACTGCTCCTACCTCATGGGGCACCTGGGTGGCTCAGTTAGTTGGGCGTCCGACTTTGGCTCAGGTCATGATCTCATGGCTTATGAGTTTGAGCTCCACGTCCGGCTCTGTGCTGACAGCTCAGAGCTTGAAGCCTGCTTCAGGTTCTGTCTGTCTGTCTGTCTCTCTCTCTGCCCCTCCCCTTCTCAAGCTATGTCTCTCTCTGTCTCTCGGTCTCTCAGGGGTGCCTGGGTGGCTCAGTTGGTTGAGTGTCCGACTTCAGCTCAGGTCATTATCTCACAGTCTGTGAGTTCGAGCCCCACATCAGGCTCTGTGCTGACAGCTCGGAGCCTGGAGCCTGCTTTGGATTCTGTGTCTCCCCCTCTCTGCCTCTCCCCTGCTCATGCTCTGTCTCTGTCTCAAAAATAAAACATTGAAAAAATTTTTTAAATAAATAAATAAACACTAAAAAAAAGAGAGACTACTTTCACTTCAGATGCCATTCACAAGTCCAGGCTGTCACCTGTGCTTCTGACTGGCTGTAACTCAGGGGGTCCAGAAACCCCCTCTTCAGATTAGATAATTTTTTCGAATGGCTTGCAAAGATCAAGGGAACACTTACTTACATTTACCAGTTTATTTTTTTTTTAAAGTTTATTTAGTTTGAAGATGGGGGGGGGGGAGGCAGAGAGAAAGGGAGAGAGAAAAAATCCCAAGCAGGCTCCTCACCGTCAGTGCTCAGAGCCCAATGCAGGGCTCAAACCCATGAACCACAAGACCATGACCTGAGCTGAAATTAAGACTTAGATGCCCAGCTGACTGAGGCACCCAGGCACCTGCATTTACTGATTTTTTATAAAGAGTATTATAAGTAATACAGATGGACAGCCAAATGAAAAGTTGCATAACAGTGAGGTCCAGAAGGGTCCTGGGCAAAAGAAGTTGTGTCTTCATGGAACTGGGGTGCACCACCCTCCCAGCATGTAGATGTGTTTACCAACCAGGAAATTGATCAAATCTCATAATTAAAGAGTTTATAGAATTTAAGCTGCAGCCCTTCTCCTTCCTCTTCCCAGAGGTCAGTGGGTGGGGCTGAAAGTTATAACTTTCTAATCACTTGGTCTTCAGATGACCGGCCCCATTTTAAGGCTATCTGGGGGTCCCACTCTAAGTCACCTTAGCATAAAGTCAAGTGTGCTTATTGGGGCTCCTTATGAATAGCCAAAACACTCTTATCAGGAATTTCCAAGGGTTTTAGGGACTTTGTGCTAGAAACTGGGGGAGAAGGCCAAATATATTTCCTATGACACACAACAACCTAATAACCTTCTGTATTAGTCAGGGTTCTCCAGAGAAACAGAACCAACAGGATGTAGATATATATAGAGATTTATTTTAAGGAATTGGCTCATGCAGTTGTGATGGCTTGGCAAGCCCAAAGTCTGCAGGGGAGGCCAGCAGGCTGGAGACCCATGGAAGAGTCTAAAGGCCGTCTGCTGGCAGAATTCCTTCTTGCTTGGGGACGTCACTTTGTTCTATTAAGGTCTTCAACTGATTGCATGAGGCCTACCCATATTACGGAAGCAATCTGCTTTATCCAAAATCCACCCATTTAAATGTTAATCTCATCCAAAAAACACCTGCACAAAGACATCCAGAATAATGATTGTCTAAATACCTGGGCACCATGGCTAAGCCAAGTTGACACATGAAATTAACTATCACACCTTCTAATTGATTCCATTTTTAGTTTAACTTAGCTCAAATTGGTACTGTAATTTGCAAAAAGAAAAAAAAATTTAAATATCCCTGAATTGTTGAAACTCTAATCATAATAGCTGCCAGGAACACTGTTATGTTTTGAGATCAAAACATAACACAATAAGACACAGTCCCTCTCTTTGAGAAGCTCATAGGGTTTGGGGGGTGTTTTTTGGTTTCTTTCTGTAGTGTTCAAAATATCGTAGCTGAGGAGCAGGAGTGCAGGAGCACTTGGCTCCAGGGGTCCCAAACACATCAGGTTTGGCCACTTGCCACTGACAAAATCCAAAGGCAGAGGGATGAGTAGTGGTGAAATAAGACAGGAATTTATTTCCGTTCAAGACAGGGGCGCTTGGGTGGCTCAGTCGGTTAAGCATCTGACTCTTGGTTTCAGGTCATGATCCCAGAGTGGTGGGATTGAGCCCTATGTTGGGCTCTGTGCTGAGTGTGAAGCCTGCTTGACGGTCTCTCTCTCCCTCACCCTCTCCCCCTCCTCTGCTCCAACTCTCTCGCTCTCTCTCTCTAAAAAAAAACGGGGGGGGGGGGCATTTATTTCAGTAAGGCCCACCCCAGGAAGGCCCCAAACTGGCATCTCAAAGACTGTCTCCAAAGTGCTAAAAATACTTCCTGGTTTATGTAAGAAAAATGTGGGACAAAGGTCAGTGGGTACATGCAGGTGGGCAGGTGGATTATGGTCTTGGAGTCAGTCACACAGGGTCTTGCTGGCTCAGGGCAGTCCTTATTGCTTGAGGGGTAGTTTCAGTTCCCATCAGGGGATGCTTTGCCCATAGGGTCTTTTGCCTGAGTTATGTAAGCTGGAAAGAAGAACTTAACCAATTAGAAAGTACAGACTGAGGTCAAAATGGGGGTAGTTGAAGTTCTCTTTCATTATCAGTAAAAAAACACATGGGGCACCAGGTGCCTCAGTTGGTTGAGCATCCGACTCTTGATTTCGGCTCAGTTCATGATCCTGGGGTTGTGGGACTGAGCATCGGACTCTGTGCTGAATGTGGAGCCTGCTTCAGTTTCTCCCTCTCCTTCTGCTCCTCTCCCCCATTCATGCGCTCTCTCTTTTAAAAAAAAAAAAATCTTGAGGTGGTGAATCATTAAGTCCAATTGTTGCAAACAGGAGTTTTGTATATGGAGACTTCTTTGAGGACTGGGACGTCAAAGAAGGCTACACTCCTTTGTCCTGAGAAAAGGTTACATTGCAATGTTCTTGGTGATTCTCTGGGCACCCAAGAGACAATCTGGCTTGAATGCTGGACTTTTAGAAGGAAGCAGGCAAACACGCATTTGGAGAAGAGCTTGGTCTTAGTCTGGTGAAAAACCCCGCATCTCAGTGTAAGGAATTTAGAATTTTCCCTGTTAGTAGTGGGGAAGTCTTTGGACATTTCTGCCTGATAAAATAAAGTGATCTACCCTTTCTGTGTTTTAGGAAGAGGAAATTGGTAGGTGTGAAGAGAGAGGTGGAGGGATAAGGCAAGCCGGGAGGCTGTGTCAATCAGGGTGTTTAGCTATAAGTGAGACATCTCAACTCTGGCTAACTTAAGCAGAAAATAAAATGATTGAAAGTAAATTGTGCAGTTCACAGTGTTGATGGGAAAGGCTCAGAAAATCCCTCCTGCTGCCTAATATCCACATGCATTCTTCTCTTATACTTAGTCTTCCAGAAAGTAATTCTATTCAGCAACTTTAGATATTCCTTATACAAATGAAATCACCCACTACCTCCTCGCAAAAAGACAACTTCAGGTTTCAGTAGTCACTGCACCCAGCTCCAAGTCCAGTGTCTGTTGATGCCTACTTCCCTCCTAGCTCTGTCCAGGCTCATCCTGATATTTCTGTAGACTAACTTGTAAAGTTATCAATCACCATTTATGGCATTTATGTTTTCCAAAAAGTGGGAAAGTAGGGGGCCTGGGCTGGCTTGGTCGGTGGAGCATGTGACTCTTGATCACATGAGTGATCAAGCCCCATGAATTCGAGCCCCATGTTGGGTGTAAAGATTATTTTAAAATATGGGAATGCAAGCTGGTGCAGCCAATCTGGAAAACAGTATGGAGGTTCCTCAAAAAACCAAAAATAGAACTACCCTATGACCCAGCAATTGCACTACTAGGTATTTACCCAAAGGATACAAAAGTGTTGTTTCAAAGGGGCACATGCACCCCAATGTTTATAGCAGCACTATCAACAATAGCCAAAGTATGGAAAGAGCCCAAATGTCCATGGACTAATGAATGGATAAAGAAGATGTGGTATACATATACAATGGAATATTACTTGCCAATCAAAAAAAAAAAAAAGAAATCTTGCCATTTGTAACAACATGGATGGAACTAGAGGGTATTATGCTAAGTGAAATAAGTCAGTCAGAGAAAGACAAATATCATGACTTCACTCATGTGTGGAATTTAAGATACAAAACATGAATATAAGGGAAGGGAAGCAAAAATAATATAAAAACAGAGAGGGAGACAAACCGTAAGAGACTCTTAAGTATAGAGAACAAACTGAGGGTTGCTGGATGGGTGTAGGGTGGGGGATGGGGTGGGCAAGGGACATTAAGGAGAACACTTGTTGGGATGAGCACTGGATAGTATATATGTAAGTGATGAATCACTAACTTCTATTCCTGAAAGCATTATTATACTATATATTAACTAACTTGGATTTAAATTACAAAATAATAATAATAATAAATAAATAAATAAGCCTATGGAATAAGAACTGCTATGTTGGAAATATCCAAATGGTAAGTATGGTGGCATTAGCTTCTTCTTTCTTACTGTTCACCAGCAGTGTTACAGGATACATGCCATTTCTGCTGCATGATATCAAAGAGAACAGATGCTGTAAATTCATATTCAGTCAGGGCACAGAAAGGAGAGTTCAGAATGTGTGCATAACAAGAAATCATTGGTTGGTTCTAGTTCTGCTGTCAAAATGTTTTGGTTTTTGCCTTCCTATTCTCTCTGACTTTGTTTTCATTCAGCTTTACTTTTTTGCCCCACATTCCTCCTCAGATGAAATGTCTGCTCATTTACATTTGTAATGCTGCAAATTTTTGAATGATATGCTTAAGTATCAAAAAAAAAACGAAAGACAAGTACCATATGATTTTACACATATGTAGAATTTAAGAAACAAAACAAACAAGCAAAGAAAAAAAGAGAAAGAGAAACCAAGACACAGACTCCTAATTATGGAGAGCAAACTGATAATTACCAGAGGGGAGGTGGGTGGAGAGATGGGTGAAATAGGTGATGGGGACTAAGGAGGGCACTTGTCATGATGAGCACTGGGTGATGTATGGAATTGTTCAATCACTATACTGTACACCTGAAACTAATATAACACTGTATGTTAACTACACTGGAATTAAAACTAAAATTTAAGGGGCTCCTGGATGGCTCAGTCAGTTAAGCATCCAACTTTGCCTCAGGTCATGATTTCATGGTTCGTGGTTTTGAGCCCCTCATTGGGCTCTGTGCTGACAGAGCAGAGCCTGCTCCAGATCCTCTGTCTCCTTCTCTCTCTGTCCCTCCCTTGTGCTCTCTCTGTCTCTCTCCCTCAAATATAAATAAACATTGGGGCACCTGGGTGGCTCAGTCAGTTAAGTGTCTGACTTCGGCTTAGGTAATGATCTCAGGGTTCAGGAGTTTGAGCCCTGCATCGGGCTCTATGTTGACAGCTCAGAGCCTGGAGCCTGCTTCAGTTTCTGTGTCTCCCTCTTTCTCTGCCCCTCCCCCGCTCATTCTCTGTCTCTGTCTCTGTCTCTGTCTGTCTCTCTCTCTCTCATAAACATTAAAAAATGTAAAAATAAACATTTAAAAAAGAATTAAATTTAAAACTCAATAAAGAAAAAAGAAAAAAAAAGAAAATGGAAGGGGGCCATGAACCAAGGAATGTGGGCACTCTCTAGAAGTTGGAAAAGGCAAGAAAACAGGTTTGCCCCTAGGGTGTCCAAAAGTCATATAGCCACAATGACATTTGATTTTTCTCAGTGAGAACCATTTCAAACTTCTGACCTCTAGAACTATAAGATAACAAATGGGTTGGTTTGGGCCACTACGTTTGTGGTGATCTGTTACAGATGCAAGTGTAATTTTAAGAGGCACCCCTTGTGAATTATGGGCATGAGAAACATAGCTCCATTATACTTGCTCACATTCAGAGCACACAGCACATTGTATAGAATAGCACTCTAATATTATGAATTGCTGTCTTCTGGATGGCAAAAGAACGAAGACTTCAATAGGTCCGTTGTAGAAGTCCAGCTGGAATACGTGAAAAGACAAAGGAGTACCATAAGGGTTAAACTGTGTCTTCCAACTGCCCTACTTCATTCACTGTGAATTCCCTTGGTCAAAAGCAGTGATGTGTGGAATGTCAGCTTGATATATAAGGCGTTCCATAACTTCTTGGATGGTGGTGTTAGCAAAAGTACAGTAGGCAGGGAAATACACAGAAATCCAAAATAAGTTTCTTCTATAGTGAGGATATATTAGTGCTCCCTCCATGCTGGAAGGGGTCCAAGTTGGCACTAGCCAGGTTAGTTTTAGCATGGGAAAGTCCCTATTGCTGAGCCCTTGCAGAACCAATCATCCCAAGACCACTTTGTTCATGAGCTCATAGAGCAAGCTCTGGAGTAACTAGGGTGGAGGCTGGACACCATTCACAGACTAGGTCATGTTATCTACCTGATTGTTTAGAGCTTCTTCTATAGCTGGGACACAAATATTTTCCCTATAGTAGAATGGTGCGCTCAACACACATTCCAAACTTCTCCTAGTGTACCTTCCTATACTCAGCCTGGAAAGCTAAAACAAAGTCTTGGATCCTATTGCTGTCAGGGTTCCAGACGTGATTGAGATTCTGCCAATCTTGTGCTTACATGAAACTTGAAAACTGAATTAACTGAGTTAAGGGCAGAGGAGGCAGAGTGTGAAGTATCTACTTTGCTGCTGTGGATCATGGCAGAGAAACCGCATCTGTGGTTACCAGTTCACTAATCTGACAGTTTCCTGTGGTGACAGCCATAGCTTACCCAACTGTAGCAGAACCGGTGAGATTCTAGGGGCAGGAAGTTGCTCTTACAAGCTCCACATAAAATTTATTCCTCTAGCCCTTCCAAATGTTGCAGAAGCCACCTTAGAGTAAATCCCTTTTCCCTTAAAGCAGATAGTGGTATCTGCGGTCTGCAACCAAAGCCTGACAGACATTCTCATATTTGGGACATTTCAGAGAGTTTCATCTACACTCTTCCTCTCCAAACTTCCTTTTAACATTACTTCTAACTCCCCATCTAGCAAAACCGTTAGCCTCTGTCCAAGAATCAGTGCATATTTTTACCTCAGGCCATCTCTCCTTTTGGGAAAACTACAGAGATGTATTTCTTGAAGTTCTCCCCACCCCCAATGTCCTCCAGGGTCACCCTTGATTTGGGGCCATAATAGTGCTGCAGTCTGTTTCTTTCTAATGCCAGCATATCAGGTAAATGCAGCTATAAACTAATATTGATGTTTTTCCACCACAGCCAACTGATAACAGGGCACATCTCACCAGGTCATAGTGACGGAAGCAGGGAAGCATAGTGGTAATACAGAAGTACAGGCATGGGTCCTGTGAGACACTCATGTCATCAGGATCTGCTCAAGCATCACCGTATATATATCATTTCTATTTGATAATGGATCCATATCCAGCTTCGTATTTAGGAGGACTACAGAGCTCGTGATGAACAGCTTGAGTTCCATGGCAATTCTGTGTCTAAGGCCCAGCAGCAAGTCGAGAATTGATTCTCAAAGAGACAGTTACTTGTCAAAGGTCATGGTCACAGGGCCTCTGCTGTGACTCTCCTGTCAGAACTTGACCCAGGCTCCATACAGTACCTCTGTCACAAACAGTGCACACCAAAGGGATCATAAAGACCAAGTTGCACTGCAGACTGGACCAGCTGGAGAAGCTTCTCTTCCTCTCAGTCTCACTCAGATGTGGCTTCTTTTCAGGTCACCAGGTAAGGAGGTCAGAGCAGCACACCTAACTATGGTAAACATTGTCTCTCAAGTCACCTGAATGTTGTTTCTTTGTTTTTTCATTTAGTGATAGCTAGCACAAGTAAAGCAACATGTCCTTCATTTTGGAGGGGACACCTGTATGCAAAACCACAAAACACCTCAATGAAGTGAAAGCCTTTGTACTTTAGTCTCCCCATCCTTTGGTATTCATGTGGTTCCTAAAGCAGGTAAGGTACTTGCCATTTTATACTCTGTGTGTCCTGTTAGTCTGATGTCATCTATTCAGTGGACCAGTTCTGTCTGATTTGGCTACAAATTGGGAGTTGTCATTGCCATTGCCATTGCCATGACCCCCTTCTCAGGTTTGATCATTTGCTGTAAGAGCTTACAGAACCCAGAGAAATACTTTTATTGGTTTATTATAAAGGATACAAATGACCAGCTAGATGGAAGAGACACATAGGGTGAG
Organism: Lynx canadensis; assembly: GCF_007474595.2. Classification (NCBI taxonomy): domain Eukaryota; kingdom Metazoa; phylum Chordata; class Mammalia; order Carnivora; family Felidae; genus Lynx; species Lynx canadensis. Next base: position 41,730,358 of record NC_044307.1, read on the forward strand.
ATCCAGAAGGATCCTGAGCACCGTGTGCTAAGTTTCTGGCACGTGGATATGTTCACCAACCTGGAAGCTCTCTAAACTCTGTGGTTCAGGGATTTTTATGGAGATTTCATCACATGGGCATTGTTGATTACTAAGTCAGTCTTGACATCCCTCTCATCTCTCCAGAGGATGGGACTGTTGTTGTTGTTGTTGTCGTTGTTTTAATTAAGTGCTCCAGGTGAGCACTAAGTGAGGCCAGGGTTACACAGAAAGGCTTTCCATTAATTTATGAGAGTTGATTGCAGGCTTTGGCTCAAGGAGAGGTAACTGGATCTCTATAGGAGTTGGGGAGGGTCAGGTCCATGTAGCAAAGTATGCTTATGCTCAAGCAGAATTTGTGGGTGTCTTTGGAAGGAGGGGCCCCTGAAAGCACAGAAGGAAAACTCAGAGACTGGTCTGCAAGGAGGAGCTCCTAGTTTCTGAAAAGCTCCTGACGTAAAAAACTGGGAAGTTGGGCCTTTCTTCATTTCAAAGTCCTGCCTGCCAGTGAGGAGTTTACTAGTGAAGAGGCTGTGTTGGTGGCTTTAAAGGCATTTTTTCCTGGGGCGCCTGGGTGGCTCAGTTGGTTAACTGTCTGCCTTCTGCTCAGGTCAAGATCTCACGGTTCGTGAGTTTGAGCCCCACATCAGGCTCTATGCTTACAGCTCAGAGCCTGGAGCCTGTTCAGATTCTCTGTCTCCATCTCTCTCTGCCCCTCCCCTGCTCACTTGTGTGTGTGTGTGTGTGTGTGTGTGTGTGCGCGCGCGCGCACGCGTGCACTCGCGTGCTCTCTCCCTGTCAAAAATAAACATTAAAAAATTTTTTCCTGATACAGCTGTGATTTCTCCACAAACATCTTCTGAGAAAGAAATCTAGAGAATGAGGTGAAAGAAGAAGAAATGCCCAGGTGTCAGGTAAGCCTGTGTTCCAGGTCCTAGGCTGTGTCATCTTTTTCTCCTAAAATTCCATGCACTTAGAAATCACAATGTTGGTTTCTCTACTTCTGATGTTTCTGCCTCATGTTTTCACCTAAGTTTTTAAACCTTCTCAGAAATGATGCTCAAGGTTAGGTCTTTATAACACTTCTCCCCTATAACCCTATAAATATGGCTTGGTCTTTCTGGTGACCAGGCCCGTTCCAAGAGTCCACCAAGACCCACCTCATTTGAACAAAAGACATTCCAATCACCAGGGAAAGTCCAAGGGATTTCAGAGCTCTGTGTAAGATGCTCCTGTCACCCCTGTTACTCAGGAAATGACATGGATTTTAGGAGCTCTGTGTTTAGGAACAAGGGCAGAGATCGAATATATACTTATTATGTCACATCCAGCAAGAAATCTTGTGGAATGGGTATGATGGTCAAAATCCCTATGTACTAAATTGTGGCATGAAGCCCAAGAATTCATGTAGCCATGAGACAATATAATAAATGTATATTGTTGTGTCTCATATCTGTTTTCTGTTAACTAAGCCCCCCAAAAAAGACTTCACCAATTCAATATTCTTGTTGTGCCCCTCCTTTTTCAGTAATGCTCCCCCTAAGAAGATGAAACCACTATTCTGACTTCTAGTACCTTGATTAATTTTTCCTATTCTTGAACTTCATTTACCAGCAGTGTATGAGCCTTACAGTTGCTCCCCACATCCTTGCCGGATCTTGGTACTTTCAGTTTTTCTTTTCATTTTTAGCCTTTCTAGTAGAGGTAGTGCTGTTCTGTTTTCTTAGATTCTGCATTTGTCTATTTGGCATCCACTAATCACAGGGCCAAACTAACAGCCAAATTGTTTGCATCTCCCCTGCAATCTGGCTTTGTGAGCCTGCAAAAATCACATGACAAACCCCTCAACAAAGCCCACATCCATCCTCCCAACCCCCTCTTTACCTAACTTGTGCACACCAAGCCAACATTTCCCCTGTCCGAAATCATCCAGGGCTAGGTACCAGAGAACTAGAGACCACTCATATAGCTGACATTATTCAACTGGCCAATCCTAAACTGTTTACCTTGTCCTGCCTTGCCTTTCTTGCAAAAACCTCAATAAAGGCTGTGGCCTATCCTTTTCTCTCACTCCTGCTTCTCTCTGCTGACCAAACCTGGTGCTTCCCCATGTGGCCCAGCATGGCATGTGTCCCCTCTTCTCCTAGAAACAATACATAATACAACTCTTCTCTCAAAGGCATCTCTCTTCTCTCGTCTCTCCATGTCATTACTCAATTACCTCTGTGAATCCTGTAGACATAAGTGATATAAGTACTATATCATTGTTGGGTTAATTTCCACGTCCCTGAAGACAAATAAAATGGAGCATCTCCTAATATGTTTATCGGTCATTCAAATATCCCTGTGTGAATTGCCTGCTTAATTCTCCTGCCTATTCTTCCACTGGATTATCCTTTTTCTTATCAATTTTTAAGAGTTCTTCATACATTCTGCTGAATCCTTTGTCAGTTATACACATCACACATGTTTTCTTCCATACAGTGGCTTGCCTTACTTTTTTTTTTTTTTTGCCTTCTTACTTTCTTTTTTTTTTTTTTTTTTTTTTTTTAAGGTGTCCTTTCAAATTTTTTTTTTTCAACGTTTTTTTTTAATTTATTTTTGGGACAGAGTGAGACAGAGCATGAACGGGGGAGGGGCAGAGAGAGAGGGAGACACAGAATCGGAAACAGGCTCCAGGCTCCGAGCCATCAGCCCAGAGCCTGACGCGGGGCTCGAACTCCCGGACCGCGAGATCGTGACCTGGCTGAAGTCGGAAGCTTAACCGACTGCGCCACCCAGGCGCCCCATTGCCTTCTTACTTTCTTAATGGAATGTTTTGATATCTTAATCAACTCTTGCTTTTTAAAGTTGCTATTTTAAATTCATGGCCAAGAAAATAATTTGAGAGAAAAGTTTTCAGGGTAAAATCCCAGAAGCTGAAAAGCCTCAATTCAAAAACTTTATAAACAATCATCTTGAAAGAAAAATCTCTGAGACAGGTCTTTTTCTCAATAGATCCAGAGGAAATTAGTGATTCTTTAAGTCGGGGTTGCCTGGGTAGCTCAGTCAGTTAAGTGACTGACTCTTGGTTTTGGTTTAAGTCATGTTCTTATGGTTAGTGGGTTCCAGCCCCACGTGGGGCTCTGTGCTGGTGGTACAGAGCCTGCTTGGGATTCTCTCTCTGTCCTTCTCTCTCTCTCAAAATAAACAAACATAAAAATTTTTTTTCTAATTCCTTGAGTAAGGGAAGAAAGGGGAAGTCAGAGGTAAGTCAAAGAACTTGAACTCTGAGGGATTTGAGAGGTAGGTAACCTGCATCTCCATTTGCCTCTCTTCCTTGCCATGCATAGAAGTGTAGACATGGTAATGTGCCCTAACTAGGCAAAGAGGGCCTCTGAAATTTCCTGAGACCCCACAGTGTTTCAGAGGAACAGTGTTTCAGCTTGAACCAAAATGGTTCAAGGACATGGATGAGACTCAGAGAGATCCTTAGAGCCAACAGGAACCAACATGAGACTGAGTTATCAGTGGAGGTACTGCTGACTCATGACTGAACCAAGAAATTAGACCAACATTTCATCACATGCAGACTTCAAGGGTAGTTGCCAACAAGGTTCTCAGTAATCAGCAAGGCAGACAAGGAAAACTGCTTCAGAAACCAGAGGTGCCAGAGCCCCTGTGAGAGCAGATCTAAGACTCTCTCTCCCCATTTACCAGGAGGTCACATAGCCATTTCCCACTCTAGAAGACAAATCAGAAAGAAGAGGAGGAGGAGACAATGTAAAGGCCTAAGAATTTACCTGAATGAGTTGTTTTGCCACGAAGAATCTGTTTAGATAGAAAGAGATGGCAATTCTATTAATTGGAAAGTTTAAGTTACCAACCCACTAGTGGTACTAGGATTGTGAAGATTTGATCAGGTTCTAGAAAATCAAAACCACAATGAGATACCACCTCACACCTGTCAGAATGGCTAAAATTAACAACACAAGAAACAACAGGTGTTGGTGAGGATGTGAAGAAAGGGAAACCCTCCTGTATTGTTATGGGAATGCAAACTGGTGCAGCCACTCTGGAGAACAGTATGGAGGTTCCTCAAAAAAACAAAAATAGAACTACCCTATGATCCAGCAATTATACTATTAGGTATTTATCCAAAGAATAAAAAAATACAGATTCAAGGGGGTACATGCACCCCAATGTTTATAGCACATTATCAACAATAGTCAAACTATGGAGAGAGCCTACATGTCCATCGACTGATGAATGGATAAAGAAGATGTGATACATATTAAATCGAATATTACTCAGCCATCAAAAAGAATGAAATCTTGCCATTTGTAATGATGTGGATGGAGATAGAATATATTATGCCAAATGAAATAAGTCAATCAGAGAAAGACAAATATCATACAATTTCATTCACATGTGGAATTTAAGAAACAAAACAGATGAACATATGGGAAGCTGGGGAAGAGAAGAAAGGGAAACAAACCACAAGAGGCTCTTAATGACAGAGAACCTGTCAGGAGGAAGGTAGGTGGGAGGGTGGCAAGATGGTGATGGGTATTAAGGAGGGCACTTGTGATGAGCACTTGGTGTTGTATGTAAATGATGAATCACTGAATTCTACTTCTGAAACCAACATTGCACTGTATGTCAACTAAAATTTAAATGGAAAAAAAATCCCTAATAAAAAAAGAAAATGAGCTATGTTTTCTTAGCACATGTGATTGTATAATTAATTTTGTAACCACATACTATTATAAGTGTAAACGATTCTTTTTTTTTTTTTAATCTTTTTTTGTATGTGTGGGGAGGAGGAGAGGGAGGGAAAGAATCTTTATGTATGTATGTATATATGTATGTATGTATGTATGTATGCATGTATTTTTTAAGATACTGGCTCCTGTTCTCTTTTTTAATTTTTTTTTTAACATTTATTTATTGTTGAGAGACAGAGTGTGAGCAGGGAAGGGGCAGAGAGAGAGGGAGACACAGAATCTGAAGCAAATTCCAGGATCTGGGCTGTCAGCACAGAGCCTAATATGGGGCTCGAACCCATGAATCGTGAGATCATGACCTGAGCTGAAGTCAGACGCTCAACTGACTGAGCCACCCGGGCATCCCTTTTAAAAATTTTTTTAAATGTTTATTGATTTTTGAAGGAGAGAGACAGAGCATGAGCAGGGAAACAGCAGAGAGAGAGAGGGAGACACAGAATCCAAAGCAGGCTCCAAGCTCTGAGCTGTCAGCACAGAACCCGACGTGGGGCTTGAACCCACGAACTACGAGATACATGACCTAAGCTGAAGTTGGACGCTTAACCAACTGAGCCACCAAGTGAGCCACCCAGGCGCCCCGGGAGGGGAGGAATCTTAAGCAGGCTCCAACACTAGGCTTGCAGGCCTTGCAGGGCTCAATCTTCTGGCTCTGAGACCATGACCTGAAGCGAAATCAAGAGTTAAATACTTAACCGACAGGCAGAGCCACCCAGGTGCCCCTAAGTGTAAATGATTCTAATGCTCCCTGCCTCTGGAGGGCGCTTCTTTCATAATTATTCTCATTCTTTGGTATTCATTTAAAGGAGACCAGGGGCAGGCACCTGGGTAGTTCAGTGGGTTAAGTATCCAGGTCTTGATGTTGCAGTCTTGAGTTCAAGCCCTATGCTGGGCTCTGCGCTGGGTGGGAAGCGTACTTAGAAGAAAACAATGAGCCCAGACTCCCATCTCTTTGTGAAAATAAAAAACCTAGCACAGTTAGGGGTTTTTATCTTTTGCATTATGCCAATCATCCTCTTTTGAAGTGAGGAGACAGTATTTATACTTTTAGTATTCTTAGCGTTTAGTAACAAAAATACCAATTGGCACAATATTATTAGGGCAATAAATCAAGCACACGATCAAGTAAGAAAACTAATAAGAACCATAGGTTTATTTTGCCCCAGGACAAAAGTCTTATATGACCGCTTTATTCAAATTACACTTCCCAGGACAGATTTATATTAAGAGACAACATAGCAAGGGCCCCCCCCCCCCCCCCCCGGTGGCTCAGTCAGTTAAGCATCCGACTTCGTCTCAGGTCACGATCTCATGGGTCGTGGTTCAAGCCCCGCATCAGGCTCTGTGCTAACAGCTCAGAACCTGGAGCCTGCTTCAGATTCTGTGTCTCCCTCTCTCTCTGCCCCTCCCCTGCTTGTGCTCTCTCTCTCTCTCTCAAAATAAATAAACATTAAAAAAAAAGTCCATACTACCCAAAGCAATCTACAGATTCAATGCAATCCCTATCAAAATTCCAGTGGCATTTTTCACAGAAATAGAACAAACAATCCTAAAATGTATATGGAAACATGAAAGACACCAAATAGCCAAATCAAACTTGAGATAGAAGAACAAAGCTAGAGGCATCACACTTCTTGATTTCAAAATATATTACAAAGCTATAGTAAGTAATCAAAATAGTGTGGTATTTGATATGAAATGTTGGAATCCAGGAGTGAATAGTCAAGAAAGAATTCTTGAGATGTCTTCAATGCAAAAAGATGGTTTTATTAAGGCACGAGGACAGGACCTATGAGCAGAAAGAGCTGCACTTCATATTGTGTGGGGTGACTGACTATATATACTTTTTAATTAGTGGGGGTTAGGGATAGCGTTAAGTCTCTAAGGAATTCAGAAGCAAGGTTGCCAGGACCTTGAGGGGCTAGTTCTGTTAAGGTAAGGTTATTTACTATTGTCTAGTAAAATATTAGTCACAAGACCCTTAAGATGTATACCAGTGGGCCATAAGTTTGGAGGACTGCTAACATATATGGGGTGGGCAGGGGGGGGGGACAGTAGATATAAAGGAAGTTTCCAAAAGGATTTTTTAAAATAAGTTTATTCACTTTGAGAAAGAGAGAGAGAAAGAACGAGAGCTGGGGAGGGGCAGAGAGAGAGAGAATCCCAAGCAGGCTCCACAGTGCCAGCATAGAGCCCAACACAGGGCTCAAACTTACGAACCATGACATCATGACCTGAGCCAAAATCTAGTCAGACACTTAACTGACTGAGCCACCCGGGCGCCCCTCCAAATGGATTTTTATATGTTAAAGAAGACGTACAGGATCTTGGAGGTCAGGCTAATGTCAGGCTAAGGTTATTTTTTGTCTCTAGCAAAGTATTACCATTGAGATAGTTGAGCTCCTTAAGGAAGGTCACTCTGCTGTCTCAAGTACTTATCAATGGGCTGCAAGTTGTAAAGCGATTGAATTTTTTCTACATTTCTTTTGCCTTTGTTCTCTGTATCAGTATTGCCGTTAAAGTAGACACCTAGATCAACAGAACAGCAGAGACCTCAGAAATAAACTCATGCATATATAGTCGACTTACAATAAAGAGCTGTGAGAAGGGAGATGATTCATTTTCAGAAATACCAAATAAAAACCGTGCTGTCTAGTTAACAGCAGGTTTACAACATATTGGAAATATGTACAAACCACCCCCCACAATGGAATCCCAAACCCTGGACACTTCACTTCCCGTTCTTCCCCTCTCTGTTTCGTGGGCTTATTTTCACGTGTTTGCAATGAACATGTGCCAAAGAACAAAGGAAAAAGGGACTGAAAGTCTCTGCATCACCTCAGGGAATGTAAATTTGTTCCAGTCAGACTACTTTTTGCCTTACGTGGGCATAGGCAACCTCTGGGTAAGGCTGTAACCTCTGTAGTATTCAGCCAGTGAGGAACCAGGGGAGGGACTTGCATGCTAGGAGATAAATTGTCTGCTGTAACTGCCCCGAGTGCATCTGTTCATCACACACCCACTCTTGCAAGAACAATGATTAAAGCCTTGCTTCACTGTGCTCTGAGTCTCCGCACCCCTCCTTTGATTGGGTTGGTGAGCTTATTTCTCACAGGAGCCAAGAATATACAATGGGGAATGGAGAGTCTTTTCAATAAATTGTGTTGGGAAAATTGGACAGCCACATGCAAAAGAATGAAACTGGACCCCTATCTCACACCATACACAAAAATCAATTCAAAATGAATTAAAGACTTGAACAGAAGACTTGAAATCATAAAACTCTTAGAAGAGGTAAGGGCAAGCTCCTAGATATCGGTCTTAGCAATGATTTTTTAGATTTGACACCAAAAGCAAAGACAACAAAAGCTAAAATAAACAAGCAGGACTACATCAAACTAAAGAGATTCTGCAGAGCAAGGGAAACAATCAATAAATTGAAAAGGGCAACCTACAAGGGTGCCTAGGTGTGCTCTCTCTCTCTCTCTCTCTCCCTCAAGTAAAAAATATATAAAAGAAAAAAGAAAAGAGTAACCTACAAAATAGGAGAAAATACTTACAAATCATATATCTGATAAGAGATCAATATTCTAAATATATAAGGACAAATACAACTCAATAGCAAAAAATGATTTGATTAAAAAATGGGCAGAGAAACTAAATAGACATTTTTCCAAAGAAGACAAATAAATGGTTAACAGGAACATGAAAAGGTACTCAGTATCACTAATCATCTGGGAAATGAAAATCAAAATTACAACAAGGGGCAGCAGGGTGCTTCAGTCAGTTAAGCATCTGACTCTTGATTTGGGGCTCAGGCCATGATCTCATGGTTTGAGAGTTTGAGCCCCAAGTCAGGCTCCACGCTGACAGTGCAAAGCCTGCTTGGGATTCTCTTTTTCTGCACCTCCCTCCCTGCACGTGGGCACAGGTGCACATGCTCTCCCTCACAAAATAAACAAATAAATAAACTTAAAAAAAATCACAATGAGATACCGCCTCACACCTATTAAAATGGCTATCATCAAAAAAGACAAGAGATCACAAGTGTGGAGAATGTGGAGAAAATGGAATTCTTGTCCGCTGTTGGTAGGAATGTAAACTAGTGCAGCTGATGGGGTTGGGAATGATGGTGGGGGTCGGAACCAAAGGCCAAGAAAGAATTCTTGAAGATGTCTTTGGTGCAGAAAGGTGATTTTATTAAAGCACAGGGACAGGACCCATGGGCAGGAAGAGCTGCACTGGGGTTGTGACAGGTAACTGATTATATACCCTCAGGTTGGGAGGGGGTGAGGGACAGTTTAAGTCCCTAAGGTATTTTGGAAGCAAGGTTTCCAGGACCTGGAGAGGCTAGCTGTTGTTAGGAAAATCACCGTTTATTACCGTTTAATAAAACCTCAGTCATGAGACCCTTCAGATGTATATTAGGGGGCCATAAGCTTGGAGTATGATTGCCAGCATATATCTTGGGGCAGTTGAGATAAAGGAAGTTTCCAAAGGAATTTTTATATGTTAAACTAAACTTACGGGATCCTGGGGGGTCAGGATGACGTTAAGTCAAGATTCCCTTTTGCCCCTAGCAAAGTGTCATCATACAGACAGCTGAGCTCCTAGAGGAGGGTCACTCTGCCTGTTTCAAGGACTCGTCAATGGGCTGTAGGCAGTAAGGGAATTTAATTTTTCATTTGCCTTTGTTTCCTACATCATCATGGCAAGCACTTAATCCCCCTTACATCTTGATGAGGGTGATATTAGGGCTCCAGGAAATGGAGTCTATAGGTTTCTGGAGATTAGGCTATGGATAAGATTGCCTTTTTCTTGCAGTTTACTAAGTTATCTGTAAACTGAAGGAGACTCCTGTCCTGCATGCCTATGATTTCTATCAGTCAACCATTTGCTTTCTTTCCTTTCCCCTGTTCTTGAGCAGCCAGGAGTGTCGGAGGAATATCCCACATATCCCACTTGGGGGTGGGGGGAGGTGCTGTTAGCCCGTACTTTGCCCTCAGCTTGCCCCATGCTCCCTCATCACAGCCACTATGGAAAACAGCATGAAGTGTCCTCCAAAAATTAAAAATAGAACTACCATATGATCCAGCAATCTTACATCTGGGTATATATCCAAAGGAAATGAAAACAGAGTATCAAAGAGGTATCTGCACCCCCACATTCACTGCAGCATTATTCACAGTAGCCAAGATATAGAAACCACCTAAGTGTCCATCAATGGATGAATAAAGAAGATGTGATTATGTATATATGGAATATTCAGCCATGAGAAAAAAAGGAAGTCCTGCCACTTGCAGCAATATGGATACACTGTGAGGGCATTATGCTAAGTGAAACAAACCAGAGAAAGATAAATACTGCACAGTGTCACTTATGTGTGTGTGTGTGTGAGGGGGAATCAAAATTATAGAGACAGAGTAAAAAAGTGGTGGCCAGAGGCAGGGGTAGGGTGAGGAGGGCGGGGGCAGAAGATAAGGAGAGTTAGTAAAAAGGTACAAACTTCCAGTTATAAAATGAGTTAAGTTCCGAGGGTCTGATATAAAACACGGTGACTACAGTTTATAATACTATATTGTGTCATTGAAATTTGTTGGGGGGGGCCTGGTTGGCTCGGTCAGTAGAGCATGTGGCTCTCGATTTCAGGGTTGTGAGTTTGAGCCCTACGTTGGGTGGGGAGCTTACTAAAAACTAAAAATAAATAAATAATCTCCTTTTAAAAAAGGAATCTGCTGAGAGTAAAACTTGAATGTTGTCACACACACAAAAATGATAAATGTGGGAGATGATGGATGTGTTAATTAACTAGATGGGGAGGATTCCTTCACAACACATACATTTATCAAAACACCACGACTTACACTTGAGATGTCTTACAAATTTTTTTGTCAATTATACCTTAGTGAAACTAAAATTTAAAAAAAGAAATGCAATCAATGTACTTACAGAAGAATCATACTTATGTTTGAAAGCCTAAGTGTATTTCATTAAAATAAGTGTAAAATTATAATGCATTATCTTGTATTTGATTTCCTTTGTTTGCAACATGTTGACAAAAATAAATTTAAATGAAATTGTCACCAGCTCCTTCTCAAGACCTGATCTTTACTGCTCACCTGCTTGTACTCACCAACCTTTGTCCCACATTTTTTCCTTTTCTTTCCAGTTTATCTCTTAACTCGGGCAAAGGGAAAGCAAAACCACCCCTGGAGGAAGAGTGACTGCCCTGACAAGACCTCCAGCTGTTCCAGACCAGTTTGAACTTAACCCCTGACTCTTACCTGCACAGATGGACCCTGGAATGAGGGAGCCAAAGACAAGCTGAGAGCAAAGCATAAGCTAACACCCCACAACAACCCCCCACCCCCAGGTGGGATCTGTGTGACATTCCTCAGGCACTCTAAACTGCCCAAGAACAAAAGAAAGGGAAAAACAAATAGTTCTGAAAGACATGAGTCTCCATCAGTTTGCAACCATCTTTAATGATATGCAAGAAAAAACACAATCTCCAGAAACCTATAGACTCAATTTCCTGGAGTCCTGATGTCACGCTCCCCTCCATAGAATAGAAAATCTTATATAATCAGTCATTCCTCAATTGCAACTCTTTCTGCCCATGGGTCCTGTCCCCGTGCTTTAATTAAACCACCTCTTTTGCACTTAAGATGTCTCAAGAATTCTTTCTTGGTCATCAGCTCTGAACCCCAACACTTCAAACCTTATCAGAATGACCTCTAGAGTGATCAACAACTACCTTTATCTCATTATAATACTAAAATCTCTGGGGGTACCTAGGTGGTTCAGTTGGCTAAATGTCCAACTCTTAATTTTGGCTCAGGTCATGATCTTGTGGTTCGTGAGTTAGAGCCCTCCACTATCTGTGTGGAGCCTGCTTAGGATTGATGAAGTTTTGGGGTGATGGGGGGGGTCCAGAGCCGACAGCCAAGAATGAATTCTTGAAGACATCTTTGGTGCAAAAAGGTGACTTTATTAAAGTACAGGGACAGGACCCATTGGCAGAAAGAGCTGCCCTGGGGTCTTGACAGGTAACTCATTATATACCCTCAGGTTGGAGGGGGTCAGGGATAGTGTAAGTCTCTAAGGCATTTTGGAAGCAAGGTTTCCAGGACCTTGAGGGGCTAGCTCTTGCTAGGGAAACACCATTTATTACCGTTTAATAAAATCTCAGTCATGAGACCCTTCAGATGGGTATCAGGGAGCCATAAGCTTGGAGTATGATTGCCAGCATATATCTTGAGGCAGTTGAGATAACTTACAGGATCCTTGAGGCTGGGATAATGTTAAACTAAGGTTCCCTTTTGCCCCCAACAAAGTATCATCCTTGAGGCAGCTGAGTTCCTAGAGGGAGGTCACTCTGCTGGTCTCAAGGATTGGTCATTGGGCTGTAGGCAGTAAGGGAATTTAATTTTTCATTTGCCTTAGCTTCCCATATTACCATGGCCAGCACTTAAACCCCTTTCCTTTGTTCTTGGATAGCCAGGAGTGTCCAAGGAATATCACACATATTCCACCTGGGGAGGGGGTGCTGTTAGCCTGTATTTTGCCCTCAACTTGCCCCACCTTCCTCATCATATCCCCCTTGAACAGTTTTGACCCTTAAATCTTTAAGGTTGCTGAAAGTGGAAGATATGGTCTTCTGTAATTTCTTCCTGCTGAGTTGGGGTGGAGTTGTCCCTACCTATATGGGTCAATATAAATCAGGTGGGGAACACATGGAGGAGTTATGAAAAGCAGAGGCAGCTGAATCCAACATGGACAGTAGGTGGTATCTTCGTGGGTAAGGATCATTTGTCGTGGAGAAGTCATTGTAGTGATGGAGTCTTGGCACCAAGCAAAACGACGTGGGAGAAAACAGCAAAGCACAAGTAGAATAACTAAGAAGATCAGCCCAAATGAAAGTTCTTTGGTAGTTGACAAGAATCCTCCAGTCCAGGAGTTTAACCAATCATTGAAAAAGAGAGAGGAATTTTGTAAAGCCTCAATTTGGGTATTCATATCTTTTAAGAACACTGAGATGTTTTTATGATAGTCCAGGATATACACAACATTCTGTTTTAATAATAGTGCATGTGTCACCTTGGGCTACTGATAAAACATCTAGAGCCATTCTATTTTTTTTTTTTAATGTTTATTTATTTTTGAGAAAGAAGGCGGGGAGGGGCAGAGAGCAAGGAGACAACAGAATCTGAAGCAGGTTCCAGGCTCTGAGCTGTCAGCACAGAGCCTGACGTGGAGCTCAAACTCACAAACTGTGAGATCATTATCTGGGCCAAAGTCTGATGCTTAACCAACTGAGCCACCCAGGCGCTCCCAGCCATTCTATTTTGTAGAATCGTTTTGCACATCTGTGTGCAATCAAGTTGCCAGTCCTCTCCTAGATATGATCCACGCCTTTGGACTGGTTTTAAAAGTGGTGGGAGGCTGACTGCGCCCTCTAGATTTATCTGTGCACAAATAATACGGTATTGGCAGACCTGTTTTATTGTAGCTGTTAAATTTTCTCCATCAAATACATTACTGATTAAATGTCTAAGAGCATCTTTGCTCAAATGGGTACCTTGGTGTAAACCCTATATTACCTTCCATTGACTATTTTTGGGTATAAAGGTTTTTCCCTCATTATTAACAAACCAGTCCTGCGCATTTTTAGCGTAGCTTCGTTCCTGGGCAATGTGGATCTCCTGGTCTGAATAGACTGGAGTTATGTACTCCACTGGGGTTAAGACTGATATTAGACTTAGTTGCTACTTATTCTGTGCTGCCAATTTGGCTGCATGATGTGATAAATTGTTTCCATTAGATTCTAAGGTCATATCCTTTTGATGCCCTTTGAAGTGAATCACGGCTGCCTCCTTAGGTAGGTATACAACCTCAAGAAGGGCAAGAATGTCAGGTCCGTATTTGACTGGGGAGTTATGGCTTGATAACAGTCCCCTTTCCTTCCAAATTGCTCTATGGGCTGTCCTGGTCACTTAGGTGGCTGTCCCATGCCCAAGACAGACAACTTTGTATAAGGACAGGAATAAAGAGAGGGCATCAAGTTTCTGGGTCTTAATACCATTCCGGCCAGGGTACTAACTTCCAACCAAGAAGCAGGCTTTCTCCTCCCCGTTAGAGCAGCCACAGGCTAGAGGACTGTAGCCTGAGCAATTGACATGAAAATGTTCCAATAAGACCATACTTCTCAAAAAGTCCCTGAAATGAGAGTAAAGGAGGAAAAGAGAAAGTATACTCACCAAATTTGTGCTGGGTCAGAGTCCAGATGAAAAGACTCTAAGCCCCACGTTGGGCGCCAAATGATGAAGTTTTGGGGTGATGGTGGGGGGTCCAGAGCCGACAGCCAAGAATGAATTCTTGAAGACATCTTTGGTGCAAAAAGGTGACTTTATTAAAGTACAGGGACAGGACCCATTGGCAGAAAGAGCTGCCCTGGGGTCTTGACAGGTAACTCATTATATACCCTCAGGTTGGAGGGGGTCAGGGATAGTGTAAGTCTCTAAGGCATTTTGGAAGCAAGGTTTCCAGGACCTTGAGGGGCTAGCTCTTGCTAGGGAAACACCATTTATTACCGTTTAATAAAATCTCAGTCATGAGACCCTTCAGATGGGTATCAGGGAGCCATAAGCTTGGAGTATGATTGCCAGCATATATCTTGAGGCAGTTGAGATAACTTACAGGATCCTTGAGGCTGGGATAATGTTAAACTAAGGTTCCCTTTTGCCCCCAACAAAGTATCATCCTTGAGGCAGCTGAGTTCCTAGAGGGAGGTCACTCTGCTGGTCTCAAGGATTGGTCAATGGGCTGTAGGCAGTAAGGGAATTTAATTTTTCATTTGCCTTAGCTTCCCATATTACCATGGCCAGCACTTAAACCCCTTTCCTTTCCTTTGTTCTTGGATAGCCAGGAGTGTCCAAGGAATATCACACATATTCCACCTGGCAGAAAGGGGTATTATTAGCCTGTATTTTGCCCTCAACTTGCCCCACAATCTCTCATCAGGGAGTCTCTCTTTCCCTCTCTCTCTGCCCCCCCACCCAGCTCTCTCAAAATAAACTTTAAAATAAGTTAATTAAATAAATAAAATCTCTGCCCAATGAGGAGCACAAGCCTCATTTACATAACATACAATGTTAGGTAAATACAATATAGTCATGTTTCCTTAAGGTGCATGCATGACCTTATGCCCACCTCTACATATCATGGCAAGGCTCCCTTATCATATATTCATCCTAACCCTAAATAAAAGAAACCCATCCACCCTTGCTCCCAGAGTCCTGGCTTTGGAAGCTATTCCCAGTGATCTCCCTATGTGCTGCAAATAAAGTTTACTTTGTGTGACAACTCAACCTCGTGGAGTTTCTGACTCACCAAGGAGTGAACTCACATTGGTTTGTACCAAAAAAGAGAAGAAAGAAAGAAATATATATATGTAGTGTTTTGTACCAAAGAAGGAAAGAAAGAAATGTATGTATTTAGTGTTTGTCCCCAGTTTCTGGCACAGAACTTCTAAAACCCTTGTAATCATCTTAGTGTTTAGAGTATCTTTTGTATGTTAATGAGATGACTAGTGCCTGGGAGACTGTAAATGGCTTGGGGGGAAGGGTTTGGTTGCTGGTAAGACTAAGGCTTCATTGGAGGGTTGCAACGTTCAGTCCCATCCTCCACTCCCCACCTCCAGGAAGGGGAGAGAAGCTGGAGATCGAGTTAATTCCCAATGGTCAATGATTTAATCAATCATGCTTAAATAATGGAACCCCTAACTGATGGGGCTGGAAAAGCTTCCAGATTGGTAAACATACCAACGTGCTGGGAGGGTAGCATGCCAAGAGGAAGTTCCATGGTCCTTCCCCCCATATCTTGTCCTATGTGTCTCTTCCATTCGGCTGACCTTGAGTTGCATCCCTTACAATAGGCCAGTAATAGTAAAGTGTTTTCTTGAGTTCTGTGAGCCATTCTAGCAAATTATTGAATCTGAGGTGGGAGTTGTGAGAACCCTCACAAGTTATAGCCAATTGGTCAGAAGTGCTGGTGGCAACCTGGAACTTTTCAGTGGATGTTTGAAGGAAGGGCAGTTTTGGGAGATTAAGTTCTTAAAGTTATGGAGTCTGACGCTTACCCCAAGTAGTTAGTGTCAGAAATGAATTGTAAGACACTCAGTTGATGCCTGCAGAAAGTTGCTTGGTATGGAAAAAAACTCACCCTTGATTGAAAGAGCGGACCTATGCCGGCCGACTCCATCTTGTTCTGTGTCCTCCACCTTGAGTGACTATGTCCCCGACATGCCCCCTTTCTGGGAAAATCTCAAACCTCAGACCATGCCTCCTCCCCTTGAGTAACCTCCCGCTCACCCGTTCAAACTTCCCGATCAAAACGCGCCCGGTGGCCTGAGTAACAGGACTCCAACCCTTCCCCAGCCAATCGGCTGAGGCCACAGCCATTACCTCACCAACTGCCCCTAGACCCCTATAAAACCTTTGTGCTTTTGAAACTCGCTCTCTCTCTCCCCAGCATCTCACCGCTGCCTCGGTGCAGGTAGGGGATTGAGCTTGAGCTAGCTCGAATAAAGGCTCTTTGCTTTTGCATTGGACTCGGCTCCCTAGTGGCCTTTGGGGATCACGAATTCTGGGCATAACATCGATGTCACAAGTATTGTGAGTAAAAAACAGATCATACAGCCCTAACAAACTAATACAATACAGAATGTCTTCACAATCCTGGGGTAGACTGAGATTTCTTAGACATGATGTAAAAGGCATTGGTCATAAAAAAAAAAAAACAAAAAAGACAAATTGGACTTCATTAAAATTAAAAACTTCTGCTGGAAAACTGAAAACAATCCAAATTTCCATCAACAGATGAAAGGATAAACAAATTATGGTATTTTTGCAGTGGAATATTACTTAGGACAAACTTATATACACAATAGCATGGACTAATCTCAAAAATGGGATGTTAAGGAAAAGAAGCCAGACACAAAAGAATCTACACTGTTCATATAAAGTGCTGGAACCAGGGGCGCCTGGGTGGCTCAGTCGGTTAAGCATCCGACTTTGGCTCAGGTTGTGATCTCGCAGTCCGTGAGTTCGAGCCCCGCGTTGGGCTCTGTGCTGACAGCTCAGAGCCTGGAGCCTGTTTCAGATTCTGTGTCTCCCTCTCTCTGACCCTCCCCCATTCATGCTCTGTCTCCCTCTGTCTCAAAAATAAATAAAGGTTAAAAAAATTAAAAAAAAATAAATAAAGTGCTGGAACCAGCAAAATTCATCCATGGTGATACAAACCAGAACTTTGGTTGCCTCTGTGGGGGCCAGGAATTGACAAGAAAGGGTTGGGAGAGAACTTTCTGGAGTGATGAAAATGTTCTAGAATTTGATTAGGGTGATGATAGTATGTATTTGTTGTAACTTCTCAAACTTTTTTGAGATCTGTGCATACATACGTGAATGTAAATTATAACTCAGTGAACAAAAAGGATTAAGACGTTATATGAGATACTATGTATAGCCACCAAGTTTTTGGGTTTTTTTAAATGTTTATTTATTTTTGAGAGAGAAAGAGTACACAAATGAGGGAGGGACAGAGAGAGAGGGACACAGAGAATTCAAAGCAGGCTCTGAGTTGTCAGCGCAAAGCCTGACATTGGGATTGAGTTCATGAACCATGAAATCATGACCTGAGCCAAAGTAGGATGCTCAACCAGCTGAGACACTCAGGCGCCCCTAGCCACCAGTTTCTTAAAAATTATTAAGTCTCATAATGCCAGGTGTCAGAAAATATATATGAAATTCTCATCCACTCCTAATGGGAGTGTAATTTGGTTCAACTACTTGGCAAAACAACTTATAACACCATCTTGTGAATTTGAACACTTGTGAACCAATGACCTAGCAATTCCACTCAAGAAACACTTGCACTTGTGTTAACTGACAGGCCATGCGGAATAAAGAAGATCCTGATAAAATAATAAAAATACTGGAGGAAAGTCATGGCAAACATTTGTATAACTTTACGATAAGGGCAACCTTCTGAAGCAAAAAAGGAAAAGACACACTTAACATAAGGTTTAAAATTGAATAGCAAAGGACACTATAAAGGAACCACAAAGACAATAAACTGAGAATAAATATTTGCAACATGTAGGACAGGTACAGACTCACACCTTAATCAATGAAAAGCACCTGCAATTCCTTGGGGAAAAAAACACCTCTATAGAAAAATAAGCAAAATATATGAATGGGCGGGCAATTCGCAAAAGAGGAATACAAGTGTCCAAAGAACAACAACAACAACAAAACACTGAAAGATGATCATCTTCATGAGTAATCAAAACACACTGTGCTTTTGCGATGATTAACAGAGGGAAACATTATCAATATTTTTGATACTAGATTCCTCCCCATCTTTATCCTCATTTTCTCTCCAATTCTCTATAATTGGATTTGACCTCAACATTCGACTGAAATTGCCCTTGGTGAGGTCTTCCAAACACAAAGAGCACTCCTAGCCTTTCTAGAATTCTCCAAGGCACTCGGAGAATCATTCCCACCATCCTAGACCACTTCTCGATCTCTTGACAGACCATTCCCTTTCCTTCTGTCCTCTAGGTTTGGCCAACTGTAGGTGGACATTTCTTTTTTGAGGGGTGTGGGTGGAGGCTACCTAGCACCTGAGAATTTCCCACCTTATGAATCTTTTATGCAGACCCCACTTGTCACTTTAGAAGCTGCAAATATCAGGTATTTGCTTTCCCAGCCCCGTTTTGCAGCTGGTGCTGGCACTGACATAGGCTGGGCTGATCAGATGCAAGTATCTTAGACTTTGACTCTGGAATTACTGGTGGAAAGAAGCAGAATCCATGGAAGAGTGTTCCTGGCAGCACCAACTTCCAGTTTCCTTGGCAGTCAGTGGAGCTCGGTTCTCAGCCTGATGATGTAGGTGGTGTGAGGAGTGACATCTAGTGGACAGTGGTGTTCTCACCAGACACTGATTATGGAGTGATTTTGGCTGTGATTTTAGCTGTTAAGCCTCTGAGCCTGGTTCTCCAGCTTTCTCAGTGATTCTGTGAGCCGTTTATAGCTTAACTTAAAAAATCAGAATCTATTTCCATTGCTTGTGCCTGAGAATTCTAAGACAGCTGTCCTCAGTTCTGTTTCTCTATGCCACCCAAAAGCACACTTACCTCTCCACCTTCTAAACTTCTATTATATTATTAAAGAATCCATGAAACTTAGCACATTATCATTTGCTACCACATACTTTAATTTTTCATTTTCTCTCTCTCTTTTTTTTAAGCAGGCTCCACACTGGCCATGGAGCCCAACGCAGGGCTTGAACTCACAACCCTGAGATTAAGACCTGAGCTGAGCTCAAGAGTTGGATACTTAACTGACTGAGCCACTTAGGTGCCCCTAATTTTTCATTTTCATATGTTTATTCACAGGCCCTGTTGTGCCTATAAATTATGTCTCTCCAACAAAACCATGGACCATGAGAACAATTGCAGTGGAAGATCACATGGCTTTATATATTTGCTGATGGAGATGATGGGAACAGGACAAACAGAGGGCTAGCTACATGGCTGGCAGGTGCAGTGTCCCTGAATAGTTGAGAAGAGAAGAGATCCAATACCCAAGTCAAGGAGTTGGCCTTGGGAGCAGAGACAGTATAGCGATAGCAGGAGGAGAGCAGAGTGTCAGTGGTAGGCGTGGTGGCAAGTGCCTTAATTTTCTCCTTGGATTAGTAAGCAGTGTCAAACAAACAAATGAAACAACCCAAATTTCCATCAACAAGTGAAAGGATAAAAGGAACTTTCACCTACTAACTTCCCCTCTTCTGCTCTTTGGCTAGTGTCAAAGCTCCTCCTGAGGAAGGGTCCTGTGAGAACAAAGCAAAGAGAATGTAGGTAAGAAATACAGCAGATAGGAGCTCCTGGGGGACTCAGTCAGTCGGGTGTCTGACTTTGGCTCATGTCATGATCTCACCGTTCCTGTGTTTGAGCTCTGCATTGGGCTCTCTGCTGTCAGCACAGAAACCGCTTCAGATCCTCATTCTCCCTTCTCTCTGCCCCTCCCCCGCTCTCTCTCTCTCTCAAAAATAAACATTTAAAAAAAGTACAGCAGATAAGGTCACTTTATTTCCTTCAAAGATAAATTCATGGCAAGATGCCATATCTTCTTAGTCTATTTAGCATAAACTTCAGAGTGAGATATTGTTGTTATTACAGGGTCATTATTAACCTGTTTATTTCAATTGGAAGATGACGTATTTGAGGACAGACTTTGTCAGTACATTTATATGGCAGACATTTTCCATACATTTAATGAGTTAAAAATATACAGCTCAGAGATTTTGACAAAAAAAATATTTAAAATATGTTATAAGATAAACATGTTGTATTGTAAATACTTAAAAATTTTTCTGTATGACATTTTAACATGTTAAAAAACCTTTCTGGCTGGGGAGAGACTGCCTCTCCCAGGCTAGCCTATAAGCATGCCTTTCACATGCAAACCAACCCATCCAGAGTTTATACTCCCAAATACCTTCTGATCTAACTCTCACACACTAAGCCAATATAGTTGACTCTTGAACTACATGGGTTTGAACTGAAAGTCTACTTATACCTGGATTTTTTTCAATGAATATACAATATTATATATTCAATTTATATATTCAATGAATATATAAATGAACAATCTCTGCCTTATATTTTTCTTAATGACATTTTCTTTTCTCTAGCTTACTTTATTATACGAATACAGTATGTAAAATATATAACATACAAAATATGTGTTAATTGACTATTAGCAGTAAGGCTTCCAGGCATCAGTGGACCATTAGTAAAGTTTTGGGGGAGTCAAAAGTTATGTGCAGAGTTTTGACTATGCACAGGGTAGGGGATAGGGTGTGTCGGTGACTCTAACCCACACATTGCTCAAGGGTAAACTGTATTTCCCTCACCCTAAATCATGCCAGTTCCCAGTACCAGGTTACTAGGGACCACCCCTATAGCTTACAGCTGACCAAAATTATTTCAAACTAGCCAATCCTAAACTGTTCCTTCTGCCTTGCCTTGCCTTTTCCGTGGAAAGCCCAATAAAGGCCATGAACTGTGCTCTGCCTCCTGACCAATGCTGGTGCTTGCTCTGTGGCCCTACATAGTGTATGGTGACCTCTCTAGGATATGTGAGTATTAAGGTTTGTTTATTTGTCTGTTTATTTTAAGTGTAAATTTGGCCATCCTTCCACTCTACAGATTGTGAATTAACTAGTGACCACTGAGTTCCTCCTCTCCCTCTCCACCTCATATTTGCACCTGGCTGTCACTCCACTTACTAACAACTCCTCCAAAGTGGAAGGAAGCAGACAGACTTGTACCCTTGGCCTTGTTTTTTAGAAACTATGGGATAAAATTTCTCTGGGAATCTAGGTGAAACTATAGGGCCAAATTATACGGACTGGAGAAATAATTTGTTTCAAATGATTTTTCCTCCTCTGTGTTCTGGGGAAAATGTAAATTATTTGGTTGTTTGTGACAGTCAGAAATTATCCTGCTAGAGCGGTGACTCCTTTGCCCAGCTTTCAATGGAAAATTAGGGCACTGGAGTGTTATGAAAGTGAGGGAGCCACATCCTGCACCACCTTCTTCAGATGGTCAGTGGAAACTTGGGCCCTCCCAGTGTGCCTGAGCACCTAGTTGACCATGGATTAGAGTGGAAGATGGCAAAGGAAGAGTAGTCTTTAACAGAAGCATTAACTACCCCTCTTACCCTCTTTTCAGAAGTGGCCTTTCTAAAGAGTCCTCTTGGTGTGCCCGGGTGACTCAGTTGGTGAAGCGTCCACCTTGATCTCGGCTCAGGTCATGATCTCATGGTTCGTGAGTTGGCAGTGCAGTCTGCTTGGAATTCTCTCTCCCTGTCTCTCTCTGCTCCTCCCCCACTCATTCTCTCTCAAAATAAACCTTTTTTAAAAATTAAAAAAAAAAAAGAGTCCTCTTGTCCTCTGGCTCTTAGATCCCCACACTTAACCTCACCCCATCCTGCTTTGTACACAGGCAATGAAATACACTTTAGCTCAGGCATCTGTATAGAATGATGTATTTATTTACAGTGGCTAACATAAACTTGTGAACATCTGCCTACTTGCAGATACCTCTGTTGTACTGCTTAACTGTCTTCTATATTTCCTGCCAGTAGATAATCAGATGTAGTAACTTGATCAGATTCAAGTTAGATTTTTTGACAAGAATATTTTATTTTTCATAAGGAAGCATACAATGTCTGGTTGTCCCTCTTTTTGTGGGTTAGCAGCCATTGGTGATCATTGCCTAAATAATTCATTAATTGTTAGTGGTTGTGAAATGCAAATCTACATTTCTTAACTTGCACAAATAGGAATACTAATTTCCGACATTAGAGATATGAGGCATCTTACTGAGATTAAATGGGGTAATCATAGTTATTTGTTGAGCTATTTTTTAACTTTATTTACTTACTTAAAAGTTTATTAAAAATTTTTTAATGTTTATTTTTGAGAGAGAGAGAGAGCACATGTTAGTGGAAGAGGGGCAGAGAAAGAGAGACAGAGGATCCAAAGTGGGCTCCAAGCTGACAGCAGAGAGCCCAATGTGAGGCTGGAACTCACAAACCACAAGATCATGACCTGAGCTGAAGTTCACTGCCCAACCGACTGAGCCACCCAGGCGCCCCAGAAGCTTATTTATTTATTTTGAGGGAGAGTGTGAGTGAGCGGGGGAGGCGAAGAAGCAGAGAGAGAGAATCCTAAGCAGACTCTAAGCTGTCGGTGTAGAGCCCTATGTGGGGCTAGATTTCATCAACCATGAGATCTCGACCTGAGCCGAAATCAAGAGCTGGACACTTAACTGACTGAGCCACCCAGGTGTCCCTGCTGTGTGGGGTACCAGTGTCCCTTTTGTAAGGTTCCAGTACCATGCCCAATAAACAGATATACAATTAATATGAAGCAATAACTTGTCCAAGGCAGACAGCCTTTCTTTTGCTGTCCTGCTTGCAACTCCCTTGCGGTGTATTCAACAAACTTCTATCTCCCTAAAAAAAAAAAGAAAGAAAAGAAAAGGAAAAAGAAAAAAGAAGTAACTTGCCTGAGATCACACTACTAAATATTGGTGGAGTCAGGATTTAAATCCAGGTCCATCTAACTACAAAGTTTATGTTCTTCCCACTGCTTTTCTAAAATGTATTTATTTATTGTGGGACTACTCTAAGCAAGGCACTTGCCCTAAACACTTTATTCAACTCTCTCAGCAGTACCTTGGCATTGGTATTGTTGCCCACTTTGTACAGGCAAAAATAAATAAAAAACAAAACAAAAAAACCCTTAAGTTCAAAGAGGTCAGTAACTTCCTCAAGGTTATGCAGCCTTGGAGTAAAGAAGTAAATGGCCTAAGAGTCCCTAAGTGGCATTATACGTCCGTGTACCTCGCACGTTGGGCTTCTCAGTTCTGTAAGCTTTAAGAATTAGTGCAATGCACGTGCCTGCTAGTAAACAGGAGACAGATGGGAGCTAGTATTCTACCTGAGCGTGAATAAATGACGTCGCAGTAGAGCTGACATCAGTTCCTATGCAAATAAGGTAGCGTAAACCCGCGGCAGGGTGGGACTGCAGCGCCAGCACGCCGGCTCAATGAGACCTTCGGCGGCAGAGAGAAGTGCGCACGCGCGCAAAAGCCTGGCAAATGGGCGGGGCAAACGGTGCCAGAGAGGTCATCCCGCCTATAGGGGGTGCCAAGCGAGCCAGGCTAGCACCTTAACCCAGCAGCAGACTCTTTTGCATTCACCAGTGCTCGGGATCTTGGAATCCGGTGGCAAGTAGCTTCTCCAGGTCAGAAGTTCCGGATCTCTGGGGGCAGAGACACAAGAGAGGGGGAAAAGCGAGGTCGGGTATGTAACCAGCCCAGAAATCCGCCCGCTCGGGGAGCCAGACTATTTCCCCTTGAGGTAACGCGAGAATGGGCGGGGTCTGGCCTCCGCGCCAAAGCGAGGGGAGGTCCCGGTTCGGGGGCGGGGTTAGAGGCTGGCAGACCCGGCTGTCAGAGCCCTCTGACACCACTCCGGCTTCTTGGTTAGCGCCCCCACTCCGTCTCCCAGGGTGTCGGCTCCCTGCCTGGACTTCGCCGTTGGGAACACGGATTCCCCTCTGTCTGGGAGGAACCTTTCCTCCCTCCACCTCGGCTTTCTCCACAGGTGAAGCCTCCATGGAGCGGCTCCTGGCCCAGCTGTGCGAGACCAGCGTGTTGCAGCCGCTCCCGGTGTGGGAGGGGGACACCACGGGCCACTGCTTCACCCAGCTGGTGCTCAGCGCCCTGCCCCACGCGCTCCTCGCCGTGCTGAGTGCCTGCCACTGGGGCACCCCGAGGTGGGTAGAAACAGGTGCAAGACATCTGTCCGTGTGTGCCTGCAGACCTCACCTGAAACCCGCATATCCGAGGCAGTTTAACCAGAATAGTGAGGTCTCCGGAGTCGGGCAAAAATAGAATAGGATCTGGGCATTAGCACTTTGCAGCAGTGTGGCTCTTTTGGGTCAAGTTACCGGTCTTCTCTGGGCCTTATAGCATTATTGGGAGGTTAAATCAGATAATGCTTTTAAGCATATAGCGCCGTGCCTGGTACATTTTTAAAGGCCAGATGCTTGGTAGAAAGCATCACTTCTGTAAATTTTTAGATGCACAAACCCAATTGCCATGAATTGGAGGCATAATTGAGTGAACAATGTTTTTAGACGGAAAGGATAACTTGTGTTGAAGTTGTAGGATCAGTTTATCACCACCACTTCCATGTATGAAAACTGTGTTCCTTGGGGCTCCTGGGTGGCTCAGTCAGTTAAACCTCCCACTCGATTTCGGCTCGGGTCATGTTCTCACGGTTATTGAGGTCAAGTCCTACATCGGGCTTTGTGCTGACAGTGCAGAGCCTGCTTGGGATTCTCTCTCTCTGTCTCTGTCTCTCTCTGTCTCTCTCTCTTTCTCTCCCCCCTCCCCCGCTCCTCCCCTGCTCACACTGTCTCTGTCTCTGAAAAATAAGTGAACTTAAAAAAAAAATTTTTTTTTAATAGAAAAGAAAACTGTGTTCCTAGACTAAGAGAGGCATATGTAACCAGCTGGAGAGGAAGCAATTAGTAGAAGAGAAGAGCAAAATCAAAACTTTAGTCTTTCTGGGTTTGGGTCTCTAAGGTACAAGTGCCAAACCCACTTTGATTTTGTATTTATTTCCTGTATGACTAGATATGTCTAAAGTTACTGTTACTCTGGCTACTGACAAGGCAGGAGAGAAATCTAGTCTCTGCCGTTGAGAGTCCCTAGTCTGATAGAGGGAATGTGTCCCTATCCAAGATCAGTCAGGACTTATGAATCTCTCCCTTCAGGAGGAGAAACTTGGGATCTGTTTGGTCGGGGGTGGGGGGGGGGAGAACTCTTGATTTGTATTTTACACAGAATGAGACAGAAGTCTAGAGAGGGTTAGTCAGTTAGCAGACATCCAAAGCCTGCTCAGAGGTGTATCTATTAAACACAGTTCTTTGGGAACTCACAGTCTAAGGAGCAGGCAAGAAAGACCATCATATAATCAATAGAAACCATGGTTATCTCATTTCACTTACCAGACATTTTGTACATTGCTGAAAAGGTTTAGAGAGATCCAGAATCTCAGACAAGAAAAGACATTAGAGGGCTTTGAGTCCAGACTCCTTACTGCTCACTGTAGAAATGAAGAAAATGAGATGCAGAGAGAGAAGGAGACTTGCCCAAGGTCATAAGACTGGCTGATGGCCAGCTTGGGACCTCCAAGGGCCCAATGTTCTGTCCCCACATCTTAGAAAATAAAATTCTTAAAGGTTGACTTATATTCCGATATAAAGCACTCCACATAGCTGTGGTTAGCTGGACTTTTTAGAGGCAATCCAAAGCATGCTAATCTACAGTTAAACTTTTTCAGTAATCCAGCCTTGCTAACAAAGGGAATAATAGATTTAACCTCACTGTGTGAACCTTCAAGGCCTTCTAATATTCACTGCTACAGGTGTGTTATCCTGTACTTGGTTTTCAGTGTAGACAGATCACCCTTTTGTTCGCTAAAACTGTTTTTTGCATGCCAAGAAGATAGAGACAAAACTAAAAAGAGGTTTTTCTTCAGCAAATGGAGTCACGGAATACGATCTATACCACCTTCTACAACCACTGGAAAGACAGAGAGTAGAATATTCTGAGGCTTCATAAAATTTAGGCTATAGTATAAGAGTGTAGAAGCCTTATATAAGTTCATCTAATAGTGCTTCAGGTGAATTTAAGGGTTATTTTAGGTAGATAATTTTATAAAAATAAATACTCATTCCTTAGTTGTTATCTGTGTGAAAATTTAGGATTTTAAAACCTTTTTATTTTCATTTAAGTAATCTCTGTACCCTACATGGGTCTCAAACTCACAACCCCAAGATCAAGAGTTGCATGCTCTTCTGACTGAGACAACCAGGTGCTCCTGGGATTTTTTTTTTCTTTTTTCTAATTAGTCTTCATGTTCCACACAACCTTAACTAAAAATTGTTAGTTTCTGTGGCAAAATAATGGTCAGAAATTATATGGGTAGATTGGAAAATGGGTTAGGTTGTGACAGGGAGACTTCCTGGAGGAAAAGCCCTGAATTTCAGAGTAAAATGGGATAGAAATAAGGTGTACAAGGCAGGAAAGGGAACTGACTACCTCTAGGTAAGTGAGTTATTATTTAATGTCTGGGTCTCAGTCGGCCATTATGTGCCTCCTTTTCTTTTGCCCCCTTGTCTCTAGGAATCCAGATTACATCCTGCACTGCAGTCCTGGCTGGCGGCTCCGACTTGCAGCTTCCTTCCTGCTCTCCGTCTTTCCACTGCTAGACCTCCTTCCAGTTGCTTTGCCACCAGGGGCAGGCCCAGGGCCAATAGGGCTGGAAGTGCTGGCAGGGGGCGTGGCAGCTGTGGCCTGGACCAGCCACTGCCTGGCCTTGTGGGTGTTGGTTCATTCCCCTCATGGCCACTCCCGGGGACCCTTGGCCTTGGCTCTGGCTGCCTTCCTGCCAGCCCCAGCCCTAGTGCTCACCCTGTTATGGCATTGCCAACGAGACACACTTCTGCCCCCACTTCTCCCAGGACCCCTATCCCGCCTATGCCTTCTCATCCTGCAGCTGGCTGCACTCTTGGCCTATGGACTGGGCTGGGCAGTCCCCGGGGGGCCACGGGAGCCCTGGGCCCAGGAGCCCCTCCTGTCCCAGGAACAGGAACCTGAGATAGCTGAAGATGGGGAGAGTTGGCTGTCACGCTTTTCCTATGCCTGGCTGACACCCTTGCTGTCCCGAGGAGCCCGTGGAGAGCTACGGCAGCCCCAGGACACTTGCCGCCTTCCACACAGGCTGCACCCCACCTACCTGGCTCGAGTCTTCCAAGCATGCTGGCAGGAAGGGGCCCAGCTGTGGAGGGCCCTGTATGGGGCCTTTGGGCAGCGCTACCTGGCACTTGGACTGCTAAAACTGGTGGGGACCATGCTGGGATTCTCGGGGCCCTTGCTGCTTTCCCTACTGGTGGGCTTCCTAGAGGAGGGGCAGGAGCCACTAAGCAATGGCCTGCTCTATGCCCTGGCACTAGCTGGTGGGGCTGTCCTGGGTGCTGTGCTGCAGAATCAGTATGGGTACGAGATACGGAAGGTGACACTTCAGGCACGGGGGGCTGTGCTGAATATTCTGTACCGAAAGGCTTTACAGCTGGGGCCCAGACGCCCTCCTGCTGGGGAGGCCCTGAACCTGCTAGGTACCGACTCTGAGCGGCTACTCAACTTTGCTGGGAGCTTCCATGAGGCCTGGGGCCTGCCCCTGGAGCTGGCCATCACCCTCTACCTGCTGCACCACCAGGTGGGCGTGGCCTTCGTGGGCGGTCTGATCGTGGCACTGCTACTGGTCCCTGTCAACAAAGTGATTGCCACCCGCATCATGGCCAGCAACCAGGAGATGCTACAGCACAAGGATGCGCGGGTTAAGGTGAGGGGCTACTTGGGGTCCCTCAGCAATCCGGAGACCCCGCCCAGCATCCTGGTCCCCAGGTCCTCCCATGTACAGTGCCTGAGGGCGTTAAGATCTCAGACTGCTAAGAGCTAGAAGTTAAGAGCTCAGACTAGAGAAAGACAGATATGGGTTCAAATCCCAACTCTACCACTTACTAGTTTCATCATCCCAGACAAGTCACTTAACCTCTTTGGGCCTCTGTTTCCTCATCTAAGAAATGACCATAATTATATTAGGTAACACTGGGTACAGGGAAAGTCACAAAGTAAGCACTAAATGAACAGGGCCCATTAGTAATACTATAGTATTAGCTTATACAGCAATCCTAGGAGGTAGGAAGTAGCCTGTCTGAACCAAATGGGTTTTTAGTATTAGTGCTAGGACCCGAGCCTCCTGCCTCCTCATCTAAGGGCACAGACCATCCCGTAGCCATAGTACAGAGGCCTGGGAGAACCCCAGCTACCTCTAAGGGGTGGGTTGTGGGGGAGGGAGTAGGTCAGTCTTCGGTCTAGACCAACGCTAGGTGAGGAGGGTCTGGCTAAGTCAATTCTGGGTTCTGCAGTGACTGAGGGATGGCAGGCCTGGAGCTCCACACAGCATAGTTATCAGCCTCTTCTGGGAGTAGCTCAGAGTGCTAACAGGGAGGAGGACTCTCATAGTTGGTTATGGCCCAGGGCCTCTTCCCCTACCCATGACAGCTACAGACTAGATCTCCAGCACCATCTGGGAAGACTCCCAGTGCCAACCTGGCTTGCAGGCTGGGGATGTGTGAGTGTTGGGATCCAAAGAGTTTATCTGGCCCTTGCCCATCTTGCCTGGGCTCGTTGGCCTGTCTGACCCTGGGTTTTGTTGTGGCCTCTTACACCTGTATACTCTAGCCATGGGCCATACTGGTGACTAGCTCCTGAAACCATCTTCTTCTGGCTTTGGGAAGTAGTCTTAGTCCCTCATCTCATGGAAGGAGTGCTTTTACCCCAGTGTGGTAACACCCCTATAGTTTCTATCACTTCATCTCCTAGGAAGGTGGGGGGGATTCCAACTCTGACTTGTTCCCTGCTGGAGCACACATGGAGGAGAAGTAAAAGACTGGCAGGGGAAGCAACTCGGGGCTGAAAGGGATTTGAAGGCAGGGTTTCAAGTTAGGGCTGAGGTGGGAAGAAAACCAGGGTAGGAAGTACAGAGTATCTGGGAGCTTGGAGTACTTGGCCTCCTCTGTTAGGAGCTTGGGGAAGACTGGGTAGAGGAGAATGGACACACATGAGCAGTATTTCCACTTCACACTGCCCTCTGGTCTCTATCCCTAGCTCATGACAGAGCTGCTGAGTGGCATTCGAGTCATCAAGTTCTTCAGGTGGGAGCAGGCCCTAGGGGCCCGAGTAGAGGCCTGTCGAGCTAGAGAACTGGGGCGACTCAGGGTCATCAAATACCTGGATGCAGCCTGTGTGTACCTGTGGGCTGCCCTGCCGGTTGTCATCTCCATCGTCATCTTCATCACCTATGTTCTCATGGGGCACCAGCTCACTGCCACCAAGGTGAGGGCCAGGAGAGGAGGGGATGGCTGTAGCAAAGCGTGGAGAGAGGCAGCAGCCAGAGGCTGTGATGGAGTTGGGAGGTGGGCTCAGACCCTCGGGACTACTGGGAAGGAGGATCCCTGGCTGCCTTACCCTTTCCTAACCAAGCGGGAATTCTCTGAAGTTTCTGGGGTCTCAGATCTATAACCCTTTCTCCTCTGTGAAGGCATTCCTTTTTTTTTCCTCTCTTCCTTTTTCTCTGACTTCAGGCCCAGCCTCCATGTTAGGTCCCCTGATCCCCATTCTGATAGCCTTGGGCAAAAAAGGTCCATGATGTAGTGCTGGCTCTGGCCAGGGCCAGATGATGTCTGTCCTCAGAAATTCTGAGAGGGTCTCAGAATGCACCAGGCCTCTGTGCTTATTGAGGTGCAACCTGGATCCCTGGAGGAACATCTGGGATTTCTAGGATTCTGAAGTGACTACCTTTGCCATCTCTGACCCAAGGATTTTCCAGCCAACCCCTCAGTTCTGCTGCTGCTGCCCTGTTCTTCCCTCCACACACCTGTCCACAAGGCCACCCATAGAGCAGGCCTTCAGATAGCTCCTGGGCTTCAGGTGATGCTTCATCCCCTTTCTATCCTACTTAGGTGTTCACGGCATTGGCACTGGTGCGCATGCTCATTCTTCCCCTCAACAGCTTCCCTTGGGTGATTAATGGCCTCCTGGAGGCCAAAGTGTCCTTGGACCGGATTCAGCATTTCCTTGACCTTCCCAACCAGAACCCCCAAGCCTACTATAGCTCAGGTAATGGGAAGCTAAAGGGAAGAACCTGGCACAGGGTGAGGAGGGAACTGTAGCCCCGAGGATGCTGTACATAGGTGCTGGCAAGAAGAGCCAGAGGCAGCAGAACCCAGGCAGAGCAAGTGGCCATTTCCTGGGGGAGAATCCTCAGACCAAGGTAGGCTGAATTAGCACTGGGCAGGTAGATACAAGACAAGCAAGCCAATGACACACTCCTGGTTTACCCTCCCTAAGTAGGTAGATTGTGCATTAGAATCCCAAGTTGAGTGCCTTTTTCCCTGTTTAGATCCCCCCACAGCGCCATCTACGGTGTTGGAGCTACATGAAGCCCTGTTCTCCTGGGACCCAGTTGGAACGAGCCAGGAGACCTTCATCAGTCACCTCGAAGTGAAGAAGGTTTGTTGGTTAGACAACCTAGGGGAGTCCCCAGATGAATGAGAGAGATGCGGACTCAGTGACAGATAAGCAAGGATGGTGCCAATCATAGCTAGGTGGCCTACGTCTCTAATCACTGAGGGAAAGACTGGAGGGGCTGTGGTGAGCAGGTCTACACTTATCTCTGACCACCCTCCCATTAACACAGCTTTCTCAGAGTTGTCCACTCTCCCCCTGGTCTTTAGACAGGTATATCCTCCTAGTGCAGGCCAACAAGTATGTCTGTCTCTCCATTGTCCCTCAGAGGCCAGCAAGTTGAGAACAGACCCCAGAGCTTATTCAGCATCTGCCCCAGGCTGGGACCAGGGGAGAGGCCCAGGAGTCTCTTCTGAGAAGGATTTTGCAAAGAGGGTAGATAATCCTCTATTTAGGCTGGTGAAAAGGAATCACACCTTGTGACTCACACCATAGCATACACCCTCAGACAAACACTTGAAAGAATATTCCTGGCAGGACAGTGACTTCTGTTTACCCAGCTTCTGAGTTTTCACTCTTTTCTGACCCCTATCCAACCCTTTGCCCCACAGCTCAACCCAGCATTCTCTAGTCTCTACCACATTTGGCTCACATTTCTGGCATGGGCTATATATTTTGTTTTTCTTAGTTCAGGCAAGACAAGGCTGGAATTTTTCAAAGGAATTTTACTAATGTGTCGGTTGGGGCTTTTTGGATATAAGTCATAGAAACAGGAGCTAGCTTAAGCAAACAGGAATTTATAATGAGGATATAAAGATGAATTGCAGAATCCAAGGGCATGCATGCAGCTGGATCTCAGCAGCAACCCAGAACCAGGACTCAACTCCTAGAACTTTCCTTCTGTCTACTTCTCTCATCTGCCTCCTGCTTCTCTCAGTGGACTTGCTCTCCACTGAGCAGAAGATGTGACTGCAGACAGCCCTCCCACTTACAGGCTAAGCCAGAAAGAGGGAGAATTCCCAGGGGAGGGTCTCAGCTTGGTCTGGTGGCCACTCAGAGACGGGTCAATACTGGCTGACAGATTGGGGGCATTATAGAGCTTCTGAGAGCTCTACTTCTTTCTTAAAAAAAGGGATTTTTTTTTTCCTTTTTGTGCAGGGAGATAGCCCCATGAATGTATGTTACCACTAAGAAATGAAGGGAGAACAGAAAATTTGAAACTGTAAATCACAGAAATGGGCATCTGTGCAAAGTACTGCCTTTTACTCTGAGATAGCAGAAGTCTAGCCACAGGTGGACATAGTTAGCCCAGCATCCAGGCCCCAAAGCCTGGAGTCCCTCCCCTCCCCTCTCCTTCTGGGCTCCCTACCTTGACCTTTCCTTGGAAATTCTGGGCAGATTTCCTCCCATTCTCTCTAGCACACTCTCTGGCTTCTCTCCAGAGGCCCTTCACACAGACAGTGAAACTGATCGCTCCTCTGAGTGGGGAGTAAAGCACTGTACTTCTCTAGGTGCTGCACAGTGTCTCTGAGGCATAGCTCAGCCTGAGGGCTGGAACATTCTTTCCTTACAGACTAGTGGGGGCCCAGAGAGAACCCTCTGTGGAATGTTTGGCAGCCCAGGGCCTCAGGAGGGAGACCTGATGCTTACTGTCTGGCTTCCTTGCAGGGTGCCTTGGTGGGCATCGTGGGGAAGGTGGGCTGTGGGAAGAGCTCGTTGCTGGCCGCCATTGCTGGGGAGCTCCACAGGTGAGCAACCTCTAGTGTCCCGCTGTCCTCAGCTTTGACCTTCAGCAGACACTTGCCTAGCCCCTGCCATGTGGTGGACACCATTTTAGGGTCCAGAGATGCCAAGAACAAGACATTGTCCCTTTCTTGGGAGAGTTTTCAGTCTGGAAAGGGAAAGGCAGTCAAGAAAGTGAGTTATAATCATCACACCAAAGTGTTGCAAGTGGTATAATAGTGAGTGAAGAAATAAATGGAAACATCCTGCGTCAGCCGCTATTTCAGAAAATGTGGTTATGCAGGGAGGGATCCAGAGAGGAGCAGAAGTATGAAAGAAGGGCTTTTGTCATGAGAACCAGTGAGTGCAGGGTGGTGGCCATGCTCTCCTCTGAGCTTCTGAGCACGTCCAGATCTGACAGCTGCTTGGCTGTACCCAAAGAGCAATTTCTTCCCTTCCCAGACCAGAATGACCCCCCTCCCCCAGCCTCATTAGGACGCCTCAACCTCAGTGGCTGCCAATTCAGAGACCCATGTGACATGAAGGGGGACCTGATGTAGAAGTCTAGAGACTTCTAGACTGATGGTAGTCTAAAGAAGCTTCTGGGGGGCAGGGGCTGGGTATGGAGGGACCCAGTGGGAGCTGGCTCCCCATGCTGCTGGCCCTGCTCTATGCAGGCTGCATGGACGGGTGGCAGTGTGGGGGCTGTCCAAAGGCTTTGGCCTGGCGACCCAGGAACCGTGGATCCAGTTTGCCACCATCCGGGACAACATTCTCTTTGGGAAGACATTTGATGCCCAGCTGTACCAGAAAGTGCTAGAGGCCTGCGCCCTCAGTGATGACCTCAGTGTGAGTGCCTGGCCCTGAAACCTCCTGGCTACCTGCTCCCCCATGTCCCTGATACCTCAAGTCAGAGACTTGCTTCTCTGGGAAGGGGTTGCTTTTACTCAAGCACCATTAACCAAAGACTGGCTGTTAGGTTTGGTCCTCCCAGAGTGTCCAGCTGCGTGGTTCCCCCTTCCGTGTAGGACCCAGAGCCGTGGTAGTGATGGGGTGTTCCACACAGCCACTAAGGGAACCCTGAGGCCTCTGAGGCTAGGGGAGGGTTCCCTCTCAGGCTTCGCCCTACATAGGTTTGGTTCTGATTCAAGAGGCTCCCCCATCTCCCACTTAGAGAGAGGCTTAAGAGAGTCAAGAGAGTCAAGGTTACTCCGGGCAAGTCCATTAGATCCCCTATATCCTATGTACTAAATTTAGAGGGATGAGATTCCAGATTTCTCCTGTGACTTTCCCACTCAATCCCATGTTCCCTGTAGGACTATTATCACCACTACCCTGTCCAGGTAAATGTGGAACTTCCCTGGAAAAGAGGACCTTTAACATTGACCATGGGGTATCCTATGCCCATGTATCATTTATTTCTTTTTCCCTTTTTTTTTTTTAGTTTATTTATTTATTTTGAGGGAGGGGAGGGACAGAGAGAGAGGGTGAGAGAGAATTCCAAGCAGCCTCTACATTTTCAGCACAGAGCCCGACTCAGGCTCAATCTCGTGAACCATAATATGGTGACCCGAGCTGAGATCAAAAGGCAGATGCTTAACGCACTAAGCCACCCAGGTGCCTCATATCATTTGTTTCTACATCAAGCATTTCTCAGATGTCTGCTGGGTACTGGGAACTGTTCTAGGCACTAAGAAAAAAGATGAATTACAAAGCTGTTCCCTCAGAAGGAAAAGCTGTCTGGTAGACCACAGGTGCTTCCTCTGGTATGCGTACCCCTTAGCTAAGGAGACCACTCCTGAGGCCACAGGAAGACTTGGGGTACATTCCTTCTCATTCCTTCTGGAAAAACCTATGAAAGCTATCACACTGATTTTGCCCATCATCATCCTTGCCTGTTAAAAAGGCCAAGGTAGTGAGTGGGACAGGGTGGTTAAAAATCTATATTCATGTCCTACTACATACGAGTTGTGGAACAACCTTGGGCAAGGTAGTTACTCTGAACTTTGGTCTCATCTGTGAGAGACAAAAAATACCAACTTCATGAGGTCGTGGGGATTGGATTATTGGAATTATGGGTTATCCCCTGTGGCTTGCTCACCCCAAATTCAAGTCTCCTCAAACTCCCTGGCTCTCTTGACCCCCTCTACCTCTTCCCTGCAAAGAGATGGAGTAGAAGGTATTGGGGAGCCCACTGACCAGTGCTGGGGGGCCTTTTCTGTCAGATCCTGCCTGCTGGGGACCAGACAGAGGTGGGGGAGAAGGGTGTGACCCTCAGCGGGGGACAGCGGGCCCGGATTGCCCTTGCTCGTGCTGTCTACCAGGTAAATTAAAGATAGGGGAGTCTGCAGCCTTGGAGGGAGGGGGGGTGGAGATATTTTCATTAGCATCTGGTTTCTTTCCTCCTTACTTAATGTTCCTGAGGTGTTGGGCCCTTGGCCACCCCATCCCCCTTTTGCAGATTGAAGGCAGAATTAAAGGCCCTTTAAAAAGCATTGTGTAATTTGAATTGCTGGGACCCAGCAAAGCTGAGCACAGGCCTTGCTTGACTGGAGGGAAGTTCACCCTCAGCTCTTACCTCCTTCTCTTATGCTCTAAGGGTAACCCCTAGAGTTCCTCTCAATTGTCTTCTCTACCTCAAGATTGTGTCCTAGGAGAGGTCTGGGTTCTAACCAGAGGACCCGGACTTGGTGCCCATTGTGTCCCTACCTCTCCCTAGGAAAAGGACCTCTATCTCCTCGATGACCCTCTGGCTGCTGTGGATACAGATGTGGCCAACCACCTGCTGCATCGGTGCATCCTGGGAGTGCTGAGCCACACCACGAGGCTGCTGTGCACCCACCGCATCGAGTACCTGGAGAGGGCGGACGTGGTGCTGCTGATGGAGGCCGGGCGCCTCGTACAAGCCGGTAATGTGGGCCACAAGGGTGGGAGCCCACCCAAGGAAGAGAGCCGTCTGCCCAGGTGTAACAGGGGCAGGTGGACTGTTACATGTAGACTCTGCCACCTCCTCTGTGTGTGGCCTGGGCCCCTGTCATCCTTCTGTCTCATGAAAGACCCTGTCCTGCCTTCACAGAACTGGTGTGAGGCAAGAGAGGAAGAGAGAAAGGAGCACGCTGGTGCAATGCCAGTGGATTTGGGTCTTGGGCTGTGTTACTGGGTGCTTTGGGAACACAGAGGCCCAGGATCTCTGAGAACACTCTTGTCCTTTGAGAAGAGAAAGCAATCAGGTTTAGAATAGTCTTTTTATTAAAAATACAAACAAACAAAAATCAACAAAAACCCCACCTCTGATGGATTATTATCCAGCGGGTCATGACCGTCTGCAAGTTCAGTAGGAGAGAAACAGGAGGAAATGAGGCTCCACCAGAGTTTTTAAAATTTCATGTGACATGAGGAAAAAGCTCTGTAGTTAGGAGAGGTGACTCTGGAAGAGTGCTCATGGGTGGCTAGGACTGTCCTTCTGGGGGTGAACATTTTCTATCTGTGCTGCTTGGACTGCAGACACAGAGAGATGGACTTGAGGGTCCTGCTCAGAGTCTGGGGGTCCAGGGCAGGGCCCTGCTAGGGAGGGTCAGGGAAGGGGTCCAAAGAGAACGGGAAGTGAATTGGCAGGTGCATTGAGAAGGGCAGAGTACATACCCAGGACAGCCCCATGCTGATCTCCCTGCTGCCTTCCAGGGCCTCCCTCTGAGATCTTGCCATTGGTGCAGGCTGTCCCCAAAGCCTGGGTTGAGGATGGACAAGAGTCTGACTCAGGTATGGCTCAGGGGTGAGGAAAGAGCTTGCCTGTCACCACCATACTGTAGAGCTACATTTTCCTCAAAGCTCCCCTGCCCATCTGCAACCCTGAGGTTTAACTGTTGTCCTGCAGACATAACCCCCCATCCCCACCCCCCACCTCTCTGATCCTCCCAGCCACAGCACAGTCTGGTCAGAACCTGGAGAAAACAAAGGCGGGGCTGGAAGTAGAGAGGAACACATGTGGCCGCCTGCTGCAGGAAGAAAGCAAGAAGGAGGGTGCTGTGGCCTTCCACGTGTACCAAGCATACTGGAGGGCCGTGGGCCAGGGCCTGGCCCTAGCTATCCTCTTCTCGTTGCTGCTCATGCAAGGTTGGAATGAACCCCAGAGCCCCTCATCCCAGCACAGCCAAGGTCCCCATCACAGCCATCTCTTTGTCCGGATACTTACAAAGCCCTGAGACTCACCAGGCAGGGGCAGCAGCTGAGAGAGTCCCAAGGGCGGGAGGGGTATACTCTGAGGCCATCTTCTGATTTGTACCACACCCCCCCACACCCCAACTAGCCCCGACTCTGCAAATGCCAGATCATGCACTCCTCAGAGCTAAAGGGTGATAGGCACACTGAGGAGGACATGGGATAGTTGCAAGGTGAGGAGGGCCAGGGGGGTGAAGAAGAGTAGAAACCAGAGTCCAGGGCAGAGGAAGGGGGTGTTTGAAGGGAACAAAAGAATGGGTCTCACTTACAGATTTTCCCTCCCAATTCTCACCCAGCCACAAGGAATGCTGCTGACTGGTGGCTCTCCCACTGGATCTCTCAGCTGAAGGCAGACAAGAATAGCTCCCAGGAGGCACCAGCCCCCAGCAGCCCGGGATCCACGGGGCTTCTCTCTGCCCAGCTGCTCCTCTTCTCCCCAGGAAGCCTCTAGTGAGTGGCTGGGGCTAGAGCAAGCCTGGCAGTCTCCCTGAGGTGTTGCCAGGCAGGGCTTGAGAGGTAGGGGGCTGGTGTTCCAGGGTTGTGTCTTCTGGTGGGGAGAGCTGGCATGGGGGAGGGGAAGGGACCCCTGGGGGGCCCTACTTTTGGTTACCCACAGCCCCCTCCTCACCACCCAGCACCTCAGTGTCCCCACTGCCGAAAGCTGCCCCCAATGGCTCTTCAGACATCCGTTTCTACCTCACCGTATATGTGACCATTGCCGGCGTCAACTCCCTCTGCACCCTTCTCCGGGCAGTGCTCTTTGCAGCGGGCACCATCCGAGCGGCCGCCACCCTGCATCACCGCCTGCTTCGTCGAGTCCTTATGGTGAGGGGATGGGAGGGTGGAGGTGGCATGAGGGAGCCCTCTCAGTATCTAGGCTCCATTGGGGCCCCATCCTACCTCCTAGTCCTCAGAAAAAGATAGCCCTCACAGGAGGGTACAGCACTTGACTCAGAAGGCCTGGAGAGCCTTCTACACCTGGAGAGCATCTACCTAGGTTCAGACCCAGTTACTTAAGCCTATAGCTTTCTCATCTGTAAAATGGGGAGAAGAGAATCTTTCTCAGAGTCACTTCTGTTCTGGACTTCAAGTGCAGAGGCCTGAGTTATTCATGGAACATAGGACACCCCTTAGATCATGAAAGATCCTTTTTTAATTTTTTTTATCTGCTCCCTGTTATCTGCATACCCTATTTCCATTTCTGTCCTTTCCTTGATAAGCAACCATTCTAAGTGTGGTTAGTTAGTATGTGTCTTTGTGGGATTTGAAAAAATTTTTTTAAATGTTTATTGGTTTTGAGAGAGAGAGAGAGAGAGAGCGAGAGAGAGAGCACGTGCATGGGGGAGGGATAGAGACAGCAAGAGAGAATCCCAAGCAGGCTCCAAGCTGTCAGCACAGAGTCCAATGTGGGGCTGGATCTCACAAACCCAGAGATAATGACCTGAGCTGCTATCAAGAGTCGAGAATTGGATGCTTAACCGACTAAGCCACCCAGGCGCCCCAGTATATATCTTTGTGTTTGTCTTTTTGCAAATGCGTATGTTTTGTGTGCCAGCATTTTTATAAATGACGATCCATTTCTTACAGTTTTTATTTAGGACTGTTTCTAAGATTGATCCCTGTTGCTATGTGTATATCTAGTCTGTTGCTGACCCTGTAGACTTACGAGGATTAAATTAGTACATGGAAAGTGCTTAGAATAGTGCCTGACACATACTACTCAATTAGTAATTATTGTTAATGATATTGTTCTTGTTATAAAGCCCTTTCATGGCTGTTACCTGGGTCTCATAATAACCCTGTGAAGTAGGTACTGTTATCCCCATTTTGCAGGTGAGGAAACTGAGGTTCTGAGAGTGAAGTGACCTGGGCAAACCTAGTCCTGTGAAGAGCCAGGCCGTGAACCGGGTACTACATAGGTCTTCCTGTTGCCTGTCAGGGAGTAGCTGCCCACTGTTCTGCCTCTCCTCCAGGAGCAGGGCATCTTCAAGCTGTGATAGAATTCCTTTCTTATAAACTGGCTTTAGGAGGTGCTTCTGAAAGTCCTTTGCCCTAGTCCCCTGCCCTAAGAGGATTGTTCCCCAAGTAAAGGCAGAGAGTTGGGGGGATGGAGAAGGTGAGGAAAGGGACGGGCTGTCTTTGAGACAGTCCCTCACAGTAGCCATCTAAACAGCTGGTGGTTGCTGAGCACTTACTCTAGGCCAGGCAGGCTGTGCTAAGCACCTGACTGCTGTATGTAGCTTTCAATCCTACCAGCAGCTTTGGGAGCTACCATTCTGTTATTATCCCTGTTTCTGAGATGAGAAACAGGGGCCTTTAAGAGATTAAGCTCCTTGCCTGGAGTCTCCCAGTTACATCTAGTAACTGGCAGGGCTGGAATCCGAATGCTTAGCCATGAGATAATACTGACTTTGCTGTCCTTATCACTCTGTCCACCCACGGGTAATCAGGATGTTCCTCCTGACATCTAACAATCTCACTCACTGGCCTGAAGTGCCCGTCTTCTAGCGAGAGACTGGCTCCCTGCCCTTGAAAGGGGAGTAGGTATGTCTTGCATGGAGGTAGAGGAATGGCCAGCACGGCCTGTTAGGGTCGGCACTGGCCAGAGGGATGGGATAGTATCTTTCCCACCCTGGGGTAGTCTCCCTCCAAGCTCCACATGCCCCTCCTCTCTGCCCCCAAACTCTGGGAACATTTTCCTATTCTGTACTTTGGGCCTTTGTCCCCACCCCACCATCCCCCAGTGCTGTTCCCAACCCCTCTTCTGCCAGGCCCTGCCTTTGTGCAACCACACCCCCTCTCCCAGGCGCCAGTGACTTTCTTCGAGTCCACACCCGCGGGCCGGGTCCTAAATCGCTTCTCCTCCGACGTGGCCTGTGCAGATGACAGCCTTCCCTTCATGCTCAACATCCTGCTGGCCAACGCAGTAGGCCTGCTGGGCCTCCTGGCTGTGCTGGGCTCCGGCCTGCCCTGGCTGCTACTGCTGCTGCCACCTTTGAGCATCATCTACTACCGCGTGCAGCGCCACTACAGGGCCTCGTCCCGGGAGCTGCGGCGCCTGAGCAGCCTCACGCTGTCTCCCCTCTACACCCACCTGGCCGACACCTTGGCTGGCCTCGCAGTGCTCCGGGCCACCGGGGCCACTCACAGGTGTATGAAGTCTGCCTCTCCCAGCCACGGGGAGTGGGGGAGGGATGAGGTGCCGAAGGAGGGGAGAAGGACCCCTGAGAAGAAGGGCACGTGGGTGCGGTGCCCTAGGGGAAAGACGAAGGAAGCAGAATAAAGGGATAGTGAGGCCAAACCCTGGCCCCTCTATACCCCTGAGGAGAGGCCCGTGGGTGTGTAGATCAGCTCCAAGAAAGACGTGTTTCAGGGAAGAAGTCTGGATGGGTCAGTGCAACAATGGAGTGGCCTTGCTTCCCTCCTGGCCTTCACCAGGTTTGAAGAGGAGAACCAGAGACTCCTGGAGCTAAACCAGAGGTGCCAGTTTGCTGCCAGCGCCGCAATGCAGTGGCTGGACATTCGGCTGCAGCTCATGGGGGCCACAGTGGTCAGTGCCATCGCGGGCATTGCCCTGGTGCAGCACCAGCAGGGCCTCGCCAACCCAGGTGCCATCTCTCCCCTCAGAAACTTCACTCTCACCTCAGAAGCATGTTGTCCCCTCACTCATTTCACCCACCAACCAATGGTGTCACCACCAACATTTCACCTCCCACCCAGGGGTCCTGGGAGGAGTGTTGTGATTCTCATTGCCTGCATTGTAGAGTTGAGGAAACTAAGTCCTAGGGAGAAACTCGCCCAGGTGGTGGTGGGTCTGGGACTAGAACTGAGTCTTCTAATCTTCACCCCTTTCCTGCTCTTCCCCATCCCCAGCACTCTGTCAGGCCCGTCTTCCCTGGTCTTCCCTTGCAGCCTCTCCAGGCCCATTGTGCTCCCTTGTGGCCAGCCTCCTGTGGTTCCTATCTAGGTCTTGGTGTCTTTCTGCTTCTCTGCTGGCTTCCTTTACATGCCCACAGTCCATGGTTTGAAATTCTCCCGTTCTGCCCCACCCCTGCTCCACATGCACCCCCGTGTGCAGGCATCCCTTAGTGGCTTGTGCTCCTCTCCCCTAGGACTGGTGGGCCTGTCACTATCTTACGCACTTTCCCTGACGGGCCTGCTCTCCGGCCTGGTGAGCAGCTTCACGCAGACAGAAACCATGCTGGTGAGCGTCGAGCGACTGGAGGAGTACTCCTGTGACCTACCCCAAGAGCCCCAGGGCCAGCTGCCACGGGTAGGCCTGCACCCCCGCCCCAGGCCTGGGCACTGGAACCCTGGAGGACCCTCCTACCCTCCTGACATGCCCCATCTCTCCCCCACTTCCTTTCCTTTCACTCCTCACTATCTTTCTCAGCTCCTCTCACGTCCCCATGTGATCCCCCATTCTTCACAGCTTCCCTCATCTTTGTGCCCATCGATAGGGCCCCGTCTCTGTGGCATGCGCCCTTTCCTCTCACACCAACCCTTTCTCTTTATTCTTCTCTCCACTCTCCATTGCCCCTCCTCCTCCTGATTTCTTCCACCACACCTGTCTCCCTCTCTCTCCCACCCGCGGACCCACCAGCTAGGCATTGGCTGGCTGACCCAGGGGAGCGTGGAGTTCCAGGATGTGGTGTTGGTGTACCGGCCAGGGCTGCCGAATGCCTTGGATGGGGTGACCTTCCGCGTGCAGCCTGGAGAGAAGCTGGGCATCGTGGGCCGCACGGGCTCTGGCAAGTCTTCCCTGTTGTTGGTGCTCTTCCGGCTGCTGGAACCTAGTTCGGGGCGAGTGCTGCTGGACGGTGTGGACACCAGCCAGCTGGAGCTGGCCGAGCTCAGGTCTGGGGGAGAGAGAAGAAGGGAACCAGACTACTGGCACTTGGAGGAAGGTCCAGCTAGGAAGGCTATATATCAATTCGGGGCGGCCAGGGCCAATCAGGGGCGGGATGGAGCATAAGACAAGGAGGTGAGGATGGTGAGCTCCCGGTGATCAGGTCCAGACTCATAGCTGTGGTCTCAAGGTCTGCAGTCTGACCCAGGCCCACCTTTCCAGCTTCACCTTCTATTTCCCAGCACATAGCCTCTGGTTGAGACCCACCAGCCTGTGCCTCCTGAACCCGAGCCTACCAAGGGCAGTGCCCCATACTGATGCCCTCAGCTCTGATGCTCAGCAGGCGGTGCTTGGGACAGCTTGAGACCTGGGCCAGTTGCCCCTAGCCACAAGTGGCCTCTTCTGGGGCTAATCATCTCCTTACCCCCAACCTCCAGGTTTACCTAGTATCATTTTTGCTGGGTTTCATGGTATGCACGAGGTAGGGCAGCTCTGTCTTCTAAAGTCCAATACTGATCCCAAGACCTGGCTCTGCTCTTCCTGTCTTCTTTTTTATTTTTTTTTTAATTTTTTAAAAAATGTTTATTATTTCTGAGAGAGAGGGAGACACAGAACCCAAGGCAGGCTCTAGGCTCTGAGCTGTCAGCACAGAGCCCAACATGGGGCTTGAACCCATGAACCGCAAGATCATGACCTGAGCTGAAGTCAGACACTTAACCAACTGAGCCACCCAGGCACCCCTCTTCCTCCTCAGGACCCAATTCCAGGCCCACCTCCAACCTTGAAGTGTCCCCTACCCATTCACACTCTGGTTATTCCTTGCCACTGCTGCCCCAGTGGCTGCTGGAGTCAGGCCCACACAGTTTATCTCACTCCTGCTCTCCGTGTCTTGTACCTCAGTGAGATGTAAGTTCCTTAAGGATAGAGTCAAGGCCTTGGATGTCTTTGATATTCCTCTTGGTACTGGCACAGATCTAAGTATGTGGCTGGCCAACTCGGGACCAGAGTGGGAGTTATGTTCGGGTCTTGCCCCAAACTTTCCCAGAAGGGCTAGCTAAAATCCTGTGCTAGGAACAGAAGTGGCCACATCTCTAGTCAGGACTCCATGTCCTGTCCCCACCTTATCCCCCAGATCCCAGCTGGCTGTCATCCCCCAGGAACCCTTTTTGTTCAGTGGGACTGTTCGGGAAAACCTGGACCCCCAGGGCCTGCATGAGGATAGGGCCCTGTGGCAGGCCCTGGAGCAGTGCCACCTGAGTGAGGTGATCATGTCCATCGGTGAGTACTAGGTCCTACCCTGTGGTGGCAGGAAGGAGCAAGGAGGGAGCAGGATGAGGCCCGGGACCTGGGAGTGAGGATGCTGTGCCTTGCAGGTGGTTTGGATGGTGAGCTGGGTGAGGGAGGCCGGAGCTTATCCCTGGGGCAGAGGCAGTTGCTGTGTCTGGCCAGGGCTCTCCTCACGGATGCCAAGGTAAGACAATAGGAGGAGATAATTAAGAGGGCCCAGAAGAAGGGAGGGGACAGTCAGGGTGAGGAAGTGAGCTGGGGAGAGGTTTTTTGTTTTTTTTTTTTTAATTTTTTTTTTTTTTCAACGTTTATTTATTTTTGGGACAGAGAGAGACAGAGCATGAACGGGGGAGGGGCAGAGAGAGAGGGAGACACAGAATTGGAAACAGGCTCCAGGCTCCGAGCCATCAGCCCAGAGCCTGACGCGGGGCTCGAACTCACGGACCGCGAGATCGTGACCTGGCTGAAGTCGGACGCTTAACCGACTGCGCCACCCAGGCGCCCCTGGGGAGAGGTTTTGAGAGACTAAGACAGCTTTCCTTTTAGAGCTCGAGGTGGGGGATCTGTAGGCTGGGCTGGGCTGGGCCTGGCCAGGAGGGATGGTGCTTAGGTCGGAGCCAAGGCTAAGCCTCTTCCTCCCTTTCCTCCCCAACCCTCTCCACATGTTCCAGATCCTGTGTATTGATGAGGCCACAGCAAGTGTGGACCAGAAGACAGACCAACTGCTCCAGCAGACCATCTGCAAACGCTTTGCTGACAAGACAGTGCTGACCATTGCCCACAGGTGTGCCCGCATCCAGAGTGAGAATCTAATCAGGGACTATGGTGACATGAACCCAGAGCCTCCCTTCCTTTCAGGGACCCCAGGGCTCAGTGCTCTGGAGATTCCAATCCCTCGTGAATCTCAGCTCCTCGTTCTCCAGGCCCTTTATATAGTAACACATTGTCCAAGGGTATCTCCAGCCAGGAGCTAACGCCTGTGGGGCAGACCTGTGCTGTCCAGGGGACGACAGGAGGGACAAGCAGCTCAGCTTTCTTCTTTAGGGCCTTGTCCTCCACTCCCCACTGACCACCTTCTCCCGTACAGGCTCAACACGATCCTGAACTCTGACCGGGTGCTGGTGCTACAAGCGGGGAGGGTCGTGGAGCTGGACTCCCCTGCCGCCCTGCGCAGCCAGCCCCACTCACTGTTCCAGCAGCTGCTACAGAGCAGCCACCAGGGATCCCGCTCCTCTTCCTGAGGGCCCTGAGCCTGACCCCCGTCCCACAGTCTTATTCTGAGCAGGTACAGAGGTGCTAGCTTGCACCTTGCTTACGTTCTCCTTTGTGGCTCTACCTCTCCCTCATTTCCCAGAGGGGAAAAGGGGACCCTGGGTTCTCCTTTGGAAACTGTGCTTTCTTGGGGAACATAGTCCTGAGGCTTCCCCAGAGCCAGGCCTCTGCTCTGGCCATCTTGCAGCTGGGATTCCAGGCAGGTTTTTCTGGCAAAGGAGCCCACATGCACTTTCAGAGTTTTATTTGATAAAATTTCCATCTTACAGTCTATGTATTAAAAAAATAATATTTCTGGTGTGAGGCTGAGGTCCCTCAGTGTGTGTACCCCAGGAGAGGGGTGGCGAGAAAGGGCTACTCCAGTCTGAGAAGCCAAGGAGGTGAAGGTGGGGGCCGGAAAGCCCCCACCTCCATCACAGTGCTGTGGTCTTTCCAGGCTCAGGGGGCAAGTCAGGAGACAGGGAGAGCCCTGCTGGCAGCATGCTAACCTGACACTCTTGATCCTGGCGTGCTGGAGCATAGTGTGGGGCAGGGAAGCAGCAGGGTCCAGGGGGGCAGACACCCCGGCGCCAGGCCCTCAGGGTCAGCAACATTGTGGACAGGACCAGAGCAGCAGTGAGGGCCCCAAATACCACCACGGCCACCAGGCTAGCTGCACCTAGCCCAGCCTCTTGCCTCCGCACCACCTCCTTCACTGAGATGCGCAGCAGACCTGCCCCCACACTGTAGGGGACAGGCCCCGTGGCAGGTACCGCCACAGCTGAGGTGGGCCCCAGGGATATGTCCACTGTGGTGGCAGGATCTGGGACTGGTAAGATGAGCTCACAAGTCTTGCCGCCATAGCCACTGGGGCAGAGACAGTCAAAGTCATGGACACGGTCCCGACAGCGGGCCCCTCTCTGGCATGGGCGGCTGGCACAGTCATCCAGGTTGATGGTGCAGAAACGTCCAGCA
The DNA here is from genome assembly GCF_007474595.2 of Lynx canadensis. Lineage (NCBI taxonomy): Eukaryota > Metazoa > Chordata > Mammalia > Carnivora > Felidae > Lynx > Lynx canadensis. The sequence continues at coordinate 41,775,182 of NC_044307.1, forward strand.
AAGCCCTCAGGGCAGAGGCAGGAGAAGCGGTTTATGCCGTCCAGGCAGGTGGCGCCATTGGCACAAGGCCTCATCAGACAGTCGTCTACATTGACCTCACAGCGGGCACCCACGAAGCCGGCCAAACAGCGGCAGGTGAAGTTGAGGGCAAAGCCCTGGTCGTCCTGGCACTGCCCACCGTTCCGGCATGGAGAGCTGCAGTGGGGGTGAAAGACGCCACTGATGCCAACTTGGCACCTGCAGGGTAGCCCAGGTTAGCATCCTGACCACCGCCACCCTTCTACCCCCTTTCTAGCTATGTCCCCTTGAGCCACTGTCTCCGAGCCTTGAACGCCTCATTCTAAAAATGAGAATAAGGGGGCTTCTGGCTGGCTCAGGTGGTAGAACATGCAGCTCTTGATCTTGGGGTTGTGAGTTCAAGTGCCACATTGGGCGCAGAGATTACTTAAAATCTTTTTTAGAAAATGAGAATAGTACCCAGCTTCCCAAACTGTGAGAGTTAAATGAGATAATCCAATGTCAAACAAAGGCCAGGCTCAAGGCAAGTGTGCTATTATTATCCTCATAAGCTCTCAGGCCTGAGGCAGAAATGAGGACAAGTCCAGCCCTGCAGCCCCATTTCTTCATTCACAGTGAGGCACAAGGCTGCTGTGTGCAACATCTTTAGGGGCTGTGTGCTAGCTTTCCCGAGGTAAAGTCCTACGTCCTCAACCTCCCCACACCCACCTTCCCCACCAGAGCAGTCACACATTGATGAGTTACACCTCCAGCTCCTACAGGTTTTTGTTGTTGGGGAAATGGTTCTGATGGTACCCGAAAAGTTGAGAAACTGAACTGGGGACACTTTGGCAGGCTGGGGTTTTATCCTCAGGTGCCCCCATGTGGGACTTCTCCTCAGCCCTAATACTTCACCACCACTCTCTCTACAGTCCTGCTTCTTCTCTGTCACCAGACTGTCCCTTAACCTCCCACTCACCCCCAGGCCAGCACTCACCCTGCCTGTTCACAGGGTCCAGCCTTGCGCTCACAGTCATGCCCATGGAAGCCTGGTGGGCACACACAGTGGTACTCGCCGCCCCCATCATAGACACACTGGCCTCCATTCCGGCAGGGGGTCTGCGTGGTACAGATGTGCTCGTCTGGAGAGAGACCGGGAAGGCTCTGGGATAGCCCCTCATCTGGCACCCAGACCTGCCCAGGCCCCACCCAAAACTCTGTGGGCATGACTTGCACTATAAACCCACCCAGCGCTTGTATGGTGCGGTGTGGAGAAACAACACTGAATCGGACTCTGGAGGCTCCTAGCGCTAGCACTGTCAACCTGTCTCAAAGTGATAGGGCAAGTTGTATCTCATCCATGGGCCTCAGTTTCCTCATTTGTAAAATGTGAGTATATTTTCAGCAGCTGCCTGGCTCACCTCACAGGATTATGTTGAGGCCCAATTTAGGCAACAGGTATAAAGTCTAAAATGATAAAATACCATGTATTTGAGGGTTTGAGCCAGACACAATAGGTATTAAATCTGGATGGATTTTTTCCTAAAACACACAGGGTCCCCAGCCCAACAATTAACCTCTCTACTCCCCTACCTTTGTCACAGAATTTGCCCGCCCAGCCACTGTGACAGATGCACTGCCAGGGCTGGTGGCAGGTACCGTGCTGGCAGCCAGGCATCCTCACACAGCGCTCACAGTGCAGCCCCTCCCAGCCTGGGTCACACCTGATGGGGAGAAGCACAGGAGCAGGGCTCTGGGTAGGGGAATCTGAGGAAATGGATGAGGGAGGACCAGATCTTCTAGAAAACAGGACCTATGAGAGCCCCTAAAGGGAAAGCTGGCCTATCCCAGGTAGGTATAGGGTTCTACAGGGTCAGAGGACATACATATGGAATCAGACCATCAGACGCCAGCATGCAAGTCCTCGTTCTGCACTTTGTCTAACCTTTTTGGGCCTCAGTGTTCTCATCTGTAAACTGGAGATATGCTTGGCAGGGATGGGTTGAGGAAGAAATTAAGATATTTGTAAATAGTCCCAGTGCCATTCCTAGCATGTCTGAGGTGCTCAGAAATGGTTCAAAAAGAGTGACCTTTAAAGGTCATCAGGACTATCCTCCCATCCTAATTTCAGGACAAATGTCTGAACTATTTCAGAGTGTCCCAAACACTGCCAGCCCCTCCGGCCCCTTGCTCTGTCAGCTCATTTCCTTATGTGCACTTTTCTCCTACTACAGACTTTGCCCATCCCCCACTCCAGTGAGTCAATTACTCAAATGCATCAAGAAAGATCCTCTTTCCTGAGTGCTTCTCCACAGCAACCCTTCCGCAGCTTTTCTCAGACTAAACCCATTCTCTTTATATCATTATCTCCCCCCTTTCCTCATGGGCCCCAATCTCCAAACTCTCTCAAGCTTCAGGTCTTCCTCCTGGTATCTTGAGGAGGAACATTTCAGAATGCTTGGATCAGCCTTGGGAGGGTAAAAAAGTGGGGAGGCATAAGCGAGAAGCAGCATTAAGAGAGGCAAAGCAGAGGAGAACTGGGGGTAAAGGAGAGGCTGACTAGTCTGTCCTGTGGCCATGAGGGAATAGGGAGTGAACAGCAGGATTCTAAGCCCCTAGACATTCTGCCATGGGGCTTGACCTGGTTGTGGGTGTGGACCTGCTGGGAAACGGGGAACAAGGGGGTTTGGGAGCACGTGTTCGAGAGAGCTACCTGCAGGAGCCGTCAGGCGCGCAGCAGCCGTGGGCCAAGTCACAGTGGGAGCTGCAGTCATCGGCTGCAAGAGATTGACGTAGGACGGGTGAGACCGGGTTAGGGTTCGTCTCCCTGAGATGCGGGGCTTGGAGGACGAGGGGTCTCAGTAATTGGGGAGCTCCCCTTTGGGCTCAGGCAGAACAGAGACTCCTCGAATTGCAGCGGGACTACCTGGGTCTCGCCAACCCCGCGGGTCGAGCGGCTGCAGTGCCGTCTCTGGCCGGCAGAGGTCAACGCGCAAGCGAGGGATGGCCGGGCAGGGCCGCGACCTGAGTCCGGGGGCGCGCTCACCTCGGGCAGGCTGAACGGGTGCCCCCAGGATGCACAACAGGCACACGAGATGTAGGCAGCGGCAGCCGCTGGGCATGGTCAGCGCCGGCCCCAGGAGGACGGACGGATGGACGGCCGGACTTGCGGACACCTGTGGGACGGCACAGGCTGGGAGGCGGCCGGACCTGGATTCCGGTTCTGAGTGATAGGAGCCGAGGGGGAAGAGGGGCGTCCGGACAGAAGGAGGTGGGGGCAGCAGGAGGGCGGAGGCGGGGAAGACTGAGCAGGCGAGGAGACTGGAGACAGGAGCCCGGGAGTGGGCTCTGTGGGAAGGAAGCGAAGGATGGGCAGCGCCGAGCGAGGTCAGGCGCTGGAGGGGCCCGGGCAGGGAACGCAGTCCGCAAGGAGGACTCCGTGGGGATGGGGACAGCGTCGAGAGATGGCCTCGGGCACGAAGGGGACGCGGGGGCCGGTTGCGGGCAGCGAGCAGTCTCCGCCCCCCACCTCAACCCCCCTCCCCCCCGCCCGCCCCGGGACTTGCTCCCACGTTCCCTTCCTATCTCCGCCGCACTCGGTTCGGCCGCGGCGCGGGGCCTGGACTCCCCAGAGCGCCCCTAGCCCTGCGCGCCCCTGCGCTCGCGGTGCTCACCTCGGGCTGGGAGGCAGCGCGCCCCGGGACGCAGAGCGGGGCCGGATCCGACGGGCTCCGCCGAGGGCCGGGGCGCTGGGCCGCCCCTAGCGGGCCTCGGGGACGGGCGCCGAGGCGGCTGCCATGCGAGCGGAGCGCTCAGGAATCTGGGGCTCAAGGCGGCCCCGAGCGGCAGCGGCTGCGGCCGCTCCTCGCGCGCGATCAGGCCGCCTGCCAGGGGCGGCGTGTGCCGGCGGAGCCCGCCTCCCCCTCCCGGAGCTGCCGCCGGCCCGCCCCCCACCCGCCCGCGTCGGGCGCCCACCCCCGGCGACGCAAGGCGCACACCTCGCCCCTACGCTCGCCGGTTCCCTGGCGCCCCCCGCGCCCCCCGGGGCCTCCACCCTCCGCTGCCACCTAACCTCTCCGAACCTCGCTTTCTTCAAAGAAAGGAGGAAATTAGAGGGATCTAGATGGAAGCAGACTGCCAAGTGCCGGCCAAATGTGCACAGCCGTTATTCTCCCATCTTGCATCCCCGCTATCCTGACCCGCGCCCCTCACCCAGTGCCCCACCTCTGCTCTCGCCAGTCAGCTTCCCATCACGCTTCTCTTTTATATCCCTTGTACGCTTAGGGCACCCTTGCGCCTCCAGGCCCTCCTCCTGTCACCAGCCCACGCCTCCTCCGTTTGTAAATCCTACATCACCTGCTTCGTCGGTCTGCTCTTCTCCTCCTCCACGCCCTCCGCTTCTTTCTTCATTGCCATCCGCGGCATTCCAGGATTGACCCTTGCCAATCTAAGGATCAGCCTCATCCCTCCCTCCGTCAGATCTGTCTTTTCCACCCCATCCCTTTCTGCGACCACTACTGGGAAGACTTTCTGGACGGGAACGCCCCTGACTTCTGTAGATGTGCCCCCCGCAAGTTCCCACCTCTGTACTCGAGTCATATCCATTCTTGAACTCAGGCTAATTGTCAACTGCCCAAATCCAGAGCTCATACTGAGAGAGTTAATCTGCAGGTGGGGGAAGGACTACTCCTCCAGGCTGATGGCTCAGAGACACCTGTGTAAGGCAAGGACAGGAAAAAATTTCCTGTTCTCGAAGGGCAAGAGGGCAGAGGGCAGGGACGCCATTGCCCATCTTCTAGTCCTTCAGATCAAGATTTCACCATCTTTAATTTCAAAACATTGGAAGGAGGAGTCCCTAGCCCGTGTAGAGCAGCTGCCTACAGACACCCGCAACACACAAGGGTGGAGCCCCCGGACTAATTTTTCTTGCAGCCTCCATTGCACCCACCCCATCTCTCCAGCCAACTTCCCCGAAACTCTGATCATCTCTTTTCCGAAGAGCTTTCTGAATTTGAGTAATACCATGACTCTAATTATTCATTTAAGTGCTGTTGTTGTTGTTGTTGTTGTTTTCAGTGAAAAATTGCAAACGACCTACACTGTAGGCCAAATACATTATGGCATGTAAACACTACCTGACTACTAAGAATCACCTTTTGAAGTCCAAAGATGTCCAAAGAGCTAAGAATATGTTAAGTGTGTGTGTTGGGGGGAGGGGAGCAAGAACAAAGCAGAACTTATCTCATTATTGGCAGTGATTTTTTTTCTGAATGATGGAATTATGGATTTTTTTTCTTATTGATGCTTTTCAGCATTTTCCACAATGAATGCGTACTTTTTTATTATTATAAAAGAAATGCAATAATATTTAAAAAACTTTTAGAGGGGCGCCTGGGTGGCGCAGTCGGTTGAGCGTCCGACTTCAGCCAGGTCACGATCTCGCGGTCCGTGAGTTCGAGCCCCGCATCAGGCTCTAGGCTGATGGCTCAGAGCCTGGAGCCTGTTTCCGATTCTGTGTCTCCCTCTCTCTCTGCCCCTCCCCCATTCATGCTCTGTCTCTCTCTGTCCCAAAAAAAATAAATAAACGTTGAAAAAAAAATTAAAAAAAAAAACTTTTAGAATAAAGTCAAAAAGAAAAAAATCACTCATTATCCTCCTGGCCACTGTTGTTGTTTTGAACATTTTTCCTATCCAGATGTTTTTATACAGTATCTATAATGTTGTATCCTGCTTTTTTAAAAACTTCATGTCATATATTGATTGATAGCCTCAAAGGCATAACTTTTTATGGCTGCAGGGTATTCCATTAAATAGGTATACTGTAATTTTTATTTAATCTAGCCCTCATTATTGGATATTTAGGTTGTTTACATTTTTTGCTATGATAAGTTCATTCAACAAATATTTACTGAGCATCCATGTGCTTCTACTATATGCCAGACATCATTGTAGGCACTGGGGATACGGCTCCCAGATAAATAGTGCCACAAATTTTCATGCATACAGTTTTTTCCATGGTTTAAGTTATTTTCTTAAGATAGAGTCTAAATTGATGAGTGACTGAGTCAAAGAAGTTGTGAAAAATGAACAGTTCCTTTTCATTAATGAAATTCATTGACATTCACCAATGAAACAATACAGATATTTGAAGCTTTGAAGTTGATGGCATCAGATTACATTGCTCACTACTCCCTCATGCTTTGAAGATTTTAGCACCTGGCTTGTTGTCACTCTCTTTACTCCCACTGGCATCAACTTCTCGGTGATTCTTGATGGCTCAGTATCACATAGACAATTCTTCCAATAAGTGTGGTAAGTTTGTTTGCAAAGATGGCCACTCCACTGCCTCCTGTCCCACATGACCCTTTGTAGTGATTTTGCTTCTCCTCCCAGCAAGAAGTGGAGTCTGTTTCTTTAACCCCTTGAATCTGGGCTGGCCTTCTGACTTGCTTTGATTAATGAATGGTGGCAGAAATGACATCGTGTGAGTCCCCAGAGTCTGGGCCTCAAGAGACCTTGCAGCTTGCCTCTTTGCCCTCTTAGAAAACTTCCAACAAGATGTAAAGAAGTCCAGTCTGGCCTACTGGAAGATGAGAAGCTCCATGGAGCCTTGAGGTGCCCTGGCCAATAACCACCAGACATGTGAGGTCACATTAGCCATCTCCAGTCAAGCTTCCAGATGACTGCAGCCACATGAATGAGCCCAGGCAAGACCAACAAAAGAACTACTGAACTGAGCTCGTATTACCGTGGGTTGTTGTTGTTGTTGTTGTTGTTATTGTTGTTGTTTTAACATGTATTTATTATTGAGAGAGAGAGAGAGAGAGAGAGAAGAGCACAAGTGGGGGAGGGGCAGAGATGGGGAAGACAGAGGATCCAAAGCAGGCTCCACACTGTGAGCACAGAACCCAATGTGTGGCTCGAACTCATAAACCATGAGCTCATGGTCTGAGCCAAAATCAAGAGTTGGCCACCTAACCAACTGAGCCACCCAGATGCCCCAATGGTGGTAGTTTTAAGCCACTATATTTAGGAGTACTTTGTTAATATGGCAATAGATAACTGATAAAACTGGCTTCCATTTCCTTGATTTCTTCTCCACCAATGGGAAGGATGGTCACCAAAGCCTTTTTACTATAAGTAGCTTCACATACTTCATAATCTCAGTTTTAAGTATCATACTTTCTTTTTAAAAATTTACTTATTTTTTTTTTAAGTAGACTCCATGCCCAACATGGGACTTGAACTCATGACCTTGAGATTTAGAGTCACATGCTCTACTTGCTGAGCCAGCCTAGCACCCTGTATCATACTTTCTTATTATCAACTCTTCTGTTTTCAGCCCATGCCCTTAGTACCAGGACTCAAACAATTCTAGATATTTAGATTATGTTTACTTTTTTGCCATTATAAATGCATTCAACTAATACTGAGTTGGATCCACTGGGATGACTCCTAAGGGCCACATTACAATTTTTGTGAGTTCCAGGCACTTCGTCTTCATGGGCCCCTCTGAGAAAGGATATTAAAAATTATATTTATGATTGCACTGGTATAAAGATGAATGTAATCCTGGCTGGATTCATTATTGTGTATTTGTTTTTATTACAGTCATCTTTTCTTCTAATTGTTTTTACGTTTTTATTTTATTTTTGAGAGAGAGAGAAAGTGAGAGAGAGAGAGACAGAGAGACAGAGAGACAGAGCATGAGCAGGTATGGGGCAGAGAGAGAGGGAGACACAGAACCTGAAGCAGGCTCCAGGCTCTGAGCTGTCAGCATAGAGCCCAATGCGGGGCTCGAACCCACGAACTGTGAGATCATGACCTGAGCTGAAGTTGGATGCTTAACCGACTGAGCCACCCAGGCACCCTATCTTTTCTTCTAATTTTAAAATGAAATTAAAACATTTTGTAGACCCCTAAAAGTATCCTGGACCTCAGGCATTGTGCCTCCTGTGGATAAACTGACCTTGTCTCTTATTCATTGATGCTATCTCCTTGTTGTTGTCCCCTACCCCCATCACATCCAGCTCTCCCTCCTTACTCTACTCTTATTCCACGATCTATCATTACCATCAATTCCTTGCACACACCAACTTCCTGGCTCCTCTCTCCCATCATATTCATCCAGCAAAACCCCACCCCTGTGGCTTCTCCAGCCTGCACCCAAGTGGCCAAAGGCGGCTGGAAAAAACACATCTCCAGGCTGACTGGGCTCACTTAAAATTCATGCCCCTCAAAGGTCCTTTGTGTTAACCACCAATGCTCCTGCATTTCCTCAGTTCTGTGCACTCTCCCACCTTCCCTGAAAGCTGTTTTTACCTTCTCCTCTCTCCTCCAACCACCAACCACTCCTCCTTTCTCCTCACTCTGCTGGTGGTCTTGCTTCCAACTTCATGGAGAAAATAGAAGCAATCTGAAGAGAATTTCTACATGCTTCTACCGCCTACATGCAGCTGTTTCCATACACTGCCATCCCTCCTGTTACCATAGATGCACTGCCTGTGTTCTTACCGAGGTATAAGCCCCTCCACCCGGGCCCTGGTTCTCTTCCTTTTCACAGTGTAACTACAGGGCTCCCCAGTTCTCCCTATCTCTTCTATATCAGCAGTTTGCTATGGGATCCTCTTTCCCATCTTAAAATAAATAAATGTCCTCGCTCAGTCCCACGTTCTCTTCCAGCGACATTTTCCCTCTCCCCTTTACTGAAAACTCTTCAAAAATATTTGTCTGGGGTACCTGGGTGGCACAGTCAGTTGGGCAACCAACTCTTGATCTCGGCTCAGGTCATAGATCTCACAGTTTGTGGGTTCGAGCCTCACAGCGGGTTCTGCACTGATAGTGTGGAGCCTGCTTGGAATTCTGTCTCTCTTTCTCTCTGCCCCTCCCCTGCTTGCACTCACTCTCTCTCTCTCAAAATAAATAAACTTAAAAACAAATATTTGTCTGTGCTTGTTGTCTTTACCTCTTCTTCTCTCAATTTCTCTTGAACCCTCTCACCCCACCACTCCACTGGAATTACTCTTGTCAAGGTCACCAATGCCCTCACTGTTGTCAAATCCAATGATGACTTCTCAGGCTTCATTACAGTGGCTCTGTAAGCTGCGTCTGACAGAGTTGTCTCCGGGCTTCTAGGATCCTTCTCATTGGCTTTTCCATCCTACCTCAATGGCTGTCCCCTCCCCACCCCCACCCCCAGTCTCCTCTGCTTTCTTCTCATCTTTCCAATTTCTTCTGCATCCCCAGGGCTCAACCTTCAGACCTCTTCTCTTTTCTACCTTCACTCATTTCCATCATGATCACGTCCAGCCTAATGGAGTCTTAATTAAGTCCTAGCTATAAGCTAAGTTCTTATTTCCCGAGTTCATGCTTCCAGCCAAGATTTCTTCTTGAAATACAGATTCATGTATCTGACTGCCTACTTGACACCTCCACTTGGATTATCCAACAGGCAGCTCACACTTACCATGTTCAAATACAAACTCTTGACTTTCAGCCTCAAACAGGCTTCCTATGTTAGTCTATCTAGATCAGTAAGTGTCTGTTCCATCTATTCAGTGTTTTAGACCAAAATCTTTGGCATGATACTTGACTATCCTTTTTCTTTCACATCCCACATCCTGCAAATCCTGTTGGCTCTGCCTTCAACTTCATCCAGAATCTGACCACTTTTCACAATCTGACCTCTGACATCTGGTCCAAGCCCCATCATCTCTTGTTGCTTGGACTACCACAACAGCTTCTTAATGCGTCTTTTATTATCACGTAGTAGCTGGGGTGATCCTGATAAAAGAAGAAGCCAGCAAAATGCAATGTGGTATCCTAAATCAGATTCTGAAACAGAAAAAGATCATCAGTGGAAATACTGGTGAAGTCTGAGTAAAATTTGGAGTTTAGACTACACTAAGGTACCATTGCTGGCTTTTTCAGTTTGACAAATGTACCACAGTAATGTCTAATATTAACACTAGGGGAATCTGGGTAAATGGTGTATGGGAACTGTCTATTATCTCTGAAGCTTTATTTTAAATCTAAAATTATTTGAAAATAAAGTTTATTTAAAAGGTGGAAGTTAGATGATGTCACATCTCTGCTCAAAACCTTCCAGTGGATCCCATCTGGCTTTATCTCCTATATTCTCCTTGTTTTACTCTGCTCCAGCTAAACTGGCCTCTGTGTTGATTCTTGAACACATCAAGCATGCTCCCTGCCTCAGGACCTTTGCACTAGCTGCTTCATCTGCCTAGAATGCTCTTACCCAGATATTTTCATAGCTTACTCCCTTCTTTCATTCAGTTCTCTGCTCAAGTTTCATGGTAGTAAAGAGGCCCTTGCCGATCACCCTGTGTAATAATCCCACCCTCACCCTGGCATATTTCCCTTATCCTGCTTTATTTTTCTCTACAATGTTTTTCTCTACCTGGCATACACATCTATTATATATTGACTGGTTTCCTCCACTCTGTGAGGGCAAGGGCTTTGTTTTTTGGTTGCTATTTTTCTTTAAAGATTAAAAATCTTTTTTATGTTTTGTTTTATTTTTGAGAGCGAGACGGCGGGGAGGGTCAGAGAGAGGGAGACAGAGGATCTGAAGCGGGCTCCATGCTGACAGCTGAGAGCCCAAGCGAGGCTGGAACTCACGAACTATGAGATATGACCTGAGCCAAAGTTGGACAATCCAACTGATCAAGCCGTCCAGTCGCCCCTAAAAATTGTTTTGGCCCCTAAAGATTTTTTTTAAAAGCTTTTATTTATTTATGTAAGTAATCTCTACACCCATGGTGGGGCTCAAACTCATGACCCCGAGATTAAGAGGGGTATGCTTTTCTGACTGAGCCAACCAGGGGCCCAGCCCTGTTTTGTTTACTTCTATAAGTAGCTCTTGATTTATCATGTCATGTCTTATACTGTTTGGCACTCAATCTGCACTCTTATTTGCCTTAGTTTTTGTCTTTATTGAGATTCGAGTCTATTTCATGGGCAGGAGGAAGGATTTAGGTTGATGGTGTGCTCCCTGCTTTCTCATAACCTGGGAGAAGAAAAAACAAAATTTCTATGGGCCGGGCCCTTCTGTTGCATCCTCCCTACAACCCTGCAAGATGGGCATTGCTTTTGTTTTGACTTTGTGGATGAGGGAGGAGAAGATAACAAGGGCTTGGGTGCCTTCCCAAGGTCGCAGAACGAGTGAGTGATGAAGCCAGGTGTCAGACCCAGGCGTGCTTCTCCCGTGCCATTGTTCCTAGGCAATTGTGCACGGGGGTGGCAGTTGCATTTTCCAAAGATGACTGCCACAGATCTCCCACCCCACATGCTCTTCTTATAATGTGACTTTAAAACAAATTTGTTTTTAAGTTTATTTATTTTGAGAGAGACAGAAAGAGCGATCAGGCAGAAGGGCAAAGAGAGAGGGAGTGAGAGAATCCCAAACAGTCTCTGCACAGTCAGCACGGAACCCGATTTGGGGCTTGAACTCGTGAAACGTGAAATCGTGATCTGGAGCCAAAACCAAGAGCCTGACTTAAACCAAGTGCTTAACCGACTGAGCCACCCAGGTGCCCCTTTTATAATGTGACTTCGACACTCCTCCCATTGCGAGGTAGGTTCTGTATTTCTGTTCCTTGACTTCAGGCAGTCTTGGAACCATGATGGAAGTAAAGTTATGTGACTTCTTAGGGTGGGTCACAAAAGATGATCCAGGTTTGATGTGATTCTCTGGAGACACTTGCCTTCAGAGATCTGAGCTGCTGTGTAAAGCATGTGATTACCATGAGGTCACTGTTCCATGAGGAAGCCCAAACTAGCCCCAGTGGAGAGGCTACCAGGAGAGGACTTACGTGGAGAAAGAGAGAGGCCCAGGCAGTCCTTGAGTGCGTCTGCTGTTTTAACTCCAGCCACTGACTAACTACAGTTGCAGGCATGAGGGACAAAGTCAGAACTGCCCAGCTGCGCCCTTCCTAAATCCCTGACCCGCAGGAATCTGAGAGAGAAAAGACTATTGTTGTCTTAAGCCACTAAGTTTTAAGGTAATTTGTTATATGCAATGGTAAACAACTGGAACAAAGGGATGACAAAATGTCAGAAGTATTCAGTGGGCAAGTCACTTCCTTCTGGGCTTAAGTTTCCCTTGTAAACAGTAGGCATTAATCCATGGTCTCCAAGAGTGGTTCCAATGCTGATGTTTAGTGCTTATCTATGATGTTTCCACATCCTCCACTATCCATTTTCACTCCTCCTTTAATACTAGATCATTATGCCCCATTCTATTATTTCCAGAGAGAAACGAACACCCCTGGACACCAACGGATGTCTGTGGATCTGTTGGGGAAAAGAAATGGGCGCCTCTGGACCCAATTTCCTTGAGATATCTTGAAATGGAGGTGTGGTGTATGGAAGTAAAATGAACAGGATTTGGAATCTGGTCACTGATTGACATTGACTGTGTGACCTCTGAGAAAGTCTCATAATCTTTTGGGGCCTCAGTTTACTCATCTGTGAAATGGGGAGGATAGTACCAGCCTTACTCTCTCTCAGGGTGGCTATAAGGATAGAATGAGATAGTGAACGTGAAAGTGCAGGTATGTGAACAGGTGGTGGGAGGGTGAGGCCTGGGGGTGAGTGGTTACTGAGGCTTTGGGGGTTCCTGGTAAAGTCAGTGTCCTGCCCTGGAGTAGGGAGGGGGTTGGCAACAAGAACAAAAAAATGGGACGTTGAACTGGGCTGTTCTGAGCTGTGCTTGTCTCTTAGCAACTGTTTCTGAGGCAGTATCTCTGAGAATCCATCCACTACTAGGGATGGAGGCCCCTTGATATAAAAGGCAGCGTTTCGTCTCGGCAAAACTGCTTTTCTTTTTGAATGTTTATTGATTTTTGAGAGAGAGAGAGAGAGGAGAGAGAGAGAGAGAGAGAGAGAGAGAGAGAGAGAGAGAGAGAGAAACAGCTCGTGCAAGCAGGGGAGGAGCCGAGAGAGGGAGAGAGAAGATCCAAAACGAGCTTTCTGCTATCAGAGCAGAGAGTCCCATGTGGGGCTCGAACTCATGAGCTTTGAGATCATGACCTGAGCCAAATTCAGACGCTTAACCCACTGTGCCACCCAGGTTCCCCCCCTTTTTTTTTCCTGCAAAACTGCTTCTAACTTACACTCCCTCCCCCATTTAACAATGACCCAGGAAAGAGGGCTTGTCTCACTGCTTGGATTTCCAAGAACCCCCCGGGACCAATCATCAGTTTCTGGCAGAGATTCCCATTAATTTTTGGATAACTGAGGCTTAAAATCTTAAGGCCATCCCTAATTCCTCTCTTTCCCATTCCCCTGTTCTGGCTGCTCACCAAATGTCATTGGGTCTTCCTCCTGTGGTCCCGGGTTCATTCTATCCCACTGCCTCAGGCCTTATTAACACCTTCCTGGCTACACTAGACTCATGACAAGCATTTCCTAAGTGGTCTCTCGGGTCCAGGCCTGCCCCTTTCTCCCGTGCATCCATTCTGCCGGGTGTCTTGAGGATAAATGTTCTCACACCACCCTTGTCATCTCACTCCCTGGCTCAGAGCAGCCCGGGATCACTCTGATTACTCTCCAGGCTGTGCAATGTCAAGGCAAGGGTACCACAAGCTGCTGCAGATCCTAGCCCCAGCATTCGTAGCTGCGTGACCTTCAGGAGACATCCAGCTTTTCTGAGTCCCGAGGTTCTTGCTGGTAAATAGATAAGCACTTTACATGCATGAACGTCTTTGAGCCTCACAACAACGCCGTGAGGTAGGTACTGTGCTTAACCCACTTTATAGATAGGGAAACTGAGGCACAGAGAACTTCAGTCATTTGCTTATGTTCATTCAGCTCGTTAAGTGATAGAGCCAAGTTATGAACCCAGACAGGCTGCTTCAGAGATCCTGTTCTTAAGCACTGTCCTATCCTTGGGAGAAGTGACTGGCATGGGCTATGTGGTGCTGAGAGCCCTCTGGCTGATGCGAACCAAACCTTAGCTTTAATTTTTGCTTCACAGTGCAATTTAGGGAGGACTTTGGCAGTGGATTGGGCAGGGAGCCTGATCACTTTAGGGTCCTCCTAAGCCTACCCTAATAGTGGCCTCTGTTTTGGGTAGGTGCCAATAGACATAGGAGGTTCCCTTCTGACTTTCATCCCAGACCTGGACAGTAACTACTGCTCTAGAACACCCCATTCTCCCAAACCTGTGGGGTTCTCCACTTTCCTAGCATTTCTTTCCTGAGTACCTGTCAATAAATCCCTCCTCCAGGGCCCCCAGCTACATGGGTTCATCTTTCTTGGCCTCTCTGCTGCTCACTTGAGGGGTGGGTTCCCAAGTTACCCTCTTTTCTGCCTAGCCTCCTTTCCAAACAAGTTTTGGGTACTACCAACACCAAATAGGGGTACAGAGAGAAGAAAATGGGGCGCAAGGGGAGGCGGTCATTCATTCACACATTCGTTGACCCACTTACAAATATTTCTCCTCGTCCCTCTCAGAGCCTAGCATGATAGTAAGCGCTGTGGCCAGAGGTTAGGAGGGGACCCCAGAAGCTCAATAAGCATGAGTTAAATAAGTGAACGAATTAATATGATTGAAAAGAAGTGCTGGGCCCTGACTTCAAGCAGCTTATAGAGTAGTAGGGCAGGCACACCCACTCACTGTCATACATACACTTCAGATTAAAGGGGGACCAGACACACCTGAGGGCCCTGGACCTCATGGAGACCCAGGGGCATGCAGGCCTGGCTCTAGTCCTCACCAGCTAAGGGCCAATCACCCACCTGCTTCTTTTGTCCTACTACCATCTCTCCGAGCCAGTCTGACCAGCCCAAAAAGTGGAGGCTGCAAGTGGGAGCGGAGCTGGTGCAGGGAGGATGTCAGGCATATCCAGATAGTCCACTCCCTTGATACTTTCTGCCAGAGCAGGGACCTTTAGGTCCTGAAACCAGTGTCCTCCCCCCTCGTTGTTTCCTGTCCTCCACCCCCACTCCTATCTCACAGCAGGAGTTGGAGCCGGCTGCTCAAGGGCTGAAATCCAAACCAGCCATTGTGTCCCACCTTTGGGCGGTGTGTGACGATGTGTGTGTGTGTGTGTGTGTGTGTGTGTGTGTGTGTGTGTTGGCAGGGCCCGCTGTGTGCCTCAGGGGCTGGAATGCTATGTCTCAGGCCCTGGGATGCCATGCTTGGGGTACCAGGAGATACCCGCTCACAAAAAGGGAAGAAGCTGGGCAAGGTAGATACTGACTCTGTGCTCTGGTGTTACTTGAGAAATGGCAGAGGGGAGATACTTTGCCTGCTGGTGAACCCAGTATGCAGTCACGTAGCCAGTGTCCAAAATGTCAAGAGAGGGAACATGTAGGGGTGCCTGGGTGGCTCAGTTTGTTAAGCACCTGACTTCGGCTCAGGTCATGATCTTGTGGTTCGTGACTTTGAGCCCCGCATCGGGCTCTCTACTGTCAGTGCAGAGCCAGCTTCTGATCTTCCATCTCCCTCTCTCTCTCTGTCCCTCCCCCCCTTCGCAATGCTCTCTCTCTCTCTCTCAAAAATAAATAAACATTGGGGCGCCTGGGTGGCGCAGTCGGTTAAGCGTCCGACTTCAGCCAGGTCACGATCTCGCGGTCCGTGAGTTCGAGCCCCGCGTCGGGCTCTGGGCTGATGGCTCAGAGCCTGGAGCCTGTTTCCTATTCTGTGTCTCCCTCTCTCTCTGCCCCTCCCCTGTTCATGCTCTGTCTCTCTCTGTCCCAAAAATAAATAAACGTTGAAAAAAAAATTAAAATAAATAAATAAATAAACATTAAAAAAATTTTTTTTAAATATCAAGAGAGGGAACATATCTATTTGGAACCACCAGAGTGTGCTGACCATGAGCATAGGCCTGGAGAGGCAAGAGGTTCACCTATATCCAGAACTATGGTGTAAAGTATAACAGTACCAATTGTTCACACACACACACACACACACACACACACACACACGTAAAGCCCTTGCTACCCTGGAACCACCCGATGCCCATGATGGAGTGAAAGAGGCATCAATAGCCCAGGCAGTTCATGCTCCAGCTGTTCCAGCAGCTGCTAAAAGAGGTTTATTTGAGGCTTCTAGAACCTGAGCCTCTTCTCTTAACCTTTCACGTATAAAGAGTTGCTTAATCTATGGGATAGCACATTCATTCAAGGCCAAGTTTCCGGTTCAACAAAGAGACCAGGGGGCTGCAGAACTATCCAGCCCCTATTGGGTCAGAGTGAAGCAGGGCCTGGTGAATGGGTCCCAGTACCATCCAGAAGACCGAGATAAGCTGTTTCTTCTGTACTTTCTGAGCTTCCCCAGGACTCAAAATTGAAGTGTGAGAGGGGAGGCACAGGATTTTATCTCAGGGTACCCAAAGTCTGAAGGGAGAGTCCCAAAGTCTGCCCCAGGGAATCCCTGCCTTAGAGTTGGGAGAGGTAAGACTCCACCAGAAGCCAGAAAACAAGACTTGGTGTCATGTAAAATTTATGGAATATATATCTTAAGTAGTTTTTTTTTTACCTTGAAATATGTTCCGTTATGGTAAAATATCCATAATATAACATTTACCATTTGAATCGTTTTTAAGTGCACAGTTCAGTGGCATTGGAACTGATTGCCAACATTCAGGCTACTGGGCAACCAGCTTGACTATCCAGCTCCAGAATTTTTTTATCTTTCCAAACTGAAACTCTGTACTCATTAAACACTAACTCCCTATCCCCCCTTCCCCACCACTTGGCAACCATGGTTCTATGTTCTGTCTCTAAGAATTTGACTACTCTAGATGCTACCTCACGTAAGGGGAATCCTACAGTCATTGTCCTTTTCTGATTGGCCTATTGCCCTTAGCATAATGTCCTCCAGATTCATCTATGTTGTAGCATGTGTCAGAATTTGCTTCCTTTTTAAGGCTGGAAAAATATCCCTTGTATGTATAGACCACATTTTGTTTATCCATTTATCCATTGATGGACATTTTGGCTGTGGTAATAATGCTGATATGAATAGCATTATTACATATATGTGTGTAGAAATATTTATTTGGATTTCTGCCTTCCATAAGTATTTTCCAAGAGTTAAGTGGCTCTAAGAATATTAAAGGCTGCAAGATCCCACCAAGTTTCAAGGTCTTTAAAATGATATTTCTGGGGCGCCTGGGTGGCTCAGTCGTTTAAGTGTCCGACTTCGGCTCAGGTCATGATCTCGCAGTTTGTGAGTTCAAGCCCCACATCGGGCTTTGTGCTGTCAGCTCAGAGCCTGGAACCTGCTTTGGATTCTGTGTCTCCCTCTCTCTCTGCCCCTCCCCTGCTCATGCTCTGTCTCTCTCTGCCTCAAAAATAAATAAAAACATTAAAAAAAATAAAAAAATAAAATGATATTTCTTAGGTTCCCATCAAATTCAATACCCTAAGTTAGGAAAAGACAATTACCTATAATAAAAGCTTATCCACCTGGGTGGCAGTGGTAGATTTCTATGAATATAAGAATTAGGAAATGTGGATAACTTTTTTAAAGTTTATTTATTTTGAGAGAGAGTGTGTGTAGGAAGGGCAGAGAGAGGGGGAGAGAGAATCCCAAGCAGTTTTTGCACTGGCAGCACAGAGCCCGATGCAGGGCTCGAACCCATGAACGGCGAGTTCGTGACCAGTGAGATCATGATGTCAGTTGAAACCAAGAATCAGACACTTAACCAACTGTACCACCCAAGTGCCCCAGGAAATGTGTACAGCTTAAATCTAGGGAAGCACACTAAGTTATCGCCTCTTGAAGTTTTGAAATCATTCTCCAAAAAAACCACATAAATAGGGTTCAGCATGTCCAATCAGGGTCAAAAATAAGAATATAGATTTCAAAATGTTAGTAGACAACGTCAATTGCAACCAAAAAAGTTGCATATGACCTATAGCCCTTCTAGCTATCATGATGAACAGTTCAAAAGACTCTGGGGCTGAGCCCTGGCCAATTTCATGTCTTTCCCCAACAGTTTCCTCCAACACCTGGAGCTCAAATTGCTGTTCTTGTCCAAGATGGCACTTCTAGTCCAAGGCCCTCTGTACCTACGTAGTCTGTCAGGCCAACCCTGGACTCCACATTGACGCATCCCTTCCAGCTGGGAGATTAGGTCTACATAAGTGAAATCAGGAGAAAGAATCATCTTGGATCTAGGTGGATTGTGTGTTAGGAAATACTCGATGATGCTCATACAGATGGGCCCTGCAGCCCCCCAGTCCTGTGGACACCAAGGCACAACCATATGAAAACTGCCATCAGAACATAGTGAACCTGACTCTTCTGTAAATTGCATCTAGTTCGTAAAACCCTGAAAGCCTAGAAGGGGTCTTTAATCTTCACCCCCTTCCTCACGGGTCTCTTAAGTGATGGTGAACAATGATGTAATTGTGGCTTAATGAGTATAGAGATGTACACATGTGCATTTTTATATCCACAGAGTGGGGAGTGATGAGGTAAAACAGTGTCATAGTAAAAAGAACTTAATCTCACATATCCTAGAAGCTTGAAACTGTGGAGGACTGTGGCTCCCCTTCTTTTCAAAGGTATGTTCACGTTTATTGATCATTTTCCTGTTTACAAAATATAAACTTGGGTTACTTTTCAAATTTATATATCGTAAGTTTGTTTACCTGAGAGTTCATGGGCTTCCCTCCCGATGTAGATCCGAACGCAATTTTTGGAAAGGTAGAGCAGGGATCTGAAGGTTGTACTTATTTAGAAAAGAAAACCAGCTTCCTCTGTTCTTCCTTTCAGACAAATTTCTTTTAGGAAATTTTCTTTTAGGAAAATGGTAAAAGTCATATTTCAAAAAAAACCTGAGTTTGTGCTCTTGCAACGCAATGAATGTCACATTTTGAAAGTACTGTATGGGCAATTTAAGGGAAACCATGTGGAGATGTATAATGATTGGGAGTCTTTATTTTAAGCTCTGCAAGAACCAATATGATTGATTCATTTAGTGTAATCTTATTAAGTTAACAATAATAAAAAGTTGTATGGGACTGAAAACCATGGACAGGATGGCAAATAAAGATGACTGACCCTGGGAGTCTCTGCCAAGGTTTTATTTGTGTGTGTTGGTGGAGAACTGAGGGCTTGAGGCCAGCTCCATTAAGGGACAGACCCAGCTCCCACCCGTAGGCCCAGGGAAATGGGATACCTCTCCGTTCTGAATTGTTGATGAGCTGTGGAGGGGAGAAGGACAAGAGAGCAGATGGAATTCCTGGACAATTGTTCCAGCTGTCACCAGAGAGGACAGGCAGGAGGGAGCACTGGATAATTTACAGAGGAACAGATGCTAAGGCTTCTCCGGAACCATCTGGCCAAGAGGGGCCTGGGCTTGGGGTGGATGTTGTCTTTAGATCTGAGTAAACTTCAGCCTCCAGCCCACCCCATTCCTTCTACCTGAACTGTGGCTTTCCCAAGAGGGCTCTGCTCCCAGAGTACACACCTCCAGAGTTCCATCTGGCTCTCATCCCCCTCCCTCCTTTGCTGAGCCTGGCTTTTGTCTTTCCTACCATTCCTGATAGGGCCAAGTCTGGCCCTGGAGGCCTGTAACTTCCAACTATGCATTTCCCCATTTTGTAGTATTTTCAGCCCCTCCTCCCCACCAAGATATCCCCAAATCCCTCTATCATTCATCTCCATACCATTCATTCATTCAGTAAATGTTTATTAAGCACCTACTCTGCCTTGCATTGTTTCAGACACTGAGGATGCAGCGATGAATGAGAAAAAGTTCTAGATCTCTGGAGTTTGCATTATAGCAGGAGATGGTCAATAAACAAATATCAGATAATGAGTGCTGTGAAAAGAAATATTAAAGCAGGGTAAGGGTGAGTGACTGGGGATGCTGTTTTAGGTAGAGTGGCCAGGGAAGGCTTCTCTAAGGCACTAACATTTGAACAGAGATACTAATGGGAGTAATATCTAGAGGAAGAACATTCCAGGCACAGGGAACAGCAAACCTAAAAAGCCCTGAGTATGCTTAGCGCATTGGAGGACGCCACGCTCGCTATTTATTCATTAAGCATTTACGGTGTGCCAGGCACCTGCTAGGGAATATGAACATACAATCAGACACAGTTTTTGCCCTGAAGGAGCAGCAGCTTAGTGAGGGATGCACCTAAGTGAGGGCTTAATGGCCTGAAAACACAGGACAATTGAGAACCTTAAGTCTCTGGGAGAGGTGGGAAATTAGTCGGGTGAAGGTGGAAGAGGGTGGGTCACACGGACCTCTGCGTGGCAAACTGAGAAGCTGCTTTCATTCTTTGGATGATGGGGAACCAGCGCTAACGCTATTCCACCATATTTTTGTGTTTTTTCTCTTTCTCTCTTTTTTTCTTTAGTATCAGAATCTTTCCTCACCCTTCCCGCTATTGCCCTACCCTTGACACCTCCTTCCTTCTCCACCCGCCTGGCCTCCAAACCCTACTCTCCGGAGATCCCATCTTTCCTCTTCACCTGGTGCCCTAATTCCCCATCCCGAAGCTACGCCCCTAGCCACACCCCCCGATGACGCTCCGCGCCCAGTGCGTGGGGATTCCCGCGGCCTTGGCCGCTACCCGGCCTGCCCCGCGGCAAGATGGCGGCGTGAAGGCGGCGGGCAGCGGCAGAAAGTTTGTTGTGGGGTTGGAGTAGTTGGGCCGGGAGGCTAGAGTGGGGGGGGATCGTAGGGACACTAGCGCGGAGTAGGGGCGGAGGAGGCACTAGCTCCGGGGTTAAGAAGAGGAAATGGAATGGGGGAAGGTTGGAGGCGGAGAGAAATAAAGAGGGAGACGGGCGGAGGGGAGGGGGCCTAGGATCCAGTGGCGGCCCTGGGGGAGCGGTCTAGCGCATGGGAACAAGAAGTAGGTGTGCAGGCCCTGAAGAAGCAGTCACGAATTGGAGGGGAATTTCTTAACCAAGAGTTAAGAAAGAAGCCTGGAGCTTGTGGCCGAGGCCCGACTGTACCCGGCCGGTAGGAGAGAGGTCTTTCCCGTGGAGGAGGATAGTGGGGAAGGGGAGAAGAGAGACCTGGAGGATGTTGGGCAGGTTTGGTAAGGAGGGAACTAAACCCAGTCAGATGACCCTTCTCCAGACTTAGATCAGCCTTTCCAGAGTTCCTATAGCATCTGCCCCAATTTCAGCTGAAGACTCAGGGGCCCCAGGGACCGGAAGAAATCACAGTGCCTCCTTGGAAAGAAGAAGAGGTAGCGACTTGCCCCAGCTCAACCCCAGAGCGGGTAAGGTGGCCTCCAGTGACAGGCTGGCATGCTCCCTGCAAGCAGGATGCATGAGTTCAGAGTGATACTGAGAATCATTTAATCTGAAAAGGGCTCTCTTCTATAGAGGTTACCTTTTGCCTGTGGTCTGTAAGTTAGTGTTCTGTTTAGATTGTATGGTGATTTTTGAGAATTGGGTGTAGATTTGAGCCTTGGGTGCTGTCACCTGTGCAAATGAACATGGTCGGGGGCCTAGAGATCAGGCTGAAAGTACTTGAACACATCCCTGTCACAAGCAGTTTCCTACATGCTCCCTGTGTCTTTTTCAGTCTCCCCATCACATCTTCACTTTGTCATCTTACCTGAAATAGAGATTTGTGGTGACAGATTGGGGGGAGGGGGAGTCTTGAGAAAAAGTGTGATTGCGATCTGTCACCAACTCATGAATTCATTCTTGCTGCAGGTCTACTTCTTTTGATCTTTCTTTTTGTAAGAAGGGCTCATTAGTGTTCCTTTGGGGATGTAGATTTGGTGGGTAGGTGGGGTCAGTGGAGAAGGAAAATCAGGTTGCGATTAGGGAGAAGAAACCCAGATTAGTTTATGGTAAGGGGTCAAACTGACTGGTGTAAGGCTCTGGGAATATTTATTGTATCAATCTCTGTCCCTGAGATCCCTGATATTCGAGAGCTGCTTTACAGAGTGGGTCAGTGTGGTGATGGAAGGAAAGGATTGTAGAACTTTTCAGGTAGCTTTCTTCTCCTCCTTTGTAGTCTCCCTGTCAAACCACATAAGAAAAAAAAATCAGTTTCACTAACCAAACTAAGCATGGCTTAAGAGATGGTGGATTTGGGGTTGGAGGAAAGGGAAGAAGGGGTCTGGAGCCACAAAGTGCAGTGAATATGGTCCTCACTTCCTTCCGTGCCCTGTGGGTATGCCGAAGCCGGAATTGGGGACAGCTTACTGAAGCTTGTTTCATGACTGGTATCTGCTGCATGATTAGATTAGCAGATCTCATTTGATCCAGGACTCCTCACTGACCATCTCCTGCTCCCTCCCTCCCCCCCCCCCCCCCCAAAAAAAGAGGCTTGCTACAGACAGACCAACCCAAATCACTGTCACTAGGTCAGCTTCAATACCTTCAGGTATCTGACGAACTGATGTTCTTTTTTTTTAAAAAATTTTTTTTTTCAACGTTTATTTATTTTTGGGACAGAGAGAGACAGAACATGAATGGGGGAGGGGCAGAGAGAGAGGGAGACACAGAATCGGAAACAGGCTCCAGGCTCTGAGCCATCAGCCCAGAGCCCGACGCGGGGCTCGAACTCACGGACCGCGAGATCCTGACCTGGCTGAAGTCGGACGCTTAACCGACTGCGCCACCCAGGCGCCCCAGACGAACTGATGTTCTTTAGCTGTGACTCTAGAAGGTTGGGAACTTTCTCTGAGGACAATTTATGGATGCTCCTTTGGAAACTGAACAGCAAGGACAGTGTGGTCAGCACACTTAGAGGTTAAGAGCACTGACTCTGGAGCCAGAATGCCGAGTTCAAATTCTGGCTTTGCCACTTGTAGCTCTGTAACCTTTAGAAATTGCATAGTTCTCTATGCCTCAGCTTTCTCATCAATCAAATGGAGATGGTAAGAGTACCCATCTCATAAGGTAACAACCTTAACCTAAATGCATTAATAAATTTAGAACAGTGACTGACTCTCTATACGTATTTGTTGTTGTTACGCTGGTCAGATCTCAGTACTAACTTCTGCTTTATGATTGAACCTAGTGTCTCTCTTTGGAGGCCCCGTACTGGTTTGGGCTGCTGTCTTGATGTTAGAGAAATGGGGCTTAGCTTTTGGATGTAGTGAGAGCATCTTCATCAAACTATTTAAAGTGACATTAAAATGCCCATGATTTGGGGCGCCTGGATGGCTCAGTCAGTTAAGCGGCCGACTTCGGCTCAGGTCATGATCTCGCGGTCCGTGAGTTCGAGCCCCGCGTCGGGCCCTGGGCTGACAGCTCAGAGCCCGGAGCCTGTTTCAGATTCTGTGTCTCCCTCTCTCTGACCCGCCCCTGTTCATGCTCTGTCTCTCCCTGTCTCAAAAATAAATAAAACGTTAAAAAAATTTTCCTTTAAAAATGCCCATGATTTCCTGTTTGAAGTTGTGAGGCTTTAGGATTATCTTTGCATTTGAACAGTAATAATAGTGGTGCTTACTGAGCACTTTCTGTGTGTCTGGCACTGTTGGAAGTGCTTTAAATGTATTAACTAATTTAATTTTTATAACCTTATGAAGGAAATACTTTCATTATCCCCATTTTACAGATGAATAAATAGAGGTGAAGAGTGGTTAATTTGTTCAAGGTCACTCAGCTAGTAAGGGGCAGAGCTAGGATTTGACTGTCTGGCTTCAGCAATTGAACTTTTGAGGGGGGCGGGGGGGGGTTGGTATGAAGTTAACTTTATTAAATATGCCCAGTGGCAATTTGTATCTTTTGTTTGTCACGATTGTTAGATTGTAGTAGACTTTTTTCAGTTATTTAAAAAATGTTGTAGATGCTGAGCTCTTCACCACAGCTCTCTCCAGAGATAAAAACTGGTGCAGGGACTGTGGTGAGGGAGCCCTTTGCCATGGTAGCCACATCTCGACTCCCTCTTCATGATTTGGCTTTGGTGACTGTCCTTTGGAAAACCTTGGGCCTGGGTTGGGTGAGCAGACTGACCTAAGGATCCACTCTTAGCATACCTTAAAGGGGTGTGTGTGTGTGTATTAGTGTGGACATTAAGGCTCATTTCTGACTTTGATTACTGACATGAATAGTTGAAGTAACCATAGTGTTAAATTCATAGACAATCTGGATGTCATCTTTGTTTTAAAAATAGGTAGCAAACTGCAGAGGAAAAAAAAAATAGGTGGCATTTTAAATACTCAGCCTCCTCCCCCCACAGCTTGAGGGGAAATGGAAAACAGATGTGCTTCTGCTGAAACTTGTGTTGTTCTGGAAGGTCCTGGCCTAGTGCTTCTCTTTTTCCTTTTAGCCTAGTGGGAGGCTGGTGTGTAGCCTTGGGGCAGAGGTGTGCCCAAGGTTTGATTGACTGGCTTTTCCTTTGCCCTGCACTTAAGACTCACTCTTCCCCTCCTTCTGAGTCATGTCCTGTCTATTTAACACACCCTCAGGGCCCATCTTTTTCTTTGGTAAATGACTCTCCAACTTGCCATCAGACTAGGCACGCGTCTGAAGTCTGACCAGATTTCAGGGTAATTGGGGGCTCAGGACTTAGGGCTTTTTCTGGGAATTCTGACCCAGCCCTCAGATGACCTTTTTCTATTGTTATGGCACATGAAGTTTGGAATTAGTATCTGTCTGTGTCTGTTGCCCTCCACCATTACCTGAGGAGCCATATATCTCAGAAGAATGTACTTTATCTCAATTTGTGATGCAAACAGCGTGCTGAAACGTGTAATCTCCATAGAGTGCACCTTTGTGTGTGTGTGTTTTAAGTTTATTTATGTTGAGAGAGACCTAGAGAGCGCAAGTTGGGGGGGGGCAGAGATCAAGGGAGAGAGAGAAAATCCCAAGCAGGCTCTGTGCTGCCATCACAGAGTCTGACATGCGCCTTGAACTTACGAAACCATGAGACCATGACCTGAGCCAAAACCAAGAGTGGGACGCTTACCTGACTGAGCCACCCAGGTGCCCCTGCACCTTTGTGTTTTGGTAGAAGTCCTCAGACTTTCAGGATTCAGGTCTCATTTTCGCAAATGAATGAACTGTGGTGTGAAGGCTGATAGATTTGGAGCCAGTTCTCTGCCTTTACTGTTCTGGTTTTGTCATTCTTAAAGCCACTTTCTTCACACCCCTTAATCATGTGTAATTTTTGCATCTAATCCCTTCACCACCTTTTTCTCACCTCCATATTTTGAGTGCTGAGGATGTCTGGGTAAACCAGGTCTTTGTTTCTCACCTGGATTCAGCCTCCTAACAGCTCTCGGAACTTGTTCTCTCTAGCTTCTGGGCCTTTGCACATGCTGGCCTTTCTGGGATGCGCTCCCCCTCCACCCTTTACCTACCTCTTTGTCCTCTAGACAAATGTGACTTTGTGTGGGGATCCTCACTCCTTCTGCCTTTCCTCTGTGCTTGTGTTTTAACACTTAGGCTGCATTGTGATTGTCTGTTTACTTGTCTGACTCTTACAGGGCTGTGAGTGTCCTGTCCACAGGTAC
Organism: Lynx canadensis; assembly: GCF_007474595.2. Classification (NCBI taxonomy): domain Eukaryota; kingdom Metazoa; phylum Chordata; class Mammalia; order Carnivora; family Felidae; genus Lynx; species Lynx canadensis. The sequence goes on from NC_044307.1 coordinate 41,800,607, forward strand.
TAGGTCTTATTCATTATTGTATTCTACCATTTAGAATAGTGTGTGGTGCTTAATAGGCGCTCTACCATGCGGTGGAGCTTAGACAATGAATGAAATGTGGTGGGCAGACTCTCTCCACTCCTGTAGCTTCCAAGCTGCTCTGAGAATTATTTTCCTGTGAAAAACAATGTTCTGTTCCCTTAAAAATGCCATGGTTTCTGCCTTGTTTAAGATAAAGTCCACACTCTAGCTCAGCATGCGGGAAGGTTGTTTATACTCTGGCCCAGACTCCAGCTTCTGGCTTGAGATGCTGTCCCCTCTACTTCTGTCCTGTGCTTCATTGCTCCTAAATTTCCCACTGCTCCTGGACCTGTCATGGCCATCCGTTTACTGTATTCTTCTTTGCTTGTGCATTTTGCTCTCTCTGTAATGCTGTCTCTAAAACTCTGCTCATCCCCCAAGACCCAGCTCCTGTGTAACCTCCAGTGAGAAGACTTCCTGCTTTCCTTTCTTCCTCTCGACCCCCAGCAGCACTTTGTGTGAGCGGCCTCAGTTCTGGCATTTCTCATGTTGTGTGGTGATTTATCTGGTGCTTATTGGCCTCTTTCACTGAGCTGACCCTCTATAGAGGAGGGTCCCTCCCTGATTGTGGGGTGAGGGTGAGGGGTGTGAAGGAGTCTGATTTTGGAGGGAGGCAGACCTGGTTTAAATCTTGATTCTGGCACTTACCAGCTGTGTGACTTCAGGCAAGTTGCTTAACTGGTAGGATTCTTTGTCTCGTCCCGTATAAAATGAGGGTGACATTATCTTTTTTGTAGGAGTATTGAGCATGTAGCACGGTGCCTGTCATGTGAAGGATACTCAATATTTGTTGAATAAATGAATGCCATTTTGGAAAACACAGTGGATAAGAAAAGGCTTTGTTTTGTTTTTTTTTTCTAATTTTTTTTTAACATTTTATTTATTTTTGAGACAGAGAGAGACAGAGCATGAATGGGGGAGGGGCAGAGAGAGAGGGAGACACAGAATCGGAAGCAGGCTCCAGGCTCTGAGCCATCAGCCCAGAGCCCGACACGGGGCTCGAACTCACGGACCGCGAGATCGTGACCTGAGCTGAAGTGTGACGCTTAACCGACTGAGCCACCCAGGCGCCCCAGGCTTTGTTTTATTCAAGCTAGAATCAGCCTTTTGATTTCTGCCAGGTAGCCAGGAGCATTTTGAGGTGGGAGTAAAATTGAGAGAGTCTCTTTTCTTGTGATGAAGCAATAATAAAAGGTGAGGTTGGGGACATCATCAATGAGAAACCCGTGCAAAACAGTTGATGTTTCTCCCCATTTTTTTGTGTTGTAATGATTCCTTTGATGGGTCACGTTTATGTGAGATTGGTAGTGACCTTAGTGGATATAGGTGGGGGTGGGTAGGTGGTAGATTTGTAATGTAGTTAAGTCTGTGGGTGACTGGATGGGGTGTTTAAGGATTCATGTTCCCTGGTGTTTTATGGATTGAAAAATATTGGATGAAGCTGATAGAACACATCTGGGCATTCAGGAAGCTACACTTCTTGGCCCTAGTTTTCTTAGGGCTTTGATGATCTTGTGTCACAGAACAGGCTTAACTTAGATGTTCCCCAGAAATAGGGCTGGTAGCTGGGAGTTCACTGTCCATTCTTTTTGCCTTTTTGTTTTTAGTGTAGTTAATGGGGGTAGTTCTTAGGGCACCAGTTCCCAACAAACACCAAAGGAATGTGTTTCCAGAAATCTAGACCTCTTCATTGTGTAATGCCAGGTGGTGCTCCAGTGTGAGTTTACAGTCCAGAAGAGGAAGATGTGTTTGAGTTTTTCGGAGGGCAGCCTTCTTGTCTGGTCCTTGAACCCCTGCCCCAGCCAGGAGTCTCTCCTCTGTCTCTCCAAGCACATACCAAACTGTAATCCAAATGGCTGTTAACCTGTCTCTCCTCCACTTGGGGTAAGATCTTTCTTGGGGCCCTATGCAGTAGGTGCTGAGCAATCTTGGTTATTGTGTGACCCAAACCCGTTCTTCCTTTTTGAAACAGAAAGCAGATAGGATCCGATTGGCAAAATCCTTTGAACTCTTAGGAAGGAAGGTCCTGCATAAGCAAAAGGTGATAGTATTAACAATAGCATTACTAATTATTTTCTAGAGTTAAGTTAAGGTGGTTAAATGATCATCCAGGTGCTTGGCTTCAGCTGTCTCCCTTTTCAGCCCTATATATATATATATATATATATATATATATATATATATATATATTTTTTTTTTTTTTTTTTTTTTTTTTTTTTTTTTTTTTAGCCTTCTTATCTTCTAATAATACATCCCTAAGCCAGCAGAAAAGGTTAAGAGCAGAGGTGAAGTACGCTCCCGTATATTTTCTTGCTAATCACTATCTTCTAAAAAGTCTGGCTGCTGGCATCTTTTTTGTTATTCATTAAGCTCCTTTTCATGCCCCATAAGCTGCTGGCTTTTCTGGCTGTATTGCTCATTCTGTCCAGGTATGTTCCACGCTCACAGCCAGGACCTACTACGACCTTGTTAATGCCGAGACAAATCAAAAGAATGAGACCAGTAGCTGAAAGTGGAGGGATGGATGGGGTTTTCCTTGGGCTCAACTCCTTGTCGCTCCGTGTGGGAGTGCACACTGCAGTGTGGCATTTCTTGGCAGGGCTGGTAAGCTGCATCGTATGTTCGGCAGATTTGAGAGGAGATTGGGTGAGCCAGCAGGACTGGCTTGTGCTGTGTACTTTTCGGTTTCAAAGAGGCTGAGTCTCCTGGACTGGCCATGAGTGGAAGAGTGGGACCTCTTCTTTGTTAGTACTCTCTCATAGGTGCCGGCTGTCTGTGAGGTAACACTTGGAATCTGTAAAGGACATGCACTCTATTTGTGAAGAGCTTCTGTGCTTTCCCAGTGAACTGTGGGAGGGGGGACTCCCTGAGGGCCGGGGCCGCCTGGCGGGAGGCAGTCTAGATGGTGCTCAGCTGACGGTAGGATAGAATGCTGGGCTGACCATTTTGGGTACTCAACCTCTTTGCACCTTCACAGGTAAGCCCATGGGGACTTCAGTCTCAGAAGCCTTTGAGGGTGTTTCCATCAGGGCAGAATTGTCATGGCTTTCCTATGGCTCCCTAGAGGAGGCATCTTTGCCCTGGGATTGGACACAGAGAGTTCTCGTCCAGTTCTGTCTGTGGTCTTGGGCAAGTCACTTGTCCTTTCCCTTCAGAATAGGAGAACGCCACTTGTTCTGTGGGCCTCAGTAGGCCACAAGGATCAAAGGACATATAATGAAAGGGGAAGTGTTTTCAGGATACTAAAAACACATGGCAGATGGAGGGGTTTGTCCTGTTTGTCTAGGAATTCTGTGTTTTCACCATAAGCATAATATATGTCCTTGTAGAAAACACCAACCATATGGACAAATATACAAAAGAAAAAGTAAAAGGACCCTCTCTCCCTTTCCCAGAGACGGGGAACTATCATGTATCCTTCTGATCATTTTTTGTGTGCTTCTAGACATTCCTCATCATGTATCTTTTGTAAAATAAACAAGACTCAATAGTGGTATATGCTCTGTTCTTCAGCTTGCTCTGTTCACCTAACAAGTTCAGGAGGAGGGTGCCCCCCTCCACGTTGAGCAGCTCCGTGTTGGAGCCTCCTTCCCAGCATTGGGCCTTCCTCTGGGGCTGGCTCCTTGGAAGGGGTAGAGAATCTTCCCTAGGGGTTCTCCCCACAGCAGGTACCCTGGTTATCTGAGGGGTTGTTTTTTATTCTGAGGTGAAGTAGTCTGGCAGGAGTGCCCTTGAGTGGGAATCGGGACGGTTGTAAACGCGGCGTGGGCCTCTCCACTTCCGTCTCCCATGTGTTTCTCCTCTTTGCTCTTGTGTTATCTGTGGCCGGGAAGAGAGTAAACTTACCTGATTTCTCAACCTCTGTTTCAATGCAGAGAGCGTCACTGATTTCTGGACCTTTGGGTTTCCTAGGTGTTTTGCTGCTCTGTGTTTTGAAATCAAGCCAGGCCCAGCTGATGTTTTTTGGTCTTATTTGTGGGTGAGGATTCTGAAGGTAGCCTGTCAATGGCCATGCATTCTTCCCGGTCTAGGGAAGAGGTCAGAGCCCACAGGAAGAGTTGTCTTCTCTTCTAGATGGTTATCTCCCCCTCTGTGGTAAGGCCTTGGCCTTTGGAGCTCCGGGGCTATTGTCAGAGTAATACTGGGAGCCCGAGGAGTAGGCAGTTCGGAATGATTAACTTGGGCTTGGGAGAAGGGCCAGGCCCATAAGTAGCGCCAGGGTGGTCACTGTTCTCCTCTACCCTGAGCCATCTCATCATCTGCGGGGCTTTCCAGACAGAAGGGGAATCCTTCTGCTTTTTCTCGCCAACATGCTGCCCTTCTCCATAAGCACAGGCAGTGTTTGCTGATACATTTGCTGTAGTTTTCCTCTCCTGCTGCTCCATGGGTCACATCTTGTGGGGGTTTGGGGATTCCACTCCTGTGGCTCCATCTTCCTTGAGATCTCTAAGCCAGGGTGTGTCCCTTCCCCTAGGATGGTATTGGAGGCTTCAGGAAAGGTGTTTTCTGCTGTTTCCTGGGCTTTCTGTGATGGGAACACTAGCCTCTCTGGCATTGCTCATTCTGAGCGGGTGGAATAGTCGCTGTTGGAGTCCGAGGAGCCTGGCTGCAGCATAGCCTGTATCCTTGCTCTGTGGGTTCCTCTGGGGCCAGCTTCCTGGGAAGCGCCATCCCCCCGGCCCTTTCAGAAACTGAAAGGTGGCAGCGTGCCACCCCTTCCCTGGCTGGCCCAGCTCCGGGCTGGGTCATACACTGCCCCATTGTATTGTGCCTTCGATGCAGTTCTTGTTGCAGCCTCTGATCCCTGGGCCGGTTCCCTCTCGGCCCCATTCCTCAGAGCCTGTGGGAGGTGGTGGGGTGGACTCTGCTGGCACAGGCAGGGGATGGGCGGCAGCTGCAGCTGGGGCTGGCTTTGTTCTGACACCCCAGCTTTCAGAGCTGTGGTGCAGCCTGGCAGCCGGGTCCAGGGAAAAGGCAAGACGGGGGAGCTCCCCACCCCCACTCCCGCAGCAGTGCCCCCTTCCACCACAGCTCTCCTCTCTTTTTGTTGACCAACCAGAGAGCCCTGTTACCTGGGGTCAGCAAGCTGGACTCCCTGGTTGGCAGGGGGCATGCTGCACTTCCACCTGGCATGGTTTTCAGATGGGAGAAAGCCCCCGAGGCTCTAGTGGTAAGTCTGCAGGAGCTTCCCCTGTCGGAAGAGCGCAGTGTGTACCCTCGGGCATCTCGCAGCTTGGCATTCCTTCTGCTCTCTCTTTGCAGCTCCGGAGTTGGGCTGCTCTCAACCAAGCTGTCTGTTTATATGGAGTGCCTGGAGGGCGTCTGCCATGAGTCTGTCGCTAACCGTGCTAACCAGGAGAGCTGGCTGGTTGGGGAGAAGACACTAACCCTGTGAGTCTGACCTGGGCCAGCTAACCTGCCCTGGGGGTACCACCAGCAGTGCCTCTCACCCCTCCTCCCCCTAGCCTGGCTGCCTCCTCCCCTTGGCTTGCCTCATGCCACCTCCTCTGCTCTCTTGTCCTTACTGCTGGGTTCCCTCCATCTTCCCAGTCTCCTTGCTGTGGGTGGGGACATGCTCCCTCTAAGGCCAGAGGAGGGGGCTTTCCTATGCACAGACACCTGCCAGCCAGCCTGCTGGCCTCTGCCCACCTCATGATCCCCTCAGCACCGCGTTGCCCGGTTCTCCCTTAAAACAGAATTGGTTGGAGTTTCTGTTCAATCTGCTTTAAGCGTTATGGAGTTTGAGAACATTGCGCAGTTACCACGCTCTGTTTCACACCTCAGAGATAGATGGAGCTAGAGTGGGAGGGGGATTTTCTTCTCGACTGGATAGTTGCTTCCCTTTGTCAAAAGGGGAAGATTGAATGGTGTCCCCATTAGTCTCACCCTGGGATAATAATTTAGGGTCAGTTGCAAGGTTCTCCTTAAGGTTGTTGTTGAGGAAAACCGCGGTCTGGCTGTGGGAAATTCCCAGGGCCTTGAGTGAAGCTACTTAGGACTAAAAGCTGGAGCCCAGGACCGGGTACCCACCTGAGATGTAGTTCGTGGTGTCCGTTGCTCCGGCAGGTGGAGTGGGTGGAGCCAGGCTCCCCACTGCCTTTCACATGTGGAACTTCAGGTGGACTTTAGCCAAGAAGGGCTGGAAGGGCGCCTTAGCCACGACGGGCGGGACCTGGCTTTGGACTCCACAGTGGGCCTGGGAGAAGCCTTGGCCTCAGGCTGGGAGACTGGTGAACAGCTTGCCATGGGGAAGTTCCCACCAGATTGCCTTCCAGGTTTGGAAAGAAGGGGGCTCTGGGGATAGCAGGAAGACTGAGTGCTCGGGGGTCTCTGGTGTTCTGCACAGGTAGCTCCTTAGATGGGCTCTCTGGCTGCAGCCTCTGGAGGCAGAGCAGTACGGGGTAAACTGGGTGGGGAAACTTGGGATCCGAAGGCCCTCTGGGTAGGCTCTGTTTCCCTTGGCTCAGGAGGGAGAGGCAGGGAGCTTCCTGTGAGCATGAGGTGGGAATGTGTAAACGGGAGAGGGTATAGGTGTTGCACAGATGTGTAGGGACCCTGAGTAGGGAGGAGCAAGCTGGAGGGGTGCCTGGTGGCTGGGCTGACCGGGAAAACAAAAGGGGCCTGGAGCAGAAGGCTGGTTCAGGACCACCCCTTCCTTACATTGCCTTTCCTGAGGTGAGGGCTTGGGGACTGCTGTCAAGTGCTGGTTGATCTTGGGGACTTTTTGGCCCTCCCTTTATTTAGGGGAGGTTGCTTGGATCATCATCAACTGTTGTCTTCAGCCCCTTTGTTCTGTCAGGTGTTTGCTTGAATGAGACACCAGCTGGATAGACTTGAGGTATTTACTCAGGTGGGAGCCAGGTGAGCTCTTTACAGGTCCCCGGCAGTAGTTTGGAGTCCTCAGGATTACTCTGGGGCAGAATAATTCCCACCCATTTTGGTTTTTAAAAACCTGTCTGTCGATTCTGCTTAGAGCAGGCAGAGGGCCAGGTCAGGGCCGCAGGCAGCTTGTCCCAAGAGGGTGAGGTTGTACTTGCCCAGAAAGGTGGCAGGCATGGCTGTTGGAGGGGCAGCAGGGCTGGTCTGGGCACAGACTGGCATCTCCCAGCCTAGTCATCGGCCCAGAGCGGAGCCTGCCCAGGCCCCACCCCATGCTCTGCTGGCTGCTTGCCTGCCACGCGCCCAGGATTGCTGAGGGCTTTGCTCATGTACCTCAGGAACAGCTGCATGCCGGAAACTGGGGGCTGGTAGCAAGCAGGAGGGGCACCCAGGGGTCAATGTGGAGAGGGCTGAACCCAGCCAGCTTTGGTGGGATCTGAGGGACTGACAGCCAAAGTCAGGAGGGGCTGTGTTAATGGGGCGGGAGAGCCCTTGCTCAGTCACCTGGGTACAGGGCTGACCCTTGCAGGTGGGGGTTTGTGTTTCTTGGGCCTCAGTTGGATGCAGACCCTGAATTTCAGAGGCTCAAGAAGCAGCCAGACTTGTATGGCTGGAGTGTGTCCTGCCCCCAGAGGTGCAGTTTCCTCCAGGCCTACAGAGTTCAGAGACTCTATATCCAGGGCTTATAGCTGAAGGCGATTCCTACGGAGGAGACACTAGTCCCTGCATGATCAGACATTCATGTTGTAGCCATTGATGAGGGGCTTTAGGAAGGTCCTGTGTTTATTTTTATTACTTATTTGTATCCTGCTGGGTTCCATGGGAATTAAGGCAGTATAGAACACAGCTGAGTGTTCTGGAAAAGGGCCAGTTTCCTTTTATTCTAAAAGCAGTAGTGATTGCTAATGAGTGATTCTGTTTGACTTCTTCAGGTGAATTATGAAGAATTTTAATGTTTTTAGTGGTGCTGTGTGGCCTCTCTCTGATGGTCCCTCATTTGCTTGAGTCAGTGACAGCTGTGAGTAGAAAGGGGTATCAGTAGGTTAGGAAATGGTCTGAGCCCAGATAAACTGTTGGGGCCATAATTTCTTACAGAGAGTGTGGGTGATGTGGAGAGTAGGGGAGGCGGTTGGTCTCTCAAGGGCAGGGCAAGTGAACTGGGGAGGGTGGAGGGAGGTAGCAGGGCAGAACTTGGGGGAGCTGGATGAGATGTCCATGGGGGCAGGCTCAAGTTTGAAAAGCCAAAGAGCCCCACCCATTTTGGTTTCACTCCCGTCTCCCTCAGTAGGGAGAAAGCTGGGTGCTCGGACCTCCCCTCCTCTCCTGCACCTTTGACTTTGCCCTGGGCAGACCCGCAGAAAGGATGGCAGAAGGAAGTGAGAGGGCGTCTTTGGCTCTTGGGCTTGAACCTTCTTGCTGTTGCCTACTCTGGGTGTTGGCAGAGAGTGGAGTAAGGATATGGTTTGGAGAAAATCAGGATGCTAAAGGTTTTTCCTTATCCTACTCCATCTCCAGCAGCGGTGACTCCTAACCATGGTGGAAGCCCAGGTCACATATGGGCACTTACCCATGAAAGGGCACAGGTGTGAGTCCCATCTCCTGACTTAAAGAGTGATGCTTGGCAGATTTTTTTGTCCTTTGATTAAAGGATACCGCTCAGCCAGAGTCTGGCACACGTTTCTCCTTATATCTGCCCCTGACTACGCTCTCTGCTCAGCTGTTCAGTGGGTTCACAGTGCAGGTTTGCTGTGCGTGCTGAGTCCCATTTCTAATGAAAGTAGACTTTGTTCTCAGGAGGCAGCTAATCGTGCCCCATGGGCTGTAATCAGGGAGAAGGTATTTAACACAGGGCAGGCGGCAACAGGCGGCCACACTGACTGGCAGATTGCAACATGGCAATTAGGAAGCTATCCACCCCCCTTTCCACCCCAGCAGAGCCAGGCTGAGTCTATCTGAACTGAGTTGAGTGAGTGAAGAATGAATGCTATGCAGAGGAGGAAGGGGGAGGCGGGGCTAGGCAGGGCTAGGCGGGGCCGGGGTATGAGGAGAGCAGCTTTCCCTTCCCACTGCTGCTGTAGGTGTCTCCCTCAGCAGTGCCAGAGGAGCCCCAGACCACACTGGGTCAGCCAGAGGTTTTAACCTAGGCCTCAGCCTTTCTCCTGGTGCACAGCTGTTCTTGTAGTGCAAACCCAGCCCATGACCTGGTAGCCCTACGTCCTGAGTCCTCTGCCCCCACTTCTTTGAAGCTCAGGTGGTTTGGGGTGAGGGTTGGGAGTGGGATTCTTCTCGGTCAGTTTCTAGACTTTCCAAAAGACCATTTTCTTGGAGGTGCCCTGGAACCAGGCCAGCAGCCAGAGGCCAAGAGACCCCAAAGGCTGCTTGCTTGCTTGCTTATGGTGGCCCATATCTCATTCCGAGTTATCTGGCTACTTTCCCTGGGGACTTCCTCTTCTTGACGTGGGATTGGGAAATCCTGTTTGGGCTGAAACACTCCAAGGCAAGATGGGAATCTTTGGGTGAAGGAGATGTGACCACTGGAGGCCGAGACCGGTAGCTGGGTCTTCCTGGCGGGACTGCCCTGCTGTCTTGCAGCCCACCTTTTATCTTCCCCTGGCTGTGAGCCTGGTGTCCAGCTGCTTCTTGCTTTGTTCTCCAGTCCACCTGGCGTTGCTCTCACTCTAGGGTCTGTCCTTCCCTGCCACACTCCAGTCAAGGACAGTGGCCTGTCAGCCCTGTTGCGTTCCTGTTCAGTGATGGAATCGTCCCACCCCCACCCCTACCCCCTGCTGCTGTGGGCCCCAACACGTACTGGTATTTATGGACATGGGGCAGGGAGTGAGACAGACTCTCCTTCGTGGGCTTGTGTTTGGGACACTGCAGGCTCCCTAGCAGACTGTTTCCCTGGTGGGCATTGCCTTCTGCTTCCCCAGTTGGGAGTGGTTCCCTTTCTTGTGTCTCTGCTGTGTATGGAGAGAGCAGGCTCTGGCCGGGAGAGAGAACTGCCTGCCATCGCTGGCACCACTCATCCTGGAGCATGGGTGATTGTGGTGCTCCCTGTCTCCCTGTCTCCCTGCCAGCCACTTCCACACTGTCTGTTCCCTCAGCAAGCCAGGTTATCCAGCCGGGAAAGCTCTGGGAGTGTGTGCTGTGGGGCCCGGGAGTGGGGACTTGAGGTCAAGATGAGCCAGGATGTGTGACAAGTAGAGCTAGGGCTTGTGGGCTGTGGAGTGAAGGCCTCCCTCCTTCCAGGGAAGATCCCCAGATACATGAGTGCGTCAGTTTGCTTCCTGCCTGCCCGCGTGCCACCCAGTCAGGTGTCCTGGTGCCTAGAGGCCAGTGTGGGTATTGGTATGAATAGGGCTAAGGAAGAAAAGAAGAGGCTGAGAATCGAGGGGGCTGCAGTGGCCTGCAGCTGATGGGGATGCAGATGAGGAAGGGAGCAGGCCCAACTCTAGAGTCTCCCTCCCTGGATTTTGCAGCGGTTCTTGGCTACTGTATCTCTTACTCTGTGTTTCTGGCTGTCCTTTTCTAACTCATGTCCCCACACTTAGGCTCCCTGAGTATCAGCACCCAGGTATCCAGGATGGCTTGCGACTTTCTGGGCCTCTCCCTCAGGCCATAGGAGCTCCCACCCTGGGGCCCTCAGGAGGGGCCCCAGGGAACCTGCGGGGGTGTCTTGTTTGCTCCCCCACACCCCAGGAATGTGCTGTCCTTTTGGGCCCGCCCGGATTCCTGTGCAGGGAGTCAGCCCGACACAGCACGCTGCTTGTGCCCTGTGGGGACATGTCCGCCTCACCATCAAAGGGGTGGAGGTTGGCGGCTCGTGCCTGCTGCCATGCCCCAGCTCCCCCCAGAACCCCAAGGGAGAGACCAGGCTGCCCAGACAGAGAAGGGAGGCCACTCCTGCTTCCCCGCCCTCCCTACCCCCACTGTTCTTCCTGCCTCGGGCTCTGTTGGAATGTGACAGGAGTTGGGGCCAGGGCATGTCCCGACAGCAGGAACACATGCTTTAGCCCGCAAGGCTTCCCTCAGCCCCCAGCTCTATTTATGTGAATGGTGGCGGGAAGATTGTTTATGCCCAGAAGGCCACCTGAGGTTACTGCCTCCGTTGGTCCCTGTGGTGGCTGCTGCCCCCGTGCTGTGGCCCCGCTTATTACAGGTAGGCGCAGGGCTCAGCTCAGTGGTCCCACGAACCTGGACAGGACCTCACGGGTCACTCAGTCTAGCCACCTCTGTGTGGAAGAGAAACCAGTGAGGGACTTAGCTGGGGCCACACAGTGTGTCAGAAGCAGCATAGCCTGGAGCCCTGTGTCTCAGCTCCCCAGAGTTGGGCTTTCTGCCCCAGAGTTTCTCAGCCTGGGCACTGTCAACCCTGTGTGCTGAGAATTCTTCATCATGGGGGGTTGTTCTTTGTGTTACCGGATGTTTAGCAGCATCCCTGGCCTCTACCCACTAGATGCCATTAGCACCCACACCATTGTGACAGCCATTCAGACATTGCCAGGTATCTGGGAGGGGGAGGGGGCAAGTGAGAGGGGGTGTGGGACACCAAAATCTCCCCCATTGAGATTGCTCAATCATTGCTCTGCTGCTTTTTCAGAATGTTTTCTCCTCGACCTCCCCTCCCTAGTTGCAAAGTCTGTTTACCACCGTTACACACAGAAGCAGTCTTTGGGCTCCTGGGAACATTGCTAGGAAGTTTTCCCCACATCTTCTTGGTCTCTGTTAGCCTTTTTCCTGGTGTTCTCTTCTGCAAGCCATGCTCCCCAAATCTCTTAGTTTCCAGACTCTGAGAAGCCTGAGAGATGAACAGGACAGGTGTGGGGTGGGATCGGGACAGAACAGGGCCAGACCTATTCCCAAATCAGGCATGTGGTCAGCAGAGACCACGAGCACATACAAGACACACATGTGTCTTGTGTGGGCCTGTAACAGTGCTTTCACGGGGAAAGGAGCCCAGTGCTTCCAGTCCTCTCCCGCTTCCTCTCCTTTTTCCAGAACCCCTGGTCCATGACTTTTCTGCCTGGCTCTTCCTGGGGGGGCCTTCCAAGTCCTGGACTGGGTAGGTCAGTCCGTGGCCCTGACAGACACGCAGCTGACACCTGGTTTCCACTTTCTTCTCTTCTCCGGTTTCAGGAGCTGTTGGCTAGAGGAAGTGGAGGGGCCGTGGGATGCAGAGAGCCGAGGGCTAACTCTGGGACAGCGGAACAGAGAGAGCTGCCGACGATCAGACGGTATGTCCCTGTGAGACCTGCTCCCCACCCCCACCCCCAGGGCTCCCTTCCTGGGAGGCTGGCAGGTAAGGGGGCAGGCAGGTGGCCTCTCTTGGTGGGGGCTGGTGAAAAGAGAACGGTGGAGGCCAGAGAGGATTGGCCTTCAGGGCTTACAAGCTTAGAGACCCCACTAAGGAAACTGGGTTGGAGGAGTACCCTCAAACCCTCACTTTCTGGTTACTGGTGTGTTTTGTTTTGTTTTGGTTTTTTTGAGCTAACACGAATGTTTCCTAAATGCCAGGTAACTGTAAAAAAGGTTAGTGGTTTATGTAATCTTCACAGAAGGTGTATGAAATTGGTGCTCTCCTCATCCCCAGTTTATAGTTGGGGAAACCGATTCATAGGGAACAGTTTTTCCCTCTGAGGCATTTTTTTATAAGCCCACAAAGGTGAGTGGTGGGCCATTCTTAGATATACTGTCCCACTCCTAGACCATAATCCGCTCTTCCTGGTGCCCAGAACCTAGGCCCTGCCTTTCCCACCCACCTGGCGCATTGGGCCCTTGTCGCCTCCAGCACTCCCCTGACCCTTGGGCATTGAGATACCAAAGTCCAGGTTTCTAATGATCCCGGCAATGGTCCAGGCCTGTCTGCCTGCCTGGTGGCTCCTACACATGTCCCTTTTACTGTCCTTTTTTCCTTAGTCTGGGGGCCTCTTGCCCATGTCTCTGAGCCTTCCCCTCCCTTGCTTCCCCTCAGCAGGTTGAGGAGCCCTCACCTCCCAGGATGACCAGCGCAGCCCCTGCTAAGAAACCGTACCGTAAGGCCCCACCTGAGCATCGGGAGTTGCGGCTGGAGGTTCCTGGATCCCGGCTGGAGCAGGAGGTCAGAAGACTGGTACTCCTGCCCTGGCTGCCAGATGCAGGCCCTTGAGGCTGGGTGTCTGATTGACTTCTCCCACCTGAGGAGATTCTAGTCCCCCAAGTTGGGGTGTGGGTGTGGCATTGCTGGTACATGTTTGGGGTCTCCTAGCTGCAGCACTGCTGGTGGGGGCAATGTAGGCTTATAGGGGACAGCTGTGAGTACATGTCCACATGTCAGGGAACCCAGAGTCTTCATGGCTCAACAGAAATGATCCCAGGCAGTATCATTCTTCCTGCAAGAGGCAGCCCACCAGACTGAGGGGTCCTAACTTGCTGGAGGCTGGGTCTCTGTGGAGGAGGTCGTGCTCCGGCTTCTTCCCCACAGACCAGCTGTTCTTTGCTGCCCCCGGAAGTCCTGGCCCTTCCTCCAGCTTTGCCTTGTTTGGCCAGCATTTATTAAATACATGCTCCCAGCCAGGAACTGTTGTTAGGTGCTTAGGAGGCCTTCTTCAGGCAACTGTAAAACATTGTCCAAATAGGCCTCCCTCATTCAGCTTACTCTCAGGAGGAAAGGAGCTTGCAGTTTAGGTCCCTTGCTACTGTGTTTCTACCCTGTTGCAGCATGTTGAGCACATTCACAGAACTTGAGAGATCATCATACATGCATACATCAGGCGTACCATGGCCCGCTTTGGTCAGATTCAGGTCAGGAATGCTGTGACTTGCCTGTTTTCAGTTCAGGGAACATTAAATAAAAAGGCCAGGTATTGTGCTAGATGCCACCCAGTGGGCATTCCCTTGGTTTTGTGGATGAGGACGCTGAGGCTCAGCAAGGCTAATGTAAGCAGAGTGTGGCAGAATAGGATCAGATCCAGGTGTCATTAGCTTCAAAGTCCATGGTCTGGGCCACCCCCTCATTTTCCTGCCTGGGATTGGCATTCTGCGGCAGTCAGCTCCATTTAGAGTGGGCTGCTTGACATTTCCCTGCTCTGTGGCTGGCTGAGCTCTGGCTCTTGGGCCGTAACCAGTGTGGGGGCTTGGGGAGGATGGGGCAGGAGGTAAAAAGCCAGATAAGGATGAGACTCTTTACTCCTCTCAGTCAGGCTTGGCCCAAAGGCTGTCCTTCATCTATGTACTTGTTCCTCTGGGGCCTCTGTACGGGCCTGATTCTGCCCCCACTTCCTCCAGGGCCAAGAGGGCTTTGTTAGAGCTCAGAACCCTACTGTAGCTTGCCTGACTTCTTCACTTCTCTGGAATGTCTCTGCCATGCCTGTAGGGCCCACGGGGAGCCCAGTGAACAGTTGAGAGGCTCTCTTTATCCCTGGGAGATGTGGCGTGGGTACCAGGACTCATTTGCAGCCTGCTCTGAAGTTATGAGGGGGGTTGGAAGTGGTGTGGGTAAGGGTGAAGGTCGGAAGGGGTTCTTGAACCTTCTCATTGGCATGGCAGAGTAGTCTAGGCTCATCCAGGTGATACTGGATTGCCTCCATCTCTACAGGGCCCACTTTGTGAGATTGTTTGGGCTTTAGACATGGCCCTTTCCAGGTCTCTTTGGAGGATGGGCAAGCAGGGTGGGTCAGTGGTCTAGGGCTGAGCCTCAGGCTTCTGTTCTTTTGTGCACAGGAGCCCCTGACCGATGCAGAGAGGATGAAGTGAGTATCTGCTGCCTGAGAGCCTGCCCTGCTTTGCCTCAGCACTTCCCTCTTAGCGCCAGGCAAGGCTGTTGGTATAGTCGGGGTTTCATTGGATTAGGTAGAAGTAAAGGTTGGTGTGGAGCCATAAAGGGCTCTGAGAGGAGGCTGGATATGGATATTCCTTCCGGAAAGAGTTTTTGTTCCATGGCTCCAAGAGAACCTGGAACCAAGGTGCTCTGGAGGCCTGCTCTTGCCAAAGAGCCTTCCCCCAGCTCCTGGCTCTCTTGTGCCAGCTGCCTCCCTGCAGTCTTTTCTGTCAGCCACGTGAGGCCTTTGGAGAGGAGGGCAGTGCTGGGCTGGATTTCCAGGAGATTAATAATGGAGTAGCCTGATCGTGCAGTGGGGAAACTGGAGCTGGAGGGCTTGGTGGCCGGCTGGCTTGGGCTGTAACCAGAGACAGACTGGGAACTTTCACGCCTCACACCAATTCTGTCTTCTCATTCTTCTTCCGGGTGGGAGTGGATTCTACCATCCCCTCTGCTTCCCGCCCCTGCCCCCAAGCCAGGCTGTGTTCTCAGGGCCAGCAGGCCTATGGGATATGCTGCCCCAGACTCAGGCTCAGTCTCAAGGAGTCCCCTGTCCCCAGTTGCCTGTGTTCACGTCATCCCTACTCCTTCCTTCCTGAATCCAGGCTGGGGTTCCAGGGCTGGTCCGTCTACCTCTGATGCTCCTCTGCCCTTGCCCCCTCACCCCGCCAGGCTGTTGCAGCAGGAGAACGAGGAGCTCCGCCGGCGCCTGGCCTCAGCCACCAGGCGCACCGAGGCCCTGGAGCGCGAGCTGGAGATCGGGCAGGACTGCTTGGAGCTGGAGCTGGGCCAGAGCCGCGAGGAGCTGGACAAATTTAAGGACAAGTTCCGCAGGTGTGGAAAGGAGGGGCCAGGACACACCTGCATGCAGCCCCCACCATTCATAGGATTTTAGCTGGAAGAGGCCTCTGAGATCATCTGATTCTGATGGGGAAACTGCGGTTTGGGGAGAACAGCCTGCCCAAGATCCCCTATCAAGGAGGGGCTGAGCGAGCAGGGTCTGAAGAGCAGATCTTGACCCAGGGGTCTGCCTCGTGTTCCTCCACAGGCTTCAGAACAGCTACACGGCTTCCCAGAGGACCAACCAGGAGCTGGAGGACAAGCTGCACACACTGGTAATCTGTCCGGGGTTGGGGGTGCGGTTTCGCTGGCACTGTGCTCATAGCAGAGCAGGGGGCTGGGACTTGCTGAGGGAATGCCACTGGGGCTTGGGGAAGGGGTTGGGACGGCGGCGGGGAGGGGACCGCAGTGTGCTGTGCGCGTCAGGACTGTCTTAGTGCTCACACTGTTTCTCTTCTCTCCCGTCTTCCCCTCATGCTGCCGCCGCCGCCGCCGCCCTCTCCTGTCAGGCCTCTCTTAGCCACAGCTGGATCTTTGCAGTTGCGTCTGAGTTTGTGTGTTTTCTCCCTTGCCCTGGCCTTCTCCTCAGATGAGCTCTGGGGTTGCCGGGGCCCCTTCCCTGTCCCTCTGCCTACTGCTTTCCTCTTCCTTACGTGAGGCCCATTCGGTACAGTGCCTCCCTCCTTGGCTCTGGCAGAGGAACCGGTTGATGTCACCACTGAACACTCACAGCTTCTCCGCTGCAGTGGCAACAAGCCCAAGCCATTGAGGGGGGAGGGGGGGGCTGTAGAGCCAGTCCCTGAACTGAAGATCAGAAGGCCGCTGCTGAGCCTTGCCGCTCCCTCCTGGCTCAACTAGATAATCTCACAGGCGCCCCCAGCTGCCTCCCAGCCCCACCCCTCCCTCTTCCTGGCCTGAGCCTGGAAGCAGCTCCCACACGTAGGCTTCAGTCCCTGGGTTTGCACACTTACTTCTCTAGTCCAGCTGCTTTGCCTCCTGTGTAGGGCCCCTTGAGGGGCAGCTCTTGCCTCTGTCCTGGGCCCAGGTGGCAGCAGGTTATATCCAGAAAGCCCCTACCCCACAGCCAGCCCGGAGAACAGGAGAGGTGGCTGGTCTTCTTCTGTCTGTCCATCGTCTGTCTACTTCGTCCGCCTTGGCTGCCCCAGCACCTGTGGCTTCCTGTGTCTCTGGGTCGGGAGGAAGTGGAGGGGAGGAAGGCCGGCTGGGGTGAGGGCGGGGTTCACACACGTTTTGTGCCTCAGATCAAGAAAGCGGAGATGGACAGGAAGACGCTGGACTGGGAGATCGTGGAGCTGACCAACAAGCTGCTGGACGCCAAGAACACCATCAACAAGCTGGAGGAGCTCAATGTATGGCGGGGGGAACCCCTCCCGTGTCCCTGGCTTTGCCCTGGCCTAGGCCCTGCTTGCCTGGGGCGGGGCCGGCCTCTGACCCTTGCCTCTACCTGTAGGAGCGGTACCGGCTGGACTGCAACCTGGCTGTGCAGCTCCTCAAGTGCAACAAGTCCCACTTCCGCAACCACAAGTTCGCCGATGTGAGCAGAACCCCCCCACCCCCCTGCCAGCGCTAGTCCTGCCTTCTCAGGACTCCTCTGACTTGAGTTTTCACACCTCCCTCTATCCTCCTGCCTTGACTCCTCCTTTCTGCTTTGCTCTGCCCTCGTCTGCATGGCTCCTCTCAAGCCAGTCAACTCTGCCACTGGTCGGTGGTCCGTGTGCTGTCAAGAGATAGTCACTGGGACTGGGGGGCTGGCCCTGCTGGTATTTCTGGAACAGAGGCAGGGAGAGAGGCACTCAATTTCGGGATCCCATGCGGGAAGGTGGGGTTGGCCAGGGTATCAGTCATAAGAATATTGAGAGAGGATGAGGCCCAGCTGATCCCTTTACCCCAAGGGGCAAGCTCTAGACTCCAGAGCTTCAGGCCCAAGGTTGATAGGGTCTGTAGAAGGAGTGGAGGGACTCATGAGGCTGCTGGCCAGTACAGGTCCTCAAACTTGTCTGGTTTGGGCAGAAGCCACTGCTGAGATGCAGGGAGATGGACGTTTGAGGGCATGTGGGCCTTAGCACCAGTTCTGGGATCAGATGCTGGCTGTGTTCATCAAAAGCTGCAAGTTACTTCACCCCTGCGGAGCCTCAGTTTATTTGTGAAATGAGGCTATACCCTGGCATGCCGGGGGGCCGGAAGATCACAGTGCTGAGCGCGCAGTGGTGCTTGTACGTGCCGGTCGTTATTTTTGCTCTGAGGTTGGGATCGTTCATGTCTCTCTTCCCTTCTCCCACTCTTTTTCCCCAGCTGCCCTGTGAGCTACAGGACATGGTTCGGAAACATCTGCACAGTGGTCAAGAGGCTGCCAGCCCGGGCCCCGCCCCTAGCCTGATGCCAGGGGCTGTGGTACCCACCTCGGTCATTGCCCGGGTGTTAGAGAAGCCAGAGTCTCTACTGCTCAACTCAGCCCAGTCAGGCAGTGCCGGGCGCCCCTTGGCCGAGGATGTCTTTGTGCACGTGGACATGAGTGGGGGGGGCCCGGGTGACCCAGCCAGTCCCCCAGCCCCTGGCAGCCCCACCTCACAACCCAATGGGGAATGCCGCTCCCTGGGCACTGCTGGGGGCTCCCCAGAGGAGGAGTTGCCCCTGCCAGCCTTTGAGAAGCTGAGCCCCTACCCCACCCCATCTCCACCACACCCGCTGTATCCTGGCCGCAAGGTAATCGAGTTCTCTGAGGATAAGGTGCGAATCCCCCGCAACAGCCCCCTGCCCAACTGCACTTACGCCACCCGCCAGGCCATTTCCCTGAGCCTGGTGGAGGAGGGCGGTGAGCGGGCCCGCCCCAGCCCAGTGCCCAGCAGCCCTGCCTCAGCCCAGACCTCCCCCCGCCACGAGCCCAGCCCTGTCCCCCCAGCACTCAGTGCCCCGGCCAGCTCTGCCAGCTCTGAGGAGGACCTGCTAGCCAGCTGGCAGCGGGCATTTGTGGACCGCACTCCACCCCCAGCCGCCGTGGCCCAGCGCACAGCCTTTGGACGTGATGCCCTCCCTGACCTGCAGCGCCACTTTGCTCTTAGCCCCGCTGACAGAGATGAGGAGGTTCTGGCGCCTTCTTCCCCACCTGGTGAGAGTGGGCTTTTGCTGCCAACAGAAGCTGATTCTGGCCTTCCCAGGGAGGAGGAAGAAGAGCTGAACCTGCCCATCAGCCCTGAGGAAGAACGCCAGAGTCTGCTGCCCGGTGATAATGGCACAGATCAGGGGCCTGTCACTTCCCACACTGACGGCAGGGCCTGGGCACTCCCCAGCTCCAGCCGTCCCCAGCGCAGCCCCAAGAGGATGGGGGTGCACCACCTTCACCGCAAGGACAGCCTGACCCAGGCCCAAGAGCAGGGCAACCTGCTCAACTAGGCCCCCCCACCCCACCGTCGCCCTCCTGCCCCTGCTGCTCTGCTCCCTGTGCAGTGGTGTCAGGTGGGCCACGCCAGGCCTTGTAGCTGCGCTGCCTGTGTCTGGCACCAGCTTGTCTCATGGCTTTTCCCTTTTCTTGGAATATTTATTCCCCAAGGGTAACATGCAGCTGGGGCTCAAGACCTTTCTTCCGGTTGGCCCAAGTTGGGCTGTTCTGGACTGCGGAGGGGTCTATCGTATCAGTGTTCATCTTCCATCCCCCTTTCATACCCGCAAGTTTTATTTTTTGTGGTTCCCCCCTCCCCCCCCCGGGGTCGGGAGGGGGACGTCGTCGGGGACGATTAACCTCTAATTTCTATTTTCTGCCTGTTTTCCTCTCCCCTCAAGTCCTCTGCACGAGCTGTTGCCTTCAAGGGGCCCTTGGGGGATGAGGGAGAGGACTCACTCAGGGCTCGCCTCAGCTGTGTCCATCCTCCCTCTGGAAGGGAGGAGAGGGAGGGATTCAGGGGCCTCAAGCTGGGCTCTAGGTGAGGCCTGGCCCCCTCCCGACCTTGGCTCTAGACTGTTACTCCCAGCTTTGGGAAGTTTTCACATCGATGACTATTTTAAAATTAAAACTATTTTACTGATATGGCCCAATTTGTCTCTTAATGATTTTCCTGGTGCCATTCTTGAGCCTTCCCAGTTCTAGTCAAATTCTGCTCTTTGCTAGTGAGTCTCCCCTGCCCTTCTCTGCTTGGGATGTCCGTGGCCACAGAGCGTCACGCAGTGAGAGAAGGTGCACCTCAAGTGACCTTGGCAGGGCCCCTGAGTCTCCCCTTGAGGTAGGTAGGGTCCAGCCCACCTGTGGAGGCGGGCTCTTTACCTCAGTTACGATTCTTACGGGGGGCCTGTGTAAGGTGTCGCCCCAGGACCCCAGGTCCTAGAAGTCCGAGACCTGAGCCTGACCTGTTAGATATTTGGAGCCAGTGGATGCTGCCTGGAACTTGGGCTGTGGGGTGGCACTGCCCCCTAGTGTCTGATAGTTCCAATTCCTCCCCTACTGCCAGCCCCCCAGGGACCACAGCCACACACCAGGTTGTAGAGTTAATAAAATCTCTTCCGAGCCAGCGGGTTGCAGCCAGAGCTGCCAACAAGTCCAGAGGCGTTGCCTTGGGTTCAAGTGCCCCCGAGGCTGTTGCTCAGTCAGCTTCCAGAGCTTCCCACCACTGCCGGGAGCTACCAGAGCCCCAGCCACCCCCCACCCTCCCTCCCTCCCAGGCCCCAGGGCCTGACCCTGATATTTGGGACAAGGTGCTGGGGACGTAGACAAAATGTAATGATGTGCAGAAGCCCAAGTGGAGAGTCACATCTCGGTCTCAGCCAACAGACTGTCACCGAGTCCTGAAGTCATGAGCACCATCTGAGAGCTGGGATCTGTGGAAGGGCAGAGGGGTGTTCAGACCGCCATTCATTCCACCAGGGACACAAATCTGGTGAGAGACAGCCTAGGTTTCCCACACCCACTCTCCCTGGTCCCGGGCCTCTTCCAGATCTGGCTCTGATCAACCCTCGGGGCTCTTACCACTGGGGCACATCCAGGAGCTGCTGCTCCTCTGGTGGGCAGCAGGCTCCCGCCCTCTCTCTCGTTCCTGGGTGTCGCCAGCCCCTCCCGCCACCTCCTCCTCCTCCTCTCCCTCTGAGAGGAGGTCACAGATCTGTTGCTGCAGCTCTGGGCTAATGCTGTTCTCAGCCAACACCAGGCTCCGCAAAGCCGTGGGGTAATTTTCTACCATGTCCAGCAGGGTCTGAGGTGGGGGAAGAATGCGGAAGAGGAGGAACACAGTTAAGGCGGCTTCACACTCCAGCCTGCCACCCCTTCAGTATGTCCACAGACACGTGAGCTCCCCTGCACCCCCACCTCGAGCCCATACCCAGACATGAAAACTTCTCACCTGAGCTGACTGGTTGGTGAGCCCTGTGCCCTCCAAGTCTAGGACTTCTAAGGTGCGGCTGGAGGCCACAGCTACAGCCAGCATCCCTGCCACATGGTCACCTGGGGAGGCAGCACACATGCACAGTCACCTGCAGTCGTGAGCGGGCCTGCTAACCCTTCCTCCCCACAGCCTCCCCAGTGTCCTAACAACCCTAGATCCCACCCCCGCGCCAGCAAATGCTGACAGTTGGTAGGTGGCCAATAGGGGGGCACTGTGGCCAGTGAACCGATGAAGCAAGCCAGGCCCAGGGGTGGTGATGGATACTTTGATGCACCTGTTGGTCATTTGGTCCTCCACATAAGCGGCTTCTCTGCTATCTTCCAGATCCCCCTTCCTTCCCCACCCCCCACCGTGGTGGGGTTACCATGACAACCAAAGGGTCCTGAACTGGAGCTCTTGGATGGGGATGGGGTGGTGAGACTCGCAGGGGGCTTCCTTGAGCCTCACCCAGGGGGTTGTAGTCCAGATTGAGGACGCGGACCTGGGAGCTGTGGGCCACAGCAATCGCGAGGCGGCTCCAGCCCTTAGGGGTGATGCCAGGGTTGGCACTCAGCGTTAGCTCCTTCAAGCCTGGGCAGAATCGAAGGGAGAAACCAGGATGGAGTCTGTTCCTCTTCAAGCCCCTCCCCTGCCCTGGATCTCTGGGGTTTCCCTGGTGGCAGAGAGCCACCCTACCCCCACCACAGAGCTCCAGGGCCATTTGAGACACATGCCTTCCTTGTCCACTGCAGCCTGGATGCCTGAGTCTCTGTTCTGCTGAGGCCCCAATCCATCTCCTTCCTGAGAGGATTTAAAACACATTCTCACCCACATTCAGAGCCCTCAGCTTTGGACCACACCCCCTGCTCTCTGCACCTGGTTTTTTCATCAAGGCCATACCAGCCCATGCCCTCAGCAGGGCCTCTCTCTCACCTGACTTGGCTCCATCTGGGGGGAGGAGGCCACAGATGAGGTTGATGGCTTCATCACCCAGCATGCAGTCCCCCAGGTCCAGAGCCACAAGGGCAGGGTGGAGGGCCAGGGCTGGGTTCAGCAAGGCCAGCCCTGCATCTGTCAGGGGACTCCCATGTAGGCTGAGGGGGTGAGACCAGAGAGCAAAGGTCACTGCAGTCATCAGCCCTATCTGTAAGGGAAGGATCCCCTTCCCTTATGTGAGCCCTAAAGGTGAGAAGGATACCTGTCATAGCACTTGGGAGAGGCCCTGGGGAGGGAGAAAGAAAATTCTAGATTCTAAAGGAATACAGGTAGAAGGGGAATTTGGCTTCTTTTCTAGGTTAGGGATTGAGATCCAGGACAGAGCACAGAAGAGTGTGGTGGGTTGGTGGGTTGGGATTCTTCAGTGGGCAAATGTAGGGGCAGGGGTCTAATCCCCAGCAGAGTTCCTTCTTGAGACCTGAGGAGCTGCTCCCAAGAAGTCAAGGCCGGTGATTAGGTGGGGAGGTACACGTGCCCTGCCAGAAAGGGGTGGGTATCCCATCGCATTTGGGGTGGGGCTGCGGGTGCAAAGCCCGGAGGTAAGGGATGTGCTAGGAGGGGGTCGTGGAGGCATGGGCAGAGGGATGGGGAGGTGGTGTACAGGGGTGAGAAGGCAGGCTGGTGCAGAGACAGCTACAGGAAGGTGTGTGGAGGAACAGGCGGTGGCAGGGGGCGTGTGAAGAGGGATGCAGTGCCCGGGACCCCCTTGCGAGGGAGCGCACTCACAAGAGGGACTGGATGGAGCGGTTGGTCCGCAGCGCCTCTGCCAGCTGCTTGATGCGGCTGGGACTGGACACGACGCCTAGGTTAAGGTTGAGCTGCGCCAGGGACGTGGCCCCGGCCAGGGCCCGGCAGATGCGGCCGAAGTCGCGGTCGCAGAGGCGGCAGCCGCGCAGTGAGAGCAGGCGCACGGCGTTGTCGCGCAGGCCGCGGCAGATGTCCCGCACCTCGGCGCCTGACAGCGGTTCCCCCGAAATCTGGATGGAGCTGGGCAGCATCGTACCCACGGCTGGGCCTCCGGGGCCGGGGCGCGGGCCGCGGCCGAGGTTGGCGGGGCCGAGGGCGGGGTCGCGGCTGGGGTCGGGGCCTGGGCTTGGGTCGCGGACGGAGCGGGGGCAGAGGCGGTGGCAGAGGTGCAGGCGGCTGCGGCGGCTGCGGCGGGGGCGGGGGCGGCGGCTGCGGCGGCGGCGAAGGCGAAGAGCTTCGGGGCCCGCGGAGGTTGCGGAGGCGCTGAGGTCGCCGGCTGGGCTGAGACCGCGCGGCGCTGGGGTCGGGGCGGACCGTGCCGTCCGTGTCTGGGAGACGGGCCGGAGCGCGCGGTCCGGGGCCAGGCGGGCGCTGCTTCGCGCTTGTCCTCGTTCCTCGCGGTCGCTGCGGCGGCTTAGGGGCCTCGGTTCAGGTCATGCGGGACCCGCTTCGGCTCGGAGGCCGCATCTGCTCTCTCCCTTCCTGCAGCCCGGCTCCCCTACCGCCCCGCTGGGAGAGCCCGAAGCGGGCGGGCGGGCAGCGGGCAGCGGGCAGCCGGCGGCGGGCGGCAGCACCGGCTGGGGCTGCGGCTCCTGCGCCTGAGCGGGCGGTGGGTTCCCATGGCAACGGTCGCGTCACCGCCGCTCGCCCCGCCCCCTGCCCGGCCTAGGCCACGCGGCCCCGGGTTTGCGCACACCGGGAGCTCTGGAGCGGTGGGGCCGCTCTTCCCCTGGGCGTGGGCCCGAACACCACTCGGAAAGTAGGTAGTAGGGTTCAGGCCTGGGAGGAGCAGGGGGTGTGGCAGGGAGAAGGCAGTCACGTCACGTGGAGGTGGCATTTGGGACTGTTACCAGCTGCTTCTGCCCATTCCGCCGTCGTTCCTTCTCTCTAAGGGCCAGACCCTCGGTGTCTTCGCCTGCATCTTGTGCCCGCCCTCCCATCCAGTTTGGAGACCCCCACGACCCCGTAATCCGGGCCTCGCCCGCCCTCCTTGACGAGCGGCGCCGCGCACGTTGAAGAGGGGCGGGGCGGCAGGTGAGCACTTCCCCTCGCCCCTCGCCAAGATGGCTGCTCCGCAGCGGAGGCCTCGGGGGCCACGGGCAGAGGTGGTCGTAGCTGCCAGGCACACGGGCACCCTGAAGGGTCCCTGGGCCAGGTGAGCCTCAAGTAGGTGCAGGGTGCTGGTGCCACCCCTTCCCCAGATGCTGACGTCAGTAACCGAGCCTCTCCGTACCTGTGACATTGGGGTAGCCCAATTAAAGGGCGTGCTAGATTCGGCGACCAGGAGTGGTGACAGCTGTTAAGTGGGCTGGAACTTTCAAGAAGAGTACACTGCAGAGGGTGCACAGTGCTGTTCTGTTCGCACTCTGTCCACATAACGGCATGTCACCTGAGTTACCTGAGGCCCCATGTTACCTGATCCACACCATCACCAAGTGGACAAAGTGCCCCCAACGTGGGGCCACATAGGGCAAATGAAGGGCACATCTTTCTTGCCTTTTACTAGGAGGGAAAGATGCTGACCCAGATTAACTCGGGTAAAGGTTAAAAAAAAAAAAATAAGCATAGTAAAGGGAGGTCGACAATTCTATTTCATTAACCACCTGATTTAACTCGTTAAGTAGAGCCGATTAAATGGATGGTGGGGTGGATGGTGCTATGCTTGGGGTGCTGGTTGTTTTTAGGAACGAATAGCACTCCTGAAAAGGACAGAAGAAACCGATGGCTTTGTTCCTCTGGCCCCAGTATAACCAGCACAAAGCCAAGTTTGGCTTCAAATGTGAGCTCCCACAGGAAAATTATCCCTAGGCAATGGGCCAGGTACATAAGAACCTTGTAATTACATGGGGTTGAACTGAAGTTTTTGACCAATTGTCACTGCTCCATTGGTGTCCCGAGTGAGGCTGAGCCCACTCAAGCTGGGTGCACTCCTCCATCAGACTTAATGGTTCCTGTGTCTGAGGCCTCCCTGCTGCTCCATGGGTCAGGTGTCCCCTGCCCTCAGGGGCAGGTTCCAGGTTCAGTCACTGCTTTCAATGTAGTCTGGGCTGTCCCACCATCATCCTGCCTGGATGAGGGTATAAAAGAGAGAACACGTGCCATTACCACCAGTGACAGAAAAGCAGCAAAGTGTATAGGAAGTAGGGTGGCAGGGAGGACCACTGGAATGGCAGCTGCAGTTCCAAACTTCAATCAATATTTTAATTACCAAGTCTATATTTAGCAAGACACCGTGGGAGAGTTAAAGAGGAAGGAAGGAGTAGGTGGAGAGAGGGCCTCAGAGGAGCTGACCCACTTTCTGCCCTGGCTGCAGAGCCCTGCAGTCCTGGCCAGGGGTTCCTGGCCTTGTGCCCTTCAGAAGCCCCGAGAGGCATCAGGGAGTTGCTTAAGTGGCTACAGCTCTGAGGCAGCTGCAGACCCCATCAAAAAGACACATGTCATCAATACTGTTCTTTAATCTTCCTCTGCTCCGAAGATGGGGGGAGAGGGGGCCGGCCAAGGGTTTCAGGTGGGGTCAGTGTGACTGCAGGGTCACCATAACAGCCTTGGCTGTGGCATTGAGCACGGTGGCAGGAAGCCTAGCAGCAGGGAGCGCGGCAGGGATGTCTCTGGGGACCCTCTGCATAGGCGGGATGTTGGGGCCCTCCAGCGTGTCCAGGATCCCTGAAAGGAGGAGAATGGAAGGTGAGAGTTGGCTCGACCCTGCCCGAGGAAGCTGTTCCCTTCCCCCACATTCAGGCCCTCCTGTCACTTACCCTCTACCACCTTGTGGTAGGCAAAATGCAGATAGAGCAGGAAAAGCATGTGTAGGGCGGCCAGGGTGCCACAGAGGAGCAGCCGCTGTGTGGGGCCCACAGTCCGTGACACCAACACTGCCACCTAGGGCCACAGGAATACAGCTCAGAGGGCCTAGCTTCAAAGTGAGCAGTGTGGAGAAGACACTCCTACCCAGAGCAGAACCACTTTTGGGCTCTTAGCCATTTGGAGCCCTTTGTGGGGCTCAGCCCAAGGTCTGGGCGGTTTTCCCTAACTCCCTGGGAGGTTAGCCCACCCTTGGCAACCTCTTGCCCAGCTTACCATGCGTAGAGTAGACAGTCCACCCACCAGCAACCAGAAGAGGTAGAAGAGGGCATGGAGGTGGATGTTATAGGTGATGAACAGGACAATGCAGTGCCCAAAGAGGCCATAGCCCTAGGAAAGAAAATGGTGGGGAGGAAAATCACTCAGGCCGGGCTGGCCTCTGAGCTCTCATGGAGACTCTGAGAAATAAATGATCTACTGGCCAGCTCATCCCATTCCAGGCCCTGGGGCCCTAGGACAGATGCAGAGCAAGGCCTGGCTGCTCTTTTTAAGACCACCCTTGCCCACCACCATGCTGGACTCCTTACCAGCAATGCCAGCATCTGGAGCATGGTGATCTGGGCGTTGCACAGGTAGGCGAGGAAGTAAATGAAAGACGAGACACCCAGCCAGTAGCCGAAGCAGGTGCCAATGGCTGTACCCATCAGGGTGCCCTCCCGCTGTGGAGTGAAGGCTCTGCTTAGTCCTGGGAGGCCTCTGGACTCAGCCTCACCTAGGGCTTTCCTCAGGGGCTGCTTCTACCTCACTCCATCGTGGGCAGCTTTCAACTTAGTTCAGCCACCCCCCAAAGTCCTTTGTCCTGCTTACAATAATGGTGTCAGATGTCTTCATCCCATGGAGGAGGATGGCAACCAGCGTGAAGACCAGCATGAGAGGTCCATAGAGTTCACCTGCGATTTTCTGTCAATATACCAACTCATTCAGGCTGGAGGGTACAATGGCTCTTCTGTTTATGTCTTCCTTGGCTTTGCCTGGTGGCCCCACCCTCTGCCCTCATGCCTCCCCCAGCTCTTCCAGACATGCTACCTTGGGTATTCACCTGGGGGAAGTTGACCATCTTGATAGGGATCATGGACTCCAGGAGCCTGGGAGAAGAGGGGAGAGGAGAGATGAGTAGCCCTAGGCTATGAAGTTCTGGAGGGCCTGAATCTTATTACATCTCTAACTCCAGAGAACATGCTAGATGGCAAAGGGAAAAGAGGGTAGTAAAGACAGACAAGGAATGAGAAAATAACTTCCTTGTCCCTAAAAATGCTCCCAGGAAGGACATCCTTCGGATACTGTGCTAACATGCAGAAGCAATATGGAGAACTCAGAAAGCCCACCTGGGCCTTGTGAGAGGGCTTGGCGATTTACCTATTTGACCTGCTCCCCTTTAAAGACAGGCAAACCTCAGCAGAGAATGCCAAGAATTCAGGGCTGTGATGATGAAGCCCTGGGAGAGGTTTAGAGGGAAAGGTTTACTGGAGGGAACCAGTGTGTCTCCTGCATCTTCCTGCTTACCAATTTCTCCAGGCACCACTGAACATCGTCTCGGAAAGTACATGTGAACTGGTATGAAAACTCCACACAGAAGGAATGAAAGTACAAGTCACTTCTGCCCACTTCTTAGGTGGCCAACTTTTAATAATACCTTGGATTGTGGCTTCATTTTACTTCCTTTGGAAAACCTATCCTGTCCCACCCTCTACCTACTCTGGGTCAGGTGTCCCTTCTGGGTGTTCCATCAGAGCAAATAAATGCTCTATTGTAACTGCACTCGAAGGCAAGGCTCCCAGCTATCTTCACCCTCTGTCTTCAATGAGACCTAAGTATTACAGGGTCCAGCACAGAGCAAATGCTTAATAAATGGCTGCTAAGTGGTACTGGGTATTTGATAAATATTGCTTAAAGGATGAACAAAAGATCCAAACCAAAATTAGATCCACTTCTTGAAAAGTCATTCAAAACTATGTGCTGATATTGTGGTTCAGAGACTGTTCTGGTGGTGGGAATAAAAAAAATAAATTAAATAAAACTGAGCTTGTTTCTGAGGTCTCTGGGGAGACTGACCCGGAATCAGCATCACCCAAGTGTCACCTGTTAGAGGAAAGCACAGAGTTCTGTAGGAACACCAGGAGAGGACAAACTGGGAATGGGGTTGAGGAATGGGGGACAGAGGTGACATCTGAGCTAGGTGTTGAGAGAAGAAGAGTAGTTTGCTACACAAGGAAGAGGAGGAAGGCAATGTGTTATCACCATGTCCTGTTCTGTGACTGGTAAGACATACAGTGTAGCTGGGGTACAGGTGCAATGATGAGGGCTGGTGGGGCCATGAAGAGGGGAGCCTAAGGGCTTGGTATCTGGTTGTGGTTTGGATGAAGGATTAGGTGTTAGGAGAAGGATCCTCACCTGCTTCGCACCTGGGCAGGCTCCACATCAAAGTAGGGTCTCAGGATGTCGATGTTGGCGTACAAGCTGAAGGCCCTGGAGGCTTGTCTCTTCCCTGCCTGCCACATCTGAAGTAAGGAAGACAGAAGTGGGGTGGGTTGGGATTGTGAGACCCTAGACTATAGTCCCCGTTGCTTATTTTCCATTGGATTTCTACATGGTTCTATGGGGTCAGACAACGTGGGGTGAGCTTCAACACAACTTCAGAACTTGCGGCCTGCCTAGGCATACTTTTCCACCTGCTAGGGATCCAGTCTTGCTTACCTGATCAGCCACCTGCCGGCTCAGCTGTCCCTTGAAGCCCTTCATGCCCAGGAACTCCCCATCCTCCTCTTCCGCAGCAGCTGCATCGGCATCTACTTCTTCCTCGCGCAGGCGCTGATGCAACTCACCCATGTCCTCGAAGCTGGAGCCTGAGGTATCATCCATGTTCTCCATGTCAATCACAGCTGAGCCTCCACCCTGTGAAGACAATGGCTTCTGGAGTGCAAGATCTTTCTGCTCCACCTGTACGTCCTCCTATTGGTCGCAGGGTTTGGGACTTTGTTAGTCCACTGCTGGGGGTATGGCTTGGAATCGCCATAGATCAGGCCGCTCTCTTTCCCTCATTTGCTCTCAGAATGCTTGGTTGTCTGGTTCTCTTTTCTAGCCTGGGAAACCCATTCCCTGTCTTGCATATATGTCTTTCTGCTACCTTCCCAGTTAAATTCTCAGAGGGCTGCAAAAGTACCCATTTCCTTTGTCTTTTCCAACCCCCAAACCAGGCTGTGCACACAGCATGGTTTTAGCCAGTGCCAGTGAATACCGCCCGCTCCCTCGCCATGCCTGACCCCGATCGGCCAACACAAACTTGTCTGGAAAGCAAGAGCAGCGGGGCGCAGAGAGCTGAGGCCCTCTGGCTGGACCTTTCAGGTCGGCACTAGTCCCACAGACTTTCGTGTATACCAAGATCCAAAGGAGGGAACAAGTGTTGCAAATGGAACAGATTTCCAAGCTCCGAGGGAGAGTCTCCACGACACCTCAGGGCGATTGCCAGCCCCGGGGCTGGTAGCAGCCGGAGCCTTGGGGCGATTACCTGGATGTTTTCTTCGAACCCTCCCCATTCCGGACCAGCCCCGCTTCGGGCGCCGCCGGCCGGCGCCGCTATAGTTGCCATGTCCCTCGAGGGCTCCCGTCACTGAAGCCCGCGCTAGTCCAGCGCGCGGAGGAGTGGGAGAGACGCGGGCCTGAAGGAGGGAGATGTCCAGGGGCGAGAAAGAGAGGTGAGTTCAACCGGAACGCAAAAAGGAGAAACCCGGATGTTTAGCCAAAACTTCCGGAAGCTGGGGACGTGGACGGAGTCTGGGCAGAGTCTCGCGATACTTAGATCCCGGGTGCGTTGCCACGGAGACGGAGGTGGGGGACGCGGGCGCCAGTTTGCTGCCCTAGTCACGTGGAGGGGTTGAAGATGGCGGCTGCTCAGGCGGTGGAAGAAATGCGGACCCGCGTGGTTCTAGGAGAGTTCGGGGTTCGCAATGTAAGCCCATGGCCTTGAACTCGGGAAGGAAAATGAGAGTGAGACAGGGATGGGGTGGGGTTGGGCGGGCTTGCCCTACCTGCCCTTTCGCAGACTCCCGTCTTTTTGCTCTAGGTTCATACCACTGACTTTCCTGGTAACTATTCGGGTTATGATGATGCCTGGGACCAAGACCGCTTCGAGAAGGTACGTGGATTTGGAGAGGGCGTTAAGAACCGACCGTGTATCTGGGCAGCCCGTGCCTCAGAAGCAGCCCTTGTGGTATGCTCCGTTCCTAAAACGTTTGAGCAATGTGCTAAGGCGCTTCGTGTACACGGTTTCTGCCCTGTTCGAGGAGCAAGATGTTTAGTCTTGTGGGAGAAGAACGTACGTAAGTGATTCCAGTGTAATGCGGTAAAGGCCTGTGATAGAGATAAGGACAACCGGGGATGGGGTGATCCCACAAAGGCACTTAATCCAGAAGGGGAATGGGGTTGGGGGCAGCGGTATGGAAGATTTACTTCCTGAAGAAGATGACATCTGGATTGAGCCCTGATGAGTAGAATCTGACAACAGGGAAGGGTGAGGAGGGACTAAGACTAGAAGCGAAATTATAAAGGCTTTGTGAACTGTGTTCCAGGAACGTCCAAGCAGTTTATTATTGCTAGAATGTAAAATGGGGAGCATGAGTGGTAGGCAAGATTGAAGTGCATCTTAGACCCTGTAAGTAATAGGGAGTTTTTGAAGAGCTCTGAAGTGGACATGATCTGCAGCCTAAATGATTGGGACAGAACGAGTTGAAGATCCAATAGGGCAGTCAGATTTGTGACAGAATTGCATAGAGGAACTGAGGTTGAAAACATGAACTAAGATTGTAATCAGGAAAATAGAGCAAAAGGGATATAGAAGGTAAGTTTGATAATTGCTTTGGTGTGGGCTTTGAGGAGGAAATATAAAAGGACCTAATTTGAGGAGCTGCTTTGATGGCTGGTGGTGTCATTTACTGATGAGAAATAGATCTAGGGGAAGGGAATGATGCTGCATTTAAGTTTCCTGTATATGGAGAAGTTTAGCAGGCTAGTACTAGGTGTGTTTGAAATGAGATCAGAAGTGAGATATAATTTGGGGTTTTTTAGTATATGTGGTTGTTAAAACCATGAGTGTGATTGAGGTCATCTTGGAGACAGAAAAACCTGGGAAATAGTGACATTGGTGAAGTGGGTAGAAGAAAGTGAATTTAGAAGGATTCGTCAGAGAAGGAGGAAGAGAACCAGAAGATTGGTACTCAAAAGTCAAGGCAGAGTTAGAAAATGAAGGGATTCTATCAATGCTGAATGCAGCAGAGAAGTCTAGTAGGATAAGGATTGAGTAATGTCAACTCCATTAAGCAGTATGGAAGCCTGTTCTCTAGTAGAATAGTTTCTGAGGATAGTTGGGCTGGAAGCCACATTACAGAGAATTTTACATAAGTAGAGGATGAAAACAGGGAAACTTTTCAAGAGCCTAATAAGGGATTGGGGGAGAAAGGAACATTTATCAGGGACACCTGGTCAAAGGGAGGTTCTTGGGTGAATGCGAATGTTAATACACTGGGAGGAATGTCCAGGGGGGAAGGTGTTGACTCCAGAGAGCAGGCTTCATTTAGTGCTTTTTCTGTCCCCGCAGAATTTTCGTGTGGATGTAGTGCACTTGGATGAAAACTCATTGGAGTTTGACATGGTGGGAATTGATGCAGCCATTGCCAATGCTTTTCGGCGCATTTTATTAGCTGAGGTATTTATTTTGGTGACAAAGGTGGAGTTGCGTGGGAAACTGTGCCATCACCATACTTGTAGAATTGTCTCAAGGTGCCCCTTTCCTTTAGTTTTCTTGCAGTTTTGCTGAGCATTCCTCATAAACTTTTTACTAAGCAATTCTTCTTTTAGGAAGAGGTCCCCCTGTCAGGAAGTGGGAGTAAATGGGGAATCTGTAGGGTCTTTGTTGGAGAACGATTCTGTTTTCTTGGGCAGGTGCCAACCATGGCTGTGGAAAAGGTCCTGGTGTACAACAACACGTCCATTGTCCAGGATGAGATCCTTGCTCATCGCTTGGGGCTCATTCCCATTCATGCTGATCCCCGTCTTTTTGAATATCGGAACCAAGGTGAGAGAGAAAATGAAATTTTGGGAAAATGGGAGCA
The DNA here is from genome assembly GCF_007474595.2 of Lynx canadensis. Lineage (NCBI taxonomy): Eukaryota > Metazoa > Chordata > Mammalia > Carnivora > Felidae > Lynx > Lynx canadensis. The sequence goes on from NC_044307.1 coordinate 41,832,475, forward strand.
GCTCTCTTCTGAAGTAGATTCTGGAGTCGTACTGCCTGTGTTCAAATCCTGGATTGATTACTGTATAACCTCGAGCACGTTACTGATCTTGTGGTGTGTATCTGTTCTTATCTGTGTGAACACTTGCCCTTGCCTACTGTAACTTGTCCGGAAGACTAAATGATAAATTGAAGTTAATGCACTCAGCATAGTGCCTAGCACCCAAATGTTCACTAGTTCTTTAACAGCTTCTACTTTCTCCCTTTGTGCAGGAGATGAAGAAGGTACAGAGATAGATACTCTACAGTTTCGGCTTCAGGTCAGGTGCACTCGGAACCCCCATGCTGCTAAAGATTCCTCTGACCCCAATGAACTCTATGTGAACCATAAAGGTAAGTAGTGGTAGGGCAAGCAAGAGGCCCACTTCTTGGTAGGTGCTGGTTTTAAGGAGTGAGGCTTTTCTGACGTGCTTCTTTCCCCAGTGTACACCAGGCACATGACATGGGTGCCCCTGGGGAATCAGGCTGACCTCTTCCCAGAGGGCACGATCAGACCAGTGCATGATGATATTCTCATCGCTCAGCTACGGCCTGGCCAGGAGATTGACTTACTCATGCACTGTGTCAAGGGCATTGGTAAGAACTTTGTTGGCTGTCCTGGGCAGAGTGGTTTGATTACAGTGGAGTGAGGTGTGACTGAAGGGCTCAGCTGAGATGTCCTGACAAGGAGCAAGCTGGTGGGCCTCTGCCGTTAGGGGTTTGTAGAATGTGAAGGTTTCCCCCCGGGCTGTTTTATTCTCTTCCCTCCAGGCAAGGATCATGCCAAGTTTTCACCTGTGGCAACAGCCAGTTACAGGCTTCTGCCAGACATCACCCTGCTTGAGCCTGTGGAAGGGGATGCAGCGGAGGAGCTGAGGCGGTGCTTCTCGCCTGGTGTTATTGAGGTGCAGGAAGTCCAAGGTATGACATTTGGGATACCCGTTCAGGTCAGGACCTGAACTTTACTGTGAAGGTAGCATAAGTGAAAGCTCTGGGCTCGTGTATTTAGAACACGGTTTGTTTTCACTAGGTAAAAAGGTGGCCAGAGTTGCCAATCCCCGGCTAGATACCTTCAGCAGAGAAGTGTTCCGGAACGAGAAGCTAAAGAAGGTTGTACGACTTGCTCGAGTTCGGGACCACTATATCTGTGAGTCTCAGGTTGGGGGCATAGGGTGAAGTGGGGCAGGTCTTTGGTGCTGCCGCTTCTTTGTAGAGTCCAGATGTAGAATCTGCGTAGCTTAATATGGGAGCTTTTGCGAGCCCTGCCTGAGCTGAAGTGTCTCTTTGGTTTCCAGTTTCTGTCGAGTCAACAGGGGTGTTGCCGCCAGAGGTGCTAGTGAGTGAAGCCATCAAGGTACTGATGGGGAAGTGCCAACGGTTCTTGGATGAACTAGATGCAGTTCAGATGGACTGAGGTTTGCATGGGACTTACCGGCATGGCTGTGCTTGGATACTCAAGTATCCTAGCTGAAGATTTTGGGTCCTGACTTGCTGGTCACAGGACTGCTAGAGTCCAGTGTGACTGCAGGTCCTGGGTTTTCTGGGACAATCCCAGCCTTATTTTCAGTCAATACATTTTGTTAAATGTGCCACAAAATGTGACTTCCTGCCTTTGTAAGGCCTTAATGTAAATAAACTCACATCCAAATAAAAAATCTTTTTGCCAGAGACTACTTCTGGAGTTTTAGCCCCAATATATGGGGCCTCACCTTAGAAGAGGTTTGGCATTATTTGGCACTTAGGAACACAGGGTTCGGGTGTTACTGCAGGTCAGGGCCAAGTCCTCTGAAGCCTCATCAGAGATACCAGGGGTGTCTGGGAGGCTCAGTTGAATGTCTGATTCTTGGTTTTGGTTCAGGTCCTGATGCCAGGGTTGTGGGATCAGGCCCCGCGTTGAGCTCTGTGCTGAGGGTGGAGCCAGCTTAAGATTCTCTCCCCTCCTCTGCCCTTCTCACCTGCTCACACGCTCAGGTAAAACAAAACCAAAAAACCTACCAAATTGAGGTGGTCTTTGGGGGCTCAGCCAGACCACAGAAAATTGTTTGCGCCACTTAATCCATTTCCTAGATTACTACAAGTTTCTGAGGAAAGGGGGTGGTCCGTACCCATCAAGTCACATGGCTATCATGTGTCACACAAGGAGGGATGGGTACCTAGCTGCCTCAGTTGGTAGAGCATGCCACTCTCGTTCTCAGGATTGTAAGTTCATGCCCCATGTTGGGTGTAGAGGCTACTTAAAAATAAAATCTTTTAGGGGCGCCTGGGTGGTTCAGTTGGTTAAGCATCTGACTTCCACTCAGGTCGTGATCTCACAGTTTGTGAGTTCAAGCCCCGCATCAGGCTCTGTGATGACAGCTCAGAGCCTGGAGCTGCTTTGGATTCTGTGTCTCCCTCTCTCTCAGAAATAAATAATAGAACATTAAAAAAAAAAAAATCTTTTAAAAAAAGTGACACAAGGAACAGCAGCAGTTCCATTTGGACAGTCCCTCAGAGTCCAGTCTAGTGGCCACAGAAAACACTGGGAGAGCGGTATGGGCTGCTTGGTCTGGGTCTGTCAGGAATAGAGGTCTTTTTCTGGCTGGCATGCTGTTTGAGAAAGCTTGACAGCAGGCTCATGGTCACAGTTCTTTCTGTCCAGTCCCTTTAGCAGAATGCTCCGGAGCAATGACCCTAGAGTATGTCACTGGTTTGAAAAAGGCAGATGGGGACCTTTCTGTATGAAACTGAGATTTTTACTGACATGCAGATGTGCTTTAGAGTTAATGTTTCTACAAAAAGGTTCTATAAACAATAGAAAACTTCTAGCATGAAGTCACAGGATGTTAAAAATACTACAGCACAATAAATACAACTGTGCCCTCCACAGCCCCAACCATAGAGAGGAGTAGGCAGCCATCAAGTTTGGAGGGAAACATGCTTTGAGATGGCCTTCATAGTCAACAGGAAGCAGCCCAAAGCACCACCCGGAAAGAGGGCATGGGGCAAACCTGTGCCATAGAAACAGCTACATAGAACTTCCAAGTCCCATTTCCCCAGGTTGGCCTCTTTCCGACCCTGCCCAGGGACCACCAGCTCACAGGTGGAGCTTGAGCCCAGGCTGTTCTGCACAGTCCTTACCAAAACTGTTATCAGTGGACTGGATTGAGGACAGGTCTCTGTACAGAATGCAGACATACTCTATATGATTTCTGTATAAATGAAGCCTGTATATGGCCAGTAGTGACCTCAAGGCTAGGGTCTTGCATTCACATCCCCTCTGCTTACAGGGCCATCTAGTGACCTTGAGAACAGAGTGGAGCCTCACAATACAGGTTATGACAGGAAGGCATATTTTTTCTTCTGGAAATGGTCCATGAGAGAAGTGACCAGGGACCCAAAAGACCAGGAGATTTTTGAAGGCACCTGGACTCAACTAGTCCTAGGAGAGAAGACCAGTGGCTTTGCCAGCTGCTTGTCACAGACATAGCCTAGCTGGTGTGCATTATCCTCAGATGCCAATGGCATCACGTGACACTAGATAGGGTACTGTGGCTCTTATGCCTGAGTGGACCCTGGGGCTGGGGAACCCACACTGAGGGACTGTGTAGGGAATATGTATGAGCTCTATAAGGGGATGCCAGAAAGTACTCCAGAGAGTGGCCCAGCGCTGGTCCCTGATGGTACCACACTTGACACTGCCTAGCAGTAGTCTGTACCATGGATCCCATCAGGTGACCAGATTCTTGCTCAAAACAGAAAGGAAACTGGCCAGATTCAGTTCAGCACTCAGCACCTGACCCAGACATGCCCCTGAGGGATGGGGAAGGTTTTCCACCAGCCCAGCAGCAAAGGGACTCAGTGGGACTTGCAGTGGCCCAGGCGAAACTCTGGCGTAAGTAGTGCGGGACCAAGCCCTTGTGCAAGCCCCGCTAGTCTCAGTGTTGGGTGTAGCACCCCTAGTGACCCCTCTACACAGGTGTATGGCTACATGGGGATGGGAGGGCTTGGGGAGTAGGGCCAGTCTGCTCTAGCTTTTCTTTCTTAGAAAAGGTGAAACTCCAAGTAGAATGATGGGAGATCTAGACAGAATGGTGTGAGCGCAAACTCCCTTTCTTGATACCTTAGGTATCATTACTTGTGCCTTGCACAGAGCCCACTCTCTCCAGCTCCAGACCTGGATTTCTCTCCAGGCTGCCAATGGTGGAAAGTGAAGTGGCGGTGGAGAGGGGCCTAGAGATTAGCTATGAAGGGGAAGAAGAGATGACAATAAAGGCCAAGGAACAATGCCCAAAAGTTTGATTCAGGGTTCAAAGATGGTGGCCAGGCCGCCCTCCTCGTTGTCCAGCACCTCCGTCTCCAGCATTGGCTTTGTTTTTTTGAAAAGTGAGGGAAGATTCTTAATGTGGACTTCTTTGCGGAACTGTTCTCCTAAGGGTTTCTGTGGAAAACAAAGGAAAAGAATTGATGCTGGGCCCCGAGTAGTGGGTTGTTTCAAAGATTATGACTACAGCTGGTGTCCGGTCTGCCTGTATACATGGTCTAAGAAGACCACTAGGGTAGGTCAAGCTGGTTGGGAGCACCAGGGAAGGCGCAAGACCTACCCCGATGCAGCCAGCAATGAGGCGTTTGAATTGGTCCTTCCGGCGCTTGTCCGCCACTTTCTGCAGAGAGGGGTTCAACAGCTTGCAGTCAAACTGGTCCAGAGAGTCCTTCTGTATGTCCGGGATCTGCTCCATCACAGCTCTTATCTCCAGGTACCTGGGACGCTGTGGAGTGGGGATATAAAACCACTCAATGGGGTAGGTTGGGCTTTGCCACCTTTCCTATGACCCCACCACACCCACCTCTTCGGGCAGCTGTCTACTTTTATGAAGGCCCAACTGCCTGGGAGCAGGCCCCTCAACATGAAGCTGCAGCCAGCCCTGCTCTGTGCTTTCTGCACTCACCAGTGCCTCGTATATCTGGAAGGCCAGGTGGACCAGGGAAGCCATGCAGCCGTCGTGCTGCCCGTGCGTCTGTAAGCCCTTCAGCACGCTGGTGAAAAGCCATGTAACAGCATCTGCGAGCAGTGTCCCCGACAGCACCTGGGGACACAGCTGTGCTCAGGGCCAAAGGATTACTCTCTGAAAGCCCCAGCAACCCGATTCTTCCAACTGATTCAGTCAATCCTCATGACCCCAGCCTTTCATAAGGAGTGAGAAGGGGTGAATAACCATACTTGTTTGAGCAGAGGCCAGCAGAGCTGTGTGGTCGTCCTCTGACAGGACAGAGTATCCTTCCAAGCAAGGGAATTGAAGGCTGTAATTAATAGCGCCGTACAAACATCCTAGCAGAAAAGGATGAAGGATTACAATGAGAAAATTTACACATTAATTTTCTGAATATTCCTATACATGAGGAGCTGGGATTTTAACAGGTGAGGAGGAACATGACAAAAATAGCAACTGAGGACAAACTTACTTCCTCTCTGTGTATATCAAGCAGTCAAAAAGAAGAAAAAACCACCAATATAGAAGTGAAAACCAATGTGCAAGGAGACCAAGCTCAGGCCTGGGGGAGGCTGAACACCACAGTGTGCCCGTGTGTTTTTCTGAAAGCTTCTGCCCATGCTAGCATGGGAGACACCTTGACCTTTTCTACTGCTTTCTGGAGGCTTTAGGAACCAGGAAGTTAATAAAGCAGCATTAGCCCCCCAAAATTCTTTGATGGCATCACAGATTGAGAAAAGTGGAAACTGGTGCCATACCAGGAAAGGAGAAAAACACCACCTGTCCCCTCCACACACCTCATGCTTCATTAGACATTTGCCCAGGTCTGTAAGCTCCGCCATGGCTGAGGGGGCTACCTCTGTGGCCATCATCTCTTCATCTGTAAGCAGAGAGATATTAAGCTTCATCCTTTCAGAACAGAGAAGAGGATCCTGTTCTGATAGAAGTCCACCAAGTAAAGGAAACCTGAGTAACCTGGGCTGACTGGTAAGTAAGTAGTCCTGGACAGCCCCCCAACTTCATGGAAGGGTGTAGAAGCCCAGCTCATGGCAGGTCTAGAGACACATCTGGCTGCAGTCAGTTATGCATCCAACTTCCACTCAGGTCATGATCTCACGGTTCATGAGTTTGAGCCCTGTGTCAGGCTCTGTGCTGACAGCTCCGAGCCTGGAGCCTGCTTCAGATTCTGTGTCTCCCTCTCTCTCTGCCCCTCCCCCACTCACACTCTGTCTCTCTTAAAAAAATAAACAAAAAAAAAAAGAGAAAATAGTGGGAAACTCTGGACAGTTACTTAAAAATGAGGACCCCACTGTAGCAGACACCTAGTTACTGGGGATGTAACAGGAATAGGAAAAAGTCCCTTCCCTGATAGTTTACATTCTAATGAGGAAGACAGGTGACAAATGAACAAGTGAAATAAAATAATGTCAGGCAGTGATAAGTGCTATGAAGAAAAATAAAGCAAAGGAAGAATAAGCGTGGCTGGGTTGTTTTTTATGTTTTATTTATTTTTTGAGAGACAGAGAGAGGGAGAGAGGGAGAATGGGTGGGGGAGGGGCAGAAAGAGGGACAGAGGATCTGAAGCGGGTTCTGCGTGGACAGGCTGACAGCAGCGAGCCCAACATAGAGCTCGAACTCACAAATGACAAGATCATGACCTGAGCTGAAGTCGGATGCTCAACTGACTGAGCCACCCAGGCACCCCACTAGTTTTTATAGGTTGGTTATGGAACACCTCTCAGAGGTGACAACTGAGCAGAGTATCTGAATGAAGCAGGGGAACAGGCCACGTATACAGTTGGGAGGAAAATTATCCTAATAGAGGAAATAGCAAGTGCAAAAGCTCTGAGGTGGGAGTATGCCGGAGGAACACAGCAAAAGAGCCAACAGAGAGAAAAGCTAGATGTACATCTCACCCACCCCAAACTGCTAGTTCTACAGGAACTGACCTGGCTACAAAAGGGATGATATTTAGGAGTCTAAGGGCAGACCTCTGAGGGCCAAACAAGCTCACTTACCATCTCCATCTGTAGGGGGAGCAGTACCATGGTCAGCACCTTTCTTTGAAACACAGCATACCGCTAAAGCAAGAAAGTGGGGTTACTGGACTGAACAATAGCCACCTCAGGCCAATGAATTCCAAACGGTCTTCAGGCAGGTGAAGATGGGGGAAAGTGGGACACTGTCCAGGCACAAAATCACTTTTACCAGGAGAAACAGAGGTGTTTGACCAGACTGCTCTGGTCCCTCTTTAAGTTCAGCTAACTAGAGAGAAATTATAGGATTCTCGGAGAGTAAGTGACCAAAAGAGGAAGCCTGATACATCCTTGGTCTATTCTGGATCCCAAACAAATGAAATGACCAACAAAGAAAATTGGGCATCTTCATGTCTAAGAATTAAGAATTCTCCATATTCTGACAAAACTAGGAAGTTACCCCTACCATTAATCGAAATTCCTCTTGCTTTGCAATTCGTAGAATGTCCTTAAGTTGATTTGACTATCTGGTTTCTATCTAATTATTTCTTAATTAATTTGTCAGTATTGCTGTAAAACATGCCTTAAGGGAGTTGGGTGAGTGACCAGTTCTTCTTCTAGAAAAAGTCTTCTCTACTACCCCTAATTCCCATATGCCACTTACTGATTAGGTCCATGACTTCTCGGGTTAACATCCTCACCAGTTGTTCCTCTAACATCTCTTGAGACTCTGGGTTTTCATCTGCGGTCTCATCTTCTCCACTGCAGAAAAGCAGGGGGCCAAGTTCCATGGGAGTGCAAAAGGGAAGGTCAAGGAAAACAGTGACCTTAACCAGACCCTCTGTGCTCATTTCCTTCTCCTGGCTCCCTTTGGTCTACATTTCACACAAATGTTGGGAACGGACAGCAACGATCCACTGAGGAAGACATTATTTGACAATATCCAGTTGGATAGAGGTCCTGGATCAAAATCCAAAGTGGATAAGGATGTCTCAGTATCCTCCTAAGGCAGCTGAAGATGCCCCCTATGAAGACTTGACCTGAGTATGCCTAATGGTCACAGACAAGCCATCTACCATCCAGGCTGAGGATGACCATAACCTAGTGCTTTCTAGCCTTGAATGGCAGAACTTCCCCTTCCCACTGTCTCTCATCTCCCACCCCAAAGCTGGCTGCCAGTACTTCCACAGGAGGAGAGATGTTCCTTACCACAGCAGGCTCCTCTGGTTGATGACGTGCCATTTTTGGGAAAGCCTCTGGGAAAACAAAAGGGAAATAAATGGCAGTAGTGGTGAGGAGGTTGGAACACACAATATCTAAGTCCACTTCATGATTAGAATTAGCCAAGGATGATTCTAGATCTCAATGACAGAGCCCTGGGAGACCCCATAAGGTAAACAAAGTGACGAGGACAGTGTACGAAACACTTCTTTGCTTCAAAAGGATCAACAATACTATAGAATTCCCAGGTCTCTCTGGACACATCTGTTCTCCACCCAGCTGGTCCTCCTGCTTAATTTCACCATCAGGGAAACAGACCCAGGGGAAGCACTCCCCTGACCACCTCTCCTCAGTTAACAGGAGGTCAGGAGCAGAAGTGGAGTCTGCAGGTCTTCAAGGGCAACCAAACCAGTTTAGTTCTCGGGGGTGCTCAATCCACTGCAGCAAGGAAAGTCTGCTGGAGTGGGACAGCTGTGTGGCCATCTGGACAGAGCCAGGAAATACTTTCAGGAACTCCTGACTTGCAAGACGCATGAGAGGCCAACCTGCCCAAGAGGCCTCTTTGCTATCCTTTCTGACCGATCTCTTACCATGTGGAGGTAGGTGAAAAGAGGTCCAAGGATTGGAGACACCAGGGCTTCATAGTGCTCTGGGGGACAGAAGAGCACCAGAGGCTTCACAAAGACCCATGCCGCGGCAGGTTAAGAAGTTTTAGAACATGAGCACATACCCCTCCCATTCCAAGGCATCCCCTCACCTGCCAGGCTGGAAACCTGCCAGGCAGCAGGCTATGCCCTCGGGCAGAGTCAACCCCCAAAGGACCTGCAAGATGCCATGGACATTCTGTCTTAACAGGCAAAACTCTTCAAGCTCTTTTCCAGAAATCCCAGGCTGCCCATTATGGGCACTTATTTGCCTGGAAGGAAAAAAGAAGAGGGACACCTTCATAATAAACTCTCTTTTACCATTCTCCTTGTAACTTCTGGGAAGAGAGATACTCTCGAAAACAGAAAAGAGTCCAAATGAGAATGAAGTATGAGGAGGCACCTGACAGGATACAGAAAAGAGATAAAAGCTTTTATCTTTCACATTTCCAAGAAGTGGGATGGTCAAGATCTACCCCTCAGGAGAACACTTTCAAGACCCCTGGACTGTCTTCATATTTTTCCTGCCGTTTATATGAATCTTTTTGTCTGTTTAATGTGGTTATCACACGCATAGATAAAGGATTCCATCTATTCCACACTGCTCAGCTCTGCCTCCTCCGGTGTCTGACAGCTGTTCCTGTCTTCAATCTTCTGGCCCTCTGGGTTATCTAGGGACTTTGGAAAGGATATGAAGCATGGGTCTGAGTCGGTAGTCGGGAATATTGTTCAAGTTGACAAAGGCCGAGCTGAGGAGCTGAGTAGCAAGGTGCTCCACGGTGTAAAAGTCCTGCTGCATGGAAGGACCTGCCTTCCCTAGGATATGGAAACTGTAAGGGAAAAACCACAGCATTTACATCCCACATTTGTTATTATTAGCTCTGAATGCCCCAGGAATTTCTAGTCTACACTTCTCAGCTAGAAAAGAAACTGCATTTACTCCTTAAGAGAACTTAAGCTTAATCAGTAACACACCCCCACCCACCTTTAAGCTTAGATACTTGACAGATGTTTATTTATTTTGAGAGAGAGCACGAGAGCATGTGTGAGTGGGGGAGGGGCAGGGGGAAGGACGGAGGGAGGGAGGGAGGGAGAGAGGGAGAGAGAGAAAGAAAGAGAGAAAGAGAGAAAGAGAAAGAGAAAAAGAGAAAGAGAAGAGAAAGAGAAAATCCCAAGCAGGCTCTGTGCTGTCAGTGCAGAGCCTGACATGGGGCTCGATCCCATGAACCATGAGATGATGACTTGAACTGAAACCAAGAGTTGGATGCTCAACTGACTGAGCCACCTAGGTGCCCCGATGTAGCATCTTTTTAAAGACAGATGTTGGCACCCAAGAGCAACAATAGCAATCATTACTTCATAAGCAATATGGATTGTCAATGAAGATTCTCTTTTTGTTAGCTTGGCTGATTGGAGCGGTGGGTGACTAAGGACAATGCCTGGAGTGTGGTGTGCTACAGGAGGGCAAGTTACCTCCCCATCCTACAACCAGGACCCAAAGACAAAGTCCGGCTAGCTGCCTCCAGAGGCAGCCTGGGTGGCAGTCAGTCAAGTGTCCAAGTCTTGATTTCAGCTCAGGTCATGATCTCACCATTTTTGAGATCGAGCCCTGAGCTGGGCTCTGCACTTATAGTGTGGAACCTCCTTGGGGTTCTCTCCCTCTCTGTCCCTCCCCTGCTCATGCTCTCACAAAAAAAAGCAGCTATGAGTAGTGAGGGCTCTGAGAAAATGCATCACCACTCACTGTATCTTATACTGTGGTCTCATCATTTTATGCACTGGAAGCAGACAAGTTGGGCATAAAATCTCACTCAAGTCATGGCTAGGACTGAGGCACTATGACAATTATAAAAAAGCATACACGTGAAAGCCAGCCAGTTCATTTTGGTGTGACACTACAATCATTGGTCTCCTGTCAAATTCTTGCTTCATCTTACCTGTACACTAGAATTCTGCATCGAAAGTCCTATCCATGACATTCCTTTACTATGCATGTCTAAAAAGAAAATATGGAGGGGCGCCTTGGTGGCTCGGTTGGTTAAGTGTCCAACTTTGGCTCAGGTAATGATCTCACTTGTTTGTGAATTTGGGCCCCACATCGGGCTCTGTGCTGACAGCTCGGAGCCTAGAGCCTGCTTTGGATTCTTGTCACCTTCTCTCTCTGCCCCTCCCCCTCTCACACTCTGTCTCTCTCTCTCTCTCTCAAAAATAAACATTAAAAATTTTAAAAAGAAATAAAAAGAAATAAAAAGAAAATATGGGGAGATAGCGTCAGTTCCTTACCAGTTTTCATAGAGGGTGCAGAAGAAACGCTGCATTCTTTCCAAGACTGTTTTGTAGACAGGAGAGTCATTCAGTTCCAAGAGGGGCTGAGGTAATCCTACGGAGAAAGATGGGTCAGGAACATGCTGTTCTGCTGCCAAGGGTCTTACCTGCCAACACCCTACAGCAGGCAGATATGGTTTGGAAGTGGGGGTGAGAAGTGCTGTAAATGCAAAACAGCTGGCTGAGTCTTCTACCAGCTGGAGGTGCTAAGAGCTTCCCTCAAAGTGACTGTTACAACACTGTTTTGGTGGGGAAAGGTGGAAACTATTTAAGTATGCAGGACTTCAGACTAGACCTGGGCACTCCAACTTTTGCTGGGGGGTTTCTCCAGATGGGACTTCTACCAAAACACACAATGACAGCTCAAAATGATCTCTCCAAAAGCACTGGGAATGCCCTCTTCCCTTTTTCAGTTGTGGAACCTCTTTTTCAAGCAACATTTTAAGCAAAAGCCCAAGATATATAGCAGATCAAAATGATCTGATCATGAAACTAATGAAACCCAAAATGAAAACTAATCATAGTATAATTTAAGAGTTCTATAAGATCCAAAAGATCTATACATCCCATCAGAGACAGTTTTATATTTCAAGTCTTGCTCATGGCTGGAAGCTGCTAGAGGGGAACTGTTTGTCCATTCTAGTACGTTTTGGGTCACCATCTATTTCTACAACAGGAATTCCTGGCTTAGTTTGAATGGCTGACTGGAGGCGAGGGTGATGGGTGGTAAAGCGACAGCTACTTTTTAAATTGATTGCAAGATATTTCTTGGAAGTTCTTCTTTTTTTCCCCCTGTAATGTGGACCTTAATGCAGTGGTGCTACAGGAAATGATCCAGGACCATGTAGGCCGAGACAGACACAAGTTCCGGAAAGGCAAACTAACACCCTTCCTTTCATGAATGTCACGGCTGGGGAATGCTCACTGCTTAATCACAACTAGGCCCAGGCAGAGGTTATGGCTGGGAATGAAAAGATACTGTGGGGACTGTGATGGTGAGCCAGCATGAAGCTTTAGAAATGGGCACACGGTTTATTTAGACAACACTGGATGTCTCTGGCTCTAACTTCTAACCACTGCCTTGCTCTCTATTCCAGCCACATGAGTCACCATTCTCTATTCCCTAGACATACCAAGCTCTTTCCTACATGCCTCGGGATCTTCTACCTGCCATTCTGCTTGCCCACAATGCTCAACATCTTCTCTTGCCCCCCAGCCTGATGAGATCTTTCCTACTCCTCCTTCAAGTCTCCACTAGGAGGTAGTCTTCTGACTCCTCTCCAACACTGGGTGAGGTCTCCCAATAAACACATGGCCACTTTCCTTCACAGCACATGTCACACGATTGCACAGTTATTTGCTAATGGGAAGAATGAGTTAAAGCAACATTCAAATCAAGGTAACAAATGGGAAACATGGTTTAGGATCTATTCCTTTGAAATTTTTGGTAACACATAATATTTTGCTAATTAAAGCAATTTGAACTTAACTATTTTAACACCTTTTTTCTTCACATATGAAAGCAGGAAAGTATGCTAATATCCTTCATGGCAGAAAACCGTGGTTTATTTATAATCTAAAGGCTCTGACACACGCCACTACACAGGGTTAACACAGGGGAGAAACAGCCTCCAAAGACCTCTATATGCTAAGATAATGAAGTAAACACACTTGTTCCTAGAGACCCTGTAGGAACTCCATGACAAAAACAGTCAAGTAGTGCTAGGTGAGAAGGAGGTGATGACACACAGCACACTGAAGCTGCCTGAGGAGTCCGTGAGAGATAAGGCAAACTTCAAGACAAGAAAAAAAAAAAGTTAGATTTCTTACCCAAAATAGCAGATTTTTCCGCTTCAAGCATATCCAGAGCCTTTGTGAAAGGCTCTGCCATCTTGGCTAGCATTTCTGGTGCATATAAAGTATTGTGAGTTCTGCAAGAAACAAGGATACTATGTGAACTTTTCCTAGTCTGCTGCAGAAGGAAAGAATGGGTTTCACCTTGTAATTCAGGTGAAATACTTTAGACAGGATCTCCCTGTCAACACTGCTCCCTGCAGGGAAAAGAAAATAGGGTATAAACATTTAAATGTTTCCCTGGAAACAGGAATAGAGTATTTGGTTGTATAGTATTCAACACCTAGAAGCAATCAAGACGAGAAGCAAATCCTACAGACAGCTGGATGGCCTCACAGTCTAAAGCCAGAAAGGGAAATTCTTTTAATCCTGAGACAATTGCCTAAACACTCCCAATTTGCAGGCTGCAGGTGACATAGGATGAAATGTCAGAGGCACTGTGTTTTTATAGGCAGGAACACAGAGAAGGTAATAAAATGCCCCTACTTTTCAGATATTTGGGTCTCACTCTAAGAGCATGGACCCTAGAATGCTCTGACAGTTGTTTCTGCCTCCTCAAAGAAGAGTCACAGTTCCCAACATGAGACCAAAATGACTCACCGGAGCACTCACTGGCTGTGCATGGCTAGGGAGCAATGACCATAGGCCCGAGCTACCTGCCATCCACAGATGTCAGCCCCTTGCCCATAACCAACGGCACCACTGAACCATCTATCTACAGCCAGAGAGCATATCTACTTATTTTTCTTCTAAAAGTTAATTATAAAAACATTTCAAACAGAGAGAAAATTACATAAGAGACACCATCAGGATTAAATATTTAAGCAGCACACCGACCAGATCATTTTAGACCATGCTTATTTAAGTTAAAAAAAATGCTCAGCACTGTTTTCTCTTCCAGTTTTATTTAAGTAATCTCTGCACCCAACATGGGGCTCAAACTCATGACCCTGAGATCAAGAGTTGCATGCTCTTCTGAGCCAGCCAGGTACCCTCAACATTGTACACCTAACCATTTACACTCAGTACAATCATTTAAACTTTTAGAATACCAATTAATTCCAGTATGTCTCCCCTGAGAGCTAGTAAGTTTGTCTCCATTTCTAGCAATGAGCTTTTCTGCAGAGGTATCCTTGGGTACATGTGCGAGAGTCTGTTGAATCACTGGATACTGGTGCTTTGCAACTCATGGGTTGCAGATACCTTCTCCCAGTCTGTGGCTGACTTGCTCACATTGATATTTCCAGTAGGCTTTATGCCCCCCCGTTTTTCCCATTTGGGTAAAATACATATAAAATTGAGCATTTTTTAAAAACATTTTTATTTTTAAGTAATCTCTACACTCAACATGGGGCTTGAACTTAGAACCCTGAGATTAAGAGTTGCATGCTCTACCAACTGAGTCAGTCAGGCACCCCCAAATTTATCATTTTTAAGCATACAGTTCAGTGGTGCTACATACACTCATACTGTTGTGCAACCTTCACCCCCCCCCCATTTTTGGCTTATAAAACTGAAACTCTGTACCTATTAAACAATATCTCCCCATTCCTCTCTCCCCCAGCTCCTGGCAACCATTATACTGTCTTTATGATTCGGACCATACTAAGCATCTTGTATAACTGGAACCATATAGGATCTGTCCTTTTGTGACTGGTTTATTTCACTTAGCACAATGTCCTCGAGGTTCATTAATGCTGTAGCATATTGAAGAATTTCCTTCCCTTTAAAAGCTGAATGAGGGGCGCCTGGGTGGCGCAGTCGGTTAAGCGTCCGACTTCAGCCAGGTCACGATCTTGCGATCCGTAAGTTCGAGCCCCGCGTCAGGCTCTGGGCTGATGGCTCAGAGCCTGGAGCCTGTTTCCGATTCTGTGTCTCTCTCTCTCTCTGCCCCTCCCCCGTTCATGCTCTCTCTCTGTCCCAAAAATAAATAAACGTTGAAAAAAAAATTAAAAAAAAAATTAAAAAAAAAATAAATAAAAGCTGAATGATACTCTATGGCACCTAATCTATCACATTCATCCTCTGATGGACACTTGGGTTGCTTCCACATTTTTTAAAAAAGATTTTATTTTTAAGTAATCTCTACACCCAATGTGGGGCTCGAACTTACAACCCCGAGATCAAGAGTCACATGCTCTACTGACTGAGCCAGCCGGGGCACTCCTGCTTCCACGTTTTAGCTAGAGTGAATAGTCCTGCTATGAATTTGAGTATATAAATACCTCTTTGAGACCCTGCTTTCAATTCTTTTGAAAACTCACAACTGGAATTGTTGGATCATATAGCATTTTTTTTTTTTTTGAGGAACTGTTCAACTCTTTTCTGCAGCAGCTGTACCATTTTATATACCCACCAATGCTGTACTCCCACGATTCGTATTACTTTGTTTGAGTGACCACAGGTTCTTTAGGTTGTTACTTTTCCCTTAATCTTTTTTATCATGTCCAGCCTCATTAATTTCCATTGTCCTATCTGCACTTCTTTAAAAAAATTATTTTAGTAATCTCTACACCCAATATGGGACTTGAACTCATGACCCTGAGATCAATAGTCACATGCTCCTCTGACTGAGCCAGCCAGGCATCCCTGCACTCTGCTGTTGAAATCCGCCTTTGAATCTCTCTAGTGAATTTTTCATTTCAGTTACTGTACTTCTCAGCTCTAGCATTTTTTTTGCTTCCTTTTAGGTTTTGTTTCTTTATTGATATTACCATTTTGTTCACACATTATTTCTTTCTCCACATCTTTCTCTAATTCTTTGAGCATCTTTAAGACAGCTGTTTTATTTTCTTAATTAAAAATTTTTTTAAATCTTTATTTATTTTTGAAAGAGAGAGAGAGAGAGAGAGCATAAATGGGGAAGGGGGAAGGAGATGCAGAATCTGAAGCAGGCTCCAGGCTCTGAGCTCTCAGCAAAGAGCCCAACGCGGGGCTCGAACCCATGAACTATGAGATCATGACCTGAGCCGAAGTCGGACACTCAACCAACCGAGCCACCCAGGTGCCCCAAGACAGCTGTTTTAAATTTTTTTTTTTGTTTTCAACGTTTATTTATTTTTGGGACAGAGAGAGACAGAGCATGAACGGGGGAGGGGCAGAGAGAGAGGGAGACACAGAATCGGAAACAGGCTCCAGGCTCTGAGCCATCAGCCCAGAGCCCGACGCGGGGCTCGAACTCCCGCACCGCGAGATCGTGACCTGGCTGAAGTCGGACGCTTAACCGACTGCGCCACCCAGGCGCCCCAAGACAGCTGTTTTAAAGTCTTTGTCCAGTAGATCTCCCATTAGATCTTCTTCAGAGACCGATTCTGTTAATTTATTTTCTCCACTGAATGGGTCATATTTTCCTGTTTCTTTGCATGCCTTCTGATTTTTGGCTGAACACCAGACATTTGGGTCTGATGTTGTGGTTAATCCTGAAAATCATATTCTTCTCCTTCCCCATCCTGTTGTTTGATTGTTGTAGGCTATCTCTGTGCCAAAGATCCACTGAGGTATTAACTTAATGGTTTTTCAGGTCTTTTCTGAGCCTTTCCCTGGTCATGCGTGACCACTTTTTAATTTTCCCCATATATGCAGTTGTTTTGGAATGCCCTAATCTTTAAAGTGTGGCTCACAAAAAGGAAAGGCAAAAAATGAAGGGGGGGGGGGTGGGGAGGGACTGGCCCTTTAAATCTCCTCAATGTTACTTCAGTAGGAAGGGAAGAGGCTTACAACAATGGGAGAAGGTACAATAACCGCTGCCAACTTCTGTATCTGCACCTCTGTGATCAGAAGTAGCAATCAGTGATCAGAGCACAGATCTCTAATATTTAGGGAGCTGGATCCATTTTGCTCACCCTGGCTCTGCAAGCTGTGTACAAACTGTTCCAGAAACACCAGCTGCCTGTCAAAGGGCTGGGGTCTGGGTAGCTGCTACTGTGCTAGGAGCTGATATTGACTGAAATTACCACAATTTACTGTTCAAATCTTCCCCTGGAAGGTGCAAGCCTTCAAGATTCCAGAGTTCCAAAATCAACACAGATTCTGCCAATACAACTGTTCTCTAGATGGGGTGACAGATTCCCGGTGCTTCCTACTCTGTCATCTTCCTGGGCTTTAGTTTTTTTTGTTGCTGTTGTTGATTTATTTATTTTGAGAGAGAGAAAGTGAGAACACGAGTGGGGGGGGGGCAGAAAGAGGGAGAGAGAATCCCAAGCAGGCTCCGTGCTGCCAGTGCAGAGTCCGACACAGGGCTTGAACTCATGAAACCGAGAGATCATTGACCTGAGCTGAAATCAAGAACTGGAGGTTTAACCAACTGAGCCACCCAGGCGCCCCCTCCTGGGCTTTTGTTTTAACACAAACGTACTGACTTTTACTGTGGTTTTTCTTGCATCTTAAGAAATCATTCACGGGGCAGGCAAATCTTTGACGGCCACATTAAAAAGGCTTCAGGAGCATTCAGAAAGGAGCAGTTAACTCTCATGGAGAGAATGAAGGGTCAGGTAACATTGGAGTTGAAGCCTGATGACTTAATAGGCATTTGAGGCAAAGAAGAGGAAAGGTGAGGGGGAACAGCATGAGCAAAGGTGAGCAAGAGGATGGCACACTTAGAAACAAGGTGGGGGCTGATACGCATATATTGCACACTAGTCTCATAGCCCTCCTCCTGTACCAAGGCAGGGGTAGAGGAAACTGCATCCTAAGTTGTGGCCTTGTGGTCATTCTTTAATTTATCTGAGCTTTCTGAGCCTGGCTGTGGCCTAGAGTCACTAAGCCATGGGCATGGATACACTAATAGCCAATTGTTGAATTGCTGCTAAATGCAGTTGTGCCCCAAGGTTGTGCTCATTTCCTGGAATGAAGAGTAACACAAAAGACTACATTTTTCCTTTTAAAGATTTTATTTTTAAGTAATCTCTACACCCAATGTGGAGCTTGAACTCACAACCTCAAGATCAGGAATCACATGCTCCACCAACGGAGCCAGCCAGGCGCCCTGAAAATTAATCATTTTGAAATGTATACAATTCAGTGGTATTTATGACATTCACAATGTTGTGCAATCACCAGCTCAACTTTTAAAGGTTTCACACCAGGGAACTATAGGGGCCAAGGACAGATCACATTCTTCCCCCATAACCATTAAGTAGAATAGTTACAGGGGGCCTGGGTGGCTCAGTTGGTTAAGCATCCTACTCTTAATCTTGGCTCAGGTTATGATCTCACGGTTTGTGAGATGGAGCCCTACATCAGGCTCAGTGCTGTCAGTGTGAAGCCTGCTTGGGATTCTTTCTCCCTCTGCCTTCCCTTGCACACTTGCACTAAAAATGTAGGAACAGTTAAGTAGTAGCAGGTTATCTCCATTTCTCCCTTCCCGCAACTTCTGGCAACCACAATTTACTGTTTCTATAGATTTACCTATTCTAGATATTTCACACAAAGGGAATTATACAATAGTGGTCTTCTGTGTCTGGCTTCTTTCACTCAGCATAATGTTTTCAAGATTCAGCTACATTATAAAATGCTAACAGTACTTCATTCCTTCTTATGGCTGAACAAAATCCCATTATGTGCACGTACAAGGTTTTGTTCATCCATTCAACCACAGAGAAGGACATTTGAGTTGTTTCCACCAAATGGCTACCGTGATACAGTGCTGGAAGAAAAACTGTCAGCAAGTATTCGTCTGCGTCAACAAGTGTTCATTTGTGTACTTGTTGGCAATTCTTTTGGGTACATACGTGTGAGTGGAAATGCTAAGTCGTGTAATTCTATATTTAATTTTCTGAAAAGTTGCCAAAGTATTTTCCATAGTAGTTGAACCATTTTACGTTCCCATAGGCAATGAACAAGGGTTTCTCCTCATCCTTGTCAACACGTAGAATTTTGGTTTTTTTTTAAATTATTACTTTTTGGGGCACCTGGGTGGCTCAGTTGGTTAAGCCTCCAACTTCAGTTCAGGTCATGATCGCACAGTTTGTGGGTCTGAGCCCTGCGATGGGCTTCGTGCTGACAGCTCAGAGCCTGGAGCCTGCTTCAGATTGTGTCCCCCTCTCTCTCTGCTCCTCCCCCACTCACATTCTCTCTCAAAAATAAACATGAAAAAAACATTTTTTTAATTAAAAAATTATTACTTTTTATTACAACCATCCTACTGAATGTGGAATGGTAGCTCATAGTTTTGATTTGCATTTTCCTAATGTCTAATGATGATGAGCATATTTTCATGGGCTTGTTGACCATTTGATAATTCTTTGGAGCAATGTCTGTTCAGGTTTTTGCCCATTTTTTAACGTTTTAATGTTTATTTTTATTTTTGAGAGACAGAGCATGTGCGGGGGAGGGGTGGAGGGAGAGGAGGGGGAGAGCGGGAGAGGGGGAGAGCGGGAGAGGGGGAGAGGGGGAGAGCGGGAGAGGGGGAGAGCGGGAGAGGGGGAGAGGGGGAGAGGGGGAGAGGGAGAATCCAAAGCAGGCTCCAGGCTGTCAGCACAGATACTGACGCAGGGCTTGAACTCACGAACCATGAGATCATGACCTGAGCCGAAGTCAGACGCTTAACTGACTGAGCCACCCAGGTGCCCCTCTTTTGCCCATTTTCTGATTGGGTCATCATTCTACAGGTCTTATGGCAGCACCGAATTATTTTGAGAATTAACTTTATAGTGAATTGAGACTGAGGAGTTTGAAACTGAGAAGTTTGAGTCCCCTAACTTTGTTCTTCTTTTTCAAGATTGTTTTAGCTTTCTGGGGCCCCTTGCAATTCCATATTAATCTGAAGATCCCAACTTTGCTATTTCTGCAAAAAAGGCCATTGGAATTTTAACAAGGATTGCATTGAATCTGCAGTTTGCTTTGTGTTAGTTTTCTATCTTAACAAAATTAAATCTTCCAATTCATGATTATGGGATTCCTTTCCATTTATTTAGATCATCTTTAATTTCAGGAATGTTTTGTACTGCTCAGTGGTCTCCATCTGACCCACTAGGAATGACACTGTCCAACAGAAATATGATGTAAGCCACATAAGCCAATTAAAATTTTCTAGCCAGGCAAACTTAAAAAAGCAAAAACAAGTTACATTAATTATATTTTAATTAACCCAATGCACCAAAAAAAAAAAAAAAATCAAAAACAAAAAACAAAACAAAAAACCCATCATTTCAACATCAATACAAAAAATTATTAACAAGATACATCACATTCCTTCTTTGTACTAAGTTTTTGAAATCTGGTGTGTATTAATCACATTTCAAGTGCTCAAGAGCCAGTCTTGTGTTATAAGACTATTTGACAAGGAGTTAAAACTCAAAGCTCCAATACACAACTGGAGGGAATGTAAATGAGTACATCCCTTTAGAAAACTATCTGGTTCTAGACGTCTATAAAACCGAAAATATGCATATCTTATAAACTAAGAACTCCACTCCTACATGTAGGATTCCGTCCCAACCCAACAGAAATTATGTGTACACCAAACACATTTACTAGAATACAAACTGCAGCACCACTGCACTGTTTGTCATAATGAAATGCTGGAAACTACTGAAAAGTCAATGCTAAATGACTAAGTGACAGCATAATTACATGATAGACTACCACACCAGCAACGAGAATGAACAAACCACAACTACATGCAGTAACTTGGATGACTCTCACAAACATGTTACTGAGCAAGAGAAGCCAGACAAGAAGGCACGCATGCTTCTGACTGATAAAGCTCAGAAAACCAGGCAAAACGTTGAAAGGCAAGAATAGCGGTTACCCTTGAGGAGTGGGTTAATGACCGTTTGCTAATGTTGTTTGTTGATCTGGATGCTGATCACACAGATGTGTCCGCTTTGTGAAAATTCATCTACATGCACCCGTAATTCCTATCCTTTTCTTGTATCTGTTTGTGCCCTTATATACTTCAAGATAAAATTTACTGAAAAAACAAGACAAAACTAATAGCTCCAGATGTACATGACTTAAAAGAATGGAACTGCTCCATAACCATGGTAAACACTTTTCAAAATCTCTTTTGATTGACTTTGGGACTTTCCAAAAACACTGAACTCTTAGAAAAGTATAGGGACAACCATACTATTGAGGTCTCGCCAAAACAGAAACGAACCATCTTTCCAAGTCTGGGTTCTTACCACATGGCCTCCAGCCACAAGCCCAGAAAGGCCCAGTTGATGTGTGTGTTGCTACCCGGCCTCATCACTTTCAGTTTTCTCCAAGCTACAGAAGAACCTTTCGGTTTTAAAAACATCAATATGGAAAAAAAAACTTTCCTTGATTAAATATTTTACTACCTTCTCAGTATGCACGCCCTACTTCTTTATTGAAATCTTTCTTCTTTTTGAAATCAGAACAAAATACTGCCTATTTCCACAGACATATCCCCAGTGACCACTCTTTCAGATACTCCAGCTCTCCAATTTGGTCAACATTAAGACCTTTGATTCTTAGGCTGATGATCTAGGGAGTATGCTTCTAGGGCAGCGTCCCAAAGACATGAGTAATTTGGCTCGCCCAGTTGAGATGCTGCTCTTCCCACCGAGTAAGAGGCCAAAAGCACTGGAACGGAGCTCTAACGTACATATAACTCAGAAATACTATAAAATATAAAAAAGGAATCAAACTTTGCCTTGGCCAGTAAGAACTAAATTCTAGCTATAACCTACTTTTCACCGTCGAATGTCCCTGAATCATCAAATATACCTCAGGTAACCGACAAGCCTAGGCTTGGCCTACTTCCACTTTACACTAGGCTCCTATGATTTATAACAGTGACTCTGAACCTTTAGTGTACGCACAAACCACCTGGGGATCTTGTTAAAAAACAGATTCAGATTTAATACTAGAGTGGGGCCCCAATTCTGTATTTCAGACAAGTTCTCAGGTGACACTAATGCTGCTGGTCTGAGGAGGAACATGTATCATGCTTTCCTCTGCCACGTTCAGCCACTGCATGTTTCGTCCATTTGAGAGTCATTATTCATAAATTCAGATGAGCTCATTTGAATACCACCCAGAAGGACTACTAGAGAAAGCAACTGTCCTGCTTCCAACAATTTGTTTAGTGACAAAAATCTGGACAAATAAAACCTAAAGTAAAAAGCAGGGATAAAGCATAAAGAAGTCGGGGTGCCTGGGTGGCTCAGTAGGTTAAGCGTCCGACTTTGGCTCAGGTCATGATCTCGCCGTTCTGGAGTTCGGGCCCCATGTCCGGCTCTGTGCTGACAGTTCAGAGCCTGGAGCCTGTTTCAGAGTCTGTGTTTCCCTCTCTCTCTCTGCACCCCCTCCCCCACTGCTCACGTTCTCTCTCTCTTAAAAATAAATAAACATTAAAAAAAAATTAAAGGGGCGCCTGGGTGGCTCAGTCGGTTAAGCGTCCAACTTCGGCTCAGGTCATGATCTCATAGTTAATGAGTTCGAGCCCTGTGCACTGGGCTTTGTGCTGACAGCTCAGAGCCTGGAGCCTGCTTCAGATTCTGTGTCTCCCTCTCTCTCTCTGCCCCTCCCCTGCTTGCACTCTGTCTCTCTCTCAAAAATAATAAACATTAAAAAAAATTTTTTTTTTAAAGTGTAAAGGAACAGAGGAACACAGAGGAAAGGCTCAAAATGAGAAAAGCCATTTTGGGATTAGGTTCCACGTGTTCACTTGGACAGCAACACTTACGCAAGCGAGAGCTAGAATTATTTTTAAAAAGAGACCCCAATCTAGAGAGAAAGAAGACCTAATCCCCCATTTACTACCGCCATGATCTGAAGAAATGTAAGGAGATTACACTTCTGAGTTTCATAAGGTAAAAGAAACCCACTGACAACAGAAAAACTATTATTCCAACTCACCTTATAAGGGCAAGCAAATTGTCAAGAAGTTTCAGAATCTGTTCTGTGCAAGGGTTACGGAAGATTGGATTGCCACTGGGTGTATAACCCACGACGAATCCCCCAGCTTTGGCCTCTTCTAGGTCAGTGGGCCAGCAAGTTCGTTTCACAACACCCAGAATACTATATACACAAAAGCTCATCTATAGAAAAACATAAAACAAAAGACACCCATAAAGAGCAAGAAAAACCACAAGTGTTATTATGCGTATGCAATGTTATGGCAAACGTGATACAGAAGCCAGAGAGAAGGAAAGGAGCCCCATTTATTTAAATAAATTCCTGTCCCTTCTTTTAAGGTCAATCTAAGAGGGATCCTTTCATTGCCATCTTTAGGACCAGTGGTAGGCTCTAGAAGTTTCCTTTACATGGGGTTGTCCTTCCAGAGGCTGCACTGACCCTCTTGTAGGATCCCAATTAGAAGGTGGCCTGGACATGCTTCACAACCAAGTGTTTAGACTGCCAACATTTCATCTTGTTTTGGCTGACCTTGCACCCCACCCACCCTCCATCTTGGGCCCTCACAGCTTTTGCTCTAATCCTCACTCATGGCACTCTCAACCAACCTACTACTTGCCAGGTTAAGTAGAATTCTGCCATATTGGAACCAAGAACAATGTTTATTTGAATAGCAAAGAACTGAAAACTCTCAGGTTTGCAAGTTAGATCATCATTTAAGACTCTACTTCCCAGACAGCAGTGGCAGGGAGGACTCATACTGCCCACCAAATTCTGACCTAATTCCTCATTACACTTCACTCTTCAGAGCTAGTTAGAGATCCTTAAAGTCAAAATAATGAGTTCAAAGAAAAGACCATCTGCTTTGCTGTAGGAACTAACACAAGAATTCAAGAGTAAAGAAGAAAAGAAAGGAGAAGCTTAGGGAAGTGGAGACTCCCAGATTTCTCATGCACATTAAAAAAAACATACATCTTTAAGAAACTCAACAAATGACAACACCCTATTCCCACCTGGGGCCAATGCAGCTTCCCATTCCCAGCCGTTTACTCACTCGTGCACGGTTTAAGCCACAGGGATCCTCCAGGCCTGGGTCACAGCTCTTGTGATCAGCTCCCACATAGGCAATAAAAGCATCAACATCTGACAGCACTCTGAAGGTTGCAGTGGCAAAGACAAGTTATACCATGATTTTAAGCAAAGTGAATTTCTTCCACAAAAGCTAATAAGCTATGATTATTTAGCTCCAAAGAGCAGTTGTTATAAAGTGAAAGGAACCTAATCATATTGTTAGCTGTCATTTGAAGGTTTAAATTTCTCCTCCCACTTCTTTTTTTTTTTTTAATATTTACTTTGAGAGAGAGCGAGCGAGAGCGAGCGCACACATGCTCAAGTTGGGGAGAGAGAAGGGGAGAGAGAGGGGGAGGGAGAGAGGGAATCCCAAGCAGGATCCATGCTGTCAGCACAGAGCCCAACGCAGGGCTCGATCTCACGAACCTTGGGAACCCTGAGCTGAAATCAAGAGTTGGACGCTTGACCTGACTGAACCACCTGGGCGCCTACTTCTCTTCCCACTTCTAAATGTCACTAGCAAAAAGAATGCGAGCTTGAGAATGCTCCATGGGCACACATAAGTGTCTATGCGATGCCTACTATATAGCCTCTATTGGCTGTTCTCATTTCTCTACGTTGGTTCATGCTGCAATGTAGACACCATAGCAATTCTGACTCTGTGGCCTCCTGACCATACTACCTACTTTTACTCATTTCTTCTCTCTCCTTATGCCTCTGTACTGAAGGTGACATTTTCAACAATGAGAATTAAAGACTGCTTCTGAACTTCAAATATCACCAATGGGGTCATCACGCCTTGATATCCTCATACTCCCACCCTGGGAATAGCTCTTAAAATAGAATGGGTGCTCCAGTGCAGTGAGGGTCAGGGGCAAAGGATCTCCTCTACCTGTGCATGTCTTCAGAAAGCCAGATGCTGGCCACTGGTGCCATCAGCTCCTCTAGGAACACCTTCTGACGCTCGTAGTTCTTGAATTGGTTGCTAATGAGAACCAGGGCTTCCATGAGGGCACACTTCTCCATTTGTGTCAAGAGTAACTCATTGGAGAGGAGCTGCTTCACATGGTTATAAAGCATGTCAAAATTGGGCTGCAGATTACAAAGAAAAATACCCAAAGGTGATGAAGGTCTGATTTTCAAGGAGAGGTGGGTCACTCAAGGAAGGTGGAAAGAGGATCAAGGCATTCCTAGGAAGGTCAGGCCTATAAGACTGTCACTTAGTAATTTAGTTATAGCGTTCTTTTGCCTGAACAAGCAAGGCAATTCAGGCAGAAGGTGGTTCTTGTCTCATTTGGGTAACCGTACTTCCCTACAGTACAACTGTGAAAACAATGTCTTTTTTTCTATATCAACTTTTATAGTATATTTACAAAGATCAGTTTGTTTATACATGTTAGGAAGATACATAACTGCCAGTATTGAGAAGAAATTTCTGGTTAATTTGTAATATGGAATAGTACAAAATTTCCTCTAGCAACCCTCCAAAACAGGCTGGGATTTGCATCTGGCTTCTCTCAAGATTAGGCACACCATTTGGCAGTAGTAAAGAATACCACCTAGTACGGTAAAAACGTGTACACAGACAGGGAAAACTTGGTCATCTATATGGAAAAGAACCACACATTCTGAGGGAATAATTTGCATTTTTAACTCCATTACTAAGTAGGAGAGGAAGAAGGCCATCAACTCAGGGATACTTACTTGAAGCAAAGCTACATACAGTTCCTAGCTTTCTCTTTATATGAGGTATACTTAGGGCTGGATTTACAGAACAGTGTAACTAAACTCAACAGGTCTCAGTGGCTACTGGTCAGAGTCCAGGGGCTTACCAGTACGAGCTGGGGGTAGTCACGACATGTCTTGATGATGGAAGAACAAGCATGTCTCCTCACATTCCTCACTGCCCGGGTTCTGGGGGCCTGGAAAGACATTCAACAAACTTGGGGCCACTTTTAATGTAATTTACAGATGCTGCACAGAATCACATAAAATACCTCCTTCAGAGACAAATTCACAATTTTCACACTGTGGGAGTTTAATGGAGTGACATTTATAGTCACCATGAATACACATGTTCACTGATTTTGCCTTAGAGTATCTCTACTATAAACACCATACCATAGGACTATGTCCTGCCTTTACTAATAACCCCTTCTACTTATAAAAAAAATCTAGCCTTATGGGTTAGGCATTCATACTTTTGCTCTCCAGAAGTTAGGATTTGTTGAATTAATGGTCTTACCTTACTTTCTTCAACAGTTTCAAAAGTGACAGATGAAAATAGCTAAGGGTAAGAAAAAAAAGTCACTCATCAGTACCAAATGCATAAAGTATTTAAAAATAATACTTAGATCTAGGTTTCCCACAAAATCCCAAAAGTGTAACAAAAGGGTTTTCAATCAGTGTTATGAAATTTCAGACTTTTTCTCAGATAACTCTACAAAAGGCTTGAGACTCACAACTTTACTATCAACCATTTCACAAAGGTGAAGGTCCCAGAAACCCCGAATAATCCAAGCCAACAGCCAAACACTCAACTATGGTGATTCCCTCACCATGGTGTAACTTCTTGACTCTTTAACCTAATACAGCATGACTACTGCCCTAGTCACTAGGACAGAATTATACTCTAACAAAGGTCTAATCAAGAAACCCCATGGATATTCCCCAATTCATAGAGTATTTCTGTTGCAACAAATGAGTCCACCTTTTTGAAGTTCTACTGAACTTTGTAACGCATGTTCTCATTTCTTTTTTCTTCTTTGGGGGCTTCTCGTTCTTTGCCTTCCTCCCCCAGTGACGATCCCCTGGGTTCCCTGCTTGAGCTACATGTCCATCTCTACATACATATCACCCTCTTTCCTACAGCTTCACCTCTACTGTAGGCACTTCTATGATGATGCCACCTTAATATTATAATTTTCTAGAGTCCAGACCTTTAACCTCAAATAGTATTCTGTGAGGTGCCTCCTAGATGTTGTACATATACTTCAAATGTAGTATCCCCAAACTGAACTTACTCCTCTTCCTTACTCTTACCAAATCCAGTATTCTCACTCAGATGGTGCTCCACTTACTCACCTAAACAGGAAACCCAAAAACCATCCGCACTGACCATTCCTCTCACAAATCCCCTCCTAATAATCTGATAGCACACTTTGGTATCCTTCTTTAGGTATTCTTTTCCACTTTTCAGTACACCTGGCTATTAACTGCAATGCCACATGGGCACAACCACCATTTATGTGATTTTATTTCCAAACAGAGCATCTAAAGGATAAGTAAGCCTTTTCTACTAACATGGTACCTGATCCACAGTAAGTACTGCATATTTGATGAATGAATAAATGACTCTTTATTAGCTTGTCTCAAAGACTCTCAAAAATAGTTACAAAAAAACAATAATTAGCTCAAAAATGCCAAAACAAAGTTTATAAAGGAGATGGCATTTACCTTAGAGAAGACCTGGGGCAGGAACTCTGGTCTGTAGGTGACAAACGGAAAGAGTGCAGAGACATTAGTGAGGACACAGGACAGGATGAGAGGATCCTTGGTGTCAAAGTTCAGGACCATTTGCAACAGCTCTATTCCATCATTAACAGGAAGTGCCTATAATACAGACATGAAAAGGAGGTTGGCAGGGCTAATAAGCACTTGTGGTAAATTAACCTTTAG
This sequence comes from Lynx canadensis, assembly GCF_007474595.2. Taxonomy (NCBI): domain Eukaryota; kingdom Metazoa; phylum Chordata; class Mammalia; order Carnivora; family Felidae; genus Lynx; species Lynx canadensis. The sequence goes on from NC_044307.1 coordinate 41,860,053, forward strand.
GTTTTGGTTTATAAATACATAATATGGTTCACCACATACGGTTTTATATACTGCTTTTTATTTTTATTTTTTTATTTTTATTTTTTTTTAATTTTTTTTTTTTCAACGTTTATTTATTTTTGGGACAGAGAGAGACAGAGCATGAACAGGGGAGGGGCAGAGAGAGAGGGAGACACAGAATCGGAAACGGGCTCCAGGCTCTGAGCCATCAGCCCAGAGCCCGACGCGGGGCTCGAACTCACGGACCGCGAGATCGTGACCTGGCTGAAGTCGGACGCTTAACCGACTGCGCCACCCAGGCGCCCCTTATATACTGCTTTTTATAAGCAGTACCCCATGTTATTAAAACTTTTCCTAAATGATGCTACTATGTGCTTTCGTAAAGATGTAGCTTTTCCTACTACTAGACATTGAGAATGTTGCTAGTTCTTTACTACTAAAAACAGTGCTAATAAATATCTCTGCAAAAAGATTTTGGCTACATTTTCAGTTATTTCATTTGAAGAAGAAATTTTTGGGGATGACTGGAATTACTTAATCAAGAGGTATGGGTATTTCTGAATTAATATTTTTCTTCTTTACAAGCTGCATCAATTGATTCTCTACCCACCCATATGCCCTTCTTACCATGTTCTCAGCAGCAGTTTGAGTTTATTCCCTAAAACCTTTGCAGTAAAACAAGGAGTTTATATAAATTTGCATTTCTTCAGTTGTGAAATATTCCAGGCCTTTAAAAAGGTGTAAGCAATACTTTAATAGCTCTCCATATGACCACTTTGAGAAGTACAATGTTACTGACAGAGTGGTTGTTTTGTGTGGATACCCTAGAGGTAGCCACTATCCTGAATTTGATGTTCACAGTTTCAAGGATTCCCTCGTTTCTGTATATTTTTCCACAAATATACACATTCATAGTTACACAGAATTGTATGCCTACTTTTGTAGCTTGCTGTTGGGGGTCAACATTATGTTCATGAGAAATCATCCTTTTTTTTTTTTTTTTTAAAGTTTATTTATTTTGAGAGAGAGAGAGAGAGAGAGAGAGAGAGAAAACGCACGTGCACAGCTGGGAAGGGGTAGAGAGAGAGGGAGAGAGAATCCCAAGAAGGCTCTGCACTAGCATAGAGCCTGATGCAGGACTCGATCCCAAGAACCCTGAGATAATGACTTGAGCTGAAATCAAGAGTTGGATGCCGAACCGACCGAGCCACCCAGGTGCTCTGAAAATCATCCTTATTCAAAGTATACCCTACTTCTTTTTTTCCTGCTCTATAAATATGTTATCTTCTATTCTGTACAGTCTATTGGGGGATAGTAAGTTTTTTCCTTGGCTCGACACACAAGGATTCTCTTCAATATTGGGGCTTGATGCACATGCAGGGTTTCTTCAGAGTACAGACTTAGCAGTGAAGTTGCTGGGTTATACGGCGAGGCATCTCCACTAGACACTGCCAAATTATTCTCCAAAGTTGGGATACCAATTGTTTAAGAGATATAAGCTTTTATAGTAAAGATATTAATCCCACCGGTATTTACTCCAAATATTGCCCCAAGTTTGCCTTTCAAAGTTTGCAAGTTAAGAAAAAAATACTTAGTTATAGTCATTCAATTCACTTTTTTTGTCATTACTTTCATTGCTTTTCAACTTAGGGACCTTTCCTCAAACAGCTAATTTTCCCCAATACTGTTTATTAAATGACCCAATCCCTCTCAATTTCTTTGGGATGCTTATACAAGCTCCAGGTTGTTTCTGGTCTATTTTGTTCCAATGAGCCGTATCTAATGTGAGTACCACACTGCTTTAAAATAATGTAGCTTTATATTTTACTGTCTGAGGCAAATCAATCCTCATTTTCAAAATGTGATTTCCTCCCCCTCCAAAGCTATTCCATACCTTAATCCATTGCTAAAATAAGTCCTCTGGACATATAAACTCAGCTAATGCCACTATAAATGAGAAGTAGCTTTTCAAAAATCCTTTCTAGCCAAAGAACCTCTTGGTCAAACTCTCTCACGGGATAAAAGCTGAGCTGCTCTGATGGACCCTGGGTGAGGGTGGGGACCAAGAGCACAATGTGAGCAGTTTGTAAAACCACTGGATTAGGCGATACTACGCAGAGTCAGAAACTGGTAGCAGCAAGTGGGAATGTAACAGGCTGAGATCCGTCATGTGCACACTTCTGGGACATAGAACGTGTTACAGCTTTGTTAATAAGTTGGTGAATAATTTCATCATATACAATTCACCAAACACTTTAGGAATGCTTCATTCTGACCCATTTTATTTTGGTGAAGAAAAAAAAGGTTTTAGAGTCAGAGGTTTGTCACTAACAAACCTAAATACTACTACCTAGGAATCTCCTCAGGAAGAAAGAATTTCGTTCTATTGTTCTTCTCCCCACTAACTGTTCAGACTCTTACTCAATTTCTTGCACAGGGGCCATGCTGACCTTCTCTGTTCCAGTTTTAGTGTATGTGCTGCCAAAGTGAGCACCTACTCAATTTCTAATTGTTACCTTTGCTTTGTTTCCAGTCCCCATCTTTCCCTTATACACAATCCAACGTTTTGTACCTTTTGACCAACTAATATTTGGCATTTTGACCAAATACCAGCATATTAAATGACTCAGCATACAATCCAGCCTACAACCTACGAGGCACCCTTCCCCTGATACTGCCAGTCCTTTCATGTATTTTAAAGACAAGTACCTGACAAACCATGACCACTTCATTCTCCTGCTTTCCAACAGGGTCATACCCACATATTTGGCTCCATCAAAGTGTCTAATTAAAAACACCAGGAAAGGAAACCCCACAACCATTTCCCTTGATTCAGTGAAAAAAGGGCTTTCCTGACAGTTCCATCTAAATCTGAAAAAGGGCGCATTTAGTAAAAATGCAGAATCTAAGTACAATTTCCCACCTAAATTTTGGAACAAACTCTGAATACCATCATTTCAAACTGAAATGAATCAACGGAAAAGCAGATGATGTTAATGACTCTAAAACCTAATTTGTTAATATGCCATTTGTGAGAAAAAGCACTATATATCTCACTTATCTTCAAAGGATTTAGATTCTTCCTACAACTAACCTGGAACATACTAAGACATAATCACTTTAAAATGAGCGATCCAATGATTTTAACCTAATAAACCTAGTTAATACAGTATGTACTATCACCTACTTAATTATAGCTGCATCTAAGGTAGATAAGAGAAGAATGATATAGTTCATATGAAACACACAGAAACAAGATCAATTTATTCATATTCATGAAAGAGGACACTGATAAGCTAACATGAATATTCTGGTCTACCTGCCGTAAACTGAGAAGGATGCTTAATGGCAAACATCTCTGAAGATTTTCCAATTCAAGATTACCATTACTGTCCTTCCTGCAATACCTGTTGTTCACTGTACTAACAGGGTTTGTCTTATTATCTCCTTAAAATAAAGACTGAACACTGTACACTTAGAGACAGAGGCTTGAATTTGAGGCTCAGCTCTGCTGTTTACTAGCTATTTGAACTTGAGTATGTTATTTAACCTGATTCTCCATTTCCTCTTCTGTAGGATGCACATCCACAGATTTTCTAATCCCTCTGTCAATTTTAAAGAGATCAAAATCATTATGCCATCGGCACAGGAAACAGTTACTTACGTCTTTATCTAGTGTCCGAAACATCTGGTTGATCACACTTTCCAAAAAAAAGGTCATGGCTTCCCACTGCACAAATGAAGACGAGAAGATGGAGCAGAGGCTGCCTTCGCCAGTTCCAGCTGTAAGAGAACAGGGTTTTAACACAAACACCACCACCACCACCACTGCCACAGGATCACAGAAGACAGGCAATGGGGTCTTAGACTAAGACCACTTAATTTCACAGTTGAAGGAACAGGGTAATCTAACCCCTCTCAGCCTAGAGAAAAAAAGAACTAAAAGTAGAGAGAAGTTCTCTTCTGCCTCCACCTCTAACAATGAGCTGTGTGAATTCACCTCTGTGAGTCATATCTATAAAACCACTTTGAAAGCATCAAGAACAGTGCCTAGTCAATCACAGGCGACTGAAATATATCAACTAATCTCTCCTTTCCTTGCCCTTTATAACTTGTCTTTGAAAACCTATAGAATTAATTAAGATACTTGAGACCACAAAGAGTCCTTCCAAATAAACAACTAATACACAAAATGCTGCTTCACATCCAGTAGCCTCATGATAACTGCAAGGGCTATTATCTAGAGAACTGCGCCACCCTCCAATTTCACATTAAAGCATATCACTCAAACAGAAGAGCACAGGCAAAAAGATTTACAAATTACTTTTCTTGTTTCCATATAGTGCTTCCATTTACTAGCTTCCTCTTGGTGCAACACATTTGGCCTCCACAAACATTCAACTTACTAGATACCAAGACCTTTAGAGTCAACTGTGAATATGCAAAACAGAATGTTAAATCCTGTGAATGTCAACTAACTAGTGTGGTTGGTAAGTGACCGTAAATATGGAGCCTTTTCAAAGGAGTAGCTTCTAGCTTTTCCTGTTTTATTAAATCTTGTCACACATAGCATGCATTAACAAGACAACAGATGATATAGAGTATAGAGAAGTTACCTGGCTTATGCATTTGGGTACAGAGCTATTAGGATTTTATATAAAGTGGCATTTCCAAAGGCTATGAGGTGGCTGAGTGATATGGAAAGTCCCCATACTGCTCCTATTATGCCTAACAAGACATTCTTTTGAGTTTAGGAATGGTTCTATGCAAGAACTTGGTAGAAAAGCTTTAAAAATTAAGTCTAGACATGCAATTTGTTAAGATGGTGCCCAAAGTGAAGTAATATAATCAACAATGTGCAATTGGCTGACTCTGTTAGAAAACAAATGTGAAGACAAAACTGACAGGAGCATGGTTTTACCCTAATTTATTTTTGAACACTATTAGCATGTTGTTCTAAGTATGGCTCAGAAGGTTTATTTCCTATATATATTTGATACAATACTTCACTAATGTTTAGAAATAAAAACATCTTACAGTTCATGGATCCAGGATCAACAGAAATTGACAGCTGATACTTCAGCCACTCCCCAGCCATCTGGAAGCTAGTCTTTGGATCCAGACGACACGCTAACCTCATTACCTCTCCTTGCTGGGCCCGGGAGGCTGCCAAGAGAAAGATGTAAATCAATAAGCAGCATGTAATAGGTGCTTAATGTTCATTCATTTATCCATCCCAGGAGAAGAATGTTCAGAGACTCTGTTCTGCAGATTTGTGCTTTGAATGTAACAAATGTTCAATAAAGATGAACAAATCCAGAAATTTTCAATTTTAGGGATTTCAAATTTCAAATTTTAGGGATTGCCCTACCATTCAATCCTCAAAGAGGCAAACTAAAAGTGATCTCCCATTTCTGTTGGAATTAAAAGATTAGATTGGTACAGATGTAAAACAATGTGGCTGCTGTGAAAAACAGCCTGGCAGTTCCTCAAAACATTAAACATAAAATTACTATACGATCAAATAATTCCCTTTCTAGGCATACACCCAAGAGAAATAAAAAACGTGTCTGTCCACTCAAGAACATGTACACACATGGTATAGCAGCATTATTATTATTTTTTTTTAAGTAAGTTCTAGGCCCAATGTAGGGCTTGAACTCACAACCCCGAGATCAAGAGTCATATATGCTCTACTGACTGAGCCAGCCAGACATCCTAATAGCAGCATTATTCTTAACAGCCAAGAGGTGGAAATGACTCAAATATCCATCAACTTATGTGGTATGCTCATACAATTAAATATTGGTGATAAAAAGAAACAAAGTATTGATTACACCATAACATGAGTGAATTTTAAAAACATAACCGTACATGAAAGGAGGCAGTCACAAAAGATCATATATTGTATAATCTGTTCTATATGAAATATAGAAATAGAGGATTACTGGTTGCCTGGTGCTGGTGGGGGGATGGGGGAACTGGGAATGATTGATTGCTAACGGGCACAGGGTTTCTGGGGGTCATGAAAATGTCCTAAAATTGTGGCAATGGTATAAATATATAAAAAATATATAAAAAAAACACAGAACTGTATACTATAAATGGGTGAAATGTATGGTAAACAAATTATATCTCATAAGGCTGTTATTTAAAAAAATAAAAGAATGGTGTGGAACCAGCCAGGCTACAGAAAACCCAGAACGCAACTAGGCTATTAGATAGCCTGTATTTTTTAGAGGACCAGCAAAGTAAGATGGTATTTAATCCCAAGTATAAAAAAAAATTCAAGTGCCTAACACACTGTTACTACCTAAACATCAAAGTCCAAAGGTTGTGTATGTGCACATGCGTGTGTGTGCATGTAATGCGTGTGCAAGAGAGGCTACTATACCTAGAATGAGTGCAATCCCAGTACCCTCTGCAATATGAGACTAGAGATTAAACAGGCTGCTGTCCAGATTTTGGGCCTTTAATATAGAACCCCAAGGGTCATGCACTGTGATTCATAATACTAGATGCCATTCTTAGACTACTGGGAGAAATTCCAGGCCACTATCACTTACAGTTGAAGAAAGCATTGAAGTCCTCATCACTATCAAAATCAAATCGAGAATATTCACAGCTAGGGCTGTCTGTTTTAGAAGGAAAGCCCATCTGCAAAGAGAAAGATAATTGGGGTAGGGGATGAAAACAGACCTATCAAAAGAGTCTTAAACTCTAGGAGCTGAAGAAGTTTTTAAAGAAGAATTAAGGGTCTGCATAAGATCTTTTTAAATAAGTAACTGCTTCTGGTCTACCCCAAGTCCACCATTTTCTCCTAGTTCCAATAATCCTGACAGCGGTAGAAAAGAGAACACTCATTTGACACTCTCCTCTAGATTCCTCAGGGAGAATTAAATTCTAGAATTTGCTTAGGGTGCCTGAGTATAAGGCTGTCTCAACACAATGTGCTAATACGGTAGGCAATAAGCAAAAAAGAATCTAGAACTATGTGTCTCCTTAAATGCTGACCCCCGGGAACAAGCATGGAACTTTGTATGTTTCACTTAAATGGTAATGAAGACCATGGCAAAGAATTAGAGCAGGGTGTGCCATGTGCTAGCATATTCCTTGAAGAAATAAGAGGACACTTAAATAGGTCCCATTCTCTGATTTTACAAATCAAGATTAAGCATCTGTCAGCTGCAAAAGCACTTAGCTGATCTCAAGGAATTCACAAGCAACTTTACAGAGGTGGTGAGCAATTTGCTTCCACTCTCCCTCCTCCCTTCTCAGTCACCCTCATACTCTCACGGACCTTCAGAAACAATCACATATTACCTCCTCTTAAAATCTTGACTCTATCCTGCCTGCTTTCAATCTCTGAAAAGCATTATCCCGTTGCATGGTCATGGTCATTGCTCTTGTCCTACTTCTTCCTAGCACCTAGCCCAATACTTACTATAAAAGTGCTCCAAAATATGAAAAAGTAGATTATAATGACCAGTTTGGACTGCTTTCTTCTTGGTGAATAAGAGAATGACATTTCCAAGGAAGAGATCTTAGTGACCAAGACTGGGCTGTCACTTGGATGCCAATCTAAGTCTTATTGTGTGTAATTCGCACTGCACATTTTGATTCCCAATGCATACCTTGACCAAGTTAGTCATAGAAGCACGAAGATATTTTGGTATTATTGCTAACAGCAAAGGGTCACGGGATAGGATCTCATGACGGAAAAGTGCCCCCCAAGTCATTTGAGTTGAAGAGCGCAGAAACTAAAGGGAAAGAAAAAAAAGAGAAACCTCAGTTTAAGGTCTGCATTTTATATAACCAAGATTATGACTTAGCCCAGCAATTATCAACAGTATTTTTTCATGGAAATAAATCTCTGTAATATTTTGAAACTGGCCATGCTGTACTGCATCAGTAATGACGGCCCGTTACAGACCACATACTAATGAGACAGACCATGGGTCAGGTGCAATTCCTGGAGTGTGAACTGAGCTTTACCACTTTTTCTTCTTGTTTTATTTTAGGTAAGCTCTAAGCCCAATGTGAGGCTCGAACAACCCAGAGATCAAGAGTCATATGCTCTACTAACTGAGCCAGTCAGGTGCCCCTCTACCACTTTCTTTAATGGCAAAAAAGGATACAGGAATCTCAGGGTGGTATTACAAGGGAAACCTTAAATGTGAGAAATTAATTTTATAACACAATCAATTAGACTTTTGCACTTAAAATACCTTTAGGAGCAAATCACCTGGGATATAGCTCACATCTGATAGAACACTAGCAGAATATTACCTGAGGGGAAAAGCTGTTGATCTACATGACGCAATGCTTGGCTCAGGAAGAAGACTCAATAATTCTTTAATGAAATGACACTATAGTTACTTCCTAGGGCCTTAAGAGTCATATTTTATACACAAGCTCCTAATTACTTCAGGTCATAGTGCTTCATTTTGGTTTACTTAACTAAAATTTTGAGATGTTGCCTACATAAAGTTTACCTGACTTGGATGGGTTGTGAAAGCAAGAAAAGATTCCAGGTATTTTCCAAAGTTTGCTGGTGTTTCTACATCAGAATCCACACCCTGAGGGACAAAAAGACCACTACATTAATGACACTGATGGCGGGGGTGGGGTGGAAGAGGACAGCAAGAAGAGTAACAAATACAGCTGACCCTTGAACACAGGGGTTAGGGGTAAAAAATCCACATATAACTTTTGATTCCCCCAAAACTTAACTGCTAACAGCCTCCTATAGACCAGGGGCCTTACTGATAAAATAAACAATTAATACATACATGTATATATATTATATATTGTGTTCTTACAATAAAGGAACCTAAAGAAAAAAAAATGTTAAGAAAATCATAAGAAAGAGAAAATATATCTACAGAACTGCACTATATTGTCAAAAAACACCTGAGCATAAATGGACCCATGCAGCTCAAACCCTGTTGTTCAAGGGGCAACTGTACAGAACTTAAACCCCCACAAAGTTCAGTTTTAAAAGGACCACATACTTCCTTGTGACCTAAGGCATCAACTCAAGGATTTACCTCCTTAATTGTTATCATTAAAACTCATTCTGTGGTCAAATACGAAAATAAAAAAGAGCATTCATTTCACAAATCACAGAAAGAAAAAAATCTGTATTACTGCTTCAGACCTGGTCTATTCAGATTTCTGTGACCAAATCTATTAAACAACCACTTGATGGTATACATCTCATGTCTGAAGATCTGTCCTCTCTAACCATTCAAACCACCACAAAAAGACGTAACATTAGATGCAAACATCTATACCAATTGTCCTCTCAACTTGTAAGACTCGAGTTCTTAAGTATTTCCCTAAAGACAGGTATTTCTAAGTCAATCAGACTAAAGTTTTCTTTTATGACCAATAATATCCTTTAAATTTGGGAAAAGAGTTCTTTATTTGAATGCATAATATTTCATAATCTAATAGACCTCAAAGGGTAATGCATTCAGCAAACTGATATTCTACAGGTACCAAAATTCACAAGAATGGCAACGTTGACTTTATGGAATAATAGATGTGGATGTTTCCTGTTGACATCGATAACTGACTTGTTAAGAGAAATTTACATCATTCAAACCCTTTTACAAGAATTTAATCTATAAAATCGTATGAAATAACCTGTAGGGCAATTTCCACAAGGCTAAAATCAATGGCATGTTTCACTCACTATACAAATGTAACTTTCTAAACGTTCTACTCAAATGGTCCTGAAACTTGCTAGAAAGTGCTCACCAGCAATGCACAGAGCTGATTGCCCAGAGCACATAAGACCTGACAGAGTCTCTTCAGGAAGACATAGTGTTTTTCTACCAAGCCTCCTCCATCAGCAGTCCTGTAAGATGAGAAAATAGTGTGATTAGGTGTACATCAAGAGAACCAAAAGGATTCCCAACAAATGCAGCTGTATGTGGTCTGTGCTTCAACATTCAAATTTCTGCTGATTATTAAAGTTAAAAAACTAAAAAAAAACAAAAAACAAAAAAAAACAAAAAACCTCCAACCAAACACTGAAAGATCAATGAGCAATAAGGTTCAATGCAATCTTATCCCTTAAAGAAGCACTCTAATTTTGCACATTATATGGTCTTTGAGTATTTTGGGTTAAATAAGATAAACTCTGAACACGACTGCATACAAAATGCATACATACACTTATAGGCATGAAAAGCTGCACAAAAAGACATTTGTTGATACCCAGGGAGGACTTAACAAGAGATCCCTAGGCAAAGCATGTAACAATTCCTTATACCGCTGACAAAAATAAAAGGACTATAATCAAGAAAATGAAAAGACAAGCCACAGACTGGGAGAAAATATTTGCAAAAGACACATCTAATAAAGGACTGTTATCCAACATATACGATGAACTCTTAAAACTCCACAATAAGAAAACAACCTGATTAAAAAAATAGACCAAAGGGCTTAACAGACACCTCACCAAAGATATACAAATGACAAACATATGAAAAGATGCTCCACATCATATGTCATCAGGAAATTGCAAATTCAAACAAGATACCACTACACACCTATTCGAATGGCCAAAATCCAGACCACTGACAACACCAAATGCTGCCAAGGATGTGGAACAGGAACTCTCATTCATTGCTGGTGAGAATGCAAAATGGTATAGACACTTTGAAGACAATTTGAGTTTCTTACAAAATTAAGCATACTGTTAACATATAGTCCAGCAATCACACTTCTTAGTATTTACCCAAAGAAATTGAAAACATGTTTACACAAAAACTTGCATGTTTATAACATGTGAAGCCTGGATGTTTACAGATTTGTTCTTTACTGTCAAAATTTGGAAGCAACCCAAATGTCTTTTGGTAGGTGAATGAATAAACTGGTACATCCAGACAATGGGGTATTATTCACTGCTAACAAGCAATGAACTTTCAAGCCATGAAAACACATGGAAAAACTCTAAATAGCATGTTACTAACTGAAAGAAGTCAATCGGAAAAGGCTATATACTATATGATTCCAATGATGTGACATTCTAGAAAAGGTAAAATTATGGAGAAAGTAAAAAGATCAATTGTTACCAGAGGTTGGGATGGGGGAGGAGAGATGAATAGGCAGAGCACAGAGGATTTTTTGGGTACTGAAAATAGTCTGTATGATACATACATGTTTTTACAAATTTGCTGAAACCCACAGAATGTACCCATAGAATATACAACACCCAAAAGTGAACCCTAAAACTATGGCTGGATGATTATAATGTGTCAGTGTAGGTTCATCAATTCTAACAAATGGACCACTCTGGTCGGGGATGTTGGTAATGGGGGAGGCTATGCGTGTGGGGGGGCATGGTGTATACGGGAAATCTCTGTACTTTCACTGAATTTTGCTGTGAACCTGAAATTGCTCTGAACAACGTAAGTTTCTTTTTTTAAAAGCAATAAAAACATAACCTTGTGTGTCATTTCTCCAAGTAATTTAGTTCAGATCTATAATCCTTTATCTACTGTTTCAGAATCAAGATAGCTCTTAAAAAAAAAATAACTTACTTGGTGGCAAAACCTAACCTGAAATGATGCAGGGATATTCACACTAATGAGAGTAAGAACTAGTGTGGACAGCAGCCATGTTAGCTGTGTTCCGGAGCCAGCAGAGTATAATGTAAAAAGCATTGGCCTCGAGGTAAGTAAGACCTAGGCTCTAGTGATGTTGAAGGGCAATATGGCATTATGGTTTCCAGTGCAGGCTCTTGAGTCTTGATTCAAATCGCCTGGGTCTGAATCATACCTTTACTCACAGGTATCAGTAAGTAACACAAATGGAGATGGGACACCTCAGTGTGAATGTCATGGTCTTTACGGAACTAAGAAATGGGCCCTGGAGGGGCGCCTAGGTAGCTCAATCGGTTGAGCATCTGACTTCAGCTCACGCATGATCTCACAGTTCATGGGTTTGAGCCCCACATCGGGTTCTATGCTGACAGATCAGAGCCTGGAGCCTGCTTCAGATTCTGTGTCTCCCTCTCTGCCCCTCCCCCACTTGCACTCTCTCTCTCTCAAAAGTAAAATAAACATTAAAAAAAAAAAAGAAATTGGCCTTGGAAACAGTAACTACAGTGGCCATCCAAAAGACATGTTATGAATTTAATGAAGAGAACCCCTTAAAAACAAAGCTAGTCTTTACAGGAAAGAAAGCCATCATAAAAGCCGTGTTGAAATGGACAGCAAGAGGGGCACCTGGGTGGCTCAGTGGGTTGAGCATCCAACTTCAATTCAGATCATGATCTTGCAGTTCATGAGTTTGAGCCCTACATGGGGCTTGTTGCTGTCCAGTGTGGAGCCCACTACAGATCCTCTGTCCCCCTCTCTCTCTGCCCTCCCCTCCTTGTACTCTTTCTCTCTCCCTCAAAAATAAACATTAAAAAAGAAAATAAACAGACAATAAGAAATTTTAAGTAATACGTGTGTGCCTGTCTCATATCTTTTCATTTGTCCCTAGTGCTAAGAATATCAAAAAAACAAACAAAAAAAAGAAAAACAAAAAAACAGGGGGCACTTGGCTGGCTAAGTCAGTTAAGCATCTGACTTCGGCTCAGGTCATGATCTTGCGGTCCATGGGTTTGAGCCCCATGTCAGGCCCTGTGCTGACAGCTCAGAGCCAGGAGCCTGCTTCAGATTCTGTGTCTCCATCTCTCTCTGTCCTTCCCCTGTGAGCTCATGCTCGTTTTCTCTCTCTCTCAAAAATAAATAAAAACATTAAAATAAATAAATAAACATTAAAAAAAAAAGGATGTTGTGACAGGTTCAACTGTCTTTGTAATACAGTTCTATCTGCCTTCCTGGGTAAGAAACATGTATCAGTAAATGCTCAAATATTTTCCAGAGCAATTAAAAGAAAGTAAGTAGAAGCCATTATTTTAAGACAGATAATGTGTTTACAAGGTCCCACGCATACATTTCTCATCAAACACACTGTTCCCGCTGTTTCCAAGAGCCTCAGCACTTCAGGCATTGAGTACTTTGAGCAGGAAAGGAAGGAGGAGCATCTGGAGTTCTGCAGTCAAGGCAGGCCTGGGGCAGACTCTAGTACAGAAGATCAGAGCATTCTCAGGCCTAGGCACCAATGCTGGTAGGAGGCTTGGGGATCACCAGAAGCAGACAGAATCAAGATGAGCTATCTGGGAAGAATGGGAAAAACTGTGGAAGTGGCTGGGTGCAGAGTCAATGGCCACAACTTACTTGCAGCATAAGGTCTTTAAAAAGATTAAAAAGTCCCTTTAAGACTACCCAACTTCTTTATTAAAAACACTGTCGACTGACTGCCAACATTCAGGTAGAACTTCAGATTTATCTACATAATATACGTAAATGGCAAAGAAATTAGAAAACACATAGAAAAGCAGATACTCACTGTGCAGCAGAGAGTATATAATGCATAGCAACATCCCCAAATAAGACCATCAAGGGCTTCCGGTCTTCCAGCTTGCCCTAGAACCAATTTTAGGGAAACACAGGTAATATAAACTCTATTACTAAAAGTCTCCAAGTACTAACATCTTCTATACCTGTATAATCAAATACGCTGATTTCACAATTTCTCAATCCCAGGGCTAACTGAACACTAGAGAAAAGGCCAATTCTTTAAAATAAAATCTGGATAACACCTCTATTTTTTTTGTTTTTTTTTTTTTAAGTAGGCTTCACACCCAGCATGGAGCCCAACGTGGGGCCTGAACCCACGACCCTGAGATCAAGACCTGAGCTGAGATCAAGAGTCAGATGCTCTTGATGTGCACAGAGCCTGCTTGGGATTCTATCTCCCTCCCTCTCTGCCTCTCCCCTGCTCACTATCTCTCTCTCAAAAATAAATAAATAAACATTTAAAAAAAATAAATGTGTCAGGCAATAATGCTCATATGAAAACAAAGTAAATTACATCTGAAGGCAACATTCCTGTGGAGAAAAGCTGTCATAGTCCCATTTGTTAGCCTAGACCAATATAAAGCCAACGCTGCCACCATCTGAGATTTTTTGACGTAACACTGAGTTTTAAATTTTAACATTACTTTTATCGTGTTTCTTAAGTGCGAAGTGCCAAGATTCATAGCTGTTTCAAGAACCAAGTAGCCTGACAAATCTCTACATGCTGCCAATGGATCCCTATAATATCAGCATACTCTTATCCAAAGGGGTTGGACACAAGTAGCTAAGTTGATGTCAGATAAATCCCAAACTTTTCAATGTCTTTTTGCTACAACATACAATTAAACACCCCCCACCCCCAGCAGAGGCTCTGAGGATAAGTCAGTTTGAAGTGGTAACTTACTTTTCTGCTGACTGCAATGAGAAGACACTCAGCTGCTCCCAACTGAAGTTCCTGTTCATTCAGAAGCAGGCAGAGCATCTCTAAGAGCTTACAGTTTTCAGCAGTAATATGGCTCATGGACACCCAGTCAATGTAGCCTGCTAGAGTATTCAGTGCTGCAATTCCTACTCGACAGTTTGCTTGGGCCTGCGTGAAAAGAAGTAACTTTTGATCGTTAAGTCCTCACTAACAGACAAAGAGGCTATGGTCATACCTGAGCTCCTTCTATTTTCTAATTCTAAAAAGAAAATGATTTTAGAAAATGTACTCATGTAACAGCAACTGACAGGGAACTCAAAGGTCTGACACACAACCACTTCTCAAACAACAGCATTCTCAATGTCTATCAATAAGACCATATGGCACATGTGGCCATTTCGTCTCCTCTGATAAACTGAAAATATTATAATTTTAACTCCCTTCTACCATAACTCAAAGATCACACAAACCAAGGCTGAGGTCACCCTCCACTAGGTGTATGCATCTCTGTACCTGAAAGCCTCAAAGAAGTCTCCTTCCAACTCCACAAGAGCTCTTACCTTTGATTCCTGAGAATTATCTGTCTTCTGAAAGAAAAGAAGTATAAGAATCCAATGTTTTTAATGAGCAAAAAGCTATGTAATAACTTTCCACCCACTTAATGAAGTCCCTTGAATAATGACTTTTTAAATACAGACTCAACTTTCAACCTTCGAAAAAAATACAACTTTACTAAGAACATATAGCTGATGTTCCCCCTAAGAAAGAAAGGTTATTTTAGCAGTATGACAAAGTTAGTACTTAAAGAGCTTACACAGATGTTACAACATAAAGTCCACGAAGATAGTTTCAAAACACACGGCTTACAAAGAAATATAACAGATGAACATAATAAGGATCAACAGTGCTAGTGACGAAAGAAATCTAGCTTAAAACAAAGCATGAGCATTTTTTCCACATTCAAATAAAAACAAATTATACCTAGCAAAAGTATACTGAAATAATGTAAATGAAGAAAAAACAAGAAACAAAATTAAATACAAGTTATGACCATGTATATACGGATAGTACAAATCACAAATATTACATGCTAGACAAAAATAACATCTGTTCAGTAAATGTACAATTATAACTGATTTTTACCCTTCCGTGTCCAATTCTACAAATATTACACAATGCTAATGATTTACACGCACAAAATTATTTTCCAAAAAAACTTCTGAAGGGGAGCTGAAGGGGAAGAGAAGCAGGAATAACAACTTGTGAAGTACCTGGAAACTCACTGCCTTTAGGATTATAAAGGATTTGTTTCACAATTCCTCATCTCAACTTTTAAAAATGCACTTGTTAATAAAGGACAAGTATTAAACCTTCGTCAACAGTGACTGAGCAGAGGTGTTAATGGGTGGAGACGGGTAGAACCCTCTTACCAGCATCTACTGATGCTGCCCAAGAAGGAAAAGGAATCCAAGCAACAATAGCCAAGTCTAGTCTTTCCTCTCCAACAATTTTTCACTCCCACTCTGACCCTTTAGGCTCCCCTCAGACCAGTTCAGGGGCCAGGTCATGGGCCAGGGAGAGTGAGCTTACTCATCTGATCATTGTTAACATTCAACCAACTGCCTAATCGGGAAGGTGAAGGGATGGACAGAGAGAAGAGACGGAAGAAGGGATGCAAATTCTCGAGCAAAAGAAGTTGTTCCAGGTACAAAAGATGGCTCTTGGCTGTGCTCTGGTCTTGGACACGTGGTAGCCTGGTAGATGGAGGGAACTGAAACTGAGGCTAAAGAAAAACACCAGTGTATGTTTCTAATGTCTCAGCTCGGGCATGTTGGCTAGACTGCTAGAGCATCTAAGGGGTCATAATGTGTTCCCTTTCTCCTACAGATCAGATCTCCTAGGGGAAAATGAAAACAATACCTCCTTCACTCTCAATATAAATAAGTTTCTAAATGCAAATATTTTCCTGGTATCTTTTGAAAAATCTTGGGGAGATATTTTGGGGGAAATGGGCCATTCTAGTGTAAAGAACGGGACTTGAGTTCCACCACAAACATTAGGGAATCTTCAATAATTATTCTCTGTACCTTCATCTATAAAACGGAGACTATACTTTCAGGGTTGTTTTGAGGATTAAATAACACATAAAGTGCAAACAAGTATATAGCATATATTAGGTACTTACTGAGTTCCTCCCCACCCCAACAGCTCATAGTACCTTCTCCTCATTTGTGTATCTACCATTTCTCTAAAAATACAACGAAGGGGCACCTGGGTTGCTCAGTAGGTTAAGCATCTAACTTTTGGTTTCAGCTCAGGATACAATCCCTGGGGTTGTGGGATGGAGCCCCACACTGGGCTCTGTGCTCACAGCATAGAACCTGCTTGGATTCTCTCTTTCTCTGCCCCTCCCCTGTGTGCATTCTCCCTCTCAAAATAAATAAATAAAACTTAAAAAACAAAACAAAAGAATGAGGGGTGCCTGGGTGGCTCAGTTGGTTAAGTGTCAAACTTTGGCTCAGGTCATAATCTCATAGTCTGTGGGTTCAAGCTCCAAGTGGGGTTCTGTGCTGACAGCTCAGAGCCTGGAGCCTGCTTTGGATTCTGTGTCTCCCTCTCTCACTGCCTCTCCTCCCCCGCTCACACTCTGCCTTGGTCTCTCTCTCAAAAATAAAATGTTTAAAAAAAAAAAAAAAAAAAAAAAAGAAGGAAATGTGTTTATTTTGTGAAATAAACACATACAAGAATTCTAGATCAGGGTTTTACCATAATACTTTGGCATTCTGTGTTGGGTAAGTCTTTATTGTGAGGGACAATTCCGTGTATTATAAAATGTTTGGCAGTATTCTTGGCCTCTACCCACTAGATGCCAGTAGCAACCCCTAGTTGTGACAATGTGGGGGGCAAAACCGTCCTTTGCTGAGAACTACTGTACTACATTAACTTTTACATGACATTCTTCTGAAAGCTCTCTACTAAAAAAAGACAATGGTTGGAAAGATAGATCTGGCTTGCCCTTTTCTGCAGAAGAGATACCTTTTCAGGAAGAATAGAACACAGGTATTTCCCACTTTTCAAAATTTTGTGTTATGCCACTTTGTTTTTAATGACCCACATTAATACCTGTTTTCTCTAACTGAAAGAAATCTGAAGAGGATTATTTGCTTTTACAAAGTGAGAATAACTTTCAGCCTTGTTAGAGCAAGCCCTTATAGAGGCACCACTAAGTTCCTTCCCCAAGAATGGCAGTCAGCATCTCAGTCAAACAGCTACAGCTTTAGACTGTCTGTGGGCATCTGTGCTTTACTGTGATTATTTTGTGCATCTGTTAGCAAGACGTGTCCTAAGATGTCAGAAAAGCCAACGAGAGGTGTTTTCTTTTGGCATGGGAATGCTCAAAAAATTTTCCACATAAATTAATGGTAATTTCTTCATACTATGCCATTTGGGTTTACAACAGGTTTCAAAGGAACTTCTTTCAGGTAGTGAGGTAAACCTGTACCGAAAATCATATAGTCAAGAGGAATAAAACCCAGCAGTTTCCACTGCAAAAGGGACCAGAACTAAACAGGGCATCTGACCTACCAGAAATCCGGGCTTTAAATATTTTAAATGCTAAGAATTAATCATTTTTATACTGATTTAAGAATTTTCTTATTGTTTTTAAAAAAATCTTTTTTTTTAACGTTTATTTATTTTTGAGACAGAGAGAGACAGAGCATGAACGGGGGAGGGTCAGAGAGAGGGAGACACAGAATCTGAAAACAGGCTCCAGGCTCCGAGCTGTCAGCACAGAGCCCGACGCGGGGCCCGAACCCACAGACCGCGAGATCATGACCTGAGCCGAAGTCGGCCGCCCAACTGACTGAGCCACCCAGGCACCCCTCTTATTGTTTTTAAATAGATATGGAAACTCATTGACTTGAGTTTCTTGGAAAATTAGTTCCAGTTTTTCCTGTCATCTGTTTCTCTTTTGATGGTTTTCTTTTGCTGAACTTTTAACTTAGAAAAACAAACAAAATCCCACTCATATTAGAAAATAGAAGTTTGGGTGCCTGGGTGGCTCAGTTGGTTAAGTGTCTGACTCTTGTTTTTGGCTCAGGTCATGATCTCATGGTTTTTGAGAATAAGCCCTGTGTTGGACTCTGTGCTGACAGCACAGAGCCTGTTTGGATTCTCTCTCTCCCTCTCTCTCTGCCCCTTCCCATTCACACCCTTTCTCTCTCTCTCTCTAAAAGTAAATAAACATTTAAAAGAAAATAGAACTTTTGGGAGATGAGGTATCCCTTACCACTTGTCGGTACTTGTTTACATTTTCTTGAAGCGTGTTCAGTAGAAAACTAAATATTCTTTCCATGTTCTGGGTTAACGTTTGCTGGATATCCCTTCTTCTTTGAGGGGGTAGGGTCTGAAAGGTCACTACATCCTCTGCCAGTCGTAAAAGGATGAACATCACTAATTCTGTCTGTGTTTCCTAGATCAAAGAAATAAAGTAATTAAATTAAATAGAAACATCATTTTCACTATGGGTGAGCCCAAAGACTCTTTTCTGTTGACAAAATGAACTCCAAAAGAGCCCCTCCAAAATAAACTGAATTGATACAGCTATGTTTCATACCCCTTGTTTAGAAAGAGTATCCAATTCTATTAGCATATCAGGCCAGTGTTGTGGCCACTCCCGCTTGATCATTTCTACTACAATTCGAGACAAAACATCTTTAATATGGTTCTCCTCTTCCAAAATGTCCAGTGTTCCCTGAAAAACAAAAAGAGATAGTAAGAGGTCTGTAAGACTGAATTTAAAAAACACAAAAAAACCAACCACCTGGGCTGTGAAAGTATACAGAACTTCAGCAGGCTTCCTTTTAAACTAAACACAATAAAACCTGCTCTCCAGGTCTGAGTCACCTGCCCTGCATTCTCACGAATCATTTTCCCCACTTAAAGCTTAAGTGAGGGTTGCATCAGCTAAAAAAATGACTGTCACACAGAGCAAGGAAGACATTACTGTTCTCCTTTACCAAGTGAAAAGGCTCTCATATTGACTTTCATTTTGTAAGAGTGCCAACGTGAAGAGTACAAAAATGAGGACAATAAGCAGCTGATAAAATGAGAGAATTAGGAGAAGCAACTGAACATGTGACTGATAGTTCTAGCATTATAAGACACAGAAAAACTATTCCCAGGAATGGGGCACCTGCATGGCTCAGTCGGTTGAGCATCCGACTTCGGCTCAGGTCATGATCTCACAGCTTGTGAGTTCCAGCCCCGCATCAGGCTCTGTGCTGACAGCTCGGAGCCTGGAGCCTGCTTCAGATTCTGTGTCTCCCTCTCTCTCTACCCCAACCCACTCACATTCTGTCTGTCTCAAAAATAAATAAACATTAAAAAAAAAAAAAAAGATTCTCTCCCTCTCCCCCTCCCCTGCATGCACCTATATGCACTTTCTCTCTCTCTCTCTAAATAAATAAATACAAAAATAAAGTTTGATATCCAAATTAATGAATTAGGATTCCCATGAAGTTTCCCCAAAACTAGCAAAATATAAATCCTAAGTTGATTAATAACTCTGAAGCGATTTTAAAAACTTTCATATTTTATTAGAGAGGAAAGCAAGCACATGTGGATGTGGGACAGGGGCGGAGGAGGAGAGGGAGAGGGTGGGAAGGGGAGAAGGGGGAGAGAGAGGGAGAGGGTGGGTGGGGGGAGGGAGGGAGAGACAGGGGGAGAGGGTGGGTAGGGGGCAGGGAGGGAGAGACAGGGGGAGAGGGTGGGTACGGGGGAGGGAGGTAGAGAGGGAGAGGGTGGGTGGGTGGTGGGGGGAGGGAGGGAGAGGGAGAGAGAATCTTAAGCAGGCTCCATGCTCAGTGCAGAGCCTGATGCAGAGCTCCATCCCACCCATTAACCTGTATTATGACTTGTGCCAAAATCAAAAGTTGGATGCTCAACCAACTAAGCCACCCAGGTGCCCTGAGGAGAATTTCTTTTTTTTTTTAAGAATTTAAAGTAACCTCTATACCCAACATGGGACTCGAATTCACAACCCGAATATCAAGAGTCATATGCTCTACCAACTGAGACAGCCAGGCACCCCAGGAATAAAGGCACCGATTTTGGAGATGAAATAATGGGAATTCAACTTTTCATGCCATGTGTGTAAAAAAAAAAAAAAAAAAAAAAAAAAAAAAAAAAAAGCAAGCTATGGATTTTAAGCATGTTTAAAGTCATATTCTAACTCCTGACACAAATTCATTCTGCATATTTTATATTGGCAGAATCATACAGTAGTCCAGTTTGGAATGAAAGGAAACAAACAGCAAAGTGCAATCTAATTTAGAACTAAGAATCATGTTCATTTGTTGAAAATGTTTAATCTCTTCTGCCCTGTCAAGCATGCTATTTGACCTATGTAGAACTACTGAATTTTTACATAAATGCTACATTAAAGAGGTTACACTTAGTCTAAACTACCTTTGAAACACAAGTCTTCCAACCAACCATTCATTCCTTACATTTGCAATCAGCTCCATGACACTGTTCTTCAGATAGACCTTCTCCAATCGAGACATGCTGTTCCACCGAAACCTGGCCACCAAAATGCATAAAGTCAAGAGAATCACATTAGAAGTTTTCTCTAATAGCTCTGATTTTGTGTTATATTATGCTGGCAATTTCACTAAGAAACTATACTTTTGATTTTGTACCCTTCAAAGAATGGACAATAACAGTCCATATCCAACCAAAATGCTAACAGAAAAATGCCTTGGGAAATAGGCAGTGGTCCACTAACTGAAATTCACACAAGGTTTGTGCACAGATTGGGGGGGGCGGGGGCAGGGGCGGGGCTTGATTTTACTGACAGGCCAAAAGCAAATATACACCTGGGACAATTGCAACAAATGTAGTTGCTTTTCAGAAAATACAATGTTGATACCACTAACTCCTTTTTTTTTTGGTGCTGGTTTACGAAGTAATAGTACAATCCCACAAAAACTATGGCAAAGTCTTGAAAGGTGATTCTTTTTTTTTAATTTTTTTTTTCAACGTTTTTATTTATTTTGGGGACAGAGAGAGACAGAGCATGAACGGGGGAGGGGGCAGAGAGAGAGGGAGACACAGAATCGGAAACAGGCTCCAGGCTCCGAGCCATCAGCCCAGAGCCTGACGCGGGGCTCGAACTCCCGGACCGCGAGATCGTGACCTGGCTGAAGTCGGACGCTTAACCGACTGCGCCACCCAGGCGCCCCGAAAGGTGATTCTTATGATAGACGCGGGGAGGATAGGAAACTCAAGTTAGGAAGGGTTTTCAGTTTTTGTGATATAAATCCTCCTTTGGATTTGCCATTCAGAGAAGGAACACACCCAAACTTAAAAAAAAAATTAAAAGCACAATGCCTAATCAGAGATGTAATTATACTTATACACTGTATTTTTCCAAAAAAGACCTTGAAGTCTGTTGGCACACAACAGGAGCTCAATAAATGCTGGCAGAACCAGTTAACATTTGTAGAATGCTTAGTATGTACCATGTATTTTACGTGGATGAAAGAACTGAGGAAGAGGAAAGTTAAGTCCTGAATGAGAGCTCTCATGAGGCTGTGATAATCTCTTGGAGAACATTCCTTTCTTCACGGTGATTGTTCTTTTCTACTCACCTAAAGATTAGCTCTATGAGTTACCATAAGAAATAAAGATATGTTCTCTCAAGAGTTTGGTGGTACCATCTAAAAGCTCCTTACTTGGGGCGCCTGGGTGGCGCAGTCGGTTAAGCGTCTGACTTCAGCCAGATCACGATCTCGCGGTCTGTGAGTTCGAGCCCCGCGTCAGGCTCTGGGCTGATGGCTCAGAGCCTGGAGCCTGTTTCCGATTCTGTGTCTCCCTCTCTCTCTGCCCCTCCCCCATTCATGCTCTGTCTCTCTCTGTCCCAAAAATAAATAAACGTTGAAAAAAAATAAATTAAAAAAAATAAAATAAAAAAATAAAAGCTCCTTACTTGACAACGTGTTCCAGGATCTGAAGGCCAAAATGTCTGACGATGGCAATCTGTGTTTTCTCAGCCAACCTCAAGCCACAAGGGACACAGATAGGGCACTTTTCTTTAAACTCTTCACAGAACTGAAACAACAAAAGTTAGTATTTCCCTTAGGAGCCAAGAGAAAGTGGGATTAAAAAAAAAAATTCATCTTAAATTTTAAGGGTGCTTGGGTGGCTCAGTTGGTTAAGCATCCAACTCTTAATTTCAGCTCGGGTCATGATCTCACAGTTCCCGAGTTCAAGCCCCGCACTGGGTTCTGTGCTGCCAGCTTGGAGCCTGCTTGGGATTCTGTTTCTCCCTTTCTCTCTTCCCCTCCTCTGCTCATGCACTCTCTCTCTCAAACTTTAAATTTTTTTTTTAAAAATAAAGTTTCTCTTTTTTATGCTTATTTGAGAGACCGAAAACACCCACAGGGGTGGAGAAGGGGAGGGGGTGGGGGGGGGAAGAGAGAGAGAGGGAGAGAGAGAATGAGAATCCCTAACAGGTTTCCAGTTGTCGGCACAGAGCCGGATGCGGGAACTTCAGGAACTTCGGCTCAGGTCAAGATCTCACAGCTGGTGAGTTCAAGCCCTGCATGGGGCTCTGTACTGACAGCTCAGAGCCTGGAGCCTGCTTTGGATTCAGTGTCTCCCTCTCTCTCTACCCCTCCCCCGCTCGCACACACGCACTCTCTCTCAAAAATAAACATTAAAAACATTTAAATTTTTTTAAAGATTAATAAAAACTTTGGGGGAAGGAATAGAGCAAATGCGACAAACTCTTTACAACTCTTGAATTTAGGTGAGAGGTATACACAAGATCATTGCAGTATTATTCCCTTTACTTTTGTGTCTATTTTTGATATTTCATAGCAAATAAATAGAACTCAACTGTTTGATTCTAAATCCTGTGGCATACATCTATATGTTTTTTTAAAAAGTAAAGTTTTTCTCAAGTGATGTTCACTCTATAAAGTCACATCATTTAAAATATACACAGCACTTAACTGAAATTAATAAAAACTTAAGAAAAAAATATATACGCGGCACAAGTGTTTTCTCACATCCCATATAACATGGAGTGATGCGCGAATAAGTCTGCAATTTATTAGCATCCCAATTTATATTAGCATTCCTGAACTGCAACACAGGAATAAGTCCCAGGACCTGAGCATCCGGATTCAAGAAAAACTACTTTCAGGAAACCAAAGCGCCCTTGTTAAAAATGCAAAGTAAGTGGTAGAAGTTCATCTTTGCGCAAAATTACCCGAGAATAGAACACACTGAAAAAACATGGGTGGAAGGTGTGTGAGAATTAGCCCAGAAATCCCCAAGACACAGAAGAGGATTAGTAAGAGGAGTACGAATGCAAGTAAAGTGGCCCTAGAGGGACTGAAGCTCAGCTAGGATGGGTCAGGAGGGTGCAAGGAAATGTTTAATGCAGAGGAGACCGTAAAGAATGTAGCTGGTGTTGGGGACGAGACGGGCACGTGCGCCACGGGAAGGCTACGGTGTGTGGAGTTTAGGGCAATAATAAAATAGAAGCATCCGGCTTTGGTGCCGGCAGGAGTGAAGTAGGGAAAGGAGAGGAGGGGGCAGTGGAAAGTGGTGGTGAGATGAGAATCAGCAAGGAACCGGAGGGTCCCGAGAGAAGGGCAGGCGAGGCTAGCAGAGAAAGCCAAGAGAAGAGGCGCGGAGGGCGGGGAGGGGGAAGGCAAAGGTCCCCCGCGGTTGTGATGGGAGGTCCAGGGGCCGCGTGGGCGGGGAACGAGCAGGGTTTGGGGCCGCGCGGGGACCGCTGGAGCTGGGGCAGGGACTTGGGGCAGGCCCGGGGCGCCAGACCCCGTCTACCTTGAGGGCTTCCAGGCGGTAGCGCTGGGTGGAGCTGGGGTCCATCATGACCGTCACCGCTTTCACCAGCTGCTCGCAAAGCGCGTTCACTTGATCCATCGCCATGGCTAGTGCTACGCGCCGCAAGCGCGCACCACGGCCGTCCCGGGAGCACGAGGCACCGACGGCTCCCTTCACGGGACCACACGCTGGTACCGGGCCGCGGCGAGCTGGGGGGTGGGGAGCGGGAGGAGGAGCGTGAGCTGCAGAAGCTCCAGCCTGGAAGGAGCGGGGGCTGCGCACGCGCCCGACCCGCCACTGCGCACGCGCCCGCGGAAGTGGCGGCTCCCGTGTGACTGTAGCTCCTCGGTGGGCGGAGCGGGGGACGGAAGGGGTACAGTGCGCAGACGCGTCAACGGTTGTTTTGCTGCGCGCGCGCTGTCTGATCTGCTTTTCAAGGTCTGGCTGCTGAGCGCTCAAACCCTGGCTAGGTCCGCCCGGCAGTGCGGTGGCTACCCTCCTGGGCAGGGTCGTCTGTGACCCGTGGTCCGTTTCTCCCTCATCACCGGCAATAAATCTCTCGAAACCGACTGGTCCGCTTCCGGAGAGGGGGTATTCAGGACTCCTTCATCTTCCTTCCAGTGGACGGCGAGCCCGGCATCTTCGGCGTCCGTGATTGGCAGTTCTTCCAGGTGCTTGCCACATTGGTAAGAATTGAGAACCGTTCTGTATCGCCGTTTTCAGACATTTCATGCTTTGTCTGTTAATTTCATGCTATAGTAGTAGCTGGTGAGGACGTTGGACCGAGACTCCGTGAAACAGAAATGCATACTCACTGAGATGTAAAGGCCCTGGTATGGTCCTCTAAGAGGATTTTTTTTTTTTTTTTAGGTGGAATAATAGTATCTTCGCTATGTCTTCAATCTCCTTCTTCACTTGTGTTCATTTTCCTTAGATGTGTTATCGCCTGATCGGCACCAAACTTAAAGATCCTGATAAAGTCGAGACCCTTGAAGATCAATAATTGCAATTACTGAAGGCTTTTGCAGTTTGGATCTTTTAAAGTGCTACATATAAGACTTCAGAATAGTGGGATCCTTATTCGGAAAGGGGAGTTTTTGGCAGCGAATGTGTTTTCATTTCCCATCTTTGAAAAGTTCTTGCTTTCTCCAGCCTAATGCATAAACTGAAAACTTCAGCAGCGGTTAAAGTTTGCATATTGGGTTTTGTGTTTTTTTCGCAGTAAAATGTTTGCTGGACTTAAATCACTGCTTCCTATTCTTACTCTATTTCTATTTGTATCTAGCATGGTACTTCCCTGGTGATTGTGTGTGTGTGTGTGTGTGTGTGTGTGTGTGTGTGTGTGTTAAAATGTGTTTACTATTTTTATTCTGGCATTATCTGTTCCAGCACTACGCAAAAGTCGCCTCAAGGTAAGGTAATTTCTGACATATTATGGTTTTAACTTTTAAGTGTTTAAACTTAACACTTTATGCCAAGTTTCAGTGAGTGGAATTTATAAGGAATTTTTATAAAGAATTAATGCCTTGACTACTCAGACTTTTTAATTCATGTTTTCTTTCCACTAATCTTCTGTCATTGTTAGTTCCATGCCACTTGTCAACGTCAATGTTAATTTTTGATTTTTTTTTTTTTTTTTTTAGAAAACAGTTGAGTGTTTACTCAACTGTATAACCTTTTCTTTCACATTTAAATCATGAATTACTGGTGTTTCCATAAGTATCTTATTTAGGTCAGTTGTTTCCAATTTCTGCTACATATTAGAACTGCCTGGAGAGCTTTTAAAAATCACAGTGCTCAAGTCACACCCCGTTTTGTGCCATCTCAGCCTAATAGTAATGTTTTAAAATAATAAGTTTAAATAAAATAATATTAAGTAACATTGATATTTGGCTTCTAATACCAGACATCTTAATGTAATTGGTATATGCGTGTTTTGTGCTATCTCAGCCTATTGGTGGTAATGCTGTGGTTAGAAATGCTTCAGGACACTCACCTGGGCTCCTGTGAGCTTCCCACAGACCTGTCCCGTTTTGAAACCAATGTTCTTATGGTTCTTAATATGATTGCAGGACACCCTTTAGCAGTGACCCTCAGGAAACTTTTTGAAAGAAAAACAATTTATTCCTTATAAGCCCTGAAGCTCACAAGACACACCAGTGAGCACACAGCAAGGTTACAGGTAGAGAGGGAGCAAGCTAGGACAGGCCTGGAGTTCTGCTTGAGGGTGGGGATCAAGGGTTTCACGGGTGAATTTTAAAAATAAGAGCGGGAATTTAAAGTACCAGAAGGGAGAAAAGGGAAAACAAAAAACCAAGTGTTCCAAAATGGCCAGTTATTGAAATCAACCAAGAACTCTAAAACAAAGGAGTCTCAGTTAGGGAACGTGGCCTGACACTTTATCTAGTCATTTGGCTGCCTATGTGTTTATTCAAGATAGTCATCTTTAAAGTAAGTCGATGCCTCAGCAATCCCGGCTTAAATCAGCCACCTGCATTATGAGAAAGGGGTGGCGGGAGCCACTGTCAGGGTTTACACGACAATCTACCCTGTGATGCCAGAGTCAATGATGAGGACGTTAACTGCCCTGATAGTTGGTATGTTAAAAGTCAGGGTTAAATAATTATACAGGCAATAGTTTGAAATCCAGTCTGTAGCCATTGTCCCAAACTTGAAAGAGTCCAGCCATGAAAATGGGTTAGTGATCTTGAAGGCTAGCCCTGGAAATCTGTTCACAGATTTGGGTAATAAGTAGTCTGCTTTTTTTTTTTTTTTTTTAAGTTTATTTATTTTGAGAGGGAGGGACAGAGAGAGACAGACAGAGAATGAATAGGGGAGGGGCAGAGAGAGGGGGAGAGAGAGAGAGAATCCCAAGCAGGCTCTGAGCTGTCAGCATAGCCTGATGTGGGTCTCCATCTCATGACCCCTGAAATCATGACCTGAGCCAAAATCAAGAGTTGGGTACTAAACTGACTGAGCCATCCAGGTGCCCCATGGTATAAATAGGTTTGAGCCTGTCCTGTGTTGGTAGATTGTTTCATATTCAGTGGAACCAATCTCTTGGTCCTGAGAATAACTCAATTTAATTAAAGTGTTGTGTCTTATTTCAGGAAGTGGTTGTGCAGGTGGGTTCCTCAAGTTAGGCCTGTTTAAAAAAAAAAAAAAAACTGAGTAAATTTAAAGATCTACGCTGGCTTTATTCATGGTTATGAATTGGGCAGCATCTCCTCTAACAAATAAAAAGGAGCTCCTAAAAGCTGTACAAAGTGAAAGGCAAGGCAGAAGGGGGCATGACAAGGAAGTTACTGTCAAAGAGTAGATTGTTTCAAGCAAGATCACCTTCCTTGGGGGGAAGGCAGAGGTCTATCAGGCAGATAGTGCTGACCAGGAAATTCCAGACTGACAGATTAAGATTATAATCCCAGTTTGTGAGTTCTGAAGGCAGTCAGTTGAGAAGATTTCTAGATGTCAGACTCAAAGCATCTTCAGATGGAGTGAGGGCAGATGGTGGCAATCTGTTAGATTTTCCTCGTTTGCAGTTTGAATGTCTCTGGTGATCTTTTCTGAGTGGCCCATGCAGCAACAGGCACCAAAATTGTCTATGCATGAGCTGTTGTGTGATTTCTTTGAAGTTTATGTCAAGTTGTTCCACGTTAGCTTGCATGACTTTGGGAAAGGGCAGTTTTAGTTCTCAGTGTTTCCAAGTCAGAAGGGTGGGAGAACATTTGGAAATGTTAGTTTAGAGAGTTATAGCCAAATATTGGAGGAAACTAGAAGAATTCAGGATCCAGTCCAGTTTAGAGGTGGAAAAGTAAAACCTCAAAGACCATTAACTTTGTGATATCCACAAAGTTATATTACTGAAACAGTCATTCTCTCACAATCACCCCCATTTCTTTCAGAGATAATCAAAATAAGGCTAATTAAAAAAAAATAAGTATAGTCTCATTAAAGCAGGCCTGGTTATATACATAAGTACAGCAAGAATAGTGATTGACCATATAGACATTTAAATCTGCTTTCCTGGAACTTTTCATAAGGAATCTCAGATTGAACTTTTAAAAGCGTTTTGAGACTATGAAGCCAATCAAGAAACTTGCCATTAGGCTTTGCCTGCAATATGTATAGATTTGGGTGAATTCCTCTCTTCTTGAGGTTCCTAAAATACCCTGAGGTTCCTAGGCCTGCCAGGAGGAGACCTTCCTTACTCACCTGGTAAGGCTGTTGGGAACTTGGTAAGCAGGGCGCCAGACTGATTTTTCCATGGGGCTTTATTGATTCCACAAAGTTAACCTTAGTTTCTTAACTATTATATCTACATACGTATGTCTTAAATACATCATTCTAGTCAAAGTTTGGTAGTATAACCAATGTTTCCAATCGTGTCCTGTTAGAAGGAGAAAGATCCTTATTGAACTTATACAGATAATTACATTGCCATAAAAATAAGAATATTCACTGAGAGTTTTCTAATTCTGGAGGGATCAGGTAAGGAGAAAAAGTTTGTTCTCAAAAGTATATTTTACCAAATTGCTGTAAGTTGGAGATAGGTTAAGAGAAGAGGTTTCCTTAAATCTGGAAGAAACAACATTAAAGAACCAACAGTGTTTCTAATGAAAAGTCATAAGAATTATAATCATCCTCATCAGTTCATTCAGTCCTATGGAATTCTTTTTTTTTTTTTTTAATGTTTGTTTTTGAGAGAGTGAGCGAGCAAGTGGGGGTAGGGCAGAGAGAGAGAGAGAGAGAGAGAGAGAGGGAGACACAGAATCTGAAACAGGCTCAAAGCTCTGAGCTGTCAGCACAGAGCCCAACGTGGGGCCCGAACCCAAGAATAGTGAGATCATGACCTGAGCCGAAGGTGGTCACCCAACCGACTGAGCCACCCAGGCGCCCCATTAAAGCTTTTTAAAAAAGTTTATTTATTTTGAGAGAGACGGGGAGAGAGAGTTACACATACAGACAGACAGCGTGAGTGGGGAGGGGCAGAGGGAGAGAGAGAATCCTAAGCAGGCTCTGTGTGGTCATCTCAGAGCCCAAGGCAGGGCTTGAACTTAGAAGATCTAGAGTTGGATGCTTAAGAGACTGAGCCACCCAGGCACCCCTTGATATTAAAACTTATTTTTAAAAAACTCTTTATGATAATTCACTTTTAGCCAGCTTGATTACATAAGGTATTCTCTTTTTATCTACCTATGATGTCATTGTGTGGCCCCAGGTATGCTATGTACTTTTCAGTCCTGTAAGTACTAAACCTTTATTTTTTTCAATTTGCTGATGGTTATTGCTGAAGGGCATCTTGCAATCACAATAGAATCACAAGGGTTGGTCAGTTGTATTTTTTCTTTTGGAAAGAGGAGATGTCTGTGGGAAGGTCACTGAAGCCCACGTGAGTGACCCTAGCCATTTCTAGTTGATAGCATTTCTCAGCTGATAGCTGAGCTAGCACAAAACACACCCATACCAATTAAATTAGGATGTCGGGTGAGAGAAGCCAGATATCAGTATTATTTAAATATTCCTAGGTTGGGGGACCCTGGTTGGCTCAGTCAGTAGAGGACTCTTGATCTTGGTGTCATGAGTTCAAACCCCATGTTGGGCATAGAGCTTAAAAAAAATGTTCCTGAGTGATGCTAATCTGCAGCAAAGTTTGGGAGCCACTGCTTTAGTTTGTATTTCTTCCAGATTTCTTACAATGTTAAATGATAACATTAGTCTGTATCCACTGTCAAGTACATAAGGTTTGTTCTTCCAGTCTACCATCCATACCTTTATGTATGTCTATCTGTGAATAGTATGTAGTATTGTTTTCTTTTGTCTTCAAAACTTTACATAAATGGATAGAAAACCACCATCGGACCGTTATCAAGTAAGTGTTACAGGCAGGATCCAGTGATAGGTGCTTAGTGGTTGAAAGTTTTAGGAGAACCAGGATATTTGCATTATCTCAAAGATTTCCCCCTAAGATAATAGTTACAAAAGGGAAAATAGTAACTTTACAACAAGAAACCTGACAAATACTATCACAACTAAAGGACCATGGTTAACTTCACCAGTAATAAGACTTGTTATCATGTATCTCTCCGTATGATACACTGAGAAGAACACTTCACTTCCATAATATTCTTGCCAAAAATATATAGCCTTGAGGCGTCTGGGTGGCTCAGTCGGTTAAGCATTTGTCTCTTGATTTCAGCATGGGTCATGATCTCAGGGTTAGTGGGTTTGAGCCCCCGCATCGGGCTCTGCACTAACTGGAGGAGCCTGCTTGGGATTTTCTCTCC